>NC_047034.1:104466857-105913107 GCF_011762595.2 Tursiops truncatus | reverse complement strand
ATTTATTAAAGGAACTATCCTTTCCCCATTGACTGTTCTTGGGTCGCTTGTCAAATATTAATTGACTATAAATGCAGGGGATGGTTATTTCTGGGCTCTCTATACTGTTCTATGTCAATTTTTATGCAAGTACCATGCTGTTTTAATTACTATAGCTGTGTAGTACTGTTTGAGATGAGGACATGTGAATGCCTTTGGTTTTGTTGTTCTTTCTCAGGTTTGCTTTGGCTATTCGAGGTCTTTTGTGGCTCCAAACAAATTTTTAGGATTTTTTTTTCCTGTGGAAAATGTCATTTGAATTTTGATAGGGATTGCATTGAATTTATAGATGGCTTTGGGTAATACAGATGTTGTGTATAGAAACACAACTGATTTCTATATGTTGATTTCACATCCTGCAACTTTACTGAACTTGTTCATTAGTTCTAATAGTTTTTTTGGTTCAGTCTTTAGGGTTTTCTTTAGATCGTATAATCTTCGAACAACAATTTTACTTCCTCCTTTCCAATTTGGATGCCTTTTTATTTCTTGCTTGACATTTTTCTCATTCCAATTTTGATTGCTTGCTGATTTTGCTGTAGCTTTATTTTCCTTTACATTGGAGACAGAAATACTGTCTTTATGTCAAAGGAATAAGTTTGTCCTCTAGCATCAAAACACATTGCTATTCTTAAATTGAGAATAGGTGTAAATGATGGGCTAACATCTAGGAACTATGTTGTAAGAGATGGAGTAGAATGAGAGACAAGACTGGTTACAAAATTTATTTTTCTTTCTTTCTTGTGTGTGTGTGCATGCCAAGTGTGGTATTTGTATAAATTAAATACCTATTTAATCTGTAAAATACCCCTCCTCCCTTCAGATAATCAGCACTATATATCTCCTAGGCATGAACACACATAAACAGAAAGCCAGAAATCCAAGATATCAAGATCACCATCTTGGCAGTGGACTTTCTAGGGCAGTTTAACTGTTCCTATTTTCACTGAATTTTTAGACCTTGCCTTTTTTTTCCCCCTTTCTACTCAGATCTACTTTATTCACTGGCTTGTCATCCTGTATTAATCAGTTCTCTGACTTGAAACCATTGAGTGCTTGTGACATTAGTATTACCATCTTTTTCTGTTTTTAGAAGTAAAATAGTGTATTTTAAAACTTTAGTCTCCCATATATGATCTCATTTAATCCCCAAGACTACCCTATGAAGTTGGTGGAGTGAAGTAAGTTGCCCCAGCTCACACAGCTGCTAAGTGGCAGAGCCAGACTATGACCCTTTCCTTGCCCAGTACCTTTTCTGTTACACTACAAACTTTTTGTTTAAGTTGGTTTTAAATTAGACCAGTCAATAGTTAACTCCCCCTGAAAGTAAGATGAAGACAGAATAAAGTTAAAACTCCCCTCTCCCTTCCCCCAGGAATACTAACTACATCAGTGGTATTACATCTTACTGCATCACATCGGGAGATAGTAATCTCAAATTTTTCCACTAAGTTTGATCACTTGGTTGAGGTGGTGATCATCAGATCTCTCTTTCTGAAGATACCGTTTTACCCTTATAACTAATAGACAATCCGAGGTAATACTTGAGGATCATTTGATTTCCAAAAACCTTCCTCCCAATACTCATCTGAGTAAATTATTACACTAGAAGTTGCAAAATAATTTCCCAACTCTAGTATTTCATCTACATGCATTAGCTGCCATTCTTGTTTTTGTTTTTTTTAAGCTTTTCCTTTTTCCTCATAACCTCACTTTTTTTTTTTAAATTTGAGTATCACTATAGATGCAAGGACTTTATAAAATCATTGTGTTATAATCCATTACTATTACTGCTTTTTTCTTGGATGCTTAAATTGTTCCCAGATTTGAGCCCATTTGTCTTTGAGTACCTCCTTGCTTTCTTGCACTATAAGATGTTCCAGGCCCACTTTTTGTGTTCCCTGCAAACCTGGAATTAGCCTTTTTTTTTTTTTTTTTTTTTTTGGAGAAAGAATATTTAGGAACTAAAATCTGATTGCTATTGTGAAGTCATGATATCTAGACCCTTTCAGTTGATAGACGAAGAAAATAAACCTCTTTGAAAATCAGGAGTTCATGCTAATTTAAATGGAGCCTTATAGGATTCTTTTTCAACTTAACCTCATTTCATATTTTCATCTCTCTTCTGCCATTATAGACCCTCATTTTTAAGAGTCTATATGGTGATTCAATTTCATACTAGAAAGCATTATTTTTACTTGTTTTAGAAAAATTTGTTCAGTTTACCAAAGAGATCAGTATACTTTATTTGAAAATTAATAGGAGGGACTTCCCTGGCAGTCCAGTGGTTAAGACTCCGCACTTCCATTGCAGGGGGCACAGGTTCGATCCCTGTTCGGGGAACTAAGATCCCCCGCATGCTGTGCGGCTCGGCCAAAAAAAAAAAAATTAATATGAAAGTTTAAAAACCTCATGTCACTACTTTCAACGCCTCAGTAGGAAATAGGCAAGCAGATCAGTGGTCCTAAAAAAAAATCGTTTTCAGGTGATTGTTGTTATAGTTCCTAATTTCTGTTTTCTTTTTAGCTGTTTATACAAAGTCATCACAGTCACACATTTACTTCTCCAAGTGTACAGATTCACATTTTAGATTCTCAATGGAATCCAGTTCAGTATTTTTGACATTTACAGCAGTATGCTGAATTGTAGCATTTGCTTCTTCATGCTTTTATATTTCAGTGAGCTACTTTTGAGTTGTTGGTTTACTTCTTGAAATATGGACATAATGCAATACAATAAAAATAATGAAAAATGCATACTAACCGAAACTAAACAATATGCAAAAGACAAATACCTTATTGCCTTATCTGATAAATGCAGTCTGTGTAGTATGCATGAAATATTTAAGAGTGTAAGTATTAACAAAAGAGTTAGGTTTCTATGGAAATAGTAACTGCTTTTATCTTTTACAAATTTGAAATTGTGTGAAAAAACCTTAATCCCAGTAATTTTATCTCTGACCCCCAAACTGCATGTAAACCACTTAGTAGACGTCCAGGGATTTCTAGCATCTAAACACTGTAAAAAAGAGTTGTAGCTTTTTCTAATCCACCATCCTGGACTCATCAAAGCCCAGGATCTTTTGGATAAAGTAAATAAATTGCAATTCGATTTCTAAAGAACCCCTGATGCCTCCTTGGTACCTGCTTTATCTTTACGCACTGATACTACTGCTTTACTCCTCCCTCAAGTTGTTTGTGTTATAGTCTAGTTAGAATAGGTAGAAAATAAATGCCAAAATGGCCTTTAAATGTTGTCATTTGAAGCTAACACTCCAAATTGGAGACCTTTGAAATGAGGCCTTTGAAGAAAAGAGCAGTCTAAATTGAAGTGTGCATAACTGTTTTGAACTGGAAATTACCTCTAGTTTAGTGAATAAAACCTATATAAATTAAATAAAACAATGCATATATATTTCTTTTTTCTGTATTATGTCTTATACTTATCCATGTTGAGATGTCCAAGCATAGGATTCAGGAAGAGGACTGGGCTGGAGATATGAGGGTCGTTGGATGGTAACTGAAGTCACAGGGGTAGATGAGGTCACTTAG
This sequence comes from Tursiops truncatus, assembly GCF_011762595.2. Lineage (NCBI taxonomy): Eukaryota > Metazoa > Chordata > Mammalia > Artiodactyla > Delphinidae > Tursiops > Tursiops truncatus. Next base: position 105,909,517 of record NC_047034.1, on the reverse strand, counting down.
GGTTGAGTGTGGAGAGCAACAAGATAGAAGGGTCAACCAAGGACAAAATTCTAAGGGATGAGTAGAAGAGGAAGACTCAACAGAGACCTAAAAGCAGTAACCAGAGGTAGGAAGGAAATAAGGAGAGAATTAGTATTATGAAAGCCTAGGGAAAGAGAGTTTCAAAGAGGATTGAAAATGGACAACAATGTGAAGTGTTAATTGGTGAGGATGAGGTCTGAGATGTTCCACCTGCTTTAGCAACATGGATATTTTTGAGACCATGATGAGAGTAGTTTTACTGGTGTGCCCAGGGCTGAAACTAGCCTGCAATGCTTTACAGTGGGAATGAGGGGGAATCTTTCAAGAAGTTTGGCTATGAAGAGCAAGAAAGTGCCAGGGATCAAGGAGTTTAGGACACAGAAGACATTGGAATGTGTTTACAGGTTGATGGGAGGGAGCAAGCCAGCCACACTGCTTGTAATCCCCACAGAACCATGCAGTATGAGGCCTCCTTGTTTAATTCATGGTGATCATCTTCACTCTTCCCAGAGATGGGGCTAAACCCAGTGAACTTAAGTGCTAATCATCTTCCAGATTCTGCTAAAGTAAAACAGTCTTTCTCTGACCATTCTCTCCCAACATAGAATTAATCAAATCCTCTTGTGTCCCCACCATAACCTGCAAAATACTCTCTATGCTTTATTGCATTTATTTGTTTACATGTCTCTTTTCTCCATAAGTTGTGTTTTATCCATCTTAGATGCCAAGTGCACAGCTCTGTCGCTGATACACTGTAGTGTTCAATAAATAGTAATAGCCTTTTATAAAGCAATAACCTTCATTTTAAAAAATCAGGTATTTTGTGTTACCGTATTGGATCTTCACAACAACTCTGTGAAAAAAGCACTGTAATATTCTTTTTTTATAAATAAGAAACTTGAGACTTAAGAGAGCTAAGTAACTTGTGCAAAGTCACATAGTAAGTGGAAGAGACAGGACTCAAACCCAGTCTGTTAGCAAGATTCATGCTCTTAAGCTCACTATAGTCAATGCAAGATTGAATAAATGAATGAATGGATGGGTATCAAGGAATTCAGAAGGACAAAATTCCCACAAATGAACTACCACACCATTTGTTAAACATAACACATACTGAGAGTGTCCAGTTGCTTAATAAATGCTTTCTGTTGGGAAAAAAAAATGGAACAGTTGCAAAACTGACATGTAAACTTCCAGACTGTTAACCACTGGAGCCTTCTTTCTTATTCTTCCTTTCTAGAAGACAAAAAGGATTAACATCCATGCTGTCTTTGTTCATCTGTGTACACCTTGCTCCAAGAGCTTAATGATACAGATGAAAGAACATGGCACTTTTGAGGAAATGAAACTTCACAGTAGCTGGAGTATATGTAAAAACTGCAATGGAGTAGGTGAGTAAAGACTAGGAAATGCAGGCATTGTGGGCTGTGTTCAGAAAGGTGGGTTTTTTTGCTTGTTTGTTTTTAATTTTTATTTTATATTGGAGTATAGTTGATTTACAATGTTGTATTTCAGGTGTACAGCAAAGGGATTCAGTTATACATACACATATAGCTATTCTTTCTCAGATTCTTTTCCCACATAGGTTGGGAGGCCCCTGTGCTATATAGTAGGTCCTGTTGGTTGTCTATTGGTTGGTTGTCTATAGTAGAGGCCCCTGTGCTATATAGTAGGTCCTGTTGGTTGTCTGTTTTACAAATAGCAGCGTGTATATGTTAATCCCAAACTCCTAATTTAGCCCTCTCCCAACCTTTCCCCTTTGGTATCCATAAGTTTGTTTTCGAAGTCTGTGAGTCTGTTTCTGTTTTGTAAATGAGTTCCTTTGTACCATTATTTTTAGAATCCACATATAAGTGATATCATATGATATTCATCTTTCTCTGACTTTATTTAGCATGATAATTTCTAGGTCTATCCATGTTGCTGCAAATGGCATTATTTCATCCTTTTTTATGGCTGAGCAATATTCCATTGTATATATGTACCACATCTTCTTTATCCATTCATCTGTTGATGGACACTTAGGTTGCTTCCATGTCTTGGCTATATTGTAGATAGTGCTGCTATGAACATTGGGGTGCATGTGTCTTTTCAAATTATGGTTTTCTTCAGATATATGCCCAGGAGTGGGATTGCTGGATCATATGGTAGCTCTATTTTTAGTTTTTTAAGGACCCTCCATACTGTTCTCCATAGTAGCTGTACCAATTTACATTCCCACCAACAGTGTAGGAGGGTTCCCATTTCTCCACATCAGAAAGGGTTATTTGTCATAGGGGCAGATCTAAATTTTGCGGGGCCAAAAGTATATACAATTTGGGGGGCCATCTTTAAGAAATCCATGATTTTGTATTTATAGCTACAGAATTAAGTTGAGAGCCTTGGAAGGGGTCTGTGCAAGTGCACCTTAAGTTTCATTAGCTTTCTGATAAATCACCTATGCCTCAGAGCCACTGAAGCATCTTCAGCTGGGAGAAATGTGGTTAGATTTGCATGGGGAGAATGGATCAGAGGGTTCAAGTCTGAAGCCTGGAGCAGTAGCTTGGAGCCACCTCAGCAACTGTGGGAGATGATAAAGGCCTAAACTAGGGTAAGGCAGTCAGGAGAGAGAAAAGTGGGTGAATAAAGCCTCTTCAGGTGGTAGAAACAAAGGACTAGGACTGACTACAGGTAGCCCATAGGGGCCATATACCAACCACATCACAGAAATGTCTCCCCAAGCAATGTGATTTCCACTTATCCTTTAAGGGCCTTTTCCAGTTAAGAAGTACTTTTTTCCTCTTTGTGCCCTGCTCTTTCCACACAGGTACAATGAATGTCTCCTTCTCTCTGACTCCCTTGGGCTTTGTACACACCTCCATCTTATACTCGCTCATAGCGTCAGGACAGGGCATGCCTTATTCACCTCTTGTATCTTGTATCTCCAGAGTCTTCATAGTGGAGGATGAAGGAATGGCCTGCTTTGCTCTATACAAAGACATTTAGAATAATATAAAATATTAGGAAGTTTCTATGAGTGATTGAGATTCAACCTACGATTAGTTGTTGATATGAATTGTAGTTGGGCTCCAACATAATAAAAGTGTCCCTCTGACAACCACCACAAGAGTCATCCCTTATTTAAGTTTAGTTCTTCCTAATCTGTAGAGAAGTTCCACATATAAGCTGTCACTTAAAACTTATAGCGGGCTTCCCTGGTGGCGCAGTGGTTGAGAGTCCGCCTGCCGATGCAGGGGACACGGGTTCGCGCCCCGGTCCGGGAAGATCCCACATGCCGCGGAGCGGCTGGGCCTGTGAGCCATGGCTGCTGAGCCTGCGTGTCTGGAGCCTGTGCTCCGCAACAGGAGAGGCCACAACAGTGACCTCTCCTTTTTGTGGCCCATGTACCACAAAAAAAAAAAAAAAAACTTATAGCCACTTGGAAAATCATCACATGGAGGTAGCAAAGAGACCTAGGACTAGCCCTTATTTTGCTACTATTAGTGTGACCTTGGACAAGTGATTTCACCTTACTAGTGATATGTGAACATTTCACCCTAATGTTCTCATCTGTAAAATGACGAAGTTATAGTAGGTCATTGATTTTTAACCTTCGTTTTCAAACAAAATCTTCAGCATTACTCCAGCACATAACAAAGTCAGAGCAGAAGCAGGCTGGGGGCCCAGTTTGTCACTCACTGGAACTAATTCTGAGGTCTTCCGTCAAAGCCCCTAGCCTACAGTTTGATGTCCATGCTACTAGAAGACCCTTAATTAAATGCCTTAGAGCTGTCATTGACCATCTCCAATATGATGGTCTACTCAAAGTCACTGAGCTGAACTGTGGTATAAGGGCCAAAATCCAAGCCCCTCTTTTGTACTGAAGAGCAAGACCTCTGCTCACAATGACAAATTAGGACAGTGAAAGAGGAGTTGTTCAAATACCAGATAATATTTGTTGGGCCACAGCAATGCAGGAGGATGTTGAAAGTTCTGAGTCCATCATTAAGTTTTCTGGTGTCTCATAGCTGTAGAGCTAGAAGGAACCACAGAGGCAGTAAGGTCTTTCCAGAAAAATCTCTTACAGATCAGCTAAGTCTCTGCTTAAATACCTTCAGTGAAGTCTTCAACCTGACCATATGGTCGTCTGGGAGCTCCATGCAACTTTTGCATCCTAGACCTGTCTTTCAGAATAGTATAGAACAAAGTAGCCTTTCCAACGTCTTTAAGAGCACTAAACCCAATTCTTTTGTGGTTTTAACTTTCTCAACTATGTCAATTTAAAACAAAATATCTTTTGACAGAATCTTAAATTCAACATAATATCACTCTTTGCTTGTTTTTATTACTCTTGTTAAGTACTTTACATACCAATGATCTTCTTTCCCAGATGTCTCAAAACATTTATTTCAAATAATGGCTGTCTTTTTCCCATTGTATATTCTTGCCTCTTTTGTCAAAGATTAATTGACCGTAGGTGTGTGGGTTTATTTCTGGGCTCTCTATTCTGTTCCATTGATCCATGTGTCTGTTTTTGTGCCAATACCATGCTGTTTTGATTAATTACTGTAGCTTTGTGGTATTGTCTGAAGTCTGGGAGAGTTATGCCTCCTGCTTTGTTCTTTTCCTTCAGGGTTGCTTTGGCAATTCTGGATCTTTCATGGTTCCTATAAATTTTAGGATTATTTGTTCTAGTTCTGTGAAAATTTTCATGGGTAATTTGATAGGAATCACATTAAATTTGTAGATTGCTTTGGGTGGTATGGCCATTTTAACAATATTAATTCTTCCAAGCCAAGAGCATAGGATATCTTTCCATTTCTTTGAATCATCTTCTGTTTCCTTTATTAATGTTTTATAGTTCTCAGAGTATAAGTATTTCACCTCCTTGGTCAGGTTTATTCCCAAGTATGCAACTGATTTCTGCATGTTAACCTTGTATCCTGCTACCTTGATGAATTTATCAGTTCTAGTAGTTTTTGTGTGAAGTCTTTAGGGTTTTCTATATATAGTATCATGTCATCTGCATATAATGGCAGTTTTACCTCTTCCCTTCCAAGTTGGATACCTTTTATTCCTTTTTCTTGTCTGATTGCTGTGGCTAGGACTTCCAAAACTATGTTGAATATAAGAAGTGAGTGGGCATCCTTGTCTTGTTCCAGATTTTAGCAGGAACGCTTTCAGCTTTTCACCATTGAGCAGTATATTGGCTGTGGGTTTGTCATAAATATCTTTTATTATGTTGAGATATGTTCCCTCTATACCCACTTTGGTAAGAGTTTTTATCATGAATGGGTGTCAAATTTTGTCAAATGCTTTTTCTGTGTCTGTTGAGATGATCATGTGTTTTTTGTTTATGTGGTGTATCACATTGATTTGTGTATATTGAATCATCCTTGTGAACTTGGGGTGAATCCCACTTTGTTGTGGCATATGATCTTTTTTATATGTTGCTGGATTTGGTTTGCTAATATTTTGTTGAGAATTTTTGCATCTGTATTCATCAAAGATATTGGCCTGTAATTTTTTGTGGTGGTGTCTTTGTCTGGCTTTGGTATCAGGGTGATGGTAGCTTCATAGAATGTCTTTGGGAGTATTCCCTCCTCTTCAATATCTGGAAGAGTTTGAGAAGGATTGGTATAAGTTCTTTGTATGTTTGGTAGAATTTGCCTGTGAAGCCATCTGGTTTTGGACTTTTGTTTGGAGGGGACTTTTGCTTTGTAGGGAGTTTTTACAGATTCTATTTCACTTCTAGTGATCAGTCTGTTCAAATTATCTATTTCTTCTTGATTCAATTTTGGTTGGCTGTGTTTCTAGAAACTTGTGCATTTCTCCTAGGTTGTCCAATTTGTTGGCCTAATTGTTCATACTATTCCCTTATGGTTTTTTGTATTTCTGCAGTGTCGGTTGTTATGTCTTCAGCAAGTGGTGTTGGGAAAGTTGGACAGCCACATGTAAATCAATGAAGTTAGAACACTCTCACCATACACAAAAATAAACTCAAAATGGCTTAGACTTAAACATAAGACATGACACCATAAAACTCCTAGAAGAGATCATAGGCAAAACATTCTTTGACATAAATTGTACCAATGTTTTCTTAGGCCAGTCTCCCAAGGCAATAGAATAAAAAACAAAAATAAACAAATGGGACCTAATCAAACTTACAAGCTTTTGCAGAGCAGCAAAGGAAACCATCAACAAAATGAAAAGACAACCTACAGAATGGGAGAAAATATTTGCAAATGATGCAAATGACAAGGGCTTTATTTCCAAAATATACAAACAGCTCATACAACTCAACAAGAAAACAAAAAACCCAGTCAAAAAGTGGGCAGAAGACCTAAACAGACATTTCTCCAAAGAAGACATATGGAAGGTCAAAAAGCACATGAAAAGATGCTCAACATCACTAATTATTAGAGAAATGCAAATCAAAACTACAACGAGGTACCACCTCACACTGGTCAGAATGGCCATTGCTAAAAACTCTACAAATAACAAATTCTGGAGAGGATATGGAGAAAAGGGAACCCTCCTACACTGTTGGTGGGAATGTAAGTTGGTATAGTCACTATGGAAAAACAGTATGGAGGTTCCTCAGAAAACTAAGAATAGAACTACCATATGATCCAGCAATCCCATTCCTGGGCATATATCCAGACAAAACTAATTCAAAGAGATACATGCACCCCTGTGTTCATAGCAGCACTAGTCACAATAGCCAAGACATGGAAGCAACCTAAATGTCCACTGACAGATGAATGGATATACAATGGAATACTATTCAGCCATAAAAAAGAATGAAATAATTTAATTCGCAGCAACATGGATGCCACTAGAGATTATTATACTCAGTGAAGTCAGAAAGAGAAATACCATATAATATCACTTATATGTGGAATCTAAAATATGGCACAAATGATCCTATCTACGAAACAGAAACAGACTCATGGACAGAGAGAGCAGACTTGTGCTTGCCAAGGAGGCGGGGGCTGGTGGAGAAATGGAGTGGGAGGTTGGGGTTAGCTATTATATATAGAATGAATGGATAAACAACAAGGTTAGCTATTATATATAGAATGAATGGATAAACAACAAGGTCCTACTGTACACCAAAGATTCAGTATCCTATGATAAACCATAATGGAAAAGAATCTTAAAGTATATATAATGGAATCACTTTGCTGTACAGCAGAAATTAACGCATTGTAAATCAACTTCACTTAAAAAAAGAGGAATGATGACCTAAAAAAACCCCAAAACGGCTATAGCAGCCATAGGCTGTTGCAGATCAGAGAAAAACCATGAGGTTGTGATACTCTGCAGAAGTTTCATGGTCACCTTTTCCCTGCTCCTCTTTCACCAAGTATAAGCTTGAGCGTCCTAGAATGGCAGTTAAAAGTCCCGCCAGCCAGAGAAATGCCAGTAAGGATTATGAATGGAAGTTTGTGCTTTTGAGAGATGCTGGCATCCCTGCGGCCTAGAGATCAGCCAAATAGTGGTTCTGCATGACACCTTAGGACCTTGAGATCCTGATGTAAGAAGTATGTATGTGTAATACCTGGGAGGGAGAGAGTGAGGTGTTCAGGGGGCCAAAAATCTCTCAGTAGCTCCATAATTTGCAAATGAGATTAAAACTCCAGCAACAGGAAAAGTCAGGGCCACTGACAATTGGAAATATTGGCATGGGGCAGAGAGGCCTCTTGGCTGGATTAGGACCAGATGGGTAATAGGCTGACCCCTCCCAGCTGTTCATCTTGATAATCAAAGTAAATCTTGCACCTGTGATACAAAATTAGCTCAGAAACCAAAGACAACCCTGGGTAAAGTACATTTGTTGCTTTGAACAGAGGCTTACTATCAAGACATATTTAGTTTAAGAAGCATTTCATTCGGAGGAAGAGCTAAAAGAACAATTTCTAGCTATTAACTCCTTGTCTCCTGAGCGGATTTAAAAATAATTCAAAAACTCACTCTGAAGAGCTTTCCCCAAAGAGCCAGATACAAGTATTGCACTGAATAATTCTGTTCATTTATGAATTGAAAAGAAGTCTATTTGAAAGCTACAACTTAAGTCAGGCCTGAAGCAGCTTCCTGTGAAGTAAGCTTCAACAGCATGGTTCAGTGGAAAGGAGCAGTGGATTGAGTGATCAAGAGACCTGAGTGAGTCCCATCTCTGCTAAGTGAACTTGGACAAAGCTTTTGGTTTCTCTAGGCTTCTCTGAACTACAAAATGGGGAGATCAGACGGGAGCAAACTCAGATTCCATGAAACTTACCAAATCCTTGAACTAGAGTAATAGAAATTGTTCATAAAAGTGGCTTCCAGCAAGTCTTTGTTTTAAATACCCGAATGGAAGGGGCCACAGTAACCAAGTTTTCAACTCTTCGTTTAAAGATGCTAGCATGAACAGGATGGATCTACTTTATCTTCAAAGAAATGGTCTTGCATAGCTCACTAATATTCCTAACCTGCTAAAAATGCAGGCCCCAAACAGAAACAGGCTTCACATTCTACGTATGATCAGCTCCCAGTGAGGTGGTTGCCCACCTATGTATGAGGAGTTTTTCCACACCTGGAGGTAAGGCTGTAAGCTCCACTCTCTAAAACAGCAAATACACCCCTCTGCCCACAGATTACTCTTTAAAATCAGTTTTATTGATCCATGTTTTTAAAATGTATTCTAAAAAATAGACCAAAATGTTGACATAGTTGAGTGGCAGGAGTAGGTCCCTCCCTTCCCTTTATGCTTAGCTGCATTTTTCTAGTTATCTAATACATTTTCGTAGCCAGGAAAATGAAAAAACTAAACAAATCACATTACTATACCTGAACTGCACCTATGTTTTAAAAATAAAGCACAGCAAACAGCTGGAAAGAAAAAAAATGCCAAAACGCTGGTGGCTATTTTTGGGTGGCTCATGGATGTTTTCATTATGCATTTCCCAAATGTTCTATAATGTGCATGCACTAACCTTCGATAACTGCAAAACTAACTATTTTAAGATTTACTTAACTGGTTGCAGCTTGCAGAGTCAGGCATTACTGAATGGGACTTTTGTGGTCAATCACTAGAAACTGGGGAGCATTAGAGGAGGGAGGCTACTGCTCTCAGTTCATACTTGGAAAGATGGAGATGTGTGGTGCTGGGGACCAAAACATTAACCTAGGGACATTAACCTAGGATTTCTTTCCTTCTTCGGTCTCACTCCGGGTAAGATGGGTTCTACGTGCCTGGTGTATACATTTCATCACTATCCTTGCAATCCTGTATTTGGGTTATATTGTTCTTGTGTTGGTTTGTCTGGTGTTCTTCCACAGCTTTAAGTAGTAGTGTTTGAGTGTCCTACATTTTGTGTAAGGGAGAAATACCATTTGTCTTCGTGGTCCAATACCTATCCCCCTCCCATGGTCAACAGAAATGACAGTGGAAGTCTGATCTTACAGAGGGGAAAGTTCCTCTCTGGACCAGAGTTGCAATCTGCCCACCAAGGCCACAATAGGAGATTGTCCTTTTAATCTAGTGCTAACCTTTTTACAAATGTGTAAGAACCATGACACCTGTTTTATAGCAGTGGGTATGTTTGTTTAGCATGGATTCAAGTCCCCTGTACAAACTACCTAGCTGGCAAAAGGGCAAAATGTTGTTGGTCTTCGCTTACATTGCCTACCAGTCAAGAGACCTTAAATCAGTGTTCCTCGGAGTGAGATGCAAAACATGTACACATCACAATCACCTAGGGGGAAGGTGCTGGTTAAACAAATTCCTGGACATCCTCAGGCCCAATAATCTCCATTTTAAATATTCTTTAGACTATGAGTATCCCAATTAGTAGAAATAACAAAGAACTGTAGATACACAGATTCTATACAGTGAAATGTAAACATTTGGAAATTGAAATCTGTCTCTGTTACTAATTATTTACTAGCATCATCTTCTGCTCGATAAGCTCACTGAGAAAAAAACACATAAACATTCTTGTATCTCTAAAGCCAGTGCCTTTCAAGGCCCTGTTCATCACTTCTTGCTTTTTAATATACATATATTAAGAAATCACACACACACCTCCTTTTAAACTGCAAACTAAATATGTTCAACAGTGGTTCCTCAAAAGCCTGTTATTTCCATAACTTTATTAAAATAAGAAAATTAAATATATATGAAAAAATAATGGAAAACAAGGACCTCTATCAGCTTCATTAGCTACAATATGCATTATTTGTAATTATAAATTATATAAATTATAAATTACATGTAACATAACTGTAACAAAACCTTTAGTTTTGAAAAATGTTTTATTCAAGAATTATGTAATTTCAAATATCTTCCAAAATACAGTTTCCTAGATTGCTACAAAAGGAAGCAAATTGAATAAGAAATGTCATTAAATATGTTTCACTAGTATATACATATGAATGCCAAGCAATTAATATTTAGCCCTGGAATGCGTACCATATCTTTCGTTTTTCCTTATTAAAGGCTCAATCCAGCACTTTGTATAGGCTATGTACAACAGGCAAAAGTTCAGTGTTCATAGGAGTTTCACATTAGCTGCCTCAATTTATAGCTGTGGTAGTTTGTCCACAGGGGTGTCAAATTTGAAGTCTGTAGGAAACAGATCTGGGGCCCGAGGATAGATTAGCCTGTAGGACTGTCTGATTGTAACATCAGCAACACCAGCAATATCTCCAATTTCTAAAAGACAAAAATCAAAATATTAAGTTTAACTTCCATCCTACCTCCCCTTCTACTACCTGCAATATTAAGTTTAACTTCCATCCTACCTCCCCTTCTACTACCTGCGTTTGTGAGACATGGTACTATAAAACGTCTTAAGTGAAAAAGAAAACAAAAATATTTTCAAAAACTAAAAAGTAGAAAGCAGGGCTACAGTAACAACAATAATAATGGTATTAGTACTTTTCGCAAAGCATTGTCGAATTAGTTTAAAAGGTTTACTATACGGAAAACATTTAAACAGTGTTCAAGGCATAGCACTATGTGTGATAGCTATTATATTGCTCATTGTATTTAGAACTGACTTCTTCACAATAAATTTTTTTGAGGATCACAGAATCTATGAATACATTCCTGTAAAGAAATTCACTTTATTAGTTCTGTGTTTAAAAGTTCCCCTGCAACGTCTCCCCTAGCTAAACCTCTATTAAGAGGTTCTTGTTAGGTTAAAACCAAAATGGGATCATGTTGGTATTTTTCTTTTTTAAAAAAATATTTATTTATTTGGCTGCTCTGGGTCTTAGTTGCAGCACGTGGGATCTTCGTTGCCGCGTGCAGGATCTTTAGTTGCGACATGTATGATGATCTAGTTCCCTGACTAGGGATCGAACCCAGGCCCCCTACATTGGGAGCTTGGAGTCTTAACCACTGGACCACCAGGGATGTCCCTATAAGTATTTTTCTACAGCCTCTTTTTTCTACTTAACATATCTGAGGTCAAACAGCTGTATATTATAGCATGATATAGATGTTTTTCACTATTATAAACACATACTTGAGCATATATATTGAGCTCACATGAGTTATTTCTACAGTCTATTACAGAATCCAAGGATCCACTTTTACCATTCAAAGTCAGTATCATATTTTCCTTCCATTTTTTAAACCAAGTCCCAAAGGACTGCCACTTGACAATTATTTGGTTAGTTATACTTAATCAAAATAGATTTTTTAAACACACCCTTTAATACAAACTCATTTTACCATCTTTTCAGAGCCAGTTCAAATCAGTGAGATTTTACAGCTTTTCAGTGTGGATGCTGCCATCAGTGCACAATTAGCTAATTTTAAATTTCCTTATCGTATGTTGCATTATATTTTTCTAGACATAAATACCAATCAATGTCAACTATGTGAATGTCAACTGGGTGCTGGGCAGCAAGTAATTTCACTACCTCACTTTTAAATTTAGAATTGACTGCTCCCTTTTCTTTATAAATCTTTTTGAGGATCATGGAACTAATTAAGGAATGCATGCTTGTAAAGAAATTCACTTAATACTTCTGCTTGAAAGTTCTACAACAGTAAATTCAAGAATAGCTGCAGAAGGTTTAACTGCTTATGTTAGCATTTTCACGAAGAAATTGTGAATAGCATACAAAAGAAGAAAGAGAACAGGTTTCACAGAAAGTTAAAACTTGATGGTCAACACATATTTACAGTGTGCCTCTCTGTAGGGTACCATGCCAGCCAATGAGAAACAAAGCATGGCCACCTCCTCTCAAGATTTAAAAAGTTAAGTTTTGAGGGGAAAAACAGACTATTCAAAATAACCAGGAGAATTTAGGGCGAACAAATAAAAACTTCTAAAAATGAAAAATGTACAAACTAAAATTAATTACTTAATTCAAATGAAAAAAAAGTTAAGTCTGTACACAGGGTTATGCCTCCAAATATTTTTATTTATGAGACACTTAAAATGCTGTATTTTCTTAAGTTTTGATGCTAAGGAACTACCTCTTAAACATGGGCTCTAGATATTTAGTGGCATCCCTCAGACATATTGCAGGTTCAGTTCCAGACCACTGAAATAAAGCCAATACTGCAGTAAAGCAAATCACAGGAATTTCTGGGATTCCCAATACATATAAAATTTATATTTACACTATACTGTAGTCTATTAAATGTGCAGAAGAATTATGTCTAAAAAGATAATGCATATACCTCAACTAAAAAATACTTTATTACTAAAAACATGCTAACCATCATCTGACAATTCAGAATTGCCATAAACCTTCCATTTGTAAAAAAAAAAAAAAAAAAAATGCAGTATCTGCAAAGTGCAACAGAACCAGGTAGGCCTGTACCTGCTTCGTACTTAAAATGGAAATACAATCACATACTACAGCCTTTATTAATTTCATCACTACCCTTCCTGATGAACAATCCTACCTTTTTGGGTCCTTTTCTCAGCTGATGCCTGTGAGGCCATGTAAATGGCGGCTGCTGCCACAGATATTGGGCTCCTTCCAGGAACCAAGTCCAACTCCACAGCTTTACGGGCTATATGTGTAGCTGCCATCTGTACTTGTTTAGGAAGACAAAGGTTGGAACAAAACCTGGACATGAAGTCCCCAGTTGTAATCAGATCCACACTGGTTTCTAAAGCTTTCAAAATAAGTTTAAAACATCGACCGATTTCTTTCTTAGAAATGCGTGATACGGCACATATTTCTAAAAAGAGAAAAAAAATAAATAAATAAATCCACATAGGCCATGTAGTTCACTGTAAAATCTATCATTTCTGATTATAAAAGTAATATATTCTAATTGCAAAATTCAATCATGCCTTAAAGATCAATCTCTAATCCTCTCAGTGATACTTCTCATAGAGCTAATTTAAAATTTCTGTTAATTTAAATGTTTATTACACTTAAAAGAAGTTTTTAAAAAGTTAAATGTAGGTTTTAATATTTCAAAATATTAACTTCTCTTAAGTTTCAATTCATGCAAGTTTCTTCAACCAATCAAAAACTTCTTTGATATTTATGTATTAATCTGTTGTAAGGAGTATGTCAAGAAGATGAAAGAAAATACTCAAACTAAAGAAGGCTTCTCAAGTTACACAGTGTCATACGTACATGCAATCCCTGAGATTACAGGCTATAGAAAAATGAGATCAAATATTTGACCCTGTTATTCTAAAAATTCAACTACCACTTTCAGAATAAATTTAACAAAAGCCTTAGTTTTAGCTGTAATAACCCCAAAGATGGTAATGATAATGGTCACTGCCTCTTCACTCTGACACAAGAAAACGTAAAAAATATTCATGGATGAATGAAGGGTAATTATAGTCTTAAGCTAAAATGTGTAAGTATCACAGCAACACTGTGAATAAGCTGTAATGTTTTCATGGGTAAACTACAAATTAGATGAAAAACACTGGTTCTTGCAAAGCCTCCAACCGAAGTGTGAAAATATAAACTGTCTAACTCAAGAGAAAAAGTTTCATTCATGCTTTCTAAGGCTTGACTCCCTCACCTGTAGAGACCTGTGCTGGGAGCGGAAACTTTTCTGTGCATCCAGTGTACAGACTTACTACAAAGGCTTCTGATGCCAGGCCTCAAAACGCACAAGATATAGTCAGAAGATCCTACTAGCAAAGAACAGAGGGCATACATGGACTAACATGACTTTACATGGGCAATAGCCTGAAAAGAACATGATCAGTATGATCACAGAATTTTTGTCAAGGAATAAAATAAGGTGGTGTTTAGAAAGGTACTTAGGTGGATTACTGTATGTAACCAGGAAGACATGACTTATCTACCTACTGTCAAAGCTGCTTGACTTTGGTCTGTCACTTTAATATGAAATAGATAACATTTATATCTAAGCAACTAAAAACTTACCTTTAAATGTCCTAGGAACTCCTTCCTGTCTGCAGGCAATATAGAGACAAGCAGAAGCTATGGCATCATTAGCCCTTCCCTTCAGGCTCTTCTGTTCATACACTTGCTTGAACAGATTATTTGTTCGATCCTTCAAAGCAGAGAAACTAAGTTTAATTAATTCTAGGCCATTTAATTAGCCACAATAGCAAAATTTCATGTTTTCACTAAATTATGCTAAGTCAAAGCCAGCATGGCTTAAAGACAAGAACTTACAACTATATTTCGAGGGAGGTTGATTCTGTCTGCCATGGTAGTGATTTCTTTGAATGCATTCATCATTGCCCGATCAGAACTACTCATGGTTCTCCTATTCTGGTACTTAGAATTACCGAATTCATCAAAACTTGCAGCTCCTGTACCCTATAAAACAAAGTTTTATAACTTTACGCAAAAAACTTTGAAAACCTGAATGAACAATTTCTAAGAAAACTTAACTTATACAATCTGACTCCATATTACCCAAGAAATCTACCCTGAGCAACCTCTCTATTCCTCAAAAGAAAAAGTACCAGGTTAAGATGGTTTTAAAGAGGTTTTCTAGCAAATACTTTAAATGTAAATATATTATTAGAAAATCTAATAATATAAACCATCATATTAATAGACCTAGGAGAAAAGTCACATGATAATCTCCAAAGGTGCTTAAAAAAGTTAAGCAAACAAAACTCCCAAGTCCAAAGCCAGCACAATGATTAATGAAGAAACATTAGCAGCATTACCACTGAAGTCAGAAGACAAAAACACCTCCTACCGCTACCATTTTCTAACACTGTACTAGAAAAACTAACCAACATGATGTAATTTTAATTATATAATGTTATTATATAACAATTATATTAATTACATTAGTATAATTATATTAAAACTCAGCAAGAGAAAGATTAGAAGTACAAATTTGAGACAGAAGTGATAAACTATTTGCAGATACTACCTTTGTATTTACCTAGAATACTCAAGAAAATCACTCAAACTGCTATAAATAATAAGAGAATTCATTAGAGGGGCAAGTTCAAAATTAACAAATAGAAATCAATAGCCTACATATGTGTAATCAACCAGTTAGAAGATGAAAGAAAAAGCTGCAATTACAACAGCAACAAAAAAGATAAAATATCTAGGGATCAACTTAAGAAACATGCAAGACCTTGATGAAGAAAACTTTAAAACATCCACTGAAGGACACATATGACCTAAGGAAATGGAAATGCATACTATATTTCTGGATAACAAGATTTTTTCCTTAAGAAGTCAATTTTCCCTAAGGCAATTTGCAAATCTAACAAAACTCAGTTGAAATAATACCCAAGTTTTGTTTTTTGTTTTTAAACTAAACAAAGTTATCCTAACTTTAAATGGAAAAGACAAGTGAAGAAAATGCTGGAAAAGGACAATAAAGCCAGATATCAGAACAGTGTGGGGTGGCACTGGACTAACTAGACCAGGTTAGAGAAAGCATGCAAAGTCCAGAAATATCCCCAAATACATTCAGAAATTTAACATATGACAAATGTACCATCTTAAAAAATTTCTTTGCCATATAGGCATAAACAACTTTCAAAAGAAACAGGAGAACCTAATAGTGGTTACCTGTTCTGACAGGGAAAGGGGGCTGCAACAGAAACAGAGTTTAGGGGTCAAGGGTGAGGAAAAACCACTGTGTTTTTTTTTACATTTTTGTTTTTGAATCATGTATTTCCTATTGAAAAAAATTAAACATTAAAAAAGTCACAGCATTAATTAGTTGCAATCTTAAACATTTAAAACTGTCCTTAGTATACTTTTTTCCAGCCTGTAAAGCTAAAGCAAACACAGAAACCTCCTACTTTAAAATATTTCTGAATATTATAAACTTTTTAAATTAGCCTACACCATTTTTCAAACTTAATATGTAATTTATAGACCATGAAAAAATAATGACCTACTTTTGAATACTTTCTTAAAAATAGACTATGCAGTAATACAGATTCAGTCCTAAAATAGCATACACTTCCTTGATGAGTCCTTTGGAATAATGCCACTACTACTTCCAATTCAGATAACAGAGCAAAAAACAGCCAGGCTGCCAGGAAGATTATGCTCCTGCTTTATATAATAGCAGCAGGTACCATCTATTGAACACATTCTACACACTACATGTGTTATAGATACTTTACATACATTCCCATGTAACCCTCAATATCTCTATAAAGTAGTATTATTCTCACTTTACTGATGAGGAAAGTAAATTCACCAATATTAGAAAGTAGTCTATACTGAGATCCAATTTATCTTAGGTGGTATCGAGGGAAAAGAGAAAACATTCATATTCAAGGAACATGTCAATATGAAGTCAAAGAACATACTACACTCAATTTTTTGTGCAAAACTGCTTCATGAAAACAAGGGCCTGTAACTTCAATCTATTGGTCTCCCATTTAAGATGGAAGAAATGCATAAGGCAACCATCATTCACAATAGTAGTACTGGCAAATCTTATTCTCAGATCAAGATTACTCACTGGGGCAGACTGATACTTTTGCAAAGCTCCCAAACAGGTCTTTAGTCAGTCTGCACCTGGTACTTCCTGCCAAATGGATTTATTACCTTGCCAATCATAGTAGACAAATCTCCATCACTCAGAAGAGGATTCTGAGAATCTCCAACTCGAGATGGATCTTTTGTTGCTTTATCATTGCTGAAAGTTCTCCACTCAGATCCTACATCGATAACCCGGTCACCTGAGAATATAAGTGCAAGTCTAAATTGTTTTGTCAAGATGGGATTTATTTAATGCTGCTTAATGCCCAACTCGGCCCTATTATTCCCAGAAAATCTCAACACAAACATCAGGTTTCAGCTTAAGTATCTTGTTTCAGGCATTTGTCCTATAGCATTCCTATTGTGCCAGTCCAATAATAACCCTCTTTAAACATTATGCTATGATTAATCATATTCTAACTCCTGGAACAAAGAATTAGTCAAAATAAGGACAAATAGCAAAATAAAGCTATTCATATGTGATGCAAAGATAAAGTAATATAACCATGAAGAACCAAAATGTGCAACAGGCATGGAAAAAAACAGAAAACACTATTCACAATCGTATTAATACACATAGTTTAACATTTAAAAAATTACAAAGTTTTCATGGGCAATGCTCTGCAAAGATCTAAGCCTAAGGGTATGTTTTAGTAACTATTTGATGAAAAAATATTTTGGGCCAAATAATTCATACAGAATAAACTTTAAGCCTAGAAATCAGTAAGCAAGAAGCCAGACATGGGTAGATCTGATGTAGATTACTGCTTTGGGGGGAATGCTCAATGGCTGGTAACACCTCCAACCACAGACAAGAGTTAACATGAACACATGCATATGCTAGTGATTGTGCCCTTTGTAAATGTTCTCTTTCAATACTGAAAGCCTTATAAAAGGTAGGTACCACTTTTATTGCTACACTAGAAATAAAACTAATTTGCCAAAGATCACACAGCTAAAACTGAAACGCGAATGGGATTCCAAAATCTGTTCTATACTGCATTCGTAAAACATGAGCTTTTCCACCAGCTGTGATAAAACTGAAAGCAGGAACCAGATCATTTTCATCTGTGCCTATACACAACAAACAAAGGAGAAAGGAATGGCAGAAGTAAGTTACCTCAGTAGTTAAAAGTCTGGTATTCGTAGAGAACAAAAGTAGGGATACCAAGGGAGGCAGGTGAATTCGGAGACTGGGATTGATTTATATACACTACTATGTATAAAACAGATAAATGATGAGAACCTACTATATAGCACAGGGAAATCTACTTGGAGCTCTGTGATGACCTAAATGGGAAGGAAATCCAAAAAAGAGGGCATATATGTATACACATGGCTGATTCACTTTGCTGTACAGCAGAAACTGACACAGCAGTGTAAAGCAACTATACTCCAATAAAAAAATAAATAGGGAAGGAATTAAAAAAAAATAAGTCTGGTATTGACAGTCAATTAATATAATGGTTAACAGTGTGGACTCTTGCTGCTTAGCTTTGGACAAATTTCCTCATTTCTGTGCCTTCACTTCCTCAGCTTTAAATTTCCCCAATAACCTCATTTTAAAGATTTAAACATTAAATAAGCTCATACAGGTTCAGTACACATGAAGTGCTTAAAAACCAGTTCAAAGTAAGTTGTTTGATATTAGCTATTTATTGCTATAAAAATAATAACATTCTGACATTTTGACATTCATTCTGAGTAAGAAGAGCACCAGTTGTAAAATATTAATCTCCATATTAGACTTTTACAGGATCAATATCAGAGTGCTTTGCTGCAGTACTTGATCAGTAGGATCAGTAGGACAGCAAAGGAGGCAGGGAGAGAACAGAAGGAAGGAACTACATGTAGATTGTGCTAAATCTTCTAAACGTTTTTATATATGGTACGTTAACTAAAATGCTTATAAATAGAGTACAGTGATCTGATCTTAGTGTTATATTTAAGAAAACAGGTAAATACACAACAGAATCATTCATTCCTGATGGTTTGGGGAAAATCTGTTTTTCTCTGAACGCTCAGGTCACTTGGGAATAACCAGATCTCACTTGGACTATCGTGTGTCCCTGTCACTAGGGAACTGGGATAGAGCTAGGATCCCCATTTGTCATACCTTATGCAATAAGAATGACCAAGGAAAGCAGAAGCAGGGAGATCAGTTTAGGCAACTTCTGTGGATCAGAGATTGGGCAGGTGGCCCAAAATAAGGAGAAAAAGTTAAATTGATGGGATGGTCATGATGGATTTCACTGCTTCCTCCTCATAAAAGCAAACATCACTAAACTTGGGAAGCAATTCTAATTACATAAATTAATAATGATTTTTAAAACTTACCTGAAAGAAACATAAAATCTGTAACTGTGCACTGAACTTTACTATAATACTAATAAGCAAGGCCCATGTCTCCAAGAGACCACTCTAAAGAGACTTGACTGTTCTTCCTTTTTACAGAATAGCTGCTTACAAAAAATAGTTACATAAGCAAAACAAAATTACCTGTATTACCAACATCCAAAGACAGCCACTGTAAATATTCTGGCATATATTCTTTCTGTCTTTTCATTCATGTGTATATATATATTTTTTGTAAGATTAAAATTATATCATATTGTGCCTATTCCACTACAAGCTCTTTTCACTGAATTTCTATCAAAACACCAAAACAAGATTTTTATTTTTTATTTATTTATTTTTTTTTTGCGGTACGCAGGCCTCTCACTGTTGCGGCCTCTCCCATTGCGGAGCACAGGCTCTGGATGCGCAGGCCCAGCGGCTATGGCTCACGGGCCCAGCCGCTCCGCGGCATGTGGGATCTTCCCGGACCGGGGCACAAAACCCGTGTCCCCTGCATCGGCAGGCGGACTCTCAACCACTGCGCCACCAGGGAAGGCCCGATTTTTATTTTTTGAAAATATTTATTTTTATTATTTATTTATTTGGCTGTGTCGTGTCTTAGTTGTGGCATGCGGGATCTCAGTTTCGGCATGCAGGATCTAGTTCCCCAACCAGGGATCGAACCTGGGCCCCCTGCATTAGGAGTCCACAGTCTTAACCACTGGACCACCAGGGAAGTCCCCCAAAACAAGATTTTTAGACAAAGTTTAGTCCCTTTAATAGCATCCACTGATCAAAGTGATACCACAGTGTCTCCATGCTTCGTGTTTTCAAAGGGAGAAAAGTGAATCCAACTTTCCTAGTCAGTGAAATGAAAACACAAATGTACACAAAACAAAAAACTACTGTGGCCTTCAAATCTACAGTTACTTAAAAAATTTAAGTTAAAAAAAATCAAATGTCATCATTAACTTTTAATATCTTAATTAACACAATGGCTGTATTAAGAGAATATTTTAGGGACTTCCCTGGTGGTGCAGTGGTTAACAATCCTCCTGCCAAAGCAGGGGACACAGGTTTGAGCCCTGCTCTGGGAAGATCTCACATGCCGCGGAGCAACTAAGCCTGTGCGCCACAACTACTGAGCCTGCGCTCTAGAGACCACTAAGCCACAACTACTGAAGCCCGCGCACCTAGAGCCCATGCTACGCAACAAAGAGAAGCAACCTCAATGAGAATCCCGTGCACCACAAGGAAGAGCAGCCCCCCACTCACTGCAACTAGAGAAAGCCCGCACGCAGCAACGAAAACCCAACGCAGCCAAGCAGAAACTTAACACACCATTGCAAAGAAATTATACGCCAATAAAGATGTTAAAATTTTTTTTTAATTAATTTTAAAAAAAGAGAATACTTTATCTTTACTAACTCACATCTTTTAAGTCCTTCTGGGACTCTAAATATGATAAAATATTAGTTAGCCAACATGCTTCACTTCACAGCATTTCCTTTTGGCCCAAAAGTAACTTACCATGAGTTTTTTTTAGTGCTTGCTTTGTACTGCCTCAAAAAAGACAAGCTGGATTAGGGAGAAAATAAATTTTAAAAAAAGCTGGCCTAGGACAGTATAAATAGAAAGACCAGAACTGGGTAGTGATGTAATTTTTCCACATACGTGGGAATGATCTACATGACTCATTCAACAATCTGTGGTTTGTGCTAAGAGCTATTCCCTCTTTTTATATGTTACTGCTCAAAACATAGCATTTGTAAAAAATAAAATTTCCAAAATAACTCAAAAAGCACATCATGAAACTACAACTAGACCACCAGATTAAGTACATGAGTAACAAGAAATAGGGCAGATCATTCAGAAAAAAAGTCAGAATATATAAAGGATTTTCTTGGAAAACATCTAAATGGTCGCACTTTTAAAAGCTGCTCTGGAAGCAAACTGCATTACAGAATTTTTCAAGGAGTAAGTGTACAAGGCAGCCATACTGTTTGGGCATAATCAACCTTTGACAAGAAGCTGCCTGCCAATTAGCACATGTGCGCATAACACACAACCTCACAAAGCCTTCCACGTTCTAGAAACAGAGAAACACGCCAACTTTCACCAGTTCCTTTCTTAACCACACACTGATTTTTGTAAAATTAACACCAGATAGAAAGTCTATATATAAAGGTTTTTAATAGCCAAAATCATAGCAGGACTGTTATGTACATAATAGCACTACTCCTCCCTCCATCTATAGAGTATGATCTCTAACACTCTGATCAAGTTCCTCATCCAAAAAGGTAAACAGATTCAATATGTACATCTAGGTATTACACACATGCACAGTTCTCAATCCACGTATCAGTGGTGTCTAAAGAGTATTAACTAAGATATTATACTATATTCTACAATGAGTTTCATCTATTTTTTCAAGAAGAAATTGAGAATAATTGCCAAAATCATTCACACCAGTTTAAAACCGTTCAACTACTTTGGCACCTACCCACCTTATGATCTGGCAATTCCACTCCTAAGTATTTACCTACAAAAATCTCACACAAGAATATGGGACTTCCCTGCTGGTCCAGGGGTTAAGAATCTGCCTTCCAATGCAGGGGACACAGGTTCAATCCCTGGTTGGGCAACTAAGCCCGTGAACCTCAACTACTGAGCCTGAGCACCACAACTAGAGAGCCCGCGCGCTCTGGAGCCCGAGCACCACAACGAGAGAGAAGCCCACGCGCCACAACGAAGAGCCCGCACGCAGCAACCAAGACCTGACACAGCCAAATAAAATAAATAACTAAATATTTTTTAGAAAGTCTCATACAGGGCTTCCCTGGTGGCGCAGTGGTTAAGAATCCACCTGCCAATGCAGGGGACATGAGTTTGATCCCTGGTCCAGGAAGATCCCACGTGCCGTGGAGCAACTAAGCCCGTGCACCACAACTACTGAGCCTGCACCCTACAGCCCGTGAGCCACAACTACTGAGCCTGCGCTCTAGAGCCCATGAGCCACAACTACTGAAGCCCATGCGCCTAGAGCCCGTGCTCCGCAACAAGAGAAGCCACCACAATGAGAAGCCCCCGCACACTGCAACGAAGACCCAACACAGCCAAAAACAATAAATAAAATGAAATAAAATAAATTTATTAAAATAAAGTCTCATACAAGAATGTGCACAGCAGCATTATTCATATTAGCTAAAAACTGGAAACCCAAATGTCCATCAATGGGAAAATGTAAACAATGGAAAACTCAGCAAGTAAACTACTAATAATGCAGTAACAAGTGCATTTCGAAAACACTATTTTGAGTAAAAAAAGTCAGTCACACATAAGAAAAACCAACCATATTATATGATTTTATTTGTAGTAAGTTCAAAAACAGGCAAAACAATTTCTGAGGATAGAAATCAGTACAGGGATTGCTGGGTTGGGTTGGGTTGGAGGTGGGGGGCGAGGTAGAGGTGACTGACTAGAAAAAGGCATAAGGGAACTTCTGAGATGAGGGAAATGGTCTAATCATGTTTTGTTTGTCTGTTTGGTTTTTTTTTTTGGCTGCATCGTGAGGCTTGCAGGATCTTAGTTCCCTGACCAGGGATAGAACCCATGCCCCCTGCAGTGGAAGCCCAGAGTCTTAATCACTGGACTGCCAGGAAGTCCCTAAATATCTTGATTAGTGTGTTGGTTACACCAGTATATGCAATGACAAAATTTAAGACCATACATTTGGGATCTTTGAATTTTATTGTCTGCAATTATACCTTAATAAACTAAAAATTAAAATTCACCCCCACCAAAATACTGTTGAATTTGAATTAAACTGTATCAAACCTATACACTTTGGGGGGAGTGACAGAACAATTTTTATCTATCTTCTTGGACAAGGGAGTATACTCTTTCTCAAGGTCTTCTTTCAGATTACATGTATGTCACATTTAGACCTTTTTGTTGTTAAGAATCTCATTTTCTAACTAGTAATTGCTATAGTATTTTATATGCTTATATTCAACCACTTTTAACCAGTGGTTTTAATTCAACCACTTTTATATGCTTATATTCAACCACTTTTATAGTCTATTAATTTTAAACAATTCCCTGGTGGCACAGTGGTTAAGAATCTACCTGCCAATGCAGGGGACACGCGTTCAAGCCCTGGTCCGCAGCAACTAAGCCCATGTGCCACAACTACTGAGCCTGCGCTCTAGAGCCCACGAGCCACAATTACTGAGCCCAAGTGCCACAACTACTGAAGCCCAGGTGCCTAGAGCCCGTGCTCTGCAACAAGAGAAGCCACCGCAACGAGAAGCCCGTGCACTGCAACGAAAGCCCAACACAACCAAAAATAAATTAATTTTTTTTAAAAAAAGAGAATACTTTATCTTTACTAACTCACATTTTTTAAGTCTCTCTAGAACTCTAAAGATAAAGTATTAGTTAGCCAACATGCTTCATTTCTTAACATTTTCCTTTTGGCCCCAAAGTAACTTAGCATGAGTTTCTTTTAGTGTTTGCTTTGTACTGCCTCAAAAAAGACAAGTTGGATTAGGGAGGAAAAAAAAAAAAAAGCTGGCCGAGGATGGTATGAATAGAAAGCCCAGGACTGCTTTCTATGCAGTCCTTATTCAAGTTGATGGAATTCCTACCACTTGAGACATGCCAGTCACCATGCTAGGGAAATAGGTTTCTAATAGTAACATTTCTACTCACATACCATTGGCCAAAGCCAGTCAAGTGGTGATGTTTAACTTCAAACCGAGTGGGGAAATACAATTGCACCACGTGGCCCAAAAGAGAAGAACCAGAAATATCAGGGAATAGTCATCAGTACTGTTCCACATGACAATTAGCAAATAAAACTCAGCTTTGTATTTTTGTGGATTTATGTATAAATTTATTTTAAAAAGATTGTTCTATGACCTCCTTTCTGTGTCACAAGACGAACAGGAATCAGACCTAACTTCATTGTATTCCATCAATAAAATTTTAGGTCCCTTCAAAGTAATGTTTTTACTGGTTGGTTGCTTGCAAATTTTTATTAATAAAACTTTTTAAATGTTAAAAGGATACATTCCCCAGTGGTGCGTGCGAATCTTGATGTGCAACCCTAAGGGTCTTCTGTGAGGAATGTCAAGTTTTCTTCTATTGCACCTTTAATATTTTATCATATTCAGCTGGATCTTCAAGTAGTACCATAGTGGCTATCTTGTCTTTACCACTTTCCAAAATTCACTCTTTATATTCTCAGGTTTGTTTTCTGCTTTACTGATTCGATTTTCTAGAATGTTAAGTCAGCTCATTGCTATCGAAACAGTTTTACTGTGTTTGTCTCCTTGTACTATCTTCTTTATTTCTGACCACTTTTAATAGAAACATTAAGGAAGCTTTATTTCACTGATCACAAAAAGCAGTTATTTTCTATAACTTTTTTCTAGTAAACTGTATCAGAATCAGAATTTTCTGTTAAGTCCATAGGACCACTGTTCGTCTTTACTGTAGTTTGTATTCAAAAGCCTCAGGCTGATGTTTATGCTTATTCATCCTGAAATAAAGAATTATCAATCCAAGTCCAGTGGTGGCAGTGATGTTGGAAAACCTTCCAATCCACCACTGTTAAGTACTCCCAGCCTCTCTGGGTACTCACAAATCCCTGGCAGACAACAGAGAATCCAAACAAAAATAAACTCCCAATATGATTCCAAAAATGTATTAGGAAGGATACAGGTAGGTCTGTAATCAAAGCAAAAACAACAGCAACTTCAACGAGATAGAACTTTCTCAGGTTACCATAGTTAATTGTTTTGGATTAGTGTGACTCCCAGGCTCCTCCTATCTTTTTTGATAAGCCATCTTCATCATGACTTGCATTTTGTAGTGTATGATGGCTGCTGGTAGTTCCCTCCATCATGTCTGCATTCTAGCCAATGGGAAGGAGAAAAAGGGAGAGCACATCCCTTAGGGCAGGATCTAGAATTGCACAAATCTCTTCTACTTTACAGTGCACTCTTAGAACTTAATCAGGTGGCCATAACCAACTGGAAGGGAAGCTGGGAAATAAATACAGTCTAGCTGAGCAGCCACAGGCCCAGTGGATTCTTATTATTAAAGAAAGAGTTGGGTAATAGATACTGGGAAACAACCAACATCTTCTGCTACAAGGAATAATGCCGGAGCAGGGGAGAGAGATAAGAAAGGATGTCCTGTAGAAACAAGGTACTTTGCTTGATAGTATAAAGGAAACAGTACACAAAGACAAATTAAACAGACATTTAACCTTCTTACCAGGCAAGCTATAAATGGTAAATACAACCAAAGATATTCTGTAGTACAATATTAAAATCATAATGGCTTAAGGTAGCAATTTTAACAAAGGGGAAAACTGCAACATATCAAAAGCAGCCAGGAAGCCAATACTGAAGATAATCTGACTTTCCAACCTGACCTAGACTCAGGATATTTTTGTTTTCTGTTTATTATTGTAAATTAATAAAGAAATTTTTTAAAAAATATTTATTTATTTATTTGGTTGCATGGGGTCTTAGTTGCAGCAGGCAGGCTCCTTAGTTGTGGCATTTGAACTCTTAGTTGTGACATGCATGTGGGATCTAGTTCCCTGACCAGGGATTGAACCCAGGCCCCCTGCATTGGGAGTGTGGAGTCTTATCCACCATGCCACCAGGGAAGTCCCAATAAAGGAATTTTTAAAAAGGGAATATTAAGAGGAACTGCCCAGAATTTCAATTCTTTCTGCCATCTTGTAAGCATTTTGGCATACCACCTTTGGTAGAGAATTCAGAAGTCTTAGAACAATATCCCCCAAGCTACTTGTTTTCATAGGCTAGATTTATCTAAAACCATTTAGTTTAAAACTGCAAAAGTTTTCAAAATGTGCTAAGTCAAAAACTTCAATAATCAAAATGTATTATTATTCAAGATGGATAAATCCAAAGCACTGAATTTTTTAATTAAAAAAAATCAAGGTGCTCTGGGAAACTGTTTAAGCCAACACACTGTATTTGTTAAATCTAATGCTGAAAATGAAATGCATCATTAGTTTCCACACCTTCCTCAGTCACCTAACCCTTCCTACCATTCCTTCTCACATTTCAAAGAATCCTGATTTTTAGTCTAGGGTTACTACACATTCTTATCAGAAATCTTGCATTAAAGATAATTTTGAAGGGAACTTTGATCAAGAGATATTTTATAAAGAAATACTATTTATAATATAGTCAGTCTCTAAATCAGTTTATGTTCCCACAATGTAAACTGGGTACCAACCCAAAATGAATTATCCACTAGAAACAAACCATATCATGGTTAATTTCCCAGACCAGCCCATAAAATCCTATTTTATCCATGTTTAGACCATTAAAAAACAATAAAAACAAAAAAAACCCTGTACAAGTCAACAGTGTAACTACCATTAGGAAAACAGTTTGTAAAGGAAAATACATTATAAGTTCCATCCTTGAATATGTGAACAGACCTTGCTTTTCCTGAAATACGGGCAGGTCTGCAGCAAGCAGCAGCAGCAGCAGCAGCATCATCTAAGCTAAGGAGCCCTGGCTCTGGTAGAAGATGCATCTTAACTTAGTCACAATACATTTAGTCCTTCACATACTAATATTGATACTTTCAGGCCTCCATCTTATGGCACATGTTTCTTTTCCCCTCTACCTGGAATGACTTTCCCTCCATAAACCCTTACTCATTCTAATGATCATGTTTTCAATGTAAATTCAACAGTAATTTCCCTAGGAAGTCACCACTTCCTTCCTACGTGTTCTCACCAAACTTGGAAGATCTGTAATAGAACTTTTACCACTCTTTGTTGTTTTAATTTACCTTCCTCCTTTCCACACAGTAGACAAAGAATTGGTCCAGAGCTTGGTTATAGCACCTCATCTTTCTATCACTCTCCTTGACCAGCACAGTGTTTAATGGAAACAAGCAGTACAAAGACCAAAGGCTTTTCAAGTCCAATAAATCTGGATTTAAGTGGCTGTGTCACTTACTAGGTGTAGAATCTTGAGCTAATTACCCAAACACTACAAGCCTCAGTTTCCCTTTCTTTAAAATCAAAAAACTACCTCAGAGTGGTTGTGTTACCCAAGTAAAATTAGTGGTTCTCTGATGCTTAAGAGAAAGTAGCATCTAAATTAAAGATTTCTGAATTAGGTAAAAAAGGCTGTGTCTGAGGGCTTACAAGAGACGACAAAGCAAGAATTTGAAAGTGAATACAAATATTCCTTAATTTTAAAATATAACTTGGCTATAGTAAACTAAAGCTGAATATTTTCCTTTAGGAAACACTGCTAATGCAAATTTAAAGATGGTAATCCGATAATGTTTAAAATACTACAATTGCAGCATTAAATATGCCAGACCCATAACAATCACTAAAACACATTTTGCAATTGACTTGCTAGGAAGAATGGCATCTCAGATTTGGAATCACCCTTTTTTTCTACAAGGTTAAGAAAAAAGGAGTACTTATATCCCTAAAATACGTTTCACTGAAATCTCATACTAAAATTATACTATGTATTTTATACATTATCTCATTTTATTCTTAACAATTCCTAACAAATCTGAGATGTATGGTACATGTCCTTTTGGGGGGGGGGGGGGTGTACTTATTTTACACATAAAGAAAGTTAAGCTTGGAGAAATTATGTAACTTAACCTTAGTTACATAACTTATTAAGTAGTAGAGTCAAGTCTAGACTCCAGGGCCATTGACTCCTAGTTACCCTAGGAACTATGGACACACACAGATATCTGTCTTATAGGAATTTGCAGTCTAGGTCTGGAGACATGGGAAATATGAAAGCAAAGATGAGAAGCCTAACTGTACAGAGATCACAAAGAATATGCCAAATTATAAAGTTTACAGGATAGATCTGTGTTTCTTAACATGTTACCAATGTATGACCTGAGCTAGGGTTTCTGGAAGTGGGGCCTGGAATCTTTTAAAACATTTCTCAGCTGATTCTTAATGTACATTCACGTTCATGTCTCAGATTCACTAGTATAAACAATATCCAGAATGAACTTAGGAGGGGAAGGTCAAATCGACTCATTTTTCTCTTTCAAATTCATCTATTTTCCGGTATTTTCCTTATATTACTTTTTTTTTTCTTGCGGTACGCGGGGCTCTCACTGTTGTGGCCTCTCCCGTTGCGGAGCACAGGCTCTGGACGCGCAGGCCCAGTGGCCATGGCTCACGGGCCCAGCTGCTCTGCGGGATGTAGGATCTTCCTGGACCGAGGCACGAACCCATGTCCCCTGCATCGGCAGGCGGACTCTCAACCACTGCGCCACCAGGGAAGCCCTCCTTATATTACTTTTAAAATCAATGGAAGAATTCCATTTTAAATGCTACACAAAAAGTGGCTTTAAGTAGAAATGATACCACTAGTTCTAAACAACACCTCATTGTGAAATCCTAATTTATAAAAGTCTTGATAACCAATTTCATGTTTTAATAGCTGTTACGACAGCTTACTAACCTTACACTTTGCAGCCTATAAATCATGCCCAAACAATATACAAGGTCAAACTTATGAACAAAGTGATAATCTAAATATGATTATACTGCCACCTAGTGCTCAACTTTTAAAATGTCATAATCACACAGGATTTGGGGGAAAAAACCCACACAGTGCTGTTACAGCCAACACGGTAGAAATGACAAAGCTTTGCTTTAAAAATTGGCCCTATTTTAGAGATCACTACCAATATCTTAAGGGTCACTGATGAGATATCCAATGACAAATCATAATACTTCATACGTCTAAAATAACAATCTTATAATTCAAATACAAGAGGAAAGTCAATTAAACTATTACATGTTATAAGTAGTACTACAAACAGCTACAAAAAATTGGAAACAACCTAAATTACCTGAGAGACTAAATACTACACAACCATTTAAATACTGGGGAAAAATTAAACAGGACATCAAACATGTAACAAATTGTATTTTCCAAAGATGGCAGCAATAATATTTCCCATCCACATGTTCTTCTGCAACATGACCTTGTCACCCTCACATTGAGGTGGGGCTATTTCTCCTCCCCTTCCAATCTAGGTGGGTTCTAGGGCTGCTTTGACTAATAGAATGCAGAAGTGACCCTGTTCCAAGGCATAGCCCTTAACTACTTGAGTCCAGCTTCCGTTCTCGCTGAAAACACTTGCTCCTGGGATATTTCTCGTAGAAACCAACCACCATGTATGAAATATGACTACTCTAACACAACTATGGAGAAGCTTTAGAGGATGGCAAACCTCTGTGGGGAGGTCAAGGAACAGAAAGGCATCAAGATGCAGATGAAGATGCCGTTATGGAAGTGGATCCTCCAGGTCTAGCCAGTGCCGAAACAATGGCCCAGATGAATCCTTCCCAAATTAATGACCAATAAAATTATGAGCAAAATGAAATGGTTGTTATAAGCCACTGAATTTTGAGGTGATCTGTCATGTTACTGAAACAGAAATTGGTTCCTGAAAGTACAATGTTGCTTTAAGAAAGTCCTAAAACACATGGCACTGGTTTTAAGACTGAGTGGTGGGCCTCAAGGAGTCTACCAATGAAGGTTTGAAGGACAGTGAGAAAGGTGTTATTAGAGACTAGAAAAAAGGTATATTATATAAAACATTTTTTGTATTGATTTCATTTAAAAAGATAATAGTAATGGGCTCTCCTACTTGATAACTCAGTTGAGAGGGATAATATATGGCTCTGAAGGTAACAGTTGAGCAGTATCTAGTCTTGGGTTTAAAATTAAGGGGAGTTAGTGACAACAGGCTGCTTTAAGTTTCAAGAACATATTAAATATTAAGTAAGTACAGAGTGGTCCAAAAACAATTCTAAAAGAGTTTGTTTCTAAGGTTGTCTGGTGATTATTTAAACAGAAAGCTATTCAAAATGCTTATTCAATAAATATAATATAAAAACTTTCAGACAATGTAAAATTTCATGGCAAGTACAATCAAACTATGTACACCAAGATTATTTATTAGGAAACACATGATGATGTTGTCTAGATATAAATCTCCATGAACATCAATATCTCAAACATGAAAGAAGCCACAAATTTTATGCCCTCAATGGACTGCAGAATATTTGTCCAGCTTAATTTCTTCCCCATTTCCATAGTATTAGAGATAAAGGTTGAATTGAGCTGGCAACAAAGCATATGCCTTTAAACCAGCAAGATGATGCAAATCTAAATTTATTATTGATATATGACAATGATATACATTTGTGTGGGTATGTATGTATGTATATGTTATTTTTAAAATTCAGACCCATGGAATATCATGATCAATTAAACTATTCTCAACATAATTTGACTGATGATATCCCTAGCAAAACAGAACTTTTTTAGCAGACTCTTGCCTGCCTCCCCTTGTCTAGTCATGGAATAGATTCTTCACTTGCAGGACATCATATTACACATTTAACCACAATATCTGTGAATAAGGCTACTGTATATTTTAAATCAAGTGTTTGTTATATTTTACATCAAAAAAAACAGTATCATAAACAGGTATTTCTATATATAGAGAAGTTTAATCAGATTATATTTTTAAGTTTTCAGGTCTTAAAATTTAGCCTAGTAGGTTTAGTTAGATTGAAAAATAGTAGTTTTGATGCTGTTCAAGACTAATAATAAAGCAAAACTAAAAGAAAATTAACTTCCCTTGGTTTGATATAACAGAAAAATGCAACTAAAAATTAAGGATTCCAAGCACAAAAAAGCAGGTAAGCCTTGAGAATTATATCTTCCTTCTCCAGTTGCTTAATTTTATTTACCCAACTATCTTGCTAGTCAAAGTGGAAGTGAAGCTGATGGAAAGACTGGAAATATAATGCAGTATTTTTGCACTACTTCTTTTTAAGTGGCTACAGAAGTTAGGAGAGCCAAGAATCTGAAATTATCTTCAGTCTTCTGTCTCTGTCTCACTCTTACATATTATCAGTTCAATCTTAATACTTTGGAAGAGACAGAATGCTCTCATTTAACTTAGGGGTCAGCAAACCTTTTCTTTAAAGGGCCAAAGTAAATATTTTAGGCTTTCCAGGTCAAGAGGCCAAACTGACTTATTTTTATTCTTTTATTTTTGTGAAGAAATTCTGCTGTGATGAGATATTCCACTATATATTTTCTAAATTTTCTGACCATTGTTTTCCTGAGTTAGTAGTATTGTGATAAGTGCTTAGTCTGGTAATGTCAACGTCTGTTGTATTCTTCTGGCACATCTACAGTATCACTGCATAATGAACACAATGCTTTGCCACCTAATTCAGTAACAACCTACGCTCCACTGTGCCTTAAAAGCATGACATTCAGAGTTCAGCTTTTTTTCTCATTTTGACATGATGGGTATGCAATGGTAACAAAATAAATAAATAAAATGTTTCAGTATGGAGATATGCCTGGCACTCAAAAATGCTGTGGGTTTATAACTGCTTCACTGGGATTTGTAGTGCCCTAAGCAGCAGTGTGATGTGATGAGAGCACCACATATGGTTTCTGTTGCAACCACTAGATTCCGCTACTGTAACATGAAAGCAGCCATAGACAATATATAAACAAATGAGTGTGGCTATGTTCCAATAAAACTTTATTTATGTGTACTGAAGTTTGAATTTGATAATATTTTCATGTGTTCCCAAAATTATTCTCATTTTTTTCAAAATTAAAAAACATAAAAGTCATTCTCAGCACACACACCATATAACAACAGGTGATAGGTCACAGTTTGCCAATCTCAGATTGAACTCATTTTATTACAAAAGACAACGGCAGGATAGAAATTTGGCTCCCATGCAGGCAGTGGAGCTAGACCGCCAGACTACTTAAACTCCCGTTTCTGCACCTCTAAAATGAAGACACCTCACAAGTGTCTCCAAGGATAAACTGAGTGAATATGTAAGTCACTTAGAACAGTGCCTAGCATATAAGTATATTAACTGTTAATACTGCTTACTGAGCAGAATATAATTGCAAATGGATTCCGATTCCTATTAACAACTCTGTATGACTTAAAACTCCCACTGGAGGTCTGAGGCAAGCAGTCTATTTGCATGAATATTACAGATGTCCTCCAAGCAAGACACTTCCACAGTATATCCCCACCCATGTTTCTGTTATACTTCCCACAATCCTACTAGCAGTTTCAACCTTGAGTATTTCAAACTTCAAGTAGGACTCCTTTTCTCAGGTGCTGGCGGCAACCCCACCATAAGAAAATTTTTGAACAGACTATCCCTATCCTAAAGTTATGCTACATATCTAGATTAGTGAGAAAGTAGAAATAAAAGTGATATTTTAAGAAGTATTGACACTAACAATTTCACACTAGAAATTCATAAACAAATCATTCTGTATGAGCAAATGAAAATTAAATCATTTTTGATGACTAAAAGGCCTTGGATGACACTCAGTACCTTTATAAAGATATACCTTTATTACTCCAAAATAAATCATGCTTATCTACCTTTATTACTCTAAAATAAATCATATTTAAATATACAAAAGTCGCAAAAGTTAGATTACATTTATTCATTATTTCATATGCACAAGAGTGCTAATGTTTAAGACTACGGATACAGGAGACAAAGGACTAAGGGCCTTTTCTTCTGGATCAGCTATCTCAATTTTAGATGTTCCCTCCTACCCCACATTATGAAATATATGCGTTTGTACAGACAATAAAATATGGTGTCTCTGATTTCACTCTTACTTATTTCCTTTTTTCTAATTATTTTTGTTTTACAATAAATATGAATTACCTGTAGGGGGAAAAAGTCAGAATGTATTCATTAAAAGAGAGTTTGGAAAATACACAAAAACAAAATGCCCCAAATAGTGATTTCATTTAAAACCATAGTAACTGCTCACCTACAACCAGGCCACATTCAGGACAGATCATATCACCAGCTCTGTAGTCCTCCACTAAGATCGCATCTGGATGATTTGGACATGTGACTCTTGGAAGAGCATCCAAACTAAATGAAAAAAAATTTTTTTTAAATAGCCTCCTAACCAACATGCAACAAAGTACTAATCTTTTGGGGGGAAAAAGAGGAGGATTTTGAACATTTTTCCAATAAATTTATAATACATTTACATTTATAATACATTTAAGCTAAATTCTCAAAGTAAAAATCCTAGGTTAGGTTACTTTAAATCCTAGCTAGTATTAACAGATACAATTGGAATTGTTTTTTGTAAGAACAGTTATTGGTTTGCAGAATGGAAGGCTTTAAAAACTTAAATGGAAAACAAGTGTTTTTTTTCTTTTAACATGTAGGCTACTAAAATGTTTATAAACCTTGATTAACATAGAAATGACTAGCTACCATAATAACGGTGCAACATTTACACATAACCATCTGGGTTTGTGACCCTTGCCACTTATTTCTATGGTCAGATAATGAATTTCAAGTCTTTGTTTTCTACGTGCTGCATACCTTAGTAATACACTTAGAATAGTACACTGAACCTAAAAGGTATACAAATGAGGGTGGTAGAGGTGGCTAGGACCTGATGATTTCATTTAGACCAGAACTAAGTTTGTGAGCCCTCAAGAAATTGTTTCAAGATCTACTTTTTAATCTATCTGTGATATTAGCAATTTGTTTGATTAATTTATTTTGAAAATAAGGCAGTCTGGGGAAGACACATCAGCCTTAAATAACCTAACAGAATCAGTTCTAAAAAGCATCAAAGATATTTAACATAGATTTAGTAATTATTTCTGTGGGTGTGGCCTTACAATCACAAATGTCTGGTATCACTGAAAATAAGCCCTTTTTAAAAGTTCACCTGAAGTTAATACAGAACAAGGTTATGTTATGACCACCACAAATATACACATAAAAGACAACATCAAGCATTCTTAAAGTATGTAAATAGGTATCTGTGGTTTTGGATAAAGTTTCTCAAAGTAGCAAACAGTTCAGAATGTTAACTTTCAACATAGGTGATACCCACAGAAAAAATGATAAAGTAATCCATATTCCCAAAATTTATATATTCAGATTAACCAGAACACATCTTGGATCTTTTCACTATGGAAAGAGGGAATGGAGATTTGTTTTATATTCACATTTATTCCATAAATTTCTACTAGAAAAATATTTTAATAAATTATGACAAATAAAACATTAAGAAATTAGTATAAATTATTAAAGAAAACCATGTAAAAATAAAGGAAAATGTTAGTAAAGTAACAGTAATTACAAATGCATAAAATGGGCAGCCATGCGGCACACAGCATACCAAGGACTGATATATTTCATACTATTAATAAGGAGACATACTATTGTGTGCGTGTATATGTATATAAAAATGATACGGAAACATCTCAAAGATATCCTAAGTGAAAAGAGTAAGGTGGGGATTTTACAGAAAACTGAAAAAAAGTATGAACTACAATTATATGCAGTAACATGAATAAATCTCAAAATGCTGATAAAAGAAACCAGACACAGAGAAATACATATACATTTATATATAAAGTTTAAATCAGGCAAAAC
Organism: Tursiops truncatus; assembly: GCF_011762595.2. Taxonomy (NCBI): domain Eukaryota; kingdom Metazoa; phylum Chordata; class Mammalia; order Artiodactyla; family Delphinidae; genus Tursiops; species Tursiops truncatus. The sequence continues at coordinate 105,874,686 of NC_047034.1, read as the reverse complement.
AAACCTATGGTGTTAGAAGTCAGGATGTGGTTACGTTTGGGAAGGGGTAATGACTGAGGGCATAAAGGAGGCTTCCAGGGTGCTAGTGGTATTTGATTTCTAGACCTGGGTGGTAACTATGTGTATGTGCTCACTTTGTAATTGAACTGTACACTTGTGTGTGCTAATTTCACAAAAAAGGTAAAAAGCAAGGTAGCACACAGTGTTTATATTAGACTACTTTTTCAAAGAAGAGAGGTTAGGACTATATGCATATGTTTGTGAAACCACAGAATCACTATGAAAACACCAAGAAACTGGTTATAATGACTGCTTTGGAGAATTAGATGGCTAGGAGCTAGGGAAAGAAGGAACTGCTTTTCACTTTTCTTCTTGCTTTTCTATGATTTGCCTGTATTACCTATCCAAAATAAAATGAAACTGTGCTCAAGCAGTCAATTTTAATGAAATTACCCACAAGGGTAATACAAAAGAAGAAGCACAAGAGTGGGGTGGTGGGGAAGTAAGGGAGAGAAACAAGAGGGAAGGAATGGAGTAAACCACCACCACTGAGATTAAAATAACTCAGGCTGCCTAAGAAGCCACATAATGCCAAACTTCACTTTATAGCTATCATGTATTAGGTGCCTACTATGTGTCTAGTACTATACATATATTATTAATCTTCATTAGCAATTCTGAAAATTAAGCATTACCTCCATTTTAAAGATTATGCTCAGAAAACGATTTTCCTAAAATCACAGAACTAGTAAGTGGTGGAGTTTAGATTTTAAGTCACAACATTTGTGTTCTTCTCTGTGAAAACACCAAGCAGTTTCATAGCCTAGTCACTGTACATCTTCCTCAGGGGGAAAAAAGCTAAGGACAGAAATACTAACATTTACCTTTGTTCTCACTGGTAGAAAAACTCAACAGATGGACAGCAATGACATACATTTAAGAGCTGGACATGCCTAGAAAAAATTTACTTCAAAGAAATATTTCAAAGATTTTTTTAATGAAGAGAATAAAGGCACACAAAGGAAATGTATTCTTTTGGTAAAGAATCTATCAAGTGAATTTACTATATTTAACTATTACAACATTTCTTACAAATACCATTTCCTGTTCTATTATATACAAAAGCTTAGCCCAAATATGACCACGTTTACCTTTCAGATCTACTGCCATGAGAGAATACAAGTCATAGATAAGTGGTTTGGGAAGCTATTTCTCCATTTACCTACAAGGAAGCCTTACCTGGCAGAGCCACACCCAGTTAGAATGACTGAGCATTCAAACACTGAATTAGCAAACAAGTGTTTACTAATTCAGTAACAAGTGAACAAGTGTCCCTGGCTTTAAGAGCTGTGTCCAAGTAGTTTTAGCTAAGGCTGCCTCCTCCCCCAACCTTTTAAAAATACAGTAACATAAAGCAGTAAGCCTTGGTAGTTTACCAGAAAGGGCCTGGATTTCTCCAGCTTACTATTTTGTGATAATGGCTTTCATCGCGAATTCAATTCCAGAGATGATAACAAGCTCAGAAAAATTATGCCAGAGCTACCTTGCCTTCCAGAAGCTACAGAAGTTAATTTGATACTTTTAATACATGAGTTAACTAGAGGCCAAGTGTGACAACAGGAAATAGATATGAGACTCTACACTCTGTTCTAACACTAACCTTGGATAAGTCAACATTGGCATGACTCAGTTTACACTTACGCAAAAATCCTAACATATACCTCATGGTGGTCATGAGAGATATAATTAGGGTCTGCAAACATTTTTCACGTCACAGGATTAAAGGCTGTCTCTAACGGCACTGTATGCACTTCCTGTAGATATGGGTACATCACATTTTTAAAATATAATATTAAAGAGTGACTACCCAGCATACATAATTTTCTGCAGGCAAGATCTTCTTCAAGAGTATGCAGACGACATCTGTAATGAAATCTCTTAGAAGAGAACTTATCAACTCTTCAGAAATGCCCTAGCTTCCACTTCAAAAGGCCTCGGGGATGGCAATCAGTTTCTCTCAGCCTTACCAATGCTGACGTCCCTAACTTTCTGGCTTGTCAGATCAATAGGGGCCAAAAATTAACCCTTTCCCTTTAGAGAGGAGGATTCACGGACCCTCGGGCTTGTTGAGCCACAGATGGAAAACCAAGCGTAGAAAAAATTAACAAGAAAAAAAGGACGGGTGAAATATCCGTAAAAGACGCGAGGCCAGGGGCTGGGGGTACATGAGCCTTCACACGGTGGTGCCTGGGTGAGAAAACGGCCTAGGACGCTGGCGGAGAAATGCCGGCGGTTCGGTACCCGCTGCGACACCCCTGTCAGCCCTGCCTCTGGGAGTGCCTTTGTCCGGGGCGGCCGGCCGGTCCTGCCGCCTCTCCCCGCACCTCCGCGGCGTTTCGCCCGACGCCGAAGTGCCGGCGGCCACCTTGCAAGCCCCCGCACTCGCCGCCCGCCCCTCAGCTGCCCAAGCTCGGCTGGACGTACTTACCGGCTGGTAGACGCCATCTTCACGGCCACTGCAATTCCAGCCACCAAGGACGACGGACGAACCGCAAACAGGAAGCGATTGTGACGGAGAAACGCTGCGAGACTGGCTTTTATAGGCGAGTCGCCCACGCAGTCGTAATAGGGCGCGGCTACGGGTCGGGAGAAAGGCCAAGAAAAGTGAGCTACGCCACGTTCTTTGCGTTTTCTTATTTTCCTATTCAGTTTCGGTCATTCACTGTGGTGCCTGAGCCAATCGAGGAAACTACCTAGGAAAATTCACAAGGGCACCCTGCAAACGAGCTACACCAGAGGTACCCTCAACTTGACTGAGTTAAAACACAAAGATAACCCGGGCATCGTGGAGAGGGCAAAGCCTGCATTCCCGATGGCTAACCACCCTTCCCCCCGCCCGGAGTCAGCTACTCGAGTTTGAGCGCAGTTCTTACTTGTCCAGAGGGGTGATTCCACCAAGGTACTTGGAATAAAGAGAAATTCACTTGGGTCAGCCCGAACAGGTGTCAATTCAGGCTCTGTCATCAGCTAGCAAGCTGTGTCTTCTTAGGCACGTCCCTTTGCGTTTTGGTGCAAGGGGTAATAGTATCTGCCTTGCAAACCCTTTTAGAATTGGCAGGAGATGAAACAAAACCATGTAAGAGCACTACACTGTGAGGCAGGGAGATGTGGGCCCTAACCTGACTGCTGTTTTCATGGTCTTTGCAAATTTGGCATAGCTGAAATATAGAGAACTTAGCAAAAATGGTTAGATACTGCAAAAGCTCCCTAGATTTATTAATTAGCCAAACTAATGTCAGAATAGTACTAAAAATAACAGCAACACTATCACTACTTGGCTGAAAACAAACCACCCTTGGCCCTGTGGGAATCGGAGGAAAAAGGGTTTCTTTGGGGATGAGAACTTAGGATATAGTGGCTGCTTTATTCTTTTGGGCATGGGACTTAAATGCCACTGAGCCCCCATTGTTTTCTTGAAAGGTGGGAAAGACTCGCTTCCTTAGAAAGAACAAGAGGCAGAAGTTTAGGAACTGAAATCCAGATGGGGATGGGAGAGCTTTTTTTTTTTTTTTTGGTCTTCCGTGCTGTAATTTAAAAACTTGACTGTACTTTTGTACTTTTATGGGGGGTTTTCTCCCTCAATATCTGGTAAAGTTTCAAAATGCCAATTTATTTCAGCTGTGCCAAATGCAACCACGAAAGAGCTTGGGGGTGCTGCACCCCAATCCAGCAGGAAGTTTTCATAGTAGAGCATCTTGGCTTGGGAGAAGAGGGAGAGGAGGAGGAAGGGAACTGGGCACCTCTTGAGAATCAAGATAAGGACCTACCACCTGATGGTTTATGGTAGGCATTCAATAATGTTTGTGGAAGGAAGAAACCATCAGACAAATTGAAACCCCAGAGGATGGAAGCTGGGCAACTGGTTAATTACTCCTGCCCGCCCCCGCCCCAGAATGTCTGTCATAACCTAGTTAAGATTTCTTTTATATTAAAATAGAAGCAGCTTAGGTAGGCCATTCCTCTTTTTGTTGTTAGTACAGCATTGGCAATTTATAAAGCATTTTCATCAACATAATCCCACTGAATCTTTGTATCTGATCCTGAGATTGAAACACACACACAGAGGTGGGGTTGTGTCACCTAGGAATCAATAACCCAGACTATCATTTACCAAAACTTCCGGCTTGTTAATATCATCATTTTTATTTAACTTAACTATATGAATTAAATAAAATTATTTATTTAAATCAATTATTTAAGCGAACTCATCTTTTTTAAACGTTTAAACTAAAATTTTAACTTTATGTCACTGCTGTAAAATCACAACTTGATAGGTTATAATTCTTCCCAAGTATAAAATGCTTTACATACCTAATAAATGATTTTTTAAAGTTTGTGACCCAACTAGATATATATTTTTTAAATTTATTGAGGTATAATTACATACCATAGAATTTACCTGTTTAGAAGTCAGTGATTTTTATTAATTTTACCGAGTTGTGCAACCATCCCCATAACCCAGTTTTAGCACATTTCCATCATCCCAATAAGATCACTCATGCCCATGTACAGTTAATGCCCATTCCACTTCCAGCCCCAAGAATCACTCATCTACTTTCTGTCTCTATAGATTTGCCTTTTCTGGACTTTTCATATAAATAGAATCATATGATATGTTGTCTTTTACATCTGGCTTCTTCCTCTTGGCGTAATGTTATGGAGGTTCCTTAGATTTACCTGTGGCCTTGCTTGTGGAAACACTGATATATAAATGTCTGTTATAAAAGTGTCTGTATGGTGATATTGCAGAAGATGACAATTTCCTAACTTAAGCAAGGTTTGACAAATACTTGATTGGAAATTATAGAATATTTGAAATATGTCATATGACATATTCTGCTGGACTAGGAAGAATAGAGGATTCACTGAAATGTATGACCAGCTCTGACTGGGACTCTTGGAAATGAGATGAATTGTCTAGAATATTAGACAAACCTCATTTACTGGTGGCTGAGGGGCCATATGTATTACTTCTAGAAATGTGAGGGGTTTGTATTTTAATTTTTCAAATGTTTTTTTATGTATGAAGATTTTCAAACACTAAAAATTAGAGAAAATAATATTATGATCCTCATATACCTATCATCCTGATTAAACAATTATCATGATTTTGCCAAATTTGTTTGTGTATACTTTTCTTTCCTTTTTTCTCCCTTTACTAAAGTATTTTAAAAATAAATCCCATATATCACTTTGACCCATACATACTTTAGTCTACATTTCTAAAAAACATGGACTTTTAAACCTTTTTTATAAAGCATTATAATACTTCCTAAATTACCAAAGATATTTTTACTCACTAAGTTTTCAGTTGGTGATTCTCCTGGGCCTGCTTCTTGCTGGTTTGGCTTCACTGGGCAGAAAGGTAAAACCCTGCTGAAGGTGGCAGAGAGCCAGAGAGGGAAAGGGAGGGCCCCGCATGGAGCTGCAAGAACTAGGTGAGTTCTTGAAAGTAGGCCTGAGGTCCTTTATGCATGAGGCCATTTGTCAGGCACCTCACATTCATTATCTTATCTAGTTCTTCGTTATCTTGTCAGGCAAGTATTATTATTCTCCTTTTAAAGTCTTAGAGAGGTTGAATAGATAAATTGCCCAGTGTTACACATAAGTTAGTGGTGGTGATAGAATTCAAAGCCAGGAATGACTGACTCTAAAACTGTCCCACTTCTATGCATGCCTACTATGTAACTGTTATTGCAAGACTATATTTTTAAGCCCAAATTTCTGTGCCCTGGGAAATACAGATTATATTTGTAGAAGCATTCATTATTCTTTTAGTCTTTAATAAAGGCATAAAGCTTTATTTGAATACAGGTAGAAGTAGTAATAAACAATAATCATGATATTAATAGTATCAGTAAACACTCATATAGTGCTTACTATGTGCCAGGTACTATTTTAAGGCTTTGCATATATTAACTCATTTAATCTTCCCAACAACTCTATGAGTTGGATACTATTATTGTCCCCACTTTATGGATGGAGAAATTGAGGCACAGAATGGTTAAGTAACTAGCCTGAAATCACACAGCTAGTAAATGGTAGAACTGGGATTTAGACCCTGGCAATTTGGCTCCAGAGTCCAGGCAGTATGCCTCCTATTAGAAACTCAACATACAGAAACTCACCTTATAGACCTTAAGATCAGGAAATGGATTCAACAAGCAGTGCACCTGCAGCTATCATGTGGGCTGATTTTGTGGGGCAGCTGTACTCTAAAATATTCTGGCCAGCTGTCTGCCTAAGGACACTTGTGTTTGTCAGTTCATGTGCTACCTAAACTGAAATGTGCCTGGCTCATATCCCATTGCTAAATGTACTTGCATATGTGATCCTGAATTGAACTTTTCAACTTGTTTGTTGATTTATTTGAAATCTTTGATTCTCCAGTACTGGCAGCTTGTTGTCCATTTGAGAATAAATCTACTTGTTCACTGAGAAGAGAAAGTAGAAAGTAGAATATAGGCTTAAAACATTAATAATCTATAAACAGAAAACTAGAAATTAACTCACTTTTTAATTCAATGTTCAGTGGGCAATAGTTTTCTTTTAAACTTCTAAATTACTCTGCTAAAAACAAAACAAAACAAAATAACTCTAAAGGGTTCACGCTAGTAGCTTGTGACTTTTAAAATCAGTATTTTTTCCAAAAAGATATCGTTTGCCATTAAGTATGACTTCAAAAGTTATGCTATGCTATTTAGTGTTGTTCTATTAAATGTTTTGAAGCTAATATTTTTTCCCAAAATAACAACGTTCTCATTTTATAATAAAAAACATGGGGAGATTGAATGATATATGAGAGTATAATTTCCTAAAAATGTTTTTTAAGTATATTTATTTTAGTGTATATGAAATTTGTCTTTAAAGTCCTATTAATGGTTTTCAAGTAATGAACTGTTGGGGGAAAATGAGAACATGAAACATTCATGTGACCCGTTACTTGACACTTTCTTAAAGAGAGAATTTTAACATTACTGTTTCCATGAAAATCACGTGCTAAAAATCTTATTGTGTAAAATAACTACCTATTTTCAAGAAATCTCATATTATTTGTGTATTAAATTAAAACTCCATATTAATTATAAAGTATGACCATGTGATGAGAATGTAAAATTGTTCTCATTACTGTCTCTCATGATGGCCACATATTGCTCACAGTACTATAAATTGATACAACCCTTTTAGAAAGCAATTCAGCAATACTCCAGAATGATTTAGATGTGAAAACCTCTTGAGCCAGTAATCCCACTTCTGAGAACTGGAGTAAGGAAATAACCTAAAATATGGGATACTATATTCATGAAGATGTCCATTGCAATGTTTTTTACAATAACATTGGAAGCAAGATAAATGCTAAAAATAGGAAAATTGTAATTTTGGTTATAACGTTATGAAACAGAGGCAACATTTACCTTTGAAATAGGAAAATGATATACACACAGTCCCTAAGGTCTTAGTGCAATTTAGGTGGTAAAAACCAATTCATGTACCAAGACCCTTTTCTAAGCAATGCTTTACCATGCTTGATTCTACTACTACAGGTGCTCGAAAATAAATGGTGGTGAGCTCACTGAGGGCTGAAGCATCCAAATTTTTCCTTTGGACCTCTGTGACTAATCTTTTGCATAAAGAAGACATCCAATAACTGTGGTTTGTGTGAGTTATTGATTGATTGAATGAAATAACGTATTTTAAAATATCATTATTCTGACTGTCCTTCAGAGTAATTAAACCAAATTAGTGAGGTTTATGAAGAGGGTTTTTCCATTAAGGCTAGCTTTTCCTTTCTTTTTACCCTAGTGTTTTCTCTCCTCTACAAAATTGTCCATTATACCTGCTCATTCTCACTATTTTCTGACCTTTCCTACCTAGGATTTTGCTCTTTCACATTAACAAGATGAAAGGACCTGCCCCACACTTGTGAAATAAAGCATTTGCCACCCACTGTTCTGCCACTGATCTTAGCCAAAATGGGTAATCTCTACTCAGTGTCTCATGTTCAGACATCACAAGAGTCCACGTTATCACCACTAGTATTATTTTCTGAGTATTAACAACATGCCCACTCTTGAGTGTTTTAAATGGCAGTAAGATAAGCAGTTCCCATATATAGCTTAATAGAGGTGGTATTCAGTACACCATCAGTTACTTAGAATACTTTTATTGGGATGGGTTTTTTCAAGTTAAAAAAGAAATGAAAGTTAACTTGAATGTAGTTTTTCTATTAAAACCACAAAACCCACAACGGTTTAGCAATCTTCCACTGTTTAATGACTTTATGGCATTTGCAACCAAATGCAGTATAAAAGCTGCATAGGAAGCCCGTGCCACTCTTTGCATTCATCTGTTCCCACCCAATGTTTGGACCTTTCAAGCTAATTTTGTAGCATTCTCATCAAAATGCACACTCCTAATATGTCTTTGGACTATCATCTTTACTTTTTCAGTTAGGTTAAACTCTGGCTGTAGTCTGACATGATTGTCTGTTTTGCAAATGAGGGATTGGTATATCTTTCTGCTTTCTTTTCTGGTATGTGGAAGTTAATGTTAAAAAAAAAAATCCCCACAAACCTAAGGTCAGTAGTTTGATTTTACAATAGAGATCCTAAGAATTTCCCACTAAACTAAATGGTCGCAACTTTCTACATTTAAAATAACTAAACTTGCTTGAGTCTTTCAAATTTTCAAAAAATTGTTCCAGAGTAAAATGATATGAGCTACACTTTAAGTTAATGAGAATTTAGTTATGGCTTGCTTTCAAACAACTACATACTCTGTGATAGATCATTCCTTTTATTTGAGTACTTTTATTTGGAACTCAAAAGTATTTGTATGTATTAATATGGAAATACACTTCCATTTAATTGATTATGAAATAAAGAGAAAGACTATGTGACTTCTTAAGATAATTTGTTGAGTGCTGTAGACAGCTACTCCCATTTCCTGAACAAAAGGCTATGCATGAGGGTGTCACACCACACTGGCAGTCATTCAGTTCCTCTGACTTTCCAAGCTCCTTCAACCTCAGCATTTTAGCCAAAAGATGGCACTGTTTACAGCTCAGGTGACGCTGCCATATTGCAATTGTATAAGCAAGAGGCCTGCCAGTCTTGAAGTTATGTACTTTTTCAAACAAATTTTTTATTTGAGGAAATGAAAATTATTTAAAATTCTGAGCATAAGATTGTATTAATATTTTGATGTGGTCTAACACCTAATTTGCATAATTCAAATTCATGAAAGATACATCCATATCGTGCCCAGGGATAATCATCTATTAATGTATTTTTGTTTTATTTGCACAAGCAGATCACGTTCAAGAGTCTATTCATTTTTTTTCAAGTAACAGAGATGAACTGCATTCTTTGACTAGATACCATAATTTATTGAACTATTACGCCAATAATGGAGGAATTGATTGTTTCCTGTTTTGTGATATTATAAACAACGCTGTCATGAACATTCTTGTTCACATTTGTGGGTGAAGGTTTGCATGTTCAAAGTGTAAATACCTAACAACAGAATCGGGGCATCAAAAGACATGCTCATACAACATTTTGATAGATATTGTGAAATGGCCCTCCAGAGATGCTGCACCAATTCAAGTGTCCATTTCCCCAGGTTTGGAAGTCAGGGGCTGAGATAGCATTATCAGCATCATTTCAGACTGATGAGATAGAGAACCAGGCCCTCATTAGAAATATTTATTTGCCAGGCAAAAAGGAGATAGATGTAATTCCAAGCTTGTGTGTGTGTGTGTGTGTGTGTGTGTACATGTGTGTATGTATGCATGTGAACATATGCACTCCCTGGCTTAAAAATGCTTGCATACCACTACTCTATTAAATCTAATTGTCTTGGAGCCAGGAGCCAAGTGCAACTTTGAGTGCTGTATCCTGGGATTGGGTTTCCAGAGGTCAGATAGAGTCCCACATTATTGATTAGCTGAAGCTTTCAGCACAGGTGATTCAGAAGCCTGGCTAACCATATCTGCAGTTTTAGGAACAATATTTGGCACTTCAGGAAACTATTAATAAGTGAAAGACATGGGCCAAACAGAGACCCAAGGTTAAAAACAAAACAACATCAAAAAACCAGTGGTGTTCTGAGGGCCAAATTCCATTTGCAGAAATTCATTTATTCACTGCTACTTTATGCCAGACTCTGCTTTAGGTGTTGTGGATACAGCCATGAACAAAACAATAAAAATCCTTGGTCTCATGGTACGTATGTTAGGAGGGGATAAAAATGATAAATAGAATGAGAGAAACATTTTAAGTTCAACGGTAGTAAGTGCTAAGGAGAAAAATAAGGCAGGGAAAGGGGATGAGGAGAGCCAGGATTTACAATTTTAAATGGGAGGTCAGATAAGTTCACCTGAGATGACATTTGAATAAAGATTGGAGGTAGCCAGGTGGACACTGGGTGGAAAGTATCTAGGCAGAGGGAACCTCAGGTACAGCGGACCTAATCTGTAACAGCCCTGGTGATCAGCAAGCAGTGCATGGAGGGAAGGGCGGAGTAGTAGATGAGGTTAGGGAAGAGCAGGGTCAGGTCATGCAGGGCTCCAAGGTCAGAGAGACAATTTTGGCTTTTACTCTGAGTGAGACTGAGTGGCATTGAAGGGCTTTCACCAGCGAAGTGTCATGCACAGATTTTCTTTCAAAAGTGGTCAGTTCCCAGGGTAGAACAGGCAGACTAGTGTTTACCAGGGCATTCCAGAGAGAGAAAAATCTTTAGAAAACTGAATGGTTTTCATGAGTTTTGTACACTTTTGTACATATATTGGTCAGCAAAATGCTTCAAGAATAATTATAGGGACTTCCCTGGTGGTCCAGTGGTAAAGAATCTGCCTTACAATGCTGGGGATGCGGCTTCGATCCCTGGTCAGGGAACTAAGATCCCACATGCTGTGGGGTAACTAAGCCTGCGTGCCCCAACTGCTGAGCTCGTGTACCTCAACTAGAGAGCCCGCGTGCCGCAAACTATAGAGCCCACGCATCCTGGAGCCCATGCGCCACAACTAGAGAAGAGAAAACCCGCATGCCACGACTAGAGAGAAGCCTGTGTGCTGCAACGAAAGGTCCCACGTGCCTCAAGGAAGGTCCCGCATGCTGCAACTAAGACCCGATGCAGCCAAAAAATAAATAAAATTTAAAAATAAATAAATTATTTAAAAATAAATAAAATAAATTAAAAAAAATTAAAAATAATAATTATAAAAGTGGTGTTATAATAAGTCATCTGGCGGAATTCCCTGGCAGTCCAGTAGCTAGGACTTGGCACTTTCACTGCTGAGGGTGCGGGTTCAATCCCTGGTCAGGGAACTAAGATTCCCGCAAGCCATGCAGTGTGGCAAAAAAAAAAAAAAAAGTCGTCTCAGTAATTTACACAGAAAATGAGGTTATGGTATTAGAAGCTATAGCTCTAAGGTTTCAACTAAAATATGATGTTTATACTTTCAATGGATAATTAATGAGAGGGGTAAAGATTTTAAAAAGTAATAGTTCAGGATAACCACTCTCATTGACAAAAGGACAAAATTATTATTCATCTTTTTTACTATGAGATTTTGCTACAAATGACAAGTTTTACATAATATAAGAAAAAAGGTGCTGTATTAAATGTCAAAGAAAGTAGCAGCTGTATAATATGATGAAGTTAATATTGATTAGAAAATCTAATTATTTCTACAATTTATTTTGATCTATCCCAATACAGCTGTTTGTCAGCAGGTGAAGTTACTATTTAATTGGCATGACTGAGTAATCAGATGTATTCTCAGAGCAGTAATAAAATGAAATTCTCATGTCTCATGAATGTGGTTGAGGTTTTTGTTTCATTTTATTTTATCCTTGGGTTTAACCAACTGAGACCAAGAAGACTTCTTGTTTTATCTGGAGACAATTTTTGATTTAAAATATTTGGTAACTGTGTAGTTATATAATCGTTTTTATCATAAGAATGATGGGAAAAATGTATGAGTTTGACAAATATTTGTGATGATTTACCTTTCTCTCATACTAAATCCTTCAGGACCTCACCATCTCCTTCCTGGGCTCCTGCAGGAGCCTTCTGATTGGTCTCTCTCACTACCTCCAGGCCCAGGTCAGTTTATCTTCTAGAAGAAAAATTTGATCTGCGTACCATATCTTCTATATCAGGTAGTAATTCATTCATCTGTAAATAATAAAAAAACTCTATTCTGGTGGCTTAAAAAACAGGGGTTTATTTGTCTCACGCATTACAAATTCTGGGGTTACAGTAGCTCCAAATTGCTTCCAGGGTCTGTCTCTTCTGTCTTTCTGCTCTGCCATCCTTATTATGTAGGCTTTCACTCTGATGCCAGTTGCTGCCTGAATGCAAGATGGCTGCTGCACCTCCAACCCTTACTTCTATAATACATTCCAGGTAGGAATAAAGTAGAAGGATGAAGAGGACAAAAAGATGAAGAAGTCTCAGGATAACTTTGCCTCATCTTTTTCCATGAAGGGAAGCTCTTCTCAGGCACTTTTGACTAGTTGCAAGGGAAGCTGAGAGATTGGATATTTTGGCTTTTAGCCTCCATAGTAGAAGTAGTCAAAGGAGAAGGTGGATTATTATTGGCTTTTGGATAGGCAAACCTATCTTCCAAAAAAAAATCTTTAAAAATTCATTATTGTGTGAAGTCCATCTCTCATTATTATAATATAGTATAATGTCATAAAATGAGTTCTTACATAACTTTGGGAATTTGTAGACAACTTATGGTCATTTTTGCTAATCTACTTGTATTAGAATTCTTCAGAGAAACAGAACCAATAAGGTGTGTGTGTGTGTATGTATATATATATATAGAAAGAGATTCATTTTAAGAAACTGACTTACATGATTATGGAGGCTGGCAAGTCCAAAATCTGCAGGGTGGGCCTGCAGGCTGTAGACCCAGGAAGAGACCATACTGCAGTTCAAGTCTGAAGGCCCTCTGCTAGAAGGATTTCCTCTTGCCCCAGGGGCAGGGGGTGGTAAGGTTGGGGAGGGGAGGTGGGGGAGGTGTGTCAGTCTTTTGTTCTGTTAAGGCCTTCAACTGATTGGATGAGGCCCACCCACATTATGGAGAGCAATTTGCTTTACTCAAAGTCTACTGATTTAAATGTTAATCTCTTCCAAAAACACGCTTACAGAAACATCCAGAATAATGTTTGACCACATATCTGGGCACCATGGTGCAGCTAAGTTGACACATAAAATTAAGCATCACCAATATACCACCTACATTAACCATGCCTGAATGTCAGGAAATAACATTTGCTAAAAGGTAGAGAGCATAGGGCTCATTTAGAAATTGAAATGAGTTCAGTAAGACTAGACATTTGAGTAGGAAAAGATGGGAAAGATGGACTGGAGGATTAAGAGGGAGACCATATCATACAGGGCACTGTAATCCCTGATGAGGAGAGTCTAAGTGACTGAGGAGAAATGACCTTCAGGGGTGATTCCCTTACCTGACTAAGTAATGAACTCATTCTTTCCTCAATCAAGAAGGGTTTGTGGCAGGGAGATCAGCTCGGTGCTTTGTGACCACCTAGAGGGGTGGGATAGGGAGGTTGGGAGGGAGGGAGACGCAAGAGGGAAGAGATTTGGGAACATATGTATATATATAACTGATTCATTTTGTTGTAAAGCAGAAACTAACACACCATTGTAAAGCAATTATGTTCCAATAATGATGTTAAAAAAAAAAAGGTTTGCGGGACTTCCCTGGTGGCGCAGTGGTTAAGAATCTGCCTGCCAATGCAGGGGACACGGGTTCAAGCCCTGGTCTGGGAAGATCCCACATGACACAGAGCAACTAAGCCCGTGCTCCACAACTTCTGAAGCCCACGTGCCTAGAGCCCGTGCTCCACAACAAGAGAAGCCACCACAATGAGAAGCCCTCACACTATAACAAAGAGTAGACCCCGCTCTACACAACTAGAGAAAGCCTGCGCGCAGCAACAAAGACCCAACGCAGCCATCCATAAATAAATAAACAAACAAACAAATAAATAAATAAATGGTTTGCATCAGAGAATGATCGTCTAAAAACCCCAACACCAAAATAACCCAAAACGACAGCAACAAAACTCATTTATGTTAAGAGCAATGGAGAGTAAAAGATTTTAAGTCACTTAAGACGTTTTCTCATCCATTTCCTCCCTTCGTCATTCTGTCCCTTCTTTCAACCAATGTAGTCCATGTGAAGTTGACCTTGGATTGGCCTAAGTTAGTTAGCATGTCCAATCCCCTTGGCCTCAGCGGTTAGCTCAGGAATGAGCCAATATGACACAATGTATCATTTGCTGGAGCTTCGGAGAAAGTGTCCTCTTTTGCTGGATTTGCTGGATTTGTCACCATATGATGCTCAGAAACTGTGCTGTAGCCGTGTTTCTATCCAGGAGGTACAACGTGGAGATAAAGCTGACACAGAGAAGACAGAACTACGAAATGGAGCTTGGTGATATATTACAATACGAGTCTTGGATCAAGCTGTAACTGAAACTAGGCTACTCCTAAAATGTTGAGGCAGACAATTCCTTTTTATTTGATTTAAACCCATACAGGTTAGGCTTTCTGTCACTTGCAACAGGAATAATCTTAACTAATCTATGTAACATGATCACATTTGCATTTTATAAAGCTTGTTTGGGCCACAGGGATAAGTTACAAGGAGCAAGACAGGGAGAACTGTTAAGAGTTGACTAGTAATTTAGTTGAGAAATGACATTGGTTGGTGCCAGAGTGGGGGCAATTGGAGCAGAGAGAAGTGATGGATTGAAGAGAGGCAGGGTACTATATAGAGGATTTGGATGTGGGGAGAAAAGTTAAAAATGACTTGTAGGTTTTCTGTCTTGAGCAACTGGATTGGTGGCACCATTCACTGAGATAAGGAACCCAGATTGAATAGGGTTTGCCTATAAAATGTCTATGTGAGATGACGAATGGGATACTGGATGTGAAATTCAACAGATAGAACTAGGCTGTTACAGATTTAGGAGTCACTAGCATATACCGAGTAAATGAAGTTATTTAGTGAGAAAGACAAAATACCAATATCTAAGAAACAGGCAAAGGAGATGAAGGAAGAAGGGCAGAGTACAAAAGGCAACTGATGAACATGCAGCACCACAGGATCTAAAAAAAAAAAAAAATTAGGGTTTAGGAAGGCCCAAGCGGCCTGCAGTGGTAAATACTGCAGGTATTTTACTAGAGGTAAAGCCAGATGGAACTGAGACGTTTCCTTTAAACCTAAGAACATGGAGGTCATTAGAGAACTTAGAACAATAATGGGTATGGAATCCAGACTATAGCGGGTTGAGGGTAAGTGAGGAGTGTGTGTTTGTGTGCGAGAAAGTGAAATCATCAAATGAGGAAAACGTTTTCAAGTTATTCCATTTCGCAGTAAAATTTCTCAAAAATCTAGAGCGAGGTCATCAGTCCCCTTTAGTTGCTAATACTGACATATTTGGCGCTCGTACCCAGTCTCATGTCTTTTTGGTTGTTCCTAGTTTGGAGGAATTATAAACCATGCTGCAATAAACATTATTTTACATAACAAAAAAAAAAAGGTACAGATAGGTTAGCACGAAACCATTATCCTTACTCCAGTCCTTGAGGTCCTATGTTACTTCTCTGGCCTAATACCTGCTACTCCATCCCTTGGTTATTCCATCCAGCCACAGCAGACCTTTGGTATTCATCAAATATAAGACACCCTCCAGTTATAGAGCCTTTGCACTGGCTATTCCTTGTGCCTGGGATGTTCCTCCCTAAGATCGTCACAAGGCTCTCTCCCTCTCTTCTTCTAAGTCTGCTTCTATGTCCCCTCCATGAGACCCACCTGACCACACTGTTTAAAATTCCAATTTGCTTCCCTAAAACTCTCATTCCAACCTCTACCCTGCCTTACTTCTTTTCTTCATACAATTGCCATGTATAAGTTTTACAATATATTTCATTATGTTTATGATTTAGCTATTGTCTCTCCCCTATCTAGGGGAGCCCTAGAAGGCAGGGATCTTTGGTTCATTTGTTCACTGATATATCCTAAGTGCCTGAATATCTTAGGACAGTGCCTGGCACATATTAGGAGTTCAATGAATATTTGTTAAAGGAAAAAATGAAGCATGGAGGGAGGCCAGGAGGGAGAGAGAAAAAAATGGAAGGAAGGAATTTTGCCCTGAAGAGGAAGAGATAATAGGGTTGTAGATAGAATCAGGGAAAGGATTTTCTAAGATGGGAGAGATTTGAAAGTATCTTACTGTTGAGAAAGGGATCCAGTAGAGGCTGAAGATATAAGAGAATAGGCTAAACCAAGTCCCTGAGAATGTGAGAAGACATGGGATCCAGAGTACAGGTGGTGGGATTAGCACTGGACAAGTCCAAGGCTGCAAAGAGTGGATTTAAACCCTGGTGAAAATTTTATCAAGTCCCCCACACGAGTGGACAGGCACAATTTTCACATGGAATTTGTTTTGCTATGCAATAGTTGGCTCTTGAGGTCCTGGCCTCCTTCTGGATCTGCTTAACCACCAATCCTCCCCACTGTCCCCAGGCCCTGGGAGCAATAAAGAAAGGATGGATGCTGATGTAGATGTCATAGACTCACTTACTGGTAGAATCCCAGCTGGGAGTGCTGGTCTGGTGGTTCCTACTTTTTCATTTTTTAAAATTTTGCTTTTCACAGAAGCAGGAGATTAGGTCATTTACTAGTACTGGCAGTGGTGGGCTTTGAGGTATTAGGAGAATGGAGAAGGCTGGATATTTTTACTATGGAGAATGGAAGAATATTAGGAATTGCTGTCGTGGTAAAATGTAGAGAAAGCTCACTAGGGGAACACAGAAGAATTAAGTCAAGTTAAGGTCAGTGACGTGCATTCATGGGTGTTAGAACCTGCCCAATTGTGCATTTTGCTACAGCAGCGCTCAGCAGCCCAGCTGCAAGCATGGAGCTTCAACCCCAGGGATGAGTTGTTGTTTATTTATTCATTTATTTATTTATTTTGACCAGGTAGGTGAGCTAGAACAATGAGTACGTTATTCAAGGCAGCCAAAGTATCTTGGCTGAAGTTATGGATGATGAAATCTAACCTGGATATGGAAGGGAGTGAAGATACAAAGAGACTGATAGAAGGTTCTACAGACTACACCAATGATTTTCAAACTCTAGTGGGAATAAGAATCACCTGGAAAGGGCCAGATTCTGAAATTATTATTCAGTAAGTCTGGGGTGAAGACCAAAATCTATTTTCAACAAAGATCCTAGTTGATTCTGATGTAAGAGGGCCATGGACCAATTTTTGAGAAATAGTGGATAGAGAATAGATTTGAAATGATAGTTTAAAGTAATATTTTGAGAGGAGCTGAGTGAGAGAGAGAGAGAGAGACAGAGAGAGAGAGAGATGGAGAGAGAGGGAAATATTGGCCAAGGGGAAACTTAGTGTAAGAATAGGTGGTTACAGTGTGAAATGACTAACTTATTATCTCAAAGATGGAACAGGCTGAAATGATGAAAGGTTTAGGGTATGCCCAAGGGAGTGGGTGGCTGAAGTGGAGAGTGGAGTGGAGGTGAGTATCACCAGAGGTGAGGAGGTCAAAGTACCAAAAGCCTAGGTAATCCATGGGGACCTTGAAGCCACCCCAGATGATGGCAGTACTTGCAACAGAGAGGCAAAACTATGAGCAAAGTTCAAAGCCATTAGTAAGTGAAGGGGAGAGAACTACAGGTGGGTAGAGACAAAGCAAAGATACAGAGTTGAGGGGGATGTAACTGGTTAAGGGTTTTCACGCAATGGCAGAGAAGTGAAACTGGCCAAGAGTAGCTGAGTGCTTATTGTTTGCCAGGCTTTACATACATCAGACCATTTCATCCTCACAAACAACAACTCACAAACTTCATATAAAGTAGGTGCTATTTTTATTCCCCTTTTATGAGGAAACTGAAGCGCAGAGAGGTTAAGCATCAACCAGCATCTCACAGTTCTTACCACTGCACTATACTGACTCATAAAATGGTCTAAAAGGTGTTTTAATACATTTCAGCTGGAAAAAAAATCAGATCTCCTGAATATTGTCAGGAGTGGGATTAACAATGGAAATAGTCCTTTAAATTTCATTTGTACTGAAATTTTTTTTCCAACACCCAGCAAGTAGCAGTACTAAATAATTCCATACTAGGTCATTTAATAGAAACAATGCAGTTTGCATGTATCAAAACTTCTGTCTACTCCATGCCTTGATGATTTCTTCAGCAGCATCCAGCGTACTGTCTTTCTGTAAATTAATGAAATAATTATCATTACATATCAAAATAAATTCAAGATGAAATAAAGATTTAAGTATAAAAAATATACCAAAATCAGTCCATCCATAACAGTCATGTAGTGATTTGGGAACCTAGTGCTTCTCAACCCCTGATAACTTGAGCTGGGCCCAGATGGGCTCCAGCCAGTCCTTGGCCTCTGCAGCTAAGACAGAGCCCAAGAGCATTCATGGGGTGGGGGTAGGGGCGGGGGACACCTTGAGTTGTGTCACTGGAAGCTCTGCCCCATATTAAGCCACTTAATCTCAGCAGGAACACAGAGCAGGAACACACAGCAACATCCCTTGCCTTGGTGGCCAAATACACAAGTCCCGAGCTCTTGAAGGAGCCCAGTAGCAAATCAAACAAACCAATTATTTATAATTCTATATCCCATTGCTGTCAGGCTAGAAAAGTGAATGAACCTCACAAGAATTCAATGTTAGGGGAGCTAGAGAAGCATCACAGCAATCACTACATTATGCTGTTTTGTGATGCTGGCTGCCAATTCAGGGCACTTTATTACTACTTTCCTGACACCAAAGAAATCTACAAATTAACCAGTACAGGGCCAAAGAGCATCACCAAAAAAAAAAAAAAAAAAAAAAAGATTGACAAACTGTATATACAGCTCAGACTGAAAACAGTTTAACCTGATCCCAGCCAAAACCATGTCCGTCAGTGTGAACACCCTCACTCATAACCACTTGTGGCAGCCCAAGTGGCCTGCAGCACCAAAGACCCAGACTCCTAAATAACACTGATGCAGGAGGAGAGTCTGAAGGATGTGCTGATGGGATCCATATTCACTGTTTCGTCCATTTGGGTAGGAAGTATACAAAATCACAGACCTCTTTCAAAGAGGCTTCTAGACAACAGAAGGAAATCCCTCCCTTAGCTCCCAACACACAGAGGCTGCCAGGCGGAGCAAGAATGGAGGAATAAATTAATACACAATTACAGAAAAAAGTCAAAGAGTACAGAAGAGTTTACATTGAAAAATAATCATCTGCTTCTTCCCTCCCCACCCCTTCCTACTACTCCCACCATCCCCCAACACAACAATTTATGGCAATTTCTGGTTTTAGTTCTAGTGGTTGTCACTAAAATCTAAATAATGTGTGTTTCTAATTTTTTATTTATCAACTTCAGACAATGTTCACCATTCTCTGCTCTGAATGAGGAAAAACTGGTTCATTCACACTATTCTGCCCCCTCCCATCTAAGTCTCACAGTTATAAGCCCCTAACTCCCACACTGTTTGAGGGTCAACTGTATTGATAAAATGCATTTGTTTTTTGAATAGGTAATATCTACACATGGTAAAACATTAAATTGATGGATAAACTTCCTCTTCTGCTTTCTCTACTTCCCCTTTTCCTTTCTGTTCCATCTCTGCAGAGTGATTTAGTCCAAAAGCCATTACGTGGGGCTGAGTGAAATAGGAGATCATGTATGGGGGCAGGGGGAGCCTTGGCAGCCTGGTGCAGGGTGCTGCAGCCAGAGTGGAGTGAGTAGACTTTCCAATGTTGGTGGCATGATGTGGTGGTGATGGCAGTGGTGGCACTGACCAGGAACAGGGTGTCAGAGTCGAGGGGGGTAAGTAAGCAAGGCCTCTGTATGGCAGGGTGGTTCCAAGCAGCTTGGAGCCTGGAGGGGATGAGGCAGGTAACTGCCAACGCAGACAGGCATGGAGTGTCACAGTCCGTAAGGGAAGAGGAGGGCTTCTATGCAGTGGGTGACAGTGGTGGCCTTGGAGACTTAGAGGAGGGTATCTCTACAGGAGAGTGACAGCAGCAGGTCAGCACAGGGTGCTGAAGCTCAGGTGAGGTGAGGATGGTGGCCATACAGGGGACAGGGGCAGCAGCCTGGTAGAGGTGTCAAAGCCTGAGTAGGGTAAAAGCTGCCTGTCAGGGGTGCTGGGTGGAGGGGCAGTGGCACTGACAGGAGACTGGTCACATACAGAAGTACTGATTAAAGAAGTGGTTACATGATGAGCCAGGTGTTTTACTATCAAAGAAGGGAGGGACAAATATGGATAGGGAGAAAGCTAGAATAAACTCTGTGGTGGCTTCAATATATTTAGATAGACATAGAAATAAGTAGAATAGACACAGACATAGAATGTATGTATATACATTTACATATTCCCTACGTCTGTCCCCTGGGAGGGCCTGGGAATACTAATACCCCAACAGCAATGAGCACTCCTAATGCCCAGATCTTGGTTTCTTAATACCATTCTCCACTAAAAGGTGATTCCAAGTTGGGCTAGATAATGACAAAATGAACCTGGTGCATCCTGCTATGCCAGAAAGTAAGGAAATGCTCAAAAAATGATGGGGACATGTCAAAGGAAACAGAGGCCAGCTTAAAGGGGCTGCTAATGGCCAAATCTGGGGAAATTTGAGCATCAAAATAAGGAATAATAATGATAACTTATAACCCACTGAATGAAACAGGAATCCATGAGTCCTTACATATATGAATGAATAGATAAATAAATTGCTTGATGAGAGATGGAATATTTTCATAGTTTCAAAGTACCTCACCACAAAACATTCATTATTTATCAAGGGAAAAAGTGAAACTTTACAGTAGAGAAGGCTGGCAGACACCACCTCAATAAAGTAATTAAATTTAACATTACAAGCAGTAGGAAAAACTAAAATCATGTGCTGATAGGATGCAAGACAGTGAATAAAGCATCACTTCCACGGTTTCCTGCCAAAGGTGCATAATCTGAGTCTATTCACGAGTAAATGTCAAACAAATGTTGAGGGACCTTCTTCAAAATAATTGGTCAACAATTTTCAGAAGTATCAAGGTCATGAAAGTCAAGGAGAACTGAGGAACCATTCTAGCTTGAAGGAGACATGACAGCTAAATACAGTGCACAATTCTGGCCTGGACTGACTGACTGATGTCTGTCTGACTGACATGATTATGGCCTGGATTTATTTATTTACTTGGTTGTTTGTTATAAAAAGGACATTATTGGGGCAATTAGTGAAACTTGAACTGGATCTGAGATTAGATAGAATGATATAGCAATGTTAAGTTCATGATTTTGATGGTTATACTGTAGAAGAATGTTGTATAATGGGGAATACATAATAAGGTATTTGGGAGTGATAGAGGCATCAATAATTAAGTTAGGAACTTACATAAAATTCTTTGGAAAAACAGTTCTTCAAACTTATTTACTAAGAATATTTCAAAATATATTTTTAAAGTAACCCAGCCTCCCACCCATCTCCCTCAACCACTCAGTTCTCCCCAGAGGCAACGCTGGGATTTTATTACGTCTCCTCCCAGGGACAGTCTAGGCACTTAAAAGCTTCTATCTCCCTCCCTCCCTTTTTCTTTTTGTATAGATGATAGTATTCCTCACAAACTGGTCTGCTCCTTGCTTTTAGCTTATGCTCTATCACTCCATGGAGCTGCTTCACACTTTTATGGATGTGAATGTAACATAATTTATTCAAACAGCCTTCATTGGTGAATATTTTGTTTATAATCCTTTGATATTATAAACAGTGTTTCACTGAAAATCCTCGAACACAAGACATTCAAAGTACAAGTAAATCCACAGGAAAAAATCCTATAAGCAGAACTGCTGGGTCAGAAGATATGTGCATTTATATTCGGATGATACATTTTCATACTAACCACTGCAGAGATTTTACACATTATACTCGTACTCTCAATCAATGCATGAGAGTATCTTATGAAACTTTTCAGTTGTTTTGGTTGTTTCCAAATTATCAGAAAAAATAAAATTTCACTGCAGTTTTATTTTTCTTTTCTCTTATTATGAGTGAGGTATAGCATCCTTTCATATATTTGACAACTACTGAGGACTTTACCCATAATCATTGTAAAGTGCTGCTGCTTTTGGTTTGTTTTGCCCTAAATTCAACCTGCTTTCTTTCAATTTCCACTTTCTTGGCACATTTTGCCACCCTTTTATTTTTTGCTTTTCCAAGAGGTTGGATGAGGTGTGTCAGCTTTCCCTATAGGGACTTCTTGATGTTGCCCCACTATCTTCCAATATTGAATGCTGATGCAAAGGAGGTGAGTCCACGCTGATCCTCCTCTCCTGTCTCCATGGAGGTCTTGATCATCTTGTCTAGATGCCAACGGATCATTTATAAAGTCCAATAGATTAAAACAAGGCATATCTCAGTGTTATTCTGTGACAATGTTTCCTGAGACAAGCCATTCCCTTCCCATTTTTAGATTTATTTGTTTGTTATCAATGGAAAGCATTCTCAGACTAAAGCTATACAATTCTTTCCCAGTTCCATTGGTCTGGCTCCCCTCACCACCCCCTCCAGGAACTCTAGGTATTTCATTTGTCTTCCACGTCTGTAATTTTTCTAACATTTTAAAATTCTTTGTTCCTGGGAGTTCCCTGGTGGTCCAGTGGTTAAGACTGCGCTTTCACTGCCATGGCCCGGATTCAATCCCTGGTTGGGGAATTAAGATCCCACAAGCCACATGGTGCGGCCAAAAAAAAATTCTTTGTTCCTTTCTACTTCTTTTTGCTCACTCTTCTCAATCCTCAGTGTGCTTACAGAAGTATTTAGTGTTCTCTGTGCTGTTTCCAATGTCACTACAATTACCAATAGCTTATTTTTTTCCTTCAATTTCTTACCTGAGCTCTGACAGCTGCCATTTCATCTTCTTACATTATCTTACTCTATCTTCCCTGAACTTTTAAAAATCTCTGCTGTAATTCGTTTTACATGTTTTGAATTTGAAATATCACACTTTTGGTTTGTTCTATGGAAACATTTTTTTCTTTTTCTGGTTGAATATTCTCTGCCTGATATTGTTTTTCACTGTACCTTTCTCCTTTTCCCCTTATAGTATCTTTTTAGATTCATAGCTGGTTCCTTTTAATTACTCATCTTTGATTGAATTCTCTTTGTAAGCTCCCACTGCCAGCACACCTACGTACGGCTCCTATTGTTCTGGGTAATGAGTAAGCTACCTGCTGGCTCTGTCTATGATCTGAAGACGTATTTGCAGGTTTGTATAAAGGAAGATCCAGGGAACCACTAGAAGGGAGTAGAAATTATCTCTGGCTCACAAGGTTAAATATGATTAATATAGAGTTCAGAGAGAGGGAGTTCTTTTAGACTTTATTTCTTTCCAACTAATTTAATTGGCTCCCTCCAATTTAACGTATCCACACTGCCTCAACACAGCTTTAGCAAAACTGACAGAGGTGAAGAGCAAATCTATACAGCCCTTTCTTTCCACCTGGTTTGCACAGGTGCTAGATGACATGACTGTATGTTTCTACTCTGCCTCTTCCATGGGGCCAAATGGGTCTGGAGAAGTTCCCACTACCAGTGCATTTACTGTTCCTGCTGTTCTGGATATTGAGTAGGCTACCTGTTGGCTCTGTCTATAATCTGAAAATGTAGAAGCAGAAGGCTTTCTTCGTGTCTTCCCTCTACCATTACCTTCACTGATTTGGCAACTCTTTCTCACTTCCTGGGGGATTTGTGAATTTGTTTTCCACTCTCCTAGTTGTTTCCTTAATAATTTCCAAGAAGAGAATGGGGAAGGGCCGTGTTTACCATTCTAAAACTGGAAGTCTTATGCTACTTTTTTCTTCTGTTAGTTCTGTTTATAACTTCAAATAATATACCTCTGTTTCTAGATCCACTATAAGATGCGAGTGTTAATGGCCTTACCCTTTCTTCTACATTTCAGACAATTAAATGTTGACATTGTTATGCTGGTAAGATTTATATTCTATTCTGGATAAGTCTCCCATAGTTTGTCTATAGGATGGGTCTAAAAGTTGAAAACAGTGTTTACATCATTCTGTCTAGACTTATACATGAGTGTGCAGGTATAGAGAGTGCCTTAATCTTCATAAGATTGTTTTCAGTAGTGATAACATCTTATCACTAAATTGTTAAAAATAGCAATAATACATTCAGATTATTTTTAGCACAGATCTGATGGTACTGAATTCTCTTAGCTTTCATTTACTAGGGATGTATACTGTTTTCAGTTTTAAAGGATATTTTCCTGGATACAGAATTCTAGGCTGACATATTTTTTATTTCAGCACTTTAAAGGTGTCATTTCATTGTAATCTGGTCTCCACTGTTTCTGATAAGAAGTTAGTTAACATTTGTACCTTTGCTCCCATGCATGTGAGGTATAGTTTTTCTCCAGCTGCTTTCAAGATCTTATCATTATCTTTGGTTTTCAGCAGTTTGATTATGATGTGTCAAGATGTGATTTTTATTTGTATCCTGTGTGGCTCACTGAATTTTTAGATCTCTAAGTGGCTTTTCACCAAATATGGGGAAAATTAGGCCATTATTTCTTAAAATATTTTTTCTGCCACATTCTCTCTCTCTTTTTTTGATACTCCAGTTACATGTATATTATTACTTGACACTGACTCATAGATCTGAGACTCTCCTTATTTTTCAAAAATAATTTTTCCCTCTTTTTTCTGATTGGATGATTTCTGTGGATCTGTATTCAGGTGGACCCATTTTTTTTTCACAACCTCGATCCTCTGTGTTTAGCCCCATATATTTTTCATATCAGATATTACTTTTTTTTTAAGATGTTGGGGGTAGGAGTTTATTAATTAATTTATTTATTTTTGTTGTGTTGGGTCTTCGTTTCTGTGCGAGGGCTTTCCCCAGTTGCGGCAAGCGGGGGCCGCTCTTCATCGCGGTGTGCAGGCCTCCCACTATTGCGGCCTCTCCCGCTGTGGAGCACAGGCTTCAGACACTCAGTAGTTGTGGCTCACGGGCCCAGCTGCTCCGCAGCACGTGGGATCCTCCCAGACCAGGGCTCGAACCCGTGTCCCCTGCACTAGCAGGCAGACTCTCAACCACTGCGCCACCAGGGAAGCCCCAGATGTTACTTTTTAAAATTCTTAAAGTTCCATTTGGTTCTTTTTTAAGAATTTAAAATTAATTAATCTAGCCACTCATTATGACCATATTTTCCTTTAATTTCTTGAACACATTTATAATATCTGCTTTAAAGTCCTTGTCTGATAATTCCTACATCTGGGTCACCTTAAGATCTATTTCTATTGACTGCATAGAAGTCACATTTCTTTTCATTAAGGGTCACATTTTCTTGTGTCTTCACATGTGTATTGATGTTTGGTTGCATGCTGGACATTGTAATGTTACAGGTAAGGAGTCTGATTACATTGTAATCCAGTAAGTTCAACTTCAAAAAGTGCTGAGTTTTGTTCTGGTAGATTAATTTTATGGCAGCAAGCCACAAATTAAAAACTGCATATGAGTACATCATGTCTAGCAACAGAAAAAAAATGGTGATTTATAAATCAGAAGGAAGGACATTATAAATGTGTTTTTGAGTAGAATAGGGAACTTACTTTAATGAAGCAAAATCGCACAAATTTCTCAAACTGTAATTTGGTCTCTGCATTACAGAATGCTGAAACTGGGATGGCTGACAATTTCTGAAAAACAAATAGGAATATAAAATAGGAAAAACAGGAAAACTACTTACACTTTAAATATTAATTTTTGGAGCATAAACATTAAAAACAAATAGATATTTCTAAATATTCACAATAATTTCCAAAAGAAAAATGTTTTAAAAATCCTCCAGGGAATTCCCTAGTGGTCCAGTGGTTAGGACTCCACACTTTCACTGCCAAGTGCCCAGGTTCAATCCCTAGTTAGGGAACTAAGATCCCGTAAGCCATGCAGCGCAGCCAAAAATAAAATAAAATAAAATAAAATCTTCCAAATAGCTATGAGTAGAATATCATGTAACAAAACTACAGTTAACAGTTTTCAAAGCATGTCAGCAGGTTTCCTTCATAAATTATAACATTTAGCACAATATTGCAAAGGCCAATAAACATTACCTTATTTTTAGTCATCCATTTTACAAATTTATAGTCATAAGGTTCATTGCTGTTCTTCATATCAGAAAGGTCTGTATCTAAAACAACAATAAAAATTGGATGGCCTATGTATTACATCTGAGGCAATGTGTATTTCATCTGTCTATCAAGATTCAAAATTTTCCCTCAAAATGTTCTTATGCTGGATTCATACTGCATGGTGTGGTGGGAAGTAAGGAATTCACAGAGAAGCTTTACTGATACTCTAAGGCAGTACTCACATATACATCTGATTGATCATGCTTGTGTATATAGCTTTTAGCATTGGAAGAGAGTAGGAAAAGGGAAGGACAAAGAAGAGTGTTGCCTTTCCGTTTAAAAATAATATAAGCCTCTATGATCATTATTAAGGAAATAACACCTAAATTTAGAGTACTCATCTGTAATAATTATGTCTCCAAATGGTAATTCATTATTAAATTGTAAGCTCCACGGGGGTATTGCAATCTATCACTATCCCCATCTCCTAGGTCAGAGTCTAGCATATAAGTAATGAAAAGCATATTTGTAGAATGAATAAGTTAATATTATTCATTATTTATGAAGGGGAAATGCCTATGTAGTTCTCCCAAGTGATATCTTTATTGTTTCCTCTTCCAAACATTATGCTTAAAAAAATTTTCTTTTAAATTTGATGAAAAACTTCAAATATGTATTCTTATACTTATCTCTTGTTCCAATCTTGCTTTAAGGTCTGGGCAAGATATTTCTCTGGCATTCAGATTCAGCAATCTATATTTCATATTGTTTCGATTTTATTGACTTGTACTCAAGATCTTTTTGAATGCCCCAAAGCAACAAACATTGATGGCTACTGTAATCAATGAAATTTTACAATTTATTACTCAAAATAAATTGAGGCAGTTACCTTTACCTTTTTTCTTTTATTCACTAAATACTCCTGGGTCCCTTCAAATTAACAGTGTAAAAACCTTGACATTGAAGAAAGTTTCACCTGTATTTTTTTTAAATGACTTAATATGGTTTTCCTTAATGATTGTATTTCAGTTTTCTCCTGTGCTTTAAGAATGTAAAATTTCCATATAATAATGCTAATAATACTCTACCATTTATTACTATTTGTTAAGCATGTTACATGATTCTCTCATTTATTTGTCCTACAATTCTGATAGAAGCAACAATCCTCATTTTACAAATGAAGAAGTTAAATTACTATTTCAAGTCATAAGTATGTATGTGTGTCTAATTCAGATTTGGCTCTAACAAAATGACAACTTAAAATAGAGTCTAACTGTAAATTACGTGAAAACTCCAAGTGACAAGTACACAATAGTAGCATACTCAAAGGTAACCTGGAGAAAGGAGTGATTACAGCAGTAGAAGAAAGAACAGGAGGGTACTTACTAACTGTAATTGACACAGGCTGTACTACTCATTTATTCTTTTTTTAAAAAAATTTTTATTGGGGTATAGTTGATTTACAATGTTGTATTACTTTCTGCTGTATAGCAAAGTGAATCAGTTATATGTATACATATATCCACTCTTTTTTAGGTTCTTTTCCCATATAGGTCATTATGGAATATTGAGAAGAGTTCCCTGTGCTATACAACAGGTCCTTATTAGTTATCTATTTTATATATAGTAGTGTGTATATGTCAATCCCAATTCTTCCAACTTATCCCCCCCCACCTCCACGTCTGCTTTCCCCCTTGGTAACCGTACGTTTGTTTTCTACATCTGTGACTCTATTTCTCTTTGTAAATAAGTTCATTTGTACCATTCTTTAGAATCCACATATGAGCGATATCATATATTTGTCTTTCTCTGTCTGACTTACTTCACTCAGTATGACAACTACTCATTCTTGTAACGCTTAGAAAAGAGAAATTTATTGCCATGGTGCTCAAAGAAAAATAAGGGAATAAATACAATTCTAAAGACTATAGTTAGGAGAAAGTTGGAATCTACTTCTTTTGAATGCTTGAGTCAGAGAGTCTCAAAAAAACTAAACAAAATATTTCTTTATTGAAGGTAGGAATTTGAACCATATTATAATAGCACTAGCTTATTTAAGTAACCTATGAGAATCAAAATAGGTTGTTGCATTCACACTATCTCCTCCCTAATTTTGGACCTTATCTCACTAGAACTACTGTAATAATCTTCTTATTTGTAATCTTGTCTTCTAATCAAATGTTTCCCTTTTTAGTTCTAGGATGATGCTTACCTGTCAGGAAAGTTGCCTGGTATAGCAGAAAAAAGATAAGTTCACTGGTTAGGACATGCATCTCTGGATTCAGAGCCCAGCTCTGCTACTTATTAGTAGATTAACTTCAGTAAATTTCTTGATTTTCTATCTCATCTTTCTCAACTATCAATGGGGATATAATAGCACCAATCTCATAGGGCTTTTGTGAGAATTGTGATATTTGTAAAGCTCTTAGCATAATACCTACTAGATCATAAATGCTCAAAAAATATTAACCAGTTAGCCATTGCTATAGTTTTAAAGAGAATTACCATGTCCATGAATTTTATGGCTCATTTTTATTTTTAAGTTACCATCAAGTGAAAGTGTTGTTTCTTGCTTCTGTCTTTAGCAAATTGTGGGACCAACCTCTAGTATATGGAAGAATTTCTACACTCAAATCAATCTGAGAAGATGAAAGAGTAAAATAAAATGAACTTCATCTTCATATGTAGCAGGGTCCTATAGATACTAACATTTTTCTCACACAGGTGAAGGAGGACCATAAATAACATACATCTTTTTTCCCCATCATCATTAAAGGTTTTCTAGCCCAAATCCTTTCTGCTCCTATTACAACCACACTAGTTCAAGATCTAGGACCTAAATCAGTATTACATGCAGGCTGGATCAACTAAGGATAGAATGAGAAACTGTTTAAGAGCTTAATGCAAGCAAAGGTTGCATTACTGTCCTTTTGATGTTTAACGTCAAAATGTGCTAAGTGCCTTTTAGTTTGGTTCTAGAAAAGACTTATTCTTATCTAAAAAGCTGTTAAGTTTACTTTTACCCAAGAATTATGTAACTAATTCCATTTTTCTATTTGCCTTTGCTGCCATGAAGTTTGGACTCAAGTTAATGCTAATTACAATACAGCTGACCCTTGAACAACACAGGTTTGAACTGCATAAATCCACTTATACACAGATTTTTTTTTCAATAGTAAATATCATGGTACTATACAATCCAGAGTTGGTTCTACACTTATGTAGAACCTTGGATAAGGAGGGACTGCATGTACAGAGGGCCCTCAGATACGGAAGACCAACTATAAGTTATACACGGATTTTCAACTGTACAGAGAGTTGGCACCACTAACCCTGCATTATTCTAGGGTCAACTACCATATGAACCTAGGTGACTAAACTATTTGCTTCTCCCACTCCATGTTACATTGATATATGAATATTTCTACTTACATATTATTGCATAGGAGACTTTAAATATGAATTAACTCAAATTCTTGTTGGAAGCCGATAAAATAATTTTCTCCTAAACAGACGAAAACTGCTATTTCTTTTTATCATTGCATGAAATGAGCTGCACGTTTAGGCCCAGTACAGGAAAGGTGATTTCCAAATCTTAGAATATAGAACATTATAAAGGGTTTTATATAAGAATGGAGCTTGGGAGCCTGACAAATATAGCTCTCCGGCAACAGCAGAACAAGAACCTCTGGTCACCATGGCCTCTGCTTCTCTCACGACAAATGAGGAAATAACAATCACTGTTTTGTTATAAAATTGAAAGTTTCTAGCTTTATAAAATTTGGTATATTTAAAAGACTTTTCAAGTTTGGTGGCATATCACTTCATTATAATAAAACCTTAAAATATTTAAAACTGTTAAGAATGGCTGTAATTTATATAATTTCTGTCAAAATAAATTATGCTCTTAAATTTACTATGACTAACACTAGAATTTGGGGGAAGAAACATGTTATACATAAAACATTATCATGCTTCTAACTTTAGATTTGTGTGGCATGTCAGAATTACATATAACAGCTTCAGGTAATATAAAGGCCATTGCTTTTTGGAGACAGAACTATTTGGAATCTAGCTGTCTGACCTCAGGCAAGTTATTTAATATTTTCTAAGTCTTCATGACCTTAAAAATGGAGCAAACAATGCTTTTTTCCAAAAGAGTGTCTGAAAGTGCTTGGCATGTAGTAGACCTTCAATAAATGTTACGTTCCTTCTTAACTTCATTTCAGTATACTCTAAAATGACAAGTATTCCTCAATAGCATCAATATTCCAGAAATCATATTTTTTTAAGTAAAAAGGAAACTAAAATTTTACTAAAAGGAACACAAGGAACATATATTATTTCATGTACCTGTGTTTTAAATTACATACCAGAACAAGATGACAGCAAATTCTATGCTTAATAGAATATCTAGAACAAACGACTCCAAACCATGTAACAACAGTCATATTTAAGGTTAAGAACCTAATCATCAAGATGACTGTAGATGACTGACACTGTGGAAATCCATTTTTCCATAAATGAAATGCTGATATGGCTTTGACACCAATCTTTTCTTCATAATTCTGATATAATTTCACTCTTAAGTTTCTGTATGTTTGAAATAATAAAAACCTTTACAAACCTAGCAAAGACACATCAGCAATGATGAAGTATCCCCCATCAGGAACTATGGGTTTTAGGCCAACACTTTCAAGTAAATGTACCATGCGATTTCTTTTCACTTCTAACTCTTTTGGCAAAGAATTAAAGTAGCATTCTGGGTCATCCATGCGCTTGATGTCAATCCAAAGAGCTTGAGCCAAAGCTTCCTGTATGTTAAGATTGAAAAATGTGGAAAGGAAATATGGTAATGTTATTTACTGCAGAATTTATTGGTATAATAAATAAAGATTGTTGGCAAAAAGTCATTCAGGGAATTACAGTTGAATTCCTGTGAACCTATGTGAATTTCTACAGATTAATGGAGGAATCAGTTACATGGAAATGATTAAATCTAATGTGAAGAGCTGAGAATGAACCATGAATATCCAAACTGAAACAGAGGTACAGTTGTCCCTTCGTATTCACGGGGGATTGGTTCCAGGATTCCTGCAGATACCAAAATCCATGGATGCTCAAGTATCCATAATACACTCAGCTCTCTGTATCCCCGGGTTCTGCATCTGTGAATTTCAACCAACTGTGGATCCACAGTCTTTGGTTGAATCCATGGATATAGAACCCATGGATAGGGAGGGCTGACTGTAGTGTATAAAGATGGCTTACTTGGCAATGAAAAGACATTGTTGTTTTCTATTGAGGTTAGCTTTAGAGTTACTTGCTAGATCTAAGTCTGAAAGATGACCAGAGAAATGATGAACCAGCCAGCATTTCCCCATTACCTTGCAGGACGAGGTAGCGTAAATGAAAGTTGACCCACTGTGTCATTCCTCGTAAGTGTGCACATACCTGCTCTAATCATTCACATCCCAGGAAGGAGGTCTAAGTCCCACAGGGGTTAGAAATGAGTTTCTGGGGCATGTGGAGTTACTTCTCTACCATTCTTCAGGAAAGTCAGAAGAGAAAGGCCAAACAAAAAAGCCTGTGTTGTTTAGATCAGGCAGGTGTCTTAGAAGGCAACAGGTCAGGAACAGATAAAGAAGTCCAAATCAGGGCATGCATAGAAAACAAGGATGTGTACAAGAAGGAGGGCAGAAATTTGGTAGGTGAACTTAGAAATACTGGTTCTCAGAGCAAACAAGGAGATCCAAACAAATAATCAAGAACCCGGGACAGTTAAGAGACAGAGGGGCAGAACAAAATTGCCAAATTTTAAGGAAATTGATCAGAACCAAGAGACAGCAAGAACTAAAGGATAAATTCATTTACTCAGTCAATATATGTTGAGTATCTATGTTAAACTTGGCATTGTGATAAATACTGGGAATATAATGATAAACAAGATAAACATGGTCCTTGCCTTTATGGAGATTCCAATTAGTGTGTATTGGCAGGGACATGTGAGAGGAATGAGAAAGAAAACAAACAGATAAAAAGATCAGGATATTATTTGTTCTGCTGGAAGAACTGAGAAGTCTGGTGTGGTTGAAGGGTAGCAAGAGAGATAGCATGGCAAGAGAAGACACTGAGATGGAGAAGGGCAAAATCACAGAGAAGACTGCATGTCAACAACATTTAACCGGAAAAGAGCAATAATAATAACTCCCCAGAACTAAAAAAAAATCTTGGATAAATAAGGATCAGTTGCTTCAGCCTCAGAATCTGTGGTTCACCATTGGAATCTATGTTTCCAGTTTCCAAACATGGTTGTCTGAGGGCATGGGAAAAAAACAAGCACTTAGCTGAAATGGAGAATAAGATAGTTCAGAAAAACATGTTCTAGGTTCTTAGATGAATCTTTCTTTTCCTCAGTAACTTATTATTCCCTATAGTAAGAGATATTGCCTAGAAAATTCAAAGCCCAGGAGACATAAACATCTGTCCTCACCGTAAAATTATACTGGACTCCTCTCGTCTCACACCCCACATGTGATCCACTGGCCAATACTGTCAGCTCTACCTTCAAAGTATATGCAGAACCCAACCACTACCTACCACTCCTACCATTCCCATATGGGTTCAGTCCATTGCTGTCTCTCTCCTGGATCATTTCAATAGTCTTCTAACTCAACAAAGCGGCTAGAGTCCCTTTGATAACACAAGTTAGATCATGTCACTCCTGTGCTCAAAACTCTCCAGTGGCTTCCTATCTCACCCAGGATTTACGGTGACAAACATATCCCTACTCTATCTGGCTCCCAGCTACCTCTCTGATTTATTCCCTCCTATTCTTCTCCCTTGATCATCCCGTCCCAGCCTTTGTGCTTTTCACTGGTAGAAACTGCCGGCCCTAGGGCCTTGTACTGGTTTTCTCAGTCTGTAAGGCTCTTCTCTAGTTAATCATGTGACTACTTAACCTCCTTCAGTTCTCAGCTCAGATGTCACCTTCTCAGTGAGGCTTTCAAAGACTACTCCTTTTAACATTGTGTATTTTCCCCATTAGCATTTTATATTTTTCTTCATCTGTATTTTATTTTTCTCCATTTCTTCTACCAACATCTGACATATTATGTTATTAGGACATTTACTTGTTTTTGATCTGCACTCCCCCACAAGGCTGTCAGCTCCAGAAGGGCAGGAATTTTTGACTGCTGTATCTCTAATGCTCAGTAAATATTTACTGAATAGGTGAATGGATCTATTTTGAGAGGATGAAATATGTTTAAAATATAATAAAACCAATGTCCGACTAGGCTTTATCATCATATATCACTTCAGAGAGTCACTGGAAAAAGAATTTTAAATTAGGATTTTTTTTCTCCTTTAGTAGGTATTTTTGACGGGAGGAAAAAGTTTATTGTAGCCAAGATATTTTACTGTTTTGACCTTTTAACTGCCTTCCAAAAAAATAAATTTTTTCTCAGTGTTCTGATTATTCACAAAGTAATAGTACACAGATCCCTGTTTTACAGATATTAAAAAAATAGAAAATATAAAAAGTCTTGCAACCCACCCCTGACCCTATCTACTAATTTCATCTATTCCCCCCTTACCCCTACAAATAGCCACGTTTACTAGTTTCTTACGGATTCTTCCAGAGATCCTTTAAGAAAATAGAAGCAAATCGTTTCCCCCCTTTCTTATACAGAATATAGCATAAATATATACTGCTCTGTATCTTGCTTTTTTTACTTTATAATATATCCTGGAAATCTTTCCATGTCAGTAATTATAGAGCTTCCTCATTCGTTTTTTTTTTTCTTTTTTCTTTCCCTTTCCTTTCTTTTCTTTTCACTTTTAAACAGCCATGGTGATACAGTAATGGTCCCCAAAGATGTCCATGTCTTAAAATCCAGAATCTGTAAATATGTCACCTTGCATGGTAAAATTAACTTTGCAAATGTGATTTAAGTTAAGATCTTGAGATGGAGAGGTTATCTTGGATTATCTGTGGGCCTAATGTAATCACAAGCACCCTTATAAGGGAAAGAAGGTGGCAAGAGAGTTAGTGTCACAGAGGGACTTGTATTGACAGAGGCAGAGGTTGCAGTGATGTAGCCACAAGCCAAGGAATGTGAGCAGCCCCAAGAAGCTGCAAAAGACAAGGAGCAGATTCTCCCTTAAAGCCTCTAGAGGGAATGCAGCAAGGCCAACACCTTGCTTTTAGCCCCATAAGACCCTTTTGGACTTCTGACCTCCAGAACTGTAAGATAAAAAATTTGTGTTGTTTTAAGCCACTAAGTTTGTGGTAATTCGGCACCAAGAAATAGGAAACTAATAACAGTCATATAACATTTACACGTTTAGACAGACGATAGTTTATTTAACCAATTGTCTATAGATGGACTATCCCCTATCTTCCTCAATGAACGGTCATATACATAGAGCTTAAGTGTGCAGATAATAGCTAAAAGGTAAATTCCCAGAGGATACATTGCTGCTTCACAGAGCACATATATCTCTAATTTTGCTTGGGGCTGTCACTGTCCTCCAGAGAGTTTGCAGTACTTTGTAATCCCACCAGCAATGTATGAGTGTTTAAAGTTAAAACATCATGTATTAAAAACAAAACTATTCTTGATAGCAATGAGTTTGTGTTTGCTCCTAAATTTCCAAAGTATACTAGAAGCCCTGCTCAAAAAGGACATGAAGGGAGGAATGAAGCCAATTCAAGTACACAACATAAAACTAACACCTCCACCCAAAGACCATGCATCAGCCCCAAATTACTATAAGGCCTACCTGTAAAGGAGTCGCACAAGTATAAACGGTATTTTGTTGAACTGTCTGTAAATGTTTTATCAAATGTTTAGGACCAATGGACCAGCCAAGCTGGAAAAGAAAATTAGGTTTGAAAAATGAATCTAATTGTAAGTACCAAATTTGATAGAGTAGGTAAGCTTAATGTAATTATTAGATATATGCATTTCTAGAATGCTCACACTATGAAAGTAGTGTAGTCTTAGTAGTTAGAAACATTTCAACCCTGATCATTTTGTGGAATAGTTTCCAACTGGAGTCACTAAATTCCGCCTTCAGAAGGTAAACAGTGCCTGCAATCATTATTATCTTCCCTCTCTTTGATTTGCTACTTCTAATATTCTGGAGGTCTAATAACCAGTAAAAAGCTTGTTTGACTTTGGGCTTCCCTGGTGGCGCAGTGGTTGAGGGTCCGCCTGCCGATGCAGGGGACGCGGGTTCGTGCCCCGGTCCGGGAAGATCCCACATGCCACAGAACGGCTGGGCCCGTGAGCCATGGCCACTGGGCCTGCGCGTCCGGAGCCTGTGCTCCGCAATGGGAGAGGCCACAACAGTGAGAGGCCCACATACCACAAAAAAAAAAAAAAACTTGTTTGACTTCAATATAGGTAAAAGTAACTCTGAATGAGGGCCGTAAGGGAGTCTTCCATAATTTGGTTCTCCAGCCCTCATTTTTGATACTGTCTGCTTCTTAGCCAAGTTTAGAAGAGGTGAAGTTGGAAGATAACCAAGTTTCAATTGGATCAATTGTGATTGTACTACATAGTGCAGTGGTTAAATGTGTGGATTCTGAACCTAGACTTCCTGTCCTGGCTTGAATTCGAATTCATTAGCAAGGTAACCTTAGGCAAGTTACTTAGCTTCTCTGTACTTTAGTTTTATTGTCTGTAAATGGGAATAATAAATTATACCCACCTCATAATGTGGTTATGAGAATGAAAGGAATCAGTATGTGGAAAGCTCTTAGAACCTGACACATACTAAGTGCCAAAATGTTATCTATTACTTTTTCTCGTTTTATATTAATATACAGTAATCTGAACATTCTTTGCAAAGAAAAGAGTACCATTAGTTGGTTACTTATAAAATTTAAAAATTACCTAATTTTTCTTACTTTTAAAGGAATGATTAAGTCTCAAAAAGGATAAAGGCCAATATGAAAACTGAATGAGTAAATAAGCAGATCAGTAAGTATAAAACCCTGGGTAAACTGAATATCTATGCATTTAAAACACAAAAAACTCTACAAGAAGTAAAATACAGGCCTGTTTTCAAACAGTTAAATTCTTCTTCATCTTACCTTCCAGCCAGTGACACTGAAAGTCTTTCCAGCACTTCCTATCGTTATTGTTCTCTCCCACATACCTGGAAAAGTGGCTGAACAGAAAAAAGAAAAAAAAAAAAAAGGTTAGATAATTGCTTTATAGTCAGTCTACACTCAGTATAATCTAAAAACATAAATGCCTTATAGTCAGTATAGTTATTTCAATAGGTTTTTTTAGAGATAATTTAACTTTAACCCAAACACAGTTGAAAATGTTACCATGCTTGAAAACATTTAAGTGGCAAAATTATCTCCCAGGGCAGGAATGGCAGAGGTGCCAGCAGGCAGCGCTCCAGGCCGGTTCAGTGCTGTGGTCACAGGAGCAACAGCACTCAGTGCTCAGCGTTAGTAGTAACTGGGTGCCCAGCATAATCATTCTGTGGCACAGTTTTGCTTGTGGTTCTGGCTAGTGTTTAGCTCACCTCTACTCTGCCCATTTTCTGAGTCTATTTCTACAGGATTCCTAGGGCAATGGTTCTTAAAATACAGTCCCCACACAGCAATAGCAGTATCACCGGGGAACTTATAAGAAAGGCAAATTCTTGGATCCTCAGAAACTCTGGGGAAGGGCCAACGATCTGCATGCATGTGTGTGAGTGTGTGTATGTGTTTTATAAATAACTTACTGAGATATAAATCCCATGACATATAGTTCACTCGTTTAAATGTACCATATCCACAAAGTTAAGCAACAATTACTACAATCAATTGTAGAACATTTTTTTTCACCCCAAAAGAAGCCCTATACCTATTAGGTATCAACCACTAATATTCCCATGGCCAGTAATTTTAGCACTTATGCCTGAATGGAGCTTGTCTAACACATGTATTTTCTCTGTAATGCACAACACAGCTTTCCTGCTCCTAGAAGCATTAGACAGCACTTCAGCACTATATTTGGGGGCCATTTAAAATAGCAAAATCACTGTGAAAAGAACACTTGCTTATAGAACAAGCTGTAATAAGAAGGCAGAGTGTTGCCTTGTTGACCTTAACTGGAAACATCCATGTCAGGCAACTCAAATTTTTCACCCCTCTGGACATGTCTGCAGATGAAGCACTCTAGTGATTTGGGGGTTACAAATGTATTTTAGTGAGTAGATGAATTCACAAATACAGATTCCATGAAAATGGCAAATGACTATATAAAAATTTTCAAGTTGATTGATACCTTTAGTAAAATCATTCATTCACTTATTCATACACTCATCAAACATTTATTAGCAATGATCAGGTGCCAGGTACTAAGCTAGGTCTAGAGGAAACAATGACAAGAAAGATGCAGTTCCTATCTTCAAGGAGCTTAATGTCTAGTGGGGGTTGGAGACAAGAAGAACAATTATATTACAGTGTGATAAGTGCTATAATAGCAACAGGCATGGAATATTCTGCAAGGATAGGAGATGGTGTTAGGGGTAGTTCTCTGCAGTCAGTAATGCTTGAGGTGAGACTTGGATGACCACATAGGGCTTTGCTGGGTAGAGAAGGGGAAAAAAAGGTGTTTTGGACAAAGGGGATGCAGGTATCAAAGTCATGGAGGTATAAAATACAAGAGTTGGTGAATTCCGTTGGACATCAGTAAATTATTCCTCTGTTAATCTGAGAATGCTACCTACAAAACTGTTTTTTGGATTCCTCAAGTAATTTAGTTGTGAAATTCTTCACGTGCAATTCCACAAGTTTTTCACCTTTTTTTTTTAGAGGTACAATAGATGCTCTTACATTGTTCTAAGAGTGTTGGTATGCACAAAGGGAAAATAAATACCCATTTCTGGGGGGCTAAGTTACTGTCTTCTTGAAGTAATCTTCTCATAAGCAAGTTAAGTGCCTACTAAAATGTAAGATAGCTAAAGAAAGTTCCAAAATGGATACATATGCAATTTTAGCCTATCACGAAATACCTGTCAACATTTGTAAAGGCAGGAAAACAATATAAATCAGAGAAGTTACCACTGTATTCTCTGTGAAGTATAAGAAAACCCAAAAAGACAAATCAAGAAAATATTTAGAGGGTCCATTCGAAGAAGGAATATTCTAACATTTGATGTAAATAACCATATCCTTTCAAGTTTTGAGACATTTCTAGTCTTCTATTTAGTCTTCTAAAATATTCCAAAGGACACGACAGATGTCGCACTTTCCTACTTGATCACAGAAAAATCCA
This sequence comes from Tursiops truncatus, assembly GCF_011762595.2. Taxonomy (NCBI): domain Eukaryota; kingdom Metazoa; phylum Chordata; class Mammalia; order Artiodactyla; family Delphinidae; genus Tursiops; species Tursiops truncatus. The sequence goes on along the minus strand of NC_047034.1, from coordinate 105,836,093 downwards.
TAATGCAGATTATCACTTCCTTTAAAATAATAATATATATCCAAAATCAGGAAGGCCTATTAGTAAAAACAATATTTAGAAATAAATTCTTTGAAAATAAAAATTACCCAAACTAATATAATACTAATATGTTTTAACAATAAGTTATACATGAAGGAAATAAAAACTATGCACACATCAAATGTAGGTTTCATTCACAAAATATCAAATCTGACTATAGCATAAATTTAAAAGGAGAGCTAAGTAATTTCTTGATGGCTATTTTGACCATATAAAAGAGGATGTCTTTTTTCAAGGAGTAAGCTGATCAGCTAAATAATTTACAAGGAATTTTATACTAATTTTCCAAATATCAATAGATTAGTATATAAATATCAGTGTATTAGTATAATCTCTTCCAGAAGAGAGGTTTCATTTGTTGACTGTAATGTCATTTTACTGAAACCTGCAGAAATCATTTGAGTCAAGAATCTGATTCAGTAAGAACAAGTTCTACTATTTCAATAAAAAGGGCCCTAAGTAATTTAAAACATCTGAATGTCCATGTCCTCTCCATCTCAGAGATCTGGGGAGCTACAGAAGTTAATGTAAACACATAAGCAGAGCAGATGACCACAGCACTGCATGTGAATATAGTAACCTAAAGAAATAAAAAAAATCTTTGCAGGTCTGATGATTTTAAGAAAACGTATCCAGTTCCAGTATTGGTAAGTTTAGCTTGCAGTTATACCTGAAAGGCAGCTGGTCTTTGTACTTCTCATTTATGATCCTTAAATCAGCCACAGCAGCTATAACAGTTATTCACAGGTGACTTAGGCTTCATTAGAAGTCAGATAAAGATGAGAGATATGATGAAGAGTGAAAACTACACCAGGAAAACTGCCTCTGTGACAACATGAAGATGATGCTAATTTCATGATGTATGGCCAGCAAGCCTTACTGTATTATATTAAAGAGCTACTATTGCACTCTGTAAATTGATGGAAGAGCCATTTAGCATCTTTCATGTAACAAAGGCCACTGTATTTAATAGAATAAGTTTTCACACATTTGTACTCTCTAAATAATGAAATAGTGAATTCATTTTTTTCTTGTTTTAACTTTATGAGTTGTTAAAACAACTAAAAAATCTGAGTTGAAAATATGTATCTTTAGGAAATAACATCATCATTTACACTTTTACCATGAAGGGCTTATAATATAAGGTTTAAACAATAAATTTCAAGATCATTTACAGTAATATTTTGGAAAGAATATTGCTAAACTGAGTTAACTAAATTTTTTAAAGCTTTGAGTCATTGCATAGGCATGAACATTTGTAAAACATGTAAAATGTTAAGTATAAAATTGTATTTATTCATTAGATTGATACCTCTTCCACTCTCTGCTTAATCTAAAAAAATTACCAAAACATTAATTGTCCATGTTGGTCTGATTTTCAACTGGGAAGAAGTTAGTGACCTGAGACAGAGATCATCAACAAGATGTGAGAAGGTGAGCTGTGATGCAATTTTGACAAATAACAAAAGTCTGCTGCGCTAAGGCACCATATCTTGCAAATCTCCGACCCTCTTCTCTGTTTATACATTCCTTAGAAGATTCATTCTCTTCCATGGGTTCCACTATCAACAACATTTTGATGACTGCCAAAAATAAATCCCTTCACAATTTGATCCTGACGATCAGGCCTATAATTCTACTTGTTTCTAGACATCTCCTCCTCTATGTCTCAAAGACACTGAAACTTAGCAAGACTAGAGTATGAGAAGCAGGAATTTCCTTTGCTCAGCTCTTCCCCATAGATCTGTTCCTCCTCCCACATCTCCGTCCCTCGGTAAGGGCCTCATCACTGCCTAGTGGTCCAGGCTAGAGATCTCAGAATCACACTTGCTTGCTTTCCCACCTTCAAAGGCTATATTCTGTGCCCTATAGTTTTTACTTCTAAGCAGCCCTCATGTATCATCTCCACCGCCAGGGCATCTGACTTAAGATCCTCACCTGTAGCTGGTTCTTACCTTTATAAAACAAATCCAATATGGAACTAATTACCCTGCCTCGTCACTACCTGTTGCAGTAGTTCTCAAAGTATGCTCACTGGTACCCTGATGATCAAATTAATTATTGACTTTTTAAATAGAACTTAAAAAAATCAATATTAAGTTTTCCACAAAATTTTCTTAAGCCACAAAATTTTAAGCACTTAAGGTAAGTGCTACCACTTATCTGATAGTGAATGCTACCAACAGTGAAACAAATGAGCATTAGAAAATGAACATTAATGGCAAAAATCAGAAAAACTCAGATGTATTTGTTTCAATAGCACTTTGTTACAGGTAAATACACACAGACTTGTAGTTTTTACACTGACTTCTAATTACTGAATTTCTGTTAAGAAAATTGCCTCTAGTTTCATGATGAAATAAGTATGTATTGTCACTATTTCATGATGTGAACATCATGACTTTAAGATGCTCTATCACTAAAGTAAGTTTCAGAACCACTGACCCCCTCAATGAAGTTTAAACTCTTTATCCTCATATATAAAGTCCTTCAGAATCACCCTACTTTTCCACTCTCATCTGTGCCAGTTACTGCAACACACCCTTCTACCACTTAAGTATATCTTGATCTTTCATGCCTCCTTGCCTCAGTGCATAAAACTTTATCTGATAGGAATTTTCTTTCTATTTCTCTGCCTAACTAGTCCCGTCTTTTGCCCACTCCTTTGTTGATCACCTGAAGCAGATGCTTTCTCCTCTGTGTCTCTACAACAATTTGTAATTTGCCGCGGATAATTATGATATGTGCAAAAACTATTTATATATAAGTGCACTAATTTTAAAATTTATTGGTTCCTGCCAGTGATTTTAGTTATCCTTCCCTCACCCTTTTCATACTTCCTATTCATTTTATTCAACAATTACTTTCTGACTGTCTACCATGCACAAGACACTTTCTGGGAACTAAGGAGTCAGAAGAGACCAAAACATTTAAAAATTCCTACCTTCTTGCAGGTTCAAAGTAAAATATATAGATGCTGATATTTGTTATAGAGGAAAAAACAAAAACAGAACGGAAAAAGGACAAAGAAAATGCTGGAAGGAGAGGTGTAACCATCTTAAATGTTGTGGTCATCAAATTTGACATCTGGGGCTTCCCTGGTGGTGCAGTGGTTGAGAATCTGCCTGCCGATGCAGGGGACACAGGTTCGTGCCCCGGTCCAGGAAGATCCCACATGCCGCAGAGCGGCTGGGCCCGTGAGCCATGGCCGCTGAGCCTGCGTGTTGGAGCCTGTACTCCGCAACAGGAGAGGCCCAACAGTGAGAGGCCCGCGTACCGCAAAAAAAAAAAAAAAAAAACATTGACATCTGAACAAAGACCCCAGAGAGGTGACAGACTGAGCCATTTGGATATCTGGCAAAAAGTGTTTCCAGGTATAGGTAGGGCAAGTGCAAAGACCCAAAGGTTGCAGCCCAGTTTATAACCCTATAGTTGATATAAGTTTGGATTACCTCAGAAGACACTGTGGCTTTTGTGAGATGGCCCAGTAGTAATGGTGAAATTCCAGGCAAGGGCCACACAGCAATACCTTACTGTCATGACAATGTTTTCCTGTTGACCTGGCATTTTGGCAACCTGCTCAGGAGGGACAGACCAGTTCAGGAACAATTAAGTTCCCTATGTCTTATATGCCAAGTAATAGCTAGATTCTTGAAAAAAGCTAAAACTAAAGGCAAAAGTACTACTTCTCTGGTTTCATAGTTTTATAGTGTGATCCAAAATCTCGTCTCCTAAGTTTGTACTGCTTGTCCTTCAATCTGCTCCTAAATTCACTCAAGCATCATTCATTCAAGGCCCATTTTTAAGCACTCACAGACATTTACCCATTACAAAGACTCTTTTAAAGCTCTTCTGGGATCCTTTCCAATCAGATGTTCCACACGTGCCCAAACACATTTAGATTTGTGATTCTATGTAATAATTGGTACCTATTTTAAAATGCTTATTTCCAGTATACACAAGCCATTCATAAACCTCATCACTGATGCAGAGTGTGTCATATTTGATGCAAAGGTCAGCAATTACTTGGAGTTCCTCTTTGGTATACACCTACACATATGAAAGGAAACAAAGGAGCAGAGCCAATTATTCAACATGTGAGAAAATGATGGACCAGAAGACTGTATAAAGATATCAAAGACTCACCTTGCCAAGGGGGTTATGCGGAGTATTTAGTATTATAGCTTTGGTTTTGGAATTAAATTTGCTTGCCAGTTCTTGAGGATCTAATGTCCAGTCAGAACTAGACCATTTTTTCCCATCAACAAGTTTCTAAGCATGAAGAATGAAGATGTGATTTAATTCAGTTAATTTATGTTTGCTGTCCTACAAAAAAGTAACCTAACAAGGAAAAAAAAGTAGAGAAAGGCATGGCAAAGGTAACTGAATAGATGACAAAGAAAGAAAAGAAATAGAAATAACTAAGCTTTACTCTGCCTTAGGAGCCCAACAGGATGTGAGTTCCATGCTCATACCTGTTAATTGGAAACATGAACTCTGTCAACATTAACGGCTGTGAAAGTGCCTATATTCCTTCAAAGGAGCCAGCTCTAACTATGGTTAACACATCTGATACTATAAGACTAATAGAAGATTCTGTAATTCACCTTGTATCACTTATTTTGATGAAAATTTTAAAAAGACAATGGATCTATACTGTATTCCTAAAGATAAAAGCAGAATTTAAAAAAAATTACTTCATTCAGAATTCAATAAGCATTTATTGAGCACCCAGCATATACCCTACACTGTTAGTCACTGGGGACCAGAGCTATAAAAGTGAGTCAGAAATGGTTTCTGACCTGGTGGTGCTCAGTCAGTAGGGGAGACACATAACCACAAAAAATAGTATTACACACAATGTAGACGCTGATACAACAGACAGACGTGCAAACACAAGATAAAGTAATAAAAGATCCCCCTTTAAAGTTGTTACCTTCAGTCATAGTAGAGATATATAGTAAATCCCAAAATGTAATCAAAGTAGGAACTTTACTGGCAACAAAGTCATGGTATTTACAAAACTTCTTAAAACATGTGAATCATAGGGGCAAACTTACAGATCTCAGGGGAATAAAAACAGGTATTGCTCCAGCCATTCTCACCATGGGCTCATAGCAGTCATAGAAAGGCACTATCACTATGACCTGGAATAAAACCAAATAACACAACATATTAATCATTAATCCATTTAACAAATATTGTGTACATACTATGTGCAAGGCACCATACTACATGCTGAGATGCAGCAGTGTAGAAAGCAGGCTTTGTCTTCTCATATCTGAGTGAAAAAGACCTTGGGGATAAACTTGTCGGGATCCTTAATTGGAGCCCTTGATCTCTTAGGGAGATCTGTGGATAGGCTTGCAGTGGGACCCTTGGAATTGTATGTAAAATTTTTTACATGCATAGGTATATTTTTCTGGGGAAAGGGGTCATAGCTCTCATCACATCCTCAAAGGGATGTTCGAGCCAAAAACATTGAGTTTAAATTTCAAATTAGAAAATAAATGATCAGTGGCAGAGCAAGACCATAAGGAAAGAGAGCACTGCAACTGACGCTCTCCGCTGTGCAGTACTAATTTATAAGTATTATCCTGAGAGTAAAGACGTTTATCGTTTCTCAAAAGCATCCCTAAACAAAAAGCGTATGCAGGTAGACAGCATGCTACTGCTAATGTCTGATAACCACAATTTCCCTCCAGATGACTTATATCTGGATCCATTTTTCCTAGCCCCTTGAGATATACTTCCTGTTCCTTTTCTCCTACAGGCTCTCTCTCAATCACTCATGGCCTGGCTTTCAGGTCAGTGGGCCAGACTAACCTGTCCAGTTGGTATTCCTTCTTCAGTATGCCAGCCTGGACCTAGCATCCCTAACTTTTTGCTTTTCTATAAGGAGGGTTTGAACACATAATTTATATCCATTGTACACATTTGATTTTTCTATCTTTTTTAAACTTAGAAGTATTTCACAAAAATTTTAATATTATTTAGTTTTAGCACTTATTATTTTAAAGGCTATTTGAGAGTCTATTGAATTCTAGAACAATTTTGTTATAGTTTTCTTGTATAAATAACAGTGCAATGTTCACTTGTGACTATGCACAGTATCTTTTTAAAATCATTTGCTGAATAAATTCACATGATTGCTACTGCTAGACTAAAGGGTATAAACATGTTTTATGGTACTTTATATATATAGTCAAACTGCTTGTGAAAAATCTGGCAACAATTTATAATTTTACAAGTCTACACTAAACTGCCGCATTTAAGTTTGTGTTGGTTAAATTCATGGTACCTAATTATCACCCTAAATTTGCACTTTTTACTGCTTGTACTTCTTTTTCAAGGCCTTTCTCATTGGAGTCATAGGAGGCCCTTATATTCTAAAGCCCCTTTGTTTGTACTAGTCATCCAACTCACACTGAGTAGTTCCTATACAATGTGCTATGTGTTGGGTACTGTGGAGGACAAAGAAATGAGCCAGGAATGAATCTTTTCCTCAAGTTCTTAATTAGACTATGAAATTCTTGGGGACTAAGATGACCCATCTTTGTAGCCCTGGTGAGAAACAGTGCCTGGTACGAAGTGAGAGCTCAATGAAGGAAAGTAAATTGGGAAGGCAGCGAGGTGGAGCTGAAGAATATACTTAAACATGCTTCCCTGAAATTTCCTTATTTTTACAATGGAAATAATTCCCCTCTCTTTTTGAAGAATATTTACTGAGCACTCACTATTTCAGGTGCTAGCTCTATAGCGATAAACTAGTTTTCCTGGAACTTACATTCTCCTGCAAGACATTTATAATAAATAAGAAAACAAGGAAGTAAATCAGCTAATTTCACATAGTAATAAATACTATAAGGAAAATAATAGGTCAGTATGATGGAAAGTGGTGTGTGTGGTTTCAAAATATTAGATAAGATGATCAGGGAAGAAAGAATAGAGGAAAGAAGGCCAAGGGCTGAGCCCTAGGACACACCAATAAAGTGCAGAGTAGGAAGAAGCAACAAAGGAGTAACAACACCAAAGTCTCAGATAAAACTTTCAACTACTTTATAGGAATAAAGGAGATTACGTATATGAAAGTATGACTGTACTTCCTTACCATGTCTCCTTAAGTAGCTTACTGTTTGGCTGTAGTAGAGTAAATTGAGATGTAAAAGGATAATGTAACACAAAGTAACAGGTATCTTTCATAAAGAAGGTACAGATAAAGTGCGGGGAGAATTCAAAGAAAGGAATTAACAATACAGATCACGGCACATATTCATTCTTCACACCCAGCTTAACCAACACCTCTCTAGAGCTTTCCAGACCTATATTAGCAGAGTTGATCACTTCTTCCTCTTGTCACCATGGTAACTTATACATTCCCCACGACCGCCTAGAGCATTGCATTCCTCCTCATCTGTTTACAAGTCTATCTCCTCTACTAAACAGGGAACCCCTTCCACGCAGAAACCGTCTTTTAAAAATCTCTCCCACAATGTCTAGCATATCCTCAATAAATTCTTTATAAATGAAACAGGTGAGGAAATACTGAAGCAGGGGTATTGGAATGATAATGGGGAATTAGGGGCAGAGCTGACTGAGGTCAGTGCCAAAGTGGGTTTTATATCACGTCACTAAATAAAGAAATCACTCAGCCTTCTTGTTATACATCCCTCACACAGTGCTGCTAACAATACAGGGTACAAAAAGACAGGGACCAAATACTTGTTGATTGAGTTCGGATTAAAGGTTATTTTAGCAGTGAAAACTAAGATTCATTTTCCCGCATCACTGCTAGCCCCTTTTACTTCTCTTATCTAAATAGGCTGTAAATATAAGAATAAATGACATGCAACAAAATGGATGAATCTCACAGACAAAATGATAAATGAGAGAAGCCAGACTCAAGAGTACATACTGTATGATTCTATTATATCAAGTTAAAGAGCTGGCAAAATGAACCTATGGTGACAGAACACAGAAGAGCGGTTACCTCTGGAAGAATATAGACTACGGAGGGGCAAAAGGGAACCTTCTGGGTTGCTGGAAATGTACTATATCTTCATCTGGTTTGTGGTTACATGGAGACATACATACACATATACATGTAAACATTTACTAAGCTGTACTTAACATTTGTGAACTTGACTGCACATAAATTATACTTCAAAAATGATTCAAATAAAAAAGAGTATAAAATAAGTAAAAATAAAAGCAGGACAAATGATAGTGATTAATATAGGCAACATGATAATGTTAATATACTTACTTCATCTCCCTCATCAATTAATCCTTGAATGGCATTAAAAAGAGATCCATATGCTCCTACTGTCACAAGGATTTCTTTATTTGGATTTATTTGATTTTGATAAAACTTTTCATATAGGCAGGACAGAGCTTTCACAAGTGATGGATGACCCTGTTGAGTAAAAGGAAGAACAAAACCTTAAATTTAATTATGGGACCTACTTCTTTGAGATAGTTTGGCTCTAAAATGTAAGAATTTTTAACATCTGGGTTTTATAATTTTCCAATTTGTATTTTTAAATGGCAATAAATTAAAATATCTTTTTTCCTATTTTCAGAGGGTTCCTGCATGAATGGTCATGAAGACTTGTGGTAATTGTTTTTTAGTAGAATCTATGAAATCTCTGGATATCCTAGGCATTCCACCACAGAAAGATGGAGGTTGTGCTGAGGTAGAAAGAAAGAAAGTAACTAGTTGGAAATAGAGAATATTAAGTAAGAAGCCAGTGCTGAGGCTGCGTAAGTTTGAAAGGGAGAGAAAATATGTCTAAAGTGAATATTCTCCTTCCCTGCTTGTCGTAGGACCTCATCCTGGAACAACGGTAAACGAAGGGCCAAGACAGGACTGTGGAGAAGCTCGAAGCAGGGGACAGCTCATCCTAGGAGATAAGGGTAAGGGTGAGTGTTCCTCTGGTTATCAAGTTGGGACAGTTGGTTCCAGAAAGCCAATTACGGAGAAGTGGTAGAAGTACATTCACGCACAATACAATATAAAATACAAGCTCACACCCCACATAGTCCTCATATACTTACAAAGCCCCGTGTGTACTGATTCAGACTATCAATTGCTGCAATCTTTGATAATTCTTCCTTTACATATACAGGAGGGGATATATCTGGAAGGCCTTGGCCAAGATTCACAACAGAGGGGTCTGCAGCCAACTTGGTAAATTCAATCCTAAGGTAAAAAATACTAATATTAGTAAGTACTAAAATTACAAAGTTAGCTGTTTATACCTCATAGTCTTTAGAAACTGAAAAATAAGACTTAGTTTAGTCTTACAGATCAAACAAAATTAATGAGTTCACGACAAAAATTTTACCGTCTACAAAATGACTTTACCCGGAAAAATTATGGCTGAACTGATGAACTTAATGTTTCTTACAAATCTCAGTTCCATGATGCCCATATTTTAACCACATAAATATTTTTCTCAACCATCTGCTGCTAGGTTCTCTTATCAACCATTAGAAAGGAGGGCTAATAGGAAAAGTTGATGGATTAGAAGGTAAGTTCCACAAGGGCATCCACCCAATCTGTCATTTTCTCTGTCCATTTCCAGTGCCTAGCTCAGGACCTTTGCTAAGTGAATAAATCAGTGTATGAATCATTATTTCCTTCCATTTCCACTGAATGGATGAATTAAAATAAGTGGTTTTATTTATAGACTATAGATACAGCTAAAAATTCCCAAATAAGGATATAAACATGTGGAGGAAAAAAACTTCACCCAATGATTATTGTTTATTCTAATGTACTCACCACACATTGCTATCAAGGCCTTCAATTCGTTTTGCATTTTTGAATTTCAAAGACATTTTCTGAAAGATATAAATATTGAAAGGTTTTAAAATTTCTTTAATCAAAACAAAAATGTGGGCTTCCCTGGTGGCGCAGTGGCTGAGAGTCTGCCTGCCGATGCGGGGGACACGGGTTTGTGCCCTGGTCCGGGAAGATCCCACGTGCCGCGGAGCGGCTGGGCCCATGAGCCATGGCCGCTGAGCCTGCGCGTCCGGAGCCTGTGCTCTGCAACGGAAGAGGCCACAGCAGTGAGAGGCCCGCGTACTGCAAAAAAAAAAAAAAAAAACAATGCCAGAAAATCATGGGTAACTCTTGCTTTTCCCTATTTGCACCATGGAAAAAGCAGTACTGTAGAGATAAATTCTAGACGCCAATACAAAGTTCCGAAGAGGAATTCATCTCCCACCTACTGCTCTAAGGAGTGTTTTTCCTTATGAACCTTAGATGTTTATCTTCTCACCTAAGAACAAAAATATCACCCTAGCCTAAAAAATAAATCAATTTAAAGGCCTGAACTATACTGAAGAGAACAATAATGATACTAAAAAAAGTCAGTTTAAAGAAATATCTTGAGGGGACTTCCCTGGTGGTGCAGTGGATAAGACTCCGCACTCCCAATGCAGGGGGCCCAGGTTTGATCGCTGGTCAGGGAAGTAGATCCCACATGCATGCTGCAACTAAAAATCCCGCATACCGCAGCTAAGACTTCGCATGCCACAACTAAGGAGCCAGCGAGCTGCAACTAAGGAGGCTGTGAGCCGCAACTAAGACCCAGTGCAACAAAACATATAAATAAATAAATAAATACTTGAGTCATGCTGTGAAGATCATTTTAGGCCAGGTGTACTAACAGTTTCACAATTAAGTTCCTTGTATAGCATACAGGAAGCACCAAAACAAATGGTTTTAAAACTACTTAATAAGGAGTTCTAAATAATAATAATAGTAGGTAACATTATTGGGTACTAAGTATGTACGAGGCACTGTTCTAAGTGTCTTAAATAATTAACTCATTTAATACTTACAACAACTCTATGTAGTGGTTCTATTATGAGCCATAATTTACACATGAGGAAAGTGAGGTACACAGAGGATAAGATCATGTAACTTTACATCTGCCCAATTCACGAAACCTAGTAGCATTTAAACCCAAACAGATTCAACTCAGGATGTGAACCCAGGTAGTGTGACTTCAGAACACATATTCAGTACTGTTTCCGCATACTGTCTTTTACTTAACAAGACCTTTGATTACTAGAATGCTGTCTCTTAAAAAAGTATATTAGAGGGCTTCCCTGGTGGCGAAGTGGTTGAGAGTCCGCCTGACGATGCAGGGGACACAGGTTCGTGCCCCGGTCTGGGAAGATCCCACATGCCGTGGAGCGGCTAGGCCCGTGAGCCATGGCCGCTGAGCCTGCGCGTCCGGAGCCTGTGCTCCGCAACGGAAGAGGCCACAACAGTGAGAGGCCCGCGTACTGCAAAAAATAAATATATATATATATATATATATATATATTAGACATTTAGGTCAGGTCTACTCACATCAAGCAAGTTAGGGCTGGGGTATAAAAATATTAAAAGCTAAAATTATGGAAGAGCATGCAATTTTTTAGTCCTTTAGAGTCTAAAATTAAGTTTATATTATCTCTCAAAAGCACTGAATTAGTTTTGAGTTCATTGTTGCCAAGCTGCTGGAAATTTAAAAAAAAAAAAGATTGGCAGCATTTTTGCAAAGATTTTCCTAATAGAATATTAAAGTAATTTTAATTCCATCTGGGAGGGAGATAATGATAATGGTTATTAAACAGATCATTGTTCTCATCTATTCCCAATAATGGAACCAAGAAAAATATCTTTTTACTCTCATATTTTTAATCTTTGAAACTCCAGTGAAGTAAATCACACGCAAATTCTCCAGAGGTTAATGTGCCTTCCAGAACAGCCTAATGATTAAATGCCCACCTGAACATGATGCTGTTTTAGAGACTACAATTATAAAACTAAAACTCTGAGAAAGATAGAAAAGGTATTCTAACAGTTGTTCTTTGTCATCTCTAAAACATGTTTAAAGTTAATGATTCATTTAATCTATGACTACAAACACAAAGTAGAAATTCATATATAAAAGTGAGCATAGTCTACAGTAGATAATTTAGACAAAGTCCAATTCCACCTAAAATATTTGGATAATTGCAGTCAAAATGCATTTTTCAGATTTAATTTTCTTTAACATTTGTATCTAGATGAGCCTCTTCTCCCACGACTCTCTGTGCCTCTGTTCCTTCCCACTGTATACCTCAACCATTCTGACCTGTTAAATATGCTATAGTCTTCTCTCACAAGCTCCGTATGTGATCCTTCCCTTACCCAAAAGGTCTTTCTACACCAATGTTTCTCAGCCTTTTCTTTTTGTCACCACCGTGCACCCCCCTCCCCCAACCATGGAGACTTTTTAGACATTTTTTCTAATCATGTCTCCCCCGCTCCCTCATTAAATATTAAGGAATAAGATTTTGTCGGATAGAATTGAGCTTTGGATGATCACAAAACATTGTAATAACCAAGATTTATTTCACCTGCCAAGCACCAGTTTCTCCCTCTTGGGGGCAATAATGCCCCTGTTAAGAATGCGTGTTCTGCATTCGATCTAAGCCCTGCTCTCCAAAACCTCGTCCCTTCACTTGGCTAACTCCTATTCCACCTGCCACCTTCAGTTCTCAAGTTAGACTTCATTTCCTCCAAAGAGCCTTCTCTGATTCCTCAAGTCATGGTTAGATGCTCCTGCTATGTGTTCCTATGACATGAAGCATTCCCAGCATTTACTACATAACATTGTCTTTTTTTCTGTTTATTTGTCTGTATTCTTCCTTAGACTATAAGCTCTATGAGGACTATTTCTAGGTTGTTCACTGTTCACTGACTCTGTATTAATCGGATTTCTCCAGAGAAACTGAACCAACAGGATGTGTGTGTGTATATATATATATATATATATATATATATATATATAGCGATTTATTTCTAGGAATTGGCTCATGAGATTTGTGGGAGCTAGCAAGTTCAAAATCTGCAGAGCTCCAGCAGGCTGGAGACCCAAGGAAGAGCTCATGTTGCAGCTCGAGTCTGAAGGCAGTGTGGAGGCAGAATTCCCTCTTCCTGGGGGAACCTCAGTCTTTTTTTTCTCTTACAGCCTTTAGCTGACTGAATCAAGGCCAAATTACATTATGGAGGGTAATTTGCTTTACTTAATGTCTACTGATTGAAACGTTATCTTACCTGAAAAATATCTTCACGGAACAATCTAGACTGGTGTTTGACCAAATATCTGGGTAGTGTGGCCTAGGCAAGTTGACAGATAAAATTAACCGTCAGAGTGTCCAACACACAGTGCTATGCCTAGCACATAGCAAGCTTTTAATAAATATCTGATGAATGAATGAAAAAAAACCCACACATTAGGAGTGAACTTATGGTGTCAGCTACCTTAAGTTAATGCTTCAGTAACACATGACCCCAAAGTCTTGGTTGCTTGAAATCATAAGGGGTTATTTCCTTCTTGTGCTACATATTCACTGAAAGTTAGCTGTTGCTCTGTTCCATGTCACTCTAACTCTTGAGACACAGGCTGATGAAATAGCCTCTATCTGGAATATGGCTAGTTTCATGGCAGAAGGAAAAAATTCTTAACAAGTTTCTGCTTAGATGCAGACACATCACTTCTACTCACATTTTATTGGCCAAAGCAATTTCATGGCTAAGCCTGACACCAACATGGCAGAAATGAAGTCCGGAGTTATAATGAGATACGTAGTTATTATGGGTTGAATTGTGCTCCCCGCCCCCCCCCCCCGCCCATTCTTACATTGAAGTTTTAACATCCAGTACTTCAGAATGTGATGTTATTTGGTAATAGGTTCATTGCAGATGTAATTAGTTAAGTTGAGGTCATTAGGGTGGGCTCTAATCCAATGTGAATGGTGTTCATATAAAAAGAGGAAATTTGGAGATAGACTGGCATACAGGGAGAATGCCATATGAAGATGAAGGCCGAAATCAGGGTGATGCTTTTAGAAGTCAAGAAACACCAAAGTTTGTCAGCTAATCACCAGAAGCTGGGAGACAAACATGGGACAGATTCCTCCTCACAGCCATCAGAAGGAACCAATCCTGCCAACACCTTGATCCTGGACTTCCAGCCTCCTAAACTGTGTGGTAATACATTTTTGTTGTTGAAACCACTCAGTTTGTGCTACTTTGTTAAGGCAGCCCAAGGAAACGAAGATAGCAGTGAAATGTATAAGACATGCTACAATGCCCAAAGACATCAAGATTCAGCAGTAGGTGCAAATGCTCACTGTCTAAGAACTATTGTCCAGAGTAGATCCAGTATTAGGAAAAGAAAATAAACCTAAAATCCTATGGGGAATTAAACATGAGCCCCAAGTGTACAATGGAACATCTATAGGGCCTGTATAATTTCTGGGCAGCTAACTCCATGAGGTGGCTTCTGTTCCCAGGGAGATTAATACCTGGCATACATATACTGAACTGCTATGTTATAAATGCAAAACTGCTAGGGTCTAATAAGCAGCATCTTTTGTTGTTAATGTGAAGCTGAAAAAATGCAGTTCTACAGAATCACCATTAAGTTCCACTCTTGGCAGAGATAAGAAAAAGCTTATTGTTATTGTCTTTAAAATGTTTACTGTACCTGTCAGAATAGCTATCATCAGGAACCTTCGTGCACTATTGGTGCGATTGTAAATTGGTGCAGCCACTATGGAAAATAGTATGGAGGTTCTTTAAAAAAATTAAAAATAGAACCACCATATGATCCAGTAATTTCACCTCTGAGTATTTACCCGAAGAAAACAAAGACGCTAATTTGAAAAGATATATACACTCCAATGTTCACTGCCTCATTATTTACAAACAGCCAAGATAAGTGCCCATGGATAGACAAATGGATAAAGAAGATGTGGGGTGTCTGTGTGTGTGTGTGTGTGTGTGTGTGTGTGTGTGTGTGTGTGTATATACATATGTATATATTAAATATGGTGTGTGTATATATATACATATATACACACACACACATACACACACACACATAGAATATACTCAGCCATAAAAAAATAAATAAAATCTTACCATTTTTAACAACATGGATGGATCTAGAGGGCCTTATGCTAAATGAAATAAGTCAGACAGAGAAAGACAAATACTGTATGATCTCACTTATATGTGGACTCCAAAAAACAAAACAAACAGAAAAAACAAATGAAAACAGATTCACAGATACAGAGAACAAATGAGTGGTTGCCAGAAGGGAGGGGGCGTGAAATAGGTGAACGGGGATTAAGAGGAACAAACCTCCAGTTATGTAAAATATAAAACATAAGGATGTAATGTACAGCATAAGGAATATGGTCAATAATATTGTAATAACTTTGTATGGGGACAGATGGTTACTAGACTTATTGTTGTGATCATTTCATAATGTATACAAACGTCAAATCATTATGTAATACACTTGAAACTAACATAATATTGTATGTCAAATACATTTCGACTTAAAAAAAAAATGTTTACTGCAATGGTACTGGAACAGGAAAGTCTGGAAAGAAGAAAAAAATATTACCCATTATCCTAAGACTCAAACATACTCAAGTTTCAGTTGTATGTAATTTGAGGGCCCTACCTGTTTGACCTGATGCATTTAGATGGGATAGGACAAGTGTAGAAAAAACCCAAATGGTGAGCTGAAGCTGGGGAAATCAAGGCTGTCAATATCTGTGAATCACAGGGTATGAGTCAAGTATAAAAAAGATAAAGAATGCAAGAGGGCTTCCCTGGTGGCGCAGTGGTTGAGAGTCCGCCTGCCGATGCAGGGGACACGGGTTCGTGCCCCGGTCCGGGAAGATCCCACATGCCGCGGAGCGGCTGGGCCCGTGAGCCATGGCCGCTGAGCCTGCGCATCCGGAGCCTGTGCTCCGCAACGGGAGAGGCCACAGCAGTGAGAGGGCCGCGTGCCGAAAAAAAATATTTAGAAAAAAAAGAATGCAAGAAAAGGCCAGAAACAGAAATTACAAAGCTAATTTTTTGAGAGGTGAAGACAATAACCAGGCATGGGAAGCAGATGGACTGAAGTACTTCAAGACTAGGCTGGAGCAGAAAGGGAGCACCCGTATAATGGGCATGACTTTAATGTGGTGCCAGGCTGCTGGGGTAGCCTAAACATATATTATCTTTTAGATCTATGAATTAGGCATTTATAATTGTGATCACATGTGAGTTTTAAAAATTTTTTTGCCTTTTCTCTTGACGGAGTATCTTAAACATTTTATGAATTTTCTTAGTCATCATAAAATTTTCAACTTTAATTAGTAGGTAATATTTCAGGTTATGAATCACACCTTACTCCTTCATTCCCCTAGTTTGTGCATTTATTATTCAAGTGTTTGGCAATTTTAGGTAGTATGTTTCTTCTGTATAGTATGTGGTCCCTGCTTTGTTTCCTTCAGTTTTAGTTTGATGTGGAAAGTGAATGTTTAAACAGATCTGTTTCAAAAAGAAACGTTGTGCCTCTTTCCCTTTGGGAAGATGATGTATTGACACATTACCAGTTTGAGAGTCTGCTAGAAATTTGATAGTTCCCCAAACTGACTAAAAAGAAACTTTGTTATACTCTTTCCTAGCTTGGAGAGTGAGAAACAGACCAGTGCATAGATGCCTTTGAAGCTCCAAAACTATATGAATCAGATCTCTTAGTTGCACAGGCAGAAACTCAATCTCAACAGCTTAGGGAAAAAAGGAATTTATTAGAAAGCTCATGTCACCATGAGAAGGTAAAAGGTGCAGCCAGCATCAAGGGTAACAGTGAAACCAGAAACGTAAACCTCATCAGGGCTCTGCTTCATCTACTTTTCTATGCAATCTCTGTCTGCTTTTCTCCACATGAGACAAAACACAGTTATACCTCCCGATTTCACCACCACAGAGGGCCTGAGAGTTGCCTTCTCTGGTGCCAATTTCAAAAATTCTAGGGAAGGGCTCTGAATGGCTCCTCCCCCCCTCCCCGATTTAAAAAGTACTATATTAATATGCCTGTTAAGACTATAATGAAAAGATATCAGAGCAGTGTGAAGCAAGATCATGAGAGAAATAGAGATGTAGTCAACCAAGGATGCCATTTTTTTGGATGCTTTTTTTTTTTTTCAAATGTACTTACTACCCAATCA
Source organism: Tursiops truncatus (assembly GCF_011762595.2). Lineage (NCBI taxonomy): Eukaryota > Metazoa > Chordata > Mammalia > Artiodactyla > Delphinidae > Tursiops > Tursiops truncatus. The sequence goes on along the minus strand of NC_047034.1, from coordinate 105,818,969 downwards.
AAAAACGGTATAGACCTGACTCCCCATCTCCAGCCCCTCTGGATGTGCTCCCTAAGCTAGAACCTGTCACTGCCCCTGGTAGTATCTTTACAAATACACCAGCGCCTAACAAAACATATGTTTGGAATGGGGAAAAGAGCATTTTCCAGAAAGATAGGAGGAACTGCTGTCCTTAGAGAATGGGAGGGGGTCCCAGGTCACAGCAGTCTATGAAAGTCCATCTAGAAGGGAAGGCTGATAGGGAGAGGGGTACAGACACCCTACTTCTATGGCAGAGCTGAAGGTATGCGGTGTAAATGTCTATGTCTGGAACAGAGAACCGGGGAAGAGGTGAATGGAGAACCAAATTCTAAGGCAGGGGTGAAATTAAGTTTCCTCCTATATACCAATGCATTGATTGCAATCTCGTATCTCCCTTATATTTGAACTACATTGGCTTTCATTCACTCATGGAACAAATATTTCTTGAATACTTATTTTATACAAGGCACTTTTCTTCGTGGGATATATCAGTGAGCAAAACAGACTAAAATTCTCTATTCTCATTGAGCCTTTCTTCTTTCTATGCCTTAAACACTCCAGGTTTGTTCCCATCTGTCACGGATTATATTACTCTGTATAATTATTCACCCCTCCTTTTCGGAAGGAGTGACTTTGAGATTGGACCTGTGATTTGCTCTGGTCAATGGAATGTGAGTGAATGTGACATATACTAGGTCCAGGAGAAACATTAAAAGCTGTTGCATGGTTTGGCTCAGCCTCTGGTTCTTCTCTCCTCTACTGTGCGAAGACCATGACTCAGGTAGGGGTTACATTTTTACCTTAGATCCTGAAATTTAAAAAAACACATAGAGTGCAGCTGCAACCTGCAGCAAAGCTACAGCTGACTTATAGCCTACATAAAACCTGAGTGAGAATGGGACGGCTAATGTTACAAGAAGGTAAGATTTGGTGGCTTTTGTTACAGCAGCAGAGCTGACTGATATAAAAGCTTTTGCAATTGCTGCGTCCTCTGCCTAGAATGCCCTCTCTTAGGTCTTCATGTGGCTGGTTCCTTATGTCCTTCTATTCGATATGCTCTCTATTCAAATAGAACCTCCTCAGAGAGGGCTGCCGACACTATATGCCCTAACGTTACTCACCCCCTCTCTCCCACTAGTACCACCAATGGTTCTAGCAGTTTTCTCTATTTCATCTTCTTATGACATTCGCAACTACCTAAAATTATTTTAACTTGTAAATGATCTGTCTCTCACTAAAATGAAAAATTCAGAAAACAAGACTTGTGTTGCTCATTGCTGTATCTCCAGGATCTAAAATCGTGTATGAAAGGTAATGTGTTCAAAAGTATTTTTTGAACATATGAATGAAATCCTACCTCTTTAATTATCCTCACGTTGAATTATTTCAATGGCATTCTGCCTCTAATCCATCATTTGCAGTGCTCCAGAGCTAAACACTTAAAACACAGCCTGGGTGATGCTACTAGCTTGCTCTAAACTCTCCAAAGACTCTCCTCAGTCCATGAAACGTAACTCAAATTCGAACCTGGCACTCAAGGCTCTTAATCTCCTTTCAGCCTTCTCTCACTCTGTGCTGCTGCCTCATATACAGTGACTCAACAGCATAGGACCACTTGCCACTCTCTAATTACCTTCAGTGCGTTTTCTGTTTCCGATGCTTCTATTCAAGTTCTTCCCTCTGTTTGAGATCATCTTCTCCATAATCCCCACTGTGGTTGGCTCAGAAATGACCTCCCCAAAAACATCTGCATCTTATCCCTGAAACCTGTGAATGTTACCTTATAGGGCAATATATATCCTTATATCCTTGCAGATGTGATTAAATTAAGGATCTTGAGATGAGGAGATAATTTTGGAATATCCAGGTGGGCCCTAAATTTAATCACAGGTATCCATATAAGAGGGAGGCAGAGAGAGATTATACACACACAGAGAAGGCTATGTGAAGATGGAGCAGAGAGTGGCTTGAAGATGCTGGCAATGAAGATTAGAGTGATGTGGCCGTAAACCAAAGAATACCAGCAGCCATCAGAAGCTGGAAGAGGCTGGACTGGATTCTCTCTAGAGCCTCTGGGGGGGACTCTGGGTGACAATGATGTATCGAGGTAGGTTCAATGTTTGTAATAGTTACACCACTCACGTGAGGAATGTTGATAATGAGAGAGGCTATGCATGTGAGGGCCAGGGGATACATGGGAACTCTGTAGGTTCTGCTCAATTTTGCTCTGAAGCTATAGCGCTCTTTTAAAAAAAAGTTTATTAAAATTTTAAAAACTTAAAAAAAAAAAGAGCTGCCGGGGTATTGTGAAATCATGTTCTCTTTCTCCCTTTGGACAAAATGCTGTTCAAGCAAGCAGACACTGACAGAATTATCTCACAGGTAATAGATGTTAGTTCTAAGGTATGGCTCTCCATTCAAAAAAGCAGACAAATTACATTCTTTTGCCACTAGATGGCACGGGAAAATAACAGAATGTTCCTGTAATGAAAAAACTGAAAGTGGAAATGCAAAGTAGGGATGTAGACTTAAAAGACTCAACAAAATATAAAACACTCACATACATGTTACCCAGATTCAGTAATGATATCAAGATTTTGCCTCATTTGCTTCATCTCTTCTGCTTTTCCTTTTCTTTCTTTTTTTTTTTAATTGCTGAGTAATTTTAAAGCAAATCCTAGACCTTAAGTCATTTGCCACTATATACTTGGTATATATCTCTAAAAAACATTGATATTCTCTTATATAACTTCAATGTCATCATCACAGCTCACTAACAATGATTCCTTGATATCATCTAATACCCAATCTACAGTCATATTTCTCTAAGTGTCTTTAAAAATATCTCTTTACATTTCTGTTGATTGGGTCAAGTTCCTAAACAAGGTCCATATATCATACTGGTGGTTAAGCCTCTTTCCACCCCAGAGCAGTCCCTCTGAAACACTACCCACCACCACTTTTCCCCTGTGCTGACTTGTTGAAGAAACCAAGTCAGGAATCTATCCTGTGGTTATGACCCACATTCTGGATTTGTTTGCTTTTCTAATTCGTTACATAACTTAGTCCTCAATCTGCCATATCTCCTATAACTGGTCTGCACTTAGAGTCACTATATAATATCCTTTCTTGAGTAGACAGAGCCAGACTTAGAATACCAGAGCTAGATACAGGTGAGAATGGTATTTTAGTTATGCCACTTATAAGCTGTGTGACCTTGGGCAAGTTACTAAACCTATTTAAGCCTCCACTGTTTCATTTGTAAAACAGGATTATAACAAATCATAACTTGAAGAATTTTGTAAATATAAAGTGACATAATAAGGGGATTAGATCAATATGGCAGAGTAGGAGGACATGGAGATCACCTCCCCTAACAAACACATCAGAAATACATCTACAGGGGGCTTCCCTGGTGGCGCGGTGGTTAAGAATCCACCTGCCAATGCAGGGACACGGGTTCGAGCCTTGGTCCGGGAAGATCCCACATCCCACGGAGCAACTAAGCCTGCATGCCATGACTACTGAGCCTGAGCCCTAGAGCCCGTGAGCCACAACTACTGAGCCCACGTGCCACAACTACTGAATCCCGTGCGCCTAGAGCCCGTGCTCCACAACAAGAGAAGCCACCGCAATGAGAAGCCTGTGCACCACAACAAAGAGTAGCCCCCACTCACCGCAGCTAGAGAAAGCCCATGCGCAACAACAAAGACCCAACACAGCCAAAAAAACAGATAAATAAAAATAAATAAATTTGCAAAAAAAAAAAAAAAAGAATGCACAGACTGAATATAGCATAGTAAGATGTTTAAAAAAAAAATACATCTACATGTGGAACGATTCGCATGGAAGACTAACTGGAAACTGACAGAACGCCTCTACAACCAAAGCTGCAAGAAAGATTTCCACTAACTGGGCAGAATGGAAAAAAGGCTTAGGGTAGGGAGCTCCGCCACAGTGAGGGAGCTGAAAGGTCTGAGAGAATCCTCCCCCTGGGGAGCAAGCGGGTTGAGCCACAGACAGGGTGTCCTAGTCCCAGGGTCCTACATGGAGGAGACAAGCCCTCTGGCTGCTGGGAGAATTGCTGGAACAGAGAGAACTGGAGAAGCCTAGACTTTACCTGTGAAGAGTACATGGGGTCTGGCCTCCCAATAAACAGGGCAGAGAGAGCTCTGCACTGGTGGCTGCTGGCTCGCTACATTTCCCAATCCAAGCAGAAAGAATACCCCAGCCTCACCCACTCCACATCACAGCTTGGCACTAGATCTGGGGCAGACACGTCCTGGGAGAAGACTCGATCTAGGGACACAGAGATGGCCTAGTGGCCTGGGTTGTGGTCCAGCTGGAGTGGTGGCCATTGTTAGCACTTACTCCTGCAATGCCTGGGAACCACCGCGACCAACATGATGAGGTCCCTTTCACAGACACATGAGTGTACCAGCTCCACCCACTCCACGCCAGAACTTGGCACTGGATCTTGGGCAGACAGGTCCTAGGAGAAGACTGCCACAGAGGCAGCCCAGATCTCTGGCGGCAGCATAGTCGCCTCATTTCCTACAGCCACTATGTCCCGGCCCCAGCCCCAGCCTAGTGAGTGCTTGGCCTGCCTACTCCACACCACAGCCTTGCACTAGATCAGGGATAACCACAACAGGGTTAGGGATGTGACTTTAGGTTGTGTCTGAGTGGAGCCACAGACACCTACTCAGGTGGTGCATCAGACCTCTGTGAGTTCACAAGCCAAACACTCAAGGGGAATGAAGCCTGATCAATCCAGAGCCTCAGTGCTTCTGCTCCAAAAACTGGTGAGCAGACCCTACCACTGACAGGGTGGCGACAGCCACAGAGCAGACAGGAAGTCCTGCTTCATACCCTGCACAGGCTCTAGATCCTCCAACACCAACCACAACCCCTAACAAGGTGATAACAGTCAGCACACCCTAAGGGAAGAGCTGGCTGGCATCCATATCAAAACCAGTCTTTGCACCAAAGACACTGGTTTGTGTCTTTGAAGGATATGCACAGTCTGCACAGGGATGCTCCAACATGAAAGCACCCCTACAAGACCACAATAGATAACCATTTCTCCCTAGTTCACAGAGAAAGAGAAAGTTAAGTCAAATGAAAAGGCAGAGGAAATTCTCCCAATTAAAAGAGCAAGAGAAAGCCCCTGAAAAAACTAAATAATGAAACATATAATCAGTCTACCAGACACTGAGTTCAAAGAGTTATTAATAAAAATGCTGACTGGATTAAGAAAGAGAACTGATCTAAACACAGATTGTTTCAACAAGGAACTAGAAACTATAAAGACCCAGCTGAAAACAGGTAATTGAATTTCTGAGACAAAAAGCACTCTAGGAATAATGAATAGCCATCTTAATGACACAAGAAATAATCTGGAAGATAAAATAAATCACCCAATCAGAACAACAGACAGAAAAACAAATAAAAAAAAAAAGAAAGCAACATATGAGATCAATGGGATAATATAAAGTGTGCCAATCTATGTATAATAGGGGTTCCAGAAGGTGAAGAGAGAGAGGGGATTGAAAATGTATTTAAAGAAATTATGGCTGAAATATCCCCAAACCTAAAGAAGGAAACAGGTATCTAGGTATAGGAATCACAGAGAGTCCCCAACAAGAGGAACTCAAACAGACCTACAGTAAGACATAATTAAAATAGCAAAAGTAAAAGAGAGAATTCAAAAGGCAGCAAGGGAAAAATCAAAGAATCATTTACAAGGGAACACCCATGAAACTATCAACTGATAGAGGACCCAGAAAAACAAAACACACAATGAAAGAGGGGAAATTGCACTACCACAGAGATTAAAAAAAAAACAAAAACAAAAGAGAATACTGTGAACAATTATGTGCCAACAAACTGGACAACCTAGCAAAAATGGACAAATTTCTACACATACAGCTTGCCAAGAATAAGTCAAGAAGAAACAATTTAGGGGCTTCCCTGGTGGCACAGTGGTTGAGAGTCCGCCTGCCGATGCGGGGGACACGGGTTTGTGCCCCGGCCCGGGAAGATCCCACATGCCGCGGAGCGGCTGGGCCCGTGAGCCATGGACGCTGAGCCTGCGCGTCCGGAGCCTGCGCGTCGGGAGCCTGCGCGTCCGGAGCCTGTGCTCCACGATGGGAGAGGTCGCAGCAGTGAGAGGCCCACGTACCACAAAGAAAAAAAAAAAAAAGAAGAAACAATTTAAACAGACCAATCACTAGAAGCAAAACAGAATCTGTAATTTAAAAAATTCCTCGCAGGCTTCCCTGATGGCGCAGTGGTTGAGAGTCTGCCTGCCGATGCAGGGGACATGGGTTCGTGCCCCGGTCCGGGAAGATCCCACATGCCGCGGAGTGGCTGGGCCCGTGAGCCATGGCTGCTAAGCCTGCGCGTCCGGAGCCTGTGCTCCGCAACGGGAGAGGCCACAACAGTGAGGCCCGCGTACCGCAAAAAATAAATAAATAAATAAAAATTCCTCGCAAACAAAAGATCAGGACTCAATGGCTTCAATGGGGAATTCTACCAAACAAACAAAAAAAGAACTTATTCTTCTCAAAGTATTCCAAAAAACTGAAGAAGAGGGAAAACTCCCAAATTCACTCTACAAGGCCGCCATTACCCTGATACAAAACCAGACAAAGACACTACAAAAAAAGAAAATTATTACAGGCCAATATCTTTGATGAATATAGAGGCAAAAATCCTCAACAAAAGATTAGCAAACTGAATCCAACAATACTTAAAGAGGATCATATACCATGATCAAGTTGGATTTATTCCAGTGTCACATGCATGGTTCAACATACACAAATCAATCAATGTGATACACCATATCAACAAAAGGAAACACAAAAACTACATGTATTCTCAATAGATGCAGAAAAAGCATTTGACAGAATTCAACAACCATTCATGGTAAAAACTCTTGTCAAAGTGGGTATACAGGGAACATATTTCAACATAATAAAGACCATTTATGACAAACCCACAGGTAACATAATATTCAATGGTTAAAAGCTGAAAGCCTTCCCACTAAATTCAGGAACAAGACAAGGATGCCTTGTCTTTCGCTGCTTTTATTTAACATAGTATTGGAAGTCCTAGACACAGCAATAGGACAAGAAGAAGAAATAAAAGGTATCCAAATTGAAAGGGAAGAGGTCAAACTGTCACTATTTGCAGATGACATGATACTCTATGTAGAGAACCATAAAGTCTCACACAAAACCCATTAGAACCAATAAATGAATTCAGCAAAGTTGTAGAATACAAGATTAAGATACAGAAATCTATTGCTTTTCTATTCCCAAGTAATAAAATATCAGAAAGTGAATGTAAAAAAAAATCCTATTTAAAATCACATAAAAACAAAACAAAACAAAAAACTTAGGAAGAAACTTAATGAAGGAGGTGAAAGATTTATACACTGAAAACTATAAAACACTGATACAGGAAATTGAAGATGATTCAATGAAATGAAAAGATAACCTGTGCTCTTGAGTTGGAAGAATTAATATTGTTAAAATGGCCATACTACCCAAAGCAACCTACAAATTTAATGTGATCCCTATCAAATTGCCCATGAAATTTTTCACAGAACTAGAATAAATAATCCTAAAATTTATAGGGATAGGGAGGGTGGGAGGGAGACACAAGAGGGAGGGCATATGGGGATATATGTATACATATAGCTGATTCACTTTGTTATACAGCAGAAACTAACACACCATTGTAAAGCAATTATACTCCAATAAAGATGTTAAAAAAAAATTTATAGGAACCATAAGAGATCCAGAATTGCCAAAGCAATCCTGACGACAAAGAACAAAGCAGTAGGTACAACACTCCCAGACTTCAGACAATACTACAAAGCTACAGTAATCAAAATAGCATGGTTTTGGCACAAAAACAGACACCTACATTAATGGAACAGACTAGAGAGACCAGGAATAAACCCACCCAGCTGTGGTCAACTAATCTATGACAAAGTAAGCAAGAATATACATGGAGAAAAGATAATCTCCTCAATAAGTGGTGCTGGGAGAACTGGACAGACACATGTAAAACAATAAGGTTAGATCATATACAAAAATAAACTCAAAATAGCTTGAAGACCTAAATGTAAGATATAACATCATAAAACACCTAGAAGAGAACATATGTGAAACAGTCTTTGACATAAATGGTAGCAATATTTTCTTAATTAGCCTCCCAAGGCAAAAGAAATAAAGGAAAAAATAAACAAATGGGACCTAATTAAACTTAAGTTTTTGCACAGCAAAGGAAACCATCAATGAAACAAAAAGACAACCTACAGAATGGGAGAAAATTCCATTTACAATGGAAGGAACCCAAGCATCAACAGATGACTGGCATAAGAAGATGCAGTATATATACAATGGAATATTACTCAGCCATAATAAAGAATGAAATATTGCCATTTGCAGCAATGTGGATGGACCTAGAGAATATTATGCTTAGTAAAGTAAGTCATACAGAGAAAAACAAATACTATATGACAGCACTTATATGTGGAATCTAAAAATACAAATGAATGTATATACAAAACAGAAACAGGCTTACAGACATAGAAAACAAACTTATGATTATCAAAGAGTGTGCAGGGGGAGGGAATTAGGAGTATGTGATTAACAGATACAAACTACTATACATAAAATAGATAAGCAACAAAGATTTACTGTGTAACACAAGGAATTATACCCAATATCTTATAATAACCTATGATGAAATATAATCTGCAAAAAAATGGATTCACTAAGCTGTACACCTGAAACTAACATAATATTATAAATTAACTATACTTCAATTAAAAAAAATAAAATAAAGTGAGATATTGAATAAAATGCCCAGCAATATGCCTGATACATAGACAGGCAAGCAGCTGCCCAGTGAAGGTCAGGTCTAGCTGATGACAAGAGATAATTTCAGTTTATATAACAGAAATACCCATTCTAATAAAATAATTATAAAGTATCTAAAAAATTATGTTTTTTGGACATTGCAGAATATGTGCACTATTATTTCTGTAAGTGATTAAGCAATACTTACAGCAGAAGTAGAGAGTCCAAGTATTTTTGAAGCACAAATTGTCTTCAGGAATTTAGGTCTACTGCCAAGGGTGCACAGTCTCGCCCGGGCCAAAAACATGCTACAGGACAAAAGAAAAAATTTTAAAGGGAGTAAATATATACTTATATCACTATTAAACATTTATAGCTAGGTGATAGACCATAAACTTGTATAAAATAAAAATAAAATTTATTGATAGCTGAGTTTTCTTTCTATGATATAATCTCTCATCACTGGAATCATTCTAATAGAATCCTCCTTATACAAATTTATGCATGTGTCGTTTTAAAGTAGAGATCTGTAAGGATATGGTGAATTTAAAAAACAAAGTTCTAATTTAGTCAAGAGCATTAAACTACAGGAAGTAAAAGTTCCATTCCTAGTAGGCATAAAATCCAGAATATTTCAGTCTAAGAACTACTTAAATTTCAGAATCATCTGGAGAAGTCACTAGTAAAAATGCAATTTGTAACAGTAAATTAAAGTTGTTAGAAACAGGTTATTTAGAAAGTTGTTTGAAAAGGATTATAGTAGGTCCTTGATAAATATGAAGAATATACGAATGAATCTTCCCTTATTTTCTCAGGCGGTATTGCCTTCAACAATTCCAGAAGATAGCTAGGTAGCTGGAAATCTATTGAAATGGCTTGCTAAGAGGCATGAATCTAGATTACTTCTCTACTTGTAAGGAAATCATTATCAATCATGGGTCAAAGTAGGGAGATCAAAGCAAAATGGAATTCTTATTATACTGCCATTTAGAAGTGAAAGCATTCAGGAAAGCAGAAACTTCCCATAAGGTTTTACTCTGACAATGTTCTATCAGTGGATGGCATTTCCTTCATCTCTAATAATCAAACTTTTAGAAAAAAAGACACACTTTATTGATTCAAAGGGACCACTGAAACTATCAATAGCTATGAATCTCTTTAAGTTACCAAAATGTGAAGGCTACAGATGTGAAAAATAATATATTGGATGTTTCTTAAAAAGTGAAATAGAAATTCCTTACCTTGTCAATAAAATTCAGCTTAAATGACAGCCTCTTAGCCATTCTACATCACATCAGCTTAGGTTAATTCTCTGCAAAGCACTTTCTGTTTGTTTGGCTGACCACTCACTCATTCATTTGATAATTTAATGTAAGCGCCATGAACAGGGGGTCCTGGTGCGTTTAGTTCACCACTGTCTTCTCTGGCACATAGGAGGCACGTGATAAATAAATGTGTCAAATGACTGAATGAATACATAAAATCACATTATAAATTAATGATTTAAGTGAACTATTTATAATGAGTCCTTTTACGAATATTGATTCCTTTGTAAAGTAAATAATTACCTCTTATGTTTTACGTCTTTCAAGTCAAAGAGCAGGTTTTCTTAAATCAAGAAATGCCTATTCTTTGGTCATTAATAGTTCTGTTCAGGAATAAAATATTAATTGGATTAGGCAGTAGGGCTAGTTCTGAGGAAAGGTATTACCAAACAACAGTGACTATGTTGAACAATCTTCATTCAGTATCATAGAGTTATTTGATTTAGGACAATATATTTTTCAGAAAAAAAATGCCCATTTATTTAAATTCAACCTAATTTATTTGTTATTAAGGAAAGTATAAGTAAAATTATTTCTTGCAAGTAGAAAAGTGAGAGAAACCTCTTCTACCTTCTTCAGATAAATGGGGTTGGGGAGCTGGGAGGGGAGCAAACAGGACTAGGAGTCAGGATACCTGGATTCTAACCCTTATTTTTGATATTAAAAAAAGGTTTCTATCCTGGGACAATTCCCTAACCTTTGGTGGGCCTTAGTTTCCCCATACTTCAAAACAGATGAATAAATGAATCCTTGGTTTCAAGGTAATCTCAGAAAGTGCTGTACGTCAGTGGCTGGTTGTGTGTGACCTCAGGCTGCAGGTCTTGGGAGATTCCCCCCAGGTTGGGTGAGCCACACCCTCTGGCCACCACACCTCAATACCCATTCCCCTTTGGAAATTGACACTAAATCTACCTGTTTTCATCTGGAAATCCCAAAGCCTGATTCCCACCTCTTCTTCCCTGTTTTCTGCAGCACATTACCACCATAATGCAAAGTATTGCCTGGAAACTGACCCAGCCCTTCATTTCTCTTCCACTTTCCAAACTTTCTACTGTGTCTTTCGGAACGGCTGCACCATTCTCAGCGAATCCCATTACATCTTTATGGTTTCAGAGTGTTCCTTGTACCTCCTAGCTTGAACTGAAACCTTATTGCTCCCTGAAGATACCACTCCTATATGCCTCAGTGTCAGCTTTTGCTTGTATATGCCTCACTTATCTCTTTCTTACCGTCTATTTTACCATTACCAGACTACTACTTCCGTCATCTGCTTCAATGATATTATCTTCTGGCCTGCTGATAACTCCTTGTCATTCATTAGAGATTTTGTCATTAGGCACACAGTTTTCTTCTCAACTCTAAGTACTGTGATCATCCCAGGTAATTCCCATGTCTTCAGAGATGGTCCATCCAACAACTGACATCCCTGTGCCCATCACTATTCTCTTCCATCCCACCCTAGGCACTCTCTCCTATAGTCACACCCTGCACCTTGCCATTACCTCAATCTGGTCTAATTCCAAAACAATTAATTGAAGTATTCTGATCTTTGACCATAAACTACCTATCCTTCCAATTTGCTTACTTATTCCAATGATTACTATTCTTAAATATCATTAAGATCTCTAGGAGGCTGCCTCTCCTTTTCTCAATCAGACCTCACCTTCCTTTATTTTCCAATTTAGATGCCAGTTCCACTGCTTCAATAATGTTCTTTACAATGCCCTAACTCCCCGTCTGTCTTTTATAGATAGGTATCTATAAAACCCTGGCCCTGGATGAACTCAATTACAGTGTCTGTTTTTCCTATGGCCCATGAAGCTGTGGCCTGCTGGAGAAAATCACACAGGATAGGATCGGTTTCACCACAAATTATGGTCATTAATCTCAAATTGACCCCCAACACTCTCCAGCATTTCTACTATATTTTATAGGTACAGGATGGGAGAATATACTCCCCCAAAAATTGCCACTTTGGCCTAAGGATTATTGTGAGCTAAAGGCACTGGAAAAACAGCCGAGGCAAGAAGAGTGATCTGATCTCCCCCTTTCTTCCTGAAAACAGGAGATAAAATTCCCATGTGAAAGATACCTGCCCTATACTGGGAAAAAAGAAACACTCTTAGACAGGGAGTTAAAGCTGAGAGAATTCTGTACAAACAGACCTTGTTAAAATAATTCTTATCTTCCTTTAGTCTCCCTGTATTTTTTGGTTACTTTTCCACAATGGCCTCTCTTTGTTCAATCTAGCATAAAAGCACTTGGTTTTGCTACTTCTTTGGGTCTTCATTTCCTTGTGAAAGTTCCTGTGTCACACAGAACTTTTATTAAATGTGTGCTTTTCTCCTGTTAATCTGTATTATGTCAGTTTAATTCTTGGGCCCACCCAAAAGCCATAAGAGAATAGGCAATATTTCTCTCCCATAGTACAAAATGATTAAATTTTTCCCACACTCCTCTAACATAAAACCCTCCTTAGTCTAAGCAGATGACCTTGCTCTCTATCACAGAGAAAACAGAAGCCATCAGACGCGAATTCTTTCAACCTACCCACGTGTAAAAAAACAAACCTAAAAATATTCCTTTTTTCTTCCTACTATAATAAAGGAAGTGACCCTGCTACAAAAGGACAGTCCCTCCTCCCATGACTTAGATGTCATTCCTCTCCCCTCCACAGAGACTTTGCTCCATTGATTATTACCCCTCTCCTCGGCATATTCAGCTTTCCTTGCTCAAGTCTCCTCTAGTTATTGGGTTGGCCAAAAAGTTTAAGGTAAAAATAAAAGACACATTATTCATTTTCACCAAGAACTTCATTGAACAATGAATTCACTGTTTTGTTCCACGACCTTCTGCCATTTTTCAGGCAACTTCATAATTCCATCTTCCCAAAACTTTTTATCTTTTTGAGCAAAGAATTGTTCCAGGTGCCTTTTACAGTCTTCGAGGGAATTAAAATTTTTTCCATTAAGAGAATTTTATAAAGACCGAAATAAATGGAAATCCAAAGGTACAATGTCTGGTAAATATGGCAGATGAATCAGAACTTCCCAGCCAAGCTGTTTTTGTCTGGTCATCAAAGAAACATGTGGTCTTGCATTATCTTGATGGAAGATCATGCGTTTTCTGTTGACTAATTCCGGACGCTTTTTGTCAACTGTTGCTTTCAGTTGGTCTAATTGGGAGCAGTACTTGTTGGAATTAATCGTTTGGTTTTCTGGAAGGACCTCATAATAGAGGACTCCCTTCCAATCCCACCATATACACAAGATCACCTTCTTTAGGCGAAGACCAGCCTTTGATGTGGTTGCTGGTGGTTCATTTCCCTTGCCCCATGATCTCCTCCATTCCACATTATTGTACAGTATCCACTTTTCATCGCCTGTCCCAATTTGTTTTAAAAACGTAACATTTTCATTACGTTTAAGTAGAGAATTGCATGCGGAAGTACGGTCAAGAAGGTTTTCTTCGCTTAACTTATGTGGAACCCAAACATCAAAGTGATTCACATAACCAAGCCGATGCAAATGATTTTCAATGCTTGATTTGGATATTTTGAGTATGTCAGCTATCTCCCAAGTGGTATAACGTTGATTGTTGTCAATCAATGTCTCGATTTGATCACTATCAACTTCAACTGGTCTACCCAACCATGGAGTGTCACCCAGCGAGAAATCTCCAGCACAAAACTTCACAAAACACTTTTGACACGTTCAGTCACTCACAGCACCTTCTCCATACACTGCAGAAATCTTTTTTTGCGCTTAGGTTGCGTTTTTACCTTTCTTGAAATAATAAAGCATAATATGCCGAAAATATTGCTTTTTTCTTCCATCGTCAATATTAAAATGGCTATACAAAAATTCACCAATTTTGGGGGCTTCCCTGGTGGCGCAGTGGTTGAGAGTCCGCCTGCTGATGCAGGGGACACAGGTTCGTGCCCCGGTCCGTGAAGATCCCACGTGCCGCAGAGCGGCTAGGCTCGTGAGCCATGGCCGCTCAGCCTGCGCGTCCAGAGCCTGTGCTCCGCAACGGGAGAGGCCACAGCAGTGAGAGGCCCGCGTACCGCAAAAAAAAAAAAAAAAAAAAATTCACCAATTTTGATAAGTTTTTTAAAATGCACGCTGATTTGAAAGCTGTCACAATACAATCTAATAAAATTGTTTCGAATGAAGTTAAAGACAACCAAGTGCTACTAGAGCCATCTTATTGAAAAAAACCGAACTTTTTGGCCAACCCAATGAAAACATATCATTTTATTAACTGTCCACTTTCCTCAATCTATACTCCCTAACCCAGTGCAATCTGATTTTTGTACCCATCATTCCATAGAGGCAGCTCTTGCGCAAGTCAATTTTGACATTCATATTGTTAAATTCACTGGACATTTTGCAATTCTCACTTTCCTTGAGCTCTCTGCAGCTTTAGATCAGCTGGTCAAGCCCTGTCTCCTCCCAGAAACACCATTTTCCCTTGGCTTTTGACCTATGACAATCTCTCATTTTCCCAAACTTAACTGACAGAATTCCTCAATGCCCAGATCTTTTTTCTTCTCACTCATTACTCTCTCACTAGGTAATTTCATTGTAAAAGGAACTGTGAGGGCACCAGTGAATTATCGGCTCCAAAGAAATCTAAGCAGGCTGATAGATACAAATTCAGAACCCCTGAAGCTTTTTTCTTCTGTACTTTAAATAAACATTTTTTGAGCAGCACTTTTCTAAAGCAATTAACATTTCATATGCATATTCACCGAGAAGCTAAATGAATAGATTGGGATGTCATTGAAAAGTTGGACAAAATCAAAAGGTATATGGCTTTTCATTTTAAACAATATTTTCACTGTTTCATTTATACTTAAAAACAGAGTTCTGTGAAGAAAATCAGGAAATTGTGAATCAGGGTATCTAGTAAACCTGATTATGGCATACTATACATAAGATAAACTCCACAGTCATATACACATGATCAATAGAAAATTAAACTATTTATTATCATTGGTGTAGGCTGTTTAAAATGAAGATACAGAAGATATGTGTGGCACAGCTTGAGGGGACCTGAAGCTGAGAAGGCTGATGGATTGTTGGAGAATCCAGAGCTAAAAGATGAATAAAGCAGTCAAGATGAACTGTAAAAAGTTTGAAACTCTGGACTTAAACCCAGATAATCAATTCATAACCACTTTGCATATGTGGAGGAGAGGTAGGAAAAGATTTAGTGAATTTCACAAAGTACAGATGTTCAGGTTAACAGCAAGCTCAAGGAAGATTAATGTGAGGTGACTGCAAAAAGGCCTAGTGCTAATGAATGCACAACCCAGGTTAAGAGTCTGACCCAAGGAAAGTTTATTTCCACCTCACGCTGTACCTGTTGGTCCACTTCTAGAATGTTTATAAGGCTTACTGATACAACATAGGGCATATAGGAGGTGAACAAGATACTGGCGCGGGAAATACAGTGGGAATAAGCCTCAAAGCCATGTCACTGAAGCAAGAATGGGAAAAATCAGCCATACTGAGCCGGCACAAGACTTAAGTTAGGAGACATGATCCTGAAATTGCTGAAAAGCTGTTTTGTGAAAATGGGATTCGTGTAATTAATTACAAATTTCTGCAGAGGGAAGGAATCTGGCTGTCCGGTTTAAGTTGTCACGAGTTTGGTTTCAGCCCCACGTGAGTTAACTTTGTAATAGTGGGTGTGCAGCCCAGTGTGGAAGGAGCCAGCTGCCCGGCTGCACCCTCAGGTAGCAGCAGGGGAGCCGCGCGCCAGCAAGACGGAAGAATGTCCGTACTGGCTGGGGTCTCCAAAAGCAACAGATTGGGCCTCTTTTTTCTTTTATCTTAAAAACTATGGGTTCCACTAAGAGTCACTTACGTGGCAAGTGAGCAGCCTTGTTCCTTTTTTTAAATTGATTATACCGATTACGGATGAACTGGAAGAATACAGATTACGGATGAACTGGAGTCGGTGTCAGCTTCCCACACCGTTTACAAAATGCCCAAATTGCAAAAATGAAGCGCAAAAGGAGGAGACAAGGACCGGGGTCCAAGGGACCCCACCCTATAAGACCAGTCACCTCAGGGCCATTCCCTCTCTAGAGCAAGCAAACTCTGAAATTCCAGCGCTGACCCTCTGCTACCAGCCCCGTGGGCCGCCAGGGCCGGGGGTCAGCGGCCCAGGCCCGCGCTCCCGCCTCCGCTCCGAACGGCGAGTCCGAATGCTGAAGGAAATCCAGCCCCGGCTCTTCCTCCCAGCCCGCCAGGCGCGCGGCCGGGCGAGCGCACCCCAGCTAGGCCTCCCTCCCTCCCAACCTCCCTCCGCGCGTCTCCGCACCCGAGACCACTGCCCTCAGCCCCACCAAGTGACCACCTTGCGCCCCACTCACACCCGTCACGCGAACACCTTGTCTCCCTGAGTTCCAGTCCCGCGAAGCCTCAAGAGCCTGATGGGCCGGGACTCGGACGTGGGGGCGGAGCCTGGAAGGGATTGACTGTGGGGTCGGGATTCCAAACGCCGATTGGTTGAGGGACAGTCCGGGGTAGCGGACTGGACGCAACTGGGCGGGCGTGGAGAAGGGGGAGGTGAAAGGCGCCGGGCACAGGAGAGTAAGGGGGCGGGAGGGAGGTGCGTGGGGATGTGGCCGGGGATTGGCTGTGGTGTCTAGACTCGGGCGTGATGTGCTGTGAGGACAGCCGGGAACCGGGACTGGACTTGGCAGGTGGAGGTGCGGAGCCGGATCAGGGCCTTGCAATAGACGCGGGTCTAGGTGAGGGGTGGAATGGGGCGGAGGCTTGTATATAGCCGGGATTGGGTATGAAGTTGAGGTCTAATTGGATGTATGTGACCTATTGATTTGGGGCGGGTTATAGGACAAAGGATTGATTTGGAAGAAAAAGCAAGCTGTGGGGTCACAGGGCTTAGCTGAGGGGAAGCATGTAGTTTGAACGATGTTAGAAGGTGCCAGAGAGGGCAAGACTAAAGAGAGTGTGCGAAAAGTTTTGTAGATGTATTTATCACCTATGACGGTGGTGAGGGGGGAAAAAAAGGAACTTTACTTTCCTGAACAGTAAAACGAATTCGATCAGAGAACCGGGAATGGAATAGGGTATGAAACTGAGAAGGAAAATAAGTGACACTTTAAACGTGAAGAAGAAAAATTGGCTAAGAGAAAAAGGAACACCAGAAATTACTCCTTTATTGAGGGCAGTGTTAGCCAAAGGAGAGGTTCTGGTAAGAATTAGGTTTCATAAGTAGATTTTCCTTATCTCCTAATTTAAGACAATGAGAGGATAGAAGGAGTTGGGGAACAGTAGCTTGTTATTCAACTGCAGAAGGAAGAACAAAGATAATCTCTGGTTGAAGGAATCTACTCTGCACCTAGGTACTGCGAGATTCAGAAGATTATCAGGTGAATGGAGAGATGCTTGTGTACAATAGGGACAAGTATTTGAGCATGTATTGGGTGATTTGGAGGGGAGGGTTCAAGGAAATGGAGATTCATGCTGTTTTGGGTGCTGTCTGGAAGTGGGGGTGATTATTAGATTGGGCATCATAATACATCTTATGTAGAAGAAGGGAGGAAAATTGCAAGGCTAAGTCTGTAGTTGGTAAAGAAGCAATGGTTTTGCTAACCGGGAGAAGAGGAGGTTTGCTATTTTTGTAGTTTGCAGTGACCTTGTTTTTATTGGAGTTTAAGCAAGTTTATTGAGTGATCTTATCTGTTGTCTCATTTCATCATAACCAGAGAGTGACTGATGTTAGTGTTCTGTCCGATTTTTCTATTTTACAGGGGAACACCAGGGCTAGTTCCTAACAATACCGAAGCCTTAAGGGGAAGTGTCAGTTCAGTTCCTGATGGCAAGTACTGCTTATCTTTTTCTCATATTTAACAAATACGTGAATTGGAAACATGGGTGTGGAGGCTTCTGGGGGAAATGAGGCAGAGAAAGTGAGTGTCTCAAACCTTAAAGAGGAAGAAACAGGCAATAGACAAGTAAGTATATACAATGACTTCAGATGGTGATAAGTGCTATGAAAGAAGCAATGAGGGGTGAAGACTGCAGAGAGTTTAAATACGATAGTCAGGATAGGCTTTTTTTGAGAAGGTAACATTTGAACCAGAATTGAATGATAAAGGCACAACTTTGCAAAAAATTATTCTGGATAGGAAAATAGCAGTTGAAAAGGCTCTGATATGAGAATAAACTTGGCATGCAAGGAATAAGAAAGAGGCCAGTGTGTCTAATGCACTGTAATCCAGGGGAAAGTGCTTCCAGATTAGGGTGGAGAGAAAGGCAGGGACCAGATCACGCAGAGCCTTGAAGACCACAGAAAGTTTCAATTTTATATTGGTGTAGCCATTGGAAGATCTTAAGCAGAGGAATAATATAATCTTAATTACATTTTAAAAAGTCACTCTAGTTACTTTGGAGAAGAGACTTGCAGGTAGGCGAGAGTAGAAGCAGGAAGGAGGAGGTTAGGAGGTTGTTAGTGGGAGATATGATGTTGTCTGGGCTATGGTGGTGGCAGAGGAAGAAAAGAGGGCTAGGGTCACAACGTTCATTCTGCCAACATTCACTTATTCCTCTTTTTCAGCTCTACCACTCCACAGTCACCTCTGCCTAGTTTGTCCTAATTCATACACTCTCTGTTTACCCTCTTCAGAGTATAAACTTCCAATCTCTTGCTGAAGTGAAGGAGGAAATTTGGTGGGGATGTGCAAACTTGCAGTGGGGATCTGAGGATCTAGTTGTTTCTTAGAAAGGCCTTTAAATGACCCTAGTGTTTTTAGTCCTGAACCTTTGGAGAGTTCTGTGGGGGTGGATCTAGTTGCTTTTTTGGCTTTCTTTATGACTAGTCTGGGATTAACCGTTTTTGAATCTGCTGTCAATTTCTACCTGCCTGTTTGCTTTCTAAGGTCTATAAATTTGTTGTCACTGTCTTTCCCCTTGTTCATTTTCTCATAGGGTTATGGCTTAAAAGAACCTCCTCACTGTTATTTCAGTGTGGTTTAAGTAGAGAGAGAGAGTATAAATATGTTTGATTTGCCATCTCTTATTGTTGTTATTGGTTTACATGCACGTTCATTCAATGGTTGGAAGACCAAATGCTGGGCATTCAAATACTTTGTTCATATGCCAAGGTTTGTGTTATTGTTTTTTTTTTTTTTTTTTTGCGGTACGCGGGCCTCTCACTGTTGTGGCCTCTCCAGTTGCAGAGCACAGGCTCCAGACGCGCAGGCGCAGCGGCCATGGCTCACAGGCCCAGCCGCTCCGCGGCATGTCGGATCTTCCCGGACCGGGACACGAACCTGTGTTCCCTGCATCAGCAGGCGGACTCTCAACCACTGCGCCACCATGGAAGCCCTGTGTTATTCTTTATACTCATGTTGGCTTTTAAAACAGAAATGTAAGTGACTCCTTGGAATTAATAACTAAAGGCTGTGCTTTTCTTATATCTTGTGCTCATTTGTTTTCTGAATAAAAAGATGGTATCTCCCTTTTAAAGTCTTTTCCACTTTCTCATACAGAGGGCTAAAAATATTCTGAAATACAGCAGAGAGAAGGCAGTATAGCTTAGTTGGCAAGCCAACCTGTCTGGTTCAGGTCTCAACTCTGCAATTTTCTAGCGGTGTAAACTTGGGCAAGTTACTTCATTTCTCTGTATTTCAATTTCCTTATCGGTAAAATGTGTGTAATAGAACATTACTTACAGTGCTATTTTAAGGATTAAATGACTTCATAGACTGAAAAAAAAAAAAAACCCTTAGAATTGTGCTTGGTTCTTACTAAGTACTATACAATTTTTCCTTAAGAAAAAGGGAAAGAGAATCTTTAGGATAGGGCTGCTAGTTATGCCCCAATATTTAGTATTCTTTTCTTCTATAGTAATACAACCCCCAAATTTCAGCAGAGTATATGAGTGCTTGGTATAAAGACTGGATTTCCAGTCTTTGTTTTAGCTGGGTGGGGGCCATATGACTAAATTCTAGCCAACGGGATATAAGTGGAAGCTATATGTGCTGCTTCCAGGAAATGTCTTGAAGGATCATATGCCCTTATTGCTCCCTCTGTTTGTGGTTTCCCTGACAGTTTGAGTACAGACATGTTGGCTACTACCCTCTTGCACAACCAGGTAGAATCTTCAAGTTGAAGATGGTAGAACAATAGTATGGAAGACAAGGAGCCTGAGACCTGATATCATGAAGCTACCACTCTAGCTCCAGACCTACTGTATTGACATAAGAGAGAAATCAACCTCAATTTTGTTTAAATCTTTTGTATAGGTTTCCTGATATGCAGTCATAGTACTGCTGTGATGGTTTACTGACTCCTCTCATTTGCTCACCAAAGACATCTCACTTTACATGGACCTTGCAGGCGACAATAGAATGGCAGAGAGGAGAACAAAGTGGAAGATACAAGCAATGCCTTATTATCTGGAGTAATAAGGCCACTTCTCAAGCAGCATCTGTCCCTTGTAGGTATTAAGGGTCAGGCAGGCAGAACTACATTCTTCCTTTACTCATAATACTCAAGCAGTACTAGGAAGGACCTGCTCCAGGAAAAAATGACAATTAAGTCTGGGTTTGTAAGTTCCTAAAGTGTTTTCCATCTTACACTCTTGCTATAAAGAGTTATGTTCTTGAAAGTTGCTGAGAGTAAATCTTAAGTGTTTTCAACATACGCATGCACACACACACACCCACACAGAAAAGAGTTAACTATGTTAATTGTGTGAGGGGATGTATGTGTTAATTATCTTGATCTTTGTAATCATTCTACAATGTATATATATATATGGAATCACCATGTTGTCTACTTCAAATATATATGATTATATCTGTCAAAAGAGTTATGTTTAGAGGACAGACAGCAGAAACAAGAAGAACTACAATTCTGCAGCCTGTGGAATGAAAATCGCATTCACAAAAAGATAGACAAAATGAAAAGGCAGAGGGCTATACATCAGATGAAGGAACAAGATAAAATCCCAGAAAAACAACTAAATAAAGTGGAGATAGGCAACCTTCCAGAAAAAGAATTCAGAATAATGATAATGAAGATGACCCAGGACCTCAGAAAAAGAATGGAGGTAAAGACTGAGAAGATGCAAGAAATGTTTAACAAAGACCTAGAAGAATTAAAGAACAAACACATAGAAAAATTAAACACACAGAAATGAACAATACAATAACTGAAATGAAAAATACACTAGAAGGAATCAGTAGCAGAATAACTGAGGCAGAAGAACGGATAAGTGACCTGGAAGACTGAATGGTGGAATTCACTGCTGTGGAACAGAATAAAGAGAAAAGAAATGAAGACAGCCTAAGAGACCTCTGGGACAACATGAAATGCAACAACATTCACATTATAGGGATCCAGAAGGACAGGAGAGAGAGAAAGGACCCAAGAAAATATTTGAATTGATTATAGTTGAAAACTTCTCTAACATGGGAAAAGAAATAACCACCCAAGTCCAGGAAGCGCAGAGTCCCAGGCAGGATAAACCCAAGGAGAAACACGCCAAGACACATAGTAATCAAACTGACAAAAAATTAAAGACAAAGAAAAAGTATTGAAAGCACCAAGGGAAAAAGGACAAATAACATACAAAGGAACTCCCATAAGGTTAACAGATGATTTCTCAGCAGAAACTCTACAAACCAGAAGGGAGTGGCATGATATATATAAAATGATGAAAGGGAAGAACCTACAACCAAGATTACTCTACCCAGCAAGTATCTCATTCAAATTCAATGGAGAAATCAAAAGCTTTACAGACAAGCAAAAGCTAAGAGAATTCAGCACCACCAAACCAGCTCTAAAACAAATGCTAAAAAAATTTCTCGAGGGGAAAACACAAGAGAAGAAAAGGACCTAAAAAAACAAACACATAACAATTAAGAAAATGGTAACAGGAACATACATCTGAATAATTACCTTAAAAATGAATGGATTAAATGCTCCAACCAAAAGACACAGGCTTGCTGAATGGATACAAAAACAAGACCCATATATATGCTGTCTACAAGAGACCCACTTCAGATCTAGGGACACATACAGACTGAAAGTGAGGGGATGGAAAACCATATTCAATGCAAATGGGAATCAAAAGAAAGCTGGAGTAGCAATACTCATATCAGATAAAATAGACTTTAGAATAAAGAATGTTACAAGAGACAAGGAAGGATACTACATAATGATCAAGGGATCAATCCAAGAAGAAGATATAACAATTATAAATATAGATGCACACAACATAGCACCTTAATACATAAGGCAGCTGCTAACAGCTATAAAAGAAGAGATTGACAGTAACACCATAACAGTGGGGGACTTTAACACCTCAGTTACACCAATGGACAGATCATCCATACAGAAAATTAATGAGGAAACACAAGATTTAAATGACATAATAGACCAGATAGATTTAATTGATATTTATAGGACATTCCATCCGAAAACAGCAGATTACACTTTCTTCTCAAGTGCAAACAGAACACTCTCCAAGATAGGTCACATCTTGGGTCACAAATCAAGCCTTGGTAAATTTAAGAAAATTTAATCATATCAAGTGTCTTTTCCAACCACAACGCTATGAGATTAGAAATCAATTACTGGGAAGAAAAATTTAAAAAAACACAAACACATGGAGGCTAAACAATAAGTAACTAAATAACCAAGAGATCACTGAAGAAATCAAAGAGGAAATCAAAAAATACCTAGAGAGAAATGACAACGAAAAAAGATGATCCAAAACCTATGGGATGCAGCAAAAGCAGTTCTAAGAGCGAAGTTTATAGCTATACAATCCTACCTCAAGAAACAAGAAAAATCTCAAACAATCTAACCTTACACGTAAAGGAACTAGAGAAAGAAGAACAAACAAAGCCCAAGTTAGTAGAAGGAAAGAAATCATAAAGATCAGAGCAGAAATAAATGAAATAGAAACGAGGAGAACAATAGCAAAGATCAATAAAACTAAAAGCTGGTTCTTTGAGAAAATTTAAAAAATTGATAAAACTTTAGCCAGACTCATTAAGAAAAAGAGGGAGAGGACTCAAATCAATAAAATTAGAAATGAAAAAGGAGAAGTTACAACGGACACCGCAGAAATACAAAGCATCATAAAGACTACTACGAGCAACTCTATGCCAATAAAATGGACAACCTGGAAGAAATGGACAAATCCTTACAAACATATAAACTTCCAAGACTGAACCAGGAAGAAATAGAAAATATTAACAGACAAATCACAAGTAATGAAATTGAAACTGATTAAAAATCTTCCAACAAACAAAAATCCAGGACCAGATGGATTCACAGGTGAATTCTATCAAACATTTAGAGAAGAGTTAACACCCATCCTTCTCAAACTCTTCCAAAATACAGCAGAGGGAGGAACACTCCCAAACTCATTCTACGAGGCCACCATCACCCTGATACCAAAAGAAGACAAAGATACTACAAAAAAAGAAAATTACACACCAATATCACTGATGAATATGGATACAAAAATCCTCAACAAAATACTAGCAAACAGAATCCAACAACACATTGAAAGGGTCATACACCATGATCAAGTGAGATTTATCCCAGGGATTCAAAGATTCTTCAATATACGCAAATCAATCAGTGTGATACACCATATTAACAAATTGAAGAATAAAAACCATATGATCATCTCAATAGAGGCAGAAAATGCTTTTGACAAAATTCAACACTCATTTATGATAAAAACTCTCCAGAGGCATAGAGGGAACATACCTCAACATAATAAAGGCCATATATGACAAACCCACAGGGAACATCATTCTCAATAGTGAAAAACTGAAAGCATTTCCTCTAAGATCAGGAAGAAGACAAGTCCACTCTAGCCACTATTATTCAACATAGTTTTGGAAGTCCTAGCCACAACAATCAGAGAAGAAAAAGAAATAAAAGGAATTCAAATGGGAAAAGAAGTAAAAACGTCACTGTTTGCAGATGATATGATACTATACATAGATAATCCTAAAGAAGCCACCAGAAAACTACTAGGGCTTATCTATGCATTTGGTAAAGTTGCAGGATACAGAATTAATGCACAGAAATCTCTTGCATTCCTATAAACTAACAATGAAAGATCAGAAAGAGAAATTAAGGAAACAATCCCATTCAGCATTGCAAAAAAAAGAATGAAATACCTAGAAATAAAGCTAAGGAGGTAAAAGACCTGTACACAGAAAACTATAAGACACTGAAGAAAGAAATCAAAGACAACACAAACAGATGGAGAGATATAACATGTTCTTGGATTGGAAGAATGAATATTGTGAAAATGACTATACTACCCAAAGCAATCTACAGATTCAGTGCAATCCCTATCAAATTACCAATGGCATTTTTTACAGAACTAGAACAAAAAATCTTAAAATTTGTATGGTGACACAAAAGACCCCAAATAGCCAAAGCAGTCTTGAGGGAAAAAAATGGAGCTGGAGGAATCAGATTCCCTGACTTCAGATTATACTACAAAGCTACAGTAATCAAGACAACATGGTACTTGCACAAAAACAGAAATATAGATCAATGGAACAGGATAGAAAGCCTAGAGATAAACCCACACACTTATGGTCAACTAATCTATGACAAAGAGGCAAGGATATACGATGGAGAAAAGACAGTCTCTTCAATAAGTGGTGCTGGGAAAACTGGACAGCTACATGTAAAAGAATGAAATTAGAACACTCCCTAGCACCCTACACAAAAATAAACTCAAAATGGATTAAAGACCTAATTATAAGACCGGTCACTATAAAACTCTTAGAGGAAAACTTAGGAAGAACACTCTTTGGCATAAATCACAGCAAGATCTTTTTTTGACCCACCTCCTAGAGTAATGGAAATAAAAACAAAAATAAACAAATGAGACCTAATGAAACTTCAAAGCTTTTGCACAGCAAAGGAAACTATAAACAAATGAAAAGACAACCCTCAGAATGGGAGAAAATATTTGCAAATGAATCAATGGACAAAGGATTAATCTCCCAAATATATAAACAGCTCATGCAGCTCAATATTAAAAAAACAAACAACCCAATCAAGAAATGAGCAGAAGACCTAAATAGACATTTCTCCAAAGAAGATGTACAGATGGCCAAGAAGCACATGAAAAGCTGCTCAACATCACTAATTATTAGAGAAATGCAAATCAAAACTACAGTGAGGGGCTTCCCTGGTGGAACAGTGGTTGAGAGTCCGCCTGCCAATGCAGGGGACACGGGTTCGTGCCCCAGTCCGGGGAGATCCCACATGCCACGGAGCAGCTGGGCCCGTGAGCCATGGCCTCTGAGCCTGTGCGTCCGGAGCCTGTGCTCCGCAATGGGAGAGGCCACAACAGTGAGAGGCCCGCGTTCCGCAAATTAAAAAAAAAGAAAAAAAGAAGAAAAAAATAACTACAATGAGGTATTGCCTCACACCAGTTAGAATGGTCATCATCAGAAAATCTACAAACAACAAATGCTGGAGAGGGTGTGGAGGAAGGGGAACCCTCTTGCACTGCTGGTGGGAATGTAAATTGATACAGCCACTATGGAGAACAATATGGAGCTTCCTTAAAAAACTAAAAATAGAACTACCATACGACCCAGCAATCCCACTACTGGGCATATACCCTGAGCAAACCATAATTCAAAAAGACACATGCACCCCAATGTTCATTGCAGCACTGTTTACAATAGCCAGGTCATGGAATCAACCTAAATCCCCATCAACAGACGAATGGATAAAGAAGATGTGGTACATATATACAATGGCATATTACTCAGCCATAAAAAGGAACAAAACTGAGTCTTTTGTAGAGACGTGGATGGACCTAGAGACTGTCATACAGAGTGAAGTAGGTCAGAAAGAGAAAAACAAATATCATATAGTAACACATATATGTGGAATGTAGAAAAATGGTACAGATGAACCGGTTTGCAAGGTGGAAATAGAGACATAGATGTAGAGAACAAATATGTGGACACCAAGGGGGCAAGTGGGGCTGGGGTTGGTTGTGGTGGGATGAATTGGGAGGTTGGGATTGACATATATGCACTAATATGTATAAAATAGGTAACTAATAAGAACCTGCTGTATAAAAGAAAAAGTTATGTTTAGTTTTCAGCCTCATGTAGCTATTTAAAATGGAATATTTTGAGTACGGATATGTATTATTACTGTAAATTAATGCTTTTCAGCCAGGTAATAATAGCTGTACAAACATTAGCTTAAATATTTCAAAAACTGTAGTAGAAATTGTTCATTTGCCCACAGAAATGTTGCGCAGCATAACTGTGTATCTATTTATCTATCTGTTCGCCTGCCTGTGTATATTTTCACATACACATTTGGCTGGATTTATAGCAATTCAATTGTTAGTACTGGGTACTCAATACGAGAAAGGCTTCACAATCTTTGAACAATTTTTTAAAAGAGAAAATGAATTTTGACTTTACATTTCAGTTGGTTAAAAAAAATTCATTCAAAACATGGGTTCCATATGTAACATATAACAATAAAAATTGTGCTGTGGAAACACTGTCAAGTACTGTGCCCTCCAAAACATGGATTAGGTTGTGGCTTCTGGCTAATGTGTGTTTAAAAATGCTGCTACACAAGTAAGTATCACTGCCTTAGAACCTGGTAGAAATTGCTCTTCTTGGGGAAGTGTTGTGTTCCTTTCTCAATCTGACTTTGCCTCTGGAATTCGTGGCTCACACTGGAGCTTTTCAGCTTTCAGAGCCCTCTAGGCACGTTCTCAGCTCCTGGAGGATGTTTATGGCTACTGACCTTTGCTCCCTCAATTTGTTGTGCTGTGCAGTGTCCTTTTGGCACTGCTGCTGGTCCAAAGTCAGTACTGCATGCTTTATGCCAGGTAGATCCCCAAAGCAGTGGCAGGAACATAAATTGACACCAGGTTCTCTAGGTCTCTAAAGAAGGGATAATGACGAAATCCTTTGGGGGGAGAAAGAAGGAGAAGATTCCTTTCTACATAGTACAAGAATACAAATAACTATCAAATTCTAGAAACATTCAATATGACTTTAGATAAATGGTAAACTTTCAGGGAAAAGCATCAGGAATGCGGTTGGGATGATAAATGTTGTATATAAGATAGTCATTCGTGTGTTTAAAATGGAGGGCTTACTATGTGCCTGACGGCCTTCTAGATCCTGCTGATTCCATGATGAACAAAATAGAGAAAGTTTCTGCCCACATGGAGCTTATGTTCTATTGAGGGAGACAGGCAATAAATATGAACAAACAAATTTAGGTGATATCAGGTAGTGATAAAATACTGTGAAGAAAAATTAAAATACTTGTATTGGCCACTAGATGGAGCACATTGCTCTCTTCATTTCTTTCACCAATCGCCTGAAAAAGAAGCTGAGTGCATGATACACTATTATCATGTTATATTTTGGGGCCAGGTGATAGACCTTTTGTTTCCTCAGTTTGTCTCTCTTCCTATTTCTCCCTCCCAATTTGGATTTTTTTTTCTACTAATTGATTGATAAGGGGAAACATGTTTAAGACATATTAAGGCATCATCTCAGATATCTTGGTATAGGTGGATTAGATCAACTCCTTCCTAAATCATAGAAATCCTCTCCCCTCAGTTTCCTGGGTATTTAACTTCCTGCATTTATTTGTTTAATATCTGTATTCACCATTAGACTGTTAGCTCCTTAAGAGAGAGACTTCAACTGTGTATCTCAGTCCTTGGCAGAGTACAAATCTTTTGAATGGATGAATTCCTTTAGTCTGAACAATTCCTGATTTCCAGGTAGTCTCATTTAACTTTATAGGGGGATCGTTTTGGAGTTAGGTTGGAAAAAAATCTCCACAATAAAAACTGGGTGAGTTTGCCTGTCTTGTGTTCTATGACTGACCCTCTGTCAAGGACCTCCCAGTAGATGGGAAGGGTGGGATATGTGTGTTTGTATATGATAGGCAAATTATTTGGCATTCTGAGTTCCTGCCCATATTTTTTCCTCTTTCTATTTGGATAAAAGCCCAATGCAACAATGGATGTATTTCTAGTCCATTGGTTAAGCTCATTTGAACTTAACCAATGTTAGGCACATGCTTTTGTCAGGGTTAACTCTAGAAAAAGGGTCTTAAAACTTCTACTCTTCAGAGAGTGGAAGGGTCATTGTGAAAACTACTAGGGAGATGGAATCTATCCTATAATCTCTTGGTCTTAGATTGGTTTTCAACACCTATACATGTTTTGTTAGATTTACACCGTAAGTATTCATTTTTGGTAGCTATTGTAAATGGTATTCATTTTTCAGTTTTGGTCTACTGTGGTTCATTGTTTGTATGTAGAAATATAATTGAAGGTAGATTTTTGTGTGTTGATCTTGTGGGTTACAACCTTGTTAAACTCACTTATTAGTTCTAAGAGGTAGATTTCCTGGGACCTTCTATATGGATGATCTTGTTGTTGGAGAATAAGGACATTCTATTTTATCCTTTCTGATCTATGTGCCTTTTGTTTCTTTTTCTTCCTATATTATGCTAAGACTTTCAGTATAACGTTGAACTGGACTGGTGAATGCAGACATCCTTGCTTTTTCCTTTAGTAGGGGACAAGCACTCAGTTTTTGATCATTAAATATGATGTCACCTATAGGTTTTCTGTAGATGCCTTTTGTCAGCTTGTAGAAGTTCATTTTTACTCTAGTTTGCTGGGAGTTTTATCATGATAGGTGTTTTGTCAAGGTTTTTCTGCATCTATTTATATAACTAAGTGGTTTTCTTTCTTCAGACTTTTAGTAGGGTGAATTGCATTAATTGATTTTTTAACTACTCTTGCATTCACAGAAGGAACCCCACTTGGTCGAGGTGCATTATGTTTATGTATTTCTGGATTTGACTTGCTAATATTTTGTTGAGGATTTTTGCATATATTTTCATAAGGATAATAGTCTTTAGTTTTCTTTTCTTTTTCTTACATCTTTATTGGAGTATAATTTACAATGTTGTGTTAGTTTCTGCTTTATAACAAAGTGAATCAGTTATACATATACCTATGTTCCCATATCTCTTCCCTCTTGCGTCTCCCTCCCTCCCACCCTTCCTATCCCACCCCTCTAGGTGGTCACAAACCACCTAGCAGATCTCCCTGTGTTATGCGACTACTTCCCACTAGCTATCTATTTTACATTTAGTAGTGTATATATATATATATGTCCATGCCACTCTCTCACTCTGTCACAGCTTACCCTTCCCCCTCCCCATATCCTCAAGTCCATTCTCTAG
The DNA here is from genome assembly GCF_011762595.2 of Tursiops truncatus. NCBI lineage: Eukaryota > Metazoa > Chordata > Mammalia > Artiodactyla > Delphinidae > Tursiops > Tursiops truncatus. The sequence goes on along the minus strand of NC_047034.1, from coordinate 105,789,449 downwards.
TAGGTCTGTGTCCTTATTCCTGTCTTACCCCTAGGTTCTTCATGACATTTTTTTCTTTCTTAGATTCCATATATATGTGTTAGCATATGGTATTTGTCTTTCTCTTTCTGACTTACTTCACTCTGTATGACAGACTCTAGGTCCATCCACCTCACTACAAATAACTCAATTTCGTTTCTTTTCATGGCTGAGTAATATTCCATTGTATATATGTGCCACATCTTCTTTATCCATTCATCCGATGATGGACACTTAGGTAGTTTCCATCTCCTGGCTATTGTAAATAGAGCTGTAATGAACATTTTGGTACATGACTCTTTTTGAATTATGGTTTTCTCAGGATATATGCCCAGTAGTGGGATTGCTGGGTCATATGGTAGTTCTATTTGTAGATTTTTAAGGAACCTCCATACTGTTCTCCATAGTGGCTGTACCAATTCACATTCCCACCAGCAGTGCAAGAGTGTTCCCTTTTCTCCACACCCTCTCCAGCATTTATTGTTTCTAGATTTTTTGATGATGGCCATTCTGACCGGTGTGAGATGATATCTCATTGTAGTTTTGATTTGCATTTCTCTAATGATTAATGATGTTGAGCAATCTTTCATGTGTTTGTTGGCAGTCTGTATATCTTCTTTGGAGAAATGTCTATTTAGGACTTCTGCCCATTTTTGGATTGGGCTGTTTGTTTTTTTATTATTCAGCTGCATGAGCTGCTTGTAAATATTGGAGATTCATCCTTTGTCAGTTGCTTCATTTGCAAATATTTTCTCCCATTCTGAGGGTTGTCTTTTGGTCTTGTTTATGGTTTCCTTTGCTGTACAAAAGCTTTGAAGTTTCATTAGGTCCCATTTGTTTATTTTTGTTTTTATTTCCATTTCTCCAGGAGGCGTGTCAAAAAGGATCTTGCTGTGATTTATGTCATAGAGTGTTCTGCCTATGTTTTCCTCTAAGAGTTTGATAGTTTCTGGCCTTACATTTAGGTCTTTAATCCATTTTGAGCCTATTTTTGTGTATGGTGTTAGGGAGTGTTCTAATCTAATGCTTTTACTTGTACCTGTCCAGTTTTCCCAGCACCACTTATTGAAGAGGCTGTCCTTTCTCCGCTGTACATTCCTGCCTCCTTTATAAAAGATAAGGTGACCATATGTGCGTGGGTTTACCTCTGGGCTTTCTATCCTGTTCCATTGATCTATATTTCTGTTTTTGTCCCAGTACCATACAGTCTTGATTACTGTAGCTTTGTAGTATATTCTGAGGTCAGGGAGCCTGATTCCTCCAGCTCCGTTTTAGGTTATCAAGATTGCTTTTTCTATTCGGGGTCTTTGGTGTTTCCATACAAACTGTGAAATTTTTTGTTCTAGTTCTGTGAAAAATGCCAGTGGTAGTTTGATAGGGATTGCATTGAATCTGTAGATTGCTTTGGGTAATGGAGTCATTTTCACAATGTTGATTCTTCCAATCCAAGAGCATGGTATATCTCTCCATCTATTTGTATCATCTTTAATTTCTTTCATCAGTGTCTTATAATTTTCTGCATACAGATCCTTTGTCTCCTTAGGTAGGTTTATTCCTAGATATTTTATTCTTTTTGTTGCAATGGTAAATGGGAGTGTTTTCTTGATTCCACTTTCAGATTTTTAATCATTAGTGTATAGGAATGCCAGAGATTTCTGTGCATTAATTTTGTATCCTGCTACTTTACCAAATTCATTGATTAGCTCTAGTAGTTTTCTGGTAGCATCTTTAGGATTCTCTATGTATAGTATCATGTCATCTGCAAACAGTGACAGCTTTACTTCTTCTTTTCCAATTTGGATTCCTTTTATTTCCTTTTCTTCTCTGATTGCTGTGGCTAAAACTTCCAAAACTATGTTGAATAAGAGTGGTGAGAGTGGGCAACCTTGTCTCATTCCTGATCTTAGTGGAAATGCTTTCAGTTTTTCACCATTGAGGACGATGTTGGCTGTGGGTTTATCATATATGGCCTTTATTATGTTGAGGAAAGTTCCCTCTATGCCTGCTTTCTGCAGGGTTTTTATCATAGATGGGTGTTGAATTTTGTTGACAGCTTTCTCTGCATCTATTGAGATGGCCATATGGTTTTTCTCCTTCAATTTGTTAATATGGTGTATCACATTGACTGATTTGCATATATTGAAGATCCTTGCATTCCTGGAATAAACCCCACTTGATCATGGTGTATGATCCTTTTAATGTGCTGTTGGATTCTGTTTGCTAGTATTTTGTTGAGGATTTTTGCATCTATGTTTATCAGTGATATTGGCCTGTAGCTTTCTTTCTTTGTGACATCCTTGTCTGGTTTTGGTATCAGGGTGATGGTGGCCTCGTAGAATGAGTTTGGGAGTGTTCCTGCCTTTGCTATATTTTGGAAGAGTTTGAGAAGGATAGGTATTAGCTCTTCTCTAAATGTTTGATAGAATACGCCTGTGAAGCCATCTGGTCCTGGGCTTTTCTTTGTTGGAAGATTTTTAATCACTGCTTCAATTTCAGTGCTTGTGATTGGTCCGTTCATATTTTCTATTTCTTCCTGTTTCAGTCTTGGCAGGTTGTGCATTTTTAAGAATTTGTCCATTTTCTCCAGGTTGTCCATTTTATTGGCATAGAGTTGCTTGTAGTAATCTCTCATGATCTTTTGTATCTCTGAAGTGTCAGGTTTTACTTCTGCTTTTTCATTTCTAATTCTATTGATTTGAGTCTTCTCCCTTTTTTTCTTGGTGAGTCTAGCTAATGGTTTATCAATTTTATGTATCTTCTCAAAGAACCAGCTGTTAGTTTTATTGATCTTTGCTATTGTTTCCTTCATTTCTTTTTCATTTATTTCTGATCTGATCTTTATGATTTCTTTCCTTCTGCTAACTTTGGGGTTATTTTTGTTCTTCTTTCTCTAATTGCTTTAGGAGCAAAGTTAGGTTGTTTATTCGAGATGTTTCCTATTTCTTAAGGTAGGATTGTATTGCTATAAACTTCCCTCTTAGAACTGCTTTTGCTGCATCCCATAGGTTTTGGGTCATCGGTTTGGGTCTCCATTGTCATTTGTTTCTAGGTATTTTTTGATTTCCTCTTTGATTTCTTCAGTGATCACTTCGTTATTAAGTAGTGTATTGTTTAGCCTCCATGTGTTTTTATTTTTTATAGATCTTTTCCTGTAATTGATATCTAGTCTCATAGCATTGTGGTTGGAAAAGATACTTGGTACAATTTCAATTTTCTTAAATTTACCTAGGCTTGATTTGTGACCCACGATATGATCTATCCTGGAGAATGTTCCATGAGCACTTGAGAAAAATGTGTATTCTGTTGTTTTTGGATGGAATGTCCTATAAATATCAATTAAGTCCATCTTGTTTAATGTATCATTTAAAGCTTGTGTTTCCTTATTTATTTTCATTTTGGATGATCTGTCCATTGGTGAAAGTGGGGTGTTGAAGTCCCCTATTATGAATGTGTTACTGTCGATTCCCCTTTTATGGCTGTTAGTATTTGCCTTATGTATTGAGGTGTCCTATGTTGGGTGCATAAATATTTACCATTGTTATATCTTCTTCTTGGATTGATCCCTTGATCATTATGTAGTGTTCTTCTTTGTCTCTTCTAATAGCCTTTATTTTAAAGTCTATTTTGGCTGATACGAGAATTGCTACTCCAGCTTTCTTCTGATTTCCACTTGCATGGAATATATTTTTCCATCTCCTCACTTTCAGTCTGTATGTGTCTCTAGGTCTGAAGTGGGTCTCTTGTAGACAGCAGATATATGGGTCTTGTTTTTGTATCCATTCAGCCAGTCTGTGTCTTTTGGTGGGAGCATTTAGTCCATTTGCATTTAAGGTAATTATCGATATGTATATTCCTTTTCCCATTTTCTTAATTGTTTTGAGTTTGTTATTGTAGGTCTTTTCCTTCTCTTGTGTTTCTTGCCTAGAGAAGATCCTTTAGCATTTGTTGTAAAGCTGGTTTGGTGGTGCTGAAGTCTCTCAGCTTTTGCTTGTCTGTAAAGGTTTTAATTTCTCCATCAAATCTGAATGAGATCCTTGCTGGGTAGAGTAATCTTGGTTGCCGGTTTTTCTCCTTCATCACTTTAAATATGTCCTGCCAATCCCTTCTGGCTTGCAGAGTTTCTGCTGAAAGATCAGCTGTTAAGCTTATGGGGATTCCCTTGTGTGTTGTTTGTTGCTTTTCCCTTGCTTCTTTTAATATTTTTTCTTTGTATTTAATCTTTGATAGTTTGATTAATATGTGTCTTGGCATGTTTCTCCCTGGATTTATCCTGTATGGGACTCTCTGTGCTTCCTGGACTTGATTAACTATTTCCTTTTGCATATTAGGGAAGTTTTCAACTATAATCTCTTCAAATATTTTCTCAGTCCCTTTCTTTTTCTCTTCTTCTTCTGGAACCCCTATAATTCGAATGTTGGTGCATTTAATGTTGTCCCACAGGTCTCTGAGACTGTCCTCAGTTCTTTTCATTCTTTTTTCTTAATTCTGCTCTGCAGTATTACTTCCACTATTTTATCTTCCAGGTCACTTATCCGTTCTTCTGCCTCAGTTATTGTGCTATTGATCCCTTCTAGAGTATTTTTAATTTAATTTATTGTGTTGTTCATCATTTCTTGTTTCATCTTAAGTTCTTCTAGGTCCTTTTTAAATGTTTCTTGCATTTTCTCTATTCTATTTCCAAGATTTTGGATCATCTTTACTATCATTATTCTGAATTCTTTTTCAGGTAGACTGCCTATTTCCTCTTCATTTGTTAGGTGTGGTGGGTTTTTATCTTGCTCCTTCATCTGTTGTGTGTTTTCCTGTCTGCTCATTTTGCTTATCTTACTGTGTTTAGGGTCTCCTTTTTGCAGGCTGCAGGTTCGTAGTTCCCGTTGTTTTCGGTGTCTGTCCCCAGTGCCGAAAGTTGGTTCAGTGGGTTGTGTAGGCTTCCTGGTGGAGGGGACTAGTGCCTGTGTTCTGGTGGATGAGGCTGGATCTTGTCTTTCTGGTGGGCAGGTCCACATCTGGTGATGTGTTTTGGGGTGTCTGTGGACTTATTGTGATTTTAGGCAGGCTCTCTGCTAATGAGTGGGGTTGTGTTCCTGTCTTGCTAGTTGTTTGTCACAGGGTTCCCGCACTGTAGCTTGCTGGTCGTTGAGTGAAGCTGGGTGTTGGTCTTGAGATGGAGATCTCTGGGAGATTTTCGCCATTTGATATTACGTAGAGCTGGGAAGTCTCTTCTGGACCAGTGTCCTGAAGTTGGCTCTCCCACCTCAGAGGCACAGCACTGACTCCTGGCTGCAGCACCAAGAGCCTTTCATCCACACGGCTCAGAATAAAAGGGAGAAAAAGTAGAAAGAAAGAAAGAAAGAGGATAAAAGAAAAGAAAATAAAGTAAGGTAAAATAAAGTTTTTAAAATAAAAAAATAATTATTAAGAAAAAAATTTTTAAGTAAAAAAAAAAAAAAGAAAATGGACAGATAGAACCCTAGGATAAATGGTGAAAGCAAAGCTATACAGACAAAATCTCACACAGAAGCATACACATACACACTCACAAAAAGAGGAAAAGGGGAAAAAATCATAAATGTTGCTCTCAAAGTCCACCTCCTCAATTTGGGATTCGTTGTCTATTCAGGTATTCCACAGATGCAGGGTACATCAAGTTGATTGTGGAGTTTTAATCCGCTGCTCCTGAGGCTGCTGAGAGAGATTTCCCTTTCCCTTCTCTGTTCGCACAGCTCCCGGGGTTCAGCTTTGGATTTGGCCCTGCCTCTGCATGTAGGTTGCTGGAGGGCATCTGTTCATCGCTCAGACAGGACGGGATTAAAGGAGCCGCTGATTCGGGGGCTCTGGCTCACTCAGGCCGGGGGGAGGGTTGGGTACGGAGTGTGGGGCAAACCTGCGGCGGCAGAGGCCGACGTGACGTTGCACCAGCCTGAGGCGCGCCGTGCGTTCCCCCAGGGAAGTTGTCCCTGGACCCCAGGAACCTGGCAGTGGCGGGTTGCACAGGCTCCTGGGAGGAGGGGTGTGAACAGTGACCTGTGCTCGCACACAGGCCCCTTGGTGGCAGCAGCAGCAGCCTTAGCGTCTCATGCCCGTCTATGGGGTCCGCGCTGTTAGCCACGGCTTGCACCTGTCTCCGGAGCTCCTTTAAGCAGCACTCTTAATCCCCTCTCCTCGCGCACCAGGAAACAAAGAGGTAAGAAAGAGTCTCTTGCCTCTTCGGCAGTTCCAGACTTTTCCCCGGACTTCCTCCTGGCTAGCCGTGGTGCACTAAGCCCCTGCAGGCTGTGTTCAAGCCGCCAACCCCAGTCCTCTACTGGCGCTCCGACCAAAGCCCGAGCCTCAGCTTCCAGCCCCGCCTGCCCCAGCAGGTGAGCAGACAAGCCTCTCCGCCTGGTGAGTGCCGGTCGCACCGATCCTCTGTGTGGGAATCTCTCCGCACCCCTGTGGCTGCGCTCTCCTCCGAGGCTCCGAAGCTTCCCCCCTCCACCACCCGCAGTCTCCGCCCGCGAAGGAGCTTCTAGTGTGTGGAAACCTTTCCTCCTTCACAGCCCCCTCCCACTAGTGCACGTCCCATCTCCATTCTTTTGTCTCTGTTTATTCTTTTTTCTTTTGCTCTCCCCAGGTACGTGGGGGAGTTTCTTGCCTTTTGGGAGGTCTGAGGTCTTCTGCCAGCATTCAGTAGGTGTTCTGCAGGAGTTGTTCCACGTGTAGATGTATTTCTGATGTATCTGTGGGGAGGAAGGTGATTTCCGCATCTTACTCTTCTGCCATCTTCCCCCCTCTCAGTTTTCTTTTTTTTGTAGTGTTTTTGTCTGATTGTGGTATCAGAATAATGTTTCTCTTGTAGAATGAGTCAGGAAATCTTTCCTCTTCCATTTTGAATTGGTGTCATTTTTTTCTTTAAATGCTTGATAAAATTCCCAATTCATAAGGGACCATTTGGATTTGTAGAATTGTTTTCCAAAAGTTTTTAAATGGTTTTATTGAGTTATAATGTACATACAAAGAGCTACATACATTTAATGTAAAATTTGATGTGTTTGCACATATGCAAACACACGCGATACAATCAAGGTAGTTGACATTTCCAACACCTCCCATAACCTCTCCCCACCTCCCTTTTTGTTTGCCGTAAGAACACTAAAAATGTGTTCTACTCTCTTAACACATTTAAAATGCACAATAGTGTATTTTTAACTATAGGCATTATGTTTCACAGCAGATCTCAAGAACTTATTCATCTAGCATAACTGAAACTTTATACCCTTTGGACAATAAGTTCCCATTCTCACCCCTTCCCCAACTCCCTGCTTACCACTATTATATTCTCTGTTTCTATGAGTTTGATGATTTTAGATACCTCATATATGTGAAGTCATAAAGTATTTGTCTTTTTGTAACTGGTTTATTTCACTTAGCATAATGTCCTCCAGGTTTATCCACGTTGCAAAGGGCAAACTTTCCTTCTTAATTAAGGCTGAATAATATTCCTTGTATGTATCTATCACATTTTCTTTATCCAATAATCTGTTGATGGACACTTAGGTTTCTATATCTTGGCTGTTGTGAATAATGCGACAATGAAAGTGAGAATGCAGATATCTCTTTGAGATCCTGATTTAAATTCTTTTGCATATATACCCAGAAGTGGGATTCTTGGATCATACAGTAGTTCTATTTTTAATTTTTGTGAGGAACACCCACACTATCTCCATAGCTGATGCACCATTTTACATTCCTACTAACAGTGTTTGAAGGTTAAAATTTCACCACATCCTCGCCAACACTTGTAATCTTTTCAGGTTTTCAAAAAATAGTAACCATCTAATAGGTAAGAAATGATATCTCATTGTACTTTTAAAATCTTATTTATTTACATCTTTATTAGATTATAATTCCTTTAAAATGTTGTGTTATTTTCTGCTGTATAACAAAGTGAATCAGCTATATGTATACATATATCCCCTCCTTCCCACCTTCCCCATCCCACCCATCTAGGTCATCACAAAGCACTGAGCTGATCTCCCTGTGCTATGCAGCAGCTTCCCACTAGCTATCTATTGTACACATGGTAGTGTATACATGTCAATGCTACTCTCTCACTTCTTCCAGCCTCCCCTTCCCCCATGTGTCCTCAAGTCCATTACCTACATCTGTATCTTTATTCCTGCCCTGCCACTAGGTTCATCAGTACCATTTTCCTAGATTCCATATACATGCATTAATATATGGTATTTGTTTTTCTCTTTCTGACTAACTTCACTCTGTATGACAAACTCTAGGTCCATCCACCTCACTACAACTGATACAGTTTCATTCCTTTTTATGGCTGAGTAATATTCCATTGTATATATATAGCAAATTTTCTTTATCCATTCATCTGTCGATGGACATTTAGGTTGCTTCCATGTCCTGGCTATTGTAAATAGTGCCTTGAACTATTTATAATGAACTATTAATAATGAACATTGTAGCACACGTCTCTTTTTGAATTATGGTTTTCTCAGGGTATAATGCCCAGTAGTGGGATTGCTGGGTCATATGGTAGTTCTATTTTTAGTTTTTTAAGGAACCTCCATACTGTTCTCCATAGTGGCTATATCAATTTACATTCCTACCAACAGTGCAGGAGGGTTCCCTTTTCTCCACACCCTCTCCAGCATTTATTGTTTCTAGAGTTTTTGATGATGGCCATTCTAACTGGTGTGTGTGAGATGATATCTCATTGTAGTTTTGATTTGCATTTCTCTAATGATTAGTGATGTTGAGCATCCTTTCATGTGTTTGTTGGCAATCTGTATATCTTCTTTGGAGAAATGTCTATTTAGGTCTTCTGCCCATTTTTGGATTGGGTAGTTTGTTCTTTTGATATTGAGCTGCATGAGCTGCTTGTATATTTTGGAGATTAATCTTTTGTCAGTTGCTGCATTTGCAAATATTTTCTTCCATTCTGAGAGTTGTTTCTGTTATATAAAGCAAGGGTCTGCAAACTATGGCTTCTGAGTGCCACCTGTTTTTGAAAACAATGTATTCTGGGAACACAGCCATGCCCACCCATTTGTGTATCATTAATGGCTGCTTTATGGCAGAGTTGAGTAGTTGAGTCAGAGACCATATGGCTCACAAAGCCATGAATAGTTACTATCCCATCTTTTACAGAAAAGTTAGCCAACCTTTGCTATATAAATTAGAACCTTAATTTTTTGGTGAAAAACTTAACAAAATCAGAAATGTAAAGTTCAGTGAAGCATAATTTATTTCCAGATTGAAAATAATTCTTAATTGCGTTAAGAAACTTCAACCACATACCTAGGGCTTTTGACAATTGTGATAAAGTCTATACTAAGTAATATCAAGAGCATTATTTTACTGGTCAAAAAAAGTAAAAAACAATGCATATTCTCTTGGGGGAAAATAAGCAGGCTTTCAAGTATGCTTCTTAAGAATTGGGAAAAGATAGCCTAAGCTCTAGGGTTATAAATGATCTAATAATTAATTTAGCTCAGTTTTCTAACATATTATCAGTCATCGTTTCAAGTTCATCTTTGCAAATTATAAATTGCTACAAACACACAATGTATACTTGTCAGTAACGTAGGTTACTATGTTTAGTCCAGGATCACTTACCTAAAGTTCTAAAGAGTCCCATTACAGTTATAATCTGGATGAACTGAGCAAGAAGGGAAAGTTTCCTTCTTTAGCCCATTTATTTATGATCCAACTCATACTCATGCTAATGGCTTCTTCCATCTTCCTACAGACATTCTGTAGAGCTTCTAGATCACTATATAAGGTGATTTGCTTTAGCTTGGAATTCACCAGTAAGTGTTGCCCATTCCCAGTGTCCAGGAATCACATCATTGCTGACAGACTGTGCAGTCTTGAAACAATGGGACACTGTATACTGTCTTCACTAAGAAGCTAGAATGGTTGTCCCTGATATTGGAACTTGTGGTGCACTTGGCCAAACTCATGACCAACTATGTCCCAAGACTTTAACCTAAGACTTTGCTCAGTATCCACTTGTCTAACTTGTAGTCATCTGGAAGAAGAAGCTCCTGGGTGGTACAAGGTTATGATACCTCCTGGGTTGGCACAGAGGTAAAAGGCATCTTGTTACACAGTTTACAGTATTGTGAGGAAGATGGACATGATTTCAATTATAGTACTGCATGCCTTTGCAAATATTTAGTATAATAAAACTGTGAAATCTAAATATTATCAAGTGTGGTGACATTTTTCTTAATTTTAAACTGCTTGAGTAATGCCTCTGATAAGAGTGACCAGGAAAGCTCTAATTTTTAGTTCTTTAGCTTAGGCAACATTGCGTCCTTGGTTTTTGCATCTCCTTCTGGAGATTCTGTATTTCTTTATGAAGTCGTCTGTTCTCTTCTTGGAATCCTTCCTGTAGTAGTTGGCGCTGTTCCTAAAAAAGTACAAATGGAGACTGAATAACGTGTCACATTAAGCAAATCTCTAACTTCTATCTAGTTTCCACATTCATAGATTTTTTAAAAAATATTTAATTTCTTCTTGAAATTTTCTCTACCATTAATTTCATTATACTTTCTCTTGGTCCTTCTAGCTCTGTGATTACTTTTTCTGAGTCTCCTTGAGTCAAGAAGGATTTTGGGCTTATATATATCCCAATATGTTGATGAACCTAATTACCAGTATTAATTTTTTTGTCCCATTAATTGTATATAATCTTTGTCGGCAATCTTAATGAAATGTTTGGCTTCAGATCTTATCTATGCATTGTGATTTTTTTATGTACACACACACAACACAGAAATAAGTGAAGAATTTGCAAAATCTGATACAGTGTCTGAATCTTAGATCAGGGAATTTGATCTAAGCTTCCACAATTTGGTGGCAGGGGGGCAAAGTGCAGGTAAGGGAATCAGGGCCCCAGACAGACCATACTGGCTTTCTGCACTTAATTCCCAGCTCAAAACATACTAGGAGCAGGACAAAGAAAACAGGTAGGAGTGATAGACTGACACAATGGTGTGAGAGTTGAGTCCTTCTGCTTATGAAGGTTCTCTTCGAGCTAAAATCTGTGACAGAAGAAAAATTCGTGGATTCCTCTAATTGGTGAAGACTGTTCAGATATCTTCCCAAGCATTGTGGCCCTATAAAAATTATTTAGTCTTGTCTGAACCTCTGTTTCGTCTCCTAAGTAATATGGACATAGCAGCTCTTGCTTCGTATAGTACTAAGCAAGAGATATGGATAAGACTTTTTTATAATATCTAGGAGATAATAGCTACCATGATTGGCAGATATAGTGGTAATGGACTGGGTGTGACATAACTGCAAATAAAATCTTTTAACAACCAGACATTGTAGGGGCCAGTTCAGGCTGGTAGATAGGGATTGAAAAGTACAAGTGGGCAAGCAAGGTCCTTCTTCTGGGCTTCATGTTCTCACTGCCATGCCAAGTTTGTGAACAGGGAGTGTGGAGAGAAAACAGAATAACAGGAACCTCAAGGTGATACAATTAAATACCTGAAGTTTGAGAGATAGAGTTCTCTCTTGCTCTTGCAGCAACTGGGCCCTATCCCTCTCCATCTTCTCAGTCAGTTGTTTCACATGTTCCTGATAACTCTTTTCTTTCTGTTCCATCATCTGCTGATTCTTTATTTGCATTTCCTCCAGCATTTTTGCAGCAGTCTGTGCAGATTCAGCTTTCACACGTTCCACTGTTAGGAGGAAAAGGAAAAAGAAAAATGAATGTGGGTGACCATGTTGCTTCTTTCTTCCATGTACACTTAACCTGTCACTGTTGCTACTGACTGTGTATGCCCTACTCAAAAATGACTTTAGCGAGTAAGAGGCATCTTTTCTCATCTTGCTATAGTTTAAGGATCCTAGGCTCACCCAGCCAAATTAATTAGAATTTTTAAGCGCTTTCAAGGCTGTCTAGTCTCTTGACTCGCTGCTCACCTTCAATCAACTTTTCCTTCTCTGAGAGAGTCTGGTCTGTCTGTAGAATTGCAGCAATCACAGGCTCCTTGGACTTCAAATATTCCTGAAGAATTTTTTCAGCCTAGGACCCAGAAAAGAATGGGGTTAGTAATAGGAAATAGCTGTAAGCACTTATTCCTGTTTGCCCACCATCTTGCCCTCTAGGAATTGCTCCTCTTGGTCTTGGCATGCTGGTGGTCAAGATTCCCTGTCACTGGGGTGAGCACATGCTCCAGGCTGGCCAAGCATGACAGCTTCCTGAGCAGAATCTTTATAAGAGATTGATATAGATATAAATAGTGATTCTCTGTTCTTTTAGACTGAGGGCTCTAATTTTGGAGCTGTTGGCACTGTGGTCTCATATGGGGTGAACTTGTTGGAGAATGAAGCCATCATTGAGAAAGCAGATCAGAAAAAGGTATGGAGGGAGAATGGGAGGGAGGGAAGTGTGAGGTTGAGGGGAGGAACATGCAGAGAGATAAATGATGACATTATTTGAAATTTTGGATACCTCTGATAATCCAATTTGTAACTCAGTTGTTAATTGAGTGCACTCTTTTGGATGAGCACATAGGATATATCTGGTATAACAGGCTCCCTGCATGTGTTTATTAAATGAGAGCATGAATGCTGTCGGTCCTGTAATTGCGCATCTGTGTGCAATTCGCTTGGTCATGTTGTTTCAAGGAACACGTCAGCAACTTCCCAGAATCAATTTTGGTTACCTGTATTCCCTTCCTGGGCTCCTGAAGATACTTTTTCTTCAGCTCTTGTATCTTTTCAATGAAGAGGCGATAGCCTCCTCGTTTAGAATAAATCCCCTTTTTCAGACCTTCTTCTAGAGGACTGAAAATATCCTTAAGTAAAGCTGAGCAACGATCTGATGATGCTTTAAGATTCTTGTTACAAAAGTCATCTCGCTTTTCGTCTAGCTGGGCCTTTAATGTAAAAAATAGGAAGTAAAAAGAATAGTGAAAAGATGTTAACTTGACCTCAGAATTTCTGGAAAGTCTTCTCAAAAAAATAAAAATATAAAAGGTCTGTGACCCCCTAGATGAACTTACAGGCACTCACAACACCATATCCTTCCTGCTGATCCTGACTTTCTACAAAGGTCCCTTTCACCATGGAGGTGACCTTCAGAGCAGAGATTACGAGCTATATACTACACCTTTGGAGATAAACTCCTGCTTTTCAAACTGGACCAGTGATTGCATATGCACTAAATGTGGCTCAACATAAGCCTGCTCATGATAACTAAGGCTAAAATTTTCTTTGTTTTTGGCCAAAATATCCAATCAGCCTGATAACAATGAGCATGTAATTTGATTAGAAGCTCTGATTGTTACTTATATGTATGTAATGAAATTATAGGGAAGAATATTAGTTTATTCATGAAAGAAAAAAGTTTCAATGCACCATAATAAAGTATATCATAGGGCTTCCCTGGTGGCACAGTGGTTGAGAGTCCGCCTGCCAATGCAGGGGACATGGGTTCGTGCCCCAGTGCGGGAAGATCCCACATTCCACGGAGCAGCTGGGCCCGTGAGCCATGGCTGCTGAGCCTGCGCGTCCGGAGCCTGAGGTCCGCAACGGGAGAGGCTGCAACAGTGAGAGGCCCGCGTACCGCAAAAAAAAGAAAAAAAGTATATCATAATAAAATTGGTTCCTCTTATGATAATAACAAATAGTGTTTGTCACCATTTAAAAGTCTAGTAAAAATTGCTTTTCTCCAAATAAGCACCCATTTCATTTTCTAGTAGTACTTTACTTTCCAAGAGCCTAATCTGTATAAACTTAAGGAAAAAATTACCGCTAAATCCTTTTGAAATAAATGGTCTATATCTTTCCAGGACATCCTCATGAAGACTTCAATGGCCTCCTTCTCAATAGTCCTGTGCAGGTCCAGCAGCTCCTGGAGGGTTTCCGTGGGCAGCTGCAGCTTCTGAGCCATCTGCTGGTCATAGTGGGCAATGGCCTTTTTCACTGCAGCTGTGTTCTCGATCTCAGACAAGGCCAGGACTGCATTCTCCACGCAGGGCAGATCCCCACTACTGATGGCACTGACATAGGTCTGCACCAGGGTTTCTAGACCTACAAATAGAGATCAAATGATGATGTTTATTGTAGGAGGAGTGAGGAAACTTTCTATTCTGTGCAATTCTTATGATGTCTATTACCAACCATTTGCCTTACAGCATCAATGTCCTCAGTATCACCTGAAAACTGGCTAAAAATGCAGACTCTCAGCCTCTGCCCCAGTTCAACTGACTTAGACCCTCGTCTTTGGCAAGATCCTCAGGTGGTACATATGCACATCAAAGGTTGAGAACCTCTGCTCTAGATAGCCTAGGCCTGTGTTTATTGAGTACATTTACTTCACCCCCAAGCATTGTTAGGACAGAAACCATCTCTCTCTCATTTATGTCTGTATCATCAGCCCTGGTAGGTCCATGGGAAACATTCGATTAATATTTGTGGAACAAATCAAAAGGAGTCCTGCATTTTGTTTATTCTAGCAGAGCATTGTCCAGAAGAACTTTCTGTGATGATGGAAGTATTCTATATGTGCTGTCCAGTGTGGTAGCCACTACACATGTGTAGTGTGAGCCCTTGAGACACAGCTGTGTGATCAGAATGTTAAATTTCTTTAATTTTAATTAGTTTACATTTAAATTTAGATAGCTGCACTTATCTAGTGACAACCATATTGCACAGGGAAGGTCCAGTTTACTAGGACAGTTTTAAGCTTTTAGAGCTATTTTCCTTTGGCCTTTTCTATCTTTCCTCACCTAAGAATTGTGACTAATAAAACCTGTTAGAAGTGTTGGTGACATCTAGAATTTAACACAATAATAGCAGTAGATGTGCATTTTTCAAAGCGGAAGCTAGGTGGATGTTATTACACCATCTTTTCGTGTTAACCGTGAGAGTAAAGACTGGGAAGAGGACTCACGAGGTCCATTGACCTTGATGCCTCCTGAAAGGGTTTTCGTTTTGGAATTTCTAAAGATGTAGGAACAGAAGACTGCAGTTTGTTGCACAAATTCGGGGTCCAGCTTATCATCACACAGTTCCTCAAGCTGGCCCAGTTTCTTCCTATCAGTGGGCCGATCGAAGATAAAGCATTTCTTCTTTGGGAAGAACTTCCGGATACAGAGTCGAGGCAGATTGAAATTTTTATCTTTTTGACTGGTACCTGGAAGAAGATAAAAAGAATTTGCCTAATATAGGGGCTTGCAAACTTTTTCTGTAAAGGGCCAAACAGTAAATATTTTAGGCTTTGCAAGCCAGATGGTCTCTTTTCCAAGTACTCAATTCTACTACTGTCAGCATGAAATCAGCCATAGACAGTCTATAAATGAATGGGCATAACATGATTCCAATAAAACCTTATTTACAAAATCAACTGGCAGGCTGGATTGGACATTATTTGCCTGTGAGCCATCCTTTGCCAACCCCTAGACTAGTGCATGGTTCATGCTTTTATTTATTTTCTTCAAATGAATTACCTATTCTACTCCATATTCTTTGGTTAATTACAGCACCACAAGCCCTAAGCAGGGATATAATGTAAGTCTAATCACAGCACAGGGAAAGGTGAAAGAAATGAAACCTGTTCTTAAAACAGGGAGAAAATCAAATCAAATCTATTCATTCAGATAGTAAACAAGTGTTACTTCTTAGTAATCGCCCCCTGAGAAGAAATAGAAACTATAAATATAAGAAAACTCTTGATAGAAAACTAAAGAACGATCGTTTTATCGTGTTTTGTCATCCCATTTACCGATTCTAAGTTCCCTTTACCTTTCTTAAGCCTGAGTGAATTCTCCAGGTACTCGTCTGCTGTGATGGATTGTCCATCTGCCTCCAAGTCTAGGGAGAAATCCCTCAGTGTCCATACAAAGTCTGGAAAGAAGCTCACAAAGTCAGCTGAATCCTCAACCCCATCCACATCAGGTGAAGCTTTTGCCCTGATTCTCTCTGTGAGCTCCGTCACATAGCTGAGCAGCAAATTAAGGAAAACTGGCCTAAAAGGACAGCGCCCGCCACCCTATATTAGTTACATATACAAAACCCTTGTTTCGCCTTTGTTCTTAACCCAAGTATCAATTCTTCAGTAGGTATTGATACGTAGGATTTTCCCCCTGCCCTTGAATTATTTTTTATGTTTCTCTTTTTGTGCTTGATTCACAAGGACTCACAGTTAGGCAGCTGTTTTTATTAATACTGGTCTCCCCTCTGACTCTGATGCTGGTTTGAACCCAAAAAAGATACTGAAGTTGGTCCATGGCCTGCTGGTTGATGGTTCCCATACTATTGTACACAAAAGTGCTGCTCAGGAGTATTGCTAGGGCAAATATCCAGGAGTCATTCTGGTTGTCACCCTGGAAATCAGAGTACATTTGGACCAGGATTATTTTTCATTCTCATGGCACTTTTCAGATCAGCAGTAGTAAAAGGATGCTCATTTAATTAGAGGTTTTTTTTAGACTAACGCCCTATACGAAGAAACCAAATCCAAGCAAAAATGATAGTTAGTAGGACTTGAACTTTGAATAGTTTTCTGATTAGTGTTTTTGGTTTACCCTGATTCTCACTAGACCCTCTTATAATCATTGGTAGATAATTGCAAACAAATAGTCATTGCTTGTGGGCATTCTAAGGCCTTAAATATAATTTAAATGTAAACTTTTCTCTTTATTTTTACAGAACAATTGTCTTAATATAAGGGTAATAATACATGTATCTATCTCACTGAGCAATTGTTGTGCACCTAACACTTTCCATTACTTATCTTTTAAGTATTCAAAACAATACTATGAGGCAAATGTAGATCTATTACATCTGTTTTACAGATAAGAAAGCTGAGGTTAAAAGAGATCAAATAATGTGCTAAGATCATTGAATTACTGACAGACTTTAAATTTAAAGCCAAGGGTATGGGACTTCAGAACCTAAATCCTTAACTAAAGTTCTTTGCAGGATAAGATTCATTATGTTGAATTTATTTGTATTCCCTTTATGCATCTGGGTTAACTGGCTTAGCTTACAGCCTTTTAATAATTAGAATAGTGTCGACTGACCACTATGCTCTTCTCCTAGGATTCTGCCTTATGAATATTTTCCTGACCCCTCATTGCTAAACTGGGTCTCATGGCATGTAAACAGAAATGAAAAAACGTGGTTAAGTGCAAGTTCTTATTTAAAGAAAAATTAAATAGTGTAGAGAATATTCAGACATGAGGGGCTTAGTCCAAATTTGAATCCTCAGTCCTTACCTTCTCCACATCCCCCAGGCCCTCGGTATCAAGCAGAACTAGAGTATGTTCTGGCTTCTTGGGATGAGGCACACACCACATCCAGATGCCCTTCGTGTGAGACTGCACCGTGGAGCCCAGAGAAAAACCTGCAAGGGGGCATGGGGTTAAGAAAGGGTGGAGTTTTAATAGCAGATGGATCTTGAAATTGAGATAATAGTTAACAACATCAAGGTTTAAAGAGACCAATGAAAACATAATCAATATTGATCTTAACTGCAACCAGAAGAAGAGAGAAATTAGAACATTCAGTACAAACTGAAATATTTATTTTACCTTAAAGATCAGTATAAGCTTGATGTTAATCCACATACATTTTAGCAAATGTTTTATTGTTTATTATTATCTGTATTAATTTTCTTTATTACTACCTTACTCCTTCCAGAAAGGCATATTTATACTTTAAAGAGAAAATTAAGGCAAAGTGGTGAGAAAGAGTTGACTCTTATCGTCCAGCACAGAGTAAATAAGAAACCCATCACTGTATTGAAAGTTAGCTTTCAATATTCCTCCCAGGTCTCTAACTTCCTCTCCTCACATCACTGTTCTGCACGCTGGGAGTGTGGTTGGCAGAAGGGACTTGGCTGGGCTTTGCTGGTGCCACTCACCCTTGTTCTTCCCAGCCAGCTTGTTCATCAGGTAGGATTTGCCGGTGCGGTAGAGGCCCACGATAGCCACCACCACAACGGGCTGCTGAATGGCAGACAGGATCTTCAGAGCTTTCGGATTAACCAATAGTCGCCCATTAATGTTTTCGATGAGGCACTCTGGGCCTGACATGTGGGTCTCTGAGGCCATGTTCCCTTGTCTGCAGGGGAAGAGATGGGATGAATTAGAATTTCTGGTCTAAGCAGATCAAGAGTTTTCACAAGGTTATTTTGCATTCAGAAGGAGGAATCATAAAATCCCCCAACGTGACCTAGTTTTGTGTCAACAGTGACATAGATGAGGGAAAGACATTTTAGAAAGTTATGGAAGTATTATCAAAGTAGTCCACTAAAAAAATATTGGTATGACAGTGATTTATCAATATTCAACCACCCTCATGAACAAAATCTTATATTTAGTTTACCATGGAAAACTTTTATTTTGGACTTTCATTTAAAAATTTATACTAGACATTAAATGTAAAATAGAATAAGATTCAGAGAGATTCATTGTACACCCTGGCTATGTGTGAGAAATACAATATTTATTTATTCACTAATTCTTACTATGAATAAAGAATTTCATGAATAAATGTTCATCACTTGATATATGTCTCTGAACAATTTCTGGTGATTTGAAATGTGTTTTTTCTCACTAGTTAGCCTTATTTTTACTGGGATAAGGGTCCACAGAACTTCTCACACTGCTATTCTAGAAGTGGAACTTACTTTAGCAAATTTTATAAAAGTATGTGACCTTGTGAAACACGTGGCTAGGGACCCTTCCAAAACCTTGGTATGGGCTTGTGGAAGCAAGGGGCTCTGAAACTTAAAATGTATTAGCTTCAGAATAAATTAGCCTCAAACTAAGTGGGGGTAAAGTGCACATCTGCGAATACTGCATGTTGCTAAAAATCGTATTTGTACGTGTGTGTGTGTGTGTGTGTGTGTGTGTATGTGTAAGGGAACAAAAGATAATGAAATAAATATTAAAAGATCAGGAGACAGATCAGGAGAACTAAAGAAGAAAGTTGTTGAAAGAAAATATCTATATTTCCAACCATGCACTTCCAAGTTTTCTGTTTTCTTCTTTTTTTCCATTTTGTAGAGGAGAAGTAGAAACAGGAAGAGGAGTAGGGGTAAAGAGGGGGGATGGGGATGGAAAAGGGGAGGGGAAGCTGAAAAGAAGAGAGAGGTGTCAGACAAGGTAGGTGATGAATAAGCTAATGCCAAGTCAAGGAATTCAGAGGAAGAGTTTGCAAAAGGCAAGATCCAAACTTCTTGAGAGCACAGAGAGGGCAAAGTAAACAAAGATGCTGCCTTCAGTGCTGCACCACAGTAGATTCTTTAAAAAGGAAGCTTTTTAGTGAAGTAGTGGGGCTGAATTCTGCTCCTAAGGGGTAAGGAGTGAATTGACCACAAGAAATTGGATCTAGTGAACTTGTGCTATTTCTAAAAGAAGAAGTCCACTTTGAAACAAAGTTCAAATGTAGGACTGAAGAGTATGGTATTTTCATGAATCTACACCTTTCACTTTGGGTTTCAGGATTTTTTTTTTTTGTCTTTAACAGTGTCATGTAGCTATTTCCACTGCATCTCATTTACTATTCTTTCCTTCTCATGAAAATAACCTATTTGTTGTCCTTTCAGTTTCTTAGCTGCAGGTACATCAGTATTGAATAAGTTGTATCAAAGACAATGGTAATTTTGGGGCTTCCCTGGTGGCACAGTGGTTGAGAGTCGGCCTGCCGATGCAGGGGACACGGGTTCGTGCCCCGGTCCGGGAAGATCCCACATGCCGCAGAGGGGCTGGGCCCGTGAGCCATGGCCGCTGAGCCTGCGCGTCCGGAGCCTGTGCTCCGCAGAGGGAGAGGCCACAACAGTGAGAGGCCCGCGTACGGCAAAAAAAAAAAAAAAAAGACAATGGTAATTTAATTGTGTCCCCAGTCAACACAGACAACCTCAGCAAAGAGAAGGACAATCCTAATGCATTTCAAGATCTTAGTTTAGCTCCATGTCCCTGGTGCCTAATTCTACACAAGCACAGTAATGACCCAGGGATGTGCTGCCACCTGATAACACCAGGATTTCATCTGACCTCGTGCCCCACATTAGGCTCAGCTGAAACCTATTTTGATGCTGGTCATTTTTTAGAAAACTAACTAACCCTTAAAAATCCCTTCCCATCCCTGCACTAATCTTAACATGGGCTCCTTTTCCCAGAGCAAGGCTGCTTTAGCACTGGAGACAGAGCTGCTTTGAGGAAAAAGTAGAGTTCTTACCTGTTTTCTTCTCAGTTTAGGTGGAGTGGTTCTGTAACTTCTCTGTCTCTCACTAGATGGTTAGACTTTTATTTCACCCACCCAATGTCATTGGACTCGTGTGATTTCCTGTAAAGACCAGACCGAAGAAGTGAAGCAACCTCTGTAAAAGATTTACAGTAATATGAAACTGAAAGCACTGAAAACAGAACAATGATTCAATAAGCATAAAAGGAATTTTTGGAAGCTATCCTCTTTGGAGGGAACACAGGTTTGACACTACTTCTCAACTAGAACCTTCACATTAATTTTTTTTGAAAGACATCTTAGAAACAATTTGGTGTTTAAAAAAGTGTCTATTAGATACTTAAATGTAATGGAATGTATCCGGGATTGGGGGTCAGTTTGGGAAACCTAGAAGGAGGAAGCGTATTTTTAGTTTTAATTTCTTTAAATAATGGACACACTTACAGTGAACCTGGTTCCTCATTTGTGCATGCTGTAAGTGAGGAAAAGGACACACATTCGTGAACACGCAGCCCCTGGAACTTAATACCCAGTGCACAGGCTGGAAGGGGCTCCATGTGTTACACATGTGTTCCAGGCTCAGTGCTGTCCGTTCTACATGGGTTAAATAACTGATATCTCATAACAAACATTTCCCCACCATTTTATAGAAACTGAGGCACAGAAAGATTTAATGTCTTGTCCCAAATCACAGCACTGTAAATAATCTGAACCGAATCATTCTTGATTCCAAACCCTCTTGTTAAGCCACTTCATTATACTGCCTTTCCATGGTTGCTCAGTGAATAGCAGAAGTAACAGTTTTATTTCTTGATTGCTTTCGAAGAGGTACACATGTTACATGTCTAATTCAATCCTGACTACAGTCATGCAAAATAAGCGGTATTGTCTCCATCTTGCAGGAGGCTTGAGGGAGGGTAAAATAATATGCCTGTTCAGATTCATTAAGCAAGTTATAGAGGTAGGATGCAAATTTGAAACTCTGTTTACCCTTAAACTATGTTTTTTCTCCCCCTGAACAATGTTTCTGAAGGAAGGAATAGGGAAGTGAGGAGAAAGGGAGATATCTATAAGTTTCTCTCCTGATCTCATAGTATAAGTGCATTGCTCCACACCTGGAAGCCAGTGTCTGAAATTTAACAAATAAAGTACACTCCTTTCTTTCCCTCTTTGCCATTATCTTTTAAAGTGTCTCTGAGTAAGCAGCACTTTAACTTGCTTTGAAAAATGTGATTTATCTGGGTCTTTCAGCTGCTGGAACACACCTAGTTTCTTCCTGCCATAGCGGTCTATGTACAATGTACAATTAGGTCTATGTACAATTAGGTCTATGTACAATTGCTATGTACAATGTAGCAATTTTCTGCATCTGGAACTTTCTTACCACTGATCTTGGCAAGATTGGTTCCTTCTTATTCTACTGGTCTCAGCTAAATGGCATCTTCTCACTGAGGTCTTCCATGTAAGTTAATCTCCAACCCATCACCTTTTTTTTTTTTTTTTTTCTTCTTCTTTTTGCGGTACGCGAGCCTCTCACTGTTGTGGCCTCTCCCGTTGCGGAGCACAGGCTCCGGACGCGCAGGCGCAGCAGCCATGGCTCACGGGCCCAGCCACTCCACGGCATGTGGAATCTTTCCGTACCGGGGCACGAACCTCTGTCCCCTGCATCGGGAGGCGGACTCCCAAACACTGCGTCACCAGGGAAGCCCCTTGTTTTTTTTTTTTTACTTTTCCCTATGACTACCTGAAATTCAACTTCATAAAAACAGGGACCTCATGTGTTCACAGGTGTTTGTCTCCAGCAATTAAAACAGAGTTCAGAAGAGAGTATAAGCTCAATGGATATTATGTGTGTCTAAGTATAAAATGGCTCCAAATGTGAAGGTTACCCCACATTTTTCCAATTTGAAGTGTAGAAGAAATAATAAAATGCCTATGTAAAGTATTTTGTCAATTTAGTTATACTTTTAAAATTATATATTTTATGTATATATAATATTGATATGTTGGTTTTTTCTTACATTTTGTAAAATAACTTTTAAATTGAAATATAGTTGACATACAATATTATATTAGTGTCAGGTGTACTACATAATAATTTGACATGTGCATACATTATGAAATGATCACCACAATAAGTCTATAACCACCTGTCCTCATACAAAGTTATTAAAATATCACTGACCATATTCCTTATGCTGTATATTACATCCCTGTGGTTTATGCATTGTATAACTAGAGGTATGTACCTCTTAATCCCCTTCACCCTTTTGCCCACCATGGCTCTGTATTTGCAAAAGTGGACTGAAGCACTCTGGTGCTGTAGCCTTATTAACTATACTAACATTCTGATAGGTCATTTTATAAATTAAAAGTCTCTGGCTCTCCTCTACTTTTTCTCATGAGAAAGGGTTTTCTTATGTCAATTAAGGCCAACTTGCAACTATTTTATTGAACACATGACAGTGGAAAGCAAAAGCAAAAATAAACGTAGTTTCTCAGAAATTGACTAGGTGTTAGAAAGCCAGCTCCTTCCTGATTGGTACAGGAAAGAGAAACTGACTCCTAGATACTATTTTTAGTTAATTGCTTTCATTTTGGTGTATGGATTGTTGCTTTATTTATTTAAAACTCTTTTTTAGTCCTTCAGTATTATTGTGCAGTTTTCTATATTTCAGTTCAAATTGTTATGTATATTCTTACATTATTATGTTTCCTTTTAAATTGTGGTTAAAAAACAACATAAATTTTACCATTCTCTTTTAAGTGTACAGATTAACTATACTTACATGTTAATTATATTCCATAATTCCATGGAACAAATCTCCAGAGCTTCTTCATCCTGCAAAACTGAAACTCTATACCCATCGAACAACTCCCCCTTAACCTTTCACCCTAGCCCTTGACAACCACCATTCTACTTTATGTTTCTGTAAGTTTGACTACCTTACATACCTCATATAAGTGGAATCAGAAGGTACTGATCTTTTTCTAACTGGGTTATTTTTTTAAAATAACGTCTTCATACTTAACCCATGTTGTAGCATGTGACAAGATTTTCCTTTTCTAAGGCTAACATTTTTTAAAATTTTAATTAATTTATTTTTTATACAGCAGGTTTTTACTAGTTATCTGTTTTATACATATTAGTGTATATATGTCAATCCCAATCTCCCAACTCATCCCACACCCTCTCTTTCCCCCCTTGGTGTCCATACGTTTGTCCTCTACATCTGTGTCTCTATTTCTGCCTTGCAAACTGTTTCATCTGTACCATTTTTCTAGATTCCACATATATGTGTTAATATACGATAATTATTTTTCTCTTTTTGATGTACTTCACTCTGTATGACAGACTGTAGGTCCATCCACATCTCTAAAAATGACCCAAGTTCATTCCTTTTTATGGCTAATATTCCATTATATACATTTACCACATCTTCTTTATCCATTCATCTGTAGATGGGCATTTAGGTTCCTTCCATGACCTGGCTATTGTAAATAGTGCTGCAGTGAACATTGGGGTGCATGTGTCTTTTTGAATTATGGTTTTCTCTGGGTATATGCCCAGTAGTGGGATTGCTGGGTCATATGGTAATTCTATTTTTAGTTTTTTAAGGAAGCTCCATACTGTTCTCCATGTGGCTCTGTCAATTTACATTCCCACAAACAGTGCAAGAGGGTTCTCTTTTCTCCAAACCATCTCCAGCATTTGTTGTTTGTAAATTTTCTGATGATGACCATTCTAACTGGTGTGAGGTGATACCTCATGGTAGTTTTGATGTGGATGTCTCTAATGATGAGTGATGGTGAGCATCCTTTCACGTGTTTGTTGGCAATCTGTATATCTTCTTTGTAGAAATGTCTATTTAGGTCTTCCACCCATTTTTGGATTGGGTTGTTTGTTTTTTTGATATTGAGCTAAATGACATGCTTATATATGTTGGAGATGAACCCTTTGTCAGTTGTTTCCTTTGCAAATATCTTCTACCATTTGAAGTTTGTCTTTTAGTGTTGTTTACGGTTTCCTTTGCTGTGCAAAATCTTTTAAGTTTCAATAGGTCCCATTTGTTTATTTTTGTTTTCATTTCCATTTCTCTAGGAAGTCAGTCAAAAAGGATCTTGCTGTGATGTATGTCATAGAGTGTTGTGCCTATGTTTTCCTCTAAGAGTTTTATAGTGTCTGACCTTATATTTAGGTCTTTAATCCATTTTGATATATTTTTTTGTATGGTGTTAGGAAGTCTTCTAATTTCATTCTTTTACATGTAGCTGTCCAGTATTCTCAGCACAACTTATTGAAGAGACTGTCTTTTCTCCATTGAACATCCTTGCCTCCTTTGTCAAACATAAGTTGACCATATGTGTGTGGGTTTAACTCTAGGCTTTATATCCTGCTCCAATTATCCATATTTCAGTTTTTGTGTCAGTACCATACTGTCTTGATTACTGTAGCTTTGTAGTATAGTCTGAAGTCAGGGAACCTGATTCCACCAGCTCCGTTTTTCTTTCCCAAGATTGATTTGGCTATTTGGGTCTTTTGTGTTTCCATACAAATTGCGAAATTTTTTGTACTAGTTCTGTGAAAAGTGCCATTGGTAGTTTGATAGGGATTGCATTGAATCTGTAGATTTTGGGGGGTAGTATAGTCATTTTCACAATGTTGAATCTTCCAATCCAAGAACATGGTATATCTCTCCTTCTGTTTGTACCATCTTTAATTTATTTCATCAGTGTCTTATAGTTTTCTGCATATAGGTCTTTTGTCTCCTTAGGTAGGTTTAATCTTAGGTATTTTATTATTTTTGTTGCAATAGTAAATGGGAGTGTTTCCTTAATTTCTCTTTCTGATTTTTCATTGTTAATGTATAGGAATGCAAGAGATTTCTGTGCATTAATTTTGCATCCTGATACTTTACCAAATTCATTGATAAGCTCTAGTAGTTTTTTGGCAACATCTATAGGATTCTCTATGTATAGTATCATGTCATCTGCAAACAGTGACAGTTTTATTTCTTTTCCAATTTGGTTTCCTTTTATTTCTTTTTCTTCTCTGATTGCTGTGGCTAAAACTTCCAAAACTATGTTGAATAATAGTGGTGAGAGTGGGCACCCTTGTCTTGTTTCTGATCTTAGAGGAAATGCTTTCAGTTTTTCACCATTGAGAATGATGTTGGCTGTGGGTTTGTCATATATGGCCTTTATTATGTTGGGGTAGGTTTGCTCTATGCCTACTTTCTGGAGAGTTTTTATGAAAAATGGGTGTTGAATTTTGTCAAAAGCTCTTTCTGCATCTATTGAGATTATCATATGGTTTTATGCTTCAATTTGTTAATATGTTGTATCACATTGATTGATTTGTGTATATTGAAGAATCCTTGCATTCCTGGGATAAACCCCAACTGATCATAGTCCTTTTAATGTGCTGTTGTATTCTGTTTGCTAGTCTTTGGTTGAGGATTTTTGCATCTATCTTCATTAGTGATATTGGTCTGTAATTTTCTTTTTTTTGTGACATCTTTGTCTGGTTTTGGTATCAGGGTGATGGTGGCCTCATAGAATGAGTTTGGGAGTGTTTCTCTCTCTGTTATATTTTGGAAGATTTTGAGAAGGAAAGATTTTAGCTCTTCTCTAAATGTTTGATAGAATTCTCCAGTGTAGACACCTGATCCTGGGCTTTCGTTTGTTGGGAGATTTTTAGTCACAATTTCAATTTCAGTACTTGTGATTGGTCTGTTCATATTTTCTATTTCTTCCTGGTTCAGTCTTAGAAGGTTGTACTTTTCTAAGAATTTGTCCATTTCTTCCAGGCTTTCCATTTTATTGGCATAGAGTTGCTTGTAGTAGTCTCTCATGATCCTTTGTATTTCTGCAGTGTCAGTTGTTATTTCTCCTTTTTCATTTCTAAATCTGTTGATTTGAGTCTTCTCCCTTTTATCGCTGAGGAGTCTGGCTAATGGTTTATCAATTCTGTTTATTTTCTCAGAGAACGATCTTTGCTATTATTTCCTTCATTTCTTTTTCATTTCTTTCAGATCTGATTTCTTTCCTTCTGCTAACTTTGAGGGTTTTTTGTTCTTCTTTCTCTAATTGCTTAAGATGTAAGGTTAGGTTGTTTATTTGGAATTTTCTTGTTTTTGAGGTAGGACTGTATGACTATACTTCCCTCTTAGAACTGTTTCTGCTGCATCCCATAGGTTTTGGGTCATCGTGTTTTCACTGTCATTTGTTTCTAGGTATTTTTTTATTCCCTCTTTGATTTCTTCAGTGATCTCTTGGTTATTTAGTAGCGTATTGTTTAGCCTCCATTTTTTTAAATTTTTTTACAGTTTTTCCTGTAATTAATATCTAGTCTCTTGGGTTTGTTGTCAAAAGGACACTTGATGCAATTTCGATTTTCTTAAATTTACCAAGGCTTTATTTGTGACCCAAGATATGGTTTATCCTGGAGAATGTTCCATGGGCACTTGAGAAGAAAGTTTATTTTGTTGTTTTTGGATGGAATGCCCTATAAATATCAATTAAGTCCATCTAATCTAATGTGACATTTAAAGCTTGTGTTTCCATATTTATTTTCATTTTGGATGATCTGTCCATTTGTGGAAATGAGGTGTCAAAGTCCCCTACTATTACTGTACTACTGTTGATTTCCCCTTTATGGCTGTTAGCATTTGCCTTATGTATTGAGGTGCTCCTATGTTGGGTGCATAAATATTTATAATTGTTATATCTTCTTCTTGGATTGATCCCTTGATCATTATGTAGTGTCCTTCTTTGTCTCTTGTAATAGTCTTTATTTTAAAGTCTATTTTGTCTGATATGAGAATTGCTTCTCCAGCTTTCTTCTGATTTCCATTTGCATGGAATATCTTTTTCCATCCCCTCATTTTCAGTCTGTATGTGTCCCTGGGTCTGAAGTGGGTCTCTTGTAAACAGCATATTTACTGGTCTTGGTTTTGTATCCATTCAGTGAGTCTGTGTCTTTTGGTTGGAGCATTTAATCCATTTACATTTAAGGTAACTATCTATATGTATGTTCCTATTACCATTTTCTTAATTGTTTTGGATTTGTTATTGCTGGTCTTTTCCTTCTTTTGTGTTTCCTACCTAGAGAAGTTCCTTTAGCATTTGTTGTAAAGCTGGTTTGGTGGTGCTGAATTATCTTAGCTTTTCCTTGTTTGTAAAGGTTTTAATTTCTCCATCAAATTCTGAATGAGATCCTTGCTGGATAGAGTAATCTTGGTTGTAAATTTTTCCTTTTCATCACTTTAAATATGTCCTGCCACTCCCTTCTGGCTTGCAGAGTTTCTGCTGAAAGATCAGTTGTTAAGCTTATGGGGATTCCCTTGTGTGTTGTTTGTTGCTTTTCCCTTGCTTCTTTTAATATTTTTTCTTTGTATTTAATTTTTGATAGTTTGATTAATATGTGTCTTGGCATGTTTCTCCTTGGATTTATCCTGTATGGGACTCTCTGTGCTTCCTGGACTTGATTGACTATTTCCTATCCCATGTTAGGGAAATTTTCAATTATAGTCCTTCAAATATTTTCTTAGACACTTTCTTTTTCTCTTCTTATTCTGGGACTGCTATAATCTGAATGTTGGTGCATTTAATGTTGCCCCAGATGTCTCTGAGACTGTCCTCAATTCTTTTCATTCTTTTTTCTTTATTCTGCTCTGTGGTAGTTATTTTCACTATTTTATCTTCCAGGTTACTTAACCATTCTTCTGTCTCAGTTATTCTGCTATATTGATTCCTTCTAGAGAATTTTTAATTCCATTTACTATGTTGTTCATCATTCTTTGTTTGCTCTTTAGTTCTTCTAGGTCCTTGTTAAACGTTTCTTGTATTTTTTCCATTCTATTTCTGAGATTTTGGATCATCTTTACTATCATTACTCTGAATTCTTTTTCAGGTAGACTGCCTATTTCCTCATTTGTGTGGTCTGGTGGGTTTTTACCTTGCTTCTTCATCTGCTGCATAATTCTCTGTCTTCTCATTTTGTTTCACTTACTGTGTTTGGGGTCTCCTTTTCGCAGTCTATGGGTTCGTAGTTCCCATTGTTTTTAGTGTCTGCCCCCAGTGGGTGAGGTTGGTTCAGTGACTTGTGTAGGCTTCCTGGCGGGGGGGACTGGTGCCTGTGTTTTGGTGGGTGGAGCTGGATCTTGTCTTTCTGGTGGGCAGGGCTGCATCTGATGGTGTGTTTTGGGGTGTCTGTGAACGTAGTATGATTTTAGGCAGCCTCTCTGCTAATGGGTGGGTTTGTGTTCCTGTCTTGCTAGTTGTTTGGCATGGGGTGTCCAGCAGTGGAGCTTGCTGGTTGTTTGGTGGAGCTGGATCTTTGCATTGAGATGGAGATCTCTGGGAGAGCTCTCGCCAATTGATATTAAGTGGGGCCGGGAGGTCTCTGGTGGTCCAATGTCCTGAATTTAGCTCTCCCACCTCAGAGGCTCAGGCCCAACACCTGGCTGGAGCACCAAGACCCTGCTAGCCACATGACATGGAAGAAAAGAAAGAAAGAAAGAAGGAAGAAGAAAAAACAATAACAGAAAGCACCCCAAAACAAACAGTAAATGCAAAACTAAACAAATAAAATCACACAAAGAAACACACACACTCATAAAAAGAAAAAAAAAACCAAACAGACAGAACCCCAGGAAAAATGGTTAAAGAAAACTAAACAGACAAAATCATGCAAAGAAACATACACACACACAAGGAAAAAGAAAAAAAAAAGAAGAGAGCAACCCCAAAAATAAAGAAACCCACCAATGAAAACAAGCCCTAAAAACTAAGATAAACATAACACCAAAAACAAATCAAACACACAAAGCAAACCCCAACCCCAAGTCTATAGTTGCTCCCAGAGCCCACCACCTCAGTTTTGGGAACATTCATTTTCTATTCAGGTATTTCACAGATGCAGGATTTATCAAGCCGATTGCAGGGATTTAATCCACTGCTCCTGAGGCTGTAGCAGAAATGTCCCTTTCTCTTGTTTGTTTGCACAGCTCCTATGGTTCAGCTTTGGTTTTGGCCCTGTCTCTGCATGTAGGGTGCCTTCAGGCATCTTTTCCCCACCCAGACAGGAAGGGGTTAAAGCAGCAGCTGATCAGGTGTCTCTTGCTCACTCAGCCTGGGGAGAGGGAGGGGTATGGTAGTCATAATTGGAATGCAGGGTGTGCCTGCAGTGGAAGAGGCCAGCATGGCATTGCAACAGCCTAAGGCACACGGTGTGTTCTCCCAGGGAAGTTGGCCCTGGATCACGGGACCCTGGCAGTGGTGTGCTGCACAGGCTCCCAAGAGGGGAGATGTGGATAGTGACCTGTGCTTGCATACAGGATTCTTGGTGGCAGCAGTTGCAGTGGTAGTGGTCCACGCCTGTCTGTGGGGTCCCAGATGATAGTCGCAGTTCGTGCCCATCTCTGGAGCTTGCTTAGGCACTGCTCCGCCATCTGTGGGTACACGGAGCAGGAAGCCCCTCTTCTTGCACACCCTGAAACAATGGTTTCTTGCCTCTCCGGCAGGTCTAGACTTTTTCCCGGACTCCCTCCTGGCTAGCTGTGGCACACTAGCCCCCTTCAGGCTGTCTTCATGCAGCCAACCCCAGTCATCTTGGAGTCTGACCTCTGAAGCCCAAGCCTCAGCTCCCAGTCCCCCCCCCGCCCTGGTGGGTGAGCAGACAAGCCTCTCGGGCTGGTGAGTGCTGGTCGGCACCAATCTTCTGTGCGGGAAGCTCTCTGCTTTGCCCTCTGCACCCCTGTTGCTGTGCTCTCCTCCGAGGCTCCGAAGCTTCCCCCTCCCTGTCCCTGCAAGTGAAGGGGCTTCCTAGTGTGTGGAAACTTTTCCTCCTTCACAGCTCCCTCCCAGAAGCACAGGTCCGTCCCTATTCATTTCTCTCTGTTTTTTCTTTTTTCTTTTGCCCGACCCAGGTACGTGGGGATTTTAATGCCCTTTTGGAAGTCTGAGGTCTTCTGCCAGCATTCAGTAAGTGTTCTGTAGGAGTTGTTCCACATGTAGATGTTTTTTTGATGTATTTGTGGGGAGGAAGGTGACCTCCATGTCTTACTCCTCCACCATCTTGAAGGTCTCCCATAGTAAGTTTTCAATAAATGTTTGTGGAATGAATTAATGAATAAACTAATTAAGAAAAATTATTTTAGATAAGCTTTGGGAGAAAATACAGCATAAAAGGTGCTACTCCTTTTCTGCAGTTTTCCTATGTTAACATCTCAGCTATGTGACAGAACTGACAGATTGAATCAGGGCAAAATCCTCACCTGGTAAACGTGAGGCCAAAGACTCAGCTGACTTTGTGAGCTTCTTTCCAGACTTGGTGTGGACTCTGAGAGATTTCTCCCTGGAGCTGGAAGCAAATGGACAACCCATCACTGCTGATGAGTACCGGAAGCTTTCACTGCAGCTAAAGCAAGGTTACTGGGCCTGATGGTTGGCTAACAAAAAAAGAGAAAACAATATCACAATGACCATTTCTATGTAGGTGCTGAAAATTTAATTTTGTAACTTTGTTATCAGGGCTGTTCTGTTAGAGGAAATGAAAACATTCTTTAGATGAATCAATTGGATCTAACTTTAAGTTACCTCCTTCTTGGAGAAGAAAAGAAATTTCATTTCTCTATCCCTTTAATTTTTTGGTCTGATCCATGATTAGTTAATATTTACCTCTTTCCTTTTCTTTTTTTATGTTTCTTTTTTTTTAACATCTTTATTGGAGAATAATTGCTTTACAATGGTGTGTTAGTTTCTGCTTTATAACAAAGTGAAACAGTTATACATATACATATGTTCCCATATCTCTTCCCTCTTGCATCTCCCTCACTCCCACACTCCCTATCCCACCGCTCTTGGTGGTCACAAAGCACCGAACTGATCGCCCTGTGCTATGCGGCTGCTTCCCACTAGCTATCTATTTTACGTTTGGTAGTGTATATATGTCCATGCCACTCTCTCGCTTTGTCACAGCTTACCCTTCCCCCTCCCCATATCCTCAAGTCCATTCTCTAGTAGGTCTGTGTCTTTATTCCTGTCTTACCCCTAGGTTTTTCATGACATTATTTTTCTTAAATTCCATATATATGTGTTAGCATACAGTATTTGTCTTTCTCTTTCTGACTTACTTCACTCTGTATGACAGACTCTAGGTCCATCCACCTCATTACAAATAGCTCAACTTCGTTTCTTTTAATGGCTGAGTAATATTCCACTGGATATATGTGCCACATCTTCTTTATCCATTCATCCGATGATAGACACTTAGGTTGTTCCCATCTCCTGGCTATTGTAAGTAGAGCTGCAATGAACATTTTGGTACATGACTCTTTTTGAATTATGGTTTTCTCAGGGTATATGACCAGTAGTGGGATTGCTGGGTCGTATGGTAGTTCTATTTGTAGTTTTTTAAGGAACCTCCATACTGTTCTCCATAGTGGCTGTACCAATTCACATTCCCACCAGCAGTGCAAGAGTGTTCCCTTTTTCCACACCCTCTCCAGCATTTATTCTTTCTAGATTTTTTGATGATGGCCATTCTGACTGGTGTGAGATGATATCTCATTGTAGTTTGATTTGTATTTCCCTAATGATTAATGATGTTGAGAATTCTTTCATGTGTTTGTTGGCAGTCTATATATCTTCTTTGGAGAAATGTCTATTTAGGTATGCTGCCCATTTTTGGATTGGGTTGTTTGTTTTTTTGTTATTGAGCTGCATGAGCTGCTTGTAAATATTGGAGATTCATCCTTTGTCAGTTGCTTCATTTGCAAATATTTTCTCCCATTCTGAGGGTTGTCTTTTGGTCTTGTTTATGGTTTCCTTTGCTGTACAAAAGCTTTGCAGTTTCATTAGGTCCCATTTGTTTATTTTTGTTTTTATTTCCATTTCTCCAGGAGGCGTGTCAAAAAGGATCTTGCTGTGATTTATGTCATAGAGTGTTCTGCCTATGTTTTCCTCTAAGAGTTTGATAGTTTCTGGCCTTACATTTAGGTCTTTAATCCATTTTGAGCTTATTTTTGTGTATGGTGTTAGGGAGTGACCTAATCTCATACTTTTA
The DNA here is from genome assembly GCF_011762595.2 of Tursiops truncatus. Taxonomy (NCBI): domain Eukaryota; kingdom Metazoa; phylum Chordata; class Mammalia; order Artiodactyla; family Delphinidae; genus Tursiops; species Tursiops truncatus. The sequence goes on along the minus strand of NC_047034.1, from coordinate 105,757,144 downwards.
GATGTACCTGTCCAGTTTTCCCAGCACCACTTATTGAAGAGGCTGTCCTTTCTCCACTGTACATTCCTGCCTCCTTTATAAAAGATAAGGTGACCATATGTGCGTGGGTTTATCTCTGGGCTTTCTATCCTGTTCCATTGATCTATATTTCTGTTTTTGTGCCAGTACCATACTGTCTTGATTACTGTAGCTTTGTAGTATAGTCTGAGGTCAGGGAGCCTGATTCCTCCAGCTCCATTTTTTGTTCTCAAGATTGCTTTAGCTATTCGGGGTCTTTGGTGTTTCCATACAAATTGTGAATTTTTTTTGTTCTAGTTCTGTGAAAAATGCCATTGGTAATTTGATAGGAATTGCAATGAATCTGTAGATTGCTTTGGGTAGTATAGTTATTTTCACAATGTTGATTCTTCCAATCCAAGAACATGGTATGTCTCTCTATCTGCTTGTATCATCTTTAATTTCTTTCATCAGTGTCTTATAGTTTTCTGCATACAGTTCTTTTGTCTCCTTAGGTAGGTTTATTCTTAGGTATTTTATTCTTTTTGTTGCAATGGTAAATGGGAGTGTTTCCTTAATTTCTCTTTCAGATTTTTCATCATTAGTGTATAGCAATGCAAGAGTTTTCTGTACATTAATTCTGTATCCTGCTGCTCTACCAAATTCATTAATTAGCTCTAGTATTTTCTGGTAGCATCTTTAGGATTCTCTATGTATAGTATCATGTCATGTGCAAACAGTTTGCATTCCTTTTCTTTCTTTTTCTTCTCTGCTGTGGCTAAAACTTCCAAAACTATGTTGAATAATAGTGGTGAGAGTGGGCAATCTTCTCTTCTTCCTGATCTTAGAGGAAATGCTATCAGTTTTTCACCATTGAGAATGATGTTGGCTCTGGGTTTGTTGTATATGGCCTTTATTATGTTGACGTAGTTTCCCTCTTTGCCTACTTTCTGGAGAGTTTTTATCATAAATTGGTGTTGAATTTTGTTGAAAGTTTTTTCTGCCTCTATTGAGATGGTCATATAGTTTGTATCCTTCAATTTGTTAATATGGTATATCACATTGATTGATTTGCGTATATTGAAGAATCCTTGCATTCCTGGGGTCAACAGTACTTGATCATGGTGCATGATCCTTTTAATGTGCTGTTGGATTCTGTTTGCTAGTATTTTGTCGAGGATTTTTGCATCTGTGTTCATCAGTGATATTGGCCTGTAGTTTTCTTTTTTTGTGACATCCTTGTCTCGTTTTGGTATCAGGGCGATGGTGGCCTCATAGAATGAGTTTGGGATTCTTCCTCCCTCTGCTATATTTTAGAAGAGTTTGAGAATAACAGGTGTTAGGTCTTCTCTAAATATTTGATAGAATTCACCTATGAATCCACCTGGTCCTGGGCTTTTTTTGGAAGATTTTTAATCATGGTTTCAATTTCAGTGCTTGTGATTGGTCTGTTTATATTTTCTATTTCTTCCTGGTTCAGTCTCAGAAAGCTGTACTTTTCTAAGAATTTGTCCATTTCTTCCCAGTTGTCCATTTTACTGGCATTAGTTGCTTGTAGTAATCTCTCATGATCCTTTGTATTTCTGCAGTGTCAATTTTTACTTCTTTTTCATTTCTAATTCTGTTGATTTGAGTCTTCTCCCATTTTTTCTTGATGAGTCTGGCTAATGGTTTATCAATTTTGTTTATCTTCTCAAAGAACCAGCTTTTAGTTTTATTGCTCTTTGCTACTGTTTCCTTCATTTCTTTTTCATTTATTTCTAATCTGATCTTTATGATTTCTTTCTTGCTGCTAACTTTGGGGTTTTCTTTTTGTTCTTCTTTCTCTAGTTGCTTTAGGTATAAGGTTAGATTGTTTATTTGAGAATTTTCTTGTTTCTTGAGGTAAGATTATATTGCTATTAACATCCCTCTTAGAACTGCTTTTGCTGTATCCCATAGGTTTTGTGTTGTCATCTTTTCATTGTCATTTTTTTCTAGGTAATTTTTGATTTACTCTTTGATTTCTTCAGTGATCTGTTGGTTATTTGGTAGCATATTATTTAGGCTCCATGTGTTTGTATTTTTTACAGGTTTTATCCAGTAATTGATATCTAGTCTCATAGCATTGCGGTTGGAAAAAATACTTCGTATGATTTCAATTTTCTTAAATTTACCAAGGCTTGATTTGTGATCCAAGGTATGATCTATCCTGGGGAATGTTCCATGAGCACTTGAGAAGAAAGTGTATTGTATTGTTTTTGGATGGAATGTCCTATAAATATCAATTAAGTCCATCTTGTCTAATATGTCATTTAAAGCTTGTGTTTCCTTATTTATTTTCATTTTGGATGATCTCTCCATTGATGGAAGTGGGGTGTTAAAGTCTCCTACTATTATTGTGTTACTGTTGATTTCCCCTTTTATGGCTGTTAGCATTTGCCTTATGTATTGAGGTTCTCCTATGTTGGGTGCATACATATTTGCAATTGTTATGTCTTCTTCTTGGATTGATCCCTTGATCATTATGTAGTGTCCTTCTTTGTCTCTTGTAATAGTCTTTATTTTAAGGTCTATTTTGTCTGATATGAGAATTGCTTCTCCAGCTTTCTTCTGATTTCCATTTGCATGGAATATCTTTCTCCATCCTCTCACTTTCAGTCTGTATGTGTCCCTAGGTCTGAAGTGGGTCTCTTGTACACAGCATACATATGGGTCTTGTTTTTGTATCCATTCAGCCAGTCTATGTCTTTTGGTTGGAGCACTTAATCCATTTACATTTAAGGTAATTATCGATATGTATGTTCCTATTACCATTTTCTTAATTGTTTTGGGGTTTTTTTGGTAGGTCTTTTCTTTCTCTTGTGCTTCCTGCTTAGAGCAGTTCATTTAGTATTTCTTGTAAAGCTGGTTTGGTGGTGCTGAATTCTTTTAACTTTTGCTTGTTTGTAAGGGTTTTAATTTCTCCGTCGAATCTGAATAAGATCCTTGCTGGGTAAAGTAATCTTGGTTGTAGGATTTTCCCTTTCATCACTTTGAATATGTCCTGCCCCTCCTTCTGGCTTGCAGAGTTTCTGCTGAAAGATCAGCTTTTAACCTCATGGGGATTCCCTTGTATGTTATTTGTTGCTTTTCCTTTGCTGCTTTTAATAATTTTTTTTGTATTTAATTTTTGATAGTTTGATTAATATGTGTCTTGGTGTGTTTCTCCTTGGATGTATCCTGTATGGGACTCTGTGTGCTTCCTGGACTTGATTGACTATTTCCTTTCCCATGTTAGGGAAATTTTCAACTCTATTCTCTTCAAATATTTTCTCAGACCCTTTCTTTTTCTCTTCGTATTCTGGGACCCCTATAATCTTAATGTTGGTGTGTTTAATGTTCCCCCCAGAGGTCTCTGAGACTGTCCTCAGTTCTTTTCATTCTTTTTTCTTAATTCTGCTCCCTGGCAGTTATTTCCACCATTTTATCTTCCAGTTCACTTATCCGTTCTTCTGCCTCAGTAACTGTGCTATTGATTTCCTTCTAGAGTATTTTTAATTTCAGTTATTGTGTTGTTCATCAACATCATTGATGTTGCTCATCATCAAAAAAAATTGTTTGTTTTTCCCTTTAGTTCTTCTAGATCCTTGTTAAATGTTTCTTGTATTTTCTCCATTGTGTTTCCGAGATTTGGATCATTTTTACTATCATTACTCTGAATTCTTTTTTCAGGTAGGTTGCCTATTTTGTCTTCATTTATTTGGTCTTGTAGGTTTTTACCTTGCTCCTTCGTCTTTAACATATTTTTTTCGTTTAATTTTTTTTTTTTGATAGGTGGGGCTGTATTCCTGTCTTACTGGTTGTTTGGCCTGAGGCGTCCAGTATTGGAGTTTGCAGGCAGTTGGATACAGTTGGGTCTTGGTGCTGAGACTAGCACCTCCAGGAGGCCTTACTCTGATTAATAATCCCTGGGGTCTGAGGTTCTCTGTTAGTCCAGCAGTTTGGACTCAGAGCTCCCACCACAGGAGCTTGGGCCCAACATCCAGCCTGGGAACCAAGATCCTGCAAGCTGCGTGGCATGGCAAAAAAAAAAAGGAGCAGTATAATATCAAAGAATAAGAAACAAAATAACATTAGGAAGATAAAAAGTATATTAAGAAAAACAAAAACATAATTGAAACAACTGCAACAAGGTAAAATAAAACCATAACAGAAAAAAGGAAAAAAAACCCAAAATGGCGGGGGAGGGTGGCCGGGGAAAGAAGCCAAAAGGAGAAAACAATAACAAAGTATAAAGAATAAAATAAAATCAGAAAAATAAATGATTTATTAGGAAAAATAAAAATATAAATGAATCAACAACAATGAATCAACAAGGTGAAAGAGAACCCCAATCTAAAAGAGGAAAAAAGAAAAAAAAAAGCCTTGGCTATGGGGGCAGAGTTTAGGCAGGGGTGGAACTTAGGCAGTGGTGGGGTTTAGGGTGGGGAAGGATCTAGGCAGGTGAGGGGGTGACGTTTGAGCTTGGGGCGGGGCCTAGGCCCAGGACCCATGCGGCCGGAAATGGCCTTGGGGGCAGGGCCTAGGTGGGGTGTCATTCAAGTGTGGGGTGGGGCCTCTGCTTAGGACCTGCGTGGAAGGGGAGAGGCAGCGCGTGGAAAGGAGGGCCTCTGGACTGTGGCGTTCTGGAGTTTGGAGGTAGGGCCCTGAGTGAGGGTGTGTGGGTGAGGTTTAGGCCCAGTGCATTGGAGGGGGTCTCAGAGGGGGTCTCCAAGTGTAGAGGTAGGGCCCTGAGTGGGGGTGTAGGGGCGGGGCTTGGGCTCTGTGCGGCAGGAGGGAGGGTCCAAGGGCAGAGGATTAGGCTCGGAGACTAACAGGCTCGCCAGTGCCTAAGTGGACCGGTAAAGTGCTGGCCGCATTCCCTTCCATTCCTCGGCACCACCCCCCCACCATCTCCCCCATCGCTGCTGGACCCCTAACTATGGGTGGGTCCCACTTGGGGTAGGAACTCCTTCCCTCCCCCAGCCACCCCTCAGGGGTGCTCGTACTGTAGGTCTGGCCTTTACTTTTGCTCCCCTTTCCCTCCCTCCCACTCCCTCAGGACCCATGTGGCTGGAGGGGGCCTTGTTGGGCAGAGGATCAGGCCTGGGATCTCAACAGGCTCCCAGGGGCCAAGTGTACAGGGGGAACCTGGCCACACTCCCTTTGATCCTCTGCCCTCCCAGTGGTCCACCAATTCCCACTTTGGGCGTGGGATCCCTTCCCCCCACCCCCAGCCGCCCCTCAGGGCACCAGTCCCATCCCGCCTCCACTTCTCCTCCCCCTTCACTTTCCCCACATCCCACGTCCTACCCAGTCGCTGGGGGTTCCTCCCAACCCATTAGTTGTCCGTGGTCCCCCACCAGTGCCTGGTAGGTGCCCTAGTTGTGCAGAAACACAAATTCTGCATCCTCCTAGTCTGCCATCTTGACTCTGCCCTCTGCCGAGTACTTTCTTGCTTCAGTTTCTGACATATCTGTTGCTCCAAGGCATCAGGCAGGCTGGCTCCAGACTGGTGCTCACACTCCATGCTGGTGGTAGCCAAGCCCGGAATTCCGCACCTGGAGAAACTTTTCGGCCAGTGGGGCAGCCACAGGGTGGTGGACGGGGGCTGTGCAGGGACAAAGTGTGTCAGCTTGGTGTGAAGCCCTTCTCCCGAGGAGGGGCTGGCAAGGAGGGTGCTCCCAAGTCTGTGCAAAAGCTTTTAAGTTTAATTAGGTCCCATTTGTTTATTTTTGTTTTTAATGGGAGGTAGAGGTAGACTGAGAAAGATATTGCTGTGATTTATGTCAGAGAGTGTTCTGCCTATGTTTCCCTCTAAGAGCTTTATAGTATCCAGCCTTACATTTAGGTCTTTAATCCATTTTGAGTTTATTTTTGTGTATGGTGTTAGGGAGTGTTCTAATTTCATTCTTTTACATGTAGCTGTCCAGTCTTCCCAGCACCGCTTATTGAAGAGACTGTCTTTTCTCCATTGTATATTCTTGCCTCCTTTGTCATAGATTAGGTGACCATAGGTGCATGGGTTTATATCTGGACTTTCTATCCTGTTCCATTAATCTATATTTTTGTTTTTGTGCCAGTACCATACTGTTTTGATGACTTTAGCTTTGTGGTATAGTCTGAAGTCACGAAGCCTGATTCCTCCAGCTTGTTTTTCTTCCTCAAGATTGCCTTGGCTATTCAGGGTCTTTTGTGTTTCCATACAAATTGTAAAATTATTTGTTCTAATTCTCTGAAAAATACCATTGGTAATTTGATAGGGATTGCATTGAATCTGTAGATTGCTTTGGGTAGTATAGTCATTTTCATAATATTGATTCTTCCAATCCATGAACATGGTATATCTTTCCAACTGTTTGTGTCATCTTTGATTTCTTTCACCAATATCTTATAGTTTTCTGAGTATAGGTCTTTTGCCTCCCTAGGTAGATTTATTCCTATGTATTTTATTCTTTTTGATGCGATGGTAAATGGGATTGTTTTGTGATATCTCTTTCTGTTCTTTCGTTGTTAGTGTATAGGACTGCAAGAGATTTCTGTGAATTAATTTTGTATCCTGCAACTTTACCAAATTCATTGATGAGCTCTAGTAGTTTTCTGGTAACATCTTTAGGGTTTTTTTATGTATAGTACCGTGTCATCAGCAAACAGTGACAGTTTTACTTCTTCTTTTCCAAAAGCCAAAGTTAGTAGAAGGAAAGAAATTATAAAGTCAGAGCAGAAATAAATGAAATAGAGATAAAGAAATCAGTAGTAAAGATCAATGAAACTAAAAGCTGGTTCTTTGAGAAGATAAACAAAATTGATAAACCTTTAGCCAGACTGATCAAGAAAAAAAGGGAGAGGACTCAATTCAATAAAATTAGAAATGAAAAAGGAGAAGTTACAACGGATACCCCAGAAATACAAAGGATCATAAGAGATTACTACAAGCAACTGTATGCCAGTAAAATGGACAACCTGGAAGAAATGGACAAATTCTTAGAAAGGTACAATCTTCCAAGACTGAACCAGGAAGATACAGAAAATATGAACAAACCAATCACACGTACTGAAATTGAAACTGTGTTTAAAAATCTTCCAACAAACAGAAGTCCAGGACCAGACGGCTTCTCAGGCTAATTCTATCAAACATTTAAAAAAGAGCTAACACCTACCGTTCTCAAACTCTTCCAAAAATTTGCAGAGGAAGGAACACTCTCAAGCTCATTCTAAGAGGCCACAATAACCCTGATACCAAAACCAGACAAAGATGTCAAAAAAAAGAAAATTACAGGCCAATATCACTGATCAACATAGACATAAGTATCCTCAACAAAATACTAGCAAACAGAATCCAACAACACATTGAAAGGATCATACACCATGATCAAGTGGGATTTATCCCAGGGCTGGAAGAATTTTTCAATATCTGCAAATCAATCAGTGTGATACACCACATCAACAAATTAAAGAATAAAAACCATATGATAATCTCAATAGATGCAGAAAAAGCTTTGGGCAAAATTCAACAGCCATTTATGACAAAAACTCTCCAGAAAGTGCGCATAGAGGGAACCTACCTCAACATAATAAAGGCCATATACGACAAACCCACAGCAAACATCATTGTCAATGGTAAAAAACTGCAAGCATTTCTTCTAAGATCAGGAACAAGACAGGATATCCACACTAGCCACTATTATTCAACTATTCACTATTATAGTTTTGGAAGTCCTAGCCATTGCAATCAGAGAACAAAAAGAGAAATTAAAAAATATATATCTTTAGACAAACAAAGAGGAAAACACAACATACAAAAACTAGTAGGATGCAGCAAATTCAGTTCTAAGAGGGAAGTTTACAGATAAACATCTATATTAGCAGACAAATGAAAAAATATCTCAAATAAACAATCTAATTTTACACCTCAAAGAACTAGAAAAAGAAGTACAAACTAAATCTAAAGTTAGAAGAACAAAAAAAAATAGCAAAGATCAGAGTAGAAATAAATGAAATAGAAACTGAAAACACAATAGAAAATGTCAACAAAACTGAGTTATTTTTGAAAATACAAACAAAATTGGTAAACCTTTAGCTAGACTAAGAAAGTAAGAGAGGAGATTCAAATAATAAAAATCAGAAGTGAAGAAGGAAACAATACAACTGATTCCACAGAAATAAAAAGGATCCTAGGACTTTTATGAAGAATTATATGCCAACAAACTGGAAAATCTAGAAGAAATAGTTTTATTTTTAATTTTTTGAAGAGCCTGCATACTGTTTTCCATAGTGGCTGTACCATTTTGCATTTTCACCAGCAGTACACAAAGGTTTCTATTTCTTCTATCCTTGAAAACATTTACCTTCTGTTTTTTGATAATGGCCATCCTAACTGGTGAGATGTGATATGTCACTGTGGTTTTTAATTTGCATTTCCCTGATGATTAATGATGTTGAGGATCTTTTCATATACCTGTTGGCCATTTCTGTCTTCTTCAGAGAAATGCCTATTCAAGTCCTTTGTCATTTTTTAATGGTGTTATTTGTTTGCTTGTTTTTTTGATACTGAGTTGAAGTTTTTTGCATAGTTTGGAAATTAACTCCTTATCAGATACATGGTATGCAAATATTTTCTCCCATTCTTTAGGAGGCCTTTCCACTTTGTTAATTGTTTCCTTTCCTGTACAGAAGATTTTTACTTTGATGTGGTCCCACTATTCTATTTTTGCTTTTGTTGCCTGTGATAAAACAATAATTGAAACAGGATTTTAAAGTTGATACAATACCTTTAACCAATCTGTACACCTTATTTGCATTTCACAACTTTCCCCAGTAATGTCCTTTTTGCTCCTACAATCCAGTCCAGGACCCTCATTGCATTTAGTCATTAGGTTTCCTTAGTCTTCTCTCCTCTTTGACAGTTTCTCACTTTTACATGGCCTTTCTTGACTTTGACATTTTGGAAGAGTACTGGTCAACCACTTTGTAGAAAATCTCTGATTTGGGTATTTCTGATGTTTCCCCATGATTTGATTGAAGATATACATTTTTGGCAAGAATGACTTGGAAGTGATGTTCTTCCATGTTCAGTACATTGTGCAAATGATTTGTTAATGTGATTTACTGTGAAGTTTTGACTGTAACTTTAATCACAGGTTAAGGTGGTGTCTGTCACGTTTCCTCACTGTAAAGTTATCATTTACTTCTTTCTAATTAAAAAGTACTATTTGGGGAAATACTCATACTATGAGAGTGCATTGTCATCATACTTTAACATCAATGTTTGTTTGTTTGTTTGGTTTGCAGTACGCGGGCCTGTCACTGCTGTAGCCTCTCCCGTTGTGGAGCACAGACTCCAGACGTGCAGGCTCAGTGACCATGGCCCACAGGCCCAGCCGCTCCGCGGCATGTGGGATCCTCCCGGACCGGGGCATGAACCTGCGTCCCCCGCATCGGCAGGCGGACTCTCAACCACTGCGCCACCAGGGAAGCCCTAATATCAATTTTTAAAGCTGCTACTTTTAGCATACCTTGGTGATTCTTGCTTGAAAAATTATTACTGTGGTGTTTGTCTAAAGATGATTTTTATTCTGATCATTTCATCTACATTTATTGATTCAAGTTCATTTTAGGGAAGAGGGTGTCCCTTCTCCTACATTTAAGTATTTACTCATTCAATTACTTAGTTAATTTAGTATGGGCTCAAGTATTGTTTAATTCTGTGGGGTTTAATATTTTATTATCATTATTTATTTATTTTGCTCAACTTGTCCTATATTTGTTCATTTAGAGCTTCTTCAAGCTGGTTCTTGGCTATTTTGGGCATGCTCCCATCATGTTTTGAGCACTTCCTTACTTTCTGACACCACAAGACATCCTAGGCCCATCTAGAATCTGCCTTGCTTCAACACTGAAATTAAACATTTCTCCAGTATTGCCTGATTCCTTATGTTGGATAACAAAATTATACATGAAGATGTCACACTAGGTGTGTGCATTACTTCTAGCCTCTCTCAGAGGGCAGAGTTAAGAAGAAATACATTTATATATACTAACATGAATATGCATATCTATATTTATTCTTTATCCATTTCTACATATAACCTTGATTTCCTGCTGATATTTCCCATACCAATAAAATACAATAAGGTTTATTCAAGCTTTTCTCTTTCTTTATTTTTAACTAATTTCTCTTGACATGAGAGACCTGGCTCTCATTATCCATAATAAATTTGCTTATATGTTCCATCTTAGTACATAGATACATAAAGTAGTTTCAAAATTGCTGATACATACCTCTGTGATAAGTAAATTTACTATCCAGAGTACGTTATCAGTGTATATTTCTTTTTGTCTTTAACCTTACGTATATAGTCAGAACACTGCATTCCAAAGTTGATTAGATTAGTTCTTTCTTTCTCCACCTTCTCCAGTGTGGTTAACTTATTCATTTATAATACAGTCAGGGTTATTTGTTCCTGCTTGCACTCAAATTTGCCTTTATCACATTGATTGATTTGAATAATTTATATTCTGAGTGTGAGAAACATGGTTCATAAGAGTCATAACTTTCCAAAAAGGTGTACTCAGAGAAATGCCACTTCTTCAGTTTACTATTCTATTCCAACATCACCTTTCATTCTATTCTATCCACACCATTCCCACTCATGCTATACAGCCACCCACTTTTGTTAGTTCCCAGTTTATTCTTCTTGTATTTCCTTCCCACAGACGAACAGATACATGTATGTTTTATTACACACATTTTTCTAAGATGAAATTTCTCACAGTACAGATATATAGAAAGCTGTGCATATAAATTCATAGAAAGCTTTTGTATTCTTTTGTAGCTGCTTACACCACTGTGTGGATATGCCAGAGTTTTTGTTAACCACTTTTCTATGTATGGACATTTAGATTGTTTTCAGTATTTTGCAATTACAAACAATGCTGAAATGAACAAACCTACAAATCTTGTGTATATTTATTTTCATATTGTTGCAGCCCTTTCTCCAGGATAGATTACTGGAAGTGGGATGGCAGGGTCAAAAGGTATGGTTTTGTTAGATATGGACAAAGTCCTCTCCAGAAGGATGTGCTACATTGGATTCCCATCCTTTTTTTTTTTTTTTTGCATCTCATTCTCCAGGAAATGAATTTTTTTCCTTGGTATCTCACATCTTCTAACTTCATCACAAAGTTTGCTTTGGAAGTTCTACTTCTTCACATTTAGATCTTTGGAATGAACAAAACTGAGCTTTTTCAGGTCAGGTATATAGTGTCAATAATCAGTAGTCTTCATCTGGAGAAATGTGTCAAATATATCTCTGTACTTCGAAACACATACACTGTCCTAACCAAGCCTTGGTCCTGGATTCTCTTAAGTCTGTCCCTGGGCAGGGTCTGGGTCAGATGGAGGGATTCAGACACCCCAGTGGCTTCCTCCTCTCACTGTACAGGATGCCCCCTGGATCTGCCAAGGCCCATCTTGTCTTCCCACTCATTGGTCCTTAATCTTTGCTCTGTTTCTGCATGCACGTTGTTCATCCAGGCCTGATACCTCAGTGTGACTCTTACTCTGTTGATTTTTTACTCAATCATGTTTTCAGATTTTGATCTCTCTGCGTTTTTTAAATTTATTCTTTATCACTTCCATATGTATTAGCTTGCATATTGCTTTAAATTCATTCAGGTAATGAAGCTACCATCATGAAACATTCTCTGATGAATCATGGCTTATTTTTTCTCTGAATTCTAGTCTACATGGCGTATTTATTTACACAATTGTAGGCATGGCGTCTTTAACCAGGGCTAGGTGATTTGATAATTTTGATACTTTTGTAGAGTTAAAAGCAGTGAAAGACTTCTGTTAGTAGTCTTTTTTGTGTGTTTTTAATTTCAATGTCTCAATCTTGATAACTTGAGGTGATCATGATCCAGTATTTGTCAGCTCTTTGAGATACAAATAAACACAAAACATAACACCTTGGTTTTCAGTCTTACCCTATAATGAAGAATGATTTGCTTCCAGTGTAGAGTTGATTATTTCTGACCTGCTCACACTGAGGGCTTATTTCTAAAAGGATGCCAATCCCGTCCCCTATTTAGTTTCCCAACTCTTCAGAGGAAAGCGGTAAAAGAGCCATTTTTTCCCCTATGATCAGGACCCATTTCCTCTTACAACAGGCCTACAAGATTTGTTGGACAAGGTGATGGTCTGTTCAACTTCATAGCATGAAGCATACCATGATAAAATGGGAATCAATCAATGGCTGACTCAGAAAATGTGGACTAGATGACTTGATGATGAAAGTCCATGTGAAGAGAGAGGTCTCAGTCTTCAGGCCATCTCACTGAGGCCACAGACACGTGGATGAGGCAATGCAGGGTCCTCCACCTCCTACTGATTGACTAGTGGAATGCAGCCACATGAATGATACCAGGTGGTAAGAACTGGTCCCACCAGCCATGTGAATGAGACCAGGTAAAGAACTACCCACCCAACTCACAACATTGCGAGAAATAAAATAATTGTTGCTTTAATCCAGTAGGTTTTGGGTGTTTATTATGCAGCAACAGACAGTAGAGTCCACCAGTTAGGAAAACTGTCTGGCATTATATATTAATACTAAAGTTTAACATAAGCACCCAAGGACTTGGCCATTTCACTCTTAAATATATTGCTATCAGAAATGGATGCACATGTACACCAAAGAGATGCATATAATGATCATATCATCAATATTTATAATACTTCAACAGTGAAAATAGCCAAATTGTTAACCAACAGTAACTAGAGAAGTACATTGTAGTATGTTTGCACAGTATAACTTATAACTCCTTATAATCTCTATAAAAGACTTACAGTATGAAAATTACAAAATTACAGTTATATCCAACAACATGAATGAATCTCCCAGTGGTAATGTTGAGTGAAAGGAGCCAGACACAGTAGAATGCCTGTTGTTTGATTCCATTTATGTAAAGTTCACAAACAAGAAAATTTGATCTCTGATGTTAAAGTCAGGTAGTAACTATCTACAAGCTAAAGTGAGGAGTTAATGTTTTAAAGGGGTATAAGAAAACTGCGTTTGGGAGTGTTCTTATTTTTGACCTGGGTAATAATTACTGGCATGTGTTCATTTTGTGATATTTCACCTATGGTACACTTTTGAACTGAGCATTTTTGAGTTCCCTTGTCATGTATTAATTTAAAAATTTAAAGATCTTTTGGGAGAAAACTTACACTAATAGAAAGGCCAGTTGAGGCCTCCAATTATCAATACTTTTTCTCAAAAACAGAGAACAATTAAAACATGCCCTGAACTGCTGCTGCTTCTATGTCACAGTCAGGTGAAGAAATTAGACTCTTTTTAGTCACTGGACAATATCAACCTGATCTAAAGTTAATTTCTTGCCAAAGCTTTCAAGAAAATAGTGTCAAATTCTCAAATGACAAGGCATTGTTTTGATAGAATTTAAGACTCTATTCAACTCTAATATGAGAAAAATTGGGCAAGAATGCATGAATTCTGCCTGTCTCTCTCCTTGCCTTTCCTTTCTTTTGTCTGATTAACACTTTGTGAATGTTAAGGTCTAAAGTTCATCCCCACCTTTCTTCAAGAATGTAAAGTTCTGGTGTCAATTTCAGAACAAAATTTGAAACCTGATTCATGGTTAAAAAAGGTGAGATTGGGGCTTCCCTGGTGGCGCAGTGGTTGAGAGTTCGCCTGCCGATGCAGGGGACACGGGTTCATGCCCCGGTACCGGAAGATGCCACATGCCGCAGAGCGGCTAGGCCCGTGAGCCATGGCCGCTGAGCCTGCGTGTCCAGAGCCTGTGCTCCGCAACGGGAGAGGCCACAACAGTGAGAGGCCCGCGTACCGCAAAAAAAAAAAAAGGTGAGATTGAAAATGAAAATAGGGCAGGACTACTTGAAATAAGACTAATGCTAAGAGATTAGCTGCTTATTCTCCTGAACAATAAAATCTGCTTTTTATGTCAGGGAAACAAAAATTTATTCTAGGGACAATTGAAACTTTTTGTGAACTGTGTATGACATAAAGGTAAATAATGGTGAATTCTTTATGTTTGTAACCTGAAAAAAGGGCAGTTTACCCATTCCCTTTTTAGAGTGTTTCTTCGGACACAATTGGGCAAGAGTCCTTTCCCCACTTCTTTTAATATAACTTTCATGTGTACAGCATTATAATTTGACATTTGTATACACAACAAAGTGATCACCACCACAAGTCTAGTTGCCATCCATCATCCTACAGTTGACCCCCTCACCAGTTTTTTTTACCCCGACTCCCTTTCCCTCTGGTAACCACAGATTGTCTGCTGTATGTATGTTTTGTTTTATTTTATTTGCTCATTTGCTTTTTTTTAGATTCCACATATGAGTGAAATAGTATGGTATTTGTCTTTCTCTGTTTGAGCTATCGATATTTCACTTAGCATAATACCTTCAAGGTCCATCCTTGTTATTGCATATGGCAGAATTTCATTCTTTTTTATGGCTGAGTAGCACTTATTTTTTTTTTTTTTTTTGGGGGGGGGTGTCCGCAGGCCTCTCACTGCTGTGGCCTCTCCCGCTGCGGAGCACAGGCTCCGGACGTGCAGGCCCAGCGGCCATGGCTCACGGGCCCAGCCGCTCCGTGGCATGTGGGATCCTCCCGGACCGGGGCACGAACCCGCGTCCCCTGCATTGGCAGGCGGACTCTCAACCACCGCGCCACCAGGGAAGGCCCGAGTAGCACTTATTTTATGTATAAACTATTCATCTTCTTTAGCCACTCATCCGTTGACAGGCACTTAGGTTGTTTCCATATCTTGGCTATTGCAAATAATGCTGCAAAGATCATAGGGGTGCATATATCATTTTGAACTAGTGTTTTCGTGTTCTTTGGGTAAATACCCAGAATTGGAATAGCTGGGTCACATGGTAGTTCTAGTTTCAGTTTTTGGAGGAAACTCCCTACTGTTTTCCATAGTTGCTGGACCAATCTACTTTCTCTAAAATTTTGAATGTCAGTAAAACTTCCCAGGAACTAATTAAAACCATTGGCAGCTTAACAACCCAGAGAAGTCTCCAAGTGTTTGGGCTCCATCCTTTTTGAAGTGTGAACACCTAGAAAGTTAGAGCTCCAGGCTCCCTGACACCTTGGGAGCTTAACCTAGGCTCAATCCTGGCTGTAACCATTTCTTCTCAGAGAGATAAGAGAAGTTAGATTATTCTTTTAGGTGAGGGCAATTAACCAAACAATGGATACCTCAGTTCCCAAGTTAGCATAGATTGAACTCTATGAAGGTAGGTACAAAAAGTTCATCATATAACAGCAAACTGTGCTGTCCAGTCTACTTATGGGAAAACAGGATACAATTGATTCTAAGAAAACATGTTATATACTGGCTAAAAATTGTGCAATGTAAAAGGATTCATATATGCTTGCATATATAAGTAACATTATTTTATTCTTTCTAGTCATTTCAATCTACCTATATGCTTGTACTAGGTACTGCTTATTCAATAATATAACAAATTTCCTTCCATTTATATTGTTATGGAGAGGATTTTTTTGTTAAGACTTTTAATTCACCAATAATACACAAGAATGAATTTCCTGCCTACAGTGCACATACCTTTCCATATGACCAAAGTTATTGTCTATAGATAAATTTAGGCATGTTGGTTGTGAATAATTCCATTCATAATAGGTACAAAATTGTTCTATTTATGAAAAAAATTATAAACTAATAAAAAATCCTTGATCATTATATGTTTCAGTAGTAACAGCATTTCTAGCTCATGGTTGGGATTTTAGTTTACTATTTTTATTCTTTCTGTGACTAGTGAAGTTTTAAAATGATTTTGAATTGTTTTATAGTCATAGAACACATACACAGCGGTAAATTACTTATCTTTTGAAAAACAAAAATCTTTTGTTTCAAGAAAAAATTTCTGCTAGGTGTTTGGTATTGAAATCCATCTTTCATTCATTTATTAGATGAGTATTTACGAAGCAATGACACTGTACAAAGTTGGTCACACATAGTGTTCAATGTACACAGATGAATTATCTTAATCAGGTAGGTTACATAGGAAATGTGACCACAATGAGAGATTTTACTAGTCCTCTTGATTTGGACAGAAATCCGGGAAACCAGAGGCAATTGATGAAGTTGGAGGGTACAATAAAGGTGTTTTATTCTAGTGACCAAGTAGGAGACAAAGATTCAAGACAATAGCAGCTTGGAACTGGAAATAATTACTTTTTTCCATGTGGTAATTAACATTAAAATAGTTCAGGAATACAGGTGTGCTGCGTAGTTTTACATGCTGACTCCAATTTATACCCATAGGGTGGTTTATAGAATGTGAATTTACCAAATCTAGAATAAAACGTCTTAAGATAAGGTGATTTTTGTACAGGATGTCTTCTTTTCTGAATTAACAAAAAGAGTTTGCTAGCTGGCATAACAGTCAATAATAATAATGAAGTCAGTGTGGCTTAAAATAGAGAATTGAACAGGTCTCAACCCCCTTGTATGAACAGGACATAAGGTAGGGCAGGGGCAGTGGCTCCTGCCAAGTGTGCATGTTCCTGGGTTCGCTCCTGTTGCCCTGCTTCTCCGCACTCCAGAGAGGACCCAAACCCTGACAGAACTTCAAGCTCATTGGACCTGCCACAGCTGCTCGTGGCATCCACCATGGACTGTGCCTTTGCTTCATACAGAAGGACTTCCCCAGGCTGCACGCTGGTTGTTTAAACGTTCTTGCCTGTGTTACACTCAATGTACACAATGAGCAGAATTTAACCTAAGCCTGAAGAGACCGAAGGAGACCCCCTGACACTGTCTTGTCAGTCTTGCTTCCTTAAGAAGCTACTTCCTGTATTCTTGAAGAGAAGTCTCTTCTATTTTTTTTGCATTTCTAATGAGTTCCTGTAACCCATCTGTAACACTGAAGAATCTCCTTAATAAATCTCCTTAATAAATCCATTCTGTGAGGACTGTACAATACCCAGCTAACAGGTGAGAGAGCACTTGTGACACAGGCTATGCACAAATTTGAGGAGAAGGGGAAAGGAAAGTAGAAGTGTCCAGAGTAGCTCACTTCTTCCTGCTCCAAAATACTGTGTGAAAGCATGGTTGTGATGCTGCCTTCCTACAAAATTGTTGAACAAGTACTTGTATAGATCTTTGATTCCTTCAGTAATTTAACAATTATTTATTAATTATCAAGTATGCAAGATGCTTTCACCTGAAGCCTTCTCTTGAGATGTATATAACTTTATTCCAAAAGATGCCCACTTATGACTGAACATCAAAGTAGCGAAGATTCCTTTCACTCTGCTATAATTGTCCTTTCCCTCACTCCTGATCCCTTCCTTTCTCTAAACCATGATCACTTCATGGCACCGACTTGTGTGCATGTTTCTTATTTACATTGCTTGTCATGTGTGTTGGGGAGATTTGATGGGGAAGCAGAACTCATTACTGCCCCCTCACCCCCTTTTCCAGACCATCCAGACATTCGGTATTCAGGGCATTCCTCCACCTCAAAGGTGACACCAGAGGGCCTTTGGGGACTGGACCAGCTGCAGGACTTATTCCAGAGAAATGGCAACTGAGCATAACTCACAACCCTTAAGAAAGCAGAGCCGTCCTATAGATTCCACAGTCTGTCAGCCTGTGGGTGTCATGTTCAGTGAGAAATTGATCCTCGTACCGAAAGCTTAGCTTTCTTTCAACGGAAGCTCCTTGAACAGGTGACAATTATGGTGACAATGAGAGCTTTGCCAATTACTGGCTCTTTCTTTACTCTTTTAAACAATATCATTGTTCTGTGAGCCAAAGGTGCTGGCTTCATTGCTGGCTAAGTTTCCTGGGAGAAAAGTTTATGTAACTCAGAGCACATGGAGTGTCCCTCTCTCAAGGAGAAGAGCAGCAGGTTCAGACAGGCATGCATGTGCTTTCTTCCCGATTCCTCTTAGTACTAGTTCCTAAAACTGTGTACTTCATCTTGAGAACCCTAGGCAGCAGTTAATAGAGGAAGGAAATGGCAATTTGGGGCCCTGATGGGTGGAAGCTCATGTATTTATTCACGTGCATTGTTTGAACACCTGGGGCTTATGTGGTGGACTTTGTGGTGGGAGCTAAATATACAGTGAGGATCATCAAGTAGATGAGATCATGACTCGGTAGGGGAGACAAAATGTAAATAGGTCATTTCAGTTTCACAACTATATAAAAAGTCCTGTGGTCAGAGGGAAACATGGTACAATGGCAGCCCAGAGGAGGGACACCACACCCAGTCTCAGGAAATCAGAGACCGTAAGGAATAACAGATGTTAGCAAATAAGGGGCACAGGGGGAGGAAGCCAGGGTGTCTAGTGAAGTCTGTGTCCTGTGTGCAATATCCCTGAATCAAGAGAATTTGTCCAATCGTGGAATTATAAGCAGTTTATTCTAAGTACAAGCGTCAAGCATTAGACAGCTGAGAAGAATTCCTAAAATGCTGAATTGAACTTGAAGAGAAATTTTCCTTTGAAATCACCATCTTTATAAACCTGAGTATTTAGGGAACATTTTAGCCAACATCCCAGGGGACGTTTTATCTGTAAATAAATTAGGGACTAGAATTTCCAGGCCTTACCAAGAGCCCCAAATGACAAGAAAATTAGGATGCACATCTTATACTTTTTGTTTCTGGCTGTAATAAGTAGATTTTTCCTGTTGAGCTGGCATGTTATTTCTAGTAGTGTTTAATACTTTCATCCTGGGACTTCCCTGGTGGCACAGTGCTTAAGAATACACCTGCCAATGCAGGGGACACTGGTTCGAGCCCTGGTTATGTTCATGGATACCAATTTCTTTTGTATTTTCCAAAGATAGATGATAATATGTGCATATACTCATTATTATTATTTTTATTTATTTATTTTTATTTTTTGGTATGCGGGCTTCTCACTGTTGTGGCTTCTCCCGTTGCGGAGCACAGGCTCCGGATGTGCAGGCTCAGCGGCCATGGCTCACGGGCCCAGCCGCTCCGCGGCATGTGGGATCTTCCCGGACTGGGGCACGAACCCATGTCCCCTGCATCAGCAGGCGGACTCTCAACCACTGCGCCACCAGGGAAGCCCCCTCATTATTTTTTTAAATTGGTAATACAACTATACACACTTTCTGCATCTTGAGATTTTCTCATGTTAGCACAAATAAGAGTTTCCCTTTCCATTTCAGTGACTGTAGAGTATTCCTTTGGAAGTGTGTCTCAGGATTTACTTCACCAGTATGTGACAGAGAGACTTGAAAGTTGTTTCCAATCTTCTGGAATTACAACAATCCTTCAACAAATATACTACTACATAAGCCATTTTTAACTTGGGTAAATAAATCTGTAAGATAAATTCCTAAATGTGGACTTCTGTATCAGCAGTATTTGCATTTAAATTTTTGGTATATATTTGCATCAGTTTGCACTCTCCCTAGCAAATATCAGAGACCGCCAACTTCCTGGAACTCTTGCTAGCTGGTGCCCTGTCCAAACTGTACTTCCTGGCCCATCTGAGAGGCGACACAGGTACCTCCTAATTTTACCTTGTACATCATTTATAATCAGTAAAATTGAACACATTTATTCTCTTGGTATATTTTTGCACATTTAAAATATTGTGTTTGTTGCTCTTTCCTCACTGATTTATAAGGGCTCCTTATAACTTAATGAATTGATCTCCATGACTGTATCATAGATTACGACTGTTCTTCCTCTTACCATTTGTTTTTTAGCTCTTCTTAACACTTTTCTATAATTAATCATTATCCTCCAACTTGTTTTCCATTTCTTTAACTTAACTAATTCTCAAAATTGTTTGTTCTTTTTGCATTTCAGGCCCTGGTAATCACTTTAGTAATTCTTTGGTAATCAGTTTTTATTTTTAAACTCCTCTTCAACAAAACTGTCATGAAAACATATTTAAAAAATGAGCTACAGTGTTACACTATTAAAACATAAGAAGCCTTTCAAGATATACTTAATAGGGATTCTCAGCCCTTTTCATAGCCTCACTGAGAAATTTCGTTCCCATACCAAATAATTTATAATGCCCAGGTAGTACTGCAACTAATGCCATGCTAGCCACATCAAGGACCTCTGAAATATTTATGGACTTATTATTTTTAGTTATGTCAATGGCTTCGTTTAGTTGTTCTATCTCTTTATTTAACTCTTCAGCTTGCTTTTTAAATCCTTCTGTAAGTAGTTCTTCTTGCATCTGTAAAAAGGAGAGTCCCTTTTGAAAATAGCCCAAATCAAGATTTTGTATCAAACAACTACAGCAGATAAGTACGTGTGTCTACTTCTATAATACCTTAGATGCTTTTTGACATTTGTCTAACATTTGCAAATGTTTGGACCTGGGTAGTGAAAGCATCCAGGGTTTAGAGCTTCCCAAGTTCCCTCAACACCATCTCCCTGGGCACAGAAAAGATGGGCCTAGGTCAGACCTGAAAACTACCCCAGGACTGTGTTCCAGCCCTAATAATGCACTTTGGGAGGGAATGTAGGTGAATTCTAAATATTTGTCAGTTTCATTGAGGTAGGATGACCACACATATGTCACAAAAATGGCACTGCTGACTGTCTTTAGGACACTGTCTATCAAACTCCAGGTTGAGGCAAAGAATGCATTTACTCTAGGTATTTAAAATGAATCAGGCAGACCTGGAAATGAATGCAGCAAATTTTAGAGCTTTCAGAATCCAGTATTTCATACCAGGCACAATCTGATACTTTCAAGAGCAGATGGAACTATTCCAGGTTTCTGATGGTTGTACCAAAATTTCTAAGGACTCTAGGACTGAGGTGCTATTCACTTGGGGGCAAATGCAAGCCTATAATCACCACAAACAGCAGTCCAGGAGCCTGGGCCATGTTATTTGTATGCGCCAAACCCTAACACTACAGAAGGTGCTGAGTCTTACAGAGGTAAGTCTTCAGTGCGACCCACATCTCTTTGATGTTACAGAGAATCATATGTCTTTGGATTTCCCTCTGGGATCTGACTTAAGGTCAAATTTCTGTTCTTTTGTTCCTGAGAGGCTAGCATTTTGTCCATCAGGCCCTGCCCAGGCCCATCCAGACTTACCTTCAGCTTGTGGTTCAGCATTGTTTCCAGCTCTCCTAGAAGGTATTCTTTTTCCCTAGCCATCTTCTCTTCCAGTTGGATCATGTTTTCCTTGAAGCTTCTCTCTTGTGCCGCCATTTTTTGCTCCTCTTCATTCTGTTTCTCTCTTAGCAGCTGCTGGTCCCTCTCAGCTGCATGCTTCTTAGCACACTCAACTGTTTCACAAGAGTTTTAAAGAGGGAAGAATATAACAGTTATGCTGAGCTGTCACCTCCTTAGCTCAGAGATAAAATGACTTTAAAATGGTGGGAAGGAATCTGAATATTCCTACTACCACATCAGAAAACATGCTTTAGCATGTGATGCAAAGGCACTGATTGGATGTACATGCAACCCAAACTCCCCTGGTTATTTCCAGATGTAGCAGAGAGGTTCCACAGAAGGAGAGGAAGCTGCCGTGTGAGGAAGTGTTTGTTTTCACACCTGCCAAAGGGAAGCACAAGAGCCACCTTTCCCTTTGTGAGCTCAGCCCTCCCCTGTACCTGCCAAGGCCTTGTCCCGATCAGTGAGGGCTTTGTCTGCCTGCAGGATGGCTTCCTCTACTCCTGCCTGGGACTGCAGGAAGCTCTGGAGGACTTCATTTGCCTGAGGACACAACAAGGAGCAAAGACTTGTCAGGCAGCAAAAGATGTAGTGTCTTGCTGAGGAAATTATTGTTCAGTAAACCTACAGATTGGACCCTTTAACTTCTCCATCCTTTGTAGGATCCCAAAATGGTTACAGACGCCAGAATTATGTGCAATTCTACAAACACCCACCCTCCATTGTGTGCAACTCCTATATCTGCACATTGTTTGGCTTCCGACTAATGCTCATCTACTCTTTCTTTATTACAATTTCATTTATGGATACTTCAACTTGTAGCTTCTATTGCCTCTTCCAGGAAGCTTTCCTAAGCTTTATTCTGAGTTTTGAATGACTGCCAAGACCTTACATTTGCCCTATCAGCCCTACCACTTGATGACTGTGTGATCTTAGGCAACTTAGTAAATTTTCCACACCTCATATTTCTCAGTTTTATAGTGGGGATGACAGCAGTACCTAATTCATTTTTTGGGGGGAACTAAATTGATTATCTTGGCAATATGGTAGAGCAGAAAGATCCTGAGCTCTCCTCCTCTCACAGGCACACTGAAGTCACAACTATTTGCAGAACAACCATTGGTGAAAAAGACAGAACCTATCAGAAAAGATCTCCTACAATTGAAGATATAAAGAAGGAACCACAGTGAGATGGGTAGGAGAGGTGGAGTCTCAATATAGTCAAATTCCATACCCCCGGGTGGGTTATTCACAATCCAGAGAATGATTACAACCTCAGAGGTTCTCCCAGAGAAGTGAGAGGTCCGAGCTCCACGCTGGGCGCCGCAGCCAGGGATCCAGCACCAGGAAGACAATCCTCCAGACCCTTTGGCTCTGAAAGCCAATGGGGCTAACTTTCAGGCGTCCCAGAGGGCTGTGGGAAATAAAGTCTTAACCCTCAGAGGGTGCACTCTAAATCTCACATGCTCCGGGACCCAGAGAAGAAGCAGTAATTTGATAGGAGCCTGCGTCAGACCTACCTGCTGACCCTGGAGAGTCCCCTAGAGAGGCAGAAGGCAACTGCCGCTCACCCCAGAGACATAGACACTGGCAGCAGCCATTTTTGGGAGCTTCATCTACCACATGGACATTGGTGCTGGCATTCGCCATTTTGGAATATTTCCCCTAGCTTATTAGCCCCAAGACCCAGCCCTGCCCTGGTCCAGTGGTCTGCAGGCGCCAGTGCTGGGATGCTTCAGGCTAAGCAACTAACTGGGCATGGACAGAGCCGCACCCACCAGCAGACCTCCTGAGCCCACCGTCGCCTCTGGACATGGCCTTGCCCACCAGAGGGCCAGGGACCTGGTCCCACTCACCAGGCCACAGGCACTAGGCCTGAAACCCCCAGGGCCCTTTAGCCAGAGACCCTGGGACCCAGCTCTACACACCAGGAGGAAGATACCAGTTGCAATAAAACCTCAGTTTCAGTCTGCAGGGCCAGCCCACCCACTAGCAGGCTATATCCTGCCTTGGGACCAGCTGGGCTCAGGCCTGGACCAACATGAGGCCAACAGAAGCTTCAAGACACCCCAGATCCAGCAGCCCAACTGGCTGTACCCAACTGTGATCCAACACATGCTCTTGGACTCCTGGGCCCTGCAACTGGACTCCAGGATCTGGCTCTGTCCTCCAGAAAGTTGGCACTAGCCCTAGGACCTGGCCTCACCCACCAGTGCGCAGGCAACAGTCCTGGGGTCTCCTGGACACTTACTCTGCTCACCAGAAATGCAGCACTAGACCCAGAGCCCCCCGGGGTTCCACAGTCAGCCTCCTTGTGACCAGCAGCCTCTGCACAAAGCAGGACCTGGCAACCAAATGAACCAAAAAGACCCTCTGACTCCAATCTTCTGTTCTTTCCCACTCCCATTACCCCTCACCTTAACTCCTTTCCTGGGAACCAGTTTATAGTCCTGTTCAAACTTGCTCCTTGCTTCTAAGTAGAGACTGTGTCCTCCAGGGACAAAGAAAGTTCCTCCTGAAATACTTGTCATCAAGGATTCTGAAAGCTTCTTAAGCTCAGCCTGACAATGTTTGACAGAGGCCTCTTCATTTTGGATCATGAAAACGTCCTTCTTTTTCTCCATGATGTCCTGTCAGGGAAATATGGGGAAATCCAATAGAAAGAAGCTGTTAGAGGGAAGGTCCAACTGTGATCCTCTTGGAAGAAGTAGTCTGACAGCATCAGGTACATGAGACACAGAATAATAGATGTGGAGTCAGGAGTCTAGTTTTAGTTCCAGTTCTGACAAACTCTTTGTGTGATTTGTATGAAGTCCCTTAAATCCCCTGGGCTCAGTCTCAACATGTGTGCAATGATGCAGTTGGCAGAGGCAAACTACTACTTTGACAGTAGTAGCACTAATAGTGATCCATCCATCAACAATGAACAATGAAAGTACAATTATGAATGGAAGTAGGGTTTCCTCTTCAAACTTGGGTGCTATGGATAAAAATATGTACCTAGCAAATCAACTTCCTACTAATGAATTAAGTATACACTGAACAGAGTTTTGAACTCTTTCTGAATTCTTGTTTCATTGAGGATTTGAGTGTGTGAAATTATAGGAACAGAAATTTTTTTGCTTGTACTTCTAAATTACAATTGAGCTGGTTTTACTCTGTATGTACTAAGAGATCTTCGTAAATTATAGGATGGTCAAGGGAGACTGAAAGTCAAACTTTCAGTGAAGGTGCCAATGGTAAGCAGAATTATGATCTCCAAGAGCTCTCTCTGCTGGTGTCCACACTCCGCATAGTTCCTAGACTTGTGAAGATGATGAACAATTATTCTGTGTTTAGACTATATTACATGGAACAGGTTGACTTTAAGAAATGGAGATTACCTAGGTGGGCCTTACCTAATCACAAGCCCCTTAAAAGATGTTTTCTCCAGTTGGTGGCAGAAGAGGTAGTCGGAGAGATTAGAAACAAAAGAAGGAAACCATGCACCACTGCTGGGTTGCAGATGGAGGGGGGTTCCCCAGAGCGTCCATGTGAGTACCAAGCCCACTTGAACCTTGTTTTCAGCTATGGTACAGGGAGCAGAATACCCATAGACCCTGGGCTGGTATCTGACCTGAAGAACTATAAGCTAATAGATGTGTGTTGTTTCAAGCTGCTAAGCACAGTGTAATTTGTTTTGCCACAACAGAAACTAAAAGCCCAACTTTTAGAAAAGAGATGGACTGTAGCCTGTAGAGCCCTATCACTCACTAGAATCTAAACTCCTTATATGATGAGAAGCACATGAACCATGGTGTCAAAAGGGGGAGTCTAGGTATCATTCCAGAAGAAAGGAATCAGGAAGGATATATTCCAGAGCGCATTACCACCAGCTTCTTCTGGAATGTCTGCTTGTTATCCTTGAAGGAGCACTCCATGAAGATTGCAATGGCTTCCGTCTCACAGGCTGCGTGCACCTCCAGAAGCTCCTGGAGTGTGTCCGTGGGGAGCCTCAGTCGCTGGGCCATCTGCTCACTGTAGTGGTCGGCTGCCTTCTGCACGGCCGCTGAGTTCTCACGCTCAGCCAGAGTTATCACTGCGTTCTCCAAACAAGGAACTCCTCCACTGTTGATGGCATCTATGTAGGCCACCACCAGAGTCCCCAACCCTGATTGAGACATGATATTTATGAAATGGAGAGAGAATTCTCACCTGTTTTAATAGCTTTAGAGATTAGCATTCTAAAAATCACTAAAATTTTATTGAATTTGAAGTTTTCTTTTCTTCTATCTATTCTTCTCCTCATTTTCTTCATTCTTGTAGCCTCCTCCTTTTTGTTCTATGAACCCCTTCTTTATAATAACATCACTGTGTCTCCTATTCACTCTACCTTTTATGGTTCTCAAATTCATCCCATTACAATATTAGCCAGATGATTTCAAACGATATGCTCAAGGGTCTCCCAGAACACTTTTCCCATTTTTATACAATAAACCTGTAAGTAAATTACATTACTTGTGGGCACTATTTGTAAATGAAAATGCCTTGATGAAAATGTCATCAAGAATTTCAGGGCAGTGACACAAACATTAAACCAAGCAGGGCCCATCTCAGCACATTACACTGTGACTGTCCAGGTTTCATGTCCGTGAAGCCAGCCCTGTACATAAGATTGTATTTACATTTGTTTCTCAGACTCTCAATGAGCTTACATGGATTCATGGACTACTATTCATTTTCCGATTCATGTAAATTCACAAAATATCTTGCATATCCTCACTCGAAACACTTATCCCGTCAGACACCTCATCACCATGAAGATTTCAATCTTTAACTTTTACATCATTAGTGTAATATTTTCATGAGATTTGGTAGCCTTACATAGGCTTCTTTTAATGAAGAAACATGCATTTACATGTGTTGCATGAACATACATCTTTCCAAGTTACACAGAGAAGAAATCACAATTGCTGACAAACCCAGAGTGCAATCACAACTTCATCACACACACTGAACCACAGAGAGACATGCTGTAGCAAAGGAGACTCACCTCCTCCTGTGACAGTGATTCTTTCTCTTAGGGTCTTGGGCTTTGCATGGGTAAAGATATATGAGCAGAAATGGTTTGATTGCTTCTGGAAATTCTCATCCAGTTGTTTATCTGGCACTTCCTCAATATGGAGTAATAATGTTTTGTCACTTGTAGGCCGGTCAAAGACAAAGCACTTTCTTTTCGGAAAAAACTTCCTGATACATTCTCTGGGCATGTTGGAATTTTGAATTTGGGGACTCCTGCCTGCAGGAGTGGAAAGAGAGCAATCACTGAAGGAACAGCTTTCAGGTGAGGGGGCTGAGGACTTTCATTTCTGTGGATCTTTGCATCACTGTAACTACTGTGCCTGTGTATCTCCTATTATTGAATCACGCAAATCAACCTTATGCTAATCTATTCAGGACATGGAAAATCTCCCGCCTCCCGCTTTATTTTTGTACAGAGCTAAGAGTGAAGGAAGTACTTCTGAGGACGAAGGGGAGGAATCCATTCCAAGTGAAGAAACTACTGATTATTTTCCTTACCCTTCCATGGCGTGCAGTGTATCAACTATTTATTAGATGTTTCTTGAATGATAGACTAATCCAAGAAATTGTCAGAAATATTTTTCTGACATTACAGTCCCCATGTCAGAAATGGCATGTAATGTAATGTAATGTCAGTAATGTAATGGTAGACATAAAGATATTTATGATATTGCTGATAAAATAACCCGTGGAAGACAAATGATACTCAGGACAGTAAAGAGAAGATTTATATATCAGAGTAAAAATGTACACATACTATGAATATGTTTGGAGATTACTTTAGCATACACCATCTCATGGTAAGGTTAGCTTAAATGAAACTAGGAGACCTCATCCAACCTCTGCATCATTTTACATTGGACGTGACTATCATACAAAGGGATTCTGGGCATATATCAGTAGTTCAACAAATATTTCTTGAAACAATGAATAAATGATTCAATTTAAAAATGAATATTGCTTCTAGGTATCACCCATTATCCTCTCTGCTAAAATAATCTGAATAACTAATTTATTATATTAACATGACATATACGGTGTTAGGTTCTAGAATGAAGAGTGTGATACTATGAGGAAGAACATATTATGGGTCTGACAGTCTTACTGGAAGGACATGGCAATGCTTTTTTTTCTGAACTCTTTATTGTATAAATAGCCTATCTATCAATATGAAGGATGTAGCTACGTATGCTGGTAAGATACACCGTGTTAAAGGTATTTCAAAAATTAGTTCTTTTGTTTATCTTGTGATTCTGTGTTTCCAATTTGATGGGTTATATTTCTCAAATAGGAAAGGAGAAGCACTTAGACTTAATATGTAATATAAGTATGTGAGCCTTTTTTTCCCATGGTGTCCATTTTTCTAAAATCATTTGGTCTAATATTGGATTATAAATTTCCTCTGTGAGCTTAAGCTCTGGTCACTGGGGTTTTCCCAGTAACAATAACGACTGAAGCCACACCCACCAGTCATTCACCAAGCACCATTAGCATGGCCTCAATCCAACCCCAAATCAAGATTGACATCAAGTGCTGAATGTCAGAGCTCTGTTGATCCCATCTCCTACTGAACCTTCCCCCACCCTGGCCCTACTCTGATACCTGGAATCAACTTCAAGGCGTTCTCCAAGTACTCATCTTCAGTGATGGGGTATCCATCTAACTCCAGCTCCAGCATGAAATCCCGTACAGCCCAAACAAAGTCTGGAAAGAAACTCACAAACTGGGCTGAGTTCTGTACTTCATCAGAGCTGGCAGAGGCTGTTGTCCTGATTAGCTCTGTTAGTTCAGTCACGTAGCTGGGATCTTAGCTAAGGAATGAGAAGTGCCCTCCAACACAATTTCCAGATCTCAACCCCAAACAAGTTTTATCAACATTCCCTTTTGCTCCATTTTCCCTTCTCATCAGCCATGAGAAAGGAGTCATGGGAAAGAAGAAACAGTGTCAGTTGCTATTCCCATAAACTCAATGAAACATGGTGGTTCAGTTCCTGGAAGGATACTGCAGCTGCTCCAGGGCCTGGTGGTTGATGGTGTTCATGCTGTTGTAGACAAAGACGCTGCTCAGAAGCACGGCCAGGGCAAAGATCCACGAGTCATTCTTGGAGTCACCCTAGAAAGTACATTGCATCAGGGGACTGAGGACACCCTTCCTCATTCTCTCATTCAGTTGTTCATTTACTATAACATCTGTCTTGTAACTCAATAGTAAGGCAAATAACATACATTTTCAAGACAGTGCTAAATGCAAATCTTTCTGGTGTTGACACTGACACCTCTCAGGGCCTCAGTTTCATTAGCTGTTAACAGAAGGGAGCGACGTGAAATGTGTCAACTGTTTAATACAGTGCCTGGAACACAGAAGTTATGCAGTAATAAGTGGGCCATGATTCCTTTGCACTTGTTTTCTTGATCATGGGCTATAATAGGGACTAGTGCTATTCAATTAAATTCATCATCTATTCTTTGTGCATTTAGAAAACAGCAGATACTGCATCTGCTTGTGTGGATATAGAGTTTCATATGAGAGTCCCTGCCCTAGAGAGATGGAGGGGCAGATATACCTGGGAACATTTAAATACATTCAAGATGATAAACCACCAGGCATGGAACCAAGTATTATAATGTAAAAGACAAAGGGGCAATTCCCAAAAAACAGAAAAAGTACTCTGTGCATTCAGAGCAAGAAGTGAATATGTCTGACAGTGATACGATGGTATTAAGACGAAAATAGCTGGGCTTTAAAGATTTGACAGAATGTGGATTTGTGGAGCTATAGGGATCATGCAGGTAGAAGGACCCACCGAAGCCAATCACAATTGCCAGAAAGTGTGGTCATATAGAGGTATTATAAGGTTACTTTATTTGACTGAAGTAGTGGTTACCCATGTGGTAATCGGTGATGAGGCTGAAAATGTGATTCAGGACAAGTCATGAGTGACTTTGGAACAGATGATATATACTACCAAAATACACTACATGTAGTAAGGACAGCACGCAGTTCCTCTCTGTCAGTTTGCAATCTGGTGTGCTTTAGTTCCCTGACAAATGCAGTTAGATAACAAGAAGAAGATTATACAAACTAAAATCTAGTAGGAATCAGTAGACCATCTTGGGCTGACACTGAGGTGATTATCGAATATTTCAAATCTGGATTTTAAAATTCACAATTTCTTGATGCATGCCCCAACCCTTGCCTGCAGTGATGAAAGCCAAAGATTCACTGCTACTACTTTAATTTAGACGCAGATTAATAGAAATAAGGAGAAAAGACTGATTGCAAGTAACACTGTGAAGACAAAATACCTACTATTATCCCATTTACATTTTTATGGTGGGTCTAGCTCATGTTTTTATAGAATTCATTGAAGGATTCATCTTCAGAGCCCCGAAACTCAGAATAAAATGTTCCTGGTATAGTGGAAGCTTTTCTGGAGATTTTAAAAATAGTTTATTCACTGAAAACATATTTTCATGATTCCTACCTCTAACCCCATATACCTTAACCTGTAGAGCCAGTGGACTCCATGGATTATAGCTTCTACCAGGATGTCTTCCTGAACCTGAACAGCTGGGGTAAGGTCTCACTTTTTTTGTCCATGGCTCCCTGTACTGATACGACTGCATATTTCTTATGTTCCCAACTCAGCTCTGGGCCCATACCTCACTCACTGTGGTAGAAAAGCCCTGGAATTCAGATGCCCAATAAATATTTGTTAACTTGTATCTTTCACCCCACTGTTAAAAATAAGGCGATCTATCCCCAATAACGAAAGTATTGATCTTATTAAAGAATAAATTCAAGGTAAGAGATTTTAGCCTCATTATTCTTAATTGGATTTGCAGTTTATAGGAACATGTTATAAAAGTTGAATTGAGGTGGGAAATTGAGGCGTCAGTGGAGTATCAAGAGCTTACTGGACTCCCCGCCTTACCTTTTCCACATCACCCAGGCCCTCGGTGTCCAGAAGGACCAGGGTGTGGCTCTCCTTGGAGGGGTGAGGCACGCACCACATCCAGATGCCCTTAGTTTCAGACCTCACTGTGGAGCCCAGACGGAAACCTGCAAAGAAAGAAAAGAAAGCAGTACACAGTAAGAGCAGATAGTCCAGGCTGCCCAGCGGTTACTTTGGGTAAACTTGTCGGAAGGTGAGTGCCTGTCTCAGAGGAAGGTGCTTCCATTTCAACAAGGACAGAAAATCCAACCTCTGTACACATTCAGAACCTTCTCAAGAAGCACTTTGTGTCCCCTATTCACCTCCTAATATTAATGGCTCCAACTGTGTCACATTCCAGAAATAATGTTAGCTCTATTAACCTTTCTATATTTATCTGCCACTGAAGAGCTCCCTTCTCCCCCACTTTCTGATGGACTTTTGCCAGTGAGAGGTACAAGCAGGAGATCAGAAGTCAGCCTCCTGTCCCCCTGGCTTCCACCCTGGTGAGCCACAGTGTCCCAGTGTCTCTGTTCCTCTACTTTGGTCACATGTCCTTTCATTTAGCTCCAACCGGTAACTCTGGTCTCTGCCACATTCTGGAATCTACACATTGCCTCTTCACACTACAGGAGTTATAAAGGCTACCTGGCCATTGCTCCTGCCACTCTCTGGCTACTCTGTACCTTCATTGGTTCCCTCTGGCCTGCTGGTGCCCTTGTAATTGTCCCTCCGTTAAACATCTTCAGTTATCCTTTAAATGGATTATCTGTGTCCTTTCAGGACGTGGACTGATAGATCAGTTGTTTTTAGTTTCTTTTCCTCCACTTCCTCCTTGTATTTTCCTCCTTTCTGTTCTCCTCTTCAAAAAAGGATGAATTCTTTGTTCACTGACTCATGTGGTGATATAATAGAAGGGAAAGCAGAAAAGACCTGTGAGAACTGCTTGCTTTTCTTTCCAAAGGCTTAAGCCCACAGGGGAAGAGGATATGACGTATGTGCCTTGGAAGCTGCAGGTAATGGATCTCGTCCAACAGTCCAAGATTTTGACCATATGCCATGTGCCAATGCTCCCTTCAACTGAGAATGGAAATGGACATGATGAAATACCTAGGGGAGCATTGTTCAGCATGGCTCAGGCCCCTCGATTGCCACATCCTGTGCGTTCTGCTCAGAGAGGGTGTAAGACCTGAGATGATCTGCACTCTTCTACATAGTGATGGTATTTGACTGCTTGCTGATTAATACAGAAAAATCTGAACTTCCCCAGGTAGAAAAGACAAGGTGTAACTGGAGCTCATCAGTGCAAGTTATGTGGGGTGAAGAACAGGCAAGAAGTCATCACAAGGAGAAAGAGTAGTGACCTGGTTCTGCTAGCCGACTTTGGGTGCTAACTTTGTTTGCTTGTTTTTGTTCTTCCTGTAATATGACTGGGGTGGTGAGTCACAATTCAGGTGTTTTAAAACAAAACTAGGTTAGGTATTTCCTCAGTAAGGGAAATCACCTCCTTGTTACCTGATGTAATCTCAAGTAGAAAAACAAGAATGTTGTTGAAACCCCTTGTATGTATCTTTTTCTGAGAGTTCTCCAATCTTTAATCCCTCCAAAAATGACCCATTTATTAATTTAGGCTGTCAAGGAAAAGTGTCCTCCCTGATTGGTGATCAAGTTCCTCTCAAAGAAAGACAAACATAAAATGTTTTGTTTGAAGCCAATAAGAGATTACGAAGCAAAAAAGAGAGAGGGAGAAAGAAAGAAAAAAGAGAGATGGGGGAGAGAGAGATACAGAGACAGAGATAGTTTGAGGGAGAGAGACAATGAGATATTCCCAAGGATCCTTAGAGTTTAGTGGACTGAGGTTCTACCCACTAATTGTGCTGAGCCGCTGGGCCACAGAGGAAGGCATTAAGAAAGAAATGGTGTGTGGTCTTCTTAGAACTGCCCAACAGGACATAGGCGGATTGTCCTAAAAATCAACAAGAAACAAGTCAGGCAACTTGGTAGGAAAAAAAAACCCTTTTGAAATAGGAAATGCAAATAGCAAATATGTGACAAGGTGCTTAAGCTTATCTGTAGTGAGGCAAATAACATGCAACTACACAGACACCAGATCAGCAAAAGTTAAAAAGTGTTTTTACCAAAATTTTGGAAGGATGTGGATAATTCTAAATTACTGCTAATAAGCATATAAACTGACATAAAGCATAAACGGCTTTAAATGTTTGATAAAGCTTAAAAGGTTTAAAAAGCTTAAAAGGTTTGATATTATCTAGAAAGGCTGAAGACATAAATACTTCTTGATTCAGCAATTCCACTTCTGGGTATAACATAAGGAAGTTAGTGTACACGTGCACCAGGATATAGATGGAAGAATAATCATGAGAACACCATTTGTTGTTCATCAGCAACAAATGGATGAATAAACTGTGGTATCCTCTGTCAGTTGCAAAGTACAAACGAGTGAAAATAATTGCAGACACATAGGACAAGCTAGATGAACCTCATAAACTTCTTATTGAGAATATGAAGCAAGATCCCAATGAATATCAGAATGAAATTCCCTATATAAAGATTAAGGTATTTTTAAGAAATGTTTACATAGATTGTAAAACCATGTTTAAATAGGAAGAGCGAAAGAATGCACCATGAAAATCAAAACATTGGTGAGCTCTAGGGAGGGTGTGAGAGGGTGTGATTTGTGCTTTTGGGTGCTGGTGATGTTTTATTTTTTGATCTGGGCGGTGATTGAACAGATGATCGCTTCATATTTATCAACTTTATTATATGTATATATATTTTTATGCACTCTTCCATATGTTTTAGAGTTCACGTATTACAAAAGACTAGTTAGACAAAGAGAAGGGGTATAGTTTATCAAAGTTTTGCTGTGAAATTAAGCCAAAAAGAATGCATGAGATATGGGATATAGGGATTTTACTGTCTGTTCTTCCTTCCATCCCTTTTTAAAAATAAGACATGTTGAACAATATTTGTGTGCTGCTTGGAATGACTCTGGTTTAAAGCCAAAGTGAGGAAGGAGAAAGGAAGGGAATAACGGTTGAAGATGAGCCCCTGAGCAGATGGCAATGGATCAGGACGAATGAGGTGGCTGTTTCCATGGGGTTGGGAACACTTGATTACTGGACAAAAGAGTGAACATTGTGGGGAGATGGGTTTGAAGTTATAAATTTGGTGGTGAGAATTTGAAGTTTTCTTCAGTGGGAGGGGTTAGGCTCTTTCTTAACATGACACTAGAGGAGGATGATCCACAGCCTGTGTTATCACTGCTTCCAAGCAAATGGTCCTGAACAACACTAAACGACACTCACCGTGGTTCTGCCCTGCCAGGCGGTTCATCAGGAAGGATTTTCCCGTCCGATACAGCCCTGCAATGGCCACCACCACCACAGGCTGAGAAATCTGGTCAAGAATCTTCAGTGCTTTTGGATTTACTGTCAGCTGATTGTTCTGGTTTTCCACCAGACGGATGGGGTCCATTATGGTGGATCCAGATGCCATGGGAAGCTGTAACCCAGAGGAACGACTCAGTAAAACACAAGATCCACAAGTTATCTCTCACGATGCACATCAGGCTTCTGCGTTTGGAACTTATATATCAATTTTCTATGTTTTGTATGCTTCTAAAAGGTAAGTATTTAGCCTAGTGTGCCAAGGTCTGTACAGATACATTATGTACATCATCTTATCGATCCTTACATGAACCCTAAAGCAACCTTATCCATGTGATGCAGTGAATAGAATGAGAGAACAAAGCATTGATGATGGAGCCATGAGAACACTAACATTTTGGGGGTATGCAGAGGCAGAATGGAACATGAAGGAGATGAGGAATGACCAGAGACAATTTCTGGAGTTCCAGAATGATTTGGTCACTCATCAGTTGCACAAACATTTATTGAGAACCTACCATGTGCTGGAGATTGCTTTAGGGGCTCAGTATCAAACAGTGAACAAAATGGGTCCAAATCCCTGCTTCATGGAGATCTAATCTAGTGGAGAAGACAGATAATATAGAAAGTGGAAAAGCAAAATACATGTATGTATATTAGAGGATGGTAAATGATCAGAAGGAAATGAGAGGGAATGGTGTTTAGAGTGTTGGGGGTTGAATTCACATAGAGGTGAATCAGGGAAAAACTTGCCAACAAAGGAAAAATGAATGTGATTGGTGACCTTGATGAGGATAGATGCACTGAATCGGTGGGAACAGGCTGGAAGAGGAGTTACTGTGAGGGAAAGGAGACACAAAGAATGCAGCTCTCCCTCAAACACAACAGGACAGACCTTAAAGGTACCTAACAAAGTTGTGCATGCAAGCATGAATTTATTAACTGAAATTACAGGACATTTCTTTTTATTTAAGCTGACAGGGAAGAGAGGCAAGCAACCAGGGTGTTTTAAGGTCTGCCTACATATTTTCCAGTCTCACATCTGGGCCAGGCTCTACTTTAAATGATTTCGTCACAATGATTGGGTGTTTCATGATCTCAAGAGACAGACAGCAGTCAGAGAGTTTTAACTGTCCCTTTATTTTCTCAGACAATACTAAGCAACATCCACATGTTCCCATACTTTACTAGCTGTGTGACGAATGGAAAGATTAATTTCTCTGTGCCTCAGGTTTCTCTTCTGTAAAATGGTAACCCTAAAAGTAAAATTCAGTGTCATTAGGAGGGTTAAATATCTCATAATGCTTACAATGCTCTTAAAATTATGCTGGTACATAGTAAGTTCTATATAAGTATTGTTTTAAAATTAAGTGTCTCTGAAGACAGACAGGGTAATTTCTGAATGAAAGTGGAGGATTAACAGTGACACTTCCCTCCCTGGTTGCAAGCAAGTGGGAGGACACAGTCCATGAGGAAGATGAGCAGGTAGGGGAGGACCAGTGATAACAGCTGAGAAGTGATAACACGGATGGAGGGAGAGACAGGCTGGAAGAACTCAGAGCTGCCCTGGGATGTCCAAGTACAGGTTCTGGAGTCCGGCTGCCAGGGTTCAAACCGGAGGGTTTAAGTCACTATTGTCTGTTGAGACCTTGAAAAAGGAAGTTACCTCCACAGCCTGCATTTTCTTATCAGTTTATAGGTAAAGCAACAATTCTTGCCTGATTCATTACGGTATAGCTGGTAACAGATAGGCTATCAATTATGAAAAAAGAATTTTCCTGGATTCATGTACTATTTCAATAATCAGCAATTAGACATTGCATTATAAAGTGTCAATGAATTCTGTAAGCTGCAAATTGCCAAGAAATATAAGGTACTGTATCTAAAATCTTTTTATTAGAAAAAACATGAATTTATTTAACAGCCTTCCTCTGTACAATTTCTTGTCTTTTTCTATAGTGGATTGGGAGCAGAGATGGGGGAGTAAAACATGACCTTTTACAACTGTGTTATATGTTAATTAATAAAGGGAAACCTGGGGAATTCCCTGGCGGTCCAGTGGTTGAG
This sequence comes from Tursiops truncatus, assembly GCF_011762595.2. NCBI lineage: Eukaryota > Metazoa > Chordata > Mammalia > Artiodactyla > Delphinidae > Tursiops > Tursiops truncatus. The sequence continues at coordinate 105,721,456 of NC_047034.1, read as the reverse complement.
ACTCCGAGCTCTCACTGAGGAGGGTGCTGGTTCCATCCCTGGTCAGGGAACTAAGATCCCACAAGCTCGGGCGGTGCCCCACCCATGCCCATCACAAGGAAACCTCACTCACATGGAGTCAGCAGGCCAGAAGGGGGAGGTCTCATGCAGAACTACTGCCTGGAGGTCAGTTACAGGAAGAATTGTCAATTACAGACCCCAGGGGAAAAATCTTCCACCGAAAGGAGTCATCAGGGACAGTCCCCTATAGGAAAAGGTGTACATTGCATCTCCTACAAGAATTGACTACCCGGCAACTCAGTCAATGAGAATCTGTCATCACCCTGAACTCTGACTTTTCTTTACAAACCAACCTTCCCAGCCCCTTCCTTTTCTCTATAAAATAATGTTCTTCTTTGTTGGACTTGCCTGTGGCTTTTTCTATAGTTTGCTTGTCCCAAGTTGCAATTCCTCTGCTATTCCCAAATAAACTCACTTTTGCTGGTAAAATAACTGTTTTATTTTTAAGCTGAATAGCTATAAGCAAGAGAAATTGTAGAGCTTATTTCTGAGATTGAATATTGATAAAGCTTTGTGTAAGTCAATGAGTCTACAAAGATTCTTTTTTAATTCAAAGTATACTGAGGTACCAAAACCAGAAGGTTTTAACTTCAAAACTAAACAAGTGGAAAAGAACAGTGCTACTAGATGGCAGAGGCAATCAACAGTTTCCAAAGGTTACTGTTCAGGAGAATTATCTAAAGTGATAGTTAACATACCCCAATCCCTGTATTTTCAGCAAGTCCAGAAATTATTCTGATGCGATTAATGTTTGGGCCACACATGAAAAACAATGTATAATAAACAAACATGATTAGACCTTAACAGTTATTAATCGTTTTTTTTTAGTGAGCGTGAGATTGAATTATTCCGTATAATACAGTTCTGTAGTATTCGGAAAATCAAATGTTAAGACAAAAATAATGCAGGGTCAGTTGAGGATTTAAATTGCCTCTACGTCAGGGACCATCTTTTCCCTGTTTCTCCAGTGCCCAGCGAGGCGCAGTCAGGATATGTCCGAGGAGGGGAGGAGGGGCTAGAGGAAGGGACCGCACCCAGCGCCCCTGCAAGGGGCCGGGGGTTTGGGCCTTCAATTCCGAAAAGTACTTCAGCCCCCTTTCCTCAGAAGATATAGCATGCACTCCTCCCTCTCCCATGCAGGGCTTTTTGCTGCAGCCCTGCGTAGATGCTCGAGGAGGAGCTGCGCATCCCGGCGACACGCCTGGCAGCCGCCCCGGATCCAAAAGGAGACGCTGAGCTGCCCAAGCAACGCGCCCGCCGGGGCGCACACCCTCCGCGCGGCGCTGGCCTCCGCGGCCCCCCCTCCTGCAGTGTGGAACCTGCGCTGGGGGATTTATTGTTGTTATTTAATGGAAATGTGCTTGGAAGGTAAAGTTTAGCAGCAAACTTACGTGCCGCGGTTGCGTCCGGGGTCAAGTTAGCTGCTCCGGCTTGCCCCTAGGGTTCCTCCTGCGTCTGGCTCCTCTGGAAACCGACTCTTATTTAGAAGCTGAAAAACCAGCCGATTATAAAATGCCTTTCTGTTATGGGTTGGGTTTATGAGAAATAAAATCGAAATCGAAAGGACATAAGGACACGGCTTTTTTTCTTTTTTTTCCTTTAATGGAAGCAGGAACCCGAATGAAGTCGGGGAAAGACAGGGAGACAGGGATTCCTCCACACCTGGCTGGGTAAACCCAACTTTGTCCCTTCTCCACAGGTGGCTTAGGTGTCCTTGACCACATGGTGAACGTGGCCCAAATAATGGTAGGATGAGAGAGTTCAACAGACTGTCTCTCAGGGGCGTCTTTGTGAGAGAAGAGGTTTCTTTATGAATTTTTCTTCACTTGAAAAATGTTTCATTTGTTCATTTCCTTTCTCTTTCCTTTTTAAAAAAGTGTTGTTTTTTTTTTAACCGCGGTGATTTTTTTTCCTTAGCAAGAAAATTACGTGTGTGTATAAAATCCATGATTTTATAGCCCAGACATATTCACTATTATTTTGTTACAGTTCTTCTTTTCTTTTCTTTTCCTTTCTTTTACTAGGGTGCATCCAGATTTGGGGGTTGGGGGTTGGGGGGAGGACTGTTTATAATTTGAGGGTGGATGCAAATTTGGGGGTTGAGAGTTGATTCAGATTCCTTCCATCCTGTTCTGTATCCTTTAAGGCATTGTACTTACCTACAACTTAAAAACTTGACTGCTGCTGTTAGGGAACCAGGTTCTTTTGCTCGAGGAGCTGCAAGCCAAAACACTGAGACGCTGAGGTTTGCAACGGGGAAAAATTTTATTTGTGAGGCAACCCAGTGAAGAGGCAGGAGAACAAGTCTCAGGTCTGCCTCCCAGAAGGAGAGGTGTTTGGAATACTTAGGGGACAAAGAAGCAAGGTGGTCTTAGACCTTGGGGAAAGGTGATCGGAGGTAGGGAAAAGGTGAGGTAATTGGAGTTCTGTGCAGGCTTATCTGAGTTGCATGCTTCTTCATGGGACGCCTGTGCAAATTCAGGGAGATTTGGTTTGAAATAGGTTGGAGAATTTGGGGCTGTGATGACAAAATTCACCTATGGGACAAGCAAGTATATTCTGTGCAGACTCTGATCAGCCGTATTGGTTTCACCTTGTTTCAGCCAGTTTTGTTGTATTACAAGAGGAGGGATTTTCGATCTGTTCCCTTATCTGCTGTTCTGTAAGATAAGCTCAAGAATTTGTTAGTCACCAGTTTCTGTTACAGGTTTTTAACCCTATGGAGCAGGGTTTCACTACCACATCTGTATTTCAGACTGTAGTGAGGGGAAGGAAGGACAGGGAGAGTGTAGTCTCAAAGTTCTATGGCCAAGACTCCCCAAGAGCAAGTGCTTTGACACATATTCCATATGCAGACTTATCTAGCTTCAAAAGCAGCTAGAAAAGTATAATAATCCTTAGCCAGATTGCCCTAAGCTTATTCTGTAAAATAGAATGATACCATATTTGAAGGTGCAAAGCATGTTATAATTCTAAAAGTATATGCAACAATATTGGGGACAGATTTTTCTAGAATCTTGAGATGAAACTTGGCAGATTCAAGACAAACCCAAGCTGGGAAAATTAGCGTGACCTCATAATTCCTGAGCCACCGAGATTGATTTAGGGGGAGATTGAGCACATGACCTAAGGCCAGATAAAGTTAATCCTTTCTCAGTTACCTGGATCCAAGAAATTTCTCTCTTTTTCTGTATCACTCTTGGTCTTCTTCTGACTCTCTTGATCTCCTGTCTTCTGTTTTCATTAACTTTTTGTTGTTGTCAATGAGGGTATAAAGACGTGTGTTTCAAGATGAAGACTGTAAGGCCACTTAGGTATGTTTGGCTCTGAAACATGATATATATTATTACTTACAAAGGGGTAGAATACATTTGGAGTCTCACTTCCAGCTTCCATGGTTGTAATTGCTTCAGGAAAAATCCAATAATATTGGAAAAGGAAGAATGATTAAAATGGGTTCCTAAACTGAAGGCAGTCACTGAGACTTGATTTAACTGAAATGAAGTGTTTTTCAGTTTCTATTAATTTAACTCCAGAAAAAGTGGTCTAGCATCTTGTTTTCGAAATTGTGCTTATTTGTCACCTAGTGTACTTAGCTTTTGGGTCTAGTGAAAACTCTGAGAGGAAGAGTCTCATTTTCACATCCTGCTACTCAGATATTAGTGAAAGACCACAGCTGTGGATGGACCAGAGTTCTAAGCAGCTCAAACAAAGGCCAAGCATACAATAAACATGGAGTCAAGCAAAAAACAAAGCAAACAAAAATACATACCAGTTAAAACTATGCATTATAATGAGATAAGACAAGGAACAGAACAAAAATCAGGGATAAACCTAATGTTGGAACAATCAGACAGGGCGTTTGAAATTGCTATTATTATTATGTTGAAGGATCTAGTGGAAAGGTGAATAACACACATGAACATATGTAAAATTTTTCAAAGAATGGACACTATTAATAGAGTTAAATGGAAATGCTATAAGACTAAAGCACAGTATCAGTGATTAAGACTTATTTTAATGGAATTAACAGAAAAGATGTGGACAAGTTGTTGGAAAGAATCAGAGAAACTGAGATAGATTGATAACAATTAACCACATGGAAACACAGAAATAAAGAGAAAACAAATTATAACTGAGTGTTCAATAGCTGAAGACACCTCACAGGACAATGCCAAGAGGTTTATTGTGCACATAATTGAAAAAAATAAAGTAGAAGTAAAGAAAGAGGCAGAAAAAATGTTTGAAGAGAAAATGTCCCAGAATTTTCCAAGATTAATAAAAGACAAAAAATGGCAGATCAAAAGCTCATAGAACCCTAAGGAAAACAAATATAAGATAAATATGGCTGTGCACCTCACAGACTAGCAATGAAAACCAAGCATAAAGAGAAAATCTTGAAACAACTGGTGAAAAAATAGAAATATTACATACAGAGGAACAAAAACTACGATTGGAAACAAACATTGCTAGAAATTATATAAGCTAGGAGAAAGTGGAATAACATCTCTAAAGTATTGAATGAAAAATGTCCACCAGAATTATTTACATAGTCACAATGTTTTTAAAGTGAATGCAAGATAAAAACTTTTAAAGTATAGCTTTCGAACCCTTGTATCCTGTTGGTGGGAATGGGAATTGATGCAGCCACTATGGAAACAGTATGAAAGTTCCTCAGAAGACTAAAAATATAACTACCATAGCAAGGGAGTTCTCTTGGGCCTCATTATAAGGGCATTAAACTAATTCATGATTGTTCCGCATTCATGAACTAACCACTTCCCAAAGGCCTAACCTCCAAACACCAGCACATTGAGCATTAGGTTATCAACGTATGAATTTTGGGGAGACATACACATTTAGATGGTAGTAGAAAAGTTCTCTAGGGAAACCAAAAGACAACAGGGAGACAAAAACAAAAACAGTAAGGAAATTTTAGTTCCTGACACCACACCCACAACAAGTGGTAAACACAACCTAACCTCTAGACAGATAATGTAAAACCTCACACTAAAGGCACATTTACCTTAATTCCTTTAAACCTATTAAATCACGACAGCTTTCAAGAAAAAATTATGAGGCAAAAAACATAGTCTAAAGAGACGAATCAAGTATCAGAACCAGACTCAGACATGGCAGAAATTTTGGAATTGTCAGACAGGAAATTTAAAATAACTATGATTAACATGTTAAGAGGTCTAATGGAAAAAGAGGATAATGAAATGAAAGAACAAATGAGTAATATAAGGAGAGAAATGGAAACTCTCAGAATCATAAGGAAATACTAGAAACCAAAAACATGATGACATAATGAACAATGACTTTGATGGGTTCATCAATAGACTGGACATGGTTGGGAAGGACTCAATGAGTTTGGAGGTGTGTCAGTAGAAACTTCTCAAATTGAAAAGCACATCGTATTCAAATTGCAGAAAATCAAAGACAAAGAGGAAATCTTGAAAGGAGCCAGAGGAGCCAGAGGGATAGAATGCCTTACTCATAGAGGCACTAGGTAAGAATTACATCAGACTTTTTAGACTTTTCTTCTTGCTTGAAAGCATACAAGCAAGAGGAGAATGGAGTGAAATATTTAAAATCTTGAAAGAAAAAGGAACAACAAATTAGAGTTCTGTATCTACTGAAATTATTCTTCAAAATGAAGGAGAAATAAATACTGCATAGTAACAAGTTGGCCTTCCTCTCTTCACTGGCATGTTATCAGAAGAGGCAACGCCACCACCACCTGGTAGTAAGGAGATCATCTCCCACTGGAGTCGGGGTCGGGGGGGCACATGGGTCAAAGTAACTAGGCATTCCCACCCTTTATAGACAAGTTGTTATCAGTGGAGGACTAATGGGACCCACCCCCACCCAGCAGTAACAATGAACCCCTCCATCCAAGGCATCCAGAGAGGCTGAAGTGGGAATTTACACTCACCTCACAGTAATGGTACGGCCATTACTCCTCTTTCTTTGCCAGCAAATAGGATTTGATTTCTTATAAGAGGTCACTGGACAATTTAAAGTCTGCTCTAAAATTAGAGTATTATCCAAGCTATCAGAAATAAAGGCTTAGATCCTAAAATGACCAGTCATTGTATAAATAGAATGTGAGAACATATTCAACTCTGAATTGAGACAAGTTGGGCAAGGACTCAAGAATTCTTTCCCCCGCCTTCTCTAACTATCTCAGTCCCTCTGATTAATTTTTGTAAATGATAAGATTTAAATTTTATCTTGTTTATGAATGTAAAATTCTGGTATCCATACCGGAGACTTTATTTTCTATTAATATAAGTGAAATTAAAAGTAAAAGTAGAGTAAGGCTACTTTGAAATAGGACTAAAGTTCAGAGTCAGCTCCTTTTTCCCTGACCAAGAAAATCCAGTTATTATCAGGGAACCAAAATTAGTTCCGGGGACAATTGAACCTCACAATTTTTTTGTATGAAGTAACCAAATTTCCTGCTTATCTTTTTTTTTTATAAATTAATTTTTATTGGAGTATAGCTGCTTTACAACATTGTGTTAGTTTCTATTGTACAGCAAAATGAATCAGCCATGGGCTTCCCTGGTGGCGCAGTGGTTGAGAGTCCGCCTGCCGATGCAGGGGACACGGGTTCGTGCCCCGGTCCGGGAGGATCCCACATGCCGCGGAGTGGCTGGGCCCATGAGCCGTGGCCACTGAGCCTGCGCGTCGGAGCCTGTGCTCTGCAACGGGAGAGGCCACAGCAGTGAGAGGCCCGCGTACCGCAAAAAAAAAAAAAAAAAAAAAAAAAAAAAAAGAATCAGCCATACATATACCTATATCCCCTCCCTTTTGAACATCCTTCCCATTGAGTTCACCACAGTGCCTTAAGTAGAGTTCCCTGTGCTATAGGTATGTAGTCTTTTGTTATCTAATTTATACATAGTATCAATACTGTGTATGTGTCAATCTCAATCTCCCAATTCCTCCCATCCTCCCTTTCTCCCTTGGTATCCATACATTTGTTCTCTATGTCTGTGTCATTATTTCTGCTTTGCAAACAGGATGATCTATACCATTTTTCTAGATTCCACATATATGCGTCAATACACGATATTACAATACATTGTTGTTTACTATAGGAACGATGCTGTACAGCAGATTCCTAGAATGTATTCCTCTTGCTCACCTGAAACTTTATACTCATTGATTGGTAACTTCCAATTTCCCCCTCCCTACGGTGCATGGCATCACCATTCTACTCTTTGATTCTATGAATTTGAATATTTTTGATACTTCATATAAGTGAATCATGCAATCATGCAATAATCATGCAATATTTGCCTCATTGTGACTGGATTATTTCATTTGACTGGACATTTCATAATGTCCTCAAGATTCATTCACGTTGTTCCATATTGCAAAATTTCCTCCTTTTTTAAAAGACTAAATAGCATTCCATTGCATGCATATACCATCTTTATCCACTAATCTGTTTATGGCCATTTAGATATTTCCACAATTGGTTATTGTGAACAGTGCTGCAATGAACATGGGACTGCTGATACCACTTTGATGTCCTTATTTCTACTCTTTCAGGTAAATAATGAGAAGTGGGATTGCTGGATCATATGGTAGCTCTACTTTGAATTTTTTGAAGGTACACCACACTGTTTTCCATAGTGCTGAGACATTTTGTATTCCTGCCAATGCTGTGCAAGAGTTTTCTTTTCTTCACAGTCTCACCAATATTTGTTGTCTTTTGTTTTTTTTGATAACAGCCATTCTAACAGGTATAAGGTGATATTTCATTGTGCTTTTGATTTATATTTCCCTAATAATTTGTGATGTTGTATATGTTTTCATACTTGTTGGCCATTTGTACATCTTTGGAGAACTGTCTACTTAAGTTCTTAGGCCATTTTTCTATTGGGTTAATAGTTTTTTTGCTATTTAGTAGTAAGAGTTCTTATATATTTTGGAGGTTAACCCCTTATCGGTATATTGTTTGGAAATACTTTCTACTATTCTATAGGCTGCCTTTTCACTCTGTTGATTATTTTCTTTACTGTACAGAAGCTTTTTAGTTTGATGTAGTCCCAATTATTTATTTTTGTTTTTGTTGCCTATGATTTTGGTGTCATAGCTATGAAATCTTGCCAAAACCAATGTTGTGAAACTTTATGTTTTGTTTTAGGAGTTTAACAATTACAGGTCTCCCATTTAAATCTTTATTTCACATTGAATTGATTTTTGTTTATGGTGTAAGAAAAGGGTCCAAATTCATTCTTTTAAATGTGGTTCTCTATGATCTCCAACATCATTTGTGGAAGAGATTATCATTTTCCCATTGTGTATTATTGGCAACCTTGTCAAAGATCACTTGATTGTATATGTGTAGATTTATTTCTGGGCTTTCTATTTTGTTCCATCGGTCTACATGTTCTCTTCATGCCAGTCCCATACTGTTGTGAATAGTGTAGCTTTGTAATATGTTCTGAAATCAGGAAATGTGATGCATCCAGCTTCGTTCTTCTTTCTTAGGATTGCTGCGGCTATTTGAGGTCTTTTGTGGTTGTATATGAATTGTAGAATTGCTTTTTCTATTTTTGTAAAAAATACTATCAGAATTTTGATAGAGATGACATTGAATCTGTAGATCAGTTTGTTTTGTAAGAATATTTTAACAATATTAATTTTTCCAATCCTTGAACATAGGATGTTTTTGCATTTGTGTCTTTTTTACTTTCTTTTATCAATATTTTGTAGGTTCCAGTATTCAAGTCTTTCACCTCTTTGGTTAACTGTATTCTTTTTGATGCTATTATAAGTGGGATTGTTTTTTTAATTTCATTTTCAGGTAATTTATTGTTAGTGCATGGAAATGCAGCTGATTTTTTTTTTTTTTTTTTTGCAGTACGCGGGCTTCTCACCACTGTGGCCTCTCCCGTTGCGGAGCACAGGCTCCGGACGCGCAGGCTCAGTGGCCATGGCTCACGGGCCCAGCCACTCCGCGGCATGTGGGATCTTCCCGGACCGGGACACGAACCCGTGTCCCCTGCATCGGCAGGTGGACTCTCAACCACTGCGCCACCAGGGAAGCCCCACAGCAGATTTTTGATCATGGAATTTAGTACAAGTCTCCAAAATTTGGTGGCAGAGGTAACAGAAATAAGCTGAGAAGATCAAGCCTGCACTGGTTGATACTGTATTACTGCGTAGACATCCTGACTCAGCATAGACTTGGAGTAAGGCCTGGAGAACAGGAAGGTACTGGCAGCCTAGGTATTTAATTATGTGGTTAATTGTGTAGACGGTCATGAAGTCTTCCTACTCATTAGGATGCTTCCAGACATAAAGTTATATCTCTGAAATGACAATTTCCTCTTTTGAAAAATGACAATATAATGGTACCCGTAACATAACGTACGGATTTGCTCACAGAATATCTGTAAAGCCACTGTTCAGTGCCTGGCAATGAATAGCTATGGTTTATTAGTGATTTAATTCTATGAGATTTTATCCTGCAAGTAGATAGCCTTTAGTAACCAGAGATGGTCAGGGGTAGAAGCAATAAGAGAATGAAATGTCTACTAGTGTTCGGGCTAGAAAAGTCCTTCAACTGACCTAATGCTCTAAATTCTAAGCAGTGCTTTTTATTCAGCACAATGGTAGAAAGAATGGAGATGACACAATTGAATACCTGAAGTTTAGGGCTAGAACCCTCTCCTGCTCTGCCATTAACTGGGCCCTCTCCTTTTCCATCTTCTCAGTCAGTTCTTTCACATGTTCCTGATAACCGTTTTCTCTCTCTTGCATCACCTGGTCATTCTTCTTTTGCATTTCCTCCAACATTTTGTTTGCAGCTTCTGCAGATTTAGACTTTATACATTCCACGTAAGAAGAAAAATAAGCGGAGAAATATGAGGATCTTAATTTATTGTTAGAGCTTTATTTTCACACTTTTTGCTTGTTTGTTTGCTTATTTCATGAAGAAAACTTCTTGTTATTTTTGCACTGAGGAATCAGAGGACAGATTGACATAAATATTAGTTAAGAAAAGAATCCCCTAAAACTATGAACTATACTTGCTATTTTTTGCTCTATAGTAATATTCCAGGTGGACTAATGTGGCTAACATTAACATTTCTAGCGCTTTCCAACTATGTAGAGGGTTTTCAGTTATTCTCACCTTCAATCTCTTTTTCTTTTTCCGTAAGTGACTGATCAGTATGTTGAAGTGCATCAGCCACATCTTCCTTGGAATCCAAATATTTCTTCAGTGTCTCTTCTGCTTATTGATGCAGAAGAAGTTAGAATTAGGAAATAGAGACTATGGGTTAAAGTAAAACCTAGCAGTACATCTCTTAATTCAACTTCATTTTACCACCCATTTTAAAATTTAAATACCTTTTCAAACTAAGCTTTCTTAAAACCCAACTCCGGATCCACCTTCAAACTTGCTTCATTCTCAGTCACCCCAATTTTAGTAATTTAATTAGTAAATCTTGTCTTCTAATTGTGTGAGTTAAAAACCTTATGGTTATCCTTTATGTCTTTTTTTTTCCCCCTCACAAATCCCAGGTACCATTATCAGTTAATGATGTTTGCTCTGACTTCAAAATAAAACTAACCAGGGCCCGTCAATTGTCACCTGCTCCTCCCAAACACCCTGGTCCAAGACATCATCACTTCTTGCCTGGACCACGGCATTAGCTTCATAACTGGTCTCCCTGCTTCCTTCCACTCTTGCTCCCCTATAGCCTGTTTTCCTCAAGGCAGCTAGTGTTGTGTTATATTACTTTAAGAAAGATCACTTCAATTTGATGCACCAAATCCTCTGCTGATTTTCCAACTCCTTCCAAGTAAAATTGAAACTTCTCTCAGTGGCCTCCAGGATACTACTTTGTTTAGCCTCTGGCCCCTGAGCATCTCTCTGACCTCACCTCCTGCCACCTCTTCCTTTGCTCACTGCCTTCTTAATGCTTTTCCTGCCATTCCTAGAACATCAACCAATTTATCCTTCTGGATGTTTCTGTTGTTTGAAATTTTCATCCTCTAGATGCCCACTTGGCTCACTCCCTGACTCCTTTGAAGATTCTGCTGAAACAGTACCCCACGATAGAGGCCTTCTCTAAAAACCTACATATAAAATAGTACCACATATCCTTCCTCTCCCATGCCTGTAGTCTACTTTGTGTTTCTTCAGGGCACTTTTTTCACTGTGATAGTGATTTCTCAAGTCACTGTAGTATTACTCTCTCCTTTGCCTTAGTAACAGGATGCTTAATTTTTTCCACCAGGGCACATTGTGGGCCTTGATAAAATGTTGCACTTTCTAGTCAACCTCCCGGTAGCTGAGGTGACCATATGATTAAAATATAGCTACTAATACCACTTATGTGGAATGTTATATAGTACTTTTTGCAGATCGCCTTAAAGAGAGTTGACCCAGAGACTTTTAACTCTTCTGTTTTTCCCTTTTCTTTCCATCTGTAATATGCAAGTAGTGGGTGAAATTCCAGTAGCCATCCTAGACCGTAAGTTGACCTTGAAGATGTAGGCTGGGTGCTAAGGTGCTGGAGCAGAGCAAAGAAGTGGCCTGGGAACAGGGTGATTGTGGAGTTGTCATAGCACCATGGACTCCCTCTGCCATACTTCTTGTATATAAGACAGAAAATTTTGTCCTTTTTAAGCCATTCTTGTCTTGTTTTATTTTATTTTTAAATAATATGTACCCAAACCTAATTCTAACTGATATAACCTGAGTATACCAGCACAGAAGTATAGTTAAGAGCAGAGAGTCTGCTACAAGGATTTCTATTCCAGCTGTACCACTTATTACCTGTACATCTTAGGTGAGTTATTTTACTTCCCTGTGCCTCAATTTTCTTATTTATAAAATGAGGACATTAATAACATGTACTTCATAGGGGTGTTGTGAGGATTGAATGAGTTAAGCCCATTTGTTTCCTGAAACAAAATAAGGTCTATATGTGTTAACTCTTATTATTATTAGTTTTTTCTGTAAGCTATAATTTGTTGATTGCTGATACTTTGAAAGAACTTGTTTTCTTTTAATTGCACTAACCACAGAAATTTGACAAGGTCTAGCATATAGTTAGGACTAAGTAGATAATTGTTGGATGATTGAATGACTAAGTTATTGAAGAAATTCTACAAACATTTTGGGGGGCTCCATCTGTGCTTCCAAGAAAGAATCTGTTATTCATCCCATGGTAGTCTCTCCTATTGGATAAATCAGTGAATGGATCAATGAAAAGCACAGGCACTGTTTACCAATCACATTTTGGTTGATTCCACTGTAGTTTGAAAGTGTCACCTCAGCAAGTCCCCAGAAATGGTACTCAGTAGGTAGTTTACCTGTATCCCCTTTCTGGGGGACTGGTAGTACTTATTCTTTAGCTCCTGCTTCTTCCAAATAGAGATGATAACCTCCTGGTTTAGAAAATATTCTTGCTTCACATCTTCGTATACAGGGCCAAAAATATCCTGAATTAAAGCCATGCAATAAACTGAGGGTGCTTTCATGTTCTGCTTACAAAAGTCATCTCACTTTGCTTCTAACCCTTCCTGTGAAGTGAAAAAATAGTACAGAAGGTACAGTAAGCCATTATGAGGTTGTTAACCACACACAGATTACTGGAAATGCTGCTTCTGCAGAGAATGTGGCGTATAAACATTACACACCTCTCATCATGCTGGGAGATTCTAGAATACCCCTAAATAGAGTGCTGGTTTAAAAAAATACATCTACTTCTCTTTGTGATTATCTGAAGCTTTTTCCCCATGCTTTTTTAGCTTCAGAGAATGATTCTCAAAGCATAGACGCTGTTCCATATAGAAACTTCTCTTTTCAAGTCCCTAATTTAGGAATAGTTTACCACACAAATGTTCAGTAAGACAGGCTTGCAGGGAGTTCCTGGTTCCACTACTTCGTGACTTAGTGACATTCAACTTTCATGAAATGAGGTTTCCTTTTTGTAAAACACAGGAAATTTTATCTATGTCATAGATTCCACGTCAGGATTATATGCAGTGGTTCAAAGTATTAAACCAGTGACTTTTTCATGAGTGCTCAAAAGGGTCAATGATTAGTGGTACATTCTTTAAAATGATAATACTTTTGCATATTTTCTCAATACAAGACTAACGAAGGTAATGGAGATTGTACTGCAGGTATTTTCGGTATGGAGAAAGCTTAACAAACAGCATTTTCACCTACATCAAATTATTGAAGAGAACTTGTATATCAAGTGTTTCTTTAGTCTAGAAAGATGTCCATTGTCTGCTGACCTTCACTATTTAGTTTCATCAGAACCCCTGAAAACAGGAAGGTGTAATTTGAAAACTCCTGCCCTTCAAGCCAGAGAAGGGATTGTCATCTGTCAAGTGATTATTTGTCATACAACAATCCTTCCTTAATTTGAAAGGACTCAGACTTGAGTCCTCAAATAGCATTCTTATAATCGATTTCTCTTCCCTGTCTTTCTGAATATTTTACTGTTGCTTTACATTAAACACAATACGTTTTTAGGGTTTTCACAAAGAAGTGAATCCTCCTGGATAATTAGCAGAGAACATGAAAACACTGTGTCTTTACTAACTTTAAATGAAAAAATAAATTAAAATAATCTTAGGTAAATATAATTTTACAGTTTACTTTTTGCTTAAAATGTGGCATCCATAGGGTGGAAATTAACAGAAGAGGATATCTGTAATAACCATAGTTGGTCATGGTACCATAGTCTCTAGGACTAAGTCTAAAGGAAGTCTATTCTTTCAGTAAAGATTGCAAATGAGTACACATAACGGAGGTCTGCTGTCTTTGGGAGGACTACTCATATCAAGAAAGGCCCAGATTTTTCTGCCTCTCATTAACCAGAATAGCAAATATACCCCTAATTTTTTCTGGAACACTCAGTCCACATCCTTGAAAGAGTTCTTCAAGATTTCAGTGACCTCTTTCTCACTGACCCTGTGCAGGTCCTGCAGCTCCTGGAGGGTTTCCGTGGGCAGCTGCACCTTCTGGCCCATCCATTGGTCATAGTGGGCAATGGCCTTTTGCACTGCGGCCAAGTTCTTAATCTGGGCCAAGGCCAAGACTGCATTCTCCATGCAGGGCAGATCCCCACTACTGATGGCATTGATGTAGGTCAGCACCAGGCTCTCTAGACCTACAAAAGAGAATTTTAAAAAATAGTGACTATTAGTTGGTGAGAGAGAGAGGAACAACTGTATTCCGTTTAGTCCTGAGCATATAAATTTTATTATTTTGTATCAACGGCTAGAGTATTTTTTTTATGCTTTTCAAGTGTCACAAACAATAGTTTTAAGGATTTTTTGAGAAGAATAGTGATGGAATATTTTGTTAACCTCTAGTTTCAGAGGAGTTTAAAGCTTCCCTTTCCTCCTCCTTCCCTCACCCAAATGGAAGATGTTGGAATGAATGGGTTAGAGTAAGGATATTTTGGGGACAAGATAGTAAGTCTTGATCTTTTCTTAGCCTTACTGTATCTCTCTTTTATATACTGTACTGTATCTCCCTTCTAATATATAAAAAAGATCAAGAAGACAATTTAGCATACACAAGCATTTGTGTGTGTGAGTGTAGGGGTACACGTGGTACCGGCCACTAGTCCTGGGTCTGGCCTAAATAAGAGGATCTTTCTAGATAGTCTCTCATCCAAGCTCCATGCAGTGTGATCAGTTCATCCACATTTGCTAGGGATTTATGGTTTTAGCATTGAAAATCTCATATACCAGGAAATGCCAGCCTCGGGCAAACTGGAGTTGTTGATCACCCTACAACTACCAGTTTTTGGCTACAATAATGTATCACCTCACACTGATCAGAATGGCCATCATCAAAAAGTCTACAAATAATAAATGTTGGAGATGGTGTGGAGAAAAGGGGATCCTCCTACACTGTTGGTGGGAATGAAAATTGGTGCAGCCACTATGGAGAACAGTATGGAGGTTCCTTAAAAAACTAAAAATAGAGTTATTTTATGATCCTGCAATACTACTTCTGGGTGTATATCCAGAGAAAACTGGAATTCAAAAAGATACATGCACCCCAATATTCATAGTAGCACTATTTACAATAGCCAAGACATGGAAGCAACCTAAATGTCCATTAACAGATGAATGGATAAAGCAGATACGGTACATATATACAATGAAATATTACTCAGCAATGCAAATGAAATAATGCCATTTGCAGCAACATGGATGGACCGAGAGGTTATCATATTAAGTGAGGTAAGTCAGACAGAGAAGGACAAATATCATATGATATCACTTATATGATGAATCTTAAAAAATGATACAAATGAACTTATTTACAAAACAGAAATAGACTCACAGACAGAGAAAACAAACTTATGGTTACCAAAGGGGAAGGGAGAGGAGGAATAAATTAGGAATTTGGGATAAACAGATACACAGTACTACATTTAAAGTTGATAAAAAACAAGGACCTACTGTACAGCACAGGGAACTGTATTCAATGTCTTATGATAACTTATAATGGAAAAGAATCTGAAAAAGTATACATATATATATATATATATATATATATATATATATATATATATATAACTGAATCACTGCTGTACACCTGAAACATTGTAAATCAACTGTTCTTCAATTAAAAAAAGACAACTAGCAATTTTGGGGCACTCAATCCTGGGCCTTCTCTTTCTATAGTTTTAAGTAGTGCCATCTATGTTTTAACTTCCTGCTTTGAGTTGATTTTTAAGCTTTCGATTTGTATATTGAAATATCTGGATGATACTCCTTCTTGTATACATCAGAGAAAAATCAATACTAAATGATCCAAATCTAAACAACTTCACCAACTCTGGAAAACTATTCTTCCTCCAAGTATTTCTTTTAGTAAATGACATCTGTTCAAGCAGTTGCTTAAGCTCAGAACGCTGGAGTCGGACTTGACACTTCCTTATCATTCCTTCCACACACCACGCCCATATGCCCTCCATCATCAAGGTTTATGGATTTGACATTCAAAATATGTGTGGATTCTGTCCATGTTGACAATCTCAATTGCCACTATCTTAGCCTAGCATAATCCCTATTTATTATTAAAATATTGCAGTATCATTCATCTTCTCATTGCTTCATGTACATCCCTCCAACATGGTATCTACAAAATACTCAGAAGGATTTTTTTAAGTATAAACATAACCAGTCCTTTTAGGTATGGTTCCCTGAATACTTCTCCAACCATGACGCCACTCTTATTCACTCTACTCTTGTTCAAATCGCACTTTCTTTTACATTCTTGAAGTCGCAGAGATCTTTACTGTCTTCGAACTTCTCACGTGGTATTACCTCTGTCTGCAAAGCTATTCGAACTGTTCTTCTAATTAACTCCTACTCATTTTCAAGTTCTCATTTTACATGTCACTTTCAGAGACAAATATTCTCTGTCTTTGAATCCAAAGCAGCTATCATTTTAATTTATTGTGCTTATCATTGTTTATCATTAGAGTTAAATAAATTGTTTTAGTACCTTTTGATCCCACCGTGCTAGAATGAAGATAGAGCTAAAATATTTTAATCCACCATTACGCCCAGTGGTTGGTGCATTGCAGGCACTCCTAATCAATTCACATATTTTTTGCATTGATAAACAAGAGAATTGTGTTAAGGTTAGTGGCAAAGCTTTGCAAACATGGAGTATTTGCCTTTTCCTGACTTTGTCAATCATACAACTTTCCTGGAAGGAAATTTCATAAATAAGGAGAGAAGTTGGTAGAGAAGGTTACTACACCAGGATTAGATTCTAGTTTGTTTCCTTTATTTACCTTGCTCATGTGAATATTAGATAACACCAGAAATACTTTTAGTTCCCATATAAAATTCACAAAGTGACACTTGTGGTGTGTTTTCCTTGGCATCATTAGACTCTGTATTTGTCAGAAGTAACCCTCATGGTTCCCACTTCTATTGTCTACAGTGGGCAATAGGAAAGTCCAAGTATGGGCAGTGAGAGGGACTCATGAGGCCCATTGACTGTGATGCCCCCTGAGAGAGTCTTGGCCTTGGAATGGCTGAGGATGTAGAAGCAGAAGTCTTCAAATTGTTCTCTGAATTCAGGGTTCAGATCTTCCTCCTGTAGCTGCTCCTGGCGGGTGAGGTACTTCCTCTGAGAAGGGTGGTCAAAGATGAAGCACTTGTTCTCTGGGAAGAACTTTCGGATACATAACCAAGGTTCATTAAAGCTTTTAGTTTTTTTATCAGTACCTGGAGGAATGAAAATTTGAGGTAGTACAATTTCAGGCTGATTCCTTCAAATATATGACCCTTCAACTTAGTAATTTGCACAAATCCTATATTAAGAGGTAAATATTAACTAATCATGGATCAGACCAAAAAAATTAAAGGGATAGAGAAATGAAATTTCTTTTCTTCTCCAAGAAGGAGGTAACTTAAAATTAGACCCAATTGATTCATCTAAAGAATGTTTCATTTCCTCTAACAGAACAGCCAGGATAACAAAGTTACGAAATTATAATTTTCAGCACCTACATAGAAATGGTCATTGTGATATTGTTTTCTCTTTTTTTTGTTAGCCAACCATCAGGCCCAGTAACCTTGCTTTAGCTGCAGTGAAAGCTTCCGGTACTCATCAGCAGTGATGGGTTGCCCATTTGCTTCCAGCTCCAGGGAGAAATCTCTCAGAGCCCACACCAAGTCTGGAAAGAAGCTCACAAAGTCAGCTGAGTCTTTGGCCTCACGTTTACCAGGTGAGGATTTTGCCTTGATTCAATCTGTCAGTTCTGTCACATAGCTGAGATGATAACATAGGAAAACTGCAGAAAAGGAGTAGCACCTTTTATGCTGTATTTTCTCCCAAAGCTTATCTAAAATAATTTTTCTTAATCAGTTTATTCATTCATTCCACAATTTATTGAGCAACTGCTATGAACCAGGCACTGTCTTAGAACCAATAACATTGCAATGAGTGGGACAATTCTACCGTACACATTCTAGTGAGGGAGATAGATGATAAATGAATAAACAAAAATGTAATAAAATCTGAGTCTTGTTAATAATTGTCTTGAAGGAAAATGAACCCAAGCTAAAGGTTAGAGAATAACTGTGTATGTCTGCATGTTGTACTGGTTTATGTAGTGGTTCAGGTAAATTCATCCTGAGATGATCATTGAGCAGAGATCTGAATGAACTGAGGGAGCCAGCCATGCACTAACTCATTGGAGGAATATTCCTGGCAGAGGAAATAGCTCCTACAAACGCTCAGATAGGAAATCACTGAGTGTGTCAAACATATAGCAGGGAGACCAGCATGGCTAGGGCAGAAGTCCTAGAACGGATAGGGTCCAGACTATGTCAGCCCTGTAAGCCATAGAGAGTGTTTGAATTTTAATCTAAATTTAATGGGAAGCTATTGAGAAGCTTTGAGCTGAGAGGGGATATGACCTGATGTTTGTTTTTAAAAGATCATTCTGGCTGGTGTTGTATCTGTAAGAGACAAGAGTATAAGCAGAAGCATTAGGCAGTTAAGAGGTAACCCAGAGGAGAGAAGATGGAAGTTTAGACTGGAGTTATCACTGAGGAAGTGGTGGAAATTAGCCAGCCTGGGAAAATACCTATGACAGTGGAGCTGACAGGACTTGTGACTAATAGTTTGCAGGTTATAAAGAAAGGAATCATCCAAGATGAATCCTAAGTTTTTTGAGGTTTTTTTGTTTGTTTGTGGTACGCGGGCCTCTCACTGTTGTGATCGCTCCCGCTGCGGAGCACAGGCTCTGGACGCGCAGGCTCAGCAGCCGTGGCTCACGGGTCCAGCCGCTCCGCGGCATGTGGGATCCTCCCGGACCGGGGCACGAACCCGTGTCCCCTGAATTGGCAGGCAGACTCCCAACCACTGCGCCACCAGGGAAGCCCGAATCCTAAGTCTCTGATCCAAAACTGTGATGGTGAAGGAGTGCTTTTGGTCAAAAAAATTAAGAGTTCTGTTTTTTGACACACTAAGTTTCAGTTGTTTCTTATACATCTAAATGGAGACTTGTAACTAGATACACAATTTTGTGCCTGAGAGCAGTGGTCATGATTACTTATACAAATGTTATGGTGATTGACATAAAGGTGTTAGTGGACTCCTTGAGGCTAGAAGAGATGGCCTAGGGACTGAGAAAAGAATAGAAACCCAAGAATCAGAGAGCTATAATACTTAGAAGCCAATAAGAGAAAGAAGATGCAACAAAGTAAGCAGAAAAGATATAGCCAATAAGGAAAGTGGAATATTAGGTAACTGTGGTGTTTTAGACACCAAAAGAACCAAGTGTTTCAGAAAAGAAAAAGCCATCAACTTTATCGAACGCTCCTGGGAGGTCAGTGAGTATGAGAGCCAACCATTAGATAGAGGACCATGAAGGTAACCTTGACAAAAGCTAATTTAGGACAATGCTTGAAACTCAGTTTATGGAAATGTTGGAGTTGTTGATAATGACCAGAGCTAAGAATGCAGGAGAGTGGAGGATTAAGATGAGGAGGTGAGGGAACTGAGAGACCAGAGTGTTAGACGAATGTCTGTTGGGTGTTTTTTTTTTTTTTTTTTTTTTTGCGGTACGTGGGCCTCTCACTGTTGTGGCCTCTCCCGTTGCGGAGCACAGGCTCTGGACACGCAGGCTCAGTGGCCATGGCTCACGGACCCAGCTGCTCCGCGGCATGCGGGATCTTCCCGGACCGGGGCACGAACCCATGTCCCCTGCATCGGCAGGCGGACTCTCAACCACTGCGCCATCAGGGAAGTCCTGTCTGTTGGTTTTTAAAGTCTCTAAGAATACAGTGAACTAGGAGCTAGAATATTTAACAGATGAAAGTTTGTTTACAGGGAAGTGGGTAGATGACTTCGCCAAAGGATAGTGTAGTCTCAGTACATGTGCTTCAGAGGAGTTTCTCTTTTTAATGGGAGAATGAGAAAGTCTCTGGAAGCTGTGATAAAGAACAAGGAGGTTACCTAAGTTTTCTGGGACCTATGACATGCAAGGTGTGGGAGAAAAAAATCACCACTTAAGACCACTTGCGAAGTCTGTGGGGGAAATACTGTCCAGAGAGTATAGATAGAACTCAGTCAGAAGGAACTATTTAGAGATGATGATAAGGATCTAAAGATTTGCTGAATGAGACATGAGTTCTAGGGGATGCTGAGGGTTTGGCAATGGAGATTTGTAGGGAGAGGTCATCAAACATGACTGCAGTTTTGACCCCTGGGCTGGACCCAGGCAGCTCACCCTCTCCCCTATCCTTGGAATGTGTACTCCGCTTGCCTTCCCCATGCTGGAAGTTGCACAAGGACACAGCCTTGAGATAGTAAGGGGTGCTGAGACCGTCTGGACTGTGTACTGACTGAGCCCAGGTAAGGTCTCTATAGAGACTTTTAAAATTTGGTGGGTGGGTGTGGAAATCTATTTGTCTTCCAGCCACCTAAGACAAGACTTCTAAGTAAATTCCCTTGCTTATTAAACCTGCCACCTGCCAGTCTGATCTGCCATTTTCTTTGGTCTCTCCCTGCCCTCTGGGTACTAAGGTCAGTTTCAGATTACACCCAGGAAGCTCCTGAGGAGATTGTGACCCAACAGGATTAAGTCAGATAGGGCTTGTACAGAGCCTTGTGCAGCTAAGTGTCTAAGGATAATGTGTGACCAGAAAGGCTTGGGCTTCTGGCGGTGATTGAGGTAGACTGGGATGGTGAGCATAATGGGATTCATTAAAGAGGGGACTCCGAAATTCTTCTGCAGTTGCCCACAAATGTAACTGGTGACAAAATAAAGCTGTTCTTTCCTAGATTTCATGTTGTCTGGACCACAAAATGGATTCTGCAGCTGGTCCATGGCCTGCTGGTTGATGGTTCCCATGCTGTTGTATAAAAAGGTGCTGCTCAGGAGAATGGCCAGGGCAAAAATTCAGGAGTCATTCTGGTTGTCTCCCTAGAAGTCATTGTAGAAACCACATAGAGTGACTTAGAGCACATGATTTCAATTCAGATGGACAGAGACTGATCCCAGATGTCTCTATTTAACTCCGGAAACTTAGGTTAGTCATTTCCCTATGCAAATTTTTATCCATCTGTACATGAATTTATATAAAAACGTTAAATTCATGGTGTAGTGAAATTTAAATTAGGCATTGTACATAACTGCGTATGAGAGTGTAAAGCAAATAAGCACTTGATAGTGGTGGCTATTATGATCATGTAATAGAATTCAAACCTATCTCCTGAACTGAGACTGTGATCCTATTTCTGTTCTCATGACATGTCATGGTGAGGAACTTTTTAGACAATAGTTAAAATATGCCCCTTTAGCAAGAGTAATAATGTATTACAAAGATGTTGTCATCAGATCTTATACTTTGCTTCTCTTACAAATAGCACAGCTGTGGATAACACCATTCCCACCACCTTTCTGGGTTCTCATTCTGAAAAGTCAGATATGTTTGTAAACTGTCTATCAGATTTAGAGACCCCTTCAGTAGCCTCACCAAGACATTTTCCTACAATATGAAAGAAAAATGACTTAAAAAGTCATTAGCCATTATTTTATGGGTTTCAAACCTACCAATGGGCCTTCCTGACCACTCTCAATGCTTATATGTGTGGCCAAGGTATGCAACAATTCTTAAATTAGCCCATCATTCTCATACTCAGTGTTTACTTTTCTCCCATAAGGCTCACTTTGGTTTGCTTCAAATTGGATCTGAGGTCAAATCTTGAGCACAGCCAAGTAAATAAAATAAATGAAAATAAGACATTAGTATGATATACTTGAAGCACAAATCCAGGAGTGGGAAATGATAATGCAAAGAGGGCTATTGATCTGACATAAATAGGATTTAAAAGATTTATTTTTTACCTTCTCCACATCTCCCAGGCCCTCAGTATCAAGCAGAACTAGAGTATGTTCTGGCTTCTTGGGATGAGGCACACACCACATCCAGATGCCCTTCGTGTGAGACTGCACCGTGGAGCCCAGAGAAAAACCTGCAAGGGGGCATGGGGTTAAGAAAGGGTGGAGTTTTAATAGCAGATGGATCTTGAAATTGAGATAATAGTTAACAACATCAAGGTTTAAAGAGACCAATGAAAACGTAATCAGTATTGATCTTAACTGCAACCAGAAGAAGAGAGAAATTAGAACATTCAGTACAAACTGAAATATTTATTTTACCTTAAAGATCAGTATAAGCTTGATGTTAATCCACATACGTTTTAGTAAATGTTTTATTGTTTATTATTATCTGTATTAATTTTCTTTATTACTACCTTACCCCTTCCAGAAAGGCATATTTATACTTTAAAGAGAAAATTAAGGCAAAGTGGTAAGGAAGAGTTGACTCTTATCTTCTAGCACAGAGTAAATGTAAGATGCCCATCACTGTATTGAAAGTTAGCTTTCAATATTCCTCCCAGGTCTCTAACGTCCTCTTTTCGCATCACTGAACTTGATTCTGGGAGTGTAGGTGGACCGAAGGGAATCAGCTGGGCTTTGCTAGTGCCACTCACCCTTTTTCTTCCCAGCCAGCTTGTTCATCAGGTAGGATTTGCCTGTGCAGTAGAGGCCCACGATAGCCACCACCAGAACGGGCTGCTTAATGGCAGACAGGATCTTCACAATTTCTGGATTAACTGACAGTCGCTCATTAATGTTCTCAATAAGGCACTCTGGGCCTGGCATGTGCATCTCTGAGGCCATGTCCAGAGTGCCACCTGATCTGCAAGGGAAGAGATGGGATGGAAAGCAATGTCTAGTCAGTTAGCTGATTGAGGACTTTGCAGTTAGGACTAAAATTTGGTTTTCTCCTTGAACTTTGTTCCTTGTATGTTTTAAAAAGTCCTGTGGCCTATTTAAGCCTGTCCTATAGACTAGTCCACTGGTTCTTTTTAAAAGTAACTTGATTTTGAAGGAGCTTAGCCTTACACAAATTCGTATATACAGTGGATACAGAGTTTCCATATTCCATTTCCCCAGCTTCCCCTAATATTAATATCTTATTTAACCATAGACAATGGTTGAAACAGGATTTTAACATTGATACAATACTATTAACTAATCCACACACCTTTTCCCCATGTCACCTGTTTTCCCCCTGATGTCCTTTTCTGATCCAGGATCCAATTCAGGACCCTTCATTGCATTCAGTCATTACCTTTCCTTAGTCTTCTCTCATCATTGACAGGTTCTCATTTTTATTTTGTCTTTCATGACCTTGGCATTTTAGAAGAATACTGGCCTGTCGTTTTGCAAAATATCCCTCCATTTGGGTTTTTCTCATGATTCCTCATGATCAGGTTGAGGTTATGGGCTTTTGGCAAGAATACTGTGGATGCAATGTTCTGCCAGTCTCAGTGTATCATATCAAGGGATGCATGATGTCCGTAGAACACACTCTGGTGCTGTGATGTTAACTTTGATCACTTGATTTATGTGGTGTCTGCCAGATTTCTCCACTGTAAAGTTACTATTACCTCCTTGTAATTAAAAAGTACCATTCGGGGAGATATTTTTGAGACTGTGCAAATATATTCTCCTTAAAGTTTAATATCATTTTTCTTTTTCTTTTTTTTTTTTTTGCGGTACACGGGCCTCTCACTGTTGTGGCCTCTCCCGTTGCGGAGCACAGGCTCCGGACGCGCAGGCTCAGCGGCCATGGCTCACGGGCCCAGCCGCTCTGCGGCATGTGGGATCTTCCCAGACCGGGGCACGAACCCGCGTCCCCTGCATCGGCTGGCGGACTCTCAACCACTGCGCCACCAGGGAAGCCCTAATATCATTTTTCAATGCTAATTTTAGCATCCACTAATAGTGATTCTTGCTTGTAACAATTATTACTGTAGTGCTTGTCTGTAGGTGATTTGTACTTGCACCATTCCTTCAACATTTACTAACTGAGGTTCTATTGTAAACAAGAGCTGTTCCTTCTCCTTTATTTATTTTTTTACTCATTCAATTATTTAGTTGTATCAGTATAGACTCACAGATATTTATTTTATTTTATTCTATGGGGTTTAATACTTTACTATCATTATGTACTTTTTGCTTAATTTGCCCCAGATTTGTTCATTGAGAACTCCTTTAGCCTGGCTCCTGGGTCTTTTGGGCATGCTTCCATCATATTCTGAGCACTTCCTTACTTTGTGGCACCACAGGGTATTCCTGATTTGTCTTCTATGTTGCCTGCTTCAGCTCTAGAATTGGCCATTTCTCCCAGCAGCCCTGATTCCATTCTTTGGGTAACAGAACTTAGATGCCAAGATATCACACTAGATATGTACATTACTTCTAGGTCCCCTCAGTGAGCCAAGTTAAGAAATGTGTGTATGAATACTAGTATAAGTGTACATAAATCTATATTTATCTATTTATTTCTGTATAAAATCTTAATTTCCTGCTCGTGTTTCTAATTCCAATTCAACACAACAGGAATTATTCAAGTTTTTCCCCTCTCTTTAAACTCCTTACTCTGACTATGAGAGCCCCGGCCCTAATTATCAATAATAAATTTGCTTAAAGCGCCCCGGCCCTAATTGTCCATAATAAATTTGCTTATGTGCTCAATCCTAGTATATGCATAAAGTATCAATAGTTTCAAAATTGCTAATCTATGCCTCTGTGATAAATAAATTTACTAACTAAAGTACATTATTAGGATCCAGTGGTTTTTGTCTTTAGCCTGATATATATATATATATATAGTCAAAACACTGTATTCCGAAATTCTTAGATTTGTTCTTTCCTTTCTCCTCCTCTTCAGCATAGTTATTCATTTGTAATGCAGTCACTTTCATTTGTTACTGTTTATGTTTCATTTAGGCCTCCCCCAAGTCTTGGTTAATTTTAAGTATGTGTTTATTTTTTGAGTATGTAAAACATTACATGGGTCTAAGAGTCAGAGTTTTCCGAAAAGGTGTACTCAGAGAAATGTCACTTCTTCTTCATCTGACCACTCCATTGCCATCCTACCTTTCTATTTTTACTACCCTATTCTCACCCATCCTCTGTGAATAAGTACCCAATCTCATTAGTTTCTGGTTGATACTTCCTAGTTATCCTTTTCATAAATGAGCAGATATATTTTCTTATTCACATTTTCTAGCAGGAAAGATCACATGGTATAGATATATGGAAATCGCTCTGTATCACTTCATAAAAAGCTTTCTCATTCTTTTTGACAGGTGCCTACTCCATTAAGTGCATATACCATAGTTTATTTAACCACTCTCCTACGTGTGGGCATTTAGATTGCTTCCAATTTTTTTCAGTTATAATGCTGCAATGAATAACCCTGCTAACTTTGTGTGTATTTATTTTCATATTGTTGCAACTGTTTCTTCTGAATAGATTCCTAGAAATGGGGTTGCTCAGTCAAAAGGTAAGAGTATATACTTTTGTTATATATTGCCAAATACTTTTCCAGAAGAAGGGTATACCAGACTGCACTTCTACCAGCTCATCTTGTATCACATTTCCAGAAAATGGAGGTTCTTTCCCTCTGTGCCTCACATCTTCTGACTTCATTACAAAACTTCCTTTCAAAGCTTTTCACCTTCACATTTCCATCCTTGGACTGAACACCCTGAGCTGTCTGAGCTCAGGCATATACAATAGGCAGGCTGCATCTGGAGCATGTTGTGTCAAACTTATTTATGTAATGTGGAACACACGCCATCCTAACCCAGTCCTGGACCTGGTCTCTCCCAAGTCTGTTCCTGTGCACAGTCTGGGACTCAGGTTCCCCAGTGGCTTCTTCCTCTCCCAGGCAGGCACCCCTGCAGCTCCCACAGCCCGTCCTGTCTACTCACTCACTGGTTCTTAATCCTTGATCTGCATCTGCTTTCACAGGTTTTTCACCCAAGACTGATATCTCTAATCTGAATCTGACTCTTGATGACAAATTGAAATTGTAACGGAGTAATCATAGTTCAGACATAACAAAACTGAAGTCGGGCGGCCATTGAGGATCTAGTCTCAGGCAAATCCCTGTACCACGGAGAACCTGAATTTTCTCTGAACTGTATCAAACAAGGACACCAGCAGCTGTATTTGGGGTAACATCTGCCAGCTGCAAATTTATGTCTCAAGGCGTCCCCTTGGAACTATACAACCATTTCAGACCCCAACCATTGTTGCTTAACAAAGGTCCTTACTTTTTGCCAGCGCCAATTATAATTCTTGACAAAGAACTCATGTAAATAACTATGGTGTTACAGTTTTGAATTTTATAAACTTCTATTTTGTAGTCAGGAGGAACACAATTTAAATGCTTCTTGAATCTGTGTCTCCCAGGCTGAAGTCCTAAGAAACTTCAGATAAACACCACTTATTTTCAATCAAGTCACAGTTTCTGAAATTTTGATCAACACTCTGTTTATATATTTACTCAATTATGTTATCAGATTTTAACTTCTTTGTGTTTAAAGATTGATTCCTTATTATCTGCACATATAGCAACTTGCATATTGCTTTTAATTATCTCAGGTAATGAAGCTACCACTATGAAGCATTATCTTATAAATCAAAGCTTGTTTTCTCTCTGAACTCTGCTCTATATATTTATTCACATGATTTTATTTATTTATTTATTTGAATTTTTGAATATATGAATTTTATTTTATTTTTTATACAGCAGGTTCTTATTAGTTATCCATTTTATACATATTAGTGTATACATGTCAATCCCAATCACTCAATTCATCACACCACCACCCCCACCCTGCCGCATTGCCCCCTTGGTGTCCATACATTTGTTCTCTACGTCTGTGTCTCAATTCCTGCCCTGCAAATTGGTTCATCTGTACCATTTTTCTAGGTTCCACATATATGTGTTAATATATGATATTTGTTTTTCTCTTTCTGATTTACTTCACTCTGTATGACAGTCTCTAGATCCATCCATGTCTCTACAAATGACCCAATTTTGGTCCTTTTTGTGGCTGAGTAATATTCCATTGTATATGTACCACATCTTCTTTATGCATTCATTTGTCAATGGACACTTAGGTTGCTTCCATGACCTGGCTATTGTAAAGAGTGCTGCAATGAACATTGGGATGCATGTGTCTTTTTGAATCGTGGTTTTCTCTGGATATATGCTGAGTAGTGGGATTGTTGGGTCATATGGTAATTCTATATATAGTTTTTTAAGGACCCTCCAAACTGTTCTCCATAGTGGCTGTATCAATTTACATTCCCACCAACAGTGCAAGAGGGTTCCCTTTTCTCCACACCCTCTCCAGCATTTGTTGTTTGTAGATTTTCTGATGATGACCATTCTAACTGGTGTGAGGTGATACCTCATTGTGGTTTTGATTTGCATTTCTCTAATAATTAGTGATGTTGAGCAGCTTTTCATGTGCTTGGCCATCTGTATGTCTTCTTTGGAGAAATGTCTATTTAGGTCTTCTGCCCATTTTTGGATTGGATTTTTTGTTTTTTTAATATTGAGCTGCAAGAGCTGTTTATATATTTTGGAGATTAATCCCTTGTCTGTTGATTCGCTTGCAAATATTTTCTCCCATTCTGAAGGGAGTCTTTTCATCTTGTTTGAAGTTTCCTTTGCAAAAACTTTTAAGTTTCATTGGGTCCCATTTGTTTATTTTTGTTTTTATTTCCATTACTCTAGGAGGTGGATCAAAAAAGATC
Source organism: Tursiops truncatus (assembly GCF_011762595.2). Taxonomy (NCBI): domain Eukaryota; kingdom Metazoa; phylum Chordata; class Mammalia; order Artiodactyla; family Delphinidae; genus Tursiops; species Tursiops truncatus. The sequence goes on along the minus strand of NC_047034.1, from coordinate 105,693,716 downwards.
TTGCTGTGATTTATGTCAAAGAGTGTTCTTCCTATGTTTTCCTCTAAGAGTCTTATAGTGTCTGGACTTACATTTAGGTCTCTAATCCATTTTGAGTTTATTTTTGTGTATGGTGTTAGGGAGTGTTCTAATTTCAGTCTTTTACATGTAGCTGTCCAGTTTTCCCAGCACCACTTGTTGAATAGACTGTCTTCTCTCCATTGTATATCCTTGCCTCCTTTGTCATAGATTAGTTGACCATAGGTGTGTGGGTTTATCTCTGGGCTTTGTATCCTGTTCCATTGATCTATATTTCTGCTTTTGTGCCAGTACCATATGGTCTTGATTACTATAGTTTTGTAGTATAGTCTGAAGTCATGGAGTCTGATTCCTCCAGCTCTGTTTTTTTCCCTCAAGACTGCTTTGGCTATTCAGTCTTTTGTGTCTCCATACAAATTTTAAGACTTCTTGTTCTAGTTCTGTAAAAAATGCCATTGGTAATTTGATAGAGATTGCATTGAATATGTAGACTGCTTTGGGTAGTATAGTCATTTTCACAATATTGATTCTTCCAATCCAAGAACAGGTATATCTCTCCATCTGTTAGTATCATCTTTAATTTCTTTCATCAGTGTCTTATAGTTTTCTGCATACAGGTCTTTTATCTCCCTAGGTAGGTTTATGCCTAGGTATTTTATTCTTTTTGTTGCAATGGTAAATGGGAGTCTTTCCTTAATTTCTCTTTCAGATTTTTCATCATTAGTGTATAGGAATGCAAGAGTTTCTGTGCATTAATTTTGTATCCTGCAACTTTACCAAATTCATTGATTAGCTCTTGTAGTTTTCTGGTGACATCTTTAGGATTCTCTGTGTATAGTATCATGTCATCTGCAAACAGTGACAATTTTACTTCTTCTTTTCCAATTTGTATTCCTTTTATTTCTTTTTCTTCTCTGATTGCGTGGCTAGGACTTCCAAAACTATGTTGAGCAATAGTGGTGAGAGTGGACATCCTTGTCTCATTCCTGATCTTAAAAGAAGTGCTTTCAGTTTTTCACCATTGAGAATGATGTTTGCTGTGGGTTTGTTGTATATGGCCTTTATTATGTTGAGGTAGTTTCCCTCTATGCCCACTTTCTGGAGAGTTTTTATCATAAATGGGTGTTGAATTTTGTCAAAAGATTTTCTGAATCTGTTGAGATGATCATATGGTTTTTATTCTTCCGTTTGTTAATATGGTGTATCACATTGATTGATTTGCGTATACTGAAGAACCCTTCCATCCCTGGGATAAATCCCACTTGATCATGGTGCATGATCCTTTTAATGTGTTGTTGGATTCTGTTTGCTATTATTTTGTCGAGGATTTTTGCATCTGTGTTCATCAGTGATATTGGTCTGTAATTTTCTTTTTTTGTAGTATCTTTGTCTGCTTTTGGTATCAGGGTGATGGTGGCCTCATAAAATGAGTATGGGAGTGTTCCTTCCTCTGAAATTCTTTGGAAGAGTTTGAGAAGGATGGGTGTTAGCTCTTCTCTAAATGTTTGATAGAATTCACCTGTGAAGCCCTCTGGTCCTGGACTTTAGTTTGTTGGAAGATTTTTAATCACAGTTTCAATTTCATTACTTGTGCTTGGTCTGTTCATATTTTCTATTTCTTCCTGGTTCAGTCTTGGAAGGTTATACCTTTCTAAGAATTTGTCCATTTCTTCCAGATTGTCCATTTTATTGACATGGAGTTGCTTGTAGTAGTCTCTTAGGCTGCTTTGTATTTCCGTGGTATCTGTTGTATCTTTTTCATTTCTAATTTTATTGATTTGAGTCCTCTCCCTCTTTTTCTTGATGAGTCTGGCTAATGGTTTATCAATTTTGTTTATCTTCTCAAAGAACCAGCTTTTAATTGTATTGATCTTTGCTATTGTATTCTTTGTTTCTATTTCATTTATTTCTGCTCGGATCTCTATGTCTTTCCTTCTGCTAACTTTGGGTTTTGTTTGTTATTTTTTCTCTAGTTCCTTTAGGTGTAAGGTTTGATAGTTTATTTGAGATTTTTCTTGTTTCTTGAGGTAGGCTTGTATTGTTATAAACTTCCCTCTTAGAGAAACTGCTTTTGCTGAATCCCATAGGTTTTGGATCATCGTGTTTTCATTGTCATTTGCCTCTAGGTATTTTTTGATTTCCTCTTTGATTTCTTCAGTGACCTCTTGGTTATTTAGTAGTGTAGTGTTTAGACTCCATGTGTTTGTATTTTTTACATTTTTTTCCCCTGTAACTGATTTCTAATCTCATAGCATTGTGGTCAGAAAAGATGCTTGATATGATTTCAATTTTCTTAAATTTACTGAGGTTTGATTTGTGACCCAAGATGTGATCTATCTTGGAGAATGTTCCATGCACACTTGAGAAGAAAGTCTAATCTGCTGTTTTTGGATGGAATGTCTTATAAATATCAATTCAATCTATCTGTTCTATTGTGTCATTTAAAGCTTGTGTTTCCTTATTAATTTTCTGTTTGGATGATCTGTTCATTGGTGTAAGTGAGGTGTTAAAGTCCCTCACTATTATTGTGTTACTGTCAATTTCCTCTTTTATAGCTGTTAGCAGTTGCCTTATGTATTGAGGTGCCCCTATGTTGGGTGCATATATATTTATAATTATTATATCTTCTTCTTGGTTTGATCCCTTGATCGTGATGTAGTGCCCTTCCTTGTCTCTTGTAACATTCTTTATTTTAAAGTCTATTTTGTCTGATATGACTATTGCTACTCCAGCTTTATTTTGATTTCCATTTGGATGGAATATCTTTTTCCATCCCTTCACTTTCAGTCTGTATGTGTCCCTAGGTCTGAAGTGGGTCTCTTGTAGACAGCATATATATGGGTCTTATTTTTGCATCCATTCAGCGAGCCTGTGTCTTTTGGTTGGAGCATTTAATCCATTCACTTTTAAGGTAATTATCAATATGTATGTTCCTATTACTATTTTCTTAATTGTTTTGGGTTTGTTTTTGTAGGTCCTTTTCTTCTCTTGTGTTTCCCACTTAGAGATGTTCCTTTAGCATTTGTTGTAGAGCTGGTTTGGTGGTGCTGAATTCTCTTAGCTTTTGCTTGTCTGTAAAGCTTTTGATCTCTCCATCGAATCTGAATGAGATCCTTGCTGGGTAAAGTAATCTTGGTTGTAGGTTCTTACCTTTCGTCACTTTAAATATGTCATGCTACTCCCTTCTGTTTTGTAGTTTCTGCTGGGTAATCAGCTGTTAACCTTATGCGAGTTCCCTCATATGTTATATGTCATTTTTCCCCTGCTGCTTTCAATAATTTTTCTTTGTCTTTAATTTTTGCCAGTTTGATTACTATGTGTTTCAGTGTGTTTCTCCTTGGGTTTATGCTGCCTGGGACTCTCTGTACTTCCTGGACTTGGGTGTCTATTTCCTTTCCCACTGTTAGGGAAGTTTTCCACTATGCTGTCTTCAAATATTTTCTCAGGTCCTTTCTCTCTTCTCCTTCTGGGAACCCTATAATGCGAATGTTGTTGCATTTAATGTTGTCCCAGTGGTCTCTTAGGCTGTCTTCATTTCTTTTCATTCTTTTTTCTTTATTCTGTTCCGCAGCAGTGAATTCCACCATTCTGTCTTCCAGGTCACTTATCCGTTCTTCTGCCTCAGTTATTCTGCTATTGATTCCTTCCAGTCTATTTTTCATTTCAGTTATTGTATTGTTCATCTCTGTTTGTTTGTTCTTTAATTCTTCTAGGTTTTTATTAAACATTTCTTGCATCTTCTTGATCTTTGCCTCCATTCTTTACCCGAGGTCCTGGATCATCTTCACTATCATTATTCTGAATTCTTTTTCTGGAAGGTTGCCTATCTCCACTTCATTTAGTTGTTTTTCTGGGGTTTTATCTTGTTCCTTTATCTGGTACATAGCCTTCCGCCTTTTCATCTTGTCTGTCTTTTTGTGAATGTGGTTTTTGTTCCACAGGCTGCAGGATTGTAGGTCTTCTTCCTTCTGCTGTCTGTGGTCTGGTGGATGAGGCTATCTAAGAGGCCTGTGCAAGTTTCCTGATGGGAGTGACTGGTGGTGGTTAGAGCTGGGTGTTGCTCTGGTGAGCAGAGCTCAATAAAACTTTACTCCCCTTGTCTGGTGATGGGTGGGGCTGGCTTCCCTCCCTGGTGGTTATTTGGTCTGAGGCGACCCAACACTGGAGCCTACCCGGCTCTTTGGTGGGGCTAATGGCGGACTCTGGGAGGGCTCACGCCAAGGAGTACTTCCCAGAACTTCTGCTGCCAGTGTCCTTGTCCTCACGGTGAGCCACAGTGACACACACACACCCCCGCCGCCACTGCAGGAGACCCTCCAACACCAATGGGTAGGTCTGGTTCAGTCTCCTGTGGGGTTACCACTCCTTCCCCTGGGTCCTGATACGTACACTACTTTGTGTGTGCCCTCCAAGAGTGGAGCCTCTGTTTCCCCCAGTCCTGTCAAAGTCCTGCAATCAAATCCCACTAGCCTTTAAAGTCTGATTCTCTAGGAATTCCTCCTCCCATTGCTGGACTCCCAGGTTGGGAAGCCTGACGTGGGGCTCAGAACCTTCACTCCAGTGGGTAGACTTCTGTGGTATAAGTGTTCTCCAGTTTGTGAGTCACCCACCCAGCAGTTATGGGATTTGATTTTATTGTGATTGTGCCCCTCCTACCATCTCATTGTGGCTTCTCATTTGTCTTTGGATGTGAGGTATCTTTTTTGGTGAGTTCCAGTGTCTCCCTGTTGATGATTGTTCAGCAGTTAGTTGTGATTCCAGTGCTCTTGCAAGAGGGAGTGAGAGCACGTCCTTCTACTCTGCCATCTTGGACCAATCTATTCACATGATTTTAATCATGACCTCTTTAACCAGGGCTTGATAATTTGATAATTTTGATAATTTTATAAAGTTAAAAGAAATGAAAGTCTTCTTTTAGTAATGCCCTATCATTATCTTTTTAACTTCAGTGTCTCAATCCCTGTAACTTGAAATGTTTATGATAAAACATTTGTTAACTTTTTGAGATACTAGCAAATGCAGAATACAGGCATGCCAGTTTTTATTCTTATCCTGTAAGAAAGCACTTCCACTTCCACTATGGTTGATTATTTCTAACTTGCTCTGGCTGAGGGCTTAGATCTAATAAGATGCCAGTCTTGCCTGCTATCTTGCTTCCCATCGCTTCAGGGGATAATGGCCAACAAAAAGCCTTTTTTCCTATGATCAGGACCTGTTTCCTTTTACAACAATGGCTCACTAGGACTGCCACAAGAAGATAGTCTGTCCGATTTTATAACATGAGGCATAGCACTTTTATAAAAGGGGAATCAATGATTGTCTCAGAAAAAGTGGCTGCACAAAGATTTCATAAGCTCCCAAATTACAATAATGTGTTGCCTTTTTTGTAGACCCCAACTTCTATTTACCTAGAACTAGAAAAGTTTGCAATAATGAAAGAAATGAAGTCTGAGCTTTATTAAGTGGGTTTTATCAAAGATAAGGTATTGGGCTTCCCTGGTGGCACAGTGGTTGAGAGTCCGCCTGCCGATGCAGGGGACACGGGTTCGTGCCCCGGTCTGGGAGGATCGCACATGTTGCGGAGCGGCTGGGCCCGTGAGCCATGGCCGCTGAGCCTGCACGTCCGGCGCCTGTGCTCCGCAACGGGAGAGGTCACAACAGTGAGAGGCCTGCGTACCACAAAAAAAAAAAAAAAAAAAAAGATAAGGTACTTTAAGAAAGTGTCAAGAAAGAAATAATGTTGAAACATTCCTGGTTCTCAGTTTAGACTCTACCTCTGCTGGAACCTAATTCGACACAGAGCTGCAGCAGTGGGCACTTAAAGTGGGCACTGCTGCCCCAAATCAGACTTTCATATGAACTCATTTGCCAGATCAGGCTCAGCTGCAGCCTGTCTTGGGCTGGTCATTTTAGAGAACATTTACTGCCTCTTATAAATCTCTTCCCACCCAGCCTCAATTTTAGCTGGTGGAGAGATCCTTTAGAGGTGAGAAGAAAGCAGCTTCAATTGGAAAGTTAGAAGTGTCATCCTCTTCGTTTTTTATCAGAGTTTAGCTTCACTGATTTCACTTTTCTCTCTCACTAGCAATTTGGATTTGACTTTATTCCTCCAATGTCCTGAGACTTTCCAGATTTTCTTCTGAGACCCAAGGATAAAAATCAAAACTAGCAGGCGACATCTGCAAAGAAATAGACTGAAATGAAACTGAGAGTCCAAGGCTATCACTCAGCAGAGGAATCACTGAGAGCTATGCTAGTGAGAGAGTTTGACGTGATTTCTCAACTGGAAACTTTATTTTTTTTTAATTATAATAGCCATTTTTATATTTGACAATTTGTTGGTATTTATTTGTGTTTGACATTTGACTGACGTTTTTTAAATTTGGAAATACTTAAGAAATACTAATTACAGTTTTGATTTGTTATTTAATTATCAGTAAAGTTATATGAATATGACAGTTATATTCATATCATTAATCTATTTTTCCACTTGTTTGTCTTCTTTATTGGTTTATTTGTTTCTTTATAGACCTTTACACAGATGTAGAGAACAAATGTATGGATACCAAGGGGGAAAGGGAGGGTGGGTGGGATGAATTGGGAGATTGGGATTGACACATATACACTATTGATACTATGTATACAATAGACAACTAATGAGAACATACTGTATAGCACAGGGAACTCTACTTAATGCACTGTGGTGACCTAAACGGGAAGGAAATCCAAAAAAGAGGGGATATATGTATATGCATTGCGGTTTCATTTTGCTGTACAGTAGAAACTAACATTGTAAAGCACTTGTACTCCAATAAAAATTAATTAAAAAAATAAAATGTTGTTAGGGCAAAAGGAAACATAAACAAAGTTAAAAAGGAAACAACTGAGAAAAAATATTTGCAATCTAGATAACAAAGAGTAAATTTCAACTGGAAGCTTTAACTTCTATTATTGGAAGACATTTTAGAGACCGCTTATAATAAAAATGAAAGAAAGGTCCATTGGATCAATTAAAATAATGTTATTTGCTTCATGTTTGGGGCCAGTTTGAAAATTATTAGGATGAGAAAACCTAATATAATAATTTTCTAGGTCAGGTTAGACTCAATCACAGTGGAGCTTGTTACTCATGTTTAGTGAGTGAGGACTGTAAGTTCTTTGAGGGAATGACTATGTCATACATTTTGGAATTCTCTTTACCTAACCCAGGTACTGGCACTTAGTGCTCAATAAATAATAAAAAATAATGAGGATAGATTCCATTTTTTTGCACACTTGATTCATACCCAGTGACAACTTCTTTACAGAGATTAGCCCCTCTGAGTCTTATTACAAATGCTTTTACCACAATATTAGAGCGGTTTAATAATTTGTTAAAATCACAAGGCACTAAGTATGATTTGAACCCCAAAAGTTTTCTCCAGAACCCATGCTATCAACCACCTCACTTAATACCTCTGTGTTTGCTGAGTGAACAATAATAACAGTAATGTTTCTTATTTATCAATTGCTTCCCAGGCCAAACTCTTTACATATATAATTTGAGACTCATAATAATGCTTTATGATATGGGTAATTATTATCCCCACTGTCCCAGGAGGAAAAGAATCAGGAGGTAAGAAATATGTCGACCTAAATGTTCTTTGTTCAGTTTAAAGGATTATGTACCCTACAAATGTTGAGTGCAGTGTTCTATGGATATTTAATAGAACTCAACAGAATTCAGTGGAATTCCTTTCTTTGCTCTTCATTCCATTCTCTGTCTCTGAGTTTCTATCTGGGTATATATACAAATATATACCAATATAATATAAATATGAATAAAAGTAATCTTTACCTGAAATGGGACATACTCTTTAGTTGAAGAGAGAGTTACATAATAAAATACTAAATGGGAAGATTAGAATCGGTGGGAATAAGAAGGGCGAGTGTGGACTGAAAAAATTGTAATGCTAAAGCTATAGTGGATGCCCATCTAAAATATTATCTCAGACTTATGGTTAAGCGTTATGCCCCAACCGGGAGCAGAAGGACCATCCAGGGAACATTTAGAACTGTTACAGGCAGAAATGATGAGTTTTTAAATGAATGGGCCTGGGTCAATGAATACCCATAAGGAAAAACAAGGAAATGACTTCTACCTCATACCATACACAAAAAGCAAGTCAGCGAGATTGTGGGATTCAAAATAAAAGGCAAAACAATAAAGTCTCTAGAAAATAATATGGAAAAATATTTTCAAGTGTTTGAGGATAGGGAAAGATTTTTTTAGGACACAAAATGTTCTAAACATAATTGTAAAGACTGACGGATTTGACTATATAAAATTAAGTTGTTTATCATAAGACACCATTAATAGAGGAAAAAGGCAAAGCACGCATGTGAGAAGACATACATAAATGATAAATGACCATATATAAATATATAAATAACTATATAAATAACTTCTATAATGATAGGTACTCAATAGAAAAAAGGATAGGATACTTAGACTCTGCAAAAAGAAGATATCCAACTGATCATAAACATTAGAAAAGGGTCTAGTATCATAAATCATAAGAGAAATCAAGTGAGCATCACTAGGATATTGTTGTTCACACCTACCACAATGGCTTAAATTAACAATACTGATGATTGCAAATGTAGACTAATATATGGAGCAACTGGAATGCTCAGACATTGCTCCTGAGTAAATTTAGTACAACCACTAGGGTAGCCTTTGATTTTGATATTGATGGCACCAGGAGATGTCTCCTGGTGCTTATGCCCTTGTGTAGTCCCCTCCACATTAAATACAGGCTTGGTCTTGTGACTTGACAATGATACATCAGCAGATATGGCCCAGAGTTGTTTAAGTCTCCTGAATGGAGACTTGTGCTTTTGGAGTTGAGCCTCTATAAAGATCAGGCTAGACCACTGAATGATGAAAATTCCATGTAAAGAGATTGGTTTCTGTCTTCCAACAATCACCACCAAGACCCCATAGATGTGGATGAGTCCACCTTGTATCCTCGACCTCCAGCTATTCACCAGTAGAAGGTAATAGCTACATGAGGGTAGCAGGTGAGTCTAGCAGAACAATTCACCCAATTCACAAATTTGTAAGAAATGAAATAATTGTTGTTTTGAGCCACTAGGATTTGAGTGTTTATTATACAGCAATAGAAAATGGAGTCAACCACTCTGGAAAACTGGCTGGCATTATATACTAAAGTTGAATATAAGTACTCTATGGACTTGACCATTTCACTCCTAAGTACATTACTATCAGAAATATATGCACATGCATATCAGAGACATATATAGAATGACCGTTTCATAAGTATTTATAACATCGCCAAACTGAAAATTATCCAAATGTAAATCAACAGTAAAATGGATAAGTGGTATGTCTGCACAATGGAATATCTTATAGCCATGAAAATGACCATACTACACTTATACCCAATACTGAAAATTAATCTCCAGATTGTCATGAGTGAGAGGAGTTGGACCCAATAATATTCATTCCATTTATGTGAAGTTCACAAACAAGCAAATCTAATCTCTGATGTTATAAGTCAGAAAGTAGTTATTTTAGAACTGGAAGGAGGGGTTATTGATTAGAAGGGGGCACAAGAAGACCCCTGGTGTATTGGTGCAAAATGAACCAGGGTGGTTGTATTCATTTTCTGATATTTCACCTACTGTGTACTTTTGAGCTGAGCAATTTTCTGTTCCTGTCTTATACATACACTAACATTTTTTAAAAATGTTATAGGACATGTCTTTACCCTTATAAAAAAGCCAGCTGGGGCCTATTTTATGAATGTGTTCTCCCCACAACAAAGAAAAACAAAATGACTATGCCCTGCCTTGCTTCTTCCCCAATGTCACAGTCATCCGACAATATTTAGATGACTTTGTGAAATAACTGGAAAATGTAAAGCCTAGTCCAAATTAAGTTTCTTACCTGCACTTTCGGGAAAATTGGCTCAGATCCTAAAATGATCGGTCACTGTGTCAACAGAGTTTGGGGCCACATCAACTCTAATCTGAGAGAAACTGGGCAAGGACCCTCCTATCCTACCTGTCTCTTTTCTTGCCTTCTCTAACTTACCCTGATCAATATTTTGCAAATTATAAGGTCTATAATTCATCCCTATATTTTTCATGAATGTAAAATTCTGGTCAAAGGTAAATTTGAAACTTTAGTTACTGTTACTACAAGTGAGATTGAAAGTGAAAGTAGGTCAGGGCTGCTTTGAAATAGGGCTAATGCTGAGAAATCACTTGTTGCTTCTCCTGACCAGTACAATCTGTTGTTTTTATCAGGCAACCAAAAAATAATTCCAGGAACAGTTGAATCTTCTTGTGAATTGTGTGTAATATAAGGTAAATAAAAGTGAACAACACCTGCTGGAAAAAGCTCATTTCCCTATCCCCTTTTCAGAGGGTTTCTTTGGTAACAAAGAATCAGTGTCTTTTCTCTAAACTTATGAATGTAAATAAAACTCCAGGGTCTAAATAAAACCATTGGCAGCTATACAAACCAGAGGAGTCTCCAAGTGTTTGGGCTTCACCCCTATTGAAGTATGAACACCCAGAAACCTAGAGCTTCAGGTTTCCTGACAATTGAGAACTTAGAAATGTTTTATTATTCTTTCAGATGAGGACAATTAACTGGACAGTAGCTACTTCAATTTTCAAGTGAGATTAGGGTGAATTCTTTAAAAGATAGTATAGGAAGTTCAGGATGTCACAGCAAACTGTGCTGCACAGTACTCATGGGAAAACAGGATACCATTGATCCAAGGAAACATGTCACATACTGGCTAAAAACAGTGCAAAAGGGTGTTACCTGCTTGGCTATAGAAGAAGTGTGAAATTTTATCCTGACTTTCTAGTCACTTTCAGCCTACCTATATGCATATACTTGGTTCTTTTTACTCAATAATAAAAGTCTTCCTTCTTTTCGAAATTGTTATGGGGAGGATGTTCTCTGTTGATTAAAATTTTAATTCACAACAATATGAAGCAATTGAATTTGCTCTCTACCCCCAAACCTTTTTCCAGATGAACTAAAGTTAATATTCATAATAAATTTGGCATGTTGGTTGAGAATAATTCAATTTATGGTAGGTATAAAATTATTCTATCAATGAAATACTTATAAATCAATAATTAGTATAGAAAAGCCTGGAATAATATATTGCATACTCCAAAATCAACCTTATTTCTCACTAATTGAAGGTACTAGAGATTATTTTTTATTTTTATACATTTCTGAATATTGTGGATTTTTTCAATGACTACAAATTATTTTATAATAGTAGAAAAACATACCCAACAAAAAGTAATTTTCCTTTTGAAAAAGAAAATCATTTTTTCAAGCAATATTTTTTTGAGTATCACAATCTGTTGGTCATTCATTTTTTAGAGAAGTATTTAATAAGCAATGGTGCCATACCTTAATGTTCAACTGTGTACAGACAGGGAGTTATTATATTAAGGTAGGTCATGTAGGAAAGATGGCTTGGAATGAGGGATTGTACTGGTCTCCTTGGTTTGGACCAAAACCAGTCTCATTTGTTATAGTTGCACCATCCAATGTTTTTATCCTAGCGGGCAAACAAGAAAACAAATTATTAAATTATCCATGTGGTAATTTAAAGTATTTTTCAATAAGCAGTGTGCTGTGTGCTTCCAATCTGCCTCTGGTTTAAACCTATGGGGTCATTAATGAGCATGTGAATTGCCCTAATCTGGTATCATCACCTTAGGAGTTAGCAGAGGAAGTATTCATTTCTAATTTACAACAAGGAGTTTATTAATTGACATAAGGGTTAGCAGAAATAATGAAGTCATTAGTGTTGAAATTATATGATAGCTTCGGAGAAGTGATCAGAACCTGATACCCTGCCAGCTATGCATATTCCAGGGCTAGAACCTGAGGTCCTGCTTCTCGCCCCAGAGAGAGAATCCTGTCCCTGCCACAGAATCTCACTGCCTCCACCTGGAGATGAATCTTTGCTGCACACAGAGGGACCTCCCCAGGCTGTAGAGAGATTGTTTAAATGCTCTCACCTTCTTGTTATTTTCAAGGTACACATATGTTGCAGAATTTAATCTGAGACTGAGGAGACCACAAGAACCCACCTGACACTTGCCAGCTCTCCTGAGCTTCCTTAAGCTCTTTCCTGTGTTCTTAGAGGGAGGCCTCCTCTCTCTCTCTCTCTTTTTTTCTTTTTTGCATTTCTCATAATTTCCTGCCCCTAATCCCTACTTCATCACAGAAGTATTTCCTTAAGAAATACCCTGTTTTGAGACCAAGCTGACAGGTGAGAAGACAGCATAAGCTGTCTTCAAGCTGAAGATAAGGCTGAGAAGTAAGGAGAGAATTCTAGGAATGGCAGAGCTGCTGACTTAGTGTATAAAATACCACGTGCAAGGATGGTTGAGAAACTGGCTTCCAAAAAATTTGTGCAAAAGTTACTTGAAATAGATCTTTTATTCCTGCAATGTCAATAATTATTAATTAGTTTTCAAGTATGTGAGAGGCCTTTTGCCTGGAACCTTTGCTTTGTGTATATAAAATATGACAACAGATGACAACTTATGCTTGAACTACAAAATGGGTGAATATTGCTTTCACTCAGCTTCATTGTCCTTTGTCTCACTCTTGACCCCTTTTTAATTGTTAAACATCTCTAATTGCATGTCAACATTCTTGTGTTGAATGTTGCATATTCCATTCACTGGTCATGTATACTGGGCAGATTGATGGAGACACAGCACTTTTCCCTGCCCCTTTATCCCCTTTCTAGACCATCCAGACATGCAGTATGGAGCATATTTCTCTAGATGAGACCAGTGGGCTTCAGGACTTGCTCAACTCTCAGACTTCTCATTCCAGTGTTGGTTGGAGAAACTGCAAGGTGACTAAGAATTACCTCACCTCCCTCAGGAAAGCAGAGCTGTGCTCCTCCGCCTTTAGAAGCAAAGAAGAAATGAAGACTGATTACAGAGTTGCTGTTTCATGGCTCAATGGATAACGTTCAGATTCTACCACGCTGTCAGCCTGTGTGTATTACGTGCACTGAGATATTGGTTCTCGTAGAAAAAGCATGATTTTATTTCAGCAGAAGCACCTGAACTGATTTAAAAAAACATCAACTACAGTGGAACTATGAGGGGTTTCCATGATTCTGGTAATTTCTTTACTGTTTTAAACACCATAATTACCCTGTGAGATAAAGGCAATAGCTTAATTCCTGGTAATTGTCATGGGAGGAAGTTTGAGGACACAGAGCATATAGAGTTTCTGTCCCTAAGAGAACAAGACAACAGGTTCAGATGGGAGAGCATGTCCTTTCTGCCTTGGTGATTCCCATCTGCACTAGTTCCTAAAACTGTATCCAGTATTTTGAGATACCTGGGAAAGCAGGGAATATAATGGGGACATAGTAAATGGAATGGCAGTTCTTGTATTTACTCAGCCTACACTGGTTGTTTATGTGGTGGGCTCTGCACTGGCAACTAACAATATATGATTCTGACCAATACATGAGATCAAGAGACAGTAGGGGAGACAAAAGTGCACAGGCAATTTCAAGTTCATAATTATATAAAAAGTGTTGTTTCAGGAGTGACAACATGCAAGGCATGGCAGCACAGATGTGGGTCACCCCTTCCAGCCTCAGGAAGTTAGGAAGTAGGGGATCATAAGGAGGAACAGAGGTTAACAAATAAGGGGTATCAGATGAGGAAGCATGAGTGTCTTTTTAAGACAAAGGCCCAGAGTTAAGAGAATATGTCCGGCTTGTAGAATTACAAGGAGTTCATTCTAGCTACTGCAGAGTCTAAGGCAGTAGACAGCATACGAACTCCCCCCAAAATGGAGTTGACCCTGAAGAAAAAATTTTCTTCTGGTTCACTAACTTCACAAATTTGGGGCTGGGATTTAGATGCCATTCCAGCTAACTTCCCATATGATTTAGTATCTAAAGAGATTAGGGGGATTAGGAATTTTAAAGCTTTATTGAAAAACCAAATATTGATGAACCCACAGTATAATCAAAACTCCACCACATATACTGAGCACAGAGACATGCTTTGGGACAAAGGTGACTCATGGTTCCCAGTGACAATGATCCCCTCTTTTGGGGGTCTTAGTAGTTGCATGGGTGAACAAATAAGAATAGAAAATTTTTGAATGCACCTGGAAGTTACTATTCAGCTAGTCTTCTGGCATGTTATCAACTTGTAATAAGAGATTTTTGTCACTCGTTGGCTGGTCAAGGACAAAGCACTTCCATTTTAGAAAGAACCACCTGATAAAATCTGGGCATGTTGGAATTTTGAATTTTAAGACTCTTACCTGCAGTTGTGGAAAAATAGTGACCATTGTAGGGGCAGCCTTCAGGCAAGGGTGTTGAGGACTTTCATTTCCAGGAATCTTTGTAGCTCCTATGCTTTCAAAACTCCTTTAATCCAATCTAGTGTTACGTTATTGCAAATCAAATTTGTGCTAATCAAGCGAAGACAAGGAAAATCATTTTCTGCACAGGCCAAGAGTCAAGGATGTACTTCAAGAGAGAAAGGAGAGGCATGCAGCGCAAGTGAAGAAGCTTATGGTTGGTTTTCTTAGCACTGGTATGGAGTTTGGTGAATTAAGTACTAATTAAATGTTTATTGAATGATCGATTAATGAAAAATATGGTCATAATTCTTTGTGATCCTAATATCTCCATGGCAGAAGTGAAGAGTGGGCCCTAAAATAAAGTAATAAACTAATGCCAGAATGAAAACAACATTGTTTGTTAAAATGTCATGTGGAAGAGAGTGATACCCAGGTCAATAAAGAAAAAACTTAGAAATCAGAGCTAAGTATATCTATATATATATCTATATATCTATCTATCTATATATATATATCTCATACACAATTGTGCATTACACAATTGTGCTTACACAATTGTGCATTTGGGGTGTTTTGTTTGCTTGCTTTTGTTTTTTTGTTTTTACTGCAAAGGAGGATAGTTATCCAAGCAAAGAAGCTTCAAACTTCAATTAAACAGGTATTTTAGATTATTAGATTGTGTAGATGATCAACAGTTTACAAAAGTTATTATCCATAAGTCATCTAGCGTGATGATAAAAAATGTCCCAAATCCCTATTTGCAGCAAGTACCACAGCTAATTTTGATGTAATTTGTTCATGGACCATGCATTTAAAAAGTGCATGGTAAACAAATAAGAGTAAACTTTATAGTTATTTTTAACAGTTGGTGAGTGTAAACGAGATTAAATTATTCCATGTAATATAGCTTTGTAGAATTTATGAAATTTAATATAGTTAATACAAAAATAAGCAAGAAACTATATCCTGGGATATATTGTCTGAAGGTAAGGACCCTCTTGTCTTTTTTCTAGGTTTCTCCAAGGCTTGGCAGGGGGCAATTAGAAAACGTTTGAAGGAGGGAGGAGGGGTGGGATGAAGCCACCCCACGCAGCACCTCAGCAAAGGGGCTGGATTTTGGTCCTCAGTCAGAGAATGGACTTCAGCCCCCTTTCCGCAGTTGAGGTACGATGCGCTCCTTCTCCTTTGCAGGGCTTTTTGTGCAGCCCTGGGTGGATCTCGAGGGGGAGCAGCACATCCCAGAACAAGGTGCCCTCGATTTGGCCTCGCAGCCGCGACATACCATCGCCCTGCGCGGCCGCCAGCTACCTTCCGGCTTGCAGTCTGGGGCCGGGATGGGCGGGGGTTCTGTGCGGTTGTTAGTTAACGGAAAAGTGCGCGAATGACCACATTTGGGAGGGAATTTATTTGGCGCGGGCGCTGTAGCTGGAATACAGGCTCTCAGTTCTCACCTGCCTTTGCTCGCCCCTCGCCCTCTTCCTGCGTCTGGCTCCTCCGGAAATCGACTCTTCTAGAAGCTGAAAATCGAGCAGGATGTTAAAGCCGGTGGGGATAAGGAGAACCGAAAGTAGATGAGCTTATTTTGTGGCTTTAACTGTTGGAGTTTTTAAACTGTTTTTTTTTTTTTAAATCAAGGTTGGAGAACGGTTTGTGGGGTGAGGCTGTGGCAAGTCCGCGCGGTTCCTCAACACCTGGCGTTGGAAACCCAAGCCTGGCCCTTTTTTACAGTTGGCTTAGGTGTCCTTAGCCCGCCCTAAATACAGAACAGCAGGCGTGAATGTGAACAAAGTAACTGTAGGATGAGATAGTTCAACAGCCTGTTTCTCAGGGGTGCTTTGTCGGGAAAGAGGTTTAAGGTTTTGTTTGTGTGAATGGTATTTTTGGTAATTTTTTTTTTTTTATCGGGAAAGAGGTTTAAGGTTTTGTTTGTGTGAATGGTATTTTTGGTAATTTTTTTTTTTTTTTAATCGGGAAAGAGGTTTAAGGTTTTGTTTGTGTGAATGGTATTTTTGGTAATTTTTTTTTAATCGGGAAAGAGGTTTAAGGTTTTGTTTGTGTGAATGGTATTTTTGGTAATTTTTACTTACGCATTTCTTGTTTTGTCTTTGCTCTCTCCTACAGGTTTTAAAAAGAGTACTCTTGTAGTTAACCTGCCTTCTCTATTCAGGACAATAAAAATATGTGCAGTATGTACGTGCATATATAAAACCCTTGATTTTATAGTCCAGAGATAATCACTACGATTTTGATGTACATTCTTCCTGATTTTTTTCTTTGTTTATGCTAAGGTGCATCTGGATTTTGATATCTTGAAGCTTATATAATTTGGGATTCTGCTTTAAAATAATAAAAAGTAAAAATTCAAAAGAAAATATTTTAAATTAGCAAATAAATTCTAAGTAACATTTTCTTAAAGCTGACAATGCTACAGAATTTTATCTCAGCTTTTACTTTTTACTTCTGTTAGAGTACTTCCTTATCATATTTAAATTTCATTGTGAGCAATAATTCCGGCATTCTCAATAAAGTTGAGGCATACAGAAGAAACATTTTAATGCACTTTAAAATTTCATTCGATTATACCGAGCAACAGAATGACAGTTATAATTAAATTGGCCTTTTATTATAGGCCAATTATAGGCCTCTGTTGTCTTCTGAATAGATATAGGTAGGAGCTGTTTTGCTAGAACAGTGTGGTCTTTGGTTCATTAGCTACCTTTCTATTTCCAAAATGTTCTGAGTGAATTGAGAAGACCTTAAGAGTCTTTCCCAATTTCACCAATATATTTTTTTGAAATTGGCTCTTTGACAGTAGCAGAGGTGAAAACTAAGTACTAACATTTAGATGTTAGAGATTCACTTTTCACAGCTTTAATCAGGTTCCTAATATGGCAAACTTGTATCATAAGTAATAGAATAAAACACCATGTAAATAGAATTTCATACTGAAATTATTTTAATATTGAGTTATAATTCATGTACAATATTATATGTTACAGGTGTGTGAAATAGTGATTCACAATTATTAAAGGTTGTATTACATTTATAGTTATTATAAAATATTGGCTATAGTCCCTGTGTTGTATCCTTGTAGCTTATTTATTTTATACATAGTAGTTTGTACCTCTGAAGCTCCTACCCCAATATTGCCCCTCCCTGCTTCTCTCTCTCAACTGGTAACCACTAGTTTGTTCTCTATATCTGTGAGTTTTTCTTTTTTGTCATATTAACAAGTTGGTTTTATTTTTAACATTCCATGTATAAGTGATATACAGAATTTGCCTTTCTCGGACTTATTTCATTTA
Source organism: Tursiops truncatus (assembly GCF_011762595.2). NCBI lineage: Eukaryota > Metazoa > Chordata > Mammalia > Artiodactyla > Delphinidae > Tursiops > Tursiops truncatus. The sequence goes on along the minus strand of NC_047034.1, from coordinate 105,675,992 downwards.
GCATAATACTCTCCAAGTCCATCCATGTTGTTACAAATTGCAAAATTTCATTTTTTTTATGGCTGAGTAGTATTCCATTGTGTGTGTGTGTGTATATATATATATATATATATATATACACACACACACACATCTTCTTTATTCATTCATCTATTTATGGATACTTAGGTTGCTTCCATGTCTTGGCAGTTGTAAATAATGCTGCTATGAACATTGTGGTGCATGTAACTTTTTCAATTAGTGTTTTCATTTTTTTTTTCAGATATATACCAAGGAGTAGAATTGCTGGGTCATATGGTAGTTCTATTTTTAGTCTTTGAGAAACCTCCTTATGATTTTCCAATTTACATTCCCATCAACAGTGTATAGGGCTTCCCTGGTGGCGCAGTGGTTGAGAGTCCGCCTGCAGATGCAGGGGACATGGTTTGTGCCCCAATCCGGGAAGATCCCACATGCCACAGAGCGGCTGGGCCCATGAGCCATGGCCACTGAGCTTGCGTGTGTGGAGCCTGTGCTCCACAATGGGAGAGGCCACAACAGTGAGAGGCCGGCGTACCACAAAAAAAATAAATAAATAAACAACAGAGTACAAGGGTTTCCTTTTCTCCACATCCTCACTAATATTTGTTATTTGTGGTCTTTTTGATATTAGCCATTCCGAAAGGTGTGAGGTGACATCTCGTTGTCATTTTAATTTGCGTTTCTTTGATGATCAACAAAGTTGAGCATCTTTTCATGTGCCTATTGGTCATTTATATGTCTTCTTGGGAAAAATATCTATTCAAGTCTTCTGACAATTTAAAATTTCTTTTTCATGTTGAGTTGTATGAGATGTTAATATATTTTGGATATTAACACTTATTGGTCATATAATTTGCAAATATTTTCTCCTATTCAGTAGGTTGTCTTTCTGTTTTGTTAATGGAGCCTTTTGTGTGTAAAAGCTTTTAAGATTATCTAGTGCCCATTTGTTTATTTTTACTTTTGTTTTCCTTTGCTTTAGGAGACAGATCCAAAAAAATATTGCTATGATTTATGTCAAAAAGTGTTCTGCATAGGTTTTCTTCTATGAATTTTATGGTTTCCAGTATAAAATGTAGGTCTTTAATCCATTTTGAGTTTATTTTTGTATATGGTGTTAGGGAATGTTCTAATTTTATTCTTTTTCATGTAGCTGTCCAGTTTTCCCAACACAACTTATTGGAGAGACTATCTTTTCTCCATTGTATAGTCTTGCTTCCTTTGTCATAAATTAATTGACCATAGGTGTGTGGGTTTATTTCTGGGCTTTCTAGTCTGTTCCATTGATCTATGTGTCTGTTTTTGTGCCAGTACCATACTGTTTTGATTACTGTAGCTTTGTAATATAGTCTGAAGTCAGGGAGCCTGATTCTTCCAGAGCTGTTCTTTCTCAAGATCATTTTGGCTATTTGGGGTCTTTTGTGTTTCCTACAAATTTTAAAATTATTTGTTCTAGTTCTGTGAAAAATGCCCTTGGTATTTTGATAGAAATTGCATTGAGTCTATAGATTGCCTTGGGTAGTATGGACAGTCTAACAATATTGATTCTTCCAATCAATGAACACTGTATATCTTTCCATCTGTTTGTGTCATCTTCAAATTCTTTCATCAGCATCTTTTAGTTTTCTGAGTACAGGTCTTTTGCCTCCTTAGGTTTATTCCTAGGTATTTTGTTCTTTTTGATATGATGTTAAATGGGATTATTTCCTTAATTTATCTTTCTGATATTTAATTGTTAGTGTATAGAAATGCAACAGACTTTTTATATTAATTTTGTATCCTGCAACTTTACCAAATTCATTGATGAGCTCTAGTAGTTTTCTAATGGTGTCTTTAGGATTTTCTATGCATAGTATCATGTCATCTGCAAACAGTGACAGTTTTACTACTTCCTTTCTAATTTGGATTATTTCTATTTTCTTGTATGATTGCTGTAGCTAAGACTTCCAAAACCATGTTGAATAAAAGTGGTGAGGTTGGGCATCCTTGTCTTTTCCCTAATCTTAGAGGAAATGCCTTCAGCTTTTCACTGTTGAGTATGATGTTAACTGTGGTTTGTCCTATATGACCTTTATTAAGTTGAAGTAAGTTCCTGGTATGCCCACTTTCTAGAGAGTTTTTATCATTAATGGAAGTTGAATTTTGTCAAAAGGTTTTTCTGTACCTATTGAGATGGTCATAAGGTTTTTATTCTTTAATTTATTAATGTGGTCTATCACATTGATTGATTTGCAGATACTGAAAAATCCTTATATCCCTGGAATAAACCCTACTTGATCATGGTGTATGATCCTTTCATATGTTGCAGGATTTGGTTTGCTAATATTTTGTTGAGGATTTTTGCATCCATATTCATCAGTGATATTGGCTTGTAATTTTCTTTTTTTGTGATATTTTTGTCTGGTTTTGGAATCAGGGGGATGTTGGCCTCATAGAATGAGTTTAGAAGTGTTCCTTCCTATGCAATTTTTTGGAATAGTTTGAGAAGGTTAGGTAGGTATTAACTCTTCTCTAAATGTTTGGTAGAATTCCCTTGAGAAAGACATCTGGTCTGGGACTTCTGTTTGTTGGGAGTTTTTTGTTTTTTAAATAATTGATTCTATTTCATTATTGGTAATTGGACTCTATATTTTTTATTTCTTCCTGGTCTGCCTTCAGAGATTGTACATTTCTAGGAATTAGTTCATTTCTTCTAGGTTGTCCAATTTATTGGCATATAGTTGTTCATAGTAGTCTCTTATAACCCTTTGTATTTCTGTGGTGTTTGTTGTAACTTCTCCTTTTTCATTTTTGATTTTATTGATTTGGGCCCTCTCTCTGTTTTTCTTGATCAATCTGGCTAAATGTTTATCTATTTTCTTTATCTTTTCAAGGAATCAGGTGTTAGTTTCATTAATCTTTTCTATTTTTTTTTTAGTCTTTATTTCATTTACTTCTGCTCTGTTCTTTATGATTTCTTTCCTTCTACTATTTGAATTTTGTTTGTTCTTCTTTTTCTAGCTCCTTTAGGTGTAAGGTTAGGTTGTTTATTTGAGATGTTTCTTGTTTCCTGAGGTAAGTTTGCATTGCTATAAATTTCCATCTTAGAACTGTTTTTGCTGTGTCCCATAGATCTTGGATTGTCATGTTTTCATTTTCATTTGTCTCTAGGTATTTTCTGTTTTCCTCTTTGAATTTTTCAGTGATCCATTGGTTGCATATTGTTTAGCCTCCATGTGTTTGGTTTTGTTGCAGTTTTTTTTTCTTGTAGTTGATTTCTAGTCTCATAGAGTTGTGGTCGGGACATATACTTGATATGATTTCAGTTTTCTTAAGTTTACCAAAGCCTGTTTTGTGGCCTAGCCTGTGATGTGATCTATCCTGGAGAAAGTTGCATGTTCACTTGAAGAGAATGTGTATTTTGCTGCTTTTGGATGGAATGTTCTGTATATATCTATTAAGGTCATCTGACCTAATGTGTCATTTAAGGCACTGTTTCCTTATCGATTTTCTGTCTGGATGATCCATTCACTGATGTAAGTGGGGTGTTAAAGTCCCCTACTATTATTGTTCCTGTCTATTTCTCCCTTTATGTATGTTAATATTTGCTTCATGTATTAGGGTGCTTCTATACTGGGTTCATATATATTTGCAATTGGTATGTCTTCTTGGATTGATCCCTTCATTATGTGTTGTCTTTCTTTGTTTCTTTTTATAGTCTTTGTTTTAAAGTCTTTTTTTGTGTGTTATATAAGTATTGCTATCCCAGATGTTTTTTGATTTCCATTTGCATGGAATACGTTTTTCCATCCTCTCACTCTCAGTTTGTGTGTGTCTTCAATCTGAAGTGACTCTCTTATGGGCAGTATATAAATGGTTCTTATAGTTGTATCCATTCAGCCACTCTGTGTCTTTTGATTGAAACATTTAGTCCATTTATATTTAAATAATTATTGATAAGTATGTACTTATTGCCATTTTGTTAATTGTTTTGGGGCTTGTTTTCATAGGTCTTTTTTATTCCCCTCTTCTTCTTTTGTTGTCTTCTCTTGTGATTTGATGACTATCCTTAGTGTTATATCTGGATTCCTTTTTCTTTTTTTGTGTGTGTCTGTTATAAGTTCTAGGTTTGTAATTACCGTGAGGTATATATATATATATAGATATAGATAGATAGAAAGATAGTAGATCTTAGTTTTAGAAGATCTTTTCCAGTAGGTTCGAGTCTTTTTCCTCAATGGTTGTTCTGCAAATAGTTGTGATTTTGGTGTGCCTATGAGAGGGGGTGAGCTCAGGAGAGTGTCTTTCTACTCTACCATCTTGTGTGGTCTCCCGAACTTCATATTGAAGTATTAAAATCCTTCTTTTTTCTTTGATATATGATGTAATGCTATTAATCTCATCTTCATTAGGAAACTTTACCTTTAAGATGTGATTATATACTATTGTTCTTAATATTAAAAGCTAAAATATACTCTTCCAATATAATATCATGGTGAAATTAGATGATCAGTGTTTTTTCTTTTTTAAACTTCAAAACATGTATGAAGTAAGCATAATTTTCTATTTCAACATTGCCAATACTTCAACTTTTTGGCATTAGTCTTTCTGGCATTAGTCCACTAAAAGTCTGTAAGGACTTTGGGAATTCTGTTAGTTTTTCTTAGCTGCAGTTTATTTATCTCTAAGTGGATTTAGCTAATCTCTAGTATTCATTTGTGCTTTTACAGTTTAAGATACTAAAATCAATGTAGATTTTCAATTTCCTTAACTCAAAGTTGGCAATAAAAATATTTACTCAATACCTACCTCAAAGGGTTGCTACATATGTATGCTACCAGAATGAATCTTCGAAGCAACAATGGCAGTAAACTGAAAGCTGTATTTCTTTTTTTAAACTATTTTAGCACTTAGTATGTACCTGCAAAGATGGACTGCTTAATCTTTTAGTCAATTAAAAAAATCAACACAGGTAAATGAATAATAAATGTGAAGAGCACTATATTGATTCAATTCAATTTGACAGGCATATATTGAGTAATTATTGTATGCTAATCCCTGCAGTAGGTACAGATTGTGACATGGTCCCAGATATTGAAGTGTTTACAATCATGAAAGGAGAGAGAGGTTTATGAGAAAAACATGCAAAGGAAATATACTTATTCAAATAATAAATTAGTATATGAATATGTTTGTGTTCACATGGATGAGTATATGCATATAATATTTCAGGTGAAGATAAAGAATGGTAACAAGTCAATGGGTAATGGACAGAGGAGGTGGATATTCTAGCTATGTTAGTCAGATAAGGGTTCTCTGAGGAGGCAATATTTTTAAAAGTTGTAACTGAAGTGAGGGGGTAAGCCATTTGAAGATAAAGTGGAATAGTGTTCCAGGCAGGAGAACAGCAGGTTGCGGAGGTGAAAACAAGCTTGGTGTGCTCAGAAAACCATGAGATGGCCAGTGTGGCTGCCACACTGATCAATGTTTTCAATTGTCTTTATTTGGGATTATTAAAATTGAGCAATGCTATCTTTGCCTGCAACACTTGAACTTACATTTTACTGGTACATGTAATCCAATTGGAGACCCATATTTACTGGGTGTTTAAAGCAGATTTCTCACTCTTGGCAAAACTATACCTTGAAGGGGGCAAATAGTATAAAATAAAGTGAGAAGATATCAGTGCTAACATAATGTAACAAATGAAATATTTGAGTCTATTTCAAAGCAACAATTATATTTGGAAGGGTTATAGATGGCTTCATAAGGAGGTGTAATTTCTGCTGTATCTTGAAGGATGACTCAGATTTCATCAAAGAGAGATTAGAGGAAATGTATTTTAAAGGAAGGGAATGAGCAAATATATAATGGTAGTGAGTAAATGCTGCACATCACTTGAAGTCCACTGTAGCTGATGGGCTCATTGAAGATGAAGTTGAAAGGTCAATTGTGGCCTAGGTCATAGACTTTATTCCAGAGGCAGGCAGTCTTTGAAGATTATCAAGCATGCTCAGAGCTGTGCTTGTTGCATCACTCTGATTGCAGGAAAAGAGGGAGAAAAAAGAGCTCACTGGAGAAAGAGCTCATTTAGGAGGCGGTTGCTACAGCTTAGAACAGGGGTCTCCAACCCCCCGGACCCTGGACCAGTACCAGTCCACGGCCTGTTAGGAACCGGGCCACACAGCAGGTGAGTGGCAGGCGAGCGAGCAAAGCTTCATCTGCTGCTCCCTATCACTCCCCATCGCTCGCATTACCGCCTGAACCATTGCTCACATTACCGCCTGAACCATTCCCCGCTCCGTGCCTGTGGAAAAATTGTCTTCCACGAAACCGGTCCCTGGTGCCAAAAAAAAGGACCACTGGCTTAGAAGACATGTTATAGTCCTTCTGCTCTTGGCTTGAGTGGAAACTTTGCTCCACAAGATCATTCAGGGATGCAGCTTCCTTGCATACTGCTCTTCTGTACCCATCAAGTCATAGTATTCATCTGCAAGATCAAAGTTTGACTGCTGCCACGTTAGTGATCCAGGCAGTAGGAAGGAAAAAGGGATTCACAGAGTAAAAGTTCAAAGTTCTCTCATCCAGATCCAGAAGTGACATACATATACTTTTCTTTTTTAACATCTTTATTGGAGTATAATTGCTTTACAATGGTGTGTTATTTTCTGCTTTATAACAAAGTGAATCAGCTGTACATACACACATATCCCCATATCCCCTCCCTCTTGCATCTCCCTCCCACCCTCCCTATCCCACCCCTCTAGGTGGTCACAAAGCACCCAGCTGATCTCCCTGTTGTTTATATTTCATGTGAAGCTTAATCACATGGCCATACCAAGCTGCAAGCGTAGCTAGAAAAATATAGTCTCTAGTTGGGTTGCATGAGCTCATCTTGTAAAATATAATCATACAATATTTAGAGGTGAAAATTCTGTTATAACTCTAAAAATATATGCAACAATATATCAAAAACAGATTTTTTTTAATGAGTCCTGAAACAATCTTGGCCATTTTGAGAGATGAACCCAAGGTGGGCTAAGTATAGTGGCCCTGTACTTCCTGAGACACAGAGACTGATGTAGAAGGAGGGTGGACACATGACCCAAGCCTGAATAATAACAGTCCTTTATTGCCTACCTGGATCCAAGAAGCTCCCCTTATCTCTTGTGTTTTTGGTTTTATTTTTAATATTGTTTATGATGCTATAAAGACGGGTTTCTAGAGAAGAATGATCTAAGTCTAGTTAGTTCTTTTTGACTGTAAACAAGGTTTTTTGTTAATTGATAATGGAGGAAAAAGTAAATTTGGATTATTTCTTCCAGATTCCATGGTTTGTAAATGTTTTGAGGAAGAATACCTTTTAAAATTACATTCAGAGTTCAGTTGTAAGAGTACAGTATTGTAAAGGACAATTTGTTAAAATGGGTTATTAAAATGATAGAATTTAATGGGACTCCATTTAGTTGATATAAAGTTTTTCATATTCTGTTAGTTGAATTCCTGAAAAGATGGTCTAGCATCTTATTTTAGAAATTGTGGGGGTTTATTTGAAACCTAGAGTACTCAGCTACTGAACCTAGTGAAAATACTCAGACAGGAACAGTCTCATTATTTAATATCCTGCTACACAAAGTTTGGTAAAACACTAAAAAGCTGGCCTCCATCAGGTGCTCACAGAAAAATATTAAATGTAGGGCAGGAGAAATGAGGGAGCCCCCTTGGTGGGACAGGCAGGTTGGGCATTTCATGGTTTGAGGTTGCACAGCAGTACCTGGAGAACAGAGATGACCCATGCTTTCACCAGGAACCTTGAACTGAGTTACAGGTACTAGCAGCCCATCATTGTGATAGGAATAAGATCATAAAGAAATAAAAGACCCATGTGACACCAGTGTTCAGGGTCTGATAAAACTGGGAGTGGAACAGCAATACTGAGACAAACTTTCTGGCACTCCAGGCTTTATATAAAGAACAGTGTAATTATAGAACTCCACTGGAGAAATTTGAGGCTTGTGGTACACTGAAGTTAGCTGTAGAAAAAACAAAACCCATATCCAACTGAATTATAACTACATTAAATAAATGGTCACCACAAACATCTTAACAGAAAGGAGATGTACCCATTTCTAAGCATAAACATTATTTCAATCTCAACTGTTTTTTACACAATGGCCAGCATTCAATAAAAAATTATGAGACACAGAAAAAAATGAAGTGAAAAGTATCCATTGTGAAGAAATAAAACAAGCAGCAGAAACAGAGATAGACCAAGTATTGGAACCATCAGACAGGGCTTTTAAAACACTATAATTATTATGTTAAAGGATCTAGTGGAAAGATGAACACAGTGAACAGATGTGAGTTTTCAGCGGAGAAGTGGAAACTATTAGTAGAGTCAGATGGAAATGCTGTAAGTGAAAATGAAGAAGTCCTTTAATGGGTTTAACGGATGACTGAATGAGTACCCAGTGGAGGAAAGAATCAGAGAACTTTAGATAGGTCAATAGAAATTAATCAAACTGAACCATGAAGATATTCAAGGAGTGAAAGAAATAACTGAGCAACCAGTAGCTCAGCACATCTCACAAAACAATATCAAAACAATATACATGTAATTGTAATATTAGGAAATGGAAAGGAAAGGGAACTTTCTAAAATTACTGAAAGCACACTACAGATTCAGAAGTCCAGAGAAACCCAAGTAGGATAAATACAAAGAAAAACACACCTAAACACACCATAGGCAAAATAATGAAATCTAAACATAAAAGATCTTGAAGGCTACAAGAAAAACAGACACTACATACAGAAAAACAAGAGTAAGAAGGTGAACAACTTCTTTCTGGAAACTGTGCAAGTTAGGGAAAGTGGAAAAACATTTCTAAAGTACTGAATAAAAAAACAACTCAAATTTCTTTACTCAGTAAAAAAGTTTCAAAATGGATGTAAATACAGAGATTTCAAAGCAGAGCTGATAGAAATATTTTTTAATGGATTCAATGTAATCCCAATGAAAATTTAAACTGTTGTTGGGGGGAGTAAGGTGATTACGAAGATTTCATATTTGTAGGATAGACACATAGATAAAAGAAAGTATTCTAGATATGGCATCATGTATTTGTGAATGTGAAAAAAGACAAAAGGCTGTCCTCTGTCCCTCCCTGAGAGGCACTGATCTTCCTTCTGTTCCTTGTCCCTCAACACAGGTTGAGCTGACTCTACCTTTTCTCCTCTTCTACCACTAACTGAGCATATTCACTTCAAGCCACATCATCAATGGTGATCATAAGCACTACTGCAGATACAGCCCTGGAGTCTTGATTGCTTCTCATTTTGCCCTAACTCCATTCCGTAGAAACAGATTTGGTGCCTCTCAAGTGAGGCCAATTGGAAAGAGCATCTACACCCTTGGTCCTAAGATCCAATCTGTGAAATTAAAACAATAGTTAGATAATTTGGCATCCTCTGTTACCTGTGACATCTATTTCCAAATGTTGAATATGTATGTGAGTAGATTATCATAAACTTGAAAGTATCCATTATACATTTCCAAAACTTTTCAAGGCTAGTTCATTTTAGGTTAAGAAATTTTCAAATTTGTGACTTCAGCATCCGGTCAATCAAACTATGCTATCAAAAGCAATTGATTTGCATTTTGCCTATTTGTCATTATTATAGCTCCAATGCCTTCAAAACCAGCACTTGTGTTGATAAAACAGAATTAACAGACACAGCATAGTCTAAGACCAGTAAGTGCCTCTGAATTGCCTGATCTAGGGTTCCCACAAGTGCCCTCTGAAGGATTCAAGGTCCCAGGACATCCTGGATTCTAGTTGTTAGATGGACTTCCCTCATATTACTTGAGCTGTTCCATCCCCAACCTCAACATCAGAGTTAGGTCACTGATTGGACCACTACTCAGGAAAAATCCTTCCCAAAACTGTGGGAGGAATGATGCAGCCTGAAGGAAAACATCAATTCCTTGTAACAGGAGAACTGTTATTTTTACAGTGGTACCCACTTTTTGCTGAGAGTACATGCCCAGCATATTTCAGACAAGTTTGGCAGAATCAGCATCCTTTGCTCCTTTTACCTCACTTTTCCTTCTCCTGCCTTGTTCTCTTCTTTTTCTCCTCCACTCTCCTCCATCATGCTCCTCCTCTTTTGGGGGTGTTATCTAGAGTCTGTTGAATCAGAAACATATATTTATAGCCAAGTGCGTTCTACGCATTATTTTACTAGTTTGCATGAGTATATCATTTCTAAATAGATATAAATATTTACTATGAATTCTCAGTCATTAAACACATATACATTGTTTTGGACTAAAAATACTACTACTGGAAAGCTTTTAGAAACCATTATAATTTTAAGGATGATTTTCAGTATTTTGGAAAAGTATTTGGAATCAACTACTAAAGTTGAACATAAGTAGCCAATAGCTTGAGCATTTCACTCCTAATTATACATCCAATGAAAGGTGGTAGGTAAGAATATTTGTGGATGACTGATGAAAGCAACATGTGCCTCTGTAAGTTCTAAGAGAAAGGAGGAAGCCATTTTTTTTCCTGAAAATATAATTAAAAAGTATTATACTAGAAATCAGACACTTTGTAATATACTCTAAGCTACCAGTACCAAGCTTGGACTCTTAGATAAGTGACTTAATTTTGCTTAGTTGCAATTTTTAAAAATCTCTTCTAAGAGAGGTAGGAATGAAATCAATATTTATTTTGAAGACATTGTTCTTTTCAACCATGACAATTCCTTGGGTATTAAGATGTATTTTTTTTTCCTTTATTAGTTGTACAGCTTGCAAAGGCAGTTATAAAGTATTATTAGGTAAATGCTCAACCAAATATGTTATGGTCTTTGGTACCTTTGGATGTTCAGTTCGAGTCCAGAAATACAGCTGAACAGCACAAGGCCCTATCTGATTATGGGAAATTCAGCATAATAAAACTCTGCAAAGAACAGGAAAAAAGACAGATGTTAAAATATGTGCTTTTCTTCTTTAAACAGTAAATCATATTTTGAGCAACTAAAGAATTTCAAGCTCCTATAATGTAATCCAATTGGGAAACACCTTATATAAATAAGTAAGCAATTTAAGGAAAACAAAACAGAGTTTTGTATAATGTTTCTATAACTTTTAAAACCTATTTCACTAGGGATTTATAAAACAAAGAAACAAAAAGCAAATAGAAAGGTATAAGAAAATGTGTTTTATTTCCAATATTAAAATAATTCTCAAAAAAAGTTCTCAATATTTTTAGGGAAATTCAGAAGTCCCTATAGACTTGTAATTATTGGGAGGAAAAAAACCACAAAGTAGTATAGTTATTTTAAAAAATTGTATGGTTATTTACAGTTAAAATATATATACACAGATATATTTACAGAATCCATAGTTTTTAATAAAAATCAGTAGGCTTTCATATATGATTGCAAAGAATTAAAATCATTTAATTTTAGTACTATAAGCAAGCATAAAATTAAATAAGTCCCATGAGATCTTGTGGAACATTATCTTGCATACCTTATACCAGCAGTCCCCAACGTTTTTGGCATCAGGGACAGGTTTCATGGAAGACAATTTTTCCATGGACTGGGGGAGGGGGGATGGTTTCGGGATGATTCAAACGCATTACATTTATTGTGCACTTTATTTCTATTATTATTACATTGTAATACATAATGAAATAATTATACAACTCACCATAAAGCAGAATCAGTGGGAGCCCTGAGCTTGTGTTCTCTTGCCACTCACTGATAGGGTTTTGATATGTCTGCAAGCAATTGATTTATTATGGTCTCTGTGCAGTCAAACCTCTCTGCTAATGATAATCTGTGTTTTCAGCCGCTCCCCAGCGCTAGCATCACCACCTCAGCTCCCCCTCAGATCATCAGGCATTAGATTCTCACAAGGAGCGTGCAACCTAGATCCCTCGCATGCACAGTTCACAAGAGGGTTCGCGCTCCTATGAGAATCTAATGCCGCCGCTGGTCTGACAGGAGGCGGAGCTCAGGTGGTAATACGAGCGATGGGGAGTGGCTGTAAATACAGATGAAACTTTGCTAGCTTCCTAGCTGCTCACCTCCTGCTGTGTGACCTGGTTCCTAACAGGCCATGGACTGGTACTTGTCCATGGCCCAGGCATTGGGAACCCCTGCCTTATACCATTTATTTACAGACTTAAAGGATTATAAAGATGTGATACACAATCACCAAGTCCAATATAAATTGCTTCATAATATATAATGTCCTATTTAAGTTATGCCCTTGGTGAGGATAACAGGAAGGTTAGGCTTCTTTAGCTCCTCAGCCTATGACACAATTTCCATGCTGGTAGTTCCTTCCATCTTCTAGAGTACCTCTATTTCATTATGATGTTATTTGCTTACAGCTTAAAATAGTCTAAGCAGACTGTCTACTGACCATGACCAGGAGTCATATAATTGCCCATAGACTGAGCAGCCTCCACCCAGTTGAGAACCACACACGTCTCCACTACGAAGCTTGGTTAGTTTTTTTTACGTGTGTTTTATCATCAGTGCCTCTCCCTGATGGCATCCAGCACAAAACCACTTGGCAGGAGTGATGCCCACCTGAGTCCAAGTCACTGGGCAAATTCCATGTGACTTAGTTTATTGTAGAAACACCCTCCCAGGTCTCTTCCAATCCCCACTGAGACAAATATGGAAAATTAGAGGGGTGGTATTGGTGTACAAGAGAAAGTTTCCCTTTATAGATCCTGCCCAATATCACTGCCAATAGCGGCAATGATAATATGTCCCTTATAATACAAGTCATAATCTCTTTAAGGAAGCAAACAACATTTAAACTATTGAAATTAGTGAAATGCACGTTTTACCAATTATGAGCATCATAACCTTATAACTCAATACAAAAGCTCAATATAATTATTATGAAGTTTATTTAAATGGTGATTGTCTCAAGTTCTATAGTTTCTTGTTCCTTTGTGTCTTCAGTGAAAGTGAACAAGAAAATGAAGTTCTAGTGTTTAGTTCTTTAGAGTAAGATACATGTATCATCTGGTGAGTCATTCTTCTGGAGATGGTGGATCTCATCCTGAAGTTTTCTACTCTCAGCTTGGAATCTCTCCTTGAGCTTTTCAGCCTCCTCCTAAAGAGTGATACATAAAACCAAAGAGCTTAGCAAAACGTAATGTCCAGATCTCTGCAGGAGGAGGGGGGAGGGAAGGAGCCCAAATCATTGACTTTCCCTTAGTTATTTTAATCAATCAGTAACAAAAGACAGACCCTGATTCCTCCTTTCTGTTCATGTCCATTTTACGTCTCACACTTGGTTTTCTACTTGTGTAATTCTTCTTCCATGCTTCTTTATCTAGCTACAGAAACATCCTCATCTCTCAATCCCTGAACTATTGGTGTTCCAAGAATTATATCCTAAGGCCCCTTCCCCCTTTGTCCTTAGGGAATCTGAGTCACATCTTGACTTCAATTCTCATGTATACACAGAGGAATGTCAGATCTAGTATTACAAGGAGAGATTGATACAACAACTAGGCGTCTAGGTGATATCCACAATCAGGTGAGGAGTCTGAGCCTTAGATAAAGGAATTTGTTTCATGTCTCCACAGTTACGGGGTAAAAGTAGAAGGACAGTGTGGGGAGATCAGAAACACCAGGTTGAAAATACTGTCCTTCAGTGCAGGTCTGTAATTTCAAAATTGTCTTGGAGCAGTGTCTGGAAAACGAGGACCTACAGGTAGATCAGCCACCCTGGAGGAGGAGGAGGGTGTCCTTTGTCTCATAAGCGTGCTCACATAAGAATTTCAGACTGGGTTTGTAGAAACGAAAGCATTGTAGATCTCACTCACTGGGAAGGCTGTTTTGATAACTTGCTAGGATGTATGATATTGGCATTTAGTTATGCTCTTTGGAATCAGAAAAATAAGGACATAATGGTTGTGATTCACAGTGAATAGATTAGATTAGAGAATGTGTGTAAAGTGCTTTGTACAGTGCTTGGTAAATAAGAACTACTGTTAATTGAGCGATAATAATAGTAGAGGACTGGATGAAACAAGTTAAAGGCTTTCAGAACCAGTGACAATTAAGGAAGGGAAAGGGGCATAGACACAGTAATATGAAATTAATTTAGCAAGGTAATCTATGACCAGTGGAAACGACTAGCTAGAGCAATTAACAAGATAACAAAAAAGACTAATTACCGTGGGTTAGAAATATCCTTGGATTTTGCTTAACAAATTAATAGTGCTTATGCTGTGCCAAGCATCATTCTAAACACAAATATTGACTCATTTAAGTATCAAAACAGCCCTATAAAATAGATATTATAACCATCTCCAAACAATATATTTATAATATATGTACTATATTTATAAGAAGTGGAGCTGGCTTTTTTACCCAGGCTGTCTGATTCCAGAGTCGTTGCCCTGAGCCACAATATTATGCTGCCTCTCCCACATTGTCACTGCTTCATGTTTTCATCAATACAGAGAGGGGTATATGATTAAAATCCAGAAATGAAATAATTGATGAGTACCTTGAGCCGACGTTCTTGGTCCCTCTGTTGCAGGGCCTGTTGGTACAATCTTTTTATCTCCATTTGTCTCACTTGTTCCCAATGGAGTCTCTCCCTCCGCTCCATCATTTGCTGGTGCTGCATTAGAATTGCCCCCAACCTTTCTTTTTCAGCCTTCATAAACTCTGCTTTCACACGTGCCACTGAAAAGGAAGAAAATGGCAAACTTCTTCCCTTCCTTCTGCCTCCCACTCACTTGTTATTGCTGCTACTTCATAGAGAAAATTCCCTGGGGTCATATTTCCCCTCCAGGTAATCATATTGTAGCTGACGGTATGTGCCCTATTCAAATATAGACTGAGGAGCTAAGAATGGTACATCTTTGCCATTCTTGCTCTTGTTTAATGATCCCAGGTGAACCAGGCCAAATTAATTTAAAATGTATAGAATTTCTGTCTTGCATTTTTTTTTTCTCCATTTTCTTCTCACCTTCCATCTCCTTTTCCCTTGCTGTGAGAACCAGATCTGTCTGCCAAATGGTATCACTCACAGACTCCTTGGACTGTAAATATTTCTGCAGAGCTTCCTCAGCCTAGGAACCCCAAAAAATGCAGTTAGAGCTAGGAAATGATTAGAAAAGTTATAAACCTCTTTATTTATTTTTCTTCCCAGCATCTTTTCCTCCCTGGAAGTGCTCAGTCTGTACTTGGTGAAACTATGTCAAGCCTTTTCTGTCAAGGGGTGGGCACAAGCTCCAGGCTGGCCTATTAGAGTACCCAAGGCCACTTGATGCAAAATATTTGGGTACACGCGGGAAAATACTGCAGCTTGGGTGTTTTAAAGACTGATATGGATGGTGGGAAAGATGCTTTCTCTCCTGTGAGACTGAGGGCACAAAGGACTAGTTAAGCTGCGAGCTGTTGGTGTCATCTTTGCTGCCGTGTGGGGTGAGCCTGCCTGAGAATGACGCCAATGGTGAGGAAAACAGAACAGAAAGCTGGAGTTGAGATTGGAAAGAAAAAGGAAAGGGGAAAATTGATTACATTGTTACATGTAATCAACTGATTATGTTAAACTCTTGAACATATCTACACTTACAACTAAATTTAAACATTTTGCCTTTAGTTTATGTGAGCCCGTGAATTATTTTCTTAAGTTAGTTCAATTATTGGGATTCTGTACTGTGTAACCAAAAAAGTCCCTTTGTTGCAATTAGTGTTGAAGGTTGCGATAAAAGTCTGGTGACTATGGTGATAGTTCAGTTTAATACCACAGCTCTCATTCTTCCTGTCCAAAAAAAGAAGACCCCTAGCAATTCCCCATAATTAATACATAAAACTAGGGATACCTGTATTCCTTTCCTGGGCACCTGATAGTACTTTGCCTTCAGCTCTTCTCTCTTCTGAAGGAAGAGACGATGCCCCCCAGGTTTTGAATAAATCCCTTGCTTCACATCTTCTTCTAGAGGACAAAAAATATCCTGAAGTAAAGCTGAACAGCGATTCAGTGAAGCCTCCAAATTCCTTTTACAAAAGTCATTCTGCTTGGCTTCTAGCAGGGTCTTAAAGGGAAAAAGTCCCATGGAAAAGGCGTTAGCAACACTACAGTACTTTTAGAAATGGCTTACAAAAAGAATCTCTGTATTTTTTCTGTAAATTCAAGGACTACAAGCAATACTATATCCTCCCTACCAAACCTAGAGAAGTTCCAAGGATGATACACTGTAGAAAAATGACTTTACTTTTGTTTTTGAAATCTCCTGGAACCCCATTCTTTTGCTTTTTCTGCTTTAGATAGGCTCTTCAAACTGCAGATCTCTAGCCTCATGCCCTAATTTTAAATGCAACCAACTGTTTTACAACCATCCCAGTATTATACTGGGCTGGGATTCCCAATGAGGTAGAATGGATGAGTGTGTGCTATTAAACCTAGGGACATAATATTTTAGTAGATCCATTTGGCAATTCTGTATGCTTGATTAATAAAAAAGGAAAGTTAATTAGTACTTTATGAATACATTTTTTAAGGGATAAGATTACTTTTAAAAAAATTAGTCCATGGGTGTAACATAGTAAGTTGAGTTGTCTGCATGTGAAAGTTTCAGAATCTATAGGGTCCAGAGTAGTTACATGTTTATTTGTTTGGTTTTTTGTTTGTTTGTTTTCAGAATAATAGTGATATCTTGGTCACATAAGTGATAGTCATTGTCTCTCAGTCTACTAAGAATTGTTTCTCTTAATTAAGTCCTCATTTTGCCTCATTTTTGCCTCATAGCAATACCTTGCCTATATTGCCCCTAAGCCCCATGAACTCCAGCAATAAAACTTAATTACCTCTAATTTTTCCTGGAACCCTTGGTCTATATCCTCGAAAGAGTTCTTCATGAAGACTTCCATAGCCCCTTTCTCACTGACCCTGTGCAGGTCCAGCAGCTCCTGGAGGGTTTCCGTGGGCAGCTGCAGCTTCTGGCCCATCTGCTGGTCATAGTGGGCAATGGCCTTTTGCACTGCGGCTGAGTTCTTAATCTGGGCCAAGGCCAGGACTTCGTTCTCCATGCAGGGCAGATCCCCATTGTTGATGGCATTGACATAGGTCCATACGAGGCTCTCTAGATCTTCACAGGAGGAAGAGATGCTTGAATTATTTGCAGAGAAAAGGGACATGCTCTGAACTGAGTAATTCTGAGAATGTTAATTTAGCGTATTCAGCCTCCTGCACAGTGTTCATGTGGCCCAAATAAGTTCCTTTGGGAAATTATGTGACCAAGAAGACAGATCTTTAATTCTTTGAGAAAAGAAAGCGTTCAAAGAGGAAAGTTCAAGATCTATGTGATGATCCACATTTATCATTTTCTCATTGAGAAATGTGGAAATGGTTATATAAAATTGTGTGTATTCATTTGATTAAATACTATAGACCTTTTGCCTCTTTATACTTCCCATTCTTTCTCTCTTCCTCAGGTTTCTGTTTCCTTCAGAATTCCATTTTCTCCTCCACTTCAACCTGTAAAGCTCGTATGAGTGTTACCCTCATTGGAAAGATCACAAAGTAGGCCAATTAGACCAGTTCACCTTACTCTTTGTTGGAACATTCCTGTTTGTCTTCCTTGTCCTTAGCTATTTTTGTTTGCACTCAACTTCCCTTTAGAGCGTAGCAATAATTGACAAAGTTCCAAGACATAGAGTATTTAGGAACAACGGGACCAAGAAGTCTGCTCAGATTTCTTTAAGGGCTCTAGACAACTTGGGCATCTGCTTGTTTAACGTTTGTATCAAGCACATTCTATTTATACAGAGAATGTATGTGTTTTCCTCATCTTCTGCCTATCAAAGGCATAATAAGTATCCATGATATCGGTAGAACAAATGCTGCCAACCCATGTGGGTTAGTCTAGTTCAACAGTGGACCACTTACAGGTAGAACTTTTTTAACCTGACCTTTTCATCAGGTTATATTCCTGATTTATCTTACTTTGCAGGCATTGCTAAAAAAGCCTAGAAATATTTTTGGTACTCACCTGAGTTTAATAAATATGATACATATGGTTTTCTTGGTAGTAGCTGACTATGTATTTTCAACAGTGGAAGGAGAAAACTACAACAGTGCTCCCATTCTCTATTTTGGATTGAAGGAAAATCCTTGAAGAGGTACTCACGAGATCCATTGACCTTGATGCCTCCTGAAAGAGTTTTAGTCTTGGAATGGCTGAAGATGTAGGAACAGAAATCTGCCACTTGCTGTATAAATTCAGGATCCAGGTCATCATTATGCAGTGTCTCAAGCTGGGCAAGCTTCTTCCGATGAGTGGGCAAGTCAAAAATAAAGCATTTCTTTATTGGAAAGAATTTCTGTATACACAGACGGGGCAAATTAAAATTTTGAAGATGTTGATCGGTGCCTGAGGAAGGAAAAATAGGATTATTTAGTATAGGGTTAACTTTCATTTTAATCTCTTTCCCACAAATAAATGTGCTTTCTACCTACTGTTATTTATTTCACTACATTTTCACAAACCCTAAGCAAAAACTTAAAATGTGATCAATCAGGGAAAGGAAAATGGAAAAGTAACTTGCTCCAAGAACAAGGGAGTAATACAATTTAATATTGAATGTATTAGTTCACTTTAAATCAACAGTATTAATTATTTATGTGATGATTTAGTCAGGTGAGTAAATATAGGAAACTATAACTTTAACCAGCAACACACAAGAGATGATTTCTTGTGCTACTTTTCTCCCTCTTTCCAAAACTGAAGTCCCTGTTACCCTGCTTTGGCCTCAACGAATTCTCCAGGTACTCATCTGCTGTGATGGGTCGCCCATTTGCTTCCAGGTCAAGGTAGAAATCTCTCACAGTCCACACTAAGTCTGGACAGACGCTCATAAAGTCAGCTGCATTGTCTTCCCCATCAAGATCAGGTGAGGTAACTGTTCTGAGCAGATTTGACAGTTCTGTCACATAGCTGAGATGCAATTAAGGAAAACTGTTGGAAATAGAACTGCGTCTAAACCATATTTAATTCCATGCCCTCCTATACTTTTATATTGCCTTTGGGTTATAACCAATCCTCATTTCATCAGTAAATAAAAGGACTCTTTTTCTTGCCCCTTTTTTTCCCCAACATCTCTATTGGAGTATAATTGCTTTACGATGGTGTGTTAGTTTCTGCTGTATAACAAAGTGAATCAGCTATCCGTATACATATATCCCCATATCCCCTCCCTCTTGCGTCTCCCTCCCTCCCACCCTCCCTATCCCACCGCTCTAGGTGGTCACAAAGCACCAAGCTGATCTCCCTGTGCTATGCAGCTGCTTCCCACCAGCCATGCGTTCTACACTTGGTAGTGTATATATGTCCATGCCACTCTCTCACCTCATCCCAGCCCACCCTTCCCCCACCCCATGTCCTCAAGTCTACTCTCCACATCTGTGTCTTTACTTCTGTCCTGCCCCTAGGTTCTTCACAACCTTTTTTTTTTTTTTTTAGGTTCCATATATATGTGTTAGCATACGGTATTTGTTTTTCTCTTTCTGACTTACTTCACTCTGTATGACAGACTCTAGGTCCATCCACCTCACTACAAATAACTCAATTTCATTTATTTTTATGGCTAAGTAATATTCGATTGTATATATGTGCCACGTCTTCTTTATCCATTCATCTATCAATGGACACTTAGGTTGCTTCCATGTCCTGGCTATTGTAAATAGAGCTGCAATGAACACTGTGGTACATGACTCTTTGAATTATGGTTTTCTCAGAGTATATGCCCAGTAGTGGGATTGCTGGGTCGTATGGTAGTTCTATTTTTAGTTTTTTAAGGAACCTCCATACTGTTCTCCATAGTGGCTGTATCAAGTTACATTCCCACCAACAGTACAAGAGGGTTCCCTTTTCTCCACACCCTCTCCAGCATTAATTGTTTGTAGATTTTTTGATGATGGCCATTCTGACCGGTGTGAGGTGATACTTCATTGTAGTTTTGATTTGCATTTCTCTAATGATTAGTGATGTTGAGCATTCTTTCATGTGTTTGTTGGCAGACTGTATATCTTCTTTGTAGAAATGTCTATTTAGGTCTTCTGCCCATTTTTGGATTGGGTTGTTTGTTTTTTTGATATTGAGCTGCATGAGCTGCTTGTATATTTTGGAGATTAATCCTTTGTCAGTTGCTTCATTTGTAAATATTTTCTCCCATTCTGAGGGTTGTCTTGTCCTTTTAATGTTTACAATGTTTTCATTCTTGTGTTTGATACACAAGGACTCATGAACATAGCTGGTGAATAAAGCAGTTCTCTCTGGCTTTGGTGCCATCCTGGACAACAAAAGGATACTGCAAGAGGTCGATAGCCCTCTGGTCAATTGTGTTCATAGTATTATATACAAAGGTACTACTCAGTAGTAGTGCCAGTACAAATATCTGGGTGTCACTCTTCTTGTCACCCTAGAAGTCAGAACAAATTTCAGTCATGTCTCATGGCATTCCCATATGAACAGTTATTAAAAATAGACCCTTGGGCTTCCCTGGTGGTGCAGTGGTTGAGA
Source organism: Tursiops truncatus (assembly GCF_011762595.2). Classification (NCBI taxonomy): domain Eukaryota; kingdom Metazoa; phylum Chordata; class Mammalia; order Artiodactyla; family Delphinidae; genus Tursiops; species Tursiops truncatus. The sequence continues at coordinate 105,655,410 of NC_047034.1, read as the reverse complement.
GTCCGCCTGCCGATACAGTGGACACGGGTTCGTGACCCGGTCCGGGAGGATCCCACATGCCGCCGGAGCGGCTGGGCCCGTGAGCCATGGCCGCTGCGCCTGCGCGTCCGGAGCCTGTGCTCCGCAACGGGAGAGGCCACAACAGTGAGAGGCCCACGTACCGCAAAAAAAAAAAAAAAAAAAAAAAAAAAAAAAAAAGACCCTTGACTTACAAATGTTAGCCAAGACGAACAGAAATGGTTGTGAGAAACATATGAGCTTTGAATAGTTCTGCCATTAGCATTGATAATTTTATACAAAACCATATTTTGTTAACTTATCAGTCCCTCTTATAACTGGTTAGGCATTTGAAAAATGGATAGTCAAAGTTCGTGAAGGTAACCAGAGTGCTTAAAATCAAGGTTTTCAATTGTGTAAAACAAAGTTGGTCTGTATACATAATACATGCATCTATTTTATTGAGTAGCTTTTATATACAAGATGGTTCGATACGTTTTTCTTTTTCTTTTTTTTTTTTTTTGTTTTAGAGAGAGGGATGGGACAAGTGACGGCATACAGCTAAGCTTCAGCACCAGAATTGCTCAAAGAGTAGGGATGTATTACGGCTACATATTCAGGAGCCTACTGGGGGTGAAGGATGTGAATAAACTGCACAGGTAATAAGGCAGTTCTCTGAACTGACTTGGTATTTCTCTGATGCACAAATGGATCAGGAGCCCTGCAAAGGAGAACCTTCAGTGTATTCAATACAAACCTCTAAATGGTTCTCTCCCTCTTTTAGAACATGTAATCTAAACTGGATACCCCCAACCTTGGGCTCCAGGGCACTTTCTTTGCGTTGGGATCTGTACACAGAAGATGCAACAACAACAAAAAAGATGCTAAGATACAAAGATACACAGTCCCTGTACATGGGGGCCACTTCTGACAGTTCTCCAGGTGATTGTCTAATCTGGTAGGGATGAGAAAGGTAAAGTCCTTATCAGCCTGAGCCCCAGAGCCTCTTCTCCACAGACTACTGTCATACTTTTCCCCCTTGTTGAGGTTTCAGATAATGTTTAAAATGTAAAATGGATCAGAGATAATTCTGCACAGGTCAGCAGGACTGGAGCAGAAACATGTTTTGATTCCTGGTACTGTCGAGATAAGTTATTAACTACTGTCTCCATGTTACAGGTGAGGAAACTAAAGAAAAAAGGAGTTAACTATTTTGAATTGTGGTAAGTTAAAGGCAAAATGAAGACATAAAAAATGAGAGCTCAAGGGAAAGATCCAGTGTTGTGCTCGAGCCAGCTCACGAGAGCTGGCTGTGTACATCTTTCCTGAGCCCTGAGTTTAGTGACGACTTTGGTAGCTTGGAGTGAGCTGTTATGGGAGTACTTGGAAAACTGGCAAGTACTACAAAGCAAGGCTTTTCTTCCCCAGTGGGCTGGTTGTTAGACACTTACCAGCGTAGAAGTGGAAAATTCCCACGTTACTCCTGTGCAAATGATAAAATGGATGAGACCAAAGGGGAAATAGAAGATTTGAGGAGACTTTTTCTTGCTTGTCAGAGTCCGAGAGCTCCTAGTGCCTGGACCCTGATTTGGACTCAAGTCCCACTGCCCTGAAGCTTACTGCATATCTCTATCCTCTACAGGGTCAGACTCATGACAGTGATTTTGTTCGTACCACCTTTCTGCAGTTCGGTTAAGTGCCTATCTCCATGTTAGCACAGCCTCCCAATTATGATTCTGGCTTATACATATATTTTTCTCACTTCAGGTTTCCAAACTTTGACTATTAAAAATAGAGAGGGGGAAAAAAGGTATACCCTGGTCAAGCAGAAGCACAAAAAAAAAATCTCCCTGTGTAAAGAATGTTCAGGGATGAGGAGGTTGATTAAAAAGGAATCCTGGGCTTCCCTGGTGGCGCAGTAGTTGAGAGTCCGCCTGCGGATGCAGGGGACACGGGTTCGTGCCCCGGTCCGGGAGGATCCCACATGCCGCCGGAGCGGCTGGGCCACAACAGTGAGAGGCCCGCGTACCGCAAAAAAAAAAAAAAAGGAATCCTTGTTCCTTGCCTTCTCTATGTCTCCAAGTCCCTCCGTGTCAAGAAGAACCAGGATGTGGTTTGGCTTCTCAGGGTGAGGCACACACCACATCCAGATGCCCTTGGTGTGAGACTGCACCGTGGATCCAACAGAGAAACCTGCAATGGGGAGTGGAGAGGGTGTAATTGAGGAGGGGATCTGGAAATTGGAGACTTTCTTGATAACTGAGTTACCATTTAAGGAAAGCAAGATGAAGATATGGCAGAAAGTATAACCCAGTATTGATCTGAATTACAATAGAGGGATGAGATAATAAGAATACCAAGTACTGTAGGCTGGAAATTTGATGGATTTTTTTGCAAGAATATTACACTATTAAAATTTTAATCATTTGTAACTACATATGTAGAAGTATTTTAATGATGTCTTACCCTTATAATTGGAAAATAGTATGATTTTTCTAAGAAAAAAGGGGTGATATGTCAGAAACAGAACTCAACCCTTTATCTCCCAGAAGATAATTAACTATCTGTGGCCCAAACATTAGCTTTCAATATTCCTCCGCATCTCTAACTTCCTGTCCTTGCATCACCTTCCTGCATTCTGGGAGTGTGGGTGGACAGAAGGGACTTGGCTGGGCTTTGCTGGGGCCACTCACCCTTGTTCTTCCCAGCCAGCTTGTTCATCAGGTAGGATTTGCCGGTGCGGTAGAGGCCCACGATAGCCACCACCACAACGGGCTGCTGAATGGCAGACAGGGTCTTCAGAGCTTTCGGATTAACCAACAGTAGCCCATTAATGTTCTCAATGAGGCACAAGGGTTCTGGCATGTGAACCACTGGGGCCATGTTCAGGGGGGTCACCTGACCTGCAAGGGAAGTGATGGGATAGACTGGAATTTCTAGACTTTAAACAGAGAAAAATCATTTTGCTTCCTCAACCTGCAGGCATACTACTCTGCAGCATGGCCTAAGTTTCTGAAGAAGTTTAAAAAAGACAAAAGAGCAAAGAGGGTCATAGCAACATATGTCTTAGTCCCTTCAGAGTTCTACTATAGGCTACCCCACTGGTTCTTAAATATTGGGTGGCCTTATGGAAAACCATTTTCTGAGACTAGTTTACTGCTATTTTGAGTCTGACGCTTCCCCACTGGTTTTGGCTGGCTTCTATTTCTTAGTTTTTACCTCTTTGAATCCCCAGATTGAATCTTTATGGCCACTATTTGTTACATGACGCTTCTTGCTTTCACACTGTTATCAACTTGCTTTTCTCTAATTTCGGGCTATGTCCAGTCAAAGTGTATTATACTAAACCCTGCCAGGTCATTATGTAGCATTATCTAACAAATAACAGTTGTTTACTTCTTAAAGCTCTACTTTTAAAGAATTTTTTATGTAGCTATTAATGTGTGTTCTTCAGTCAAAACTTTAATGAGTGTTCATTTTATGAATGAGAAAGTGAGTGAAAATACTTTCTTAAATAATACGTAACCATTTATTTTCTAATTTCTGGGCATCAATTTCTGTAACCTAAAGAGTCCCCAATAAAACGCGTTTAAGCTATCTGAGATTAAAACAAATGCTTGCTTTTCTGCCTTGCTACATCATAAAGAACAATTTTCTTCCATTTTAGAAGTGATTCTTTTCAACAGAAGCTAAAAATCCACCATCTGCTTGCCTCTTTTAAAAAACTGAAATCTTACAGTGCAAAGGTCTGGATTCCCTTGATAGCTTTTAAAAAGTTATAAAGACCCATTCTCCCCCTTTCTTCATAGCCAATGCCCCAGAGATTATCCAGATGACAGATAAATAAAAACAGAAACTGCTTGGCAACAGATAATATATCCATTGCAAATATCATCGCATCAGGGCATGGGAGCCAGGAAATGTTCAGTCCAAGCCACATCCAAAAAGAGGGGATCACACATAATTTTACATTCCCAAATGCAAAGTTTCTTTTTACTCTAATCCACTTCCAATGCAGTATTGGCATCTTATGCTTGTTGAGTTCTGTTATCTGATTTGTATATAGCAGGGGTCATAATCATTTCTAGGTTCGAAAGATATGGGGACCTGGCAGTGATGATCTATAACAGTTAGCTAGAAAGACAGAAGATACACAATCTACATCTATTTGCAGATTTTGGGAACCTACAAGCTCTTGTGCTTTGGAATGAGGTCACTAATGGGAAAGGAAGCTAGCCTGTCTGAATTTTCAGACCTCCTAATGAATAACATTTAGTGCTGTGTATCTATATTAATGAAAGTATTTTATACATTGTCCCCAGATGTTACCCGGGTAACATCTTTAATGTTTTTAGAACAGCCCAATCTCCAAAACATCTCTGCAGATTCAATGTGTTTGAGCCCCATACATGACTATTACTCTATCATAACTCAGCCTATGATGTGTGCTCTGAGTTGCATTCTTCTCCCTAACTCTGTTAGAGCCCCATACTCTTTTGTAAATAAAAACAATGCAAGAATGCATCAAAACACACAGAAATACAAATATACATTTTGACTTTGAAATAGGGCAGATCTGATTTCTAATCTCAGACCTCCACCTGGCTCTCTGTGTGACACTGGCATTTCACTAAACACTCTAAGCCTATCTTCAGAAAAAGAAAGTAAATAAATAACTATTTATATACATCAGTATAACTGCTAGCTTAAAAAAGAGAGAGAGAGCTGTAGGAAAGGAAAAAATGTGTAAAGAAGGAAAATGCTAAGAAATATAAGAGAAAAGGCTCGGAAGGACTACTGATGGAGTTTCTAGAAGAAGACATCTCTGTTTTCAGTCATACAATTCTAGATGGGTTTTGTGTTACTTTTATGTTGGTTGCCTTTACTTTGTGTTGTTTTTGGTTTGAAAAGGAAAAAGCTCTTCTTAATGAGAAAAATGGAAATCAAGCAAGAAGGAGATGCGCGAAGTATGTGCCGTGAAAAGAAATTCAAAGGAGGAGAAAGTTTCAAGGAGTAAACAAAATTTCCAGACAGTGTTAAGTGATTCGTTGGGACTTCCATGGAGGCCCAGTGGTTAAAGCTCCACGCTTCCACTGCAGAGGGCAGGGGTTCAGTCCCTGGACTAAAGGTCCCAAGTGCCGTGCGGTGCAGCCAAAACAAAACAAAACAACAATGAAAAATACATAAAAAACAAAAAGTGATTCATAATAGTAGAATCATTAGAGGAGTGGAAACAAAGTCCGACACAAAAGGCCTTAAGGAATGAGTGGGTGTCAATAAATCAAGACTAATTCATTCAGGGTTCTTTCTAAAGGAAGAAATTCATCTTCAAAAAAGTGCAGGACTATGACTAAAATATACAGCCATTTTCATAAAACTTCTTCATTGTTCATTCTGGGTTTCAACTTTTTTCTTTCTTCTTTTTGTCCTTAACAAGGTAAGCAAACCATTTACATTACATTTCGTTCAATGCTCTTTCTCATGAAAACAGTACAGTCATAGTTCTTCAAAAGTTAAGGTTTCAGTTTGAAGGATCTTTATCAGGTTTTATCAAAGGTAACTTAAGTGGCAATTATGATCCCCACAGATCATAGGGTGGCAAAGGAAGAAAAACAGTATGAAGACATTTCAAACTCTCAGTCCCCACATGTGCTCTTGTCTAATTCAGTGGAACTGGCACTCAATGAATTCTGCTGCCTGCCTGACAACACCACAATTTACTTTTAATAAGAGCTGATTCTCCACGTTGAGCTCAGCTGCAATGTATCGTGAACAGACTTTTTAAGACATCCTGACCCTTTCCACCCTTGCCCCAGACTTACCTTAACGGTGAAATCAGTAGCAGAGATCTTTTAGAGCTGGTAAGAAAGGTGCTTCAATGAGAAATTGGCAAGAGTTCTAAATCTGTCCCTCAGGTTAGCTGTGTTGGTTTCTGATATACTTTTTTCTTATCCAGTCCTGGAGATTTCTTTTCTTTCCACTCCACTCTACCAGAGGGCGGAGGATTACAGTATGAAACAACTGAAAGTGGAAGGAGTTTTTGAAATGTCGCTGCAGGAAACTGAATCCCCATCCAAACTGAAACCACAAGCCAATCTGAAACCACAAGCCAGATTGTACATGGAAGAGAACTTGGAAATCATTTGCATTTTTTTCTACTCCAAACTGTCCTCGGGGCTGTGAGAAACCATAATAAGTCTACAGTAACAGTGAATATAACCCCAAGGTGTGTTTACATTATGTGAGTTTACCATTTGTGTTTGTCTTTTGTTTTTGTTTTTGCTTGGCTGCACTGCGCCGCACGTGGGATCTTAGTTCCCCGATGGGGATCCAACCTTTGCCCCCCACAGTGGAAACACAGAGTCTTAACCACTGGACTGCCAGGAAAGTCCCCATTTGTTTGATTTTAAGGAACCAGCCTTCCTATGCAATTCAGGTCATCTCCTGCTAAACACTTAGGAATTTTGATAGAATTTTTTTTCTGAGAAAACTTGAGTTTGACACACAGAATAAACTGCTGTATAATTTCAATGAAGAAAAATTCACTTCCTCAATAGACAAACTAGATGCTAAACAATTTTAAAGAACTTAAAAAAAATCAGTCATTAAATGGTCAACAGATTTTTGTAACTGCATCTTTCATCAGTCAGGCAAACATTCAAAGCAAACACTTTGAATGCCTACTACACACTGCAGTGTTCAAAGAGAAGCAAGAAACCAACAATCAAGAAGCATCATAATCCCTATGAGGAGATTTTGCTCTAGATGAATGCAACCTACAGCCTCCTTTGCCTCCCTCAAACCCAGTCCTCCCCAACATGCAAATATTTATTTGGTTGTCTTCCTTATTTTCAACTACTGTCCGGTAGCATTGGCACATTGTTTTTCAGAGCTTTGTAACTTAAATCTTTCAACACCCAAGATATTAATAATAGAAAGTTCTCTATGTCTTATTATTATTATTACTGAGATATAACTGACGTATAACATTGTATTACTTTTAGGTATAAAACACAATGATTTGACATATGTATATATTGCAAAATGATTACTACAAAAAGTTTAGTAAACATCTGCGACCACACAGTTACATTTTTTTTCTTATGATGAGAACTTTTACGATATACTCTTTTAGCAACTTTCAAATATACAGTAAAGTATTCTTAGCTATAGTCACCATGCTGTGCATTATATCCCAGGATTTATTTATAACTGGAAGTTTGTACTTTTCGACCACCTAACACATTCCACCTTCCCTCCCCTCACCTCTGGCAACAACCCATCTGTTCTATGAGTTCAGTTTATTGTTATTTTTTAAGATTCCACATATAAGTAAGATCATACAGTATTTGTCTTTCTGTCTGACTTATTTCACTTAGCATAATACCTTCCAAGTCCATCATGTTGTCACAAATGGCAATATTTCCTTCCTTTTTATGGTTGAGTAATATTCTATCACATATACATACCACATTTTCTTTATCTACTTATCCATTGATGGATAGTTATGTTGTTCATACATCTTGGCCATTGTGAATAATCTTGCAATGAACATGGAAGTGAATATATCTCTTCAAGGTAGTGTTTTCATATCCTCCAGAGATATACCCAAAACTGGAATTGCTGGGTCATGTGGTAGTTCTATTATTAATTTTTGAGGAACCTCCATACTGTTTTCCATGGTGGCTGTGCAAAATCTATATTCCCACCAACAGTGCATAAATGTTTGCTTTCTCCACATCCTTATCAACACTTGTTACTTATTGTCTTTTGGATAATAGCCATTCTGACAGGTGTGAGTTGATATCTCATTGTGGTTTTGATTTTCCTTTCCTTAATAATTAGTGATGTTGAACATTTTTTTCAGTTACTTGTTGACCCTTTTTATGTCCTTTTTGGAAAAATGTTTATTCAGGTCCTCTGCCCAGATTTAATCAGATATTTTTTTCCGACTGAGTTGTATGAGTTCTTATATATTTTGGATATTAACTTCATCAGGTAGATGATCTACAAATATTTTCTCCCATTCTGTAGGTTGCTTTTTCATTTTGTTGATGGTTTCCTTCGCTGGGCAGAAGATTTTTCATTCGATGTAGTTACATTTGTTTATTTTTGCTTTTGTTGCCTTTGCTTATGGTGTTAAATTTTAAAAACACTTTGCCAAGACCAATGTCAAGGAGATTATCCCTTTGTTTTGTTTTAGGAGTTTTTTGGTTTCAGGTCTTAACATTCAAGTCTTTAATCCATTTTGAGTTTATCTTTGTGTGTGGTGAAAGATAGTGATCCAGTTTCTTTCTTTTACATGTGGCTGTCTAGTGTTCCCTAAACTACTTATTGAAGAGACTATTCTTTCCCTGTTGCATCTTCCTGGCTCCTTTGTTGTAAAATAATTGATCATATATGTGTGGGTTTATCTGTAGGCTCTCAATTCTGTTCCGTTGATCTATGTGTCTGTTTTTATGCCAGTACCATACTATTTTGATTATTATAGCTTTGTAATATAGTTTAAAAGCTAGACGCATGATGGCTTCAGTTTTGTTCTTCTTTCACAAGATTGCTTTGACTATTCAGGGCTTTTTGAGATTCTATACAAATGTTAGGATTCCATTTATATGAAAAAACTTTGCTGGATAGAGTATTCTTGGCTGAAAGTTTTTACCTTTCAGTATTTTGAGAATGTCATTCCACTCACTTCTGGTCCATACAGTTTATTCTGAGCAACTGCTGATAGCCTATTGGGGATTCCTTTGTATGTTAAAATCTTTTTTTCTCTGGCTGCCTTACAATTCTTTCTTTCCGTTGACTTTTGACAGTTTTAATATAATATATTTTGGAGAAGGTCTTTTTGCATTGAAGTAACTAGGTGTTCTCTTTCTTATCTTCATGGACTTGAATATCAAGTTCCTTCCCCAAGCTTGGGAAATTCTCAGCTATCATTTCTTTAAATAAATTCTCTGCTCCCTTCATCTGCTCTTCTTCTGGGAAACGCATTATCCTAATGTTGCCCTTCCTAAAAGAGTCAGATAGTTCTTATAGAATTTCCTCATTTTTTAAAGATCGTAATTATCTTTCCTCTTCTGCCTGTATTATTTCTAGATTTCTGTCTTCACACTGACTAATCCTCTCTACCATGTGGTCTGCTCTATTTCCAACACTTTCTAATGCATTCTTCATCTTGTTTATTGAGTCCTTCAGCTCCAGAATTTCTATTTGACTTTTTCTTAGAGTTTCAATCCCTTTAGCAAAGTATTCCTTCTGTTCATTTATTCCTGAGCTCATTTTACTGCCTTTCTGAGGTTCTAGTGAATTGTCACTTTCTTTTTGTGATACAGTGTTACTGTTGTTCTTCATGTTGTGATGAGTTGTTTGTTGCTTTGCTGGTGCGTTTGAAGTAGCGAACATCTTTATATAAAGCTGTGTGTGTGTGTGTGTGTGTCTGTGTGTGTCTGTGTGTGTGTGTCTTACTTGATTCTAATGATTCAACAGGTTAGAAATTAGAAATGAGAGCCTGTCTTTTGTTTTCCAGTAGGTGGCGCTATAGCACAGGTTTTTGATTTCTGTAACCTGCGTGACTCTGGTTGGTTATATTAGAAAGTTGGCACTTTCCACCCTCCACTGCCTCTGTCAGAGGTGTACTTTGGTGCCTTCTTGGCCTTGCTTGTATCTCTAGGGTTGTTAGGGCCTTGCTACTGCTCGTGTCCCTGGAGTCGCAGTCCGGGGCACCAAAATGGCAGGTCCTTCCACCGCATCCAAGATCTCCTGAGTCATAGGCTCCACCTCTGCTGGGGGAGGAGAAGGGGGAGGGGGAGCTGGGATCATGGGCGCTTCTGCCATATCCAGGGTTGCTAGGTTCGCTGACAACGCTGCTGTGGGTGGTGATGGATGAGAGGGCTGGAGTTGTGGGTGCCTCTGTAGCTGGAGGGATGGTGTCACAGGTCCCACCGCTGCTGCTGCCTAGATATCTGTCTCCACAAGCATTGCTATGGCCAGGAGGTCAGAGTCGTGTGTGCCACCTCCCTTGCTGCTCCTGGGTTCTCTGTGGCTGCCAGCTCAACTGCTGCAGCTGGGGGACAAGTACTGCAGGCACTGCCTCCACTGTTTCCCCAGTTCTGCGTCCTTTGTGTGTTACAGTTCACCCACCTTTAGATGTACAGGTTTATGGAATTCTGGTGTGTTGGTCAGAGGTATCTATGCTGAATTGTGGATGTTTAATGGTTGTACGTTGTAGGGGGGAGACAAAGAAAGCATCTGTCTTTGCCCTAATGTTGATGTCACTCCACAGTGTTCACTTTAAAAATATTTATTGGAAAACCATATACATAAAGAGAAGTGACCAAATTACACATCTACATTAGATACTTTTAGTATCTAATTAGATACTTTTAGTATTAGTATCTAATTAGATAAAAAGTATCTAATTAGTATCGATATTAGATACTTTTCCAAAAGTAGATATGTTCTCGTGCTTTCATGTCAGTAAAGGAATAGATATTTACAAATACTCCCAGAAGCTCAGTCATAGAACCTTGCAATTTCAACTCCCTCCTCCCACAGGGAAACTGGTAGATAGCCTCTGACATGGCTCCCAATGATCCTAGCTTCATTACACTATTCCACTTCCTAGTATTCACACCCCTGCGCAATCCTCTTCCCTCTGACAGTGGGCTGAGTCTAGTGAATTTCTTCTAAAAATATGGTGAAAGTTGTGAGGTTTTACTTCCATGACTAGGCTATAAAAGACTGATCTCTCTCTCTCTCTCTCCCTCCCTCCCTTCCATTCTTGGTTTGGTGACACTGGTGCAGCCAGTTGCCATGGTAGAGACACTCACATGGCAAGACATTGAGAGTGGTCTCTAGGCAACAGCCAGTGAGGAATTGAAGCCTTTAGCCCCAGATTCATAATGATTAATGCTGCCAACAACCACAAGAGTAAGGTTGGGATGTGAATCCTTCCCTGTCAAGCCTTGAGATAACTGCAGTCCCAAATGGCACTTTGCAGCAGGGAGAGACCTTGAAACAGAGGACTCACCTAGATTCTTGACATTCAGAGTCTGTGAGATAATAAATGTTGTTTTTTCAAGCACTAAATTTTGGGGAAATTTGTTTTGTAGTAACAGATAACTAATTCCGAAACTTTAATCTGACTTCTAACACCATAGATTACTACTGTCTTTCATCTTAATCTGAATTAAATTATACAGGATGTTTTGTTTTTGTATTTCACTTCTTTTGCTTAACATTATGTTTTTATAGTCGTTCAGGTTGTTGAGTTCAGTAAAAACATATTACTTCATATATTAATGAATAGTTTTCAATGTGGTTGTCTCAATTTATACTCTCACCATCAATGTATAAGAATTTCCAATGTTCCACATACTAACCACCGGTTAGATATGTCAGACTTTTAGAATGTAATCATCTTGGTGAGGGTGTGGTGAGTGTAGTAAATGCAGGTTTACTTTGCTTTTCTTTGATAATCAGAGAGTTTAAGGATCTTTTCATATCTATCGCTTATTTGGATATCCTTTTTGTCACACCTATTCAAAACTCTTGCTTATTTTTCTAGTAGGTTGTCTTTTTTATTTCTTGATATAAAGATTGCTTTATATATTCTGAATCTGAGCTGTGTGTATGTGTGTCTGTGTGTATAGATCTAAACTCATCAATTCTTTATTTCTGTTTAATGTTCTGCGTCCTATTTCTCAACCCAGAGGATGTAAAAATAATGTCTTTGTTATTTTCAAAAAAATTTATTTTTTCTTTCATATTTTGATCTACAGTCCACCTGGAATTGATTTTTTTTGAATGCCAGCTGGTATTGAGCAGTGCACCTCCTGGATGTTCACCTGGCTTAAAAGGAGAAATGATCAGACATAGATTATATACTGATTCATGGCCTAATGGACAATGGTTTGGCTGGATGATCAGGGACTTAAAAGGAACATGACTGGAAAATTGGTGGGAAAGAATTTGGAGAAAAGGTATGTCTACTGTTCTCTCTGAATGGGTAAAAAACATGAAGATATTTGCATCCTGTGTGAATTCTCACCTAAGTGTGACCCTCAGCAGAGAAGGATTTTGGTAATCAAGAGGGAAGGTGGCAGGGATGGAGGTCATACGTGGGCTCAGCAACATGGACTTCTGCTCACCAAAGCTGCTCTGGCTACCACCACTGTTGAGTGTCTAGCCAGTAGCGGAGATCAACACCAACCACTGACATGGCCCATGATACTGCCTTCTCTGCATGTAATGCTTTTGTCAAGATTACTATCCGTGGACTTACAGCATGCCTTATCCACCACACTGGCATTCCACACAGCATTGCTTCTGATCAAGGAACTCACTTCACAGCAAATGAACTGTGACAATAGGCCCATGCTCATTGAATTCATTGATCTTACTGTTCCCCACCATCTTGAAGCAGCTGGCTTGATAGAACTGTGAAATAACCCTTTTAAAACTCAATTACAGTGCCAGCTAGGTGTCCACAAACCTTGCAAGGCTGGGGCAGGTTTCTTCAAAATACTGTATATGCTCTGAATCAGTGTCCAATATATGTTGCTGATTCTTTGACAATCAAGACTCTTGAGTCCAGGAATCAAGGGATAGAAATAGGAGTGGCACCACTCACTATTACCACTAGGAACCCCCTAGGAAAAGTTTTGCCTCCTCTTTTCACAACTCTATGCTCTGCTAGTTTAGAGGTCTTAATTGCAGAGGTAGGAATGCTTCCACCAGGAGACACAATAAAGATTCCAATGAACTAGAAGTTAAGACTGCCATCTGGCCACTTTGGTGTCCTTGTGCCTCTGAATCAACAGGCAAAGAAGGGAGTGACAGTGTTGGCTGGAATGATTGACCCTGATTACCTAGGGGAAATTGGACTACTACTCCATAATGGAGGTGGGGAAGAGTGTGTCTGGAATATAGAGGATCCTTAGGGCATCCCTTAATATTACCATGCATAATTGTTAGTGAAAGTGGGGTTCAGCTGCTCTCCACTTGAAAGCCAATAAAGAGGCAAGGTTGGTGGAAAGGACAGTTTGCTTTATTTTGGAGGCCAGCAACTGGAGAGAGGTGGACTTGTGTCCAAAGACCAACTCCCCCCACTGATAGTCAGTGGGAAAGAGCTTTTAAAGGGAAATTTCAGGGATGTATAGGCAGGAGGAGGGGGCTACATGCAGAAGTAGCACAGTAAACTCTGACAGTCATCTTGAAATTGGTTGTGCAAGGGGCTCAGCATCATCTCGATTGTTTTAAGTAGTGAATCTCCAGTTCCAGGATCGGTTTGTTCCCATTTCCCTGAGGCCGGTTCTCAGAATTGTGGCAGCTTATGTCATGGCTACAGTCTGGTCATCATGTAGTTAACTTCTTTCTCCTGGTGGGGGTCTCAGTACCTAGAAGACAGCTCACACGATATGGCTCAGAATATTATCTATAGCCCTTGAAGAGGGAACTAAAGGTCCTTGTCTTTGTTTAATGTCTAAACTAATATTATTTGGTCTTGTTTGACTGTTTTCTTTGCTTCTATATTTTCTCACTTCTCTGATTAAACTTATTCTTTGGATAAAGTTTTCCTACAGACAAAAGGCAGGCAGAGGACATGGGGGGGAAGGACCAGAGGCCCTGCTCCGTTTCATAATGATTAAGGTCAACAGAACACTAAAACAACCCAATCCAGGCAGGACTACTAATGGTCCAGACCCTTCAGAAATGAAGGTTTGGGTCACCCCATATCATGTAAAGAACCATGACCAGCTGAGATGCTTGTTAAAGGCAAAGAGAATATGAAGTGGGTAGTAGCAAAAGGTAGTTATACATACCACATGACTAGTTACAGAAACACAGACTGTAATTGTCATGAGTATTAGTATTTCCTCCTTATTTAGCTATAATATGTTTGCATGTATGTGTATATATACAAATTTTTGTTTTCTTTCCTCTCTTAGTCTTTCAAGTAACATAAGACTTACTGATTTTACATCATAGTTTTAAGCACTGTTAACTTTACATCACAGTATTTAAGTTATGGGATATCAAGGAGAAGAGTAAACATTACTCAAGAACTTTACCTCCTTTTCTGGGGAAGGGATTAGTGCACTTTTGAATGTGTGTACTATAGCTGTATCATGTTATATGGAACTATGACCTTGTTATTGTCTTTATTTGGAGAATAACTATGATTTAAGGAACTGTGTATGGGTGCCAAATTGACAAAAGGTGAACTTATGATGGTTAATCTTATGTTTCAACTTGACTGGCTTTGGACTGCCCAGATTAAACAATATTTCTGAATGTGTCTAAGAGGGTGTTTCCAGATGTGATTAGCATTTGAATCAGTGGACTCAGCAGATTGTCCTCTCTAACATGGTGGGCAAAATCCAATCCACTGAAGACAGGAATAGAACAAAAAGTATTGGAAGGAGGAATTCATTCCTTTTTTTCCCCTGCTGCTTCACTGTTGAGCTAGAACATTTCATCTTCTCCTGCCCTTGGAATGGAATTTACACTAATGGCTTCCCTGGTTCTCAGGCCTTGGGACTCAAACTGAATTCACGACCAGCTTTCCTGGGCCTCCAGCATGCAGATGGCAGGTCATGGGACTTCTCAATTAATTACAAGAGCCAAATCCTTAATGTATGTATATGTGTGTGTGTGTGTGTGTGTGTGTGTGTGTGTGTGTGTGTGTACAGATAGATACATAGATAGATAGACATATTATCTTTTTATTTTTATATCTATCTATCTATCTATACACACACACACACACACACACACACACACACACACACACCCCTACCTCTAGATAGGTAGGTAGGTAGATAGATAGATGGATAGATAGATAGATAGATAGATAGATCCATCTCCTATTGGGTCTGCTTCTCTAGAAATCCTAACTAATACATCCCCTAAAGGGAAAATCAGATCAAAGAATGACTCCATTTTATTCCTGTGATATGACATTTAGGTGGTTCTCCAGGGCTGGCTGAGACCATACTGAGTCATTGTCTGATCTATTGTAGCATGAATTTTCAGTCATGGTGAAGGTGAACACTCAGTTTTTGGATTGGAATTTATGTGAGGTAGAGTTGGAAACAGCAGCTCTTATAAACCCTACTCTCAAATGCAGGCTATATAAAAATCATACATTAAGTGTAGTAGATTCCATTAAAGGTGTACTGAAGGGGGCATCTCTTTTCCTAAGACTTCTTTTCTCATCACAGCTTTGATGGGTATACAAGCCTTCTGCTCCACCAAAACTCATTCTCTTTCTACCTTGATGACTCCATTCTCTCTTCCTTACTCTGTCTGCTTTCCTCTACTCACTACCTTGCTTTTTGGAATAAACAGGTTTCTACTGGGACTTACATCCTTGTATTTGCTACCTCTGCTCCAACAGGCATGTCAATAAATTTTTACAGACATGAACATTTCCCCTTCCAGCAAGAATTTTGGTGTGAAATGTTCACTACTAAACATATGCTTTACCTTTTTATAATATGTTATCCCAGTAGCTCTTCCACTGCTAGAGAGTAGGGGGCTGAATTAAAAATGTGGGGCATTGTAAATTGTGCACAGAGACCTGTGCTCTGGAAACCATGTGAAAAAATGTCCTACAGGAGTCCAGAGGCATGCGGCTTAAAATGAATTATACATTTTGCGAGCTCTGAGCCTTTGGTGATGTTTCCAGACAAGCAGAAGCTGCATGTGAAATTTTTCTAGCCAGGGAAACACAGGGGGCCACAGTGGAAAAAGGAGGTGTCTAGTAACCATCTTCAAAGCCATCCTCAGGAACTGGCTTCATTGTCCTTTGAACAATTTTTATGCAGTCTGGTACAAGTTTAAATATTTTAAGAGTCATGTTCTTGTTTTGCTAGAACAGAAGAGCAGCTGATTTCCTAGAATTGAGCCTGTTATAAAAGTAACTGTTTATTGCTTTCAGTTTCGATATGAATTCCATCCCAGAACATGCTGTTTTGAGTAACCTTGAATTGACCTAAGGGATTATTTTCCTGGCTGGAAAACATTGAGTAGGAAAACATTTACAGTAGGTCATTTAACAACATAATATCTGGAAATGCCTGTAACTTTTGGGGGCTATGGAGGGAGTTCCAGCGCTTCCCTTTTATTGTTGCTTTTCAGGAGCAAGTGTGTGGCATTTAGATCTTTTAAATCTTTCTACAAACAGGCTGATCGATACAGGAAGCTGCAGAGGGAACAATTGATAGGGCTGATATCATGACTTATAATCATTATTTTTGATTGTTTTCAATTCATTCTCCACTCAGTAGGCAGTGATTTAAAAAAAAAAAATACACACACAATGAATTCTGTTGTTTTATGCCCAAAAGTTTTAAAAAGTTAAAAGCTTCCAGTTGCAGTGCGTATAACATCCAGTCTCCTCTGTGACTTGCAAGAATCGACATAGTCTGGCTCCTGCCTACCTCCTCTCTAAACCCAAGCTATCTCTACTTTACCACATGGACCTTCATTCAGGACCAAACACACCAAGCTGTTCCTCAGTGAAGAGTTTTGAACAAAGTCTCCTTCTACTTGGAACTCCATTCCCTCCTTCCTTTCCTGACTCAATCTTCTCCTAGTAAAAATTCATCTTACATGGAAGCAACCTAAATGTCCATCCACAGATGAATGCATAAAGAAGATGTGGTACATATATATTCCATGGAATACTACTCAGCCATAAAAAAGAATGAAATAATGCCATTTGCAGCAACACAGATGGACCTAGAGATTGTCATACTAAGTGAAGAAAGTCAGACAAAGACAAATATCATGTGATACCACTTATATGTGGAATCTAAAAAATGATACAATTAACTTATTCACAAAACAGAAACAGACTCACAGACATAGAAAACAAACTTATGGTTTTCAAAGGGGAAAGCGGGAAGGAAGGATAAATTAGGAGTTTGGGATTAGCAGATATAAATAACTGTATATGAAATAAACAACAAGATCCTATTGTATAGCACAGGGAACTATATTCAATATTTTGTAATAAACTCTTGATATAATGGAAAAGAATCTGAAAAAGAAAAAATATATATATATAATTGAATCACTTTGCTGTACACCAGAAACTAACACAACATTGTAAATCAACTATACTCCAATAAAAAAATTCATCTTAACTCTCATTTTCCCAGGGAGGCATTTCTGACCAACAAATCTACATTGGGTTACCCCTCTATACTTCTTCATGCATCCTGGACTAGTCCCTTACAATGCTTTTCAGAAGCTGAAATATTACACTTATTGGTGTGACAATTTGTTGATGTCTTACTTGTGAACTAAAAAACTGCATGAGCATGGGGACCATGGCTGTTTTACTAACCACAGTATTCCTCCTGTCTTCCCCAATGCCTTCCACAGTGTCCAGCACATGGTCAGTGGTTGATAACTATTTATTGAATAAATAAATGCAATCATGTTTAAAAGCACATGCCCTATGTCAGTCAGGTCTACATCTGAGTTTGGCTCACAGCATCCTGGGTGTTTGACCTGGTAGGACATAATGTGGGAAATCTACCTCAAGATGCTCAAACATGACTTCATGAATATGACCTCCTTTACTATTGTACTTGTTACCATCATTGTTGTCATCATCATCATTATCATCTTCTCATGTTCGATTTAGCTTCATGGTTCTATGACCGAAAAGAAACCCTTGTCTCTGTGAAATACGTATGTTGTACAAGAGGCAGTAACCTTAGGGGTTTTACTTAGATTTGTCTTATAATTTTCATGATGGTGTTGGATTTTATTCTGATATAAGTTCTTTACTTAATATTATTCTGAGTAGAAATAAAAAGGAGAATTACAAGATGCTTCTGATTCTGGCAACATTTTTTTCTTTTTTTATTAATTTTTATTTTATATTGGAATATAGTTGGTCAACAGTGTTGTATTGGTTTCAGGTGTATGAGTGCCCTCTGAAGGGTCCAGGGCCCCAGGTCGTAGTGGGTTCTGGTTGTCAGATGGGCTAATTCTGTGTATCTTGAGGTGCTCCGCCCCAAACCTGACCACCAGAATTAGGTGACAGTGGCAGAGCTACCCAGCAAATATTCTTCCCAAAGTGTAGGAGAAATGAGCAAACCTGAAGAAAGAGATCAAGTCCTTATAACTGAGGAAAGCTGTAGCTAACTTTTGCTAAGATTGTATGCCCAGTATATTTCACCAAAGTTTGACAGAATCAGCATCCTTGATGCCTTTTTTCTTTCTCTTTTCCTTCTTCTGTCTTGTTCTCTTCCTCTTCTCTCCTTTTCATCCATTTTGCTCCTCCCACTTCCTGGAATATTATACACAGCCTGTTGAATCAGAGATATCTACTTACAGCAAAGTTCATTCCACACATTATTTTGTTAGCTGCCATGGATACACCATATCCAAATAAATATAAACTGTCTGCCACTATGAAGAGGTAGAATCATTAAATATACACACATTATTTCAGACTAGTAATGCTTCTGAAAGGTTATTTTTCTTTTAGGAAACGTGTTTATTTCAAGATGACTCAACGTAGACTCAGGAAAACTGTTTGGAATCATCGACTTAAGTTGAACTTAAGTTCCCTATGACCTGGCCATTTCACTCCTAAGTACACATCCAACAGAAATGTAGTTACATGTGCATAAAAAATAGGGACAGAATGATCTAAGCAGCAGTATATATAAAAGCTCTGAAGTGAATGTAACCCAAATGTCCATCCACAGTAAAATAGCTAAATAATCTGTGATGTATTTGTACAATGGAATGTCTTATAGTAAAGAAAATAATGAAACTATAGTTAAACCCAACAACACGGATTAACCTCACAGTTATAATATTGAGGAAAACAAACTGGACACAATAGAATACATGTTGTTGAATTCCAGTTACGTAAAGCTCACAAAGAGGCAAACTTAGCTTCTGATGAGAAAAGTAAGGAGAGTAGGCATCTTTGAGCAGGATGGAGGGTTTATTCAGTGAAAAGGGCATAAGAAAGTTTCTGGGGTATTGAGACTGCTCCCTTTTTTATTTTTTTTGCCTAGGTAACAATTACAGGAATGGGTTCATTTTGTGTGTTTCACGTACTGAACACTTTTGAGCTGAGCACTTTTCTGTTTCTATGTTATGCTTTCATTTAAAGCTTTAAAACTTACTGCAAATGTTCTTCTACTAATGAAAGGGCCACTTAGGACATTTACTTATAAATGCTGTACCGCAAAACAAAGTTAAAACAACAACAATAACAACCGCAGCAAAAAAAAAAAACCCACAGAAAATAAAACTCTTGCTTCTTTTATGTCACAGTTAGTAAATAGAATTTGGACCCTTTTTGTGGAAAATCTGGACAATTTAAAACCTGATCTAAAATTCAGATTCTTATCCAAGCTATCAGGAATATAGGCTCAGATGAGGAAATGACCAGTAAGTCAACAGATTTGTGGCTATATACAGTGTTTATCTGAGAGAAATTGGGGAAGAACTCAACAATTTACCTGTCTCTCCTCTTGCCTTCTCTAACTTCTTCTGTCTAATTAATATTTTGCAAATGATAAGGTTTAAAGTTTATCCTCACCTTCTGTGGGTGTGAAATTTCTGAGTCAACTTCAGGACAAAATTTGATACTCCGTTTTCGATTAATATAACTGAGAATGAAAGTGAAAGTGGAGCAGGGCTACATTGAAATCTGACTAATGCTCAGAAGTCACATGTTTTTCTTCTGACCAATGAAGTCTTCGTTTGCGACAGAGAACAAAAAATCATTTCAGAGACGATAGAAAGGTTATGTGAACTTTGTGATCTGAATTTCCTGTCTACCGATCTAACCCCTTCCCAGATAACCCAAAGTGATTTATTGCATGCAGATAAACTTGGAAATATTGATAAGAATCATTTAATTTGTGGTATGTACAATATGGATCTAATTAAAAGAAACATAAATCAGTAAGGCAAGGATAAAATCCTAGAAGAATAAGCACACTAAAATTAACAGCATTTCTAGGTCATTGCAAGGATTGAAGGGTATTTTTATATTTTTGTGTGTTTTGCAAATTTATTTCCAATGAATGTGAATTATCAATATTTTTCATTATAAAAGTACACATATATGATGATATTTTCCAATTTGAAAAAGAAAACTATTTCAAGTAATATTTTCTGAGTATTTTCTATGTAGCAGGTATTGCAATTCAACTAGTAATTTATTGGCTAAAGTATTTAAAATGCACTAACTACATCCAAAACTCTATCAGACATTAGAGCCCAACTGGCCATATTTATGTTGTTTATACTAAGAGAGGTCATAGGAAATGCTGCTTGGACTGAAATATTGTCCTGGTCCCCATGGTTTGGACAGAACCTGGGCATTTGATGTAGTTGCGTAGACCAAAAAAGGTATTTTATCCTGGTGAGCAAATAAGAAGGCAAAGCTTCATGATGACAGCAGATTAGGAGTGGGACAAATTATTATTTTATCCATGTGATGATTTAAATTATACAGTTTATGCATCTTTTTTTCACTTTACATTGAATCCTGCAGATTTTCTCACATTACTTAAAATAGTATTTCCCTCTTTATTTTAGTGACTGTATTCCTTTATGCATATGTCCCATGACTTACATTTCTAGTACCTGACAGGTGGATTTTGGAGTTGTTTCAATCTTTTGCTCTCACAACAATGCTGCAACAAATATCCTGGGACATAAGTCATTTTCCACAACAGCAAGTATATCTGTAAGATAGATTCCTAATGTGGACTTGCTGGGTCAGAGGTTTTCATGCATTCAGAATTTTGATAAGTAATTTTACCATCTGTACTGTAACTAGCAAATATGAGAGATTCCCCTCTCCCCAAACCCTTTGCCAATCAAGTGTCACAACAAATGTGTTATTTCTTGATAATTTTAGAAGTGGAAACATGTAACTCATAGTTTTGATTTGCACATCTGCTTGTTATCAGTAAATAACATCCGTATTTTCTTCTACGATTTTTGCTGATTCTTTTTGTGAAGCCATTGCTCTTTTTCTCACTGATATATGCAAGGCTCCTAATGGCATGAAGAAATGACCTCCTTGTCTGATATAAGTTGCAAATGTTTTCTTCATCTTGCCCTTTGTCTAACTTTTTAGTTCGGTTTTTCATGTTTCAACTTGATCCATCTGAAACTTATTTTGGTAAAAGGAATAAGGGAGTCTCCAATTTTGTATTTTTTTCATATGGCTACCTCTCACCAAAGAGGGTATAAAGGGAACATATCTCAACATAATAAAAGCCATTTATGACAAACATACAGTCAATATAACACTGAATGGTGAAAAGCTGAAAGCCTTCCTGCTGAATCCTGGAACAAGACAAGGATGCCCACTCTCACCACTTTTATTCAACATAGAATTAGAAGTCCAAGGCACAGCAATCAGAAAAGAGAAAGAAAAACAAACTGGAAGGGAAGAGGTAAAATTGGCACTATATGCAGATGACATGATACTCTATGTAGAAAACCCTAAAGATGCCACACAAAAACTATTAGAACTAATAAATAAATTTAGCAACATAGCAGAATACAAGATTAATATACATAAATCTATTGAATTTCTTTAACTAACAATGAAATATCTAAAAGAGAAGTAAAAGAACAATCCCATTTAAAATTGGGTCAAAAAAAATAAAATATGTAATTATAAATCTAGCCAACGGAGTCAAAGACCTATAAGCTGAGAACAATAAAATATTGATAAAGGAAACTGAAGATGATTCAAAGAAATAAAAGAAATAATACAAGTGAGCTTATTTACAAAACAGAAAACAAAGGGGAAAGAGGGGCAGGAGGGCTTAATTAGGAGTATGGGATTAACAGATACACACCACTATATGTAAAATAGATAACAAGGATTTACCATATAGCACAGGGAATAAATTCGGTATTATGTAATAGCCTACAATGAAAAAGGATCTGAAATATATATATATCTGAATCACTTTGGTGTATGCTGTACACCTGAAACTAACAAAATATTGTAAATCAAATGTACTTCAACAAAAAAGAGAAAAATGGTATTACTTTTACTGAATTCTCCATATTCTTTCATTAATGCCAAACACCAGATCCATCTAGTATTGAAATTTCAATATGAATTTGAGTCTATTTCTAAACTTTCTCTTCTGTTTGATTGCTGCTTAGTCAGGTGTCAGTACCAGTGTGCTAATTTTTGGATCGTTTTATCGTATGATTACAGAGGGATCTCCCTCATGTATAATTGTTATTTCAGAATTGCATGGGATATTCTTGCTTTAATTTGTACATGACTAGTTTAAAATAAGTTTTTCTTCTTTCAAAAAGCTTAACATCACCATGTAGTCCCATAATGATCCCATTGCCAACTTCATCAAGAAACTGAAAATCCTGAGTTTTCATTGTTTTTAGCTGTTTCGATCTCTTTTTTTCAGTAGATTTATCTCTTCATTTATTACTCAGATTTCTTTTTAAATCCTTCATTAAGCAGTTCTTGAACTTGCAAAAGAGACAGTGTACTTTTGAAAATTCCCAATTATCAAGAGGTGAAATATTGCATTTAACAACTTCAGCAGCTAAGGATGCATGTCTGCTTCTCTACCACCTTAGAGTACTCTGTGAGGGGGTCATCCAATATTTTCAGACTTTTGGACCTAGGTACTGAGAGTATCCATCATTTGAATCTTCCTAAGACTCCCTCAGCACCATCTCACTGGGGTAAGGAGAGGTTAATGATAGGCCAGACCTGAGAATTATCCCTATAATGTGTTCTAGTCCAAATGATGCCTTTTGAGAGGTAATGTAGGTTTGATGCTAATTAATTCTCAATTCTAAATGAGGTAGCATGGCCACCCACATTTAAAAAATAATTCAATGCTGACCCTGTGTGAAAAATTGTTCATCAAGCTCCATGCTGAGTCAAAGAATTTTCTTCTCTACTTTATAGGGTGACACATGCAGATCTAGAAACAAACAAAGCAAATTTTACATCGTTCAGGATCCCATATTAAGTATAAGGTCAAATCTGATACTTTCTAATTGAAAGGCTCTATTTAAGATCTCATTGATGGTTGCAACAAGAACCCTGTTAAAAGGCTATTTAAAGATTGTGGATCGAGAAGGCTAAGGCCCTATTCAGTTAGGGCACAATAAGACCTTCCTCATCACTACCTCTCCTACTTCCTTTCCCAAAACCATGATTTTGCCTTGTTTCAGTGAGTCAGAGTCATTCTAGAAAATCCCATTTTGAGAGCCAGCTGGACTCAAGAGTCCCCAAAGCCACCCTATGGGTTCAATAATTCAATAGAAATAAACAAAAATCTCAAAAAAGTTCTATGCTCAAAGTTACAGTTCATTACAATGAAAGGCTACAAGTCAAAATCAGCAAAAGCAAAAGGTGCATAGAATGGATTCCAGGAGAGACAAGGCAAGACTCCTAATTGTCCTCTCCCAGTGGAGTTGCACAGGCAACATCTAAGTCTCCCAGAAACAATGTGTGACAAGATGTATGGAATATTGCCAACCAGGTCAGCTGATTCAAGCCTTGGCGTCCAGTAGTGTAACTGGAGGCAGTCATGTGGGAATCCTCTTAATTACTCAGACTCCAGACCCTTCAGATGTCAAACTGATACAGTCTACCCCAAGACCCTCACCATACATCACATTGTCAGCATAAACTACCTGGTATGGCTCTAAGCTCTACATAGATATACAAAATATTCTTATGAGGCAGGGATTTCAAGGACTTAGAGGTTTTCTTCCAGGAACCTGTCAAGGGCCAGACATTTCTTTGGAATTTGAAGAAGCCCCAAATCTACTGAGTTGGCCTTTATTGGACAGGCTGTAAGAAGGGAAAAGGTGACGTTGTGAGAAAGGTAAAATGAAGGATTTTGTCATCTGACTGGTGGGTATGTCAGTGTTTTTTTCTTGACTTTTTTTTTGGTTGCACCATGAGGCTTGTAGGATCTTAGTTCCCCAACCAGAGATTGAACCCAAGCCCCTGGCAGTGAGAGCGCA
Source organism: Tursiops truncatus (assembly GCF_011762595.2). Taxonomy (NCBI): domain Eukaryota; kingdom Metazoa; phylum Chordata; class Mammalia; order Artiodactyla; family Delphinidae; genus Tursiops; species Tursiops truncatus. Next base: position 105,631,380 of record NC_047034.1, on the reverse strand, counting down.
GAGCCTTAACCACTGAACCACAGGGAATTCCCTATTCTTGACTTTTTAAAGTATATATCCTTCTCTGAAATATGTAACTACCCAGGCACTAGTAAAATATATTTTGTGATGTATGTTTTTAATTTTTAAGTCCTTTTCTTTCAATGTGATTTTTTGCATGGCAACTTCCAATCTGATTAGCTTCTTTTCTCTATATAGAACTAAAGGAGCATTTGGTAAGGAAGACAAGCATGTGAGCCTTGGGAAGTTATAGCACTGATGGTAACCTGGAACTCTTTATATGGTACAAATTTGTCTAAGATCATTTGGTCCAATATTGAGTTTAAATTTCCTTAGTGAGCTTAAACTCTGGTTGCTGAAGTTTTTCAGGTAACAGTAACCCGTTAAAAAGTATTCCTGTGTCAAGATGGCAGAATAGGAGGATGCGGAATTTGTTGCTCTTCACAAATACCTCAAGAATACATTTACAGATGGAGCTCTTCTTATAGAGCACCTGCTGAACATTAGCAGAAGACTTCAGACACTTAAAAGGACAAGAAAAATCCCCTCACAACTGGGTAAGATGAAAGAAGGAAGAAAAGAGGAATCAAAAAAGGAACCAGCAACCCTGGCAGGAAGCTGAAGGGGAGAGAGGGGAGGTCCCCGCACTCAGAAAAACTTCCTTATAGTGGGAAAATCAGCTGGGACAAAAAAGGACCTTTAGGGGACCAAAGGAGAATGAAGCAGACAGTATGTGAAAGTCAGGACAAAGTAAGAACTTATCGAGTGGTCTACACTGCAGCACTGCGCATTCCAGCCTGAGTCATGAGTTGCCTGCTGTGGAGGGGTGCTGGGTGCTGGAAAGTGGGATTTGGAGTGCGGACCCAGGGAGGGGACTGCTGTTGGCTGTGAAAAGACAACCTGAATGGACAGGAGTAAGGAGCTCTACAACCGGGAAAGTTTGCAGAAAAAGTCCAGGATGCCATAGAAGCAGGGCATCATTGTTGAGTGGTGCTCAAGGGGCGGGGCCACATTACAACCCCTTTCCCCAACAGGCAGCTTCTTCGTCCTCCTCGGGCACTGGGAGGGACTCCCATCCGAGCAAGCTCACCCACCCCTCTGGTGGGGGTCTCCTCCACCCGTGTGGGCTCCGGGGGCCTGAGCACCGAACATCCCAAAGCCTCCTTGGGAATCAACCTGAAGCTCCTGCCTGAGATGAGAGTCCACCAATGCTGGTGGGAGCTGAGCGCTAAAGCATGGGGTTGGAAGAGGATCTGGGGAAACGAGCAGTTGGTTGCACGGATACAGCAGAGGGATGGGAGTGAGGGGATGCATGACCAGGAATGTCTCTAGAGGAAGCGAGGTCTGCCTGAAAAGTGAGGCGCCATTGTTGAGTGCATGTGGAGGGTGGGGCCACCACCACCCCAAGCCACCAGCTCCTGCCTCTGTGGGCACTGGGAGGGACTCCCACCAGAGGAAGTGCACCACAGTCTGTTGCAACTGCCTGCTGGTCCCTGCCGCTGGCAACTCATGAACAACCTAATTGTGACAGCCATACCCCTCCCTGGCCTGAGTGAGTAAGTGTGCCCCAATCAGCCACTACTTTTGCTCCCTCTTGCCTGGGCAGGGAACAGATGCCTGACGGCAGGGCACACAAAGAGGCAGAGTCAAAACCAAAGCTGAGACCCAGGGGCAGTGCGACTAAGGAACAGGAGCGGAAATCTTTCCATGCAGCTGCACAAACCGTGGATTAAATCCCCAAGATAGGCTTGGTAAATCCTGCATGTGTGGAATAACTGAAGAGACAATGAGAAGAAGTTACAACTGACACCACAGAAATACAAAGGATCATAACAAGCTACTACAAGCAACTATATACCAATAAAATGGACAACCTAGAAGAACTGGACCAATTCTTAGAAAAGTACAAACTTCCAAGACTGAACCAGGAAGAAAGAGAAAATATGAACAGATCAATCACAAGTGATGAAATCGAAACTGTGGTTAAAAATCTTCCAGCAAACGAAAGTCCAGAGCCAGATGGCTTCACAGGGGAATTCTATCAAACATTTAGACAAGAGCTGACACCTATCCTTCTCAAACTCTTCCAAAAAACTGCAGAGGGAGGAACACTCCCAAACTCATTCTACGAGGCCATCATCACCCTAATACCAAAACCAGACAAAGGCATCACAAAAAAAAAAGAAAGAAAGAAAATTACAGACCAATATCACTGTTGAACATAGATACAAAAATCCTCAACAAAATACTGGCAAACAGAATCCAACAGCACACTAAAAGGATCATACACCATGATCAAGTGGGATTTACCCAGGAATGTAAGGCAAGGTGGGAGGGAGGCACAAAAGGGAGGAGATATGGGGATATATGTATACATATAACTGATTCACTTTGTTATGCAGCAGAAACTAACACAACACTGTAAAGCAATCATACTCCAATAAAGGTGTTAAAAAATAAAATAAATGTAATGTTTGAAATAAAAGAAAATTACAGACTAATATCATTGATGAACACAGACACAAAAATCCTCAACAATATACTAGCAAACCAATTCCAACAGCACATTAGAGAGACCATACAACATGATTAAGTGGGATTTATCCCAGGGATGCAAAGATTCTTCAATATACAAAAATCAATCACTGTGATACATCATATTAACAAACTGAAGAATAAACACCATATGATCATCTCAATAGAGGCAAAAAAAAGCTTTCAACAAAATTCAACACCTATTTATGATAAAAACTCTCCAGAAAGTGGGCATAGATGGAACCTACCTCAATATAATAAAGACCATATATGACAAAGCCACAGCAAACATCATTCTCAATGGTGAAAAACTGAAAACATTTCCTCTAAGATTGGGAACAAGACAAGGATGTCCACTCTCACCACTATTATTCAACATAGTTTTGGAAGTCCTAGCCACAGCAATCACAGGAGGAAAAGAAATAAAAAAGAAACTAAATTTAAAAAGAAGAAGTAAAACTGTCACTGTTTGCAGATGACAAGATACTATACATAGAAAATCCTAAAGATACCACCAGAAAACTACTGGAGCTAATCAATGAATATAGTAAAGTCACAGGATACAAAATTAACACAGAAATCTCTTGCATTCCTATACACTAACAACGAAACATCAGAAAGAAAAATTAAGGAAACAATCCCATTTACCATTGCAACAGAGTGAATAAAATACCTAGGAATAAACCTACCTAAGGAGGCAAAAGACCTGCACACAGAAAACTATAAGATACTGATGAAAGAAATCAAAGACGTCACAAAGCTGGAGAGATATACCATGTTCTTGGACTGGAAAAATCAACATTTTGAAAATGACTATAGTACCCAAAGCAATCTACAGATTCAATGCAATCCCTATCAAATTACCAATGGCATTTTTCATAGAACTAGAGAAAAAAAATTTACAATTTGTATGGCAACACAAAAGACCCCGAATAGCGAAAGCAATCTTGAGAATGAAAAACGGAGCTGGAGGAATCAGGCTCGCAGACTTCAGACTATACTACAAAACTACACTCATCAACACAGTATGGTACTGGCACAAAAACAGAAATATAGATCAATGGAACAGGATAGAAAGCCCAGAGACAAACCCACGCACCTATAGTCACCTAATCTAAGACAAAGGAGGCAAGAAAAGGCAGCCTCTTCAATAAGTGGTGCTGGGAAAACTAGACAGATACAAGTAAAAGAATGAAATTAGAACACTCTCGAACACCATACACAAAAATAAACTCAAAATGGATTAAAGACCTAAATGTAAGGCCAGACACTGTAAAACTCTTAGAGGAAATCATAGGCAGCACACTCTTTGACATGAATTGGAGCAAGATCTTTTTTGACCCACCTCCTGGAGTAATGAAAATAAAACAAAAATAAACAAATGAGACCTAATTACACATAAAAGCTTTTGCACAGCAAAGGAAACCATAAATAAGATGAAAAGGCAACCCTCAGAATGGGAGAAAATATTTGCAAATGAAGAGACTGACAAAGGGTTAATCTCCAAAATATAAATACAAACCGTTCATGCAGCTCCATATCAAAAAGAACAAACAACCCAATAAAAAAATTGGCAGAAGTCCTAAACAGACTTTTCTCCAAAGAAGACATACAGATGGCCAACAAACACATGAAAAGATGCTCAACATCACTAATTATTATAGAAATACAAATCAAAACTACAATGAGGTATCACCAGTCACAATGACCATCATCAAAATATCTACAAACATTAAATGCTGGAGAGGGTGTGGAGGAAAGGGAACCCTCCTACACTGTTGGTGGGAATGTAAATTGGTACAGCCACTATGGAGAACAGTATGGAGGGTCCTTTAAAAACTAAAAATAGAATGACCATATGTCCCAGGAATCCCACTGCTGGGCATACACCCAGAGAAAACAATAATTCAAAAAGATACATGCACCCCAATGTTCATTGCAGCACTATTTACAATAGCTAGGACATAGAAGCAACCTAAATGTCCATCAACAGAGGAATAGATATAGAAGATGTGGTCAAATATACAATGGAATATTACTCAGCCATTATAAGGAATGATACGGGTCATTTGTAGAGACGTGGGTGGACCTAGATACTGTCATACAGAGTGAAGTAAGTCAGAAAGAGAAAAACAAATATCGCATATTAACGCATATATGTAGAATCTAGGAAAATGGTATAGATGATCTATTTGCAAAGCAGAAATAGAGACACAGATGTAGAGAACACATGTATAGATACCAAGGGGGATAGGGGGATAGGAGGAATTGGGAGACTGAGATTGACACATATACACTATTGTTACTATGTATAAAATAGATAACTAATGAGAACATACTGTGTAGCACAGGGAACTTTACTTAGTGCACTGTGGTGACCTAAATGAGAAAGAAATAGAAAAAAGAAGGGATATATGTATAGCTGATTCATTTTGTTGTACAGTAGAAACTAACACAACATTGTAAAGCAGCTATACTTCAATAAAAATTAATTCAAAAAAGTATTCCCAATCATTTTTCAAAAATCAGTAATCACCATTAGCATGGGTCTCCATCCAGTCTCAAATAAAACTTCAATGCTGAATCCCACATCTTACTGAAATATCTACCACCCAGGCCACACTCTGATACCTGGAATCTGTTTCAAGGCATCCCCCAGGTTTTCATTTTTGATGTTGGGGTATTGGTTTATCTTCAGTTTCATTATGAAATCCCATACAGTCCAAACAAACCTAGAGAGAAACACAAACTCACTGGAATCATCTACTTTTGGGGGTTTAGGGGAGGATTTACCTTGGTTAGCTCTTTCAGTCCAGCCATACAGATGGGATATTATCTAAGGAAAGAGAAGCACTCTAGGAGACAATTTCCAGATGTCACTTAGAAACAAATTTTATAAAAGTTCCATTTGGCATCCTCTTATCTTCAACCATGATTTTGAATCACAGGAAAGAGAAATAGTCTTAGTTATCATTTCTTTTAGCTAAATAAAACATGGTCGTTCAGTTCCTGGAAGGATACTGTAGCTGCTTCAGAGCAGTGGTGTTTGATGGTTCTCATGCTGTAGTGGGCATTGGTGCTGCTCAGAAACACAGCCAAGGCAAAGATCCATGAGTCATTTTTGTGGTCAGCCTAAGAAACATGTTGCAGAGAGGGATTTAGGCATCCACTTCTTCATTCAATTGCTCATTCACTATTTCAGCTGAAGTATATATAAACTAAATAGTAGGGCAAAAATCATAACTTTTGAAGACAATCTGAAGTTCAAACCTCAACTTTGGTGTTTATAGTAACCACTCTCAGGGCATCCTTTAACTGTTAAAAGAAATGAATGATGTCGAGGGTTTTTTTGCATCTGTATTAATCAGAGATATTGACCTGTATTTTCTTGTTTGGTAGTGTCTTTGGTTTTGGTACCAGGTTAACGGTGCCCTCTTAGAATGAATTTGGGAGTGTTCCCTCATCTTACATCTTTTGGAATAATTTGAGAAGGGTAGGTACTAGCTCTTCTGTATGTGTCTGGCAATATTCCCCTGGGAAGCCATCCAGTCCTGAAATTTTATTTGCTGGGAGCTTTTTTTATTATTAATTAAATTTCACTACTAGTGACTGGTCTGTCCAGATTGTCTATTTCTTCCTGGTTCGATCTTGAAAGGTTGAACGTTTCTAGAAATTTGGGAACTTCTTCTAGATTGTCCAATTTTTTGGCATATAACTGTTCATAGTATTTTCTCATATTTATTTGTATCTCTGTAATATCAGTTGTTATTTCTCCTTTTTCATTTCTTATTTTGCATGAGTCCTCTCTCTTTTTTCTTGATAAGCCTGGCTAAAGGTTTATCAATTTTATTTATCTTTTCAAAAAACCAGCTTATGTTTTCATTGACCTTTTCATATTGTTTTTGTTTTTTATTTTGGTGGGGGTGGTTAGTCTCTATTTTATTTATTTCTTATCATATCTTTATTATTTCCTTTCTTCTGCTGACTTGGGGCTTTATACATTCTTATTTTTCTAATTCCTTTTAGGTTATGATGTTAATTTGAGATTTTTCTTGTTTCTTGAGGTAGGCCTCTACTGCTATAAACTTCCCTCTTGGAATAAATGGAGAAATGTAAATCTTATCAATAAGTGGTGCTTGGAAAACTGGAAAGCTACATGTAAGAGAATGAGATTAGAACATTCTCTAACATCATATACAAATATAAACTCAAACTGGATTAAAGACCCGTCCCCTCACTTTCAGTCTGTGTATGTCTAGCTCTGAAGTGAGTCCCTTGCAAGCAACTTGTAGATAGGTCTTGGTTTTTTATCCAATCATCCACCCTGTCTTTTGATTGGAGCATTTAGACCATTGACATATAAAGGCATTATTGATAGGCATGCACTTAATGCCATTTCGTTACTTGTTTTCTGATTGTTTTGTAGTTCATCACTTCTCTTGTCTTCTTCCTTTAGTTTCATCCCTTGTGTGGTTTGATGATTTTTTTTTTAGTGTATGCTTATGTTCCTTTTTCTCTAGTTTTGTGTATCAATTGTAGTTTTTTTATTTGTGTCTAGCATGAGTTTCCTATATATTGGCCTTATATATATATACTTGTTTTAAACTGGTAGTGATTTAATATACAATGGAATATTACTCAGCCATGAAAAAGAGTGAAGTTTTGCCATTTGTGACAACATGGATGGACCTAGAGGGTATTATGCTTAGTGAAAAAGCCAGACAGAGGAAGACAAATACTATCTGATATCACATATGTGGAATCAAAAAAGTAGTAAATATAACAAAACAGACATTGACTAACATATATAGAGAAGAAACTAGTGGGTATCAAAGGGGAGAGGAAAGAGAGAAGGGGCAAGTTAGGGCTAGAGGATTAAGAGATACAAATTATTCTGTATAATATAAATAAGCAACAAGGATAAATTTCACAGCACAGGGAAATAAAGCCATTATTTTGTAATAACTTTGAATGGAGTATAATCTATAAAAATATCGAATCACTATGTTGTACACCTGAAGCTAACATAATGTAGTAAATCAACTATATTTCAATTAAAAAATTGAAAAATTGAAAAAAGTGGTTGATGTTGGTGTCAATGTGTGTAAAATATTTAATAGAGTGCTAAGAAGAGAGTAGGTGTACTGTGATATAGGAGCAATTTTTTTAGTAAATTTTTATCAATCATGGGCTATATTAGGGACACTAGTGCTATAAATTAAACCTAACAAGTATTTTGGGGCCATCTACTAAATAACAGCACTGTATTTTGTTTGTTAATGCAAAGTTCAATATCATAGTTCACCTGCCCTCAAGAAGATGACTTCTTAGAGAAGAAATAAACATGTTAAATAAAATGCAACCAAGATGATAATCTCTGCTAGGTGCAGAATCAAAAACTATAATGTAAAGGAAGATGTGGTCAGTTCAATAAATGGGTACAAGTACTCTTTGAGATCAGAACTAGAAGAGAATAAGTCTGACTGGGAAAAGTAGCAGTAGGTTGAAAATACCTGGTCTTTATAAATTTATGACATGTGGACTTGTAAAGATGAAGGGATCATGCCAGTGGAAAGACCAGCACAGGCCAAGTCAGAAATGTTAGAAAGTGCAAGTCCACTACGGGTATTGTAGAATTAGTCCACTTGACCAAAGCAGCAGGTAGGTGTGCAGGAGAGGAAGATGAGACTAGAAACAAGACTCAGGGCAAAACAAGAAGGGTCTTGAAAGACAGGCAAATAGAATTAGACACTTACCCAAAACACCATAACTCTAGAGTCAGTAGGTAGTTCTCCTGCCATCAGTAGTTTACAATTTGGTATAATTTTGGCCCCTTGAACAACTACTTAAGTGAATGTATCTGGAAGATTGGGAACATTTCTATATTCTGGGGGAAAACCAATTTTCCTTGAAGCAGAAGACCCAGCTAAGCCACACTCAGATTCCTGGCCTATAGAAACTCTGAAGTTATAATTGGTGTTTCAAATCACTGATTTGGGGGAAATTTGTTGTGCAGTAATAGAAAACTAACAAAGAAACATTTTTTAAAATTTTTATTTGCGTATAGTTGACTTACAATGTTGTGTTAGTTTCAGATATACAGCAAACTGGAAAAAGTTATATATATATATATATATATATATATATATATATATCTTTTTTGGATTACTTTTCCCATATAGGACATTACAGAGTATTGAGTAGAGTTCCCTGTGCTATACAGTAGGTCCTTATTAGTTATTCATTCTATATATTGTAGTGTGTATATGTCAATCCCAATCTCCCAATTTATCATTCCCTCGCTTTCCCCCCGGTAACTGTAAGTTTGTTGTCCACATGTGACTCTTTCTGTTTTGTAAATAAGTTCAATTGTACCATTTTTTTAGATTCCACATATAAGCAATATCATATGGTATTTGTCTTTCTCTGTCTGACTTCACTCAGTGTGACAATTTCTAGGTCCATTCATGTCACTGCAAATGGCATTATTTCGTTCTTTTTTATGGCTGAGTAATATTCCAGTGTGTGTGTGTGTGTGTGTGTGTGTGTGTATGTGTGTGTATATATATATATATATATATATATATATATATATTCCACATATTCTTTATCCATTCATCTGTCTAAGGACATTTAAGTTCCTTCCATGTCCTGGCTATTGTAAATAGTGCTGCAGTGTATATTGGGGTGCATGTATCTTTTTGAATTATGGTTTTCTCCAGATATATGCCCAGGAGTGGGATTGCTGGATCATATCGTGGCTCTATTTTTAGTTTCTTAAGGAATCGCTATACTGTTCTGCATAGTGGCTGTACCAAATTACATGACCACTAACATTGTAGAAGGGTTCCCTTTTCTCCACACCATCTCCAGCATTTATTATTTGTAGATTTTTTGATGATGGCCATTCTGACTGGTGTAAGGTGACACTTCATTGGAGTTTTGATTGGCATTTCTCTAATAATTAGTGACCTTGACCATCTTTTCATGTGCTTTTTAGCCATCTGTATGTCTTCTTGGGAGAAATGTCTATTTAGATCTTCCATCCATTTTTTGATTGGGTTGTTTGTGGGGTTTTGGGGGTTTTGTTTGTTTTTTGATATTGAGCTGCATGAACTATTTGTATATTTTGGAGATTAATCCCTTGTCAGTTGCTTCATTTGCAAATATTTTCTCCCAATCTGAGGGCTGTCTTTTCATTCTGCTTATGGTTTCCTTTGGTTTTCAAACACTTTTAAGTTTAATCAAGTCCCATTTTAAAATTTTTGTTCTTATTTCCATTACTCTAGAAGGCAGATCAGGAAAGTTCTTGCTGCGATTTATGTCAGAGAGTGTTCTGCCTATGTTTTCCTGTAAGAGTTTTAGAGTATCTGGCCTTACATTTAGGTCTTTAATCCATTTTGAGTTTATTTTAGGTATAGTGTTAGTGAGTGTACTCATTTCATTCTTTTACATGTAGCTGTCCAGTTTTCCCAGCACCACTTATTGAAGAGGCTGTCTTTTCTTCACTGTATATTCTTGCCTCCTTTATCATAGATTAGGTGACCATAGGTGCATGGGTTTATCTCTGGACTTTCTATCTGTTCCATATCCTGTTCCATTCTATCCTTTCTATCCTGATCTATATTTCTGTTTTTGTGCCAGTACCATACTGTTTTTATTAATGTAGCTTTGTAGTATAGTCTGAAGTCACAGAGCCTGATTTTTCCAGGTCCTTTTTTCTTTCTCGAGGTTGCTGTGGCTACTCGGGGTCTTTTGTGTTTCCATACAAATTGTAAACTTTTTTGGTTCTAATTCTGTGAGAAATGCCATTGGTAGTTTGATAGGGATTGCATTGAATCTGTAGATTGCTTTGGGTGGCATAGTCATTTTTACAATATTGATTCTTCCAATCCAAGAACATGGTATATCTTTCCATCTGTTTTGTCATCTTTGATTTCTTTCACCAGTGTTTTATAGTTTTCTGAGTACAGGTCTTTTGTCTCTTTAGGTAGGTTTATTCCTAGGTATTTTATTCTTTTGGATGTGGTGGTAAGTGAGACTGTTTCCTTAATTTCTCTTTCTGATCATTTGTTGTTAGTGCATAGAAATGCAAGAAATTTCTGTGTATAAATTTTGTATCCTTCAACTTTACCAAATTCATTGATGAGCTCTAGTGGTTTTCTGATAGCATCTTTACGATTTCCTAGGTATAGTATCATGTCATCTCCAAACAGTACTCTATAACTTCTTCTTTTCCAATTTGGATTCCTTTTATTTCTTTTTCTTCTCTGTTTGCCATGGCTATGACTTCCAAAGCTATGTCGAATAAGAATGGCTAGAGTGTACATCCTTGTCTTGTTCCTGATCTTAGAGGAAATGCTTTCACTTTTTCACCATTGAGAATGAAATTTGCTGTGTGTTTGACATATATAGCCTTTATTATGTTTAGGTAGGTTCCCTCTATGCCCACTTTCTAGAGATTTTTTTTCATAAATGGATGTTGAATTTTGTCAAAAGCTTTTTATGCATCTATTGAGAAGATCATATGGTTTTTATTCTTCAGTTTGTTAATGTGGTGTATCACATTGATTGATTTGTGTATATTGAAGAGTCCTTGCATCCCTGGGATAAACTCCACCTGAGCATGGTGGATGATCCTTTTAATGTTTTGTTGGATTTGGTTTGATAATATTTTGTTGAGGATATTTGCATCTATGTTCACAAGTGTTATTGGTCTGCAATTTTCTTTTTTGGTGATTGGTATCAGGGTGATGGTGGTCTCATAGAATGAGCTTGGGAGTGTTCTTTCTCTGCCATTTTTTTTGATGAATTTCAGAAGTGTACATGATAACCCTTCTTTATATGTTTGAGAGAATTTGCCTGTGAAGCCATCTGGTCCAGGACTTTTGTTGGTTGGAAGTTTTTTAATCACTATTTTAATTTCATTACTTGTGATCTATCTGTTCATATTTTCTGTTTCTTTGTGGTTCAGTTGTGAAGGTTGTACCTTTCTAAGAATTTGTCCATTTCTTCTAGGTTGTCCATTTTATTGACATATAGTTTCTTGTAGTAGTCTCTTATGCTCCTTTGTGTTTCTGTGGTGTCCATTGTAACTTCTCCTTTTTCATTTCTAATTTTATTAATTTGATTCCTCTCCCTTTTTTTCTTGATGAGTCTGGCTAAAGGTTTATCAATTTTGTTTATCTTCTCAAAGAACCAGATTTTAGTTTCATTGATCTTTGCTATTGTTTTCTTTGTCTCTATTTCATTTATTTCTGCTCTTATCTTTTAACTTCTAAATTCTAACCTCTGGATCCTAATACATAGATTATTGTCTGTTTTGTGTATAAACTGAATTATACAGTATGCTTGTTTTGTGTTGACTTCTTTTACTCAACACTACAACTTTTAATTCATTAAAGTTATTGGTTTATTTATTCATATTTATTGCTGCATAGTTTCCCTTTTTATGAATATACCACAATTGTTTTATCCGTTCTACTGTTGATGAGAACCTGGGATGTCATTTATGGCACTCAGCACATAAGTAATATTTCAATTGGTTATATATCTAGGACTAAAATTAGTTGATCCTATCGTATACATTTGTTCCTTTAGTGGTAGATATTATCCAACAATTTTCCAATATGGATATCCCAATTTATACTCTCAGCAAAAATGTATAAAATTTCCAATGCTTCATATTGTCACCATCATGTGGAAATGCCAGACTTCAAAACTGTAGTCATTTTTGTGAGTGTCTAGTTTAAGTTGCAGATAGTTTGATTTTCTTAGATAATTATTATTGATAAATAGGAAGGTGCAGCAACTTTTCACATCTATTGCTTACTTGGATATCTTATTTTGGTCTTACCTGTTCAAGATCTTGCTTATTAGTCTTAGGTGTTTTTTGTCTTTTATTCTTCACTTGATGGTCCCTTTATATATTCTAAGGTTGAGTTTCTTCCTGTGTATGCATACGTATATACATACATAATACATGTCTGCAAACATACCTGTCCATATATATATATATACATACATTTAAAATCCTTGATTTGCTTCTCATTCTTTTATGGTGTCTCTGGATGTACTGAGAATCTGAATTTTAAGTACTTACATTTTTCAATTCTTTATTTGTGGTCAGTACTTTAGTGTCCTTTTCCTAAGCCTGGAGGACATGAAAATAATCTCTCTAATGTTTTCTTAAAACTTGATTATTTTGCCTTTTACATTTGGATTTACATTCCCTGTACAATTTATTTTGTGAATGTTGTGATGTAAAAATCAGGCTTTGGGGTTTGTTTCTCCATAGATATAACACTGACCCAGCACCATTTATTCAAAAAAATATGGTTTTCCTATAGTTGCCATGAATCACCCCTCCATAAATGTGTCAGTCTGTTTCTGAGCTCTCTGGTTGGTTGCATCTATCCATTTCTTTACGTGTGCACCAATATCCTGATATCTTAATTATTCTAGCTTTATAATAAGATTTGACATCTGATAGAATAAGTTCTTTTATTTTGTTCTTCTTCACAATTGCCTTGTCTGTTCTTGGGTTTCTGCATTTTCATGTAAGCTTTAGAATAACCTTATCTTTTTGTTCACAAATATATACCCTTTGGAATTTGGTTTGGAATTGCATTGAATCCATAGATAAATTTGGGAATAAATGATTTTAAAAAAAAATGAATCTTGCATTCTTTGATCTTTATATGTTCCACCATTTATTATGCCTTTTAAAATCTATCAGTAATAGTCTGTACTTTTCCATATATAGCCTTTGTATATGTTTGTTAGATTTATTCTTACATATGTTTTACACAAACTTCTTAGGGCGTAAATATACACACAGAACAGTGCACATTTCATAAATGTAGAACTCTACATATTTTCAAACACAACACATCCACATTGCCACATCTAAATACAAAAATTAGATCATAACTGGACCCCCCCCAAAGTTTTCCCCATGCTCCCATTTTGGTTCTACCAATTCCCATCTCTCCCCATCAAGCATAACCACTATCCTGCTTTAGCATTTTATATGAATTTAATAATAAAATATGCACCTTTTAGTACACTTTTCAATATTATGCTTGTAAGTTTAGTCTATATTTTATATGTAGATGTAGATCATTTATTCTCATTGCTATATAGTATTCCATTCTAAATGTACACCACATTTTATTTATCCACACAAGTGTTGATGGACATTTAAGCATTGTCCAGTTTTTTGGATTATTATGACAAAATTGTTATCAAAATACTTGTACATATCTTTCAGTTCAAATATGCACATATGTGCACATTCTTCTTTTATATATACATAGAAAATGAGCTGTAAAAGCATATGTTCAACATTAGAAGACACTGTCAAACAACCTTATAGTGGTACTAATTTGTATTTGCATTAGCAGTGTAGAGATTTCCAGGAGATCCACAACCTCATCAAGCCTAAATATTGGCAGATGTGTAGGGTAACATATTGTAATTTAAATGACTCATACAGTGAGCATCTTTTCACATGTCTATTGGCCATTTGACATCTGCTTTTGTGATTTTGTTATAAAAATGATATCATTTATGTATTGTCCACTGAAAAAAATGCACAACCTAAAAGTTGAGAATCATGTTTTATTCAGCAGATTTTCTGAGGACTTAAGCCTGGAAGGCAGCCTCTCAGATAGCTCTGAGAGACTGCTCAGAAGAGGAAAGGGAGGAGCAGTATATATGAGTTTTTGCCACAAAAACTAGGCAGTCAGAACACCAAAAGATTACTGTTAATTAAAGAAAACCAGATGTCTCAAGTTAATGAATTTAGCACTTTTCTAAGTATGGGAAGTTGCAAGTGTCTGGGCTCACTGCAATCATTCCTTAGATATGCAATGTAACTATCTAAGGCCAGTATACTGTTCTTTTCCACCCTGAATCCCTTGCTGGGGCCAGCTGCAGTGGGTGGTGGGCTGGTGGCTGACAGCCTGTTTATCTCCGTGTTACCAAATGCAGGTTCAGCTGATCATCACTTGAAAGCCAATACTCGAGAGGCAAGTGTTGGCTGGAAAGAAAAGGTTGCTTTATTCAGGAGGCCAGCAACCTGGGAAGAAGGCAACTTGCGTCCAGAAACCAACTACAGAGATCCTGCTGGACCATGATACTTTTTACAGGGAGAAACATTTGTGGAGGAGGGCAGAGTCTTCCTTATCTTCCACTGTGTGGAGACTTTCTTCTGATTGGTTGGTGATGTGGTAACAGGGCAGTGTTCCAGGAATCTTGTGCTCAGCCTGAAGTTACCTTCCTTCACCTGGGTGGGAGGGGGCTTAGTTCCTACAGAAGAACTCAAAGATATTGTTATGTATATCCCTTGAGGAGGAACAGAACCCTGACCTGTTGCTGTGCTATTGTTTCTTAGCTGCTCCTCCTTTGTGTCCTCATTTCCTCCCTTCCCTGAAAAGCCACTGTTTGAATATGCCCTTTGGAATTCAGGGAAGGTCAAGGAGGCTAAATGAGGCCTGTTTCCTACAAACAAGAAAGGAGGAGCACAGAAAGTATTTGTACCTGAGAGGGCCCCACCTGGTCCTGTGCCATTTCATCCATCCTAGTTCCCTCAGGGCTCACATTTGGGGGCCACTGTGGTGGCTGATGGCTTGATAGCCACAACATCCTCTGTCTGCTGACATGGCAGGTGGCATTCTTTGTCCACAGTATGCAGCTGTTTTTAACAGTTCTTTTTTCACATGATCTTTTTTCTGGTTTTGTTTTGATATCTGTTGTGGATGTATGTATCCTTGTAGAGCTGTTTATACAGATATGGATATAACATTTGGATTTACCCACTGAAACACATTTAGGCTGCTTTTATTTTTCAATACTTCTAAGACCATCCCTAGTTTTTGGCAGCACGTGAGTCTGTAGCTCATCCTCCAGTACTTACCTCAGAGCCAATCTCATGCAGAGAACCCAGTCACCAGGACACTCTGTCTTGACACATGAGACACAGTAAAGAGTTTAGAACAGTCCAATATTATGTGTCATGGACTTCTTTTCCCTTCCCTAGGAATTCACTTTCAGAGCTCTTTTTTTTTATTGTTGTTGATTAGTACACGACAGCCTTCTTCACTCTGCTAAGAAGATTTATGGGAATAAAAACTCATTTATCTAATTCAAGCAGTCTGTCTAAATTACACAGCCTCCCAAAGGGGAAAACAGATCAAGGAGTGCTTTTATTTTTTCCTGTGGCATTTGGGCCATTTCTAGGGCTGGCTGACATCATGCTATCTCAATGTCTGATCACTTGCAGCATGACTTTTGCAGTCTTGGGGAAAGTGACCTCTCACCTTTTAGATGGTAATTCAATAAGAGTCAGAGCTGCAGATAGCACCTCCTATAAACCCACCGAAAAATGCAAGACCATCCAAAAAGCTCATGTAAGTGTAATAGATTTTACTGAAGATGGGGGAGAACAACTTTATTCCTAAGATTTATTTGCCCAACACAACTTTGAAGGGAACCATGAGCTCTTCATTCCATCAAAGTCCAGCCCTTTCTACCTTGCTGGATCCTTTCTCCTCTCCCTATCTTATTCTTTCCATTACTCACTCCCTTCTTTGGGGAGCAATTCAAATTTCTCTAACAAAGCAATTTAGCAACCTTTTTTTTGCTTAGATTTCTGCTGATGAAACCTAGCAGGACCCTAAGGGGCCCTCCCAGGTACAAAAGCCCATCTGTGTCTCCTGTTCTTTGTTTGAAGAGAAAAAAAAAGGTTTTAGTCTTCTAAGCCTTCCCTGAGTTCCAAAGAGCAGGCTTAAGCAGTTAATAGGACAATAGAGTCACAGGACTCCTAGTTCCTCTGGAAGGGATAGAGATAATACAAGGATACATATCTCTGAGTTCTTACACAGAAACTAAGATGCCCAGGCAGGTGGAGGATGGTGACTATATGTTGACCACAAGCTCATAGACCTCACACTAGTTGGAACCAGAGGTGGAGATTCCAGAGATATCACCCTGTTACCTCACAACAAACATATCCAAAGGAAGACACACATCCTGCAAATTTTACATTTAAAAACACTTCCAGGAAAACCATCAGAGAGTTTAGGCCTTCTGAGAAGGACCCTCCTGTTTTCCTTGCTTGGCCTTTGCAATAAACTTTCTCTGCTCCAAACTCTGACGTTTTGGTTTGTTTGGCCTCACTGTGTGTCAGGCACAGTAACTTGGACAACACTGACACATCCTTGTCTTCTCCCTCTCTGCTCCAGAAGGCAGGCCAAAACATTTTACAGACATGTGCATTTTCCTCTCTATCAAGTTTTGGGGGGGGGGGGGGGTCAGATGTTAAAATAATGAACCTTTGTTTTATCTTTTGATAATGTTATCCCAATATCTATTCTGCTATATTGTAAGAGCTCAAATAGTGGCCAGATAACTTTGCTCTGGAAATCTTTGGCAAAATGTACCATAGGGGGACAGAGACATGCAGCTTAAATTGAATTACACATTTTGAATTATACCACTCTGGGAGTTGGTGAAGTTCCTGATACTGAAAACTCAACCTCTGTGCACGGGGTACCAAATTGAAACTTGGAGACAGAGTTTTGCGTGAAGTAGAAAAGAATAGCTTTATTGCTTTGCCAGGCAAAGGGGGACACAGCAGGCTCTTGCCCTCAAAAGCTGTGTGTCCCAAACTGGAGGGATTAGCTGGGAAGTTTTATAGCAATGGTTCAATGTTGGGGTTGCTAATAAGGATCTTGGTGTGTGCAGGGCCTACATTCTTTTAATCTGGCCTCAGGTCATCTCCTGATGAGCTGTGGTTCTCAAGGTTATCAAACTATCACTTTCTCTCTGGAATGAAGAATGCTTCATCAAGTACTTCATCTTCCATTTGTTGTGGCGTTTGTTTCTTCAGAAGAACTCAAAGATATTGTTATGTGTGTCCCTTGAAGTGGAACCAGGACCCTGCCCCAAGGTTGCACTATTGTTTCTTGACTGCTCCTCCCTTGTCTCTGCATCCGCTCCCTTCCCTGGTTGGCAACTGTTTGAAAGGTTTCCGTGCCCAGGAGCCCCACAGGGTCCTGCTGTGTTTCATTCCCAGCTAAGCAGAAGCTGAACAATCCATGGGATTTTTCTGGCCAGTGAAATACAATGTACCCCAGAGGAAGAGTGTGGTGTCTAAAGATAATCTGCAGAAGCACTTTAGGGACACTGACGTAATTGTCTGAACACTTTTCACATTCTGCTACGGAGTTAGATTTTCAAAATCAGGCTCTCCTTTTGCTCATACAGAAAACATGCTGATTTCCTACAAATGAGCCTGTTATAAAAGGAGCTCTTCAGTGCTTTCAGTTTCAGTCTGAATTATGTTTACAAGAAATGCCATTTCAAGTGGCCTTGAGTGATTGAAGAGATTGTTTGCCTGGCTGGAAAACTGTTATTCTAGATCATTTTGAAAACTAATTACTCTTCACCTTAAACATAAACTATGGGCTTCCCTGGTGGTGCAGTGGTTGAGAGTCCGCCTGCCGATGCAGGGGACGCGGGTTCGTGCCCCGGTCCGGGAGGATCCCACATGCCACGGAGCGGCTGGGCCCGTGAGCCATGGCCCCTGAGCCTGCGTGTCCGGAGCTTGTGCTCCACAACAGGAGAGGCCACAGCGGTGAGAGGCCTGCGTACCGCAAAAAAAAAAAAAAAACAAAAAGACACAAACTGTGTTATATATCTATTATATCTCACTAAAGCTAGACGAAATAAAAAAGAAGTCATGACTGGGATCATGTGCAATTTGGAGGGAACAAGGGGAGAAACATTATGTGAAATAAAATTTATATTTTATGGCAAGAGAAGAAAAATTTAAGCATAAACATTTTCTCTGCCCTTTGGCTGCCTGTCTCCCTCCTTCTGTGCATTGTGTGTATGCATTATACATCAACCAGGCTTCCAGCATTGGCAGAAATACCTGCTCAACCATAAAGGGCAACATTCTCCTAGCACCAAGACAACTCTTTAAGAGATAACATTCCTTCTTGATCTTGTAAAGGGCCACAATGACGCTTAGCTCTTGATTGTGTGAACTACCAATAATACGTCATTTTATGTACAGCCCTCTGTCTCAAAAATCTTTTAAAACTGTGCCTTGTATAGAATAGATAACTAATGAGAACCTGCTGTATAGCACAGGGAACTCTACTTCACTTTGCATTACAGTAGAAACTAACACGACATTGTAAAACAAATATACCCCAATTTAAAAAAACAAACTGTGCCTTGACTTCTAATGGGTGAAACGAGTTCTCAGAGCTTTCTGCGATGCTCTTCCCAGGTTATAGTCCTCAAATTTGGCTTGAATAAAATTTCCCATTTCTTTCATAGATCAACTGATTACTTTTTCATCAACAATTACATCTAAGAGTTACAGCACCTCTCATTGTTATTTTTCCAGAGCAGACTGGCTTGTTTGTAGGGCTGATGGCATGGCCAGGTATCATCATTTTTATCAGTGTCCAATTCGTTTTCACCTAGTAGTCACAGTGAGGTCTTTAGAATACAAGGTAAGTCACGTCACCTTTCTGCATAAAAGTCTTAAGAGCAGGCATTCTCCATATGGAGGTTACAGGATCCTACATCATGGGGCTCTTGCCCGCCCCTCCCCTCCTCACGTGTTATCCCAGCTTCAGCATATGGCCCTGCCTTAAGGTACCAAACACACCCTACTCTCCTCCAATCAGGAATTTATACACAAGCTCTCCTTCTGTCTAGAATTCACTTCTCTCATTTTGTTCCTTATTGTGCTCTTACTAAAATTCATCTGAACTCTCATTCTGTCAGGGAAGGCTTGCTGACTGACTAACCTAAACTGGGTCTCCTTTCTATACTTACTCATAGCACCCCGTGCTGTATTCCTTTACATTGCCTACCAGAAATTCAAACATTATACTTGTTTGTATAACTTGTTTTAATGTCTTATTTATGAGCTAAAAAAAAGAAGCATGAGCAGGGACCACGGTTGTTATACTAACCACAGAATGCTCGATGCCTTCCCAAATACCTCCCACAGTACCCAGCACATGGTCAGTGGTCAATACATGTTTTCTGAGTGACTAAATGCAGTTATATTTAAAAGTATCCACATTGATGTCATTCAGAACTGTGTATGACTTTTGCTCTCTGCAGTGTAACTTTGTTTTTAAAAAATATAGAAAATCCATCAATAATAATCAAAGCATGAATTGATGAAGGTGAATCTTGCTAGTATTGTATTTGTTGCTCTTGTCATCATCATCATCATCACCATCATCATTTACATTGGGTTTGCCTTTGACGGTTCTGTGTCTCAAAAGAAAGCACTCTCTCTATAAGATAAATGTATTATACAAAGCAGGGAAATTTAGGGATTTTACTTAGCCTTGTTTTGAATTAATACTGAGAGTTTTGGATTTTATTCTAAGTCCAGTTGTTTACATAATATCATTCTGAATAAAAAATGAAAAGTTATTGAAAAAATTTGGTAAAGTAGGGCACACTTCCTTCCCCATTAACAAAGCAACAAAAAACAGAGACCTGAGGAAGTACAGCCTGAGTCAGTGGATTGAACCCTGTTACTTTTATCTTCTACACAGAGAGTTAGGCAATTTAAACATATTTTAAGGCAAACAAGACATCTTCTGTAGACATTGTTAAGTGGCCCCTTCCTCCATGCTTTTCTTCAGTCCTTGAGACTGTTCAAACCCTGGAGCACCAATTATGAGATGGAGAGGTGCTTGCATACAGATGTTTTTAATTATTCCAGCTCAGTAGCTCCCAATGGTGCTGATTTTGCCTCCAGGTAACATTTGACAATGTCTGAAGACATATTTGGTTGTCATAATAGGCTTGGTTAGCCCTCTTCTCTGGAGAATTTCCCTTGAGTAAATGGGAACTGCTCTGCCCAAAGGGGATGACCCACGGTCAATGCCTGATGTGGTGGGCTATAGATATCCAACCCTTTGCTTCAAGGAGGGACCAACTCTAGTGCTGGTTGTGCTACAGAGATCCCACGGGACGAGCCTGAAGCCAGTTTCTACCTGAGACTATAACCTTTTTAAATTTTTACTTTATTGCCCTCTCCTGCTTACCTCAGACCCCTTGAAAACCCTCCCTCAATAAGTCACTTGCACAAAACTACATCTCTCAGTCTCTGCTTCTAGGGAAACCGACCTAAGATATTACAAATCCTGCCTTGTGGTTTAATATATGTAAACTTCACGTGAAGGTTCCAAGTCTGTTTTAAAAGAATGAGTATTCTGTTTGGGGGTGCAGGCTCTACAACTGAACATTAGGCCAAGTTTGTTCATCA
Organism: Tursiops truncatus; assembly: GCF_011762595.2. Classification (NCBI taxonomy): domain Eukaryota; kingdom Metazoa; phylum Chordata; class Mammalia; order Artiodactyla; family Delphinidae; genus Tursiops; species Tursiops truncatus. The sequence goes on along the minus strand of NC_047034.1, from coordinate 105,610,529 downwards.
TGTTTTCCAAATATTTTCTAACTTCTCTGACGTTTTGGTCTTTTATTTTATGAATTATTGAGATGTGTTAAAATCATTTTTATACCTCACAGTATGGAAATTGAAAGCCTTCTCTGTTCTTTATCTGATTATAATTTAAGTGAAAAAATTCATGCTTAAATCGTCAAACTCAAAATTATTCACCTTTACTCTCCTCCAGGATAATTCAAAGACCTTAGAACACTTGATCTATATACCACTCTTTCTGAATTATTTTATGTTAATTCTGTCTTCTCATTTTTCAATCCCAGTATATATTATTTAGACTTCCTGTCTCTTGGATCTTTTTACTTCTGCTTAAAGTAAAATATTTAGAACTTCCATTAGAGTTGGTCTGCTCATGGTAAACTCTCCTCCAGATATGAATTTTGTACCCATTTTTGAAAGTTTTCTTTTCCCTGCATACATCTAAGTTGACAACTATCTTTTTCTTTACCTTGAACTTTTTCTCTTGCACTATCATTCCACTTCCATTGATGCTACTGAGAAATCAGCTTTCTTTTGCCTTGCTGTAAACTAAATGTTTTTCCTCTGTAAATATTTTTCAGACATTCTCATTTGTATGCTATAATTTCGCTCTGATTCCTCAGGTGTATATTTACAATTTTTTTCTACTTGAACTTAATCTTGCATTTGCACATGGATGATTTTTAAAGTTCTGGGAAATTCTCTGACACTGTATCTTCAAATATGACCTCTGTCCCTTTTCTCTTTCCTCTGCTACTACTTCTGATTACATATAGGCTAGACAATTTGCTCTATTCCCTCCATTACTACCCTAATTTTCAACATGCATCACTTTTTCTGATGTTTCTCTACCTCAATCAGTTTCTCTTCATTTGGGTCTAATCTGCTTCTTAAACATATAGCCCCTCCCCGAGTGACAAAGATGTTCTCTTTCACCAAATATTAGTTAGGTTTCCTCTGAGCACTCTTCTAAAATAGGACTTGACCTTGACCCCTGTCCTTAACTTGTCTAGCCCAACTTTAATAAGAATCCTGCTAAGTTAGTTTATTGAATTTCCCCACCTTTGATATCAGATCAAAATCTTCAACACCTACTCTTGATGCCGTGGACTGAATGCTTGTTCCCTCCAAGGCAGAATTTGGTATCAAGAAGTGAGGTGCTAAAGTTTAACGCATACCTAAAAATGTGGAGGCACATTTGGAATTAGGTAATGGATAGAGGGTGGAAGAGTTTTGAAGTAGATGCAAAAAAAAAAAAAAAAAAAAAACCAATATTGCCGTGAAGAGTACTAAAAAGATGATACTGGTGAGAACTCAGACAGAAATGAGAAACATCTTTTTTGAAACTGAAAGTAAGATGATTCTTTTCATAAAGTGACAAAGGACCTGCCCAAATTTGTTCATGTTCTACTATTTGGTAGAAGATAGATGAAACTGGATATTTAGCTGAAGAAATTCTAAGAAAAGTGTTGAGAGAGAGGCTTGATTCCTTCTAACTGCTTAAACTATGAGAAGAGAGGGCTTCCCTGGTGGCGCAGTGGTTGAGCGTCTGCCTGCCAATGCGGGGGACGCGGGTTCGTGCCCCGGTCCGGGAGGATCCCACATGCCACGGAGCGGCTGGGCCCGTGAGCCATGGCCGCTGGGCCTGCGCGTCCGGAGCCTGTGCTCAGCAACGGGAGAGGCCACAGCAGTGAAAGGCCCGCGTACCGCAAAAAAATAAAATAAAATAAAATATATATATGAGAAGAGAGAAAATGATGAAGTAATTGTTAACGAAAGAGGAAACAGAAGGTACAGATTTGGATAATTCTCAGGCTGACCATATTACAAAAAATAAGAAAATGTATTCAGAAGAGCACAGTAAGGTTGTGGAGGCAGGACCATTTGATACGGAAATCAGTGTGGTGTGAAGCATGGATTTAATTAGCCATCTCAAAAGCAAGGATAGAGATGGGACTGTAACAGCAGAAACACTGCCAGCTGGAACTACAGGTAACAGAGAAAATAGGATAAAATGAAGAAAGACTGTTGGACTTCTTAGACCCAAGAGAACTGGACCATAGTACTATTTGTCTGCTAATATGTGCTATTGTTTAAGATAAGGGAAGAGGAACCCCCAGATACAATCCAGAGATCATCAGGGCTGCCACTTCCACCACAAGCACAAAGTGCATGGACTTGGGGGGTAGGGGTACAGGTCTGCCTTTATTTTGCTTTCAAAGGGTGGGGAAAATGCCCAGCAGAGAATCTGTAGCAGCATGACCTCCACCCCACAGAGCCACAGGCACATGACCTCTGCCAGGAACAGACTCAACCATACAACCCCCACCAGGCAGAATTGTGCAGGCAGGGCTGATGCCCCAGTGGGTCCTGGGGCAGGATTCTGTCCCAATAAATATAGAAGGCAGAGCACTGAGAAAAAGTGGATTATTCTTGTGCCTTAAGATCTAGTAGAGCTTACCTTGCTAGGATTTAGACCAGCTTGGGACACGCACACCTTCCTTCTTTCTTTCTTACTTTTCCCTTTTGGGATGGAATGTCTATCCTTATGCTATTTATCCATGTCCCACCATTGTATTTTGGAAGCATATAACTTGTCTGTGTTCATGAATTCACAACTGGAGAATTTTGTCTCAGGATGATTCTTACTGCAAGCCTCACCATATCTGATTTAGATTATACTTACATGAGACTTTGGACTTTAGATTTTAGAGCTGATGCTGGAATGTGTTAAGAATTGTAACTTGGAGCCTGTTGAGATAAAGTGAATGTATTTTGCATGTGAAAAGGACATGAATTTGGTGGAGCCAGTGATGGAATGCTATGGACATCATGTTTGTGTTCCCCCAAAATTCATCTGTTAAAGCCTAAATTCCCAATGTGATAGTACTTGGAAGTGAGTTTTTTTTAAAAGTAATTAGATCGTAAGGTAGAACCTTCATGAATGGAATTATGCCTTAATAAAAAGAGAGTTAAACATAGGATCTCTTTCTGCTCTCTGCCACATGACCATACAATGAGGAAGCAGCTAACTACAAACCACCAGACACAGGATCTGCCAGCAACTTGATCCTGTACTTCCCAGCCTCCAGAACTAAGAAGACAATAGGTGCTCAATATCACTAGTCATTCGAAAAATGCAAATCAAAGCCATAATAAGATACATGTCACACACATTAAGATGTCTACTATTTTTTTAGAATACAAGAAGCTTGTTTTTCAGAAAACAAGTTTTGGTAAGGCTGTAGAGAAACTGGAATTCTTGTTCATTGCTGGTAGGAATGTAAAATGAAACAGCTGCTGTGGAAAACATTATGGCAGTTCCTCAGAAAATTAAACATAAAGTTACCATTTGATTCAGCAATTCCACTTCTAGTTATATATCTCAAAAGAACTGAAAGCAGGAATTCAAACATGTATTTGTACACCAACGTTCATAACAGCATTATTCACAATAACCAGAAAATGGAAACAACACAGTTATCTATCAACCTATGAATGGGTAAATAAAATGGAATATATTATCACCTCACACTGGTCAGAATGGCTATCATCAAAAAAGACACAAGTAACAAATGTTGGAGATGACGTGGAGAAAAGGGAACCCTTGGTACACTCTTGGTGGGAATGTAAATCTGTGCAACCACAGAGAAAACAGTATGGAGGTTTCTCAAAAATCTAAACATAGAACTACCATATGACCCAGCAATTCCACTCTTGGGACTGTAGCCGGAAAAAAAAAAAACCAAAACACTATTTCAAAAAGATACATGCGCCCCAACGTTCATAGCAGTGTTATTTACAATTGCCAAGGTATGGAAGCAACCTAAGTATTCAGATGAATGGATAAAGAAGATGTGGTATATATACACTATGGAATACTCTTCAGCCATAAAAAAGAATGATATCTGGCCATTTGCATCAATATGGATGGACTTGGATGGCGTTCTGCTGAGTTAAATAAGTCACACAGAGAAAGACAAATACTGCATGATGTCACTTATATGTGGAATTAAAAAGAATACAACAAGCTAGTGAATATAACAAAAAAGAAGCAGACTCACAGATATAGAGAACAAACTAGTGGTTACCAGTGGGAGGCGGGAGGGGCAACAGAAGTGTGGGGGCAGAGGAGGTACAAACTATTGGGTGTAAGATAAGCTACAAAGGTGTACTGTACAACACAGGGAATAACTGTAAATGAAGTGTAACATTAAAAGTTGTATAAAATAAAGTTTTTTAAAAAATTAAAAATAAAATTCAGTATCCATTTTCCATGGAATAATATTCAGCCTTAAAGAGGAAGGAAATTCTGACACATGTTACAACATAAATAAACCTGAGGAGATTATGCTAAGTGAAGTAAGCCCAAAGACAAATACCGTATGATACCATTTATATGAGGTATCCAGAGTAGTTAAATGCATAGAAATAGAAAGTTTACTAATGATTCCTGGGAAATAGGTGGGAGGGAAATGGGGACTTATTGTTTATTAGATACGGAGTTTCAGTTTAGGATGATGAAAAGGGCTGGAGACAGATAGTGGTGATGATTGTAACAACTATGTGAAGATATTCAATTCCACTGAATTATACGCTTAAAATAGATAAAAGAGTAAATGTTATGTTGTGTCTATTTCACCACAATGAAAAAAAATTAATATTTTAGGTGGAAGGAAAATAGAACTTGATAGTCTCTGCATTTTATATATTAATGTACAGTCAACAGGGACAGAGAGAGATTGGGACCTCTCCTACTCCAAATATATCAGGGGAGGAATTCATTAATTCATGTTTGATCTGGGTCTGTTCCCTAGACCAATCAACTGGGCCAAGAGTGGACACCATATTCAGTGCAACCTGGGACAAGTGAGCACAAAAACAGTGGTCAGGGAATAAGATGATATTGATGAAGTAAAAGGCTTCCATTCAAATAACAATACTGAGTAAGGAAGCCACACTTCCACGGAAAGGGGTACAGAGTCCAGAGTTGATATATCAGTCATGGTACAGCACAGAAACCACTTTAGTTTGTTTACACATAATACATTTGTACAGGTGATAGAGGAATAGAGATCAAAGACAGGGGCCTGTGACGTAACCCCAGGGCTAAGTAACTGCAGGAAGAAGCAACAGTCTAAGGCTGGAGAGACAAGGGACAAGGTGCTGATACTGAAGCCCAGAGGCTTGGGCCTCACAGCAGAAAGTGATGCGTCACAGGGCCTCTGCTGGGGCAGTTGGAGCCGCAGAGGAGATGTACCTCCTCCCAGATACTACCTGAGGAACACAGGAAGCAGAGACCCCAAATTGTCCCTTCCTCCCCACTCACAGTTTTCATCCAAGGCCTCATATCTTGGCTGAACCCAGCAGGCAGGCAAGGGAAAGGAGGAATATGTGTGGTGCTGAGATTTAATTTCCACAGCAATGGAGAGCAACAGGAAAGGAGCAGAACAGATCTCAGAGCAAACAGGCAAAGACCAGCAATGATAAGCACTCCAGACACTACTATTACAGAGACAAAGGGATCTTTCTATTTTAAAAAGGGCTGGAGGGGCTTCCCTGGTGGCGCAGTGGTTGAGAGTCCGCCTGCTGTTGCAGGGGACACGGGTTCATGCCCCGGTCCGGAAGGATCCCACATGCCGCGGAGCGGCTGGGCCCGTGAGCCATGGCCGCTGAGCTTGCGCGTCCGGAGCCTGTGCTACGCAACGGGAGAGGCCGCAACAGTGAGAGGCCCGCGTACCGCAAAAATAAAATAAAATAAAAAGGGCTGGAAAAAACTCATTTTAGCTAGTTAAAAGGTTCCATCACTCAGACCTTAGATGGAAAATCACATTGAGTATTTGCCTAAGGTCAGAAACCTCTTGTCCTAGCCTCACTCTGGGACCCTGGAGTTCGGGTTCAGAGCTATAAACTCAAACTCTGCTCTGTGAGAGAGTTTGCTCAGTTTTCGGCTTCCTCCAGTCCAGCTATCAAGATGCTGGCATCAATCCAAGCGTCTTAGATTTGAGATCTTTTCTGTATTTTGTTTCCATCAGATGGAAAAACACAATATTCTCAGCAAACACCTTTACTATTTTGACTATGGGTAATGGTAGGTATATTTATTACCCCTTGAAATGATAAATATTACACTCGCTTATTCATCCAAACATTCATCTATTTATTTATTCTTTCAATCACCACGCATCTGGGTTTTACTATGCTTTAACGTTATCATATTTGGTCCTTAGGATTCAATAACGCACAATTATATTCCCAGGCAAGATGGAGTAGATTGAAACCAAACTTAAAGAAGGAAGGACTATTTGGTTTCTACTCTGAGTCTTAATCACTATCCAGGCAAGATATATATATATTTGCAACATTTATTACTGCCTGAATATTGCCATAATATTATGTAACTTCCCTATAGGGGGTAACCTGCATGAGAACAAGATCTTTACTTTGCTCTCTTCACATAATCCAGAACAATGGCAGGTAGGGCATGAGAATTTAGTAAACAGTGTAAATAATTGGAACTAAGTATTCCTTAATGAGTACTAGATGTGTGAATAAATTGTTAACTACTTTTGAAAGCCTTTTTCTCTTTTTAAGTGATCAATACAAGTTGTTTTTATTATTTTTTATTGAAAGGAAATAAAAACAGTATTTCAAAGAGATATCTGTACTCTCATGTTTATTGCACTGTTATTCACAATAGCCGAGATATGAAAACAACCTAAACACTAATCAACAGATGAATGGATAAAAAAGAAGTGGTACATGTACACAATGGAAAATTATTCAGCCACAGGGAAGGAGGATGTACTGCCATTGCGACAACATGGATGGACCTTGAGCCCATTATGCTAAGTGAGATAAGTCAGACAGAGAAAGACAAGTACTGTATGATGTCCCTTATATGTCAAATCTAAAAAAGTCAAGACTTCCTTTTGTTCTTCAATTCGGGGTGTCTCTAGTCTAAGGGATTAGAACATCTGCTTAATTCAAGCTCTCAATGAGAACAGATACACAATATTTCTATAGAACAGTTTGCTTTTTCATTAAAGCCTACCATTTATTGGCCACCTATTCATTAATATATGGTTTCTTCCTTAAAAGTCAAAGCCATTCTTCCTTCTGAACACTTGAAGCCACAACTGGATAGAGTCATTTAAAGCTCCAATGAAGGGGCTTCCCTGGTGGCACAGTGGTTGAGAGTCTGCCTGCCGATGCAGGGGACACGGGTTCGTGCCCCGGTCCAGGAGGATCCCACATGCCGCGGAGCGGCTGGGCCCGTGAGCCATGGCCGCTGAGCCTGCGCGTCTGGAGCCTGTGCTCCATAACGGGAGAGGCCACAACAGTGAGAGACCCGTGTACCGCAAAAAAAAAAAAAAAAAAAAGCTCCAGTGAAGACGTGTTAACATCCTTGCAGAGGCACAGAGACTGTGATACACGAAGTCACTGAGAAAACTACACCAGAAAAGTTTCTTTTGCTTTGCTAGCCTTTAAGACCTTAAAGGTTTAAAGGGTCACCTTAGAGACCTTAATCTAGTGTGTAAAATCCGAACTATTACCAAAGACGCTTAGAGTGTTCCTAGAAATCTGGCATGATAAGTCACACATGTGTCAGTCTTTTGTTTTTCCAGCAGATTCTTATGTAGTACACTCTGTGCCTAAACATACTCTATGAAGATGTACAGAAAAATATGTAACGGTTTCTGTCCTCAGATGAACTTTACTTTTATTTGAAAACAAATACGAGACCAAATTAGTTGCATGGCACCTGAGCCAAGCCTGCATTTATTACCAGGATCCTGTGTGCCTCTACTTTAACAGGGAGACTGTGGAGTCTTTTCAGGATCTGAGTATCACTGCAAACTCAGATCCTGATTCCAAGAGTCACCGAAACGTTTGGCCATTCCCATTTCCCAGAACACAGGTACCAAGTGAATTTCCAGAGGTCCCCTAGGAGGGGGACTGGGGAAATCATTATCATTTAACCTTGTTCTAGAGTTGCAGAGTCCTTTCTCTTGGGATCCTGCCCTCTCCTCCAGGTGATAGGTTCATGATCTGAAATTGGTTTAGATCAAGACTATGGACGGTGTCTTTTTTATCGAGGCTACCTCTCAGCCTCCTGGTAAACATCCTTGTCTCCATTTGATTGTTTCCTCCCCTCCCTTTTGACTCTACAGACACCCTGTTCTATTTGCCATATTCAGAGTTTTCTCTGCTCAGGTCTGGCTGGCTGCCACTCCAACCACATTATAGACTGAGTGCTTGTGTTCTCCAAAACTCATTTGAGGAAACCCTAACTTCCAATGTTCCAATGTACTTGGAAGTGGGCCTTTGGGGAGGAAATTAGGTAATGAGTATGGGGACTTCATGAATCTGATTAGTGCCCTTATAACAAAGAATCATTAGGTTCTCTATCCGCCTCCTCCCTTTTCCAAAAATGTGAGGACACAGTAAGAAAGTTGCCATCTGTAAAGCTGCCAGAGGACCCTTACCAACAACACAACAGTGCTGGCACGTGCTTTTGGACTTACAGCTTCCAGAAACGGGGAAAAATAAACGTTCTTGTCTTAGCCACCCAGTCTACGGTAATTTTGTTATAGCAGCCTCAGCTAAGACAAACCATGATTCTCATCACTATGGTATGTACTTGGGCTTCTGATGTTTAAATGCTAACAGGTGGCCTCCATGCGTCAGGGTCTATAATCCCCAGTACTATCAGGGCATCCAGTTCTTCAATGATACATCACATCTTTGGCCCTTGCCTGCAGCAGAGAGTCAATCAATGAACATTCAAGAATGATGGGATTCCTCTCACCAGTGCATATTCTTAATGTTTAGTAATTTTCTTCCAATACCTTAGAAGTGTAACTCAAAGAGAGGAAGTGAAGGCTCCTCTAGCTGAGATTTCAAGGGGTAACAGGAAAGGTTATACCTTCTTTTTGAAGAAATATAAGGGATTAAAAACACAGCCAAAGTGAAAACAAGATTAGGATGCAAATTTTATGCTTTCTAGTAGTATTCTGATCCAACTCATTGAACAGACTGATGTCATTTCTAGAAGCAATGAGCAATTTCATCATCTAATAGTCAATTTCACATTCCATTTATTATCATTTTTAGTATTATACTTTATGTTTTCTTTGTCATTTGAGAAATGATGATACAAGCTTTCTTTACAAAATTGAGAAGATAGAGGATATAATGAAAAGTGTGTGTCCCTTCCATCACGAATGCCAAGCTGTTCTCCCCAGAAGGAACCAATGATACCACTTTCTAATGAATCTTCCAGAGGCGTTCTATTTGTACATATATATGAGTGCACATAATAATTGCATTTTTTATGGTGAACAGATTATACAAACTGTTTTGTACCTCATTTTTTTCACTCTACTATATATTTCAAGGTTGTTCTATATTTATACATATAAACCTCCACTATCAATTTTTTTACTGGCTACATAGTATTCCAGTATATGTACATGGAAAATGTATATTACCAGTTTATATAGATGGACATTTAAGTAGTTTCCAATCTTTTGCCATTAAAAGGGATGCCTCAACGGGCCTCTTGTATGTATGTATGTATATATACATATATATGATTTGGCACACATATATTTCCTAAAAGTGAACATGCTATATCAAAGTGCATTTATTCTATCTAATGTGGGCCAGGCATTGATATTTTCTAGTAACCACTTTTTATATTTAAAGATTTGCTGAATGAAAGTGAAAAGCATTCACACCAAACATAGGCCAGAGCATGTACATATATTGTGTATCTATAATTTCTTTAAAAGAACAGCAACTTCATTTTAAATAGGGAGCTCACACCACTCACAATATGACCAAGAAGTTTGACTGGAGCGCACAATAGTGAAGAGATCTTTTTGCCAAATTTGTCCAAGGCTACTGCCAGCCAGGAAGTATCATCATCTTTAGTATTATCAATCATATTTTTCAAACGATTTATCTCTGCATTCATCTCCTCAGATTTCTTTCTAAATCCTTCTTTAAGCAGAGCTTCCTGGACCTAAAAAAAAAAAAAAGTGAGAAAAGGGAAGTAAAACTTTTTAAATCCCCATTTTGTTTCAAGGATTACATTTTGTCAAACTTTAAAACTTTGCAAATTATCTTTGTTTCACTGCTAAAATTGTTCTTTCTTACTCAGTCATGAAAGGAGAATTTTGTAACACAGAATATCTACTGGTTTGGACCTAAACACTAAGAGAAAGTATAGTTTACAGCCTTACTAATATTCACATACCATTGGGTTTTGCCAAAAAGCTAAGCCTGACATGAGGACAAATATATGTTCCAGCCAAAAAATGAGAGGCGAGAGGTAACCTTGGTCTGATTGCACTGATTCTCAGTCCCACTCAAGATGATGCAGTCACCCAAATCATAGAAGTCTGTTATAAACACATCCAGATGGACAGTGAGAAAATTCCCTCTATGTCACATGATAGCTTGGGTATCTATCCACACCTGGAGACAAGGCAGCAAGTTTAGAAGCCGTTGCCTCTCTATGTTTTTAAGTCTGGACATTTCCAATAGTTTTATGACAGCATAGATCTACCTCAGGGTCTCTGGGTGGTAGCAAGGTTCCTGGTAATCGGCAATGATCCTGGTAAAGCAAGCCAGTTGCTGCTCATATCAAATATATGTGGTTGGAATATCTGTTTAATGAAGCCTCATGAGATCATTTTAAAATTCTCAAAATGGATATCCAAACACTATTTATATTCTCCAGGGGACTGGAGGGGCCATAATCATGCTGAACTCTCCAGAGTCTACTTATACAGTAGAACTCAAAGGCTTTTTGGAAGGATTCAAAGGCTTCAGGGTTTTAATATATCACAAGCAGTAAATGGCAGCGGTGCTTCCCTCCCTAGTCTTGCTGTAACCTTCGCCCACCCCTTCCTGATGTACAAGGGTAATGACCGTCAAGCACTACTAAGGCCACAGCCTGACCTACCTTCAGCTTATGCTCCAACGTCATATTGTGCTCTCTCAGTAGCTTTTCTCTTCTGCTCGCCAGCTTCTCTGTCAGCAGGGCTATGTTTTCCTGGAGACTCCTCTGTCGTGCTTCCGTCTGCTGCTCCAGCTCCTGCAGTTTCTGTTTCAGCAGCTCCTGTTCCCTCTCAGCTGTCTCCCTCCTGGCCTGCTCCTCTGCCCCAAGAAGGTTTCAGAGAGGGATGAAAATAAGGTAAGAACTGATCTCTACCCTCCTGACCTCAGAGACCAAATAAAATTGGAAAGGGAGGTAGAAAATCTCTGAAATCCACCCCCCGTGTCCACACCACCAAGAGCACATTTCAGAATGTGATGGGAGAGGCTCTGTCTGGCTGACATCTAACCATGTCCAACCACAACTCCCCTTGCTGTTTTTGGATGTAGCAGAGCTATCCCACAGATGGAGAAGAGGCTCCTTCTTCCTTATCAGGAAGGTTTTGCTCTCACACCTGTCAGAGGGAACTGCGGGACTGCCAGAGCCCTACTCCGTACCTGCTACTGCCTTCTCCCCATCACTGAGGGCTTTATCTGCCTGCAGGATGGATATCTCTATTGCCACCTGTGACAGCAGAAAGTTCTGGAGGACTTCGTTTGCCTGAGGAACCAAGAAGGAGCACAGAACTTAAAATTCCATTGAGGAGATTAGTGCTGCAAAAACAAGTATGTCCATGTAATTTTTGCTTCATGTTTAAAATTCTACAGTGGTTCACTACAACAAGCCTAAGCTCCTTACAGCGACCTGTCTTCCTCCAGTATCTAGCCCCGTGCTACTTCCTTCTACCCACTCCAGATTCCAGCCAGTCAGAACTATGTTCAGTTCTACAAACCCAGGATGTCTGGTGCTTTCCTATATTCCTCTTCCCAATGTGAAATACTGCCTCTAAAATGTGCTGCTGTTTTCCTCTGCTACTTGCTGTCTGTAACTTTAGGCAAGTTAGTTTAACTTGCTAAGCCTCTCCGTTCAGATCTTTAAAATGTTGACAATAAGCGTAGATGCTTCTTAATGTTATTTGAAGGATTAAAGAGTCTAGCGAAAGAGCTTAGCATTATGGCTCTAGGCAATAACAGTTCAAAATATGTCAGCTGCATTCTCCTCTAGCTGAGATTTCAAGGGGTAACAGGAAAGTTTATACCTTCTTTTTGAAGAAATATAAGGGATTAAAAACACAGCCAAAGTGAAAACAAGATTAGGATGCAAATTTTATGCTTTCTAGTATTCTGATCCAACTCATTGAACAGACTGATGTCATTTCTAGAAGCAATGAGCAATTTCATCATCTAATAGTCAATTTCACATTCCATTTATTATCATTTTTAGTATTATACTTTATGTTTTCTTTGTCATTTGAGAAATGATAATACAAGCTTTCTTTACAAAATTGAGAAGATAGAGGATATAATGAAAAGTGTGTGTCCCTTCCATCACGAATGCCAAGCTGTTCTCCCCAGAAGGAACCAATGATACCACTTTCTAATGAATCTTCCAGAGGCGTTCTATGTGTACATATATATGAGTGCACATAAGAATTGCATTTTTTATGGTGAACAGATTATACAAACTGTTTTGTACCTCATTTTTTTCACTCTACTATATATCTTCAAGGTTGTTCTATATTTATACATATAAACCTCCACTATCAATTTTTTTACTGGCTACATAGTATTCCAGTATATGTACATGGAAAATGTATATTACCAATTTATATAGATGGACATTTAAGTAGTTTCCAATCTTTTGCCATTAAAAGGGATGCCTCAACGGGCCTCTTGTATGTATGTATGTATATATACATATATATGATTTGGCACACATATATTTCCTAAAAGTGAACATGCTATATCAAAGTGTCCATGCATTTATTCTATCTAATGTGGGCCAGGCATTGATATTTTCTAGTAACCACTTTTTATATTTAAAGATTTGCTGAATGCAAGTGAAAAGCATTCACACCAAACATAGGCCAGAGCATGTACATATATTGTGTATCTATAATTTCTTTAAAAGAAGAGCTACTTCGTTTTAAATAGGGAGCTCACACCACTCACAATATGACCAAGAAGTTTGCCTGGAGTGCACAATAGTGAAGAGATCTCTTTGCCAAATTTGTCCAAGGCTACTGCCAGCCAGGGAGTATCATCATCTTTAGTATTATCAATCATATTTTTCAAACGATTTATCTCTGCATTCATCTCCTCAGATTTCTTTCTAAATCCTTCTTTAAGCAGAGCTTCCTGGACCTAAAAAAAAAAAAAAAAAGGGGGGGGGCTTCCCTGGCGGCGCAGTGGTTGAGAGTCCGCCTGCCGATGCAGGGGACACGGGTTCGTGCCCCGGTCCGGGAACATCCCACATGCCGCGGAGCGGCTGGGCCCGTGAGCCATGGCCGCTGAGCCTGCGCGTCCGGAGCCTGTGCTCCGCAATGGGAGAGGCCACAATAGTGAGAGGCCCGCGTACCGCAAAAAAAAAAAAAAAAGTGAGAGAAGGAAAGTAAAACTTTTTAAATCCCCATTTTATTTCAAGGGTTACATTTTGTCAAACTTTAAAACTTTGCAAATTATCTTTGTTTCACTGCTAAACTTGTTCTTTCTTACTCAGTCATGAAAGGAGAATTTTGTAACACAGAATATCTACTGGTTTGGACCTAAACACTAAGAGAAAGTATAGTTTACAGCCTTACTAATATTCACATACCATTGGGTTTTGCCAAAAAGCTAAGCCTGACATGAGGACAAATATATGTTCCAGCCAAAAAATGAGAGGCGAGAGGTAACCTTGGTCTGATTGCACTGATTCTCAGTCCCACTCAAGATGATGCAGTCACCCAAATCATAGAAGTCTGTTATAAACACATCCAGATGGACAGTGAGAAAATTCCCTCTATGTCACATGATAGCTTGGGTATCTATCCACACCTGGAGACAAGGCAGCAAGTTTAGAAGCCGTTGCCTCTCTATGTTTTTAAGTCTGGACATTTCCAATAGTTTTATGACAGCATAGATCTACCTCAGGGTCTCTGGGTGGTAGCAAGGTTCCTGGTAATCGGCAATGATCCTGGTAAAGCAAGCCAGTTGCTGCTCATATCAAATATATGTGGTTGGAATATCTGTTTAATGAAGCCTCATGAGATCATTTTAAAATTCTCAAAATGGATATCCAAACACTATTTATATTCTCCAGGGGACTGGAGGGGCCATAATCATGCTGAACTCTCCAGAGTCTACTTATACAGTAGAACTCAAAGGCTTTTTGGAAAGATTCAAAGGCTTCAGGGTTTTAATATATCACAAGCAGTAAATGGCAGCGGTGCTTCCCTCCCTAGTCTTGCTGTAACCTTCGCCCACCCCTTCCTGATGTACAAGGGTAATGACCGTCAAGCACTACTAAGGCCACAGCCTGACCTACCTTCAGCTTATGCTCCAACATCATATTCTGCTCTCTCAGTTGCTTTTCTCTTCTCCTCGCCAGCTTCTTTGTCAGCTGGGCTATGTTTTCCTGGAGACTCCTCTGTCGTGCTTCCGTCTGCTGCTCCAGCTCCTGCAGTTTCTGTTTCAGCAGCTCCTGTTCCCTCTCAGCTGTCTCCCTCCTGGCCTGCTCCTCTGCCCCAAGAAGGTTTTAGAGAGGGATGAAAATAAGGTAAGGACTGATCTCTACCCTCCTGACCTCAGAGACCAAATAAAATTGGAAAGGGAGGTAGAAAATCTCTGAAATCCGCCCCCCGTGTCCACACCACCAAGAGCACATTTCAGAATGTGATGGGAGAGGCTCTGTCTGGCTGACATCTAACCATGTCCAACCACAACTCCCCTTGCTGTTTTTGGATGTAGCAGAGCTATCCCACAGATGGAGAAGAGGCTCCTTCTTCCTTATCAGGAAGGTTTTGCTCTCACACCTGTCAGAGGGAACTGCGGGACTGCCAGAGCCCTACTCCGTACCTACTACAGCCTTCTCCCCATCACTGAGGGCTTTATCTGCCTGCAGGATGGATTTCTCTATTGCCACCTGTGACAGCAGAAAGTTCAGGAGGATTTCGTTTGCCTGAGGAACCAAGAAGGAGCACAGAACTTAAAATTCCATTGAGGAGATTAGTGCTGCAAAAACAAGTATGTCCATGTAATTTTTGCTTCATGTTTAAAATTCTACAGTGGTTCACTACAACAAGCCTAAGCTCCTTACAGCGACCTGTCTTCCTCCAGTATCTAGCCCCATGGTACTTCCTTCTACCCACTCCAAATCCCAGCCAGTCAGAACTATGTTCAGTTCTACAAACCCAGGATGTCTGGTGCTTTCCTATATTGCTCTCCCCAATGTGAAATACTGCCTCTAAAATGTGCTGCTGTTTTCCTCTGCTACTTGCTGTCTGTAACTTTAGGCAAGTTAGTTTAACTTGCTAAGCTTCTCCGTTCAGATCTTTAAAATGTTGACAATAAGCGTAGATGCTTCTTAATGTTATTTGAAGGATTAAAGAGTCTAGCGAAAGAGCTTAGCATTATGGCTCTAGGCAATAACAGTTCAAAATATGTCAGCTGCATTCTCCTCTAGCTAGGATTTCAAGGGGTAACAGGAAAGTTTATACCTCCTTTTTTTGTTTGTTTTTTGTTTTTTGTTTTTTTTGTTTTTTGTTTTTTGCGGTACATGGGCCTCTCACTGTTGTGGCCTCTCCCGTTGCGGAGCACAGGCTCCGGACGCTTAGGCTCAGCGGCCATGGCTCACGGGCCCAGCCGCTCCGCGACATGTGGGATCTTCCCGGACCGGGGCACGAACCCGTGTCCCCTGCATCGGCAGGCGGACTCTCCACCACCGCCACCAGGGAAGCCCTATACCTTCTTTTTGAAGAAATATAAGGGATTAAAAACACAGCCAAAGTGAAAACAAGATTAGGATGCAAATTTTATGCTTTCTAGCATTCTGATCCAACTCTTTGAACAGACTGATGTCATTTCTAGAAGCAATGAGCAATTTCATCATCTAATAGTCAATTTCACATTCCATTTATTATCATTTTTAGTATTATACTTTATGTTTTGTTTGTCATTTGAGAAATGATAATACAAGCTTTCTTTACAAAATTGAGAAGATAGAGGATATAATGAAAAGTGTGTGTCCCTTCCATCACAAATGCCAAGCTGTTCTCCCCAGAAGGAACCAATGATACCACTTTCTAATGAATCTTCCAGAGGCGTTCTATGTGTACATATATATGAGTGCACATAAGAATTGCATTTTTTATGGTGAACAGATTATACAAACTGTTTTGTACCTCATTTTTTTCACTCTACTATATATCTTCAAGGTTGTTCTATATTTATACATATAAACCTCCACTATCAATTTTTTTACTGGCTACATAGTATTCCAGTATATGTACATGGAAAATGTATATTACCAGTTTATATAGATGGACATTTAAGTAGTTTCCAATCTTTTGCCATTAAAAGGGATGCCTCAACGGGCCTCTTGTATGTATGTATGTATATATACATATATATGATTTTGCACACATATATTTCCTAAAAGTGAACATGCTATATCAAAGTGCATTTATTCTATCTAATGTGGGCCAGGCATTGATATTTTCTAGTAACCACTTTTTATATTTAAAGATTTGCTGAACGAAAGTGAAAAGCATTCACACCAAACATAGGCCAGAGCATGTACATATATTGTGTATCTATAATTTCTTTAAAAGAAGAGCTACTTCGTTTTAAATAGGGAGCTCACACCACTCACAATATGACCAAGAAGTTTGCCTGGAGTGCACAATAGTGAAGAGATCTCTTTGCCAAATTTGTCCAAGGCTACTGCCAGCCAGGGAGTATCATCATCTTTAGTATTATCAATCATATTTTTCAAATGATTTATCTCTGCATTCATCTCCTCAGATTTCTTTCTAAATCCTTCTTTAAGCAGAGCTTCCTGGACCTAAAAAAAAAAAAAAAAAGTGAGAAAAGGGAAGTAAAACTTTTTAAATCCCCATTTTTTTTCAAGGATTACATTTTGTCAAACTTTAAAACTTTGCAAATTATCTTTGTTTCACTGCTAAAACTGTTCTTTCTTACTCAGTCATGAAAGGAGAATTTTGTAACACAGAATATCTACTGGTTTGGACCTAAACACTAAGAGAAAGTATAGTTTACAGCCTTACTAATATTCACATACCATTGGGTTTTGCCAAAAAGCTAAGCCTGACATGAGGACAAATATACGTTCCAGCCAAAAAATGAGAGGCGAGAGGTAACCTTGGTCTGATTGCACTGATTCTCAGTCCCACTCAAGATGGTGCAGTCACCCAAATCATAGAAGTCTGTTATAAACACATCCAGATGGACAGTGAGAAAATTCCCTCTATGTCACATGATAGCTTGGGTATCTATCCACACCTGGAGACAAGGCAGCAAGTTTAGAAGCCGTTGCCTCTCTATGTTTTTAAGTCTGGACATTTCCAATAGTTTTATGACAGCATAGATCTACCTCAGGGTCTCTGGGTGGTAGCAAGGTTCCTGGTAATCGGCAATGATCCTGGTAAAGCAAGCCAGTTGCTGCTCATATCAAATATATGTGGTTGGAATATCTGTTTAATGAAGCCTCATGAGATCATTTTAAAATTCTCAAAATGGATATCCAAACACTATTTATATTCTCCAGGGGACTGGAGGGGCCATAATCATGCTGAACTCTCCAGAGTCTACTTATACCGTAGAACTCAAAGGCTTTTTGGAAGGATTCAAAGGCTTCAGGGTTTTAATATATCACAAGCAGTAAATGGCAGCGGTGCTTCCCTCCCTAATCTTGCTGTAACCTTCGCCCACCCCTTCCTGATGTACAAGGGTAATGACCGTCAAGCACTACTAAGGCCACAGCCTGACCTACCTTCAGCTTATGCTCCAACATCATATTCTGCTCTCTCAGTTGCTTTTCTCTTCTCCTCGCCAGCTTCTCTGTCAGCTGGGCTATGTTTTCCTGGAGACTCCTCTGTCGTGCTGCCGTCTGCTGCTCCAGCTCCTGCAGTTTCTGTTTCAGCAGCTCCTGTTCCCTCTCAGCTGTCTCCCTCCTGGCCTGCTCCTCTGCCCCAAGAAGGTTTCAGAGAGGGATGAAAATAAGGTAAGAACTGATCTCTACCCTCCTGACCTCAGAGACCAAATAAAATTGGAAAGGGAGGTAGAAAATCTCTGAAATCCGCCCCCCGTGTCCACACCACCAAGAGTACATTTCAGAATGTGATGGGAGAGGCTCTGTCTGGCTGACATCTAACCATGTCCAACCACAACTCCCCTTGCTGTTTTTGGATGTAGCAGAGCTATCCCACAGATGGAGAAGAGGCTCCTTCTTCCTTATCAGGAAGGTTTTGCTCTCACACCTGTCAGAGGGAACTGCGGGACTGCCAGAGCCCTACTCCGTACCTACTACAGCCTTCTCCCCATCACTGAGGGCTTTATCTGCCTGCAGGATGGATTTCTCTATTGCCACCTGTGACAGCAGAAAGTTCTGGAGGACTTCGTTTGCCTGAGGAACCAAGAAGGAGCACAGAACTTAAAATTCCATTGAGGAGATTAGTGCTGCAAAAACAAGTATGTCCATGTAATTTTTGCTTCATGTTTAAAATTCTACAGTGGTTCACTACAACAAGCCTAAGCTCCTTACAGTGACCTGTCTTCCTCCAGTATCTAGCCCCATGGTACTTCCTTCTACCCACTCCAGATTCCAGCCAGTCAGAACTATGTTCAGTTCTACAAACCCAGGATGTCTGGTGCTTTCCTATATTGCTCTTCCCAATGTGAAATACTGCCTCTAAAATGTGCTGCTGTTTTCCTCTGCTACTTGCTGTCTGTAACTTTAGGCAAGTTAGTTTAACTTGCTAAGCTTCTCCGTTCAGATCTTTAAAATGTTGACAATAAGCGTAGATGCTTCTTAATGTTATTTGAAGGATTAAAGAGTCTAGCGAAAGAGCTTAGCATTATGGCTCTAGGCAATAACAGTTCAAAATATGTCAGCTGCATTCTTACTATCATTATTACTTTTTTATTATTACATTTGTTACTATCACCTTTGTAGCCCATTTTCAAGGTTCACAAGAGTTGTAACTTTGTATGCAATTGTCTGTGTATTGGACTTCCTCTCTTGTGATCAGCCTTGAGTACAAAGACTCTGATTTGTAGATCGTCTGCACTTGGCACATCAAAAAGCATGTTGTTGGATGAAGAAATGAACAATTTCTGTTCTGTCTCGTGAACTTTAGATCCATAGTCATTTTGGGGGAATGGACATTTCTCCTCAGGAATAAAGAACATTGTATGGACCTCAAGAGCTAAAACTGTCATGATATGTCCATGCTCTCTCATTACCGACACCTGGTGCTGTGCTCTCAGATTTTCAGGAACCCCCCTTGACTCTATTCTGTAGACTCCCATGCTCCCCTTATTCCTCACCTTCACTCCTTTCCTGGGCACTTGGCAATACTCGCTTTCAACCATTCCCTTTGCTTTCCTGTAGAGTTCATGACCTCCAGGAACAGAAAAAGTGCCTGCTGAAATATTTTCCATTAGGGCCTTGGAAAGCTCCTGAAGTTTAGCCTGGCAGTATTTGACAGATGCCTGTTCATTCTGCAGCAAGAAACCCTCCTTCTTATCCTTTATGATTTCCTGCGAGGGAAATGTAGAGAGATGTCACCAGAAGCAAGGAACAGAGGAGATACGTTTCCAAGGAATCTGGTAGAAGGACTGGTGTGACTGTGGTCCTCAGGAGAAAAGCATTCTGTTGGAGTACAGGGAATAAAACAGCAATCACAAGATCTGATCTACTCACAATCTTGAAAACTCTCTGTAAGACCACAGGAAAGATTCTAAGCCTCCCTTCAGGCTCTTCATCTGAAATGTTGGAGGCACATTATCTAATCTCTGTGGTTCCTTGCAGCTGCAACATTCAGTGATTCTATATTCAATGATACAAGGAGCAACCTAAGTTGAAAATGGCCTGGAATGAAGGGCTGATAAGAGAAATTTTGGGTGCTGGTCATGGGAATGTGTTCACAGGAAGAGAAACCAGCTTCAGAATGACTTTTGGATGCTCTGGACAGCCTTGGAATCCACAGAAGTATTTACTTTATGAAGATATCTATACTGATTTTACATCAGAGTTGAGAGACATTTCCAGATAAACTGCCTGAGGCTTGGCAGAAAAAAGAAGGAAATGTAGTCCTTTGAAGCCCTATATCCCTGATGGGAACACAGACTACTTTATCCTTGAGAGAGGGATGAGCCATGGGTTCAATAAAGGCTCTGCTAGGCTTTTGACAGATGCCTCTTCATTCTGTCATATTCTCCCCTTCTTCAAGAGAAGGGGACAAATAGTAAATACTAAGAGAAATTACCACAAGATTCTTCTGGAATTCCTGATTTTCATCCTTGAAGGAGCACTCCATGAAGATTGCAATGGCTTCCCTCTCACAGGCTGCGTGCACCTCCAGAAGCTCCTGGAGCGTGTCCGTGGGGAGCCTCAGTTGCTGGGCCATCTGCTCACTGTAGTGGTCGGCTGCCTTCTGCACGGCCGCTGAGTTCTCCAGCTGGGCCAGAGTTGTCACTGCGTTCTCCAAACAAGGTACAGCTCCAGTATTGATGGTATCCACATAGGTCACAACCAGAGTCCTCAGACCTGAATAAGCCAGGACATTTAAGGGATAAATATTAAGTTATCAGTCAATAGGCACCAGGATTCTGAGGCTACATTTCTAAGGTCTCACACACACACACACACACACACACACACACACATACCACTTCCCCCTTCTACTATCCCTACCTTCATTTCCCTACTGACTCTTCATTTTTATGGTTTTCCAGCCCACAGGGCTGAAAAAAATTAAAAATTTACCTGTATGTAAAATACTAGGGGATATCTGAAATATTGAAAGCAAGATAGATTACAGAGGTATTAGATGAGACAGGGTATATCAGATTATATCAGATTATATTTATTCCCAATTCTGGGGCTTTGAATGGATTTTTCAGTGATTTATGGGCTAATATTTATTTTTGGACCACTGTAAACTCCCAAAATATTTTTTGTATTCTCCTTGTGAAGAACACTTACTATACAAGACTTCCCCTGAGAAAATGGAATTTTGTTTTTATACCCAGATAGTGAATTTTTTTCTTAGTGTAGGAATTTTTCAGATCAGTGGAAGCCACAGATTTCAGTGACAAAACTTGCAATTTGGGGGAGAGATTTTTAAATCTCCGAAAGTAAGATAAGTATAAAATATACACATTTCTTCATGGAGTATGAATGTCTGTAAAACCTAAATTCTATACGGAATCACACAAAACTACTGAAAAACACATATATAAAATATTCAGTGGTCCCACGGAAATGGGAAAAAGAGTCTCACGGTTCCCAGTGACTGTGATTCCCTCTCTGAGGGTCTTGGTTTTTGCATTGGTGAAGATGTAAGAACAGAAATTCTTTGTTTGTTCCAGGAATTTAGGATCCAGTTGGTCTTCAGACACATTCTCAATATCAGCTAGAAGTTCTTTGTCATTTGTTGGCCGGTCAAAGACAAAACATTTCCGTGTTGGAAAGAAATGCCTGATACACTCTCTGGGTAGATTTGATGTTTGGGCTTTGGGATTCTTGCCTGAGGGAGAGAAAAACAGAGATTAGACTGGGAAGAGTCTTGGGACAAGGGAGCTAATGGTTTTTATGACAGGGATTTGTGTATCTTTGCTGTCTTCTGTTTATAACTCCTTTAACATAGACATTCAGTACTTCTATGCATATCAAACTTATACCAATGATGTAATTCTGGAGAGAAATTTGGGGAGACTTCTGATCCAGTAAAAGAAACCTATGGCTGGTATCCCCAGACCTGCACATGGTAGAGTAGTTGTCTATTAGATGTTTACTGAACTAATGGCTAAAAGAATGAAAGGTCAAGTGTAACTTTTTGCTCTACTTAATCTCATGTAGGAATTGAGCTGTGGGACTAAAAAGAAGAGCCACAAAAAAGGGATACTGAACAATATCAGGAATATTAGGAATGACACCAGATTATTTAGGTGAAATGATTTTGATGCTAAAAAATAATTGGTACAGAGTTAGCTAATTTTTAGTAAAAAACACTGAAGGGTAAATGTACCTAAAATGTAATTTTAAGATGTCACCACTAATCAATAACCTCTTTGACATAAAGGATTATGTTTGATCTGACAGTTGTCTTCTCCCCCCTAGCCAATTTCTCAATAAATATTTAAAGAAAGCATAAATAGAAAAATGAAAACAAAAAGGAATAAATCAGAATTGTTATATCTTTCAAGATTTCGTCAGATATACCCACGGTAAATGTAACCCATTAAAATAATTTATTAATTTGTAATTAAAGCATGGGTAAATATATGGGAATTAGGAGAAAGCTGTGATATGGAATGTAAAATGAATGTTCTAAAAATTATTGCAAATATTGAAAAGGCATAGATTGAAAAGACACACACTTCTTCAGGATTACTTAGAACATGAAGTCATTTTGTAGATGATATACTATACAGGATTAGAAAGTTCCCTCTTTGAGAAAAATAATACCTAGCTATGTGAAATGCACTTTTTTTTTCATTAGATTGACTTTTCATTTTAATTTCATGTCTAACAAGTATCTTGTCAGTTTTTTTCCTCAACAAAAAAAGCAGAAGCCAAAATAGGGAACTCAAGTGTCTGGTCTTTAGAAGAATTAGCACCCATTGTAATCTGGATGCTAAGTTAAAAATGGTATGAAAAACAAATTGGTTTTGAATAATTTCACTTTACCTTACACTTTACTTTTCTTAAGAGAACTTAGACTCTAGTCCCTAGAGCTTTGCAATCCGCTTTCCAGCCACAGTTTCTACAGACTTTGATCGAGTCTCAAATACAAATGCAGCCCCAGAGATGGTGGACGGTGTGTAGTAGATCCCACCCTCTATTGGACCATCCACTGTCCAGACCATGCTCTGATACCTGGAATCAGCTTCAAGGCATTCTCCAGGTACTCATCTTCTGTGATAGGGTGACCGTTTAACATCAGTTCCAGGGTGAAATCCCGTACAGTCCAGATAAAGTCTGGAAAGAAACTCACAAACTCTGTGGAATCTTCTAGTACACCAGATCTTGAAGAGGACTTGGCCCTGATGAGTTCTGTGAGCTCTGTCACATAACTAGGAACTTGGTCAAGGAAAAGAAAACCCCTACACACAATTCCCACATTTCCCTAATTAAAAAGTATTATAATCACTCTCTTTTGCCGTGAGTCCCCTCCACTCCACTAAAGGCAGCTAAATAACAGGGAAGGAGAAACTGACGCTATCTCCATTCCCAAAAACTCAATGAAACTTGGTGGTTCAGTTCCTGGAAGGATACTGCAGTTGTTCCAAGGCCTGGTGGTTGATGGTGTT
The DNA here is from genome assembly GCF_011762595.2 of Tursiops truncatus. Taxonomy (NCBI): domain Eukaryota; kingdom Metazoa; phylum Chordata; class Mammalia; order Artiodactyla; family Delphinidae; genus Tursiops; species Tursiops truncatus. Next base: position 105,587,099 of record NC_047034.1, on the reverse strand, counting down.
CATGCTGTTGTAGACAAAGCTGCTACATAGAAGCACAGTCAGGGCAAAGATCCACGAGTCATTCTTAGGGTCACCCTAGAAAGCACATTTGAACACAAGACTTAGGAGTTTACTCCTAAATTAGAAATTCATTCATACACTTATTCTATCATATTTTCATTTATTATTTCAGCTGACATACTCACCATGCAAAGAAATTGTTTGAAGAGAAACATAAATACAGATAACAGCTTTGACAATTACAAAGACATTTTTATGTTTCCAATTTTTTCATATATAAAATCCTTCTTATCTTCATAGTGCTTTTTTCCCCTCAATTGGATGAAGTAAAATAACATATACATAAAATCGAGTACAGTACTTGGTGTGTAATTATGTATTCAATGATGACTGTTAGCACTTATTTATTCTACAAACATTTATTAATCATAGCCTATATAAAATATACCACAGTTGGCATAACTGGGTATTTAAATTATATCCAATCAGTAAATATCTGCAAATAGTTACTGAATGCTCCCTACTGTTTCTTAGATTTCAAAAAGCCATGTTAAAAATGACAATTATTCCTTTCAAGATGCCTATTTAAAAGCAGTGACAAACAGCCATAACAATAAATGTAACAAAGATGACAATACCTATAAAAAGCTTACATCTTAGTAGTGTATATAAGCAGTTGAACTTATAGCTATAATATTAAATTAAAATTTGTCAAGGAAGAATAGAGCTATGAAAGCTGGAGAAAGAATCTATGATATGAAAGCCTCCTCAAAGTCTTGAACTGAGTATTAAAGGATTGGTTGAATGTGGAATTGAAGAAATGAAGGTGGTCCCATAGATAGAAACACTCACAGAAGCAAAATTAGACATGGGAGAATACAGGGGTCTTGTAATGAAAATAGAGTCATTTCATTTGACTGGAGCAGAGGTTGAGTGGAGAAGTACATTTGAGCTCTAGTGCAGCCTGATGAAGGACCTTAAAGGCCAGGCTAATTTGTTTGTATAAATCATAGCACTGTCTAAGTAATAGCATAAATCCAGAGATCATTTCTACTATAACGGTTGTGAAGCTATTCCCTAGAACAAATGCAAAAACTGTGATTCATGTCAAGAACAGTCTATATTGGAGTTTGGGGGGGAAATAATCTATTCATCACTTTATTTCCCCAAAATGCAATTTTTAAAAATAATCAATTAGGATAAGAAGAAGTGGTATTTATGACAAACAATAAATTATTTCAACAACAAGACTATATCATTGCTTGATATATGATTTTAAATAAATACAGAATTTCTAATTCTCCTTTAGGAAGAAATAGAAAGCTATAGAAATTTAGATACTATTTCCAAATAAGTCTCAAAGTAAGTGGAAAAAAAGTAATTTATTTCATCCATTAGTAGAAAGCTAAAATACCAAAAATCCATCTTAAAATGTTTCTTGTAGGACAAACACATGCCTTTATAGAAACAGCACATTCAGAGGTATCTTACAGCATTCTACAATGCTCTGTGAGTAGTTGATGAACTTCATCATAGAAAATATAAACCCATCTCTTAACTCTAACCCTCAAATACATTCTTCATCTGGTAGCTAAGAAGGTGAATCAGAAAACTTTCCTCACTCCCAGGTTGATGTTTCTCCACTTTCTTACCAAGGCATCCTTACACTTAACTGTCAATTATAGAAACTGTGAGGTGCTGCCTGGATCACGTTTCAAGACTGAAGGACTTAGTCCCCCAGCTGTTGGGAGTGCTGGTGAAAGACAGTCTTCAGGTGTCAGGCCTCTTAATTAGAAAGGCTTCCAGAGCAGGCTTCCAATAATTTATCAGCACCCTTGTCCCAGCTCAGGATAACTCAAAAGGACCTTTCAATCTAGAGCTCACATGGAATTGACAGAAGTTGGAGATTGCAACGCAGCACTTCTTCCTCTCTCCAACCTGCTTCTTTACCAATCATACTTTATTAAAGCCGACTGCATATGTGCGGCCTTGTCAACTGGACTAAAGACTCTTTGAGGACAGGACCTTTATTTTGGTCAGTGATATCTACAGTACTAAGTCCAAAGGTCTAGAATTCAGTTGTTCAACAATTATTTATTAAATGTAATCAAGTCATCCACACAGTGCCAAGAAATAAAAGATTTTATCTAACATACCATGATACCTTACCTAGAAGTGAGATTCAAACAAACCATAGTCTGCCTCCTTTACTATAGGTGATTTCTAGACTTTACAAATAGACAACAGCAGTTAAATGTCTATGATCATCAAGCAATAAGGAGAAAATCCAGAATAAAAAGGATTTATCTGTGATTTTCTGCCTTACCTTTTCCACATCGCCCAGGCCCTCTGTGTCCAGAAGGACCAGGGTATGGTCTGACTTGGAAGGGTGAGGCACACACCACATCCAGATGCCCTTTGTTTTAGACTGCACTGTAGAGCCCAGAGGGAAACCTGCAAGGGGAGGGGAGAAAGCAACATTCAGTTACAGCAGATAATCTAAGCAGCCCAGGGGCTACAAAGTCAGACTTACTGGAGTTTAAGTACCCCAGCATACAACATGGTGCTTTCTCTATTTCCTCAAGAATGTCCTACTTTGTCTGTCACCTATTTCAAGGAGGAGGGGATATTAATTGTGAGAATGACGCCAAGCAAGGGATCAACAAGGAGACAAAGAGTTATCCATGAATCAGACAAAACAGAGGTCTCAGGTAACCATAAGAAGAGTATTTTGAAGGAATGGTGAGGTTCAGAGACAGAGAGAAGTGGATTGCAGTAAAATATGGGCAGGTAAAAAAGTGGAAAAAAGAAATTGAGATTATACTTTTTGCCAGACAAAATAATTTTTGAAAAGGGTAAGAGGTATTAGCCACAATAGGATATGAAGTCCAGGAAGGGTTTTTAAGATAATACATAATGAAACATCTTTATATGTTGATGAGAATATCCCATAGAAAAGCAAAATGTGTTTTGAGAGAGAGAGAAGACACAATTGCAAGAGCCCAGTACTTAAGCAGGTAGAAGAAGGTAGGATTTTTTGCATACATAGGAGAAATATTGCTTTATAGGAATAAAACAAAAAATATGATAACAGATCACAATAAGGTAGTGATTTAGTGGTGAGAATTAGAAGTGAAACGGTGGCTTATTGAGAGGAATTTGGTTCTCCCTTCACATGACCAGGGAAGAAAATTAAGAGGCTGAGATATCAGCTAGAGTCAAACAAATGGATCCTGACCAAGTATAACACTCACCATTGTTCTGTCCTTTAAGACGGTTCATCAAGTAGGATTTGCCTGTACGATACAGTCCTACAATGGCCACCACCACCAATGGCTGTGAAATCTTCTCAAGAATCTGTAGAGCTTCCTGGTTCACTGACAGCAGGTCATTGTCATTTTCCACCAGACAAATGGGGTCCATCATGTTGGGTCCAGATGCCATGGCAACCTGCTAACCTAGAAGTGATTCCTAGTAGAAATAAGATTATAAAGTCATTCCCTAACTCAGAGTCATACAAGCACTTGTCAACGTTGGACTTGGTAAGAATTCTGTACTTTCCATGAGACGAAAGCTAACTTAGAATTAGCAGACTACAGAGGCTTCCCTCCATCATTCCCTCAAATCTCTGCTGAGGTTTGTAGTGAAACACAGGCTATTATCACTCTCTATAGTTTTACTTCAATAATAATAATAAAATTCAAGTTATTGTTACTACACATTGAAGGCCTAGAATATACCAAGCCCTATGATACATAAAGTACATACCCACCTAAACGCATACTTAAAAGAACCAACCATGCTATTAGAGACATGGAACATTCAGCTTCATCCCCCAACCTCTGGGGATCAGAGAACAGCTGAAAGTTGTGTAATCATCAATGACTAATTGTTTAATCAACCATCCCTATTTAATGAAGACTTCATTTAAAAAACCCTAATTAAAAGGGTTCAGAGAGATTCTGACTTGATGACCATGGAGGTGGTCAAAGGATGGCATGTCTAGAGGGGACATGGAAGCTCCACAACCCTTTCTTACCTTTCTCTATGCATTTCTTCTATCTTGCTGTTCCTGGGTTGTATCCTTTTTTAATAAACCAGTAATCTAGTAAGTAAACTGTTTTTCCTGATTTCTGTAAACCATCCTAGCAAATTATTGAAACTGAAGAGGAGATGGTGGGAACCTCCAATGTATAGCCAGTTAGAAGTCCAGGTGACAACCTAGACTTGCAATTGGCATTTGAACTGGGGGGCAGTCTTGTGGGACTGAGCCCTTAACCTGTGGGGTATGGACTAACTCTTGGAAATTAGTGTCAGAAATGCTTAGTGTGAAAAAAATGCCCAGATATGTGGTGACCAGAAGTGAAGTATGGAGAATAGAGAGTTGAGAGGAGAAATTGAATTTTTCCTTTTCAGGGTGGAGACAAACAATAGATGATCAAAAGACCCAAGGAGAGAAACTTTGGGAAATTAAGATATTTAAAAGCAGCATATACAGGGGAAAACTGAAAAGGCACACACAGGTTCAGGGAAGATGCATGCTCAGAAAAGCCTAAAAAGACTTTATGGTTTCTCTTTAGCTTAATCCCAAGCCTCAAAACCAAGGGCCAGTTTAGTGAAAGAATTCCTTGGCACAAAGCCAGTATGCAAAGAATGGGAAAGTTAGCTGCTTTTATAAATGCCCAATTTTCAACAAAAGCAACAACAAAACAAAAATCACAAGGCATACAAAGAAATGTATGCCCATTCAAGGCATACAAAGAAAATGTGGCCCTTTCAAAGGAAGAAAATAAAGTAGTATGAAACACCCCTGAAGAAATACATGCACTAAGTGTTCTAGGCAAAAACTTTGAAATAACTTTCTTAAATATGCTCAGAAAGCTAAATGAAAACACAAAGAACTAAAGAATACCAGAAAAACAATATGTGGGGACTTCCCTAATGGCCCAGTGGTGAAGAATTTGCCTTCCAATGTAGGGGACACAGGTTCGATCCCTGGTTGGGGAACTAAGATCTCACATGCTGCAGGGCAACTAAGCCCATGTGCCTCAACTACTGAGCCCGTGCGGCACAACTAAAGAGCCCGCATGCCTCAACTACAGAGCCCACGCGTTCTGGAGCCTGCACACCACAACTAGAGAGCCTGCATGGTGCAACTACTGAGCCCATGTGCTATGGAGCCCATGCACTACAACTAGAGAGAAGCCTGCATGCCACAACGAAAGATCCCACATGCTGCAACTAAAACCTGAGACAGCCAAACATTAAATAAATAAATAAGCTGTAACTCCATCCCATCCACACATTTCTAAAAAAAAAAGAAAGAAAAGAAAAACAATATGTGAACAAAATTTTAAAATCAACAAAGTGATAAAAATAATAAAAAGGAACCCAGTAGAAATTCTGAAACCGGAAAATACAATAACTGAATTTAGAAATTTTCTAGATGGGATTAGACTTATGCAGTCAAAAGAAAGAATCAGCAAACTTAAAGCTAAGATATCTGAAGTTATAAAGTCTCAGGAGCAGAAGGAAGAAAGAATTTTTTAAAGTAATATAGCCTAAGAGATTTATGGGATATTGTCAAGTAGACAGATACATGCATTACGGAAGTCACTGAAGCATAAGTGGAGAGGCAGGGCAGAGAGATTCTTTGAGGAAATAATCACTAAAAATTCCCAATGTGATGAAAAAACATGAATCTACAAATGCAAGAAGTTCAACAACTCAAATAGGATAAATAATTAGAGACCCATGCTGAAACGTATTATAATAAAACTGTCAAAAGACAAAGAGAGAATCTTGAAATCAACAAGAAAGAAGCAACTCATCACAACCCACCACCCAAAAGAATTCAAAAGAGAAGAACAAACAAAGCCCAAAGTCAGCAGAGGGAAGGAAATAATAAAGATCAGAGAGGAAATAAATAAAATAGAGATCAAAAAACAATAGAACAGATCAACAAAACCAAGAGCTGGCTTTTTGAAAGGATAAACAAAATTGACAAACCTCTAGCCAGGCTCACCAAGAAAAAAAGAGAGGACCGAAATAAACAAAAAAGAAATGAAAGAGGAGAAATAACAACTGCAACCTAAGAAATACAAAATAACATAAATGGATACTATGAATAGTTATATGCCAGCAAATTGAACAACCTGGAAGAAACTGACAAACTTCTAGAGACATAGAGACTGCCAAGTCTGAATCAAGAAAAAACAGACAATTTGAACAGACCGATCACTAGAAGTGAAATAGAATCTGTAAAAACAAGCAAACAAACAAAAAATCTACCATAAAACAAAAATCCAGGACTGGATGGCATCACTGGGGAATGCTACCAAACATATAAAGCAGAACTTATACCTATCCTTCTCTAACAATTCCAAAAATTGAAGAGGGAACACTCCCAAATTCATTCTATGAGGCCACCATTTCCCTGATACCAAAACCAGACAAAGGCACCACAAATAAAGAAAATTACAGGCCAATATCTTTGATGAATATATATGCAAAAATCCTCAACAAAATATTAACAAACTGAAATCAACAATACATAAAAAGAATCATACACCATGATCAAGTTGGATTCATTCCAGTGTCACAAGTATGGTTCAATACAGGCAAATCAATGTGTTACACCACATTAACAAAAGGAAAGACAAAAATCACATGATCAATTCACTAGATGCAGAAAAAGCATTTGACAAAATTCAATATCCATTCATGATAAAAACTCTTGTCAAAGTGGGTATAGAGGAAGCATATCTCAACATAATAAAGTCCATTTATGAGAAACCCATAGCCAATATAATACTTAACAGTGAAAACTTGAGAGCCTTCCACTAAATTCAGGAACAAGACAAGGATGCCTACTCTCATCACTTCTCTTCAACATAGTATTGGAAGTCCTAGCCACAGCATTCAGACAAGAAAAAGAAATAAAATGTATCCAAATTGGAAAGGAAGAGGTAAAATTGTTACTATTTGCAGATGACATGATACTCTCTGTATAGAGAACCCTAGAGTCTCCACCCAAAAACTATTAGAACTAATAAATGAATTCAGCAAGGTTTCAGGATACAAGATTAATATACAGAAATCTCTTGCATTTCTATGCACTAATAAAGAAATATTAGTATGAGAAAATAAAGATATCTCATTTAAAATCACATCAAAAATAAAATAAAATATCTAGGAATAAACTTAACAAAGGAGTTGAAGACTATATTCCGAAAACTATAAAATATTGATGTAGGAAATGAAGATGATTCAAAGAAATGGAAAGACATCCAGTGCTCTTGGATTGGAAGAATTAATGTTATTAAAATGGCCATACTACCAAAGCAATCTACAAATTTAATGCAATCTCTATCAAAGCATTTTCACAGAACTAGAGCAAACAATCTGAAAATTTATATGGAACCATGAAAGATCCTGAATTGCCAAAGCAATCCTGAGAAAAAAGAGTAGAGTTGAAGGTATAACCCTCTCAGCCATCAGACTACATGATAAAGCTACAGTAATCAAAATGACATGGTACTGGCACCAAAAAACAACATGTAGCTCAATGGAACAGCATAGAGACCCCAGAAATAAGCCCACACTCATATGGTCAATTAATCTGTGACAAAGGAGGAAAGAATATACAATGCAGAAAAGACAGTCTTTTCAACAAGTGGTGCGGCGAAAACTGGAAAGCCACATGTAAAATAATGAAATTAAAACATTCCCTCACACCACATACTTAAATAAATTCAGAATGGTTTAAAGACCTAAATGTAAGACGTGAAACCTTGAAACTCCTAGAAGAGAACATAGGTGGAACATTCTGACATCAATTGTAGCAATATTTACTTAGATCAGTCTCCTAAGGCAAAAGAAATCAAAGCAAAAATAAATAAATAAGACATAATTAAATTTAAAAGCTTTTGCATAGCAAAGGAAACCATCAACAAAACGAAAAGACAACCTACAGAATGGGAGAAAATATTTGCAAATGATGTGACCAACAAGGGGTTAGTATCCAAAATATACAAACAACTCATAAAACTCAACCTCAAAAAGCAAACAATTCAATCAAAAAGTGCACAGAAGACTTGAGTAGACGTTTTTCCAAAGAAGATATACAGATGGCTAATAGGAACATGAAGAAATGCCCAACATCACTAATTACTAGAGAATTGCAAATCAAAACCACAATGAGCTATCACCTTACACCAGTCAGAATGGCTATCATCAAAAAGATCACAAATGACAAATATTGGAGAGCATGTGGAGAAAAGGGAACACTCATACACTGTTGGTAGGAGTGTAATTTGATGCAGCCATTAAGGAAAACAGCATAGAGATTCCTTAAGAAACAAAAAATAGAACTACCATATGATCCAGCAATCCCATGCCTGGGTATATATCCAGAAAAAATGAAAACTCTAATTCAAAAAAGATACATACACTCCAATGTTTATAGCAGCACTGTTTACAATAGTTAAGGCATGGAAGCAACCCAAGTGCCCATCAACAGATGACTGGATTAAGAAGTTGTAGTATATAGACAATGGAATATTATTTGGCAGTAAAAAGAATGAAATACTGCCATTTGCAGCAACATGGATGGACCTAGAGAATATTGTGTTTAGTGAAATAAGTGAAACAGAGAAAGACAAATAATATCAGTTATGTGTGGAAACTAAAAAATAATACAAGTGAATGTATATTCAGAAACAAATACAGAAACAAAGTCAGATGTAGAAAACAAACCTGTGGTTACCAAAGGGGAGAGAAAAGAGGGGAGGAACAAATTAGGGGTATAGGACTAACAGATAAAAAGTACTACGTATAAAATAGATAAGCAACAAGGATATACTGTATAGCACAGGGAATCACACCCATTATCTTATAATAACCTTTAATAAAATATAATCTACAAAAATACTGAATCATTATGCTGTATGCCTGAAACTAACACAATATTGTAAATTAACTATACTTCAATTTTTTTAAAAAAAATTTTTTTAAGAAAAAAGAACTCTTTCCATAAAAACTGCTCTCAAAAATGAGGTAGAGCTTAAGACATTTCCAGGTAAAGAAAAGCTGAGATATCCATTACTACTAGACCTGTCCTGGTAGAAATGCTAAAGGGTTGAAATAAAGGACACTAGACAGTAACCAGAAAACCATATGAATATAGAAAGATCTCTGGGAAAGGGAATTTATCAGTAAATATAAAAACCTGTATTATTGTAATTGGGGGTTTAATTACACTTTTTCTACAGTATATAAGAAACAAATACATAAAAATTATAAATCTATGTTAATGGATAGACAATATATAAAGATGTAATTTTGTCATTAATAACATAAAGTGGAGGAAGGAAGAGCAATGAAAAAGTAGAGTTTTTGTATGCATTTGAACTTAAGTTGGCACCTTTTCAAAATAGATATTATAAGAGTGTTACTGTAATCACCTCAGCCATCACAAAGAAAATATCTATAGAATATACACAAAAGGAAATACAAAGGGAATCAAAATATGTCACTACAAAAAAAATCAACTAAACATAAAAGAAGGCAGAAATGAAGAAAATTAGAAATAAAAATCAATAAGACATATAGAAAATAAATACGAAAATGGCAAAAATAAGTTCTTCCATATCAGTACTTACTTTAAATGCAGATAGATAAAACTCCCCCTAACAAATGTAAATGGATTAACTCTCCAATGAAAAGGCATAGATTGGCAGAATGGATGTTTTTTTAAAAGTGCTCCAACTACATGTTGTCTAACTCACTTTAGATCTAAGGACACACACAGGTTAAAAGTGAAAGAATGGAAGAAGATATTCTATGCAAATCGCAGTGAAAAGAGAGCTGGGGTGGTTATACCTACATGAGGCAAGAGAGAATGAATGTACTTCAAACATTATTAAAAGAGACAGAGAAGGACATTATGAATAGGTAAAAGAGTCAAGTCACTGGAATATAAAACAATTCTAAATATATATGCCTCAAACATCAGAGCTCCAAAATATATGAAGCAAGCATTGACAGAATTGAGCAACAGAGCACTCAAGAATAACAGGAGACTTTAAAACCCTACTTTCAATAATGGGTAGAAAAACCAGACAGAAGATCAATAACAAAATAGAGGACTTGAACAACACTACAGATTAGTTGGACCTAACAGACATATATGGCACACTCCTATTCAACAACAGGAGAATACACATTTTCCCAGGTGTGCATGGAATACTTCCAAGGATAGACAATATTTTGGGCCACAAAACAAACCTTAAATTTTAAAAAGTCTGAAATCATACAAAGTATCTTTTCTGATCACAGTGGAATAAAACTAGAAACTAATAGCTAGAGTAAAACTGGAAACCTCACAAGCATGTGGAAAATAAACAACACACTCTTAACCAACGGGTCAAAGAAGAAATTCCAAGAAATATTCGTTAATATTTAGAGACAAATGAGAATGAAAGCACAACATAACAAAACTTATAATATGTAGCAAAAGCAATACTAAGACGGAAAGTTATAACTGTAAATGATTGCAATAAAAAAGAAAAAACCTCAAGTCAACAACCTAAGTTTACTACTTAAGTAACTAGAGAAAGAAACAAGGTTCAGGGCTAGCAGAATGAAGGAAATAATAAAGATTAAGCAGAAATAAACAACAGCAAAGCAATAGACAAAATTTTAAAAAGCAAGCATTGGTTCTTCAAAAAGATCAGCAAAATTGACAAACCTTGAGCTAGACTGACTAAGAAAAAAAGAGAAGTCATATTACTAAAAACAGATATCAAAGTGGGATACTTCTTGTACGATGGCGGAAGAGTAAGACGCAGAGATCACCTTCCTCCCCACAGATACACCACATCTACAAGTGGAACAACTCCTACAGAATAAAAATTTACAAATTAAAAAAAAAAACAGCAAAAAAAAATGTGATTCATAAATAGGCAAAGGACCTGAACAGACATTTCTCCAAAGATACACAAATAGCCAATAGACACATCAAAGGATGCCTAACATCACTAATCATTAGGGGAATATGAATCAAAAGCACAATGAGATACCACCTCACACCAATTACGGTGGCTATTACCAAAAAAAAAAGGCAAACAAGTGCTGGCCAGGATGTAGAAAAATTGGAACCCTTGTGCATTGCTGGTGGGAATGTAAAATGATGCAACCACTGTGGAAAACACTATGGTGGTTCACCAAAAAATTCAACATAGAACTACTATTTGATCCAGCAATTCCACTTCAGGGTATATACACAAACGTATTAATAGCAGGGACTTGAACAGATATTTGTACACCAATGTTCACAGCAGCAGTATCTAAATTAGCCAAGAGGTGAAACAGCGCAAATGTCCATCAAGGGATGAATGGATAAACAAAATGTGGCAAGTCATACAATGGAATATTATTCAGCTATAAAAAGAATGAAATTCTAATATGTTACATTGATGAACTTTGGAGACATTATTCTAACTGAAATAAGCCAGACACAAAAGGAAAAATATAATATGATTCCTCTTATATGAGCTACCTAAAATAGTCAAATGAATAGACAGTAAGTAGAATAGTGTCTAGCACGGGCTGCAGGGAGAGGGAATGAGGAGTTTTTGTTTATTTAAAGGGTACTGAGTTCCCATTTGGGATGGTGAAAATATCTGGAGATGGATAGTGGGGATAGTTGCACAACTATGTGAATGTACTTAGTACCCCTGAACTAAGTAAAATGGTTAAAATGGTAAATTTTATGTTAAATATATTTTTTCACAATAAAAAGTTTAAAAAAAAAAGCAGACAATCTATTTTTCTGTGCCATGCTACTGCAACCAATTAATTGGCAGAATAATCTTCTGCAAAGACATTGGTTATCCTATAAGTTCCTTTATCAATAGCCAGTGGTAGCTTTCAAGTGACCATCATACACCAAAATGTGCTAACACTTTAGTGTGATCCTATGTGCTCATCTTTTACCTACAGGTATAGAAGAGTGTTAAGTAGAAGAAGCAGCAGCTGTGTGGGAATGAGGTCAATAAAAAGGATGCAGCCTCCCTTTCAAAAAGAGAAGGCAGGAGACAGGAGAATGTCTTGTATCTTAAGGGATTCAGGCTGAAGTACTTAGCTGAGAAGGGTCAGGTTTTTTTGCAACTTAGTCCCAGAAATGAGAATAAGAATAAAAATGCAAATATCATTTTATATTACATTGAGAGAGATATACATGTATTTAGAGAGAGAAAGCAAATCTAGCAAGAGATCACCACTGGGTAAAGCTAGGTGAAAAGGATATGGGATTTCCTTGTCATTGTTTTCCAAGGCAAAGTTTGATTTGAAAAATTAAGTATTAAAAGCACAATTATACCATGGGTCTCCTAGCATATTTTGATTGCTATTATGTTAAAAGTTTCCTATAATATCTATGCATGTTTCATTATCAGAATATATAAACATGATATAATATTCAAATATCTCAAATATTCAGTTTTATATTTATAGGTCAAGTATTCAAGATACATCTAATATTATCAAAAAAAAAAAAAAACGGAGAAAACAGCTCTATCAGTTACTACTCATGTGGCCTTAAACAAGGAGTCTCACCTAGACAATTTTAAAGATTGGGGGTGGTGGTGGTGGTGGGATGAACTGGGAGACTGGGATTGACATATATACACTAATATGTATAGAATAGATAACTAATAAGAACCTGCTGTATAAAAATAAATAAATAAATTAAATTTAAAAAGAAAGATAATTATAGGGGTAATGTGAGAAAAATTATAGGTCCCGCCTGGAGAATGTTTTGATAATGAAATTAAATACTATAAGCTTATATCTGAGCATAGCATGCGACACAAAATAGGATTTCAGTACATGTTTGTTGAATTAGATGGAGATTTATCCGTAATAATTGCACTGAACAAGTTGGTCCATTGGGTGCGTTTGAACACAGTCTGTGAACTCGAGGTTACTAAGAAACAAGGCCTACAAATAGAAATTTTTTATCAGAGCAAAGCAGCAAGCAAATTCAAACACTGCTCCTGCACCATCTCCTTTTGTCTAATTCTTCAGTGTGGGGAGTAAAGAATACAAAGGAAAACATGGGCCTCTAGCAGCTACATTATAATTTCTGCAGTTGTCCAGTCCCCTCTTTAGAGTGAAGACTAAAGGAAGCTGTAGGAAGATGTGAGAGGAATAACTGCAAACAACTTTATATATGGAATCTTAAAAAAAAAAATGGTCATGAAGAACCTAGGGGCAAGATGGGAATAAAGACGCAGACCTACTAGAGAATGGACTTGAGGACACAGGGAGGGGGAAGGGTAAGCTGGGACAAAGTGAGAGAGTGGTAGTGTATATATGGACATATATACACTACCAAATGTGAAATAGATAGCTAGTGGGAAGCAGTCGCATAGCACAGGGAAATCAGCTCGGTGCTTTGTGACCAGCTAGAAGGGTGGGATAGGGAGGGTGGGAGGGAGGCAGACGCAAAAGGGAAGAGATATGGGGATAATATGTGTATGTATAACTGATTCACTTTGTTATAAAGCAGAAACTAACACACCACTGTAAAGCAATTATACTCCAATAAAACCGTTAAAAAAAAAGACCCCACCAGTTCAAAGGGCTAAAAATAAGATAAAAGGGGAAATCAAAAAACCCTGCAGGGGTGCCCCACACTCTCCTCTGAGTGTTTCCTTTTGCCTTTGCCTCAATAAACTGCTTCTTTGTTCTCTTTGCTCCAAAAAAACAAAAAACAAAAAAAAAAACAGATCTGTGATTTCTTAGCTGTGAAGAGGCTACAGAATTTTTAACTTCAATTAACAAAGTACAACTGTTCAGCCCTGCTCAGGAGTGGTTTTCAAAATTTGATCTACAGAAGAATCATCCAGAGGGGTTGTTAAACCCAAATTGTATAGATTTTTTAAATGCTACAAAAGACTCCAATGTAACTATGAAAAACAAACCAACAAACACAAGGGCGTGGGGGAGAAGAGAGAGGGAAGAGAGAGAGGAGGGGGAGCCAGAGAGAGAGAAGGAAAAAGAGAGAGTTTTGAAGAGATTTTTAATTTTTAACTAATAAAAAATCAGCTATGTGGGAACTAAATTTATCTCTACATAGATATTTTCAGAGCTCTCACTACGAAGCTTTCTTAAGTATGACTGATAGAAAGATTAAAAGAAACAATCTCTTCAGATGATAATTGCCTATAACCTCCTTGGCAGAGACTGTCTTTTTTTTTTTTTTTTTTGCTGTACGCGAGGCTCTCACTGTTGTGGCCTCTCCCATTGCGGAGCACACAGGCTCTGGACGCGCAGGCTCAGCGGCCATGGCTTACGGGCCCAGCCCCTCCGCGGCATGTGGGATCTTCTCGGACCAGGGCACGAACCCGTTTCCCCTGCATCGGCAGGCGGACTCTCAACCACTGCGCCACCAGGGAAGCCCCGCACAGACTGTCTTATTCTCTGAATTCTAATGCCAGCCACAGAGCTGGATAAAGCAAGACAGGCAAACTCCCATGAGGACTCTTTCGAGGAGCAGCACATCCAGGGAGACAGAGTGTGCCCGTCACTTTGCAGACCTTACTGATCCAGAGAAGCTGAGCGTCCTCCAAACTGAAGCCAGCCATAGACCTCTGCACCCCAGACAATAGGCAACCTGCCCTCTCTCAATTGTCACTTTGAATCAGAAATCAATTTGGGGTTGCACATAAAAGAGATAGACATACCTGCTCCACACACACCAAGAACAGTTCCAGTTGCCTCTCACCCGTTGCTCACTTGCTCCTTGCACCTTTCTGTCCCTCCTTTATCAAAGCTAAAACAGACTGAGCAAGCCAGTCTCCCCTTCCAGTAGAGTAACGGGATAAAACTGAAATTGAAAGTAATTCACGCTGTTTTTGAGACAGCAGAGTCATGCCCGATTTAGTGACTACAGCACAAATATGCGGGTGGGGTGCAAGGTGAGAGGAAGTTAGAAAAATCCAGTCACCCAACAGTCACATCCTAACACATTCCACCAGCTTTCTTTGGGCCTCCCCACATTGAAGACTTCCCTGGCCTCTCTTCTTGATACACCTCTCTCCCGGGTGTAAGGTTGCTTATGGTGGCTTACGTCTCCTTGACAAACAAGAAAATTAGAAAATCCATGGTACAAATGTAAGCAAAGCAGTATAAACCTAGTATATTTCAAGTATTTTTCTCTTAGCGAGGATTCCTGAGTGCTTTGTTTAGTGAAGAGCTCTTAACATTTCAACCTGTTCCCTAATATATATAAATATTTAATGAAACAAGTATCTTTTATAATAATTAGAACATAAAGATAAGTAAAGATGAAAATGAATAACCCTTCATGGTATTATCCAGGGATGCTCACTGCTGGCTTGGCATTCTTGTACTTCCCCAAAACATGACCCTCTCCTAACATAGGTACAGCTCCTTTTCTACAGAAGTTTAGCCAATTGGACCAGTTTCAAAGGGATTTATTCAGTCAGATAAGAAAGTGATTGGGTGTGCCTGTTTGTTAGTGAGGAAGGAAATGGAACAGTTTATAAGAGAAAAATGCAGGTGCAGTAGGAAGATGCCCAAGGAAGTCAGGCTGTGAGAACAAAGGAGTCCTCCTCCTTCCTCCTCTTCTCCACCTTCCTCACCATTCTCCTTGTCTATGGAAACTTTTCCATAAAAGGCCAGATAGTAAACACTTTAGGATTTGCAGGCCACAGATCTCTGTCACAACAATTCAGCAAAAGTATCCATAGACAATGGGTAAACAAATGGGTGTGGCTATGTTCCAGTAAGATTTTATTTACAAAAGTAAGCAATAGGGCGGATTTGGCCTATGGGCTATAGTTTGTCCACCCTTGGTTTAGGTAAGTGTCATGCTACTACATGCTAGGGGTTGTCACTGTCTCATGTATCATTGTTTTACAGGCCAAGTGAACTTTGGTCTAAGTCCAAAGTCTCAGGCTGAGTATCTGCTTCTACGGCCATTTGGGTCAAACAGTATCTAACTATTCTTATTGTTTTGGAGCAGAGAGATGGAAAAGGAGTGCGTTTGCTGTCCATATGTCTGAGCATCATCCAGGTGAGTTCCTACCTGGGTGCCTGAGCCATGCATCCACATGTCTACATAATTGTCCAACTCCCAACAACATATCACTGCAAGTAGCTCCTAAACAAGCCAAAGAGAAACAAGTGGTGATAGAATATAGTCAGTGGTAGTGATTAAGAGGCTGGTTTGGTTGTGGGACACCTGGCCAGGTCTACAGGACTCTGTGAATGAGTGAAGAAGCCTAACATCTGGGTACATGTCAAGGTGACTTCAGCCTGAGTGGGCTGTGCCTTGGTGAAGGTTATACAGGCTTTTCTGCCTGCATTTGCTAGACTGTCCATTCCAAGAACAGATGAAAGAACACAGTTCCCGAGGATGCGGCACAAGGCCAAACCTAAGATATAAAGGCTTGCAGACACTGCCATCATGTGGTAACTCAAAATCATGATCTATCCAGTCACATATGAATGTTCCTGTGAAAAGTACTTCACTGAATTCAATATAAATTCAATATAGAATCTATAGAAATTCAATTATAATAAAGTAGAAATCCATATATACAAATGTATCACATGCATGCAATGATAATTTTGCCTTTATATGTTTCCTAACGTAAACATTGGCTATAATGTAAGTTCTCTAAAGGTTAATTGAAATGAAGAGAGAAGTAGTATGGTCTTAAGCTCCTTTGGAGAAAATGTTTCTACCTGGGTTTTCCCTCTCAGAAAAGAGACTAGGATGCACATAGTTATTTGAGAAGTGATGACAAGAAGCCAGAGGAAGGGAGAAGCGGGGAAAGGGAGAGTAAAAGAGGGAAATGGAAAAGTCAAAAAGGTGAATTATTGAGCTGGTTACCCTTGTGGGAAACTGGAGATCAATCCCAACATGGATATTCTGAAGAACTACATGGAATGCATTTCAGAAGCGTCCCTTTGAAGGGAAATGTGAGGATTTTCCCAACAACTCATTGATTGAGAGTTACCATAGAGGTCTTTAACCCCTCTAAACTTACAGCTGTGAAGAAAAGCCTGAGAGAGAATAGATGAAAGACACTGGAGTAGGACATAGAAGTATGCTGACTGGTACCATGAGTGCACTGCTACAGTGGGTTTGAGAATAGAGGCAAGAGACAGAATGAGCAGATAACAAGCACTGGAAATACTGAAGCCAAGGAATTGGGAAATACAGTGACCTAATCTGAATAATGTTTTCAGACAAAGTCTTGTACTGGAAACAATTTACAATTCTGGATTTTAAAAAGTATCTTTTTAAAAGCAATAAAATTTTTTGGCAAACTAGTAATGAATGACATCATTAGGTCAAATTTCATGGGAAAGTGGGAACTCAAAGAGTTGGGTGGAGCATTAAAGCTGCTTTTTCCTGATAGCGTTTGTCAAACAAGGGAATGTACCATCAGTTTTGAAGGCATTATGAGATTAGGGGCCAGAGATCAAAAGCCAAAGCTTGCCCAAAGAGTATATGAGGCTGTAATATACTACAGTTAACATGGTGACTATAGTTAATAACACTGTATTGTATGTTTGAAAGTTGGTAAGGGAGTAGATCTTAAACGTTCTCATCAAGTGAATAGAATCTGTAATTTTTAAAAGCTCCCAGCAAACAAAAAGCAAGAACCAGATGGCTTCACTGGGGAATTCTACCAAACATACAAAGAACTTATACCTGTCCTTCTCAAACTCTTCCTAAAGATTGAAGAGGAGGGAACACTCCCAAAGTCATTCTCTGAAACCACCATCACCCTGATACTAAAACCAAAGACACTACAAAAAAAAAAAAAAAAAAAAAGTACAGGCCCGAACTTCCACAGACACTTTATAGCAGCCAATATGTGTGTAGTTGTAATTGTAAAAAAAGCCAATACTGTTAGGGTGG
This sequence comes from Tursiops truncatus, assembly GCF_011762595.2. Lineage (NCBI taxonomy): Eukaryota > Metazoa > Chordata > Mammalia > Artiodactyla > Delphinidae > Tursiops > Tursiops truncatus. Next base: position 105,569,134 of record NC_047034.1, on the reverse strand, counting down.
GCATATACATGGGTTTGAAGCTTACTTCTTTTATTTATCTCTTGGGGGTTATCACATTAATGATCTAATATTTCTGTAATGTTATAACACTGATGAAATATTATAGATAATTTTTTCTATCTCTCCCCTCTCCTAGACTATTTCCTCAAAGATTGAAGTCACTGTTGTTTACCATGATACATAATATATACTTAATAAATGTTGAATTCTTTATCATCCAAAAAGAGAGTTCTCACTATAAGAAAAAATATTATAGCATTTGTGGCAATGGATGTTATCTAGACTTATTGTGATTATCAATTCACAAATATATGCATATATCAGATTATTATTTTATACACCTGAAAGTAATATAATATTATATGTCAGTTGTATCTCAATTTAAAAAATAACGTGAAAATGCACCAAAATGACAAAATATTATAATTCAGAATCAAAAACTGCTAGTCTATGGCTCACAATAAGAAGAATAAAAGGTAAAGAACTTATGCTTTATAACATGATATTGAATCAATTATGATAAGTAAAGGCAATATAATGGAATGGATAATTCTATACTCTTGCCTCTCAAGAACACTGAAGATTAATGAGATGATAACATAGTGCCATTCGACACAAAACGTGATGAAGCTTCAACGAAAATATGTCTTTATTAATGAGGAAACATGTTTTGTTTGGACATTAAAAATTCTAAGCTTGGAATTCCCATACTAGATCCCTAGCAAAGTATTCTTGCTGCAACTTTAGATGCTTACACTTCTGCTTCAAAAGATAATCTCAGATAAGGATGCTCCTTAATCTATATGAGGCAAATGAATAATTGTTTTTTTCTTAGCTTTATAGAGAATAGATACTGCCTCATCCTTCTGAACATTATCCATTATTTCACATCTCTTAGAGTCATTAACTAGAAACCCAGCCTCATTTAATAATAGAATTAGAATGGGTTTTATAATGTATAATACTATATATTATATTACATAGAAAACATAATAACAGTTTAGTATATATTAATCACTCACCATATTCCAGGCACTGTGCTAAACTTGTTCAATGTTAGCATATTAAGCATGGTCACTATATACCTCATGTGATCCTCAGTGTGATTGTGTTGTTGATCAATTCATTGCTTCCCAACTCCAGGTCTACCCTTCATTCTGCATTTTGAAAAAAATAGAGCTGACCCCTTTAAACATTTTTCCTTTGCAAAATGGCACAAAGTTAAGTTTTGTCAGTATAGGGTGTTAGGAGGACAAAAAAGAGTCTCGTAGAAGACCTCTTTTAGATGTTAAAAGGCTAAATCAGTAATTCTTAACATTTGCTGCACATAAACATCAATGGGATGCTCTCTTAAAAATGCTCATATTTCACTTCTGGACTATCACCAGTCTCTGATTTAAAAGGTCTGGATTTTGAGCTGAGCATGAGTGTTTTTTAAGGCCTCTTCCCCAAGTGATTCTAATTGCAGTCAAGGATGCAAACACCTGGAGTAAACCTGCAAAGAAAGTGTGAACTAAAAGTAAATCTGCCATCCCTCACTCTCAATGCCTTATGTCCAAGGTTGATTTGCTACATATGGAAAAGAGAAAAAAGAAAAGAAAAAAAGATCACTGGCTATCACATATATTTGCAGCCTGGGGTTTGTTTTTAAAAGAAGATTTTATTATTCAAATATGGTAAGGCCAACACATCCAGAGATGATTGCCATTGAAAAGACAGTTTGTTGCTTATAGTTCCCATGATGAAAGAATATGCCATGCCATGCATGCCCACACAGTAAATCATGAGGGTCAGTTAGGAACACAGGGAGCAAGATGAAACATGGGCAAGAGCTTTATTGTGATTTCTGCAAGAAGGAATAGGTACGGCAAACAGGGTTAGGATTGGCTAGTTGGAATAATATCAGTGGGCTCTAGGTTACAGGGGTATCGATAGTTATCTGATATCTGACCCTGAGGTGATTAGGACTGTTATATAGTGGCCAGAGTGCAAGGGCTGATAGAGGAGATGGTTGGAATATGGGCTATGGATTGGTTGGTTTGTATGTCAAAAGCATACTTGCAAAGGAGTCAGTCCCTTTCTATCTCTAAGAATTGGTTAGCTCTGGGATGGTCAATCTCTCCAGGGACAGCAAATTCCCAAGATGCCAAAGCATTAAATACAGAAGATAGAAAATGTAGTTATTACAGGGTTGCATCTCTTTGATGGTCCAGAAACTCAAGCCAAGATCCTGGCCTGAGGCAATTCTGGACTAATAATAGTCACAGGTCCCTAAAAATTAAGCTTAAATCCTCCACAAAGGAAGATAACTTTACCTTATTCATCATACAATCCCGACAAGGAATTTTAAAAGAAATTAAACAGAAATAAAGAGAAAAATAATCAAAAAGAAACAATGATCAAACACTCCCCCCACCTCAAAAAACCCACAAAGTGTAAAAAGAGACTAACAAATTTTAAATATTGGAAATATTGAATACAGATTACAAACTCATAGGGTTTCTCCATTTATACAAATAAAAGACAAACTTTAAAATAAAGATAAAGTGATGTAGAAGATTTCAAAAGGAATGGAAATTTATTTAAATGAAAAATGGAATAGCTGAAAATTTAAATCCAAAATATATTATTCAAAGCAGATTAGAGACATGTGAAGAAAGAATTGGTGTACTGGAAGACAGGTCAGAATAAAATATCCTGATGGCAGCACCAAGAAGAAGGAAGAGGAAGCAGAGGAGGAGAAAGAGGAGGTGGAGGGGAGGAGACAGAGAAGAAGAAGGAGGAGGAGGAGGAGAAGGAGGAGGAGGAAAAAGAAAAGGAGAAAGAGGAAGAGAAAGAAGAAGAAGAAGGAGGAGGAGGAAAAGGAAAAGGAGAAAGAAAGAGGAAGAGAAAGCAGAAAAAGAAGAAGAAGGAGGAGGAGGAGGAGGAGGTGGGGGAGGAGGAAAAGGAAAAAGAGAGAGAAAGAGGAAGAGAAAGAAGAAGAAGAAGAAGAAGGAGGAGGAGGAGGAGGAGGAGAAGGAGAAGAAGAAGAAGAAGAAGAAGGAGAAGAAGAAGGAGGAGGAGGAGGAGGGGAAGGAGAAGGAGAAGAAGAAGCAGAAGAGGAAGGGGAGGAGGGGGAAGGGAAAGGAGAAGGAGAAAAAATTTAGAAGAGAAGAGTAGAAGTGAGGAGTCTTGGAGGATAAGGCAAGAAAACCTAAACTACATTAAATGGGTGTTCCAGAACAAAAGTGAGGTAATGCAGAGGCAATATTAAAGAAATATTAACAAACAGAAAACAATTAACAAGTGGCTATAATTACATACCTATCAATAATGTCTTTAAATGTAAATGGACTAAATGCTCCAAACAGAAGACACAGGGTGACTGAATGTATAAAAAACAAGACCAATATGTGTTGCCTACAAAAGACTCACTTTGGATCAAGACACACACAGACTGAAAGTAAAGGAATAGGAAAAGATATTCCATGCAAATGGAAACAAAAAAATCTGGATCACAATACTTATATCAGACAAAATAGATTTAAAACAAAACTGTAAAAAGAGACAAAAAGGACAGTTCATATTTATAAAGCAGTCAATTCAATGAGAGGATTTAACATTTGCAAATATCTATGCACCCAACATAGGAGCACATAAATACATAAAGCAAATATTAACATATATAAAGGGAGAAATTGACAGCAATACAATAATAGTCAAGTACTTTAACACCTCACTGACATTAATGGATAGATCATCCAAAAAGAATATCAATAAGGAAACATTGGCCTTAAACAACACTTTAGACTAAATGAACACTTTAGACCAGATGTACATAGAACATTCCACCCCAAAACAGCAGAATACATATTCTTTTCAAGTGCATATGGAGCATTCTCCAGGATAGGTCACATGTTAGGCCACAGAACAAATCTCAATAAATTTAAGAAGGTTGAAATTATATCAAGCTTCTTTTAGGATCACAATGGTATGAAACTAGAAATCAATTACAAAAAGAAAAATGGAAAAAAAAACACAAACATGTGGAGACTAAACAGCATGCTTCTAAAAACTCAATGGCTCGGGACTTCCCTGTTGGCTCAATGGTTAAGAATCACCTGCCAATGCAGGGTACACGGGTTTGAGCCCTGGTCTGGGAAGATCCCACATGCCACAGAGCAACTAAGCTCATGCGCCACAACTACTGAGCCCATGTGCCACAACTACTGAATCCCATGCTCCTAGAGCCCATGCTCTGCCACAAGAGAAGCCACCACAATGAGAAACCTGTGCACTGCAATGAAGCATAGCCCTCACTCACCGCAACTAGAGAAAGCCCATGCACAGCAGCGAAGACCCAACGCAACCATAAATAAATAAACAAATAAATAAATTTAAAAGTGTGTTATGAAAAAAAACTCAATGGCTCAACAAAGAAATCAAAGAGGAAATTAAAAAGTACCTTGAGACAAATGAAAATGGAAGCACAACATTCCAAAATCTATGGGGTTTGGCAAAAGCAGTTCAAAAAGAAAAGTTCATGGTGATACAGGTCTACCTCAGAAAACAAGAAAAATCTCAAATAAACAATTTAACCTTATACCTAAAGGAACTTTAAAAAGTAGAGAATAACAAAGCCCAAAGTTAGTAAAAAGGAGGAAATAATATTACATGATGCTATATATAGAAAATTCTAAAGACTCCACAAAAAATTATTAGAATTGATAAATAAACTCAGTAAAGTTGCAGGATGCAAACTCAATATACAGAAATCTCTTGTGTTTCTATACACTAATAATAAACTAAGAGAAATTAAGAAACACAACCCCATTTACAGCTGCATCGAAAGAATAATATATCTAGGAATAAATCTAACTAAGGAGGTAAAAGATCTGTTCTCTGCAAGCCATAAGATATTGATGAAAGAAATTGAAGACAATATAAACAAATGTAAAGATATACCATAGTCATGGATTGGAAGAATTAATATTGTTGAAATATCCATACTACCCAAAGCAATCCAGAAATTCAATTCAGTCCTTATCAAAGTGCCTATAGCATTTTTTATAGATCTGGAACAAATAATCCTAAAATTTGTATGGAACCACAAAAGACCTCAATAGCCGAAGCAATCTTAAGAAAAAACAAAACTGAGGTATCACACATCCTGTTATCAAAACTACACTACCAAGATGTAGTTGTTTTGTTGTTTTGTGGCCTAACATGTGATCTATCCTGGAGAATGCTCCATGTGCACTTGAAAAGAATATGTATTCTGCTGTTTTGTGGTGGAATGTTCTATGTACATACGGTCTAAAGTGTTCATCTAGTCTAATCAAAACTATGTGGTATTGGCACAAAAACAGACATATAGATCAATGAACAGAATAGAGAGCCCAGAAATAAACCCACACTTATATGGTTAATTGATTTACAATCAAGGAGCCAAGAATAAACAGTAGGGAAAAGACAGTCTCTTCAATAAATGTTGTTGGGAAAACTGAACAGGTACATGAAAAGGAATCAAACTGGACCACTTTCTTTTACAAATATATAAATAAACTCAAAATGGATTAAATACTTAAATGTAAAATCTGAAAGCATAAAACTCCTAGAAGAAAACATCAGGAGTATGTTCTCTGACATTGGTCTTAGAGATATTTGGGGCAGGTGGGGGGTGTCTGTCTTCTCAGGCAAGGGAAACAAAAGCAAAAAAAAAAAAGGGGGGGGGGGACTACATCAAACTAAAAAGCTTTTGCACAGCAAAGGAAACCATCAACAAAAGCAGAAAGCAATCTACTGAATGGGAGAAGGTATTTGCCAATTATATATTCAATAAGTGGTCAATATCAAATATATATAAAGAACTCATACAACTCAATACCAAAAAAATAAACAATCCAATTGAAAAATGGCAGAGGACCAAATATACATTTTTCATAGGAAGACATAGAGATGGCTAACAGACACATCAGAAGATGCTCAACATCACTAATCATCAGGGAAATGCAAATCAAAACGAAAATGAGATATAACCTCACAACTGTCAGAGTGGCTATTCATGGCTATTATCAAAAAGACAACAAACAACAAGTGTTGGTGAGGATGTGGAGAAAAGGGAACATTCATGGACTGTTGGTGGCAATGTAAATTGGTGCAGCCACTGTGGAAAACAGAAAGGAGTTTTCTCAAAAATTTAAAAATAAAACTAATGTACAATCTAGAAATTCCACTTCTGGATATCTATCCAAATAAGACAAAAACACTAATTTGAAAAGATATGTGCTCCCCTATGTTCATTGCATCATTATGTACAGTAGCCAAGAAATGGAAGCAACATAAGTGTCCATCAACAGATGAATGAACAAAGAAGATATGGTATACATATAAAATGGATTATTTCCCAACCATTAAAAAAGAATGAAATGTTGCCATTTGAGACAACATGGATGGACCTAGAGACTATTATGTTCAGTGAAATAAGTCAGGTGGAGAAAGCAAATACCATATGATTTCACTTATATGTGGAATCTAAAACACAAAACAAAACTGAAACAGACTCGTAGATACAGAGAACAAACTGGTGGTCACTAGAAGTGAAGGGAGTGTGGGTTGGGCCAAATAAGTGAAGGGAATTAAGAAGTACAAACTTCCAGTTATAAAATAAATAAGTGAGGGAGATGTAACATACAGCATAGTGAATATAGCCAATAATATTGTAATCACTTTGTATGGTGACAAATAGACTTATCATAGGGATTAACCTGTAATGTATATAAATGTTGAATCACTATGTTGTACACTTGAAACTAATATAATATTTTATGTAAACTATACTTCAGTTTTTTAAAATTTAAAAACAGAAGTATTGGTGGATATTTTCCAGAAATATTGAAAGGAAACCAAACCACAGATTCAAGACCAATTACTCCATGAAAAAAGTTTCCAAAAATATCCATATAGACACAACATGGTGAAACTGCAGAACCACAAGGACAAAAGTAAATCTTTAAATTAGATGGCAGAACAAGTAAGCACAAAATCAACAAGTATATAAAGGACTCGGCATCACTATCAAATCTACCAGACATCTGTAGAGCACTCTTCCAGACAGCAGCAAAACATACACTCTTCAAAAACACACCTGAAACATTCTTCAAGACAGACCATATACAAGGTTATAAAACAAACCTCATACATTTTAAAGGATTGAAATCATGTAAACTATATTCCCCAAACACAATGGAATTAAATTAGAAATCAATAACAGAAGGAAATTTGGGGATTTACAAATATGTGGAAATTAAACAAATACTCCTAAATAATGAATTTGTCAAAGAAGAAATCACAAGAGAAATTAGAAAATACTTTGAAATGAATAAAAACATAAACACAACACAACATGTCAAAATGTACAAATGTGACAAAAACAGAGCTTAGAGGGAAATTTATAGCTGTAACACTTCTATCAATGACTAACGAGCATAGAGAAATTTTTAAAGGCTCCCTTATTTCAAATGAGAAATAAATATGAGGGCAGCAAAAAAGGGGAGTTGCTCTCAGCCATTGGCTTGGCTCTGCAAGATTGGGAGATGACACACAATTCTGAGACTTCTACTTCAGGAGGGAGGGAGAGAAGGGTAGCTTACACTCAGTGACCAGGCTTTTCAATGCACTGCCCTAGGAAAAGGGACAGGTGGTATATGGAATTCACACAGCTCTGTGAGTTTGGGAGGAGCACAACCTTGAGACTTCTCCCTTAGATGGGAGGGAGAGGAATGAGGCATGAATCCAACATCCTGGTCTTTCATTACACTGCCTTAGGTAAAAAAAGATGGCAGCTCAATGTGGGCAGCACAGCTCTGCAAGATTGGAGGAAGGCACACAACCCTGAAACTTCTCTCCCAAGAGGAAGATGAGCAGTGGATGGTGCACATCCATAGAAAATGTTTGAGAGTCTCCCAGAACCTCTAGCCAGGCCGACTGCTGAAAGTCTTTTCCTGCCACAGCCAGTCTGTAAAGACTGGAAGAGGTAGTTACTTCTTCAAATCACAGACACCAATGCAAAGCAGCAGGGAACACAAGTATCAGGGAAATACGACACAAAGTAAGTCTCCAGTAACTTATCCTAAAGAATTTGAGATTAGTGGATTGCTGACAAAGAATTCAAAATAATCATCTTAAAGAAGCACAGTGAGCTACAAGAGAACAGATAGAATACTTTAAAAATCAGGAAAATGATACATGAACAAAATGAAATAGAAACCATAACAAAGAACAAAACACAAATTCTGAAACTGAAGAATAAAATACTGAACTGAAAAATTCAGTAGAGAGCTTCAACAACAAACTTGGTCAAGAGGAAAAAAGAATCAGTGAACTCAAAGACAGTCATTTGAAATACTCCCACCAGAGGAGCAAAAAGAACAAAAAAGAGTCAAGAAAGCCTATGAGATTTATGGGAGAGCATTCAAGAAAACCAATGTACACAGCATAAGAGGAGGAGAAGGGAGAGAGAAAGGGACAGAAAGGTTATTTAAAAAATAATGGTTGAAAATTTCCAAATCTGGGGAGGGAAATAAACATCCAGATTCACTAAGCCTAAAGAACCCAAAGAGGATGAACTTAAAGATGTCTACACTGAGACACATTATAATCAAATTGTCACATCAAAGACAGAGAGAGTTTTGAATGCAGCATGAAAAAACTAACATACAAGGGAACCCATAAGACCATGAGTGAAATTCTCAGCAGAAACTTTACAGGCTAAAAGGGAGTAGGATGATATACTCAAAGTGCTGATGGAAGAAAAACTGTCAACTAAGAATACTATACCCAACAAAACTGTTCTTCAAGAATGAAAGAGACATAAAGACTTTCTCAGACAAACAAAAGCTGAGAGAGTTCATCACTAGTAGACCCACCTTACAAGAAACACTAAAGGGAGTTTTTCAAGATGAAATGAAGACAATAAACTGCAACAGGAAAGTATATCAAAGTATAAAACTCACTGATAAATGTAAATGTATATATAAATACAGAACACTGTGACAGTGGTATATAAATCACTGTTAATTATGGTATAAGAGTTAAAAGAAAAAGTTTTAAGAATAAAAACTACAAAAATTTATTAATAGATTCACAATATAAAAATATATAGAAGGTGACATCAAACATAAAGTGGGGAGGGAGTTTTTGTATGTGATTGAAGTTAAGTTATTGTCAGCTTAAAAAGAGACATATCTATAAGATATTGTATTTTATGTAAGCCTCCTGGTAACCACAAAGAAAATGCCAACAGAGGATACAAAAAGAAAAAGAGAAAACAGGGCGTTCCCTGGTAGCCTAGTGGTTAGGATTCTAGGCTTCCACTGCCATGGCCCAGGTTCAGTCCCTGGCTGGGAAACTAAGATCCCACAAGCCACATGGCACAGCCAAAAGAAAAAAAAACTTAAAAACAAGAGAGAGAAAGAGAAAACAATCAAAGAATATTGAAACTGTGTACAAGCCCTTGTGTCCCTGTCTTTTGAAGTAAAAGGCTGACTCAAGATTTGATGATTGGGAAATGCGAAGATGTAGAAACAAAGAATAGCTGTTAGGCTGGGGGACAGGTAACAGTTTAGGCTATAAATCTGCCACATGGCAGAATCACTGAACTCACAGTTCCCTGAAAGATATAAAGGCCTGACACACATTCCTAAGTTGTTTTGAGAGGAAGCAGATCCCCACCAGATGAAAACTGCTGACCATAAGGACATAAACCCTGCACTGGTTGAAACCAGAAGGTTGATGTTGCTTGAAAATTCACCTTGATGCCAACCAATCCAAGAATTGTCCATGAGTTGATCACACCCTGCTCCTTGAACACAATAAAACTCCTCACTACCCCCCTAGGGTGGGTCACACAGTCTTGAGGGCATTAGCCTGCTGTGGCCCTCTCTGCCTGGCAAAGCAATAAAAGCTACTCTTTTCTACTTCACCCAAAACTCTGTCTCCACGTTTCTATTCAGCACCAGTGAACAGAGGGCAAGTTTCAGCAACAATATCTCAACAACAACAAAAATCAGCAAAACACAAAGGAAGACAGTAAGAGAGGAAAAGAGAAACAAAAGAACTACAAGACAGACAAAGCCAACGACAGTAATGTCCAATGACCAATGAATAGACTAAGAAAATGTGGTATATTCATGGGATGGAATATTACTCAGTCCTAAAAAGGAAGGAAATCCTACAATTTGTGACAACATGAATGAACTTGGAAAACATTATGTAAGTGAAGTAAGCCAGTCATAGAAGCACAAATATTGCATGATTCCACTTATATGAAGTACCTAAAATAGTCAAACTCATAGAAGCAGTGAATCAAGTGGTGGCTGTGGAGGGGCCACAGGGAGGAGGCAATGGAGACTGGTTGTTTAATGGGTTTAAAATGTCAGTTATGCAAGATGAATAAATTCTGCCATACAACATAGAACTGATTGTGAACAACACTGCATTATGCACTTAAAATTTTGTTAAGAGGGTAAATCTCTTAAGTGTTCTCACCAAAAATAAAAGAGGCACAAGGAAACTTTTGGAGGTAATGAATATGTCTATGGTCTTGACTGTGGTGATGGTTTCATGGTTGTATGCATATGTCCAAACTCATCACTTGTAGGCACTATGTAGGTACACTTTTTGTATATCAACTCTACCTCAATAAAGTTGTTTTTAAAAATATAACCCTGATGGCTGCTAGGTTAAAGGGGGGAACTGGTAACTGAAAGAAAAACCACAACTTAGATAACTGTACTATAGCTCACAAAATATATAAAATACACCAAACCATAACATGCAAGGCAAATTATCTAAGCTCAAACACCAGCTCATTCAACCCATAGTCCTTTTTCAGAAGAGACCACATTCTTAACAATAAACTCATAGGGAACTCCGTGTTCTAAAGATAAAACTACAAACGACAGCAGCAACTCACAGACTTTACAAATTCTAAATAATTCCTGCCAAGACTATGGTATGTTTAACTCCCATCCCCTGTGCTCTTCTTAATTTCCCAAGTTTGAGATGACCTCTGGTTCCCTATGGTGTGCATTTTCCTTTTCTGCAACAAGCTAAATAAATCTTTTTCTTTAGTGAGCTTTGGTTGGTGAGTGTTTAAAATAAAAATATAAAAGAAGTTAAGAAAAATCTTTATAACATAAATTTGAATGGAAAAATTAAAAAGTGTATATATATATATAACAGTTTGGCCCACTAAAAGGTTCTTGAAGCAACAGAATTCTAATAATAATGAGCAAATGCAGCACCCAGATTTTTGTTTTTTGAATAATTTTTGTTCATTTTTTAAAAAACAACAGCAAACAGTGCTCCTTGGAGAAATCACAGATTGCAGGTGTAGGAGAAAAACATAAAGTGTGGCTATGATATATTTCTATGCCAGAAAGCAAAAGCACACTCAAAGATTAATGAGGTCATATCAAGGACAGAGAAGCTGGCCAAATGGACATCTCATGGACAAATTTGGGACAATTTTAACATCAAAAAGTCTCACAACTATGAGTGATTATAATCATGTCATCCCAGTCAGTATCCAGATCTACCTTCAGTGATAGTAAACATGGGGGAAAGAAAAACAAGGTAAATGACACCATGAGAAAATAAACAGGCAGAATATCTGGGATATTCTATAAGAAAATTAATCTATTTATTTAAAAATTCAATGTTATTTAAAAAAATGAATAATAAATTAAAAATACAAGATGACACTTCTAGATTGATCTAAACAGATATAACATATAAATAAATACAGGGAGTGAAATTCTGTTTATCCAGATTCAAAAATATAAATAAATAAAACAGCTATAAAAGTATTTTTAGACACAGTTGGGGAGATTTGAATATAGGATGACTATCAGGTTATATTAGAGAATTATTAATTATTATTGGGAATCACTAAGATGGTAGAGGAGTAGGAGGACATGGAGTTCATCTCTCTCCACAAATGCATCAAGAATACATCGACAGATGGAACAGTTCTCACAGAACACCAGCTGAACACTAGCAGAAGACCTTGGACACCGGAAAGGACAAGAAAGATCCCTACAAAACCAGGTAGGATGAAAGAAAGAAGGGTAAAAGAAGAGGAGAGGAAGCAGGACAGGCTCTGCACCCCTGAAGGGGAGCTGAAGCAGAGGAGAGGTTCCCACATTGGGAGAAGGCCCCTCACTGATGGAGAAATCAGTTGGGACAGAAGGGGAGTACCTGAGGCTGTTGGAGGAGGGTGAAATGGCCAGTCTGTGGCATACAGGACAGAGTGAAACGTACACAAGTGGTCCATGTTACAGCCCTGTGCACCCCAGACTGGGATGTGTGTCCGCATGTGCACATGGGAACTGAGAGCTGGAACATAGGGATTGGAGAGCAAACCCAGGGAGAGGACTGCTGTTGGCTGCGAGAAGACAGCACGAGGGGAAGGGAGGGAGGAAATCCACAACCAGGAATGCTTGTGTAGGAAACCCAGACTGCCATAGAAGCAAGGCACCACTCTTGAGTGATGCACAGTGGGTGGATTTGCCATTGCAGCCTCTCTCTCCACAAACCGGCCCCCTGCCCCTCCAAGTACTAAGGAAAGCCCCCACCAGGGCTGACCTTCTCACACCAGCCATCAGGAGCTAGGGCCAGATCTCTAGCAACCGTGGCCACTGGCTTTCCCATGCACCTGTCACTGACAGGGCCCCCATGACCTAGGTGGTCATGCCACATATGCACCCTCTCCTCACAGGGGCACACCCAAGTGCTCCAGGACAGCCTCAGGAGCAGACTCCTATGGGTGGCCCACATGCCAGTGTGGAGCTAAAACCACAACTGAGCCCCAGGGGCAGGGCAACTAAGGAAGAGGAACAAAAATCTTTCTGGGCACAAGCCACAAATCCTTGCGATCAGCTTGGTAACCCTTATATCTATGGAATATCTGAATGGACAACGAGTATTCCCACAAATGAAGGCAGTCTAGCTCTAGCAGCTGTGGACTTTGGGGACTAGTACATGTAGGAGTTGTGCCAGGTCAGAGTCTGAGCTGCTCCCACAATGCCCACAGAGGGACCAGAGGCCTACCTAGAAGTTTTGGAGGGCCTCCTGGGGCAGCGGAGGTTGGCTGTGACTGATGGTGGGGGCAAGAACACTGACAGCTGAGACCCCAGGAAAATATAATTATTACTTTTTTTAATGTATTGTTTTATTCTGTGGGTTTTTTTATTATTTGTTTTTATTTTTCTTTAGTTTTTTAATATTTTTTTATCTTTTTATATTCTATTTCTACTTTACTTTTTTCTTGTTCTGTGTTTTTTCCTTCTTTCCTTTATCTATTTTGTTTTTATCTTTTTTCCTTTGTTCTATTTGTGCTTATCTTTTCTTTTATAGCGTTTTGGGGTATTTGTTTTGTTTGCTTTGCTTTTTCCTTCAGTTTGCATTCTGCATTTGTTTTGTTTTGTTTTTGTTTTGTTAGTTTTGCTTTTAATTGTTCCATTTCATTTAGGGGTTCATCTCTTTGGCTGGTTGTTCTCTTGGTTTTTGTTGTTTCTGTTTTTGTTTTTGCTTCTTTGTGTGTGTGTGTCTCTTTGTTCTTTCTTGTTTTTGTTTCTTTGGTTTTGCTTTTACCATTTGTCTGGGGCTTTGGTTGTCTGCTTGTTTGTTTGTTTTTAATAGCTGTTGTTGTTTGCTTGTTTCTGTCTTTGCTATTTGTTGTGGGCTTTTTGGCTGTTTGTTTTCTTCCCGCCCTTTATTTTCATTGTTTGTTTTTTCCTCCTTCTTCTTTTTTTCCTTTTTTTTTTTTTTTTGATGAGCTGTGTGGTTTGCAGGATATTGGTTCCCAGGACAGGGATCAAGCCTGAGCCTCAGGGTGGGAGCTCTGAGTCCAGGTTACTGAAACGCAAGAGAATTCAGGCCCCAGGTAATATTAAATGGCGAGAGATCTCCCAAAGGTCTCCATCTCAACTCCAAGACCTGGCTCCAACCACCTGCCTGCAGACTCCAGTGCTGAATACCCCATGCCAAACAACAAGCAAGACAGGATCACAAACCCACCCATGAGCAGACAGGCTGCCTAAAGTCGTACTAAGCCCACAGACACCCCAAAACACACCACTTGACGTGGCCCTGCCCATCAGAGGGACAAGATCCAGCTCTACCCACCAGAAGGCAGGCATCAGTCCCTCCCACCAGGAAGGCTACACAAGCTGCTGGACCAACCTTGACCACTGGAGGCAGACACCAGAATCAAGAGGAGCTATGACCCTGCAGCATGGGGAAAAGAGACCTCAAACTCAGTAAGCGAGACAAAATGAGAAGACAGAGAAATATGTTGCAGATGAAGGAGCAAGATAAAAGCTCACAAGACCAGATAATTAAAGAGGAAATAGGCAAGCTACCTGGAAAAGAATTCAGAGTAATGATAGTAAAGATGATCCAAAATCTTGGAAATAGAATGGAAGCACGGATAGAGAAAATACAAGAAATGTTTAACAAAGACCTAGAAGAACTAAAGAACAAACAAACAGAGATGAACAACACAATAACTGAGATGAAAAATACACTACAAGGAATCAATACCAGAATAACTGAGGCAGAAGAAGGAATAAGTGAGCTGGAAGATAGAATGGTGGAAATAACTGCCAAGGAGCAGAATAAAGAAAAAAGAATGAAAAGAATTGAGGACAGTCTCAGAGACCACTGGGACAGCACTAAATGTACCAGCATTTAAATTATAGGGGTCTCAAAAGAAGAAGAGTAAAAGAAAGGGTATGAGAAAATATTTGAAGACATTATAGTCAAAAACTTCCCTAACATGGGAAAGGAAATAGCCACCCACGTCCAGGAAGCACAGAGAGTCCCATACAGGATAAACGCTAGCAGAAACACACGAAGACACATATTAATCACACTAACAAAAATTAAATTCAAAGAAAAAGTATTAAAAGCAGCAAGGGAAAAGCAACAAATAACATACAAGGGACTCCCCATAAGATTATAAGCTGATTTTTCAGCAGAGATTCCACAGGCCAGAAGGGAGTGGCAGGATATATTTAAAGTGATGAAAGAAAAAAACCTACAACAAAGATTACCCAGCAAGGATCTCATTCAGATTCCACAGAGAAATCAAAAGCTTTACAGACAAGCAAAAGGTAAGAGAATTCAGCACCATCAAACCAGCTTTACAACAAATGCTAAAGAAACATCTCTAGGTGGGAGACACAAGAGAAGAACAAGACCCACAAAAGCAAACCCCAAACAATTAAGAAAATGGTAATAGGAACATACGTAATGATAATTACCCTACTAAATGGATTAAATGCTCCAACCAAAAGACGCAGACTGGCTGAATGGATACAAAAATAAGACTTACATATATGTTGTCTCCAAGAGACCCACTTCAGACCTAGGGACACATACAGACTGAAAGTGAGGGGATGGAAAAAGATATTTCATGCAAATGGAAATCAAAAGAAATCTTGATTAGCAATACTCATATCAGACGAAATAGACTTTAAAATAAAGACTGACACAAGAGACAAGGAAAAACAAAACATAATGACCAAGGGATCAATCCAAGAAGAAGATATAACAATTGTAAATATTCATGCACCCAACATAGGAGCACCTCAATACATGAGGCAAATGCTAACAACCATAAAAGGGGAAATCGACAGTAACTCAATAACAGTGGGGGACTTTAACACTCCACTTACACCAATGGATAGATCATCCAGACAAAAAATTAATAAGGAAACACAAGCCTTAAATGACACAATAGACCAGATAGACTTAATTAATATTTATAGGACATTCCATCCAAAAGCAGCAGAATACACTTTCTTCTCAAGTGCACATGGAACATTCTCCAGGATAGATCACATCTTGGGTCACAAATCAAGCCTCAATAAATTTAAGAAAATTGAAATCATATCAAGCATCTTTTCCAACCACAACATTATGAGATTAGAAATCAATTACAGGAAAAAAAAACTGTAAAAAACACAAATACAGGGCTTCCCTGGTGGCGCAGTGGTTGAGAGTCCGCCTGCCAATGCAGGGGACACCGGTTCGTGCCGCAGTCTGGGAAGATCCCACATGCCGCGGAGCGGCTGGGCCTGTGAGCCATGGCCGCTGAGTCTGTGCGTCCAGAGCCTGTGCTCCACAATGGGAAAGGCCACAACAGTGAGAGGCCCGCGTACAGCAAAAAGAAAAAAAAAAAAAAACACAAATACATGGAGGCTAAACAGTGAGCTACTAAATAACCAAGAGATCACTGAAGAAATCAAAGAGGAAATCAAAAAATACATAGAAACAAATGACAAAGAAAATACAATGACCGAAAATCTATGGGATGCAGCAAAAGAATTTCTAAGAAGGAAGTTTATAGCAATACAATCCTACTTCAAGAAACAAGAAACATCTCAAATAAACAACCTAACCTTACACCTAAAGCAACTAGAGAAAGAACAAAAAAAAAACTAAAGTTAGTAGAAGGAAAGAAATCATAAAGATCAGAACAGAAATACATGAAATAGAAACAAAAAAAAACAATAGCAAAGATCAATAAAACTAAAAGCTGGTTCTTTGAGAAGATAAACAAAATTGATAAACCATTTGCCAAACTCATCAAGGAAAAAAGGGAGAAGACTCAAATCAACAGAATTAGAAATGAAGAAGAAGTAACAACTGACACTGCAGAAATACAAAGGATCATGAGAGATTACTACAAGCAACTATATGCCAATAAAGTGGACAACCTGGAAGAAATGGATAAATTCTTAGAAAAGTACAAACTTCCAAGACTGAAACAGGAAGAGACAGAAAATATGAACAGACCAATCACAAGCAATGAAATTGAAACTCTGATTAAAAATCTTCCAGCAGGGCTTCTCTGGTGGCGCAGTGGTTGAGAGTCCACCTGCCGATGAAGGGGACACAGGTTCGTGCCCTGGTCTGGGAAGATCCCACATGTTGCAGAGTTGCTGGGCCCGTGAGCCATGGCCGCTGAGCCTGCATGTCCGGAGCCTCGCTCCTCAATGGGAGAGGCCACAACAGTGAGATGCCCATGTACCACAAAAAAAAAAAAAAAAAATCTTCCAACAAACAAAAGTCCAGGACCAGATGGCTTCACAGGTGAATTTTATCAAACATTTAGAAAAGAGCTAACACCTATCCTTCTCAAACTCTTCCCAAAAACTGCAGAGGAAGGAATACTCCCAAACTCATTCTACGAGGCCACCATCACCCTGATACCAAAACCAGACAAAGATATCACACAAAAAAAGAAAATTACAGACCAATATCACTGATGAACATACATGCAAAAATCCTCATCAAAATACTAGCAAACAGAATCCAACAACACATTAGAAAGATCATACACCATGATCAAGTGAGATTTATCCCGGGGATGCAAGGATTCTTCAATATACGCAAATCAATCAATGTGATACACCATATTAACAAGATGAAAAATAAAAACCATATGATCATCGCAATAGATGCAGAAAAAGTTTCTACAAACTTCAGCACCCATTTATGATAAAAACTCTCCAGAAAGTGGGTATAGATGGAACCTACCTCAACATAATAAAGGCCATATATGACAAACACACAGCAAACATTATTCTTAATGGTGAAAAACTGAAAGCATTTCCTCCAAAATCAGGAACAAGACAAGGGTGACCACTCTCGCCACTATTATTCAACATAGTTTTGGAAGTCCTAGCCATGGCAATCAGAGAAGAGAAAGAAATAAAAGAAATACAAATTGGCAAAGAAGTAAAACTGTCACTGCTTGCAGATGACATGATACTATACATAGAAAATCCTAAAGATGCCACCAGAAAACTACTAGAGCTAATCAATGAATTTAGTAAAGTCGCAGGATACAAAATTAATACACAGAAATCTCTTGCATTCCTATACACTAGCAACAAAAGATCAGAAAGAGAAATTGAGGAAACAATCCCATTTACCATTGCAACAAAAAGAATAAAATACCTAGGAATAAACTTACCTAAGGAGGCAAAAGATCTGTACACAGAAAACTATAAGACCCTGAAGAAAGAAATCAAAGCTGACACTAACTGATGGAGAGATATACCATGTTCTTGGATTGGAAGAATCAACACTGTGAAAATGACTATACTACCCAAAGCATTCTACAGATTCAATGCAGTCCCTGTCAAACTACCAATGTCATTTTTCAGAGAACTAGAAGAAAAAATTTTACAATTTGTATTGAAACACAAAAGACCTTGAATAGTAAAAGCAACTTTCAGGGAAAAAAATGGAGGTGGAGGAATCAGGCTCCCAGATGTCAGACATACTACAAAGCTACAGTAATCAAGACAGTATGGTACTGGCACAAAAACAGAAATATAGATCAATGGTATAGAATAGAAAGCCTAGAGATAAACGCATGCTCCTATGGTCACCTAGTCTATGACAAAGGAGGCCAGAATATACAATGGAGCAAAGACAGCCTCTTCAATAAGTGGTGCTGGGAAAACTGGACAGCTACATTTAAAAGAATGAAATTAGAACACTCCCAAACACCATACACAAAAATAAACTCAAAATGGATTAAAGACCTAAACATAAGGCCAGACACTATAAAACTCTTAGAGGAAAACAGAGGCAGAACACTCTTTGACATAAATCACAACAGGATCTTTTTTGACCCATCTCCTAGAGTAATGGAAATAAAAATAAACAAATGGGACTTGATTAAACTTAAAAGCTTTTGTCAGCAAAGGAAACCATAAACAAGACAGAAAGACAACCCTCAGAATGGGAGACAATATTTGCAAACAAAGCGGCTGATGAAGGATTAATCTCCAAAATATACAAGCAGCTCATGCAGGTCAATATCAAAAAAACAAACAACCCAATCAAAATATGGGCGGAAGACCTAAATAGACATTTCACCAAAGAAGACTTACAGATGGCCAAGAAACACATGAAAAGATGCTCAACATCACTAATTATTAGAGAAATGAAAATCAAAACTACAATGAGGTATCACCTCACACTGGTCAGAATGGCCATCATCAAAAAATCCACAAACAGGGCTTCCCTGGTGGCACAGTGGTTAAGAATCCACCTGCGAGTGCAGGGGACACGGGTTTGAGCCCTTGTCTGGAAAGATCCCACATGCCGCAGAGCGACTAAGCCTGTGCGCCACAACTACTCAGCCTGCACTCTAGAGCCTGTGAATCACAACTACTGATGCCCACACACCACAACTACTGAAGCCCAAGTGCCTAGAGCCCATGCTCTGCCACAAGAGAAGCCCCCACAATGGGAGGCCCGCGCGGTGGTGTGACCCCCACTTGCCTCATCTAGAGAAAGCCTGCACGCAGCAGCGAAGACCCAACACAGCCAAAAATAATAAATAAATTAAATAAATAAATTTTTTTAAAAATCCACCCCCAATAAAAGCTGGAGAGGGTGTGGAGAAGAGGGAACTCTCATGCATTGTTGGTGGGAACGTAAATTGATACAGCCACTATGGAGAACAGTATGGAGGTTCCTTAAAAAACTAAAAATAGAACTACCATATGACACAGCAATCCCACTCCTGGGCATATACCCAGAGAAAACCATAATTCAAAAAGACACATGCACCCCAACGTTCATTGCAGCACTATTTACAATAGGTTGCTTCCAGGACATGGAAGCAACCTAAATGTCCATCAACAGAGAAATGGATAAAGAAGATGTGGTACATATACACAATGGAATATTACTCAGCCATAAAAAGGAACGAAATTGGGTCATTTGTAGAAACGTGGATGGACCTAGAGACTGCCATACAGAGTGAAGGAAGTAAGAAAAAGAAAAACATATATTATATTAACGCATATATGTGGAATCTGAAAAAATTGGTATAGACAATCTTATTTACAAAGGAGAAATAGAGACACAGGCATAGAGAACAAACGTATGGATACCAAGGGGGAAACGGTGGGGTGGGATGAATTGGGAGATTGGGATTGACATATATACACTATTGATACTATGTATAAAATATATAACTAATGAGAACCTACTGTATAGCACAGGGAATCTACTCAGTGCTCTGTGGTGACCTAAATGGGAAAGAAATCCAAAAAAGAGGGGATGTATGTACACATTTTGCTAATTCACTTTGCTGTACAGTAGAAACTAACACAATATTGTAAAGCAACTATACTCCAGTAAAAAATTTTTTAAATTATTATTAACCTTCTTAGGTGTGCTAATAGCATGTGTTTATTTGGGAGAAGTTACTTATTCTTGGGAGATGCATGCTTAGAGGTGAAGTATCGTGAAATCTGTAACTTTTAAAACGTTTATCAAAAAGAGTATGCAGAGAGAGAAAATAAATGTGGCAAAATATTAACAAATTTTTAATCTTGAGGAAAGGTATATGGCTGTTTGTTGCATCATTCTTTCTACTTTTCTTTATGTTTAAAATGTTTCAGTTTAATGTTGGGAGGGAGAAAAGAAGTGTCCGAGTGCACAAAGACATTCTTGCAGTGTTGCTAAAAATATTAAAATACAGGGTACCATCTATAGGCTCTGCAAAAAGAAATCACTTAAACACATTTGGTACAGTTGGTCCAGCCATAGAATGAATTCAGTCAGTCGGTCAACAAATCTTCCCGTCCTCACAAGGGAAAGTCGAGTGAAAAGGCACTAATGCAAGCATGAGGACAGCTACACAGCATGAAAAGAATGATGTAAATTACACAGCACAGCTTAGAAAAATGACTGCAACATGGTGTTGTGTGAGAAGAGGGATGTCGAACCACTTCTATAATAGGATACACCTCTTCATAGATATAGATACACAAGTAGGATGATGCAATGCAAATTGCCAACAGCTTGTCAGTGTGTTGACATTACAGGTGACTTCTACTGTCTTTCTTTCACTATCTGATTTTTCTAATGTACAAATGAACATATTACTTTTATTAAAAAAAAAAAGAAGAAGACACGTCCCACTCTGGAGGTAAAGAAAAACAGCAACATAAGTAGCCCACAGTAACACCCTGGTGCCCAGAATGAAGGTCAGTCTGGACACTTGAGAAGCACGATTCTGATCACTTTTAGTAACAATCCAGGGAGTGTCAGGCTGACGCCTCCTTTGTAACAATCCAGGGAGTGTCAGGCTGCCCCTCCAAAGGAGGCGCCCCCTCTCCACAGGCAGCAGCTTCAGACATTTATGAAATGCTTTGCTTTCTTCCTTGACTCGAAACCTTGGGACTGAGACAGAAAAATAGGGGAAACTACTCATAAGTTGCCAATAACAGAAAACTAGCTAAGTCCGTCCAATTAAATAAAAAAACAAGTGTAGCTGCGACTGTGGGTCAGTGTCCTGGATGCTGCCAGGAAGGAAGCAACGTCAAGGAGCTCATTGGTGGGAGCCAAGTGATCGTCCCACCCATTTCCATAGCCAGTTAGCCAGCCAGTTTCAGCAGCTTTGGGGAGCATGCCTGCTTATCCGCAGATGTCCACAAGAAGGCAGCAGAGGGATTTTTCTAAAAGAGCTGGCATGCTCTCGGACTTGAGACATAGGACAGAGAGAGAAGGCGAGGAAGAGGGAGAAAGATGGGGAGATTTTAAGCAACTTTTATAAAGAATCAAGTTTACAAGAAATTTACAAACTTTCAGTAAAGTCTGTAAAAGTTTGTTAGAAGAGATTCGGGGCAAATAAGCCAAATTTGGTAGAGGAAGCTGTAAGGAAATCTGATCCACCAGAACCTAAGAGTAAAACAAAAAAGAGAGGAAGTCAAGAAAAAAGAGAAATCAACTTTTTGGGAGATGGCAGGAAATATTAGTCAGCAAACCAAATATTTCAGGATATTGTACCCAGGGGAGTTTTATATTCACTTGGGGAAAACTGCATATATAGTGCCATTTATAGGGTCCCATAGGTTCTATGTGTCTATAAATATCTGCCTTTCAAGTATGGAAACGTTTGTTTATTTATGATATTATGATTATTTGGGATCAGAGCACCTACAAATACTTGAATATTCTTGATATAAGTTTGAAAATATATATTTTAAGCCTTTAGGAGTTTCTTTCCCCCCCCCCCTTTATTTTCTCCCTTCTTCTTCCTCTTTCAAACAAGTAGCTGGCTCTGTGTTTCATTGCTTTCAGAGAGGTCTGTAGCACAGCCAAAAGCAACAATTTCCAGGTTTTATTTCACAAAGCCTAAACTAAACACACAGGAGAACTTAGAAGGTTTGTGGAAGAGATAAAAAGGAAAAGGGAATTTAAAAGCAGACAGTCTTGGAAGAAGCAAGCAGGATAGAGGGACTTTCCTCAGCCCAGAGAAAAAACTTCCTCTGGGAGGGGGGGAAATAAACAAGAAAAGATGTGGGTCCCTGAAGGCTGGGGGCCAGGGAGGAGGCAAGACCCCAGGAAGCAGTGACTGTCCCATTTTAGACAAATGAGAGCAAGGCCAGAGTTGCTGCAAAAGACCTTGGGGCAGAGCCCGAAAAGACCCGCACAGGCCCAGGTGAGGCCTGGACAACCAATCCTGGTGGAAATGTGCGAAGGTAAAGCTGTGCTCTTTTGAGGGTTTGAGTAGGGCTGATCCACCACCCAATTCCCCCAGCAGTGACTACCTCGCACTGTGTAATTACAGAGTGGTTATTCTCAAAGACCCACACCAGCTGGGGGATGAGAGGCACAAAGGGGTGAAGGAGACACAGAATCCCATCCTTCCCCAATCATGTCTGATTCCGAATTTTCACCAGAGGTTTCTTATCCAGGTATGAGACACCTCACCCTTTGCTTTCCACTCCAAACTCCTTCAGCCCATTTCTCTGATCACAGAGCAGAAGTGGTAGAAAAGAAGGACAAGAGCTTCCTTGTCAGAGTCTAACAGGAAAAGGGTGGTGATGTACTACCATGGTGAAAGTAGATGTGGGTGTGATCAATCGGTTTCATTTTTTCCCATACTTTTCCTATTGCTTAATGCCAGTGAGGAACCAGTGAGCTGCCTGCATCTTACTGAATGTTTCATGAAAAACAGGTCACTTGCTTACTGCCTTCTGGACTGCCATAAATCCAGGAAGTCTGCCTGTTCTCATAGTTTCACAGGCCCAGAAGTCTGAAATACCCACTGGGGTAGAAGTGTCTCTTCTGACCTCTTCTAATCCCTTTTTCCTTTAAAGTACCTCCTTCTCTTTTCTCTGCCCTTAAGCCCCAGACTTCCCTTCTCCCCACAATTTCCACTCCTTCCTAAATAATAGCATTCCTTTGGATCCAGTGCAAGGTGATAGATACCTTGTCTGATAAGCTAATCATTGGCTTTATGTGTTTTGCATTCTTTAGTTTCTAAGCACAGAGGTGATTGGCTATAAGTTAGAGGAGGCTTCCCCACCCCACCCCCAATGAACTTACATCTTCACATCCTTTCGCACTGAGAGGCCTCATAGCACAGCCACATTATGAAGTTGCTCCCTGGCATTAGTCTGCTGATGTGATCCCATCACTTAGCAAATATTAATTAAGCATTTACTATGTGCTGGGCATTATGCTGCACATTAGGGAGTCAAAACAAGTAAGCCATTGTCTCTCTCTTTAAGGAGTTCCAGGTAACTAGGAAGGGACGGAGTGGAAGTTATTCAGCTCCACAATTAACCTTCTGAGACTTTCACCATAACCAAGCAGTGCATGTCCAGAATCTGCTGTGAAGTGTGGTCATTCTCCTCTTGACCTATGGTTGAGAAATGCATTCTTGCCAATCAGGGCATTTTTGAAATGTTGACTGTGTCCCCAGTACACGAACAGTTTTGTTAATCATTTTGCCCCACTTAATCGGTGGGTGGCCTGGTAAGGCAGAGTTTGGGAAAGCACACTCCAAATCCTGAGCTGAACTCAGAATGACCCTTGCTTCCTTTTTCCCATTGGCTCTTTCCGACCCCAACACACCTTTGGGAAACTCAGTCCACATTTGGCAGAAACTAGGTGCTGACTAATTGTTGACCTAAACTTCTTTTAAAGGTTAAGTTGAATCCTTTTGAGTAAAATTCAACCAAAACAACCATCATATTCCTTACAGATGAACTGCTATAGTAGTCAAGTGGTATTTCTTCTGAAAGTGACTGACTTAGCTGGAAAGAGCCTCTTCTGTGACTGGTTACTTCTCAGGAAGGCTGCCTAAGACCATATTTTCCATCAAGAATGCTAAATAGCTTCCAGATGAAATATTTTTGTAGGCAATTGTAATTGTCTAGGACAAATGCAAGGACATGACCCTTGGAGTCCCATGTCTTAGATGGGCTTTGAGCCAATAAGGCCAGGCTGTGTTTGGGAGGGTCATGCAGCCTTCCTGGAACTCTCCTCTGTGCTAGATGTCCCCTCACTCTCCTGCAGAAGGCCCAGAGGAGAGGAGAGGGGAGACAAGTGACAATCTTCACACCCTTCCCCAAGAGGATCACAGCAAATCTAGCCCTTTGGGGCTGGAAGAACAGGACAGCAATTACATGGAGTTTTATAGTCACAACAGGTAACCTGGTAACAGTACATTTAAAAAGAATTAATGACAAGTCTAGGTTTTTTGTTTTTGCTGGCATCCTTGCCTTAGTTCTAAAGCTGAGATTGTGCATAAATGGAACGTGAATTGTAATTTCACGGGCTTCAGAAGGGATTACTGCCTACCTTGCAGATCCATACCTTTAGTTTGAGACTGAGTTGTCTGTTCTAATGCAAATATCACTGGGAGTGCAGGACTTTATGTCTTCTGGACCATTTATTTATGCCTTGATCTGGATGAGCTTCAGACTACTTCCTGAGAGCCAACAGACGAGAGCAAGAAAGACTGAGAATATGAGGAGTGGGAGAATGAGAACCTAAATAGGAGATGGGCGCCAATCTACTCATAAGATGGGTACTGAAGCAAATGCGGCTACTGCCAGGCCAACTCTATTTAGAATACAGCAAAATATTTTCTGGCCGGCATCTCTCCAATGGTCACATTTTTTAGAATATTTGTTTCTGGAGACAGAGATCTGCTTTTGTGATATAGTCAGAGGGCTTATGTACCATGGTAATATTTAAATAACTGTGCTTCCAGAGTAAAATAAATGTTTAGATAGCTGTAGATACACCACCCAAAAAGTGTACATTTAATCTCTTGCTCCAGAATTAAGACTTTGGACTAAAAACACATCAGAAGGAACTTGATGGCTCACAGCGTTCATGTTATGTGGAAATGATCCATGGCCACAGAATCTCTTAAGTTGGGAGCTTCTGTTGGCAATTGTGTCTGTACATGTAAGGACTTCATAAAATGTTATTCAAATGTTATAATTTTATGACTATAGAAACATTCTCACAACACTGCACCTTTTGCTGTAATTGCAAGTTAAACAAAAAGTCACAGTTTGTATTTCAAAGATACTCCCTAGTCCATATGCATAAATGCACTTTTTATCCCTCAAAAATTTGTAGTAAATGTTAGAAATAGCTCTGTAGTATATATAGACATTACTCTTCATGTCTCATCCAGTGCCAAAAATCAAAGATTATACTTCTCATTTTAATTAAATCCCCATCAAAATTACAGTAGAAATTTTAGGGGACCTTGGCACATTTAGGATGTGGAAGAATAAAAATTCATGAATACCAAAAATTGTTCTTTAAGTATAGAAAAGGGAAGGGTCTCTGCCCCAGAAATTAAGACACAGTATATATCCATAGTAATTTTTCAAAACACATGGTATTCATATAGGGACAAATAGACCATGGAGTTAAATATTGAGTTCAGAAATAGGTCCATGTTCATATGGAAACGTGCCATATGATGGATACAGTACAAAAGACAAGGGGAGAAAGGATGTGTTGTGTGTGAGATGGTATTTAAAAACTGGTCATCGCCTGGGAGAAAATTAAGTTGGATCTCTACCTCATACCATACAGAAAAGTGAGCCTCGAAGGTTTAAGGAACAAAAAGTATGAAGGAATATATAAAGCTAGTAGAAGAAAATACAGAAGAACATCTTTGTTATCTCGGGGTGGGGAGGAAATTTTCAATAAGACCCCAAATCATACACCATAAAGAGGGAAATAGTTGAGTTTCTTTTCATCAAAGAAACCCTCCCAGTCTTAAAATACATGTGATTGGGCAAAGTTAGTGACAGCATAACTGACATGGTATCTATATCTGAGTATATCTAGAATATATATTATGGATAGAGTTAACCAAAGAATGAAGATTTGGACAAGAAATTTGAAATGTCTAAACCCAACAAAGAAGTAGCATCTAAAACATTCAAGTGACACCAATAAATTAACAAATAACAACGACAAAAAGTTAGTTAAGCCAAGAAAGAAATGAGCAAAGAATTAATATCTATATAAATTATGTGTATTATTTCTATCCATAGAGCAGAGAAACCTGTAAACCAGCAAGTACATAAAACTATGCTTAAGTCCAATAGTGCTTAAAGGAATTGAAAAATAAATAATAGCTTTTTGTACCCTTCAGATGGCAAAAATTAAAGTCAAAAAACACCAAGTGAACAGGAACACTTGTTCAAAAGGTGGAAGAAGAAATGGTGTAGCCTTTCTATAGGGCAATCTGTCAATACTTATCCCATTGCCCTTCTTCTAACTACTGTGTGTATGTCCCAGAGAAACTTTTGCACAAGTCTATAAAGATGCATGTAAATGGATATTCATCTGTAGAGGGGAGAGATGCCCATCACCACGGAATAGATAAGTAATATGGTCTGGGACAGACAAATCCTGAACAATGCAAACGTGAGTGAAAAACAAAGTAAGAAATAGACACACTGTAGAGTACAATACATAACGTTTAATTTAAAACATGTACATGTATTATACCATAATGTATATCTTAGAAGAATATACATGAATCCAAAGACACATAGCAAGCACATTCGAGAGGGTTTGTTGAGAAGGCAGTGGAGGAAATGGGAATAAGAACCAGAGGAAGAGATAAGAATATTGAAACTTGACTAAATGAAAATTAAACAAAAGTGATAGCTTGCCCAGATGAGCACTGAGGAGTACAATGATCTCAACTCTGCACCCAAGTTCCAAATTTTAAAAAGAAAAAAAAAGTGAGAGAGCTTTCCTGAGGTCACACACTGAATTCGAAGCAAGACCTGGGCTTTAGTAGTATTGACAGCCTCATTTACTGAGACCTTGACCTGTACTAGTCATTATCTAATAGCTTGACATTCTATGCATTATCTCATTCAAACCTCACATTAAAAAAAAATAATCCACATTATTGTTTCCATTTTACAGATGAGGAAGCAGAGACTCAGAGAGGTTATGTTATCTGCCTAAGGTCACACAGCTAGTAAGTGGCATAGCTGGAATTTGAATCTAGGTCTACATAACTCTGAAGTTCATGTACTATATTTCCTGCCATTGTTCACAATTTTAAGAAATAAATGAAGTTACCAAAACCAAGTTCCTTCTTTCCTACTCCAATCCCCAGTCCTCTATCATCGACCACTTTGGTTACTGTGGTAGACTGAATAATCCCACCTCCCCCCCCCCAGATATGCCCACATCCTAATATCTAAAACCGCTGAATGTTTCCTTATGTGGCAAAAGGGACTCTGCAGATATGACCTAGTCAAGGATTTGGAGGTGGGAAGAGTATTCCAGAGTATTCAGGTGAGTTCAGTGTAATCCCAGGGGTACATTGGAGTGTCAGAGAGAGGAGGAGATGTGATCGTGGAAGCAGGAGGTGGGAGTGATGCCAGGAAGGGGCCATGAGCCAGGGAATATAGACAGCCTCTACCAGGTGAAAACAGCAAAGAAATGGATTCTCCTGTGAACCTTCAGAAAGAGCCAACATCTTGATTTTAGCCCCATAAGACCCATTTCTGACTTCTGACCTCCATATCTATAAGAAAATAAATCTATGTCATTTAAAGCCACTGTTTGTGGTGATTTGTTGTAGCAGCAATAGAAATATTCCAGACTCACTTCAGGATCTTTAGAGCCAGCAGAGGGGTAATAGATGTGTTACCAACAAGGTTTAACAACCAGTTAATACCAAATGTGGAACTAGAATCTGGATTTCTTTATGCCTCAGTACTGGGTTCTTTATACTACATCTTTCATTGGATACACACAAGTCTCTGGAGTAATAGCAACAGGGAATTTGAAATCAAATAAGTAGACATTGACAGTGTGTGACTTGTTTCTAAGGGGGCACAGGTTTAGACACCAGGCACAGAAACCAAAGACACACCCTGTGGTCCTGTTACAGAGAATAGCTCAGTATACGAAAGGAAATGTTTCCACGCTTAAAGTCCTACACCTGGCTGTCAGTGAAGTAGAACAATTCAGGTTTGATTCAACTTCTCCAGCAATGCTATCTACACATATTAATTAGTTCTTAATAAAAATCATTTTCACAAGGCAAAAGAGGTATAAATAATGCTATTTATGAAGTTACTGTAATATTGTAAAAAGAAAAAAAAAGACTACTGGAGTTGAAATCAGAATTGGGTTCAACTTCCAACTCTGCCATTAGCTCTGTGATCTGGGTAAGTCAGTTCGCCCTTCCGGGTCTCAGATTCCTCACCCATGGAATGACCTGCATAGCCCACCACAGCTCTTCCATGCTAGACCAAATCATTCAGCACTCTCTACGGAGCCAGTGCTGTCCTAACACCAGCACCAGGCTGGAAGCCAGAGAGAGGAGCCCTGACATTCACTGAGTGCCTCCTGACAGCCTGGTGCTGTGCTCCGAGCTTCACCTGTGTCACAATGGTGATGCTCACAGCTCCACAGGGTCATATTATGATACATATTTCACAACAGAGGAAAGCAGAGACCCAGAGAGCTCAAGTAACACACTCAAGATCACGCAGCACATGTTAGTTAGAACCAGTTCTGCCTTGAAGTGCTGTGGTCTACAGTGCCGCGCCATCTCCCATCTCCTCCTCAAAGGTTAAATAATGTAACTAACACGCACACACACTTTTCAGGTGTCAGACACTTCACACTTATCAGTTCACTCAGTCCTACCAACAACCTTCTGACAAAGCCAAGGCAGATGAGGAAACTAGCTCAGATACTTTTAAGGAACCTGTCCAACGTCAAGAGCTGGGAAATGGCAAAGATGGTGGAACTTGCATTTGAGTCTCTCTGACTCCTTGCTCTTTCCACAATGCCCCAGGTCCCTACTCTGCCACCACCAAAGGGGTCTTGGGTAAACTTCAATTCCTTCTACTGTAAGATTTCAATTATAATACCCGCCCCTGAAGCCATCTTGAGGATTAGATCATTCTAAGAAAGTGTTTTGCAAGCTTTTAAGAATATACAAACGACAAGAGTGTTTCAGCTTCCCTTGAGCAATGACTATTTGTGTCATCTAATTTAGATCTTTTCTTGAAAGTTTAGACAAAACTATCATAACATGTCAGGAACTAAATACCTCTATGAAACATAATTCTGTAATGCCTGGCACAGGCTGAGGGCTTATGTGTTTGCTATTGTTAGTAAGAGAAGAGCCTTAATCAGTAGCTGTTCAGAAAGGCAATCCTAGCAAATGCTCAGATGATCAATAACAGCATCTAGGGCAGTAGCCAGTCCATTAACTGGTATTGAAACCACAACTCCACATCACTGAATTTCGGTGCTAGGACAGAATCCATTTGCCATGAATGAAGTTCAGTATAACACTAAACCTGCTGTGGGACGGAAAAACCTAGAACGAGTACCAGTTTGCTATAATTGGAATAACTTTAATTTCAAAAATCTTATTCATAACCAGCCAAAAGAATAACTAAAATCCTTTTTTAATGATAGATTTATCATCATTTCTGGTGAATTTCTTCTACTAGCATTGTGTCACTTTCATTATGAATTAATAACCTATATATTTAGAATAAACCACAGATCCACCATGAAAAGTTGCTGAAGAATCACAGATGGTGCATATTAAAAAGATGTTACCAAAATTTAATTAGAAATTTTGAAATATGTAGAGTCATTTCAAAATAGTCATAATAATAGGAGTCAGGAATAATTTAAATTCACATACATCCCCAAAGATGATTCTTCTACCAAAACTTTTATTATTGCATAGATCCTGGAGTTGAAAGACATGCACTTGAGTCCTAGCTCTGCCACGCACCGGCTCAGGCTTAAACTCCCTGAGCATTTCCTTATCTGTCATATAGGCATAGTGATGATACTCCAAGGGTTTATTTTATCAAATTCTGTAATGACTATGAAAATGTCATATGAATTATAAGTGTTAATTAGTATTGAATGTTAATAAATTACAAGACATATATTTTGTTCAAATTATAATAGAAATTGTTGGCCTTAGAAGACAAAGAGAATACTCACACTTTAAGTTCTTCCTTGTTCTATGACAGTATTGAGAAAGCAAAGAAAGGTATTTCAAAGACCCAGCAAATGAAAGTCATAACTGGGTATAACTGAATCTGTGGAATACTGAGGAGCTCTAAAAATTGTTGCCAGATCGTTTCTCAAGCTAACTCTATAAAGAATGTGTTAATACAATGCAGAGAAAAATTATATGAATACTCTACCACATGGAGGTGATAGACAGTGGTGTGTGATATGGAAACTAGAAAGATGAATAAGGTAAAATCTCTGCCTTTGAGAGCAAAGAGTAATGAATAGTCCTTAGTCATTCATCATCAGTTGGGATCATTGTTTCCAAAATTTATTATTTTCTCTCTCTCTCTCTCTCTCTCTCTCTCTTTCTCTCTCTCTCTTCCTCCTCTTCTTCCCCCATCTCCTCTCTGGGTCTGCATGTCTTGCTATGTATTTGTATACATTTACATGTATGCATGTATATATGAATATATATGCACAATTCAGTATATGCTCATATATCATCTAATAGCCTCTGGGATAATTGCTTATCAGGAAAATTACTTATCCCAAAACATACTCTCGTCTCAATCTTTCTCATCTCAGTATATGGCACTATCATTCCCCTGGTTGCTCAAGCTACAGGAGCCTTGAAAAATAATAGTGAAAATAAACATAATTTTATAAATGATTTTGAAGTCATAAGAGAAGATATGATAATAGTTAATAATGATTGAAGGCTTATATATGAGAAATTTCCCATCTCATTCAAATCTCAGAACTATGCTATAAAATAGATATTTCTGTCAATCCAATTTACAGGTGAGGAAACAGAAGCGTAGAGTATAAGTAACTTGTCCGAGGCCATACAGTTAATGTGTGATAAAACCTGGGTTTAAAACCTAAATCTGTCTTATTGTAGAAATCATTTTTTTGCATGTGTTTTTTGTGTATGTGTATGAGTGTGTGTATTTCATAAAAGTCTGTGTAGTTGTTACAAAACAAGGAATAAGGAAGGCAAACTTAAGTATCTAATCTGTAATGTGCGAAGTACAAAAACCTGTGCATATTGATGATGATCAGATAAAGATTAAAAGACCAGATTCCATGAAAGGACACATTTTAGGGGCACGAACTAATTCTTTTTTAGGAGTAAAGGGACTCATCGAAGAGATATTTTAATAGACTGATCTTGCTGTCTTGACATGGTAAATTGTTTCCAAAGATGGCCACCTTCCTCTCATCTCTGTGATTCCATGACACTTCATCCTGAGGAGGTGGAATCTGTTTTTCCTCTCTTTGAATCTGGACTGTCCTTGTGACTCGTTTTGTCAAAAAGTATATGGCAGAAGTGATGTTTTGATAGTTCCAGGCCTAGGCCTTAAGAAACATGGTCGGCCCTGTTTTAATTCTCTTGGAATGTAGCAGCCATATAAAAAAGTTCAACTACTATGTTAGAGAGATAAGCCTCTTGGATGGATGGACGGGTGCATGGATGAATGGGTGGGTGGGTAGATGAATAGATAGGTAGATAGATGATGATTGATAGATGGATAGATGCTGGCTAGATAGATACATACATAGAGAGATAGATAGATAATCATGTATAGAGAGAGAGACGCCCTGGATAATACGAGAGTTTGAAAGGAAAGAGAGAAGACCAGCCAGCCCCCAGCTGATCCAGCCACTCCAGATGAGGCACCAGACATGTACATGAAGCTTGAACTACCCCAGCCAACACCACGTGGCCCAAAGGCAATACATCCACACGGAGCCCTCCTCAAATCGTGGAATAAGGGGAAAATGAATAGTTCTTATTGCCTTTTATTTTAGTTACCTGTTGCTCCATAGCAAACCACCCTAAATCATAAGCAATACATAACCAAAACACCTAGAAAACTGGTTCATACTACATTTTACACTGAGCAACAGAACCAAAAATTATGACTGCGTCATGACTTCCTCAGTTTTTTAATCAAGCCGAAGCTAAACAACAAGTTCTTATTACTTGCAGGTTAGTGGTGACTATAAAAAAGTGTTAATATAATGCCAATAGTGACTTATTTTTAATGTTCAAATTTGGAAATTACAGGGCTCTTGGCAAACATCTCATTTACCTCTCAAGGGACATGTAACAGCTTTTAAAAGATAAGAAACTTGAGTCTTTTTGAGAGATTAAAAAAAAAAAAAAGAGGGGCTTCCCTGGTGGCGCAGTGGTTGAGAGTCTGCCTGCCAATGCAGGGGACACGGGTTCGTGCCGCGGGCCGGGAAGATCCCACGTGCCGCGGAGCGGCTGGGCCCGTGAGCCATGGCCGCTGAGCCTGCGCGTCCGGAGCCTGTGCTCCGCAACGGGAGAGGCCGCAACAGTGAGAGGCCCGCGTACCGCTAAAAAAAAAAAAAAAAAAAAAAAAGAGTCTTTTGAGAGAGATGATTAAGAAACTGGGATACCTAAACAAATTATAAATAGAAAATATTCCTCCCAAAGTCTTTTTCATTTTATTTAGTTTTAAAACATCATAAACTGAATTTAGTGAAGCTAGCGAGTTTGAAAAAGAGGATAAGAAAAGTTTTTAATAAATCAGAAATCATTTTACAATAGCTGCAGACAGAGTGAAGTCAATTTTTTCTTTATTCCTGCCAACCTGGGAGACAGAGATGAATGAGCTCCAGAGCCAACCTTCATTCTCAGACTAGGCATTAGTTTCAATCCCCTCTTCCACTAAAGTTCAACAAGAACTGTTTAAGGAGAACAGTATTTCCTTAGATTGGATTTCAGATCCCTAGTCATCTAGTGCAATTGAAAATGGCCAGAACATAGACAAAGCCAAGTGTTAGGAAGTGTTCCTGGATATCAAAAAATATTTTAAATGACTGAAAAGTTGACTCAGAAAACCTCTACAGAAATTCTGGAGGTAATTCTGGAGTCTCCCACATGTGTCACTCCATTTATCACCAAGGTTGATAATTGATTAAGGCGATTGAGGGCCCTATCCCCTCTCATTAAGTCATGTGTATCCCTACACATGCTGCCAGGTCAGCCCAGAAGGACAATATTCATCACCAAAGATACATGAGTAGGTGTACTTCCCTGCCTGATGCCCTAAATAATTTTCTCTATTTGTGGCAGGGTATTCAGGAAACATTTCTAAATTATATTAAATGACAAGGAACCTCACATTCCAGAAATCTCTAGTTATTTTACCTTTCCAAATTTAGTTATGTGATAATCTAACAAACCTAAACTACATAATGAATTTAAGAAATAATCAATATATGCTCCATCCTCTGAGCTAGAGTACAAATATCAAAGCAAGAACTTTCTAATAAATAACAAACGCAAAGTAGTTAATTCACATATTCTTTAAACCTCTATCCATAAAGTTAATTTGTTTACATAATGACCTCAATCTTCATTATTACTATCAGCACGAAAAGTGTTTTTTACTGAACCAAGTTCTCTGACACAAAATGAAATAACAATACATTATGTTTTCTTAAATTCTATTTGTTTTATTCTAAATAGTTAAAATATTCATATGGAATATTAAAAAGAATATATATATGTAAAACATATTCATATGGTCCAAAATTCAAATGGGTATGTAATGTTAAAAGTCACATTCCTATCCTGTATCCTCACCACCCAGTTCCCCTGCCTAGAGTTTCCTGTGTATTCGTCTAAAGATATTTCATGCCTTTAGAGGCAGATATTTTCCCCTTCTCATGCTTTTAGAATACAAATGGCCACCTTCTATTTGTATATTGTTCTGCAATATACATTAAGATAAATTATGTTAAGTCTCAAAACTCTTTGAGGTAGGCATTTGTTCCAATTTTACAAATAAGGACACAAAAAACATTTGAAACACTTGCCCAAGGTAGAGATGGCACATAAACCTAGGTTTTCTTATTTCAATCAACATTCCTTTCACTGCAATCCAGCATTCTTGTTTATTCATTCATCGCTCCATTTGTTTTGCAAATATATATATTGAGCTCCCATTACATTCAAAATATCATCTTAGATGTTTTGGAGTGTATATATTTTGCTGAGACACAATTTCTTCTTCCCAATAACTTTAATTGTACAGTGGAAATAAACTCCATTTAGATAAGATAGAATGTTGCAGTGTAATTTTACAACCGTACAAATTAATATGGGGTCCTAAAGAGGAAGCAACTATTTTACCTTGAGATATCAAAAATGGTTTCATGGTAGAAATGGCATTTATGTCAAACCTTGAACTACAGTAGAATAGAAATAACTCAAATTTATCAGTACAATTAAAATACATGTATTTAAAAAGTGTAATAAGCATGTTACAAGGCATTTAGTTAAACAAGTAAAGAATTTTCCATAGTAATAAATGTGGAACCCCTCCAATCCATTAATTTATTTCTTTTATAGCATTTCTATAGATAGAGAGCTACTTAATGATAAAAATTTCAATTCACCAAGAAATTATAATAATTCTAAACCTGTATGCATCTAATAATAATAATAGAGTCTCAAACGATATAGAGCAAAAATTGATCAAACTTCAAGGAAAATTTCATAAATCCATGTGCATAGTTGGAAATTTTACCATGTCTCTCTCACTAACTAGAGCAATGAGATAAAAATACTAATAAGTCTAGAAAACTTTTAACAACAACCTGATAATGACTTAATTGACATATGAAACACTACACCAAACAACTACAGTTATCCTTTTTTTGAACATTTTCTGGGTCATAAAATAAGTCATCACAAATTTCAAAAATTGCTGTCCTATAGAACATATTATCTTACAGCAATGAAATTAAGCTAGAAATCAATAATGCAAAGATAAAATAAAAATCCTCACACATTTAGAATTTTAAAAATACACTTTATAAATAACTCATGAGCCAATAAGGAAATTGCAATGAAAATCATAAAATATTTTGAACTAAATGATAATGAAAACAGTTAATACTAAAACTTTTAGGATGTGGCTAAAGCCAAACTTTTGTAGCCTTAAAATACATATGTTAGAGAAAGAAAAAGGTCAAAAATCAATGAGTTGGGCTTCCCTGGTGGTGCAGTTGAGAGTCCGCCTGCCGATGCAGCGGACACGGGTTCGTGCCCCGGTCCGGGAAGATCCCGCATGCCGCGGAGTGGCTGGGCCTGTGGGCCATGGCCGCTGAGCCTGCGCGTCCGGAGCCTGTTCTCCGCAACGGGAGAGGCCACAACAGTGAGAGGCCCGCGTACCACAAAAAAAAAAAAAAAAAAAAAAAGTTTCTTCACAAAAGATGATGACCAACTGGCCAATAGACATATGAAAAGGTTCACAATCTCACTGATCGTTAGGGAAATACAACACACCCATCAGAATATCTAAATCTAAATATCAAGTGCTGACAAACTTATGACACAACAGGAAATTTTGTCCCCTTTAGGTGGAGTGTAAATTAGTATAACCACTTTGAAAAACTATTTTCTAAAATGGTCATGCACATCCTACAGACCTATGTAGCGGGTCTGGCTGCATAATTTGTGGATCCAGTACAAAATGAAAATACAGGACCTGTTCAAATAGCAGGGGGAAAGTACTTCAAAAGGTACTAAAACATAAAAATTTTTTCTTTCTTGCACAGTATCTCTGGCAACATGTCACGATGTTGTTTATTTGCCCTTTAATGCCATTCTAAGCAAAGAAAAATTAAAATTTTAAATTATTATCTTGAATTTTACAATTAATCTCTGTATTGTACAATGCTAGTTTTAAGTGCACATATAAAGGCACTTGACTCATATGTGGAATCACCAGTATTATACAATTTGTATTTTATAGCCCATACATGGAGATGTACTTTATTCTACAAAACAGTGGAAACACTGCACAAAACTAACTCTGCTATTTTTATTTCACTTCTTAATGTGTTCATATTCTATCTACATTCTCTACCTTTGGCTTACTTTAGCCCTTACTAAGAAAGGACTAAGAGGAAGGGTTTGTCCCATCTTTCCCTTTCCTTCTCTGTCATCATTTTCAGAGTTAAGTGGTTGGCTAATAAAGGGAAGTCGTTTTTCTTAGAATGCATTACCTTCTCCCTGCACTTGATACAAATACTGATTTGAATGAAAGCGTGGCCTCTTGAGGCTGTCAGTGCCCTGCTTACTCAGCCCAGTCTGTAGATGTAATACACTTATCTTAAATTTGTTTTGAATCTTGTTGAACTTCAATGAATAGTAGCTCCACCAGAATTCTATGCTTGCAGGCATTCGGTCACAGGCAAATGAAGCCACCAGGAACTGCGAACATGGACATTGTGCCTTTCTCCTCTGCTATGCACATGCTCATTATTCCATCAGCCTTCAATTACAAAAGACAAGCTTCAACATAAAATTATTAAGAATTTCGAGGTTGAAAAGATGAGAGATCTAATTTGAAAATATACATGCACCCCAGTGTTCATGATGGCACAAGTTACAATAGCTAAGACATGGAAGCAACCTAAATGTCCATCAACAGATGAGTGGATAAAGAAGACGTAGCATACACACACACACACACACACACACACACACACACACACACACACACACACACACGATGGAATATTACTCGGCCATAAAAAATAATGAAATAATGACATTTGCAGCAACATGGATGGACCTAGAGACTGTCATACTAAGTGAAGTAAGTCAGACAGAGAAAGACAAATACTATATGATATCACTTATATGTGGAATCTTAGAAACAGTACAAATGAACTTATTTATAAAACATAAACAGATTCAGAGACATAGAAAACAAACTTATGGTTACCAAAGGGGAAGTGGGGGAGGGCTAAATTAGGAGGATGGAATTAACAAATACACACTACCATATATAAAAATAGATAAACAGCAAGGACCTTGTATATAACACAGGGAACTATATTCAATATCTTGTAATAACCGCTAATGAAAAAGAATTGAGAAAAAAGAATATAGATACATACACATAAATGTATAACCAAATCACTTTGCTGTACACGTGAAACTAACACAATATTGTAAATCAAATATACTTCAATAAAGAAAAGGAATTTTAGAACAGAAATAACAGAGCACTAAACCAAGTACTGAGCTTTTGTGAGCACAGGGCACTGTGTAGCTGTACGAGTTGCATGCCAATGAAGACAACCCTGCCCAGCAGATCCACTCCTCGATTTTTGGCCAACAGAAATGCATGCATGTGTGCACCAAAAGACATGCTCAAGAACATTCCTAATATCATTATTTCTAGTATCCCTAAACTGGAAATAATTCAAATGTCTACCAATATTAAATGAATAATTGCATAGTAATATCCATAAAATGGAATAGTATATAACAATTAAAATTAAAGAATTCTAGCTCACCACAACATTGATGACTCACAAATATAATGTTGAGCAAAATTAGCCAAACACTGAAGAATAGATACATGCTTTGTTATTACTTTCATGTAAACTTTTAAAACAGCCAAAATGATGCTAGAAGTCAGGATAATGTATGCTCCTGGGAAAGAAGGAAGGAGGCATTGATTGAAAGAAGAATGAAGACAATACTCTGTCTCTTGGCCCGGGTGGTGATTACGCAGTAAGTTTATTTTGTGATAGTTTATTGAGCTGAACACTAATAATTTGTTCATTTTTCTGAATTGTCATATTTAATTCTATTTTTTAATTTAAAAATGGAAATATGGAAAAAGTATTCCTTTACTTTTGCTTATTATAGTTCTACAGTGGAAAGTGAATTCATTTTAAAAAATTATCTGACAAAATATTAATGATGATACATAGCCTCTGCTATGATAATCATAGAAATCTATTAGAAAATGAGCACACTAGAGCCTTTTAAGTTTGATGTTTAGGAAGTTCCTCTTTTATTACCATTACAAATCACCATCAGATGTCTTTTCTAATACTATTCTAATTTACTTTTCTAATGACATTATCTACTTCTGGTAGCTGTAGTTTGTTCCATATACACAAATATCATAATCATGGAAGTTATTAATTTTATTCTTTTTTTTTTTTTGGCCACACCACATGGTATGTGGGATCTTAGTTCCCCGACCAGGGATAGAACCCATGCTCCCTGCACTGGGAGCGCAGAGTCTTAACCACTGGACCATCAGGGAAGTCCCGAGACTTTATCCATTTTATTATCTCCTACAAGATTATGACTTTGTCAACGTACTTATACAGGGATTTCATAAATTTCTACTTATAATTATCATGCATTGAGGAAACAACAATAGAACAAGCCTTAAAGTCTTGTATGGACTCTAGATACAAGAGGGCAACGGTGACAATCCAACCAGTCAGTGTTGACAAGGATGTCTTGATTTCTACAACTGTTGAGCACATAAAGCAGGTGAATTCATAATAATTAGGTTTTCCCCCTTCTAATGAGTTGGTTGTAGGAGTAAGTAAAGAGTAAGAAATAATCCTTTGTTTTCGATGTAACTCTAAAAGAGGGGTCTGTGAGAAACAGCAGAGGAATTATGCCAGAAAATTAAGTTTTGGCCACAAAAGGGAGCTGTGAGGTGCAGAATGAGCTGATTCCAAGTCTTTGCGATCAGTGGCCATTCAGGGCTAAGAGAGAAATCACTAACATCATCTTCATCACTAGCTTCAGCCCCTCCAAATCCCGTACAATTTTCTGTCCAGGGCCAAGAAGGGTAAATTAAGAAAAAGAGGTAATGAATGGCAGTATTTTTCCTGTTTGCCAACTCTACTTCATGTATAGGCCTCTTTTCCATTTTCAGGACCCGATGTTGAATACTTAACTCAGACAGCTCATGTGGATATATTAAGGAAGAGTGGAATAAGCTTCTTTCTCCTAACCTCAATTCTCCTAGTGAACTCCAGTTCCTACCAGAACAATGTATGAAAATACAACTGTTCTAGAACCATTCCAACCTTTTATAATCATTGAATGTTGCCTGTATTTATTGAACTGACACTACCTTGCTCTGCATCTATGTAAGAAAATGTAAAAGGTGAAAGAAAATTACAATTAGCAAGGTTCTATAACAATTCTGTACCTAAGTGGTACAATTATACTATATCTATTCCATATCTTTAATAATATTTAATTGTGGCTTTTATATCATTTATTATATATTTTTTCAGATTCATGAATTTTCTCTAAAAAAGACTTATTTAGATTGGACTGGATTGATTGTTCAAAGTTAACTATCAACAAAGAGGAAGTGTATATAATGACAAGGTAGGTGATGAAAGACCTCTGACCACATATTATTTAACCACAAATCTGAACCACAAGATAAAGTCATCATTAGGAGTTGCCCATTTTCACTGCTAATACAATATGCTCAGTTCATTGATGTCAATGCTTTACAAATTAGCCACACATGCAAGATTTCTTTTTCCTTTTCTTTTTTGCCTCAACTAGATTGTGAAATTTAATGACCAATTCCTTTAATGTATAGCTAATATTACTTAAGTCTTCTTTTTTAGGGGATTGGGTTACTTTAAGATATTTTATATCTTAAAATCAGACTACTGGGAATCAAAGAAATTAAAACCATCTAAAACTGTCTTCCCCAGTCAGCATGTTGCCTGTGGTGGTTTTAAAAGTATGCCCACAAATTCTTTGAACCTTCTCCCTTCAGGAGGTAAAGCTTAAGTGTAGGTTAGTTTTAATGACTAACATCTAATGATTTGGATACAGAAGATATGATGGGATTCACTTCTGAGATTAGAGTATAAGAAACCTGCAGCCTCTTCCTTGCAAATGTGCTTTTTCTCTCCTGGATCACTTACTCTGGGAGAAGCCATGTCATGAGGAGCCCTGTGGAGAGGCCCATGTAAGGAGGAACAGAAGCCTCTTGCCAAAAGCCATTGGAATGAACTTAGAAAATGAACCCCAACCCCGCCCGAGCCTCCAAAGACTGCAGCCCAGCTGATAGCTCAGCTACAACCACGTGAGAGATTCTGAGTCAGAACCATCCAGCTAAGCTGCTCCAACCTTCCTTTGCAAAGAGTGGGATAATAAATATTTGTTATTTAAAGTTGTTATGTTTGAGAGTTATGTTTGTTATGTTATGTACAATGTTATGCTGCAATAACAAAAATCTAAAATGTGGGAATGGCTTAGGAACTGGGCAATGGGCATTGAAGAGAGCATTAATGAAAGCCTAAAGTGCCTTGAAGTAGCTGTTAATAGATGCCTTGTAGTGTTTGATAAGGCAGTGAGTGAGGGCTTACAAGAAAGCGAAGCAACTGTTATTGGAACATAGAATCAAGAAGAGCTTTGCATTTTAATAGCAGAAAGCTCAGAAACAGTGTTGCACATAGTTATATGAAAAGTGTTAAATGTAAGAAAAAAATGTAACTAATGAACTGGGTGACACAGAGATTTCCAACAGCAGTGTTAAAAGTGCTACCTGCCTTCTTTTTGCTGCTTAAAGTAGAAGGCAGGAGGAGAGATATAAACTAAAGGAAGAATTGATAAACACAAAGGAGCCAGGAATCAATGATTTTGAAAGTTCTTAGCTTTTCACGATGGCAAATGATCCTAAGATTAAGAAACAGCTTCTATGCAAAGAACAAATCCAGAGCACTGCTGGGGGCGGGGGTGGAAACGGGTCAAATATGAAACCAGAGACTGAAAAGTCTTTTGTTTAGACCTCAGGATCATCAAAGGTGGTTCCTCAGAGTGTGATTTAATCAGAAAAAGACTCTCTGAGGAGAATTACAGTGTGTATCACGGATGCTCTCAATCAAACAATAGGGCCTCTGGAAAGCTTAAGGGTATTGTTCCTCAGCCTTCTCAGAAAAAAACCAAGGATGAGCCAGGGCTCCATTAAAAGGGTTTGTAGGTATGGCTTTTGTCTAATGGTTCAACTTAATAAGATTCACAGAAAATCCACAATGTTTTTAAAAGAATTACACATTCAGAAACCTTATCAGCTTGGCCTGAGAGGGACAGAATCAATACAATATGAAAAGTGGCCTTTGGACTACAAAAATTTCACTGGAAGGAAGCAGGCTGAGAAAACTGCTCAGCTGTAAACACACACTATCTTTCATGGCAAAGGAAGCATTGCTCAGAGGGCAATGCCAGAAGGCCAGAGAAAGGCATAGAGAGCCATGATGAAGTATTTCCAGGCCTGGAGACCTAATCAAGAACTTCTACCATGTCTGACTGGATTTTATAACTGCTCTGATCAGTGACTCCCAGTTCC
Organism: Tursiops truncatus; assembly: GCF_011762595.2. Taxonomy (NCBI): domain Eukaryota; kingdom Metazoa; phylum Chordata; class Mammalia; order Artiodactyla; family Delphinidae; genus Tursiops; species Tursiops truncatus. The sequence goes on along the minus strand of NC_047034.1, from coordinate 105,527,567 downwards.
CCCTTTTTGTACAGAAATGTCTATAGCAGTTATCCTGTGCTTTTCACACCAGTGATCACTGGGTGTTTTGAGAGGGACAGATTCTTTTTTTTTTTTTTTAATTTTTATTGGAGTATAGTTGATTTACAATGTTGTGTTACTTTCTGCTGTACAGCAAAGCGAATCAGTTATACATATACATATATCCACTCTTTTTTAGATTCTTTTCCCATATAGGTCATTACAGAGTACTGAGTAGAGTTCCCTGAGCTATACAGTAGGTCCTTATTAGTTAGTTATCTATTATATATACAGTAGTGCATATATGTCAATCTCAATCTCCCAATGTATCCCTCCCCACCCCCTTTTCTCCCCTGGTAACCATAAGAATATTTTCTACATCTGTAATTCTGTTTCTGTTTTGTAAATAAGTTCATTTGTACCATTTTTTTCAGATTCCACATATAAGCGATATCATACAATAGTTGTTCTTCTCTGTCTGACTTACTTCACTCAGTATGACAATCTCTAGGTCCATCCATGTCACTGCAAATGGCACTATTTCATTCTTTTTTATGACTGAGTAATATTGAGAGGGACAGATCCTTGTTTCTTTTTTTTTTTTTTTTGCGGTACGCCGGCCTCTCACTGTTGTGGCCTGCTCACGGGCCCAGCCGCTCCACGACATGTGTGATCTTCCCGGACCGGGGCACGAACCCGTGTCCCCTGTATCGGCAGGCGGACTCTCAACCACTGTGCCACCAGGGAAGCCCGATTCTTGTTTCTTTAGTTCACAAATATATAGATCTAGGCTACTATACCTAAGAAAATACACCCAAGGAGCCTCATCCACACCTGGACCTGATTAAATGGTGAGATTCTGGATACTGCAATGGGGGCCATGGGAGGAGGTGAGAGTAGGAGAGGAAGTGAACCAGTGGGGGCCAGAGGACACGTTACCATAACCAGCTTCCTTGAATCCCAGTGATCCCCACCTCCTGGTATCAGACCTCTGTGTAGTGCCTTCCCATTCCGTACCAGCGTTGGTCTGTGTGACCAAGAGCATATGGCAGAAGTGATGGTATGTTCCTTCCAAAACTAGATTATAAAGAATTAAAGCTTCTGTTTTGGGAATTGTTTTCTCTCCTCTGTCTCCTCACCCACCACCCACACTTCCTGCCTCTCTTTCTCTCTCTCTCTTAGACCACTCACTGTGTGGGGAGCCAGGTCATGAGCAATCCTATGGAGGACCTGTAAGGAGAGTAATTGAGGCCTCTTGCCAACAGCTGTAGCTGTCAGCCAAACACATTCTCTAGACCCAGTTAAGATTCAGATGACTCCAGCCCTGGCAGACACCTTGATTGAAGCCACATGAGAAACTTTGAGAAACACCACCCACTTAAGCCTTTCACAGATTTCTGACCCACAGAAACTGTGAAACAATAAATATGTTTGTTGTTTTAAGCTGGTAAGGTTTGAGGTAGTTTTTTATATAACACTAGATGAGAAATACATTGACATATGCTGAATTGGATGGGCCTATTTCATAGAAGCATAAATGAACAACAGACTGGGACTCTTGGTTTTCCAGGGTTTTTTTTTTTTTCTAAAAAAGATGTTTCAAAAATTGACTATGTGCTATTCCTACCACTCCTGATGTCACTCTATGACCTTTCATGGTTAACAAAACAAAAAGTATAATTCAGTTCAAAAGCTGCCTTAGCTTCTTTCATTTTATCCATAATAAATAAAGACTTATCAAGGACCGTGAAATCAAGAAATCCTATATTGGGACTTCCCTGGCAGTCCAGTGGTTAAGATTCCATGTTCCCACTGCAGGGGGGCATGGGTTGATCCCTGGTGGGGGAACTAAGATCCCGCATGCTGCATGCGCCATGGCCAAAAAATTTTAAAAAAAAGAAAGAAAGAAATCCTGTAGAGGAACACAGAGGTCACCCCCTCGACTAACAAGCCTGGCAAAATCTGAGATTCTAGGTCATTTTGACAGCACATCTGTAGAAATGGTGCAGCAAGAGATAGGGCATAATGGAAGTAATTACTAGCATTTAGAAATCACTTTGTTTTCAGAATGGTTTTTAGGTCATTTTTAATAGTTTTCGTCTTTTAATTAGCGTAACAGCAGTTTCCCCATTTTACTGATAAGGAGCCTAGGAAACAGGAATACCGCATTCCTATGCCACTCACCCAGTTATCATCAGAGCCCAAGGAGAAATCCATATCTCTTTAAGTTAGCTTAATAAAGTTTTATTAAGTTTCCTCAATATCCCAAATACTATGCTAGGTACCAAAAATACAAGGAAAAATAGGTACATGTCCTTATTCTCCAGGATCTTTAAATCTAGTAAATGTAAAAGTACAATGGTGAGAGCAATGATAGTGGTGATATACCAAGTACACTGGAAGCAAAGGGCAAGCGTACTTTCCGTGTTCTCTTATGATCAGGAGATACTTGGACTTGGAACTCCAAGTATAAGAATAAGTAAGGATGCTTAAAATCCTTAGAATAAGTAAGGATTCTTATTTTTCCCAGTGATTCTATGGCCTAATGAACTCTAATTTCTCTGTATCCTACCCATAAATAGTTGAGAAGCTTCTTTGACTGATACATTTTTGTTTATATGGTAGGATATCAAACTGGAAATTTTGTCTCATGCATGACAATACAATAGATATTGAATTCCAAAGTGAGATGCCAGACCATGTATATATTTTCAAAGAAAATTATGAGAACCAATTTTGGTACCTTTAAAACCTCTGACCCACTTCGATGATATAAATGTTTGAGGGCAGATTGAGAGGGTGGAATTATAACGGAGTTTTACCTATGGAAAAGAGCTTTGTCCTTCTTCAAATGAGGCGAGGAAATCCTGAAGGAGACTCTGGGAGACAATCTGTGTTCCCCGCACTTGTGGAAGCAAGCTGGACTGGGGTGTGACAAGTCTGAGGACTGTGGCTGGATGCTATCGCTGCTGGCCTGAGGTATCAGGACAGAGACATCCAAGAGATTGGCTGCTGTTAGCGCACCAACAGAGACTGACTACAGGTAGACTCTCATCCTGGAATCATTTTAAAAGTGCTCCCATCTGTTCAAACAGGGCTTTGGCCTGATGGCAAGAGATCCCAACAGAATCTGGGCTTGAGTGGACTGCTGAAAACCTAGAAGCTAAGAGGGAGCCAGTAGTCAGCAAACGAGAGGCACGGCCCACATTGTGGAGTGGAGGTCAGAGAGGCCCAGCAGGTGAGCTGTCAAATAATCCAGAATGGCCCCAGAGAGAGAACGTCAGCTTTAAACATCAACCAGGCCCAGAGAGTAAAGAGACAGAATGAAAGTACCAGTTAAGCAAGAACTTTCTGGTCCTCTTCTTGTCTGTCCCTGAGGCTGCTTAGGTGGGACAAGCAACCCATAATCCCTCCCTTACAAAGTTGCAAGGAGACAGCTAGCTATGGGAGGCGGAAGGAAAGAGGAAGGAATTCTTGCCTACAAATGAAACTAAAATTTAGCCTAGACATTCTAATTTTTGAATCAAGCTCTGTTTTGCAAGTTAAAGCAACCATGGGACTTCCTGTCATTAAGTCCCCTCGAGCTTTTATCCAGCAGCAGGAAAAACATTTATCTTACTGAATACACTTTAGTATCAGTGGGAGACAAAAATAAAATTGCTTTTCTTATTATATCCCTCAAACTATGCTTATTCAATATACCAGTTGTTTTTATTTTAATGGCAATATTATTCAGGCTAGATTATGAAGAAAAACAAGAATTTAAATGGAAAATTTCATTGCTGTTGTGAAAAGGTATGATTATAAATAACAGCCACAATTCCTTACATTTAAAAAGCTTTAAAAAAAAAAAAAAACTTGGGCTTCCCTGGTGGCGCAGTGGTTGAGAGTCCGCCTGCTGATGCAGGGGACACGGATTCGTGCCCCGGTCCAGGAGGATCCCACATGCCGCGGAGCGGCTGGGCCCATGAGCCATGGCCACTGAGCCTGCGCGTCCGGAGCCCATGCTCCGCAACAGGAAAGGCCACAACAGTGAGGGGCCTGCAAACTTAAAAATCACCTTCACATCTATTTTTCATTATTTCTATGATACTTCACAGTAGTAGCAGAATAAGAAGCTAATTAACACCAAATCAAGGTACCTACATATACATACTTATCTAAACTCTCAGGGTGTCTATATCTAATATAGACTAATAAAATATTAGATTTATAAAGGATCCAGCTCAGCCTGGTTTCTTATCTCTATATCTATCCCTACCCAGAATCGCTGGGTCTGGATCCAAGTCCTCACCAGCTGGCTGGGTCCCTAGTCCTGGCCTAGGACTGCCCCAGCCCCTCGTCCCAGAGCCCCATGTTGCTCTGTTCTATTTCATTCTGTTCTATTCTATTCTATTCTATTCTGAATCTGACTCTGGTGTGAGGCCCCACGTCTGATATCTGGACCTTCACTGCATTCCCAAGTCCCACATCTACCTCCGTGGCTTACAGTGGGCTTCTGACCATCTCCAAGTTCTTGATTACTCGCCTATATTCCAGTTCCTTACCAGGACTTCTTTCAAAGGTCCTTTCCAAAGGATTGGGCGCCTGTCCTGGAAATCAGCCTGGAGAACCTAGCCTTCATATCACTTGACAAATCTTCAAGTCTTCACTGCTGTATCTTCTCAAATGCCAGAACTCCCTGCTACATCATTGTCAATTCTGTTACCAACTATTTGCCTGACTGAATCTGACTCAGCCCTCAGAAAGTCAGAAAGCATGTGCTTACCCAACAGCTTAAACCTCCAGCCCAGCACATGCCTCAGGTGCCAGCTCCCCTGTGGGTGGGTTTATTGCCAGGTCTTTGTCCCTCCTATGAGCCTATTCTGATGAAAAGAATTGACATGCGCTACTAAACCTCAACGATAACAACAGTTAACATTTATATCTTACTAAGTTCCAATCATTGTGAAGTACTGTATTATTTTATTTATTTCTTACAACAACTCTATGAAGTAGGTACTATTGCCTTGTACAAATGAGGGAACTGAGGCACATACTGGTGAGACAACTTGCCTAATATTTCTTGCTCAGAAGCAGCAGATACCAGGCTTGATAAATTAAATAAGATTGCAAGGAAGCAGCACGGGATAGGAGGGGGAAGAATTGATAATTGGATGTATACATTCACCAGAAAATAAAGCATTAAATAGATCTAGGAAATGACAGAAAAACTTTAACCACATAGAGGAAAAGACTAAGTGCATTTTAGAAAAAGGAAAGACAAGTGAGAACAAATGACTTTAAATTTGTTGATACACAGGTGAGAAGGGCTATAAAGAGGAAAATAAGAGTTGAATCTGCTAACTAGGCAACTAGACAACCGTTGGCAAGAGACACAAGAGAAAAAGGCTGGTTTCAGGAGAAGAGCCTTCAGTTGCCAAAACCCTAGAGAGGGAAGGAAGCCTGAACTTAGTCCTGATTGGACAAGAGCTGGAACTGCTCCAAAGTGCTGCGGGAGATGTCTGGTCTGGCGCGCTGAGCACCTTAACTCTCAGTGCAGGAGGGTTTTCTACAGCCTATTGGGGAAAAGAGCTGTAGTACAGCTGTTTGGAGTCCAACCAAACTAGGGTTCTTGGATTCTAGGTTCCACCACTTACTTTGAGAAGATAACTAGTCTTTCTGAGTCTCAGTTTCCTTAGTTATAAAGTGGGAATATTACTATCTCCCATGCAAGATTATGATGAAGATGAGAGATACTATGTAAATAACCAGCACAGTGCCTAGCACAGCACAGATGCTTGGCAAATACTTAACTGTGGTACCATTTTGATTTGTGGGGATAGGAGGGAAAAGACCACCATGATGCCAAGAAAAGGATTGTGAGCTCTATTCCTAGCAGAGTTCTTGGCACATAGTAGGCAATCAATAAACGTTTGTGTGAATAAAGGAGTAGAACAAGGAATAAATGAATCTTAGTGTTTCCATCTCAAGACCCAGAATGTAGTTGCTTGCAGAAGATAGGGCAGCATATGTGCTGACATCTGATGTGTCATCTGAAGTTCTGTCATTCTCTGTATCTCATGGGGCTTCTAGGTCTTGCAGACTCTGAGGCAGGGTTCAGTATGCTGCCACACTGGCATGCTATAGGATACTCTGATGCTTTTAATGTATAGGATTCATTCAGAATAATAGATGTCACCTCTATGCCACTTCAGAATTTTCATGAATCTAATTTGAGTATTTTTCCAAGCTTTACTCCTACTCTGGAGGTAGGGTGGGTCAAGAAAATGATAAACCAGGCATTTCATAACCTAGATCCCTCAGTTGCCTGAGTCCTCTTGGTTCATATTCATATAGTAGTGTAAAGGTGGTGAAAGGCATTACTTGAATATGGATACATGAAAGTTCTGAAGTAGCATGGATGTGACATCTATCACTTTGAAAAAGAGTTGAAAGTTGGAGAGAAGCAGTAGAAGGAGTTCCAAGAATAGACAGGATGGATTAAAGGAAAGTCAGTATGGAAAGAAATCATACAAGAAAAATGCTGTAGTCACACAGCAAAAATCTTTCACCACATTCTGAGAGATTGGCTATGCTCACTCCATATCAAAAATGAAATAAAATACAGCATCGTAATGGGCCAGAGATTCGGAACCCTGTGATTTTTTTTTTCACAAAGAAGGAACAAAGGATTATTTATACTGATGGCATTTGAAGAGTATTTGAAACTAGTAAATGATGCCAACTCACACTGCAATTAATAAAATATCCAAAGCCAGTGATATGGAAGGGGGAAACCAGATGCTTTTAGGGACCCACCCTTAGTGTGAGAGCTGAATCCCCAGAGCAAAAATGAATACTAATGAAGAGAACTGACTATCAAAATAGATGACTGCAGTTATCATATGGTAGTTGGTTCAGTTCCAACTCAAACAGCAGACCAATCTGTGGTACTCTAAGATCTTTCTACAGCCTGGCACCAGGCAACAAATAGCCCATCTGTATTGCCGGGGTGGCACCCGTGAGAGCAGACATCTATATACATAAAGACAGACTTCAATGGCTAAAATTACCTTATATATGGCATGGCTTGCTCATAAAAACTGAGCATTTAATATGCCAGTGTGCTATGAATTGTTTTCTTCATGCTTGGTAAATTTTCAGTATTTTTCAAGAGGTTATATCCACAATTCGCTAGGGCCTAAATTGTTTTACCTTAAAGCAAGCTAACTAGAAAAGTTAATTTACATGTTGTTGGAGTATAACAATGTGGGCCTTTGTACTCAAAACATATTCATACTATTTTCTTCCAAAATCAAGGATCTTTTTTAAGTTGCTTTTTTTTTATGGTTGATAAACTGGGTTGTTTTTGTTTTTAAGGCATGCACTATGTAGTCCTATGGCTCTGGATTATAAACTTCTTTTCAGTCCTTACTAGCTGTATTACCATGGTTATCTGTGGGCCTCTGTTTCTGATTTACAAAGTAAGAATAGGAACACTCACCTCAAAAACTGTTGATGCTAAGCAGGACACAGAGCACCTTGCAAAGAGTCTGGAAAAATTAAATATTAAATAAATATTAGTTACCTCTGCTTCTTTCTTCTCTACCTTCAATGTTCCGAGACAATCAAATACAATGTTTTTAAATTTTAAAAAGTAATTTGACCTAAATTTAGCTCTCTGTCCAGATGGATATATTTTTCAGGAAGTAGCTCAGAGAGGTAAATCTATGCCTCTGAAATGATTACGGGTAAAGCTAGTGCACAAATATGAAGTTTTAAAATCGAAATATTAAATATTTTAAATCAGAGTTCATACTTTAAAAGAATCATGTGAGGTGGCACCCTTGCTTGGAAAAAATAATCACCCCTAATTAATCTGTTTTGTAATTCTGGGTTTCTGGATCCTATATGAAGATCTTGCCTAAAATGGGATATGTCTCTTCTTAGTTCTTTGTAAGCCTATAATTATATATTTACTCATCAATGTCAATAGACTTTCAAAAAGAGTATTGCATAATGTTTATTATATTTTGTATTTAAAAACATACTCTTGGGCTTCCCTGGTGGTGCAGTGGTTGAGAATCTGCCTGCCAACGCGGGGGACACGGGTTCGTGCCCCTGTCCGGGAAGATCCCACATGCTGTGGAGCAACTAGGCCCGTGAGCCACAACTACTGAGCCTGCGCATCTGGAGCCTGTGCTCCGCAACAAGAGAGGCCGCGATAGTGAGAGGCCCGCGCACCGCGATGAAGAGGGGCCCCCACTCGCCGTAACTAGAGAAAGCCCTCGCACAGAAACGAAGACCCAACACAGCCATAAATAAATAAAGAAAGAAAGAATCCCTTTAAATAAAAATTAAAAAATAAAAACATACTCTTGTCAGGAATAATATTTTTTTGTAATAATAGGGCCATTGTTACATTTTAGTTTTCCATGGAAAGGACCTGCCTGATGGGTGTGTTTGTGTGTGCGTGTGCATGAGCGTGTGTAGTTATAACATGGAATATAAGCGTATACTTCACCTAGTACATAGTAGATGCTTAATGACTTTTTGTGACTGTTGATTTTAACAAATATTAAGCTATTGTCAGACACTGACACTTCTTGAATTGATTTAACTGGGGCAGACTTTTAAGGGTTAGCAAGAGGAGAAATAAGACTGAAAGCACGGAGAAGGTCTTATCCGTTCCACCGAGAGTCTGGACTTGTGGGGCATTGAAGGCAAATACAGGGCCACTGAAGATAAAAATTCACTGCAAATGGAATACATCTGAGAGAAAACACATAGAAATATTAAAAATTGGTGTATGCAGAGTACAGGTTATTTTCCCCTTGGATTATGTCTTAAAGTACTGTCCATTGTTCTAGTTGTATCATAAAATCAAAATAATAATAAAAAATAATAGTGAATCACAAATCAGTCTGATTTTGTAAGGAATTAAACATCAGAAGTGGTCCTCTAGCAACAGATATCAGTCATTAGTAACATTGCTTCATGTATTCTGCCTAATCCAGCTGTGATTTCTGAATCTATTTCTACTGGTACAGATAAGGAATCATTTTCCAAGGAAAATTTAGCTTTAAACTCTCCTAGAAACTGCTATAAGAAACCTTAAAAAATATTGAAATGCCATACGCTAAAAAATATTCTTGCATAACAAATTAAAACAATGTGAAACCCAAGGGATTAGAAATATGGTTCAATCATGTTACCAATCATGGCTGGCTTTGAAAAAGCAGATGTGAGACTAAACTTTGAAAGGCTTTTGTTTGAATATAATAAATCTAAATTTTTCTCAAATGTGTTTGTTATAACTTCCACACTATTCATATGCCAATGAAGTCTTTGTAATTTTGTTGTTTGAGTTATTAACTTGTCAGTTTGCATTGGTGTTTCTAGGTCTGAAAGCATAACTTCTGTTTTAGGAGATTAGGAGTGTTCCTGTTTCGAAATAAAAATCACCGCTTTCCAATATTTCTGGGATACTCAAATGGCACACCATTTGGAGTCGCAGGTGCTATTGAGAAAGTTACTTATAGGCTAATATGTTTTAAATGAGCAAGACAAGGTGAGAAAGTGATTTCTAACTTCAACTACACTGTTCACTGGTATAGATCAGTTTAGTTAGATGTCTAACTTATCATTCAAGTAGAATTGTATTCTTACCAAATGACAATTTCTCTTTAACCTAACCTAAAAAAGGAAAGGTTTTGAAATGATCTCTACGATCTACTTCACGAAACGTCTTCAGTGTAAAAAGAAAGCATTTATTGCACCTAACAATGAGTATGGCTCGACCTGTAAGTCTTCTTTCACATTAGTCTTGTTAAGAAATATCACATTGTCACTTATTGAAAAAAGACCAGGTGCATGTATCCTCTATTTAAAAAATCTGGCTCCTTTGGAATAAATCGCTGCAGGATGCTGTTTAAATTGATGTTCACAGAGCACCTAAACATTTAGCACTTGAACCACAATGGGGCTTAGGGTGTATGTAGGGCCACTTGAAGTCTCTCCACTGCCAATTAATTTGAAGGAAAATATTGCCATGTGGGATTCTTGTTTTAGAGAAATAGCTCTGCTCCTTGCTAAACCAAATAATTTAAGCATGTTGAGTGGGTAATGGGCCCATGTACATTCTCCCCGAAATTCTCACTCCTTGGATGATATTAACCAAGAGATTTCAGCATTGTTGAGCCCTGACAAGGCTGACCCCAGAAGGCTTAGGCCAAAACCAAGGGTATTTGTGCTAATGAATAGCTACTGGGGCTGTTGGTATGCACTCCCAGGCATGCCTCTGCTTTTTTGCTTACTATTTCTCTGTTTTTTCCTTTTATTTTTCTTTCATTCCTTGTTTCTTTACCTCTTCTTGGACAGTTTCGTATAGATAATGGACAGAGGACAGGCCTTGGAGTCAGACACGTTGCATCTGAGACTAATATCTACAACCAAGCTGAGTGACCTCGAACAGGTCAGGTCTGATCTCTTCATCTGTAGAAATGACAGAGTCATATCTAATTTACTGTGTAGTCATGAGAATTAGAGATAGTAAGTGTAAGCTTTCTTAAAAGACAGAAAGTGGCCAGTAAAAGTAGCTGTTATATTATTTTTATTACTATTACTACAATTACTTTCATGAGGTTGATTTAGATTCTTACAGCAGCTGCTGTTGAACTCTACTCTGAGTCTCTTTACTACACAGTATCCATCCTTAGATGCTGTGAGTGTTGGCTGCTAGACAGGATCACACCACCTCCCTTGAGGGATGCCTGGGAACTTGTATTCTCCCATGTCACCACTTCTCTAAAGATTTCTTCTGAGAGGACTCAATCAACCAATCATCTACAGGAACTACTATCTTAGGCTTTGCCTCTGGGATACTAACCTAAGAAAATTAGTAGTATTAGTAGTAGTAGTAGTAGTATTACAAATATATCTTAGGCCTTCCACTAGCAACCACAAATACTTCAAGCACTCAGCTAAAGACAATGCTAATCTATACTGGATCAGTTTCTCCTTCTTGGTTCCACTTCTGGCATGACAGTGTGCAACTCAGACTCACTCCTCAGCAAAACTGATGAAAAGTATTTTTTAAACAGCCATTTAAAAGTAGTTGGCCATGTGGGCATACAAAAATAGAAATGGCCCCATAGGCATACAGCACGTGAGGAAATATTTACTCAAGTATATTTACTAAAACTCCATGAAACTACAAGAGTCTGTGGTATTTGAACCAAGACCCATACTATCCCTCACCATTCCCAGCTCAATGAGATGGGAACTCCACCCAGACTGGTACAGCTGAGAACACAAGGTTCTGACTCCCCCCAGCTCCCAATTGGAAGCCTATCTTCCTGGGAGGGACAAGACATCAGCATTTCTCATGCTGCCCCCAGCTACATGTTGCTGAGGTGAAGTTCTGGATAAGTGCAGCCAAGAGGTGGGGGTTCCCTTCTCCCACTCATGAGACAAAGGTTCTACCTTGGGCATGGTAGGACACCAAGGTCCCAATTGCTCTTGCCTCAGCCCTGAGGACAGGGGGTTTATGCCAAGGGAAACAAGACAAGGACATCTGGGGCTGTGCCCCCACATCCACTGAGCACTTAGTTCTTTGATCTGGGGTGTCACTTAGAGAGAATTGAGCTATAGTTCCTTACTCCAGCACCAGAGTTGTGACTCAGAGATTTTGCCTGGGAGAAAAGGCCGTCATAAAGGCCGTCATAGAACAAAGAGCTCAAATTCTCTCCCCAAAGGAATCAACTTTATCTGAAACAGCATGTGAAGTTCAAGCCTAAGGGTACTTTCAAAAAAACAGTAGAATTGTTGGTTAGAGGCAATTGGAAGGAGATTGATAAATTACTTGAGGATATGTAGGCTAAATGATAAGACAAATAGTTGCTGGAGAAAAATAAGAAAACAGCTGCAAGAACCCTCCTAGAATCTGAATAAACCTCAAACACTGACTATCAGGAACTATCACTTCAAAGGAGCCTGAATTTGATTCGATTAATGTGTAAAGCAATTTATTCCCCAGGGCACTGTTACAAACAATAGAGCAATTAACCAGCCATTAGTGGAGTTTCACAGGTGGGTATGGTCAGGTAATCAGACAAACAATCCCGCTAAAACCTTGCTATCCCAGAGTGACTGGGCACATCCAAGGATGAACCCCCGAGGAAAAACATCACAGACTTTATATGTGTTTAGTGCGCAGAGGAGGAGGGGAAAGGAATAGACTTCACTAAAATAACCCAGTCAGTTCCTAAACAACTAAACAAGCTAACAACAGCAACCAGCCCCAGAGGAGGGGAGAGGTGGAGCCAGTATCCAAAGTTGCTGCAATATGTTATCTACAATGTTCATTTTCAGAAACATATTATGAGACATGAAAAATAAACAGGAAAATATGACCTGTATACCAGAAGAGAAGCAAGCAATAAAACTGCCTGTAAGAGTGACCAGATGTCAGATTTATCAGAAAAAGACTTCAAAGAAGCCATTATAAATATGTTCAAAGAACTGAAGGAAACAATGATTTTAGAAGAGAGGAAAGCATGATGACAATGTCACATCACATAGAGAACATTAATAAAGTGATAGCAATTAGTTAAAAGAACCTAATGGAAATTTTGGAGTTGAAAAGTAAAATAACTGAAATTTTAAAATTCACTAAATGGGCTCAGTAGTAAATTTAAACTGGCAGAAGATGAAATTAAAGAACTTGAAAATAGATCAATAGAAGTTATGTAATTCAAAGAACAGAGAGGAGAACATGAACAAAGCCTCAGAGAAATGTGGGTCACTATTAAGTATACCAACAGACATGTAGTGGTAGTACCAGAAAAAGAACAAGAGAGAGAAAGGGGCAGAAAAAATATTTGAAAAATTAATGGCTGAAAACTTCCCAAATTTACTGAAAAAATATAAACCTACGTAACCAGGAAGTTCAAAAAACTACAAATAGGATAAACTAAAAAAGATCCATGAATAGACACATCATAGTAAAATTTCCAAAGAAAATGTTGAAAACAGCAACAGAAAAATGACTCCTCACTTATAAGGAAACTCCAATAAGATTAACAGTTGACTTATCAGAAACTATAGAGGGCTGGAGGCAATGGGATTACATATTCTAAGTCCTCAGATTTAAAAAACTGCTAATCAAGAATCCCATATCCAGCAAATTTATCATTCAAAAAAATGAAGGTGAAATAAAGATATTAGGATAAACAAAAACTGAAATAATCTGTTGCTAGCAGACCTGCCTTACAAGAAATACTAAAGTAAGTCCTTCAGACTGAAAGGGAGTGACCTCAGACACTTATTTGAATACATACAACGTACGTGAGCGTACACAAGCTCACACACACACACATGCGCGTGCGCACACACACAACAAAGAGAACTGATAAAGGTAATGATGTAATTATAAAAGAGTATAAATGCCTGTTTCTTATCATTTCTTCTCTTAATCACTTAAAAAGCGTAAAACAATGTATATTTAATTGTATGATGGGCCTATAACATACAGAAATTTAATATATTAGCCAATAACAGCACAGGAGTTTGGTGAGAATAAAGCCATACTGGGTTAAGAATTGACATCAGATACTTAACTTGAATCCATAGGAACAAATGCAGAGAACCTAAAATGATAAATAAGAAGGCTGATATAACAAAAGCTATACATATATACTTGCTCTCCTTTCTTCTCTCAGCTTCTTTAAAAGACATAAAATTATGTAAAGTAATAATAATTATAACAATGTATTGTTGGGTTTATAACAGTATAGAGGTAACACCTATAACAGTAATACCACAATAAGAGAGAAAAGAGAATGGAGCTATATGGGAACGATGTTTCTACATTGCCTTGGAATTGCTGGTATAATTCTGAAGCCTTTTTTGATAAGTTAAGATGTATATCTTAAGCCCTAAAGGAAACAACTAAACATATATAGCAATAAAATCATTAAAGATATTAAAATGCAATATTAGAAAATATTCAATTAATGAAAAAGAAGGCATTAATGCAAAAAAAATAAAGGTGAGACATAGAAAAACAACAACTTAAATGGGAAGTGTAAATTCAATTATATTAATAACAAATGTGAATGGACAAAACAATCCAATCAAAAAGCAGAGATTGTCAGACTGGGTTAAAAAAAAGGATCCAAATATATGCTGTCTACAAGAGACACAGGTTATTGTCAGAATTACAGATAGATTGAAAGTAAAATAATGAAAACATATGCACCATGCATAAAGCTGGAGGGACATTTTATTATGCTAAAACTATCAATCCATCAGGAAGATATAACAACTATAAACATATGTGCACCTAACAATAGAGCACCAAAGATATGAAAGAAAAACTGACAGAAATGAAAAGAGAAATATATAGTCGTCCTTCAGTATCCACAGGGTATTAGTTCCAGGACTTGCCATGGATATCAAAATCTATGGATGCTCAAATCCCTTATATAAAATATAAAATGGTATAGTACAGTCGGTCCTCCATATCTGCAGGTTCTGCATTTGTGAATTCAATCAACAGCCAATTAAAATTCAATCCACAGATGCAGAACCTGTGGATACAGAGGGGTGAGTGTGTTTACATAAAGTTCCCCCTATCACATCATCCTTAAACCCTGGCCAGCATTTATTATAAGACCCCAAATGCAGTTTGGGGAATACTTGAGAGAGGATTCATTCTTTTATAGTTTCTATTTTTAAAAATTAATATAACTAATAGTTTGCTTAATAAAAGGCAAAAAGTTTAAATTTGATAAAACCAAAATAAGCTGTGGATTGCTTTTGTTACTTCTTAATCAGTTCTTTTGGCATTAAAAAGACACAATCTCAGATTATTTCTTTGGTTAAAAAAAAGCAAACAAAAAACCCCAGAAATCCCTTGACAGGCGTAGCCCTACAGGAAATCTTTATAGGGCAATGTCCAGATTCAAAAGATCCACCAAAGCCTGAAATTTTGTCCTATGGTTACTAGAATTGTGTATATTTAGAGGACATTGATTTTGTTTAACAGCAGGTATACTGAGATGCAATTCACAAAATTCACCTTTTTAAAGTGTACAATTCGCTATTTTTTTATATAGTCACAGAGTTATGCAACAATCATAACTATCTAATATCAGAACATTTTCATCACCCCCAAAAGAAACCCTGTACCCATTAGCAGTCACCTTCTGTCCCTTCTCCCCCAACCTCTGGCAACCACTAAACTTCTTTTGTGTGTATGTGGATTTACCTATACTGGACATTTCATATAAACGAATCACATATTATGTAACATTTCATGACTGGTTTCTTTCATTTAGCATAATGTTTCCAAGGTTCATTTATGTTGTAGCAGATATCAATATTTCATTATTTTTATGGTCACAAAATATTCCATTGTATGGATATACCACAATTTGTTTATTCACTCATCAGTTGGTAGACATTTGGGCTGTTTCTACCTTTTGGTTATTATGAATAATGCTACTATGAACATTCATGTACAGGTTTTTTTGTGACCATGTGTTTTCAATTCTCTTGAATATATTCCTAGGAGCAGAATTGATGGGTCATATAGTAATTCTGTGTTCAACACTTTGAGAAACTGCCAGGCTGTTTTTCAAAGTGGATACACCAATTTACAATTCCACCAGGAATGTTATAAAGGTTCCAGTATCTCCACATCCTTACTGAGATCTCTCATTTTCTTTTTATTTTAGTCATCCTAATGAGTTTGAAGTAGTATCTCCTTGTGATTTTGATTTGCATTTCCCTAACGACTAATGATATTGAGCATCTTTTCATGTGCTTATTGTCCATCAGTATCTTTTTTTTTTTCCCAAGAAATGTTGATTCAAATACTTTGCCATTTTAAAATTGGGTTATTTTTCTTTTTATTGCTGAGTTTTGTTTTTATATACTCTGAATACAAGCCTCTTATCAAATATACGATTTGTGAATATTTTCTACTATTCTGTGGGTTGTCTTTTCACTTTCTTAACATTAATATTATATTTAATGCTACCCCTCTGTTTTTATTTAAAATGAATGAGAAAGAACACAACATTGGTACAAATGTGTAGATACAAGTGCTCTGGAGAAAGGGCAGAAATGCAAGGCAAGGAAAGAGTCTTGGGTTTTAGTGCAAATCACGCCATTCTCAATGCCATAACACCAAATCTGTACTTGCAACACAGCAAAATATGTCTACCTGCTATATTCCATTTCTAAAATCCAAGACTTCTGAACTCAAGTCAGAATCTGCCATCAAAAATCCAATCTATCATGAATTCCTGCACTATGAATATCTCCAGTAGAGAGCACTAATGTTTCTTGAATATTTTGTGTAAGTAGCTTTAAGCTAGAAAAGGCTTAGGAAGCAGTCATGACCCTTTTCCATTCCCACACACCTGGGAACATAAGACACAGACATTTATTCCACATTCATTAACGATTTATAGAGCACTCACTCCCCTCAGGTACCATGTTAGTCCTTGGGATCCTGAAGAGGAAAAGATATACTTCTTAATCTCAAGGAATTTAGAGTCTAGTGAAGAAACTTATCTCAATCTCCCAATAGCCCCGTCTTCCATCAGTCAAGGAAAGCATTTACTAACTACTCATGCACTTCCCCATCTCTAACCACATACATATATGGTAGAAAAATGCCTGGACTGTCTTCACTTGAAAACAGTAAGTACAGGAGGGCCTTAGAGATAATCTAGTCAAAGCCTCTCATTTTATACATGGAAACTCTAAACCCAGTAAATTACTTCCCCAAGATCATGATAAAAGCTAAGATTAATATGGGATTTACTATGTACTTGGAGCTACTCTAACCATACTATTCATTTAATCTTTACAACCCATTTTCCAAGAAAACTAAGGCACAGAGAAATTAAGTAATGACAAACGTCAAGCAGCTCATAAGGGCAAAGCCACGATTTGAATCCAAGTAGTCTTAATCCAGAATCCCTGCTTTTACACTATGCTGTGTTCAAGTAACTGTTTCCAAAGGTAGTCATGACTTTCTGACTCATGTCTTTATACTGTCTTGTTACTTTATGCTAGCAAAATGGTTTCCAGCATCTCTAAAGCCAATCCTTTGGTCAAAAATTATCAAAGAAATCTTAAGATATTATAGCACTTTAAAGTCACAAGACACTCAAGTTGGAAAAAGTGGCCCAATTCGATGTGGATATATATGTTACCAGGAGGAAGAGATGAAGACATATATAGCCATGAGAAATATAATAAGTAATCTTGTAATAAGTAATTTTTTAGCTAACTTTGATGAATGTTGCCACCTGTATATCATTCCCTTGTCTTCTTGACTCACCCCCATATACTCCCTCCCACTTCCAAATCCCAGTCTTTTAAATTTGTTGATTTTTCAATCAAGTAAGAACATGTTAAAATATGAGAACTAAAGTGGACAGAGCTAGGGGTTAAATCCTGAGATGACCCTAGAATACACAAGATAGAGAAGATGTGCATTTCAGAAGTCTCGGACTTCATTTCATTTCACTCTTTCATTTATCACCCAGCAAATACTTGTTTTGTGCCTACTATGTTCAAAACACTGAACCTGTTTCTGAGGATGCACTAGTCCATGTGATGGATGTGACCTTTGCCCTCCTGAGTTCCACAGTCTCGCAGCATTCCTCCAGAGGATGTTAGGGATCTGTAGTTAAGCAGTTGTCAACTTTCAACCTTTTGGGCCTCTGAATGATGACTGAGCTGCAGGAGGATTAACAGAGTGACTCAGCAAGGCTAGAAACTGCTAATAGATGCCATCACTCTTAGGTATACAGACTATAGAGGTAAGAGCATATTGTTTAGAAACGCCTATAATACACTATTTGAGTAATTTGCATGAACTATAAAATAGTCCATAAATAGAAATTATTTGTATTATATTTTGTCCTTGAAGACCCTAGAGAACAAAATATTATATCTGCTTATTGAATTGGTAAGTTAAGGAAATCCAGGAATTTTATTTGACAATTGAGTTCACTCAAAGGAGATAAAATTATAAATTTCCACCCACCCATATATCTGTTTTCATCCTTCAGTTTGCTTCTGCCTCATCTTTACTTGTAATCAAACTGTCTGTAACTCCCCCACCTACACAGAGGCCTTTGTCAGCCACCAAAAGCTGTTCTGCTCATCAAAACAACAGGCTTCCTTTGAGCCCTAAGTAATTTACCCATTAGGTCTGAACTTCTCTGAGAAGTCTTCCCTACTTTAACCCACTCTTTCCTCTACCAGTGTAAGACCTGACTACCTTTGCCCTTCAATTTTGTAATGAGATAAAGGACACCTGGTTTATTATCTTACTATTCTTTTTTATAAGGTAACCTAGTTATATACAGCTATTATAAAGTGTATTTGAGTTGTAGGTTCTGAACCATGATAATATCCTGTATTAGGAGATCCTACTTGGCCCCATATTTGCTCATATAACCAGCTACCTATTTGCCTCTATTTTTTTAAGTTTTAAAAACTTTAAGCTTCTTCAGGGCACATGTCTTATTGCTCTATTATGCTCCAAAAACAGCAATTTCATGCAGATGGTGAATTGGATGTAAAGAAGTCTGCAGAGAGAAGTTAGTAGAAGAAGAAGCAGATAATTCAAAGGTGTGTCTGCATTTGGGTACGTAGAGTTCAGGAGATAAAGCCAGAGAGTATGGTGCTGTGGGGACACACTAGAGTTTGGTTAGTCAGTCCTCACTGATTTATCATGTCCAGTCTTATATTCCCTGGAGGCGTGCTGGGAGTCTATAGACCCCAGGAGGGCAAAGATCACATCTATCACATGGACCAGTGTACCCCCAAAAACCAGTATAGTGTTTTGCACGTAGTAGGCACAGAATAAATATTTGTTGGATGGTAAATGATTAAAATGAAATGAAATCTGAGATATCTGAAACGTGAACTATACTTATCTTCTTTCCTTATACAGTCCAGGATAGATATATTAAACACATTGGAAATTAGAAACTCCTGCCTAGACTGTTAGTGGCTTGCCCTAGGCCTCATGGCCAGAAGAGCCACCAGTAGAACCCAAGACACCAGGTTCTGTGTTCTTTCTGGCATATATCTCTTTCTCCTCCATCTCTAAAATGCTCTGAATCTTGTTCTTTTACAATTTATTTTTATTTTTTAAAATTCTTTATAAACCACATATATATATTATATATATATATATATATAATATATATATTAGCTCCTACTCTTACAGAATCATTTTATATGAGAATTGAAGGCTAGTGTTCGATGTGTATTATAATTAACAGATGGCCTTATATTAGGCCAAGAAGCACACACACACAGAAGCACATACACAGACAGCTGTTGAGAAAAAAAGGGTGGGAGTTGGTGGAGAGAGTCACTGTCTGGCTGGTGTTAGACCTGGGGACCCTCAGATACCAGCTGCTTTTACAGTACCAGGAAACTTTTTGACCAGATTTCAACATGGTTTAGGGAACACAGATTGAATCCTCACAGGGATCTCAGCAAGCATTGTCTCAGCCACTAGCAGAACTCCTCCAGGCTTTTTTTAGACCACTTTGCAGGAGCTGAGGGGCACCAGCTCTGCTTTAATTCTAAGCTTTCAGTCTGGCTTCATTTGCAAATATTTTCTTAGAAGTCTTCTTTTTATGGATGGGAAAGGGACAAGAGTCAATAATTGGCTGGCTGCTGTGTGGTGGATTCCAATATGTGACCCAGATGACAGTACAAAGTCTTTAAATGGGATGCGTAGGAAGCTTCCAAAGAAATATTTGGGCATCTTCCCAGAAGACAGATCAACTGGGAATGTTGGGCATCCTGCTGCAGGAATTCTTGTTTTTCCTTTGGAGAAGAGGCTGGAAAGTCGTCTTCCTAGCCCCTGTCTCATAAGGAAAGGGCAGTGTATACTTAAGGCAGAGGGGGCAATCAGCACAGTGGGTAGTAAGAACACAGAGTAACTAGTCATGAATATTCCATACTGGGACCATGATAAAGGATCAACTCACACAGAAGTGCACAGCCGGCCCTGCGCAATTAGCTTCTAGTCAAGCTACCTTATTCCAAAAACATGTGCAATACTCATCCTATCTTTGGAATTCTCACTACTGAGCTCATTCTCAGGTGTCATTCTCAGAATTTTCCGCAGGCCCAAGGAAAGCTCATGTTAAACCTCCACAACCAGGAGATTGAAAAGGTCAGGAAAACGTGGTGAAGTGTTTGGTCAAAAATAAATAAAAAGTCTTTATCAGTGACAATATGCTCAGTCATATACAGCTGAACCAGGAGGATTCTGGAAAACGTTCTGAGAATGCAAAACCCTGAATGCATTCTTGCTCTTATTCTTTTCTTCTGATCTGATGTCTTGGTAGAACTAACAAACTTGAACCATAACGCTCAGAAAATAGTTAAAAGTAATATTTCAATTTAGAACCTTAAAGCTAGCCAAACTTCTTCAGACCCAAGTTCATATGATTCTCCTCCAACCCTACATAGCCCACCAACCTCCTCTCCCCTTTAAGATGCTATATGCTATCCGGATAAATCTTCTCCACTAGAGTACATATCTTTAAGGAAAGGAATTATTATATTTATCTTGGTATTCTCCCTCACCTCTGTCAGATGTCCAGTGTTTTCTTTTATACACTGCAGACATTCAATGTTTAATTAATTTAAAGAAATAGAGGATTTTTCATTATCAGAAATCAGTTTAGAATTAGAAAAGAACTGTTAATACTGGATCATATTCTGCCTTCCATTAATCATAAAAATTCTCAAGACAAAGAGAAAATGGAACCCTTATCAAGGCAGCCGCATGGAGCACAGCTTAATGCTGATGTCACTCAGATTATTTTTTTTCAGGGAATCAGCTCAAAAGGGACCTGCCAAACCCAGGAGTTAGTTGATTACTTCATGTGGGTCATGCAGTTCAACAACCAGATGACCAAATTGCAGTGATCCTTTTATTTCTATTATTTGTGTCATTCGACAGAGGAACCAGCCACATGTGCTGTCCATAGTCATCCTCTTTTTCATATGAACGTGATCAACCTACCACTAGCTATTCTACTCAATGGGATGTTGTAGAAAATAGAGTATTTCTACTTCTGCTTCTTCTAGACAGTCTCGGCTTACCAGAAAGAGATTGACTGAGCCCTGATTGGTCATTTTAAGACAATATTTGGGGTAGATAAGACAAAGGTATAGGATTTAGTCTTTCTAAATTTTGCTTCTCTTTCAATACTTAAAGTTTCCCTTTCTTCATGAGACTTTGTCTATTACCATGTGCACTGATCCCTCTCTTCATTGGAGCATAAGTAGCACTTGATTGTTTTCTATGTGTTCATCTAACTTATGAGCTGCTGAGGTCAGGGACAAAGTTTGATGCTTTTCTGGTATTGTCCACGATGTCTAGCATATTGATGGTGACATAAGTGCTTCATATCTGTGATGGGACTTTTAAACACTATTTTAGACTTCAACGAATTTGGCTGTGGAAATAGTGACTGAGTCTTTTAGAATTTCCTTGGATCAGAATAATTGACTTTCTCTGATCAAAATAATTGATCAGAGTCCCTTAGAGAATTTCAGATACTCCTCTAAGGACAGCATATTTCAAGACTCCACCCGTCCTGCTTTCAAAGAGATTACAGTGTAGTAGAAAAACTGGGCACAGGCATAAAAAGTCAAACAGTATTTTTATTTCTCATTATAAGGCCTACCCAGGGCCAATAATTTCTAGTTACTACTAAATACTCTTCTTTATGAGCTTGAATCATGTGCAGAGTATTAAAGTTCTATGAGAACAGCATTTGGGGTCATTCATTTTTCTCCTGTGATATAAGCAGGAGCTTATATGAAGTGAAACAGAAGGAAGAAGAAACAAGAGAAACACCTGTTTGATGCTACAGTTTCAGAGGAGGATTCCCAGAAGCAATATATCACAAAATCAGAAGCCCAATTTCTTCAGTGTCAGTAATAAATGTTGTCACCATGGAGAGTGATTTTGTTAATGAGAATTGGAATAAATACATTCATAAGCCACATATCTGAGATGAACCCAGAGCTAATACAGTTTTAATGAACTTGAGCACTTTAACTTCCTGCTAATGGTGACTTGGGTTACCAAGCATGGGAGTCACTTTTTTATTCATACCCTCATGGCAATTGGAATCTTAACAGATCATCTAGTTTTTAATCTCTTATTTTATAGAGGAAGAGGCTGAGTTCCAAGGAGGTTAAGTTACTACTCCAAGTCACACAAGTAGTGATATTGCTGTGATAGAAGAATGGATTCTCTGTTCGCGGTTTTGGAAGGGGAGACAATATGCCTTTCTAAACATTCAAAGACACATATGGAAAATTAGACATTTAAAAATTTTAATGCCATGACTTTACAACCAATCAGTATTTCTCATAGCACTCATTTTCCTCGTTTCATATTTAATTCTGAATACTTTCTATCTTCCTCTCCAGGTTGTAAGCCGTTTGAGGACCAAATTCAAATCTAAATTAGCTTAACAGATCTGTACATACACAGTGTCTCACCCTCAGAAGTTCGATAAAGACTCTATCAATGACTAAATGAAGAAATGCTCTTTCAGCCTTTCCTCCAAGACAGCCGCCAACCCAGAATGGAGTGGACAAGGAGGGAATAGAGCAGTGGTGTCACAAAGACAACCCTCTTATTCCCTTTTGGGGTAATTTAAATTGTAGTCCTAATCTCAACAGTCTCTGTCTGACACCACTTGGTCTCATATAACTCAGTCGTTCCATTTTCTTTACTCCCATTTATACAAAATGATCAGATATGCTCCAAATGCTGAGCCTTTTATAGTCTTTATTTTATTCCTTTTGGAGGTTCCCATACCTTTGTTTTTAATGGTAATGTGATTGCCATAGCAACTCAAAGATATAAATGTTGCCTAATTGAATCGCAGTGTTGAGGATGATAGTCTGCAAAAAGACTGACTTAAATCTGGGGTGGGGATGAGAGTAGGGGGTGAATGAGGATGATAAAAATTTTGTCCCCCGAATTCCTGGGTTTGGATTACTTTTTCGTTTGTTCTGTAAGGCACATTATAACTTTTCCCACTTAGAGGGAGAAGAGCGGGTCAGTAGATAGGGTAGACCGGCAGTTTCTTAGCAGTAAAAGCCTAGTTATGAGTAAAGCGAGACCCCTCTATCACGTTGTTCCCTCCGCATCCCGAGGATAACGACATATTGAGAGAGACGGATGCTATTGGAGGCCCAGAATCTTAAGCCGCTTAGTTTGGTACAACTGTAAACTGCCACACAGGGGCTCGGCCCTGCATCTTAAGTACGCAGTATAAGGAAAGGTAAAGGGATTTCCCGCAGCTCCACCCGAGCCTTCCCTTCAGGTTCAAAACACGTTATGTAAATAACAAGTTACTCTGGGTGCACATGTGAGAAGGCAGTGGTCCGACACATAAATGTACTTCCAAAGTCCCTTGCATGTGCACCTGGGTAGCCCTAAGCCCCTCTGCCGTCTCTTGAAAACAGCCCCCCGCTTTTCTAGCCCCAGCCGAGCGGGCCGGGCGGCCACATGGCGCGCTCCCGGGGTGATGGCAGCCGCGCTTTGTTTCCATCAGCAAGGGGTGAGTCACAGGCCCCCGCAGTCCCTAAGCTGGGCAAACACTCGGGCCGAGGCTGCTGCAAATTTAACAGCAGGAGCAACTACCGAAGCAGCTGCTGCCCTCTTCTCCCCTTCCTCCTTCTCCTCAGCCGCCACCGCCGCCGCACGGCCAACGCCTCCGCCTCCTGCCTCCGCCCAGTCCCCTCCTTCTCCCCCCGCGAACTTAGTCAGCGGTTCGCGCCGCCGCGCCCCGATTGGCCGGCGGAACACGCCGCGTCACAATGGAGCCGGTTGGAGGCGGTGAGCCTGGCAGCGCTGGGGCTTCCCGCTGAGCCCGCAGCAGCCGGCAGCAAGGAAGTGCGGGCGCGGGGCCGCCGCCGGCGCGCCCGGAGCGGCGCGGGGCGCACCCCGCGAGGAGCGCCGGATCCCGGGGCCGGAGGCACGCAGGTAGGTCGGGGCGAGACGCCCCTGGTCACCGAGGAGGAGCCGAGCCGACCCAGTTGGTGGGGGCGGAGGACCGGGTGAGGGGACGCAGCAGGTGGGGGTGGCCGAGCAGGTGCGGTTACCTGTCCGCGCCTCACCTGCGAGCCGGGCCTGCGGGCAGGTGGCTGGGCTAGAGAGATGAGGCGCGGTTTTGCCACTCCCTCGTCTCTGGGCTAGAAGTGATACCCCCGAGGGACTTCTGGGTGCTGGGATCATTCGGGGCAGGAGGAGTGGGCGGCGCGACGGTGCGGTCGCATGTCTCCCCCAGCAGTCACGGCGCCGCACCTGAGTGTGAGTCCTCAGGGTGGTGCGGAAACCGGGTTCTGGTTTCCTGGGCTGGAGTCTTGCCCTCCCTAGATGAGCAGACCTCTCCGGAGGGCGTCCGCGCTTGGGTCGCTCTCCTTTGCCCCCTGCCCTGGCGCTGTTGGTTGGCAAACATTTTCTGCTCGTGGGAAATCTACAATTGTTCGCCTACAGTTTAACGGTGGTGTTGGCATTCGTTTGTTTGAAGGAGAAGGGAGCAACCTATACCCATTTCGAGGGAGTAGCTAAGAGTTTCCCCTTACTGGGCTGCAGTTGAGCAGGTGCTGAGAGGTCAGAAGGGGGGAGGCTGGGTGTTGGCTCATCACTCTGTGTCCTCACCTGACTTCCCAAAGTCCATAGGTTGCCTTTAGTCAGATGACATTTGTGGAAGACTTCTTTGTGGTCAGAAAGACTCCCTCTCAGCAGCCCCCTTCCCACCCCCCCCAAAAAAAGGATAAACCTGATTTAAAAACGAAAACCTACCTGTGAACTTCCTTGAATAAATTCGCCTTGCCAAAAACTTTTTTTTTAAGTCCGTAAAAAGATATCGGTATGAAAATTTTATTTATTTATTTTTATTGATTTTTTTTGCGGTACGCGGGCCTCTCACTGCCGTGGCCTCTCCCGTTGCGGAGCGCAGGCTCCGGACGCGCAGGCCCAGAGGCCATGGCTCACGGGCCCAGCCGCTCCGCGGCATGTGGGATCTTCCCAGACCGGGGCACGAACCCGTGTCCCCTGCATCGGCAGGCGGACTCTCAACCACTGCGCCACCAGGGAAGCCCTGAAATTTTTAAATTGCAAATAGTTAACCAACTTAAAATAGGCAAAGTGTACACTGCTTTCTAAGAGGAAATGAAATGGTATGTGCCTTTATCAGACTGTTAGGTCTCCTAAAACCTAAGTGTCAGGTTGTAGTACACAGAAGCAATCAAACTGCAGTATAATTGTTTAAAAATTCCAGTACCCTCCACGTGCTGAGTTTCCACCTCCTGAGAACCGAAAGTGCTCTTTGATTTGTGAGTGCCAAGGTGACTTTCTTTTGCCCCTGGCTTCCCTAGTCAACAGCTTCACCCTTGAAGGAATATAAAATGTCAGCCAATCCTACAAGTGCCTGGGCCCCTAACATATCAGACGTTACTCTTAGTTCAGGTAATGAGGGGGACAGTGTTGTTGCTGAGTGTACAGTTGAGTCATGATACCTACTATCCATCTACTACATGTTAGAATTAAATTTACTATTCTTTGAAACGTTCTTTTTTTCTTAAATTGGAAAAGTGTTCCAACATGTCCAGCCTAACAGGAAGATTCTCACATTGGGAGTGTTTTCATTTGACTAGTTAAGATTTGCTTTTTAAAGACCATTCCCCTCCCCATTGCTGTTTCATTCCTCCGAATCCTCAGAATGAAAGCACCAACGTTAATTAAAATGAAAAGGGCCCTAATCAATATCACTGGAAAAGAGTACCAGGTCTTTCAAGTTTTTTTTTTTTTAAATAGAATTTATTTTTTAGAGCAGTTTTAGGTCCGCAGCAGAATTGAGAATAACTGCAGAGAGTTCCCATGTACCCCCTGCTCCCATTCATGCATAGCCTCCCCCATTATCAACATCCCCCACCAGAGTCAGTACACTTGATACAATAGATAAACCTACACTGAGACATCATTATCACCCAAAGACCATAGTTTAGATTAGTGTTCACTCTTGGTGTTGTACATGCTATGGGTTTGGCCAAATATATAACAACATGTATCCACCATTATAATATCATCAGAGTATGATACTATATCATATTATCACTGCCCTAAAACTCCTCTGTGATCTTCCTATTCATCCCTCCTGCCCCCCCAACCCCTGGCAACCACTGATATTTTCACTGTGTCCACAGTTTTCCCTTTTCCAAAATGTCTTATAGTTGGAATCAGTCTGTAGCCTTTTCACATTGGCTTCTTGCACTTAGTATTATGCATTTAAGTTTCCTCCATGTCTTTTCATGGCTTGATAATTTTTCTTTTTAGTACTGAATAATATTCCGTTATCCCTCCACATTTTTTTAGGCTGTGTGGGTATTTTCCTGCAGTGGTTTGAAATTTGTGATTTTTTGTTTTGTTTTCTGGAGTTGAAGGTTGGAAATAATATGTAGAAGATTCTTGCTTGAGCCAAAATTTTTATTTATAAAAAAGTTTTTGTAATTTTAAAATCTTTTTTGATGGTATCCAAGTATTTCTATGTTCCTTTTTGATTTTTTACTGCCCATAAAAAATAGCCTATTTAATATCTGATGTTCATTTAGTGTTTCTCAAGTTGAATTTCCAAATTTATTTTTTGCTTCTCTTTCCAGCATCCTTCTAGCTTACACTGATATTATCAGAAACAAATGTATGCTGAATCTGTCGTGTTAACTCCAGACTCGGTGGCATGGTTTTCATTGCCTCCTATATAGCATGTCCCTCGCTGCTCTCCTGACGCAGGGAGTATTGCTTACTCTGCAAACAGTACAGACCTGCGACCACTCATAGGAATTTGGGAGGCCCAATTATAGTATAGAATTTCTTTAACCAGTTGTAAAATGCATTCTAATTTCTGTCATGTCTGTTTTCATATTGCTGCCTTTTCTTTTATTGCTATTGCCCACTTGCATTTTATTCCCTATCTATATTTTCGAAACTTCCTACACGCCTTTATTATGACTTAGGTTTTCTTCTCGTGTTTAAAATAATGTCTTTGGCAGACATAACAACTTATTTTTCCTTTTCTGGATCATTAAGATTGATCTTAAATAAAATTAGACCTAACTCCAATCACTGTATCTCTCTGCTAAGTTCTTTTCAGTGCTGTTCATTTAGAAATTGAACAAAGGGTGATAATAAACTCCCTGTTCTATGACTTCCTCTTATTTAGGATTCTACTCAATTGCAACACAATTTAAATTCACTTCTGCAATGCTGTTGTGAACCCATGTAAAGGAAATGAATTAAAATGAGTTGTCAGAGCTTCAACCTTGACCTTTACTTTGGCCTTTTTGGTCTTGATATGGGTCATGTGATTCTGCTTGATATGGGTCATATGATTCTGCTTGTTTCTTTCCAGACTGTGTATCTTTGAACTTCATCTCCTGCTTCTTCAATTTCAGGATTCCTTGTAATTCTTTGTTGTTTGTTTCATCCTGTGGCCATTTTCAGGGCTGTATTCTTCAATGCCCACTCCTCGGTCAACAGCATCTTTCAGAGACATTATCAGCTACACAGCTTCTATTTCTCTTCTCTTTCCAGCTCCATGCAGGTGACTGAGATCTTCCTCAGTCCATCTACGATGGAGACTAAATTTTTTACTGTCGAGTAGCATATTCCCTTTGATTGTCTCAGGTGTGCAGATTTGAAAGCATATTCAAACCTTCCTTCTTATCTTCTTTCAAATTTTTTTCAGCATTTTTACATCTCCCCCTCAAGTCTATTGCAGATTATAATCAGGAGTTCTTCAGGCTTCTGCCTAAGAGCGTGAACTGTGCAGACTGATGAGCCTGTGTCTGAACCCTACGCTATCACTTTGGATGGGTTGCTGGATTAGTTAAGATTAGCTGTCAGTTACAGAGACCTCAAAGAAAAATTGCTTAAACAAAGTGATGTTTGTTTCTCTTTTACATTAAAAAAAAAAGCTTATGGAGAGACAGTCCAGAGCTGGTATTATGACTTTACAGGTCCTCTGAGACCTAGGCTGGTTCCACCTTTTAGAACTACCAAACATCAAATGAGGCCCTCAATCTCATGGTCCTAAGCGGAACTTCAGCCATCACATCCAGGTTCCAAGTGTAGAAGGGAAGATGAAAGGAAGGGAAGAAGATGGGAAAAAGCAAGAGCCCAGGGTCTCTTAAGGAAATTTCCTGGAGGCTGTCATACATTTCTTGTTAAATCTCATTGACCAGACTTTAGCAATA
Source organism: Tursiops truncatus (assembly GCF_011762595.2). Lineage (NCBI taxonomy): Eukaryota > Metazoa > Chordata > Mammalia > Artiodactyla > Delphinidae > Tursiops > Tursiops truncatus. The sequence goes on along the minus strand of NC_047034.1, from coordinate 105,499,241 downwards.
TGACCTCATCTAGCTGGAATAGAGACTGGAGAATATTGTCCTTACTGGAGACAACCTTATGCCCAGCTAAAAGGTGGGATTTTCGCATCCTTAGTGAGATGGGGGAAAGGAACATTGGAGTAGTCGAACACCACTGTTATTCTACACCTTTTTTTTTTCTTGACTATTGTTATCCATCTCACAGGATTCTTAGGATTAAAAGAACTCTTAACATGAAAGCATCTAATCCAGTATCCAGTATCTGGCATAAAGCAAGCTTTCAGTAAATGTTAGTTCATATTCCTCCTTATTCCTTGTTCATGAATTGTCTCATTTCTCTACTACCACATCGTTGGCATCCAAATCCTATTTTAAATACTGGCCCCAATCGATGGTACTAGACTGTAGTCTTGTACCTTATCATGGGAGGGAGCAACGCCTTATTACTCAATGTCACACCTATTTCTTAGCTTATAGTGTGGCTTAGATTTAAGATATAGCTCTTGGAATCAAAACGATCTGGGTATGAATCCTGGCTCTCCCACTTACTCAGTATGCCTCTTGCATCCTCAATTTCCTAATCTGTAACCTGGGGGTAAGATTCAGATATGAGGAGTAAATGAAAAAAATGTATGTAGATTACCTAATAAACTGTGCCTGATGAAGTAAGTGGTAGCTTTTCTTTTTTAATTTGGCCTAATCTAGATGAACCTTTTTGAAAATGAGCTCTTATTCCATTAAAAAAAAGTTTTAAAATTGGTCACCTCCATACATATCCAAATGAGTATTGTTAAATTGTTAGTCAGACTTTTTGAGAATTGTCCCCAAAATCAGTTTAAACCTAGCAAAGTCTTTCCTGTATGTGTGTGTGTGTGTGTGTGTGTGTGTGTGTATATATATATATATATATATATATATATATATATAAAAACCAGAATAGCTCAGCTTTAACCTTTTCCAGCCTTGATTTGAATGATTTTTTGCCACATGCACTCTCAGAAGCAGAAACGTTCCACCAATGAGTATATTTCATAGTATTTTTTTCCAGCAGCTATTTGTTAAGCACCTACTGTGTGCCAGACACCGTGCCGGGTTCTAGGGACACAACAGTAAGCAAAAATGCACGTGGTCCATACCACCATGGAGGTTACAGGTTACTGGGGGAGACAGGAGAATCAATCACTGCAAATACATGAAAAATTGCTACTACCAACATTATTAGGAAGGAGATATACAGGTGTCGTGAAAGTATGTGCAAGCGTCTTATGGTTGGAGGTTGTATGGTGACTTTAGGAACAAAAATTGGCCAGGGAGCGGGAGCAGAGATGTTGTGGAAGTGTGGCTTGAAATGAGCTTGGACGTGAGATGAGCCTGCCTTAAGCAGGGATCAGAGTGTGCCACAGGTTTCCAGCACCGTTCCAAAGCGGCCGTAATGTTTGGAGTCATCTTTAAGTGTTCATAATATATAACTTCTCCATGTGATCCTCTGAAAGGGGTCACCTAATTCAGGAACAATTTAATTCTTTTCTAATTTATTCATGCTATATTGACAGACTTTAAATTCAGCTACTTTTTTCTTTTGGATACACCAAGCAGATGCATCTGAGAAAACTGGCTGTAAAGTAGGATCTTTTCAAAGAGGGTCAGAGGGTTGATCTGCATCACCCTTAGCGAGGGGAATTTGAAGGCATTTGGCTGAATGGGGGCACATGAAGGAATGTTGGCAGAATAGGTAGACCACAAAGCAGCAGTGGAAGATGACCACAGGAGGGGAGGCGTAGGCAGTGTGTGCCAGAGAGCTGGCTGGACTGCTGTGCTTGGGATGCGCGTCTCAGAGCCAGCAGGCAGCCGAACATCCGGTCTCTCCAAGGCTTTCAGGCTCTCATTGACAGGACCCAGCTTGGCACCTTGGCACTGGGGTACCATTTCTCCTTATCCTCTCCAGCTGAGCTCATGGGGCATCCTTTGGGGAAAATGTTACCTCTCTAGTCCCTTTGAGGGCCTTGGAGGGTGGCTGGGAGGCTCTGCTCCCGTGTAACATGTGAGGACATGACGGAGCCTTGGGGGCAGAATCGCCTGCCATTGGACTGCAGGTTATTTCTTGCTCTGAGCAGATGAATTCTGTTCATCTGAAGATTTTAAAGTTCATCTCTCTAGGCAAAACTAAGTGAGTTTGTTCCTGGCCCTATTTCAATGCCGAAATAGGCAACTGAGCAATGACTTGTCTTCGAAAAGTGTGAGTCATGATGCAGTTTCTGGATGCACAATGCTGTGCTTGGTGGGCAGGTTCCCAGAGTATTTATGCTCTGCTAGCACTGCCCTAAGGGGGCTCAAGGCTTTCACCTCCGCCCTCCCAGGAATGCCTTTGGAGCTGGGGCTTCCTGTCGCTCACCACTTGCCAGTATTTGGAATTCCTCCTCCAGGGCACACCAACCTTGTTCCTACCTCTGGGGCTTCTCAGTTGCTGCTCTCTGCCTGGACGCTCTTCTCTTATGAATCTGCGTAGCTGCTTCCTTCTCAATGGAAGGTCAGCTCCAATGACCTCAGGTATAGTTTCCCTGATCACCTCAGATAAAGTACCCTTGCCATTCTCCGTCCTAGCCTTTCAGGCTTTGGTTTATTGTTTGCTGGCTTGTTTATCTTCTGTTTCCCTCCCCGCCCACGCCAGAATACAAGTTACGGGAAAGCATGGATCTTGGCTCGCTTGTATATCCGCCGTTAAGCCTGGTGTGTCCTGGACTCCCCAAACTGCTACATGTGATTTGGGGCAAAAAAAAAAATTACCCCTTTGAACTTAAAATGGGGATGATATCACCGGTGCTACCTGCCTTATAGAACAGGAAGGGCCTGGAGTTAGTGTACCAAAGATACCCTTTCCCCCACCAAAACTTGCTAATCATCTTTAGATTCCATATTTTTGCAAATAGCAATACCATTTACCCAATTACATAACCCTAAAATGCGTAGAACTCACTCTGGGCTTCTCTTTGCTTTGTTCCCCCCTTAACTGCTCCTTAAAGGATGGTGACCAGTTTGTCCAGAGGCCACACCCTTAAGGTACCTCCCAACAGTGCCCTTCCTTTACAGTCTCTTGACTGCCTTGAGTCTTTTCCAGGACTGCTGCTAATTGCCTCCAAATGGTAGTTCAGTTTGTAGTCTTTCCTATCTTCCCCCCACAAAATTGGCTGTTCACACAACAGGAAAATAATCATTGTGAAAGGCAAATTTCATACCACGACTACCTGGTTTAATAATCCTTTAATGACTTGCTTTGCCAAAGGATGGATTCCAAATGCCTTGGAGAGCCATATAATACAGTCTTCCTCCGTCTGCTTCTACAACTCTCCAGCTTCACCTCTCACTGCCCCCCGCTCCCCCCACCCCCGTCATTTCTAAATCACCAACGCGTGCACCATGGACACAGCGTGCACAGTAACACCCCCATGCACCAGCCATCCTAAACTGTCTGCAGTGCAGAGGAAGGTACAAGGTAGCCAGATGGCTTCACTCCGTGGCTTTTTTTTCCTTTTCTCTCTCTGTGTTCATATCCCCTTGTCAAACACCTGCCCATCTTTCAAGAGTCAGTTCAAGCATACCTATTGTGAAAGACCATTCCAGACCCTTCCCTCTGCCTACCACTCGTAGGAGCTCCTGAATCCCTTCCCTGTGTTGCCTCTGATGCTTGTGCATCTGTTATATTCCCTCTGCCAGAGAATGCCTCTGCCTTCTCCTAGGTGCTCCTTCATGATAAAGGATGAATTTTGTTCATCTCCCGAGTGAGCTTCCTGAGCCAGGCATTATACCTGGCATGTAAACTGATATGTGGGAAAGAATTAGGCAATAAAATTCAGTATACTTATTATCTAGTCCAGGGCTTTGTTTCAATAATGTACTTTTGACTGGTATTTGGAAATCTGAAAGATTTCCTTGAAGGTTAGAAGTAGGAAGAAGAGTTATTGTATATATGCTGTTAATAGATATCAGTTGAATGACCAAAATATTTTGTTAATGAGCTAGTGTTTACTGAACGTTTACTGTGTTTAGAGTTCTGGATTTGGCCATTTGCAGGGGATGCTTGACTCAGGGGTTGGACTTTACTGAAATAACTCTGGCTCTTTCTATTAGAAGTCAAAAGTTTAGATGGTCAGCACAGGTTCTTGGCTTACAGGCAGTTTAGGATCCCCAAGGGTGCTTTCAATTCCAGGCTTTGGGGACTAAACTTGGGCACAGAGGACAGCAAGATAGAAGCAACTTTTTTTTTTTTCGGTACGCGGGGCTCTCACTGTTGTGGCCTCTCCCGTTGCGGAGCACAGGCTCCGGACGCGCAGGCTCAGCGGCCATGGCTCACGGGCCTAACTGCTCCACGGCATGTGGGATCTTCCTGGACCGGGGCACGAACCTGTGTCCCCTGCATCGGCAGACGGACTCTCAACGACTGCGCCACCAGGGAAGCCCTTTTTTTTTTTTTTTAATCTGGCTGCATGGGGTCTTAGTTGTGATATGTGGGCTCTAGTTCCCTGACCAGGGATTGAACCCAGGCCCCCTGCATTGGGAGTGTGGTGTCTTAACTGCTGGACCACCAGGGAAGTCCTTAGAATAAAGGAGTTTAGAATAAGTGTCTGATAATGATTTTTGTCCAGTACCCCCTAAAAGGATTTTGAAACACTGTGTCCTCTCCTCATACATTTTAGAAGTTAATGTCTAAATTTTTTTATAGTTGTAAAAAATGGCACTTCTGATATTATAAATATTGATTTAAAAAAACACTCTTTTTAATGTACCCAGTGGAAGCTAAATTAAATACCACAGTGATTTCATATCTACCATGTCATCCATTTAAAAAACACACAAACAAGCTGGTCTAGAAAAGCTGGGAATTTTTACATAGTTATTTCCCTTGTGGAACTCATTTCATTCTTCTTCTATATAACCTAATCCCCATTTGACAGTCTTATGTTTGAAAATCTTTCATTGATTACCTTATCATACTCTTGTGATGCACATACATACACACTATATTTTTTTTAAGTTCTTGTGACAATAAGCCTCTAAATGTTAAACAAAATTTCACTTGGATTGAGTTTTTATGATTTTGACTAATATACGATTGACCAGAACAAGTATATTAGAATTTTGGTGAATAAGTATTAAGCATAGGTAAAATTTTATGGAAAATAACTTCTCAGTGAGATGCCTGGGGCTTAAAAAGAGTTTACTTATGCATAAGTAAACTTATTGCTAAAATAAGATAGGCTTCATAATCAAGGCTTCTTTTTAAGTGTCAATGCTTAAGACACCTTACCACATATATAAGTGCATGGGAATGAAGGCAGTATAATTCCACTCTATTTTTTAAACTCCTGAGGTGTATGACAAAAGTTACCTAGTGATTGATCACAAAAATGATTTTCCATGTTCTGTTGTCTTAACAACTTGATTGGGTCTCCCTCCAGTGTTGTTTGAAGCAAAGAAATGGATACGTTCCCCAACTCCCAAAAGGATTTCTCAGTCTTGAAAGTCAATCACTTTCTTAACATCTAGAACCCTACAGGTATTTCAAATGACCCTCAGCTTGGAGCCCTGGAGATTTTTTACTCCCCAAGGCAATGCACCACAAGCAGACTCCTGAGAAATGAGATGTTTACCTTTCTTGTGGAATGTGGGGAGCGGATGACTGTGAAAAGGGAAAAAAGGGAGATGGCCAGAAGGAACCAGCTGGACATCAGGTGTTCTGAAGCACATACTTTTAGACGAAGGTTAATTGGTGATCTGGAAGTAGATTCTACCAGAGTGCTCCTCCTTTCCAAAAACAAAAAGCCCCCAAACCCCTTACCCCACTTTGAAGATCAACTGGTTTGGGTGCTAAAGAAAACTTTTCAGTCAAATTCGCTTGTCAACTCTAAGGAAAAAGGCCCCAATAGGCCAATTTAAAGATTTCTTCTTGGTGGACAAAAACATTCAAAAGGGAAAGAACATGGTTAGAGCTTATCACTCTTTTAAAAAGATTTGATGGAAGCTAATTTGATACCAAAGTGATAGAATCACCATTATCCATTTTAGGGATGTACACTCAAACTCTCCTAGAATATTTAGAAATAATACATAATTTTTTATAAGCATTGTTAGACTATATACAAATAGAATGTTGGTAAGGATCACCAGGTGCTTGACTGACAGTCACCTAGGTCAGTGGGTGACTGATTTCTAAGAGCAAGTCTTAATCCCATTGAAAAAAAGTTTTCTGCAGTGTTTTATCAGGAATGCTAATTTCTTTCCAAGAGGAGGTTGTGAATTACATGCAAAAAAGTTTGGTCCCAGGCTAGGTTTGGGACATTTTTTTCTTTACAGAGTAATGCATTCTGAAGGGAGAGGAGTTGAGCCTGGCTATCATTCCCATTGATTAGTAAGTCTTTACTGGGTCCTCCTGGATCCTGGATGCTCTTGACACCATGTATGTAAGGACACTGTACAGATGTCCCCTGTGCTCTTGCCTTCTCCCAGCAGCTTGTAGCAGATCCTACTGAAACACCTTACAGGGACCCCCCACCACATTGCTTACTCTATTATACATTTGTACATCACTTCTAACATACTGAAGCATTTATATGCACGTTTATTCTCCTGATGACCTGTGGGAGATGGGGCAAGTGTTATTCCCAGGGTACAAATGTGGATACTGAGTTTATAAGGGGATTGTGGCTTGTCTCAGCAGACTCTGCAAGTTAGCTGTAGATCTGGTACCTGATGAAACAACTTTTTCTACAGTATGTTGCCTGCCTCCTTTTCCCAGATGTGTTACTTTATAGAAGGCTCTAAAAATTGAAAAGCTTGCCTTAATGTGATCATATGAAGATTAAGTAAGACAGATACGCTCACAAAATGCTTAGTAGAGTACATTGCTCTTAGCAGGCCCCCAGATTTTTTTTTTTTTTGCGGTACGCGGGCCTCTCACTGTCGTGGCCTCTCCCGTTACGGAGCACAGGCTCCGGACGCGCAGGCTCAGCGGCCATGGCTCACAGGCCCAGCCGCTCTTGCAGCATGTGGGATCTTCCCGGACCGGGGCACGAACCCGCATCCCCTGCATCGGCAGGTGGACTCTCAACCACTGCGCCACCAGGGAAGCTCCCCCCCGCCAGATTTTTTAAAAGAAAAAAAATGTATTTGAATTTTGGGTCTGCCATGCTTCATTTTGTGGATTAAGAAAAAACTTATTCAATATTTTTTGAGCACTTAATATTTGCCAGGCACTGAGAATAAATCCAACAATGAAGAAAACAGCATGGAGCGTACATCCTAGAGGAGGGAAGATAGACGATAAGCAAATCCAACATATAATATCATGTACTGAGTGCTCTGATGAACAGTGAAGCAGCGTACAGGGCTAGAGAGCGGTTGGCGGCTGGTAGTGGTTGGTGACACAGGGTGGTCAGGGAGAGCGTCCCTTGGGTGAGGACTTTTGAGAAGACCTGAGTATTACACTCACCTGAGTCTGAGCTCAAAGCCTTGAGTTTATTTGGGTAAGTTGATTCAAGTCATGGTATTGTAGAGTTGTGTGGAAGAGATCTTACAGAGTATCGATTTTTAACCTTTTTATATTATAGGTATCCTTGAGGGTCTTTCCCAGAATACTACACACATATGCATAACATTTTAACATGCCTTGAAATCATCCTTAGAACACCTCAAGTTCATATCCCTGTTCCATCTCAGTTTTTCTTTTTACTGATAACACATTAAGGTTGAAAAAGGCAAAGTAAAAATCATCCAGTGTCACAGCTAGTTAGCGGCTGAGTCAAGGACCTAAGATTCCCATAAAGTTGTCCATTGCTTTTTCTGCTAAACTCTCTAAGTTGCTAGTGTTAAACTCTCTCAATTTGGTCCATAAAGCATCTCTTGTTTTTTCATATATACACCATTTTTATTTACGTAGAAAACCTCCCCAAGTAGCTTATGTGGCCAGTGTGGCTCCTTGTTCTATTTCCTGACCAGTAACAATATAAATAATATCCCAAGCATTCCAAATGTCCTAGAAAATTATGAACAAGGAGGACTCAGGCTGGCAGTAGAAAAGGAAAAGACAAACAAAAACCAAAATAGAGACCTTGGAGTGTGAAGATGTTCTTACAGACAGCAGAGGGCCTGGAGGTGGGAAAGGCCTTGTCCCAGTTTTGATGGGACGGGGACAGGGACTCCCTAGGGTGAAACAACAGTCACCCTCACCGCTCCACCCAGTGATTTCCTCTGGGGATATTTTGTACAAAAACTTGGAAGATAAACTTGTCACTTTCAGGAAAATGTTCATTGTATCAACTTATCTTCCCAGCCACACTTCCTTAACAGATGTCTCAACTTTTAGTACAACAAAATAACCAAAAATTTTAAGTAGTAATCATACACGCTGTGGAACTAATGTGTAATTTCCAAAATTGGATGCTGTGTAAAGGTTTTGATTTGCACACAAGATTTTCTAATAAAATAGACCTGGCTTTAAAACCTCCAAAAGTTAGCCACTCTACCTCTTACAAGCACTCATATTTATTGAGTTTTTAGGCTGCTTTCTGTTGTTGCAAAGAAAACCTACTTTTTCCATTAGAAGTGCCCCGTAGTGTTGTGTTGATAGAAGAACTCTAGCCTTTTTCTCTCTTAACCAGTGAAAGGCCCTTTCTTCCATAGTCCCCATCCCCACCCCCATTTCTAGGTATTTCTAGCCTACTTTTCCATCTGTGTGCCTTGTTGCTATGGTGATGGGCACCGTAGAAATAGAGAACAAAGCAGATATAATAAGCATCTCCTACATGGTTCACAATGCTAAAAAGGGATCTGGGTTTTTTCAGGCATGGGTGGTTCTTTATTGGTGGTAGAACTGGACCAACCCAACTGGGAGGGGGCACTGGGGTTATGAGCTGATTCAGGCCCTACTTTTCCCATTGTTCTACACTTCACCAGACCTTTCTTTACCCATAATCATGAAGGTGAGCAAAGAGCATTAGAAGCCTGTGGAGGGGATGTAGTACAGAAATAAATGCCACAGAGTCACCCCACTGCAAAAGACAAATCTACTGGAGCATATTACATGGGAGGAATCTTGGGCTGGTTTTATGGTTTACCAGTTGTTAATCCTATGCTTGAGTTAGTATTGTTCAACTTAATCATTCAGTAGAGGAGATTTGCCAGCTTAGGTTTTCCTCCCTTCAAAGTATTTATCAGTATTAGACTTTTTAAAAAATTAAATACAAATCTGTCTTGATTACTGATAGCTTGCAGTATTTGCTCCCATCCATTGAATTTTTAAAAATAAGTGGTTAAACTAATGTGCACTTATTTTGTGCTTGTTTTAGAATTACAATTAAATATTCTCTCTATATTATGGAAATTAGTGTTTTCCATAAGATCTGGGAGAAGGTACCCACAGGTAGTTTTTAACCTTCCCACATGTATGTTCATTCTTTCATATATTACGTCTTCAAGTATCAGGTTCTTAGACACCCATAATGAAATACCCAAAGATTAAATAAAATATTCCAATTAACCAATTCCAATTTCCAGACACTTATTTTTAAATTGAATATTATTATTATTAATTTATTTTTCTTTTGCGGTACGTGGGCCTCTCACTGTTGTGGCCTCTCCCGTTGCGGAGCACAGGCTCCGGACGCGCAGGCTCAGTGGCCATGGCTCACGGGCCCAGCCGCTCTGCGGCATGTGGGGTCCTTCCAGACTGGGACACGAACCCGCGTTCCCTGCATTGGCAGGCGGACTCTCAACCACTGCGCCACCAGGGAAGCCCCGAATATTATGTTTTATAATCACTTATAAAACACTTACGCATCACTTATGTTTTATGTTTGTGTTTTATGTAGAGGGAAAATAGTTTTTAGCACAATGTTTTAGTATGTAAAGTCATGGGATGTGAATCAAATTTTTGGAGCTAAAGTAGGTGAACATTCTATGTGTCTGTTGCATTGTGGCATGAGGGCCTGAAGTTCTTTTTGGCTCTAAATTCTTATTTCTTTGGCCATGTGGCTCCTTTCTTTTTGCCTGATGAAATAGTATTTTGCCAGTTTTATCTGCTATAATGTCTCTTACACTGATGTGAAAATATGCTTGGAATCAATCTCACACTTTGAGTTTTTTAAATATATACCCAGTGTAGCCCTCGCTGCCAAAGTCAGCTATTCCCCTTTGTGTCATGAATGCAAGAATGAGAACGCTGGAGACTAGAGTGGGAGTTGGAACTCCCAGTGCTGATTCTGGCTCAGCCTCTGCCTGGGGTGGCCTTAGAGATACATTTTTAACCCCGTAAGCAGCACTCAGCTTCATCAGGAGGAGCCCAGGAGCCACAAGGAAGGTTTTGAAGCAGAAGGTAACATCAGATTTGTTTTGGGAAGTGATGCTGGCCGTTATGTGGAGGATGTGTTGGAGATGTGAGAGGTCATGTTGGGAGACCCAGTAGGGCAGTGGGGATGGAGCAGAGGAGGCTCTTATGAAAGAAACTTGAGGAAGAGGTCATAGGAGTACATATTCTCATTTTCTTTCATCACAAGCATCCCATGGTAATTACATAAGTCCATCTATGCTTACTGAAGTTTTACTAGTTTTACTATAATTTATAACTTTTCAGTTTTTTGTAGAAGGAAGGGACTAAGTTCCTTCTGATTATTTATGGAGTCCCCCAAATCCTCAAATTTCAGGTTACCAGTGAATGTACTTATATTAGCACAACTTTAAAAATCATAGCTTTGCTATAGGCTGAGTATGTCCCCCGCAAAATTCATATGTTAAAACCTAACCCTTAGGTGACGGTATTGGGGGGGTGTCTTTGGGAGGTAATTAAGTCATGGGGGCAGAGCCTTCAAGAATAGGATTAGTGCCCTTATGAAAGAGACTCTGAGAGCTCCTTGACCTTCCAACCATGTGTGGACACAACGAGAAGAGGTCCTTCTGTGAACCAGCAAGTGAGCTCTCACCAGACACTGAATCTTCTGGCACCTTGGTACTGGACTTCTCAGGTTCTAGAACTGTGAGAAATAAATGTTGTTGATTGAGCCACCCAGTCTATGGGAGTTTGTGATAGCAGCCCGAATGGATTAAGACAGCTTCTAAACATGAGTGTCTTACTAGAAATGAGAGAAGACTTGGGAGAAGTAGTGTGTGTTCTGTGGGAAGAATAATGACTCTTTTTGCACAGGAGAAGTCTGTGGAAAGCAGGTAATCACTCCACACAGGACAGTTCCTTGTTTCCCAGAAGGCTTGAAAACTGTGGGCACGTTGGGTAGGTTTTATGGGGGGAGCAGGGCTTGTATTTGCCAGGAGTTTCCTCCTTCATGGGCAGTTGTTTTCTGAAGCCTCCTGGGCGAAAGGAGTATCCATTGCATTTGATGTTATCATCAATGTGAAGGGAGAAAGGCCAGGTAGAGCTATGTCTATTTTTACGATTAAGCTGGTGTTCTGAGAGACTGTGTAGCTTAGCTCGCAAATAAGGTAGATGTTAGTCAGGATAAGAGTTCACTCTCCTTAGTCATTTTGCTGACTCCTCCTGCTACACCCATGACTGAAGGAAGGGGTGAATGAACGAATGTACGTTTAGTGTGCTGTTCATTTTATTGAGCTGAGCTACTTTTTATTCCCCTCAGAGATGTCTTTGAAGATTATTCACATTCTTGCCAGTCTTACGAGTTTACTGGTTGTGCAGGCATAGATAAATCCCATAACTCTGTCTCAGTTGCCTCATCTGTAAAGTGGAGATAACCTCATGGAGTTGTTGGGAGCATAAATTAGTTAATGGATATAAAGGGCTTAGAAGAATATTTACATGTGGTTGGTTATCTTGTGGTGAGTGAGCATTAGCTTCCACAACTGAGTGTTACAATATACTGAGCGAACTTGACTACTTCATCCTCACATCAGCTACTTGTAAGGGCCTCACAAAACACTGGGCTTGTTTTGTCTTATCTACCTAGGAAGAACTATTAGGGTAGGTTCCACTTGATTTGTCTTTTGATGATTTATAATTTGTTGTTTCAGTTAACTAGGCTTAAATGGACTTTTTCCTGGTTATTTTTAGAGTCAAAGTACCTAGTGCTGGAAAATTAGGCTTTTATATAGTTATTGATTGTACAGGAACACTACAAATTAGAAGAAATTATAGCTGTCCCAGGACCAGATTGGAAAAGCCTCTAAGTTTTTGTTATAGCCTGAAATTTGTTCAATCTTCACATTCTCTGAAATTCAACCTTGAATTATTCAGCAAATGAACAAGTAAAAAACGTATGGTCCTTCACATTTTTAATGCATATTTTGCGATGTGTAGACTTTAACTTTGAAAAGTCTTTCATGATAATTGATCGGCATGGGTAACAATACTCAGAAGCCACATAAATCTAGAGAGCATAAAATTCTCATTTTTATCTGTTAGAAGCCTTGGAGCTCCTTTGTTTCTTTTCCTGTTCTGCATGAAGGTGACTGAATCAGTGACTGGTAGTTTCCTTATCTTAAAGTGATCTAGACGAGAGAAAGTTTATTCTAACAATATGATCTCATTTTTGAAAAATGATGATTTTTTTTTTTAAATCTCTGTATCAGTGTTTTTGTGAATGGAGAATGAGTTGTAAGGATGCAGAGAGTTGCCTGGTGTGTGCATTGGAGAATGATGAGAGGGGAAAGGGAACAGAGGAAGGAAACTGTTCTGTAGTTCACTCTTGATTCTGTGTTTTTCCTCTCTAGTGAAGTCCTCAGAGATGTTACACATGGTGCAGCAGTCTTATAAAAAAAAAAAGTTCTTTCTAAAACCATTTCCTTTCCTAATGAGATTTCACTTTGGTGCTTTGTTGTCAGTGTGCTGGGAGTTTTGAAATGTTCTCTGTATTTCTGTGATTTTTGACCTAATAATCTCATGTGGGTTTACCAGGCTTAGCAGCTGTTGTTTTTACCAACTATTGCTAAATTCTGTTAATGTCCAAAGTTGAAAAACCCTTTTTTCTACATTGGCCTAGATTATCCAGAGTTTTAAAAAATTTAAGCCTTTTCCTCACCCCTTGTAATTTTCGTTTACTTGCAAGAAAACGTATAATATTAATATTCTAATGGATGGTTTAGATAGGCTGAACCTGTCTCTCACAGGACTCCAATGACAGCTAGCAGTGTCAGTTGCAGAACAGCATTTTTTTGATAAAGCCATCTATCCTCTTTTCTGCCGGAGGAAGGAGAGACCTCAATTCTATTGTAATTTAAGTAGTGTTTAGTATAATATGATAAATGTTTGCAGAGTGATAGTAATGATTGTTCTTTGACAAAGCAAAAGGAAAAGTTGAGAAGTCAAAGACTTTGAAAATGTCCTAGGAGAAAATAAATTCAGAATTATAGCCATTTTGGGGGATAATTCTGCAGTTTTATTTGAAGGAGGGCATCAGATGTTGAATTTTGCCTTTTCATTTAAGTAACGTAACAGGAATTTTTCTTAAATAGCTGACAGTATATCTTGCTTCCTTTGCAGTCTCTTTTTCGGGGTCCCTTAATTGGTCTGTTTTAATTATAAGGCAGTGGTGTTTGAACTAGAATCCAGGTATGCTCCTGAATTCCTCTAGGGTTAATTTTGTTGGTTCTAAATCCCATCTGATCTCTGTACTATCTTTCACATTCCCATTTTCCCTGTTGAGAGCTTAAATTTATTCTCATATATGCAGGATCCAAAGCAATAGTTTTTCTTATTATCAAATCAGATGGCCAGCCGTTTCTGCATTTACCGGTAATGATTTGTATCAACAACATGCTTTGTAATTACAAGGCCATCTTTACATACATAATCGCATTTGACTCTGACAGTCCAGTGAGAGAGAGAGAGAGAGAGAGAGAGAGATAGAGAATGGCTACAGTTAATTCCTATTTTATAGGTGGACTTTGAGAAGTCACTCAATATAACCCAACATGACACACAAACAGAAGGACTAGGAGAAGAGCTAGTTCTTTTAGCTTCATGTCTAGTGTTCTTTCTGGCCTGTCATACTTTGTGGGCACACCCTGTTCTATGCCATGAGACATTTGCCATATAAGCAATTGAGTCAATATGCTGTGTGAAATTGGTGTACCAAATTTTAATAAACTTTCTAAAACCAGGTTGTTATTCTTTAGTACTCTTCCTACTAAGCATTATCATTGCACTGTCTGTGTAGTGAGAGCAGTTTCCTGCTTTCCAGGCTAATGACATTGTGAGTATACAGCTTAGGAGGTACAGAACAGCAGGACAGCAATAAGAGAGATGCCCAAGGAGACATATAACTAAGTGACAAGTTCAGTGGAAACAATGTAGGAAGTGAGACCCAAACTGAGCCTGGCAGGATGAGATAGAATTTGGAAAGGTGAAGGGGGTGGAAGGGAAATATCTGAGCAGAGACGTACGGGACAGAATGTATGCAGTACTGAAATAATTGTGAAATGATACGTCCAGGATTTGCTTCAAAGTAATCCTGGGCATGGGTGTGATATGAGTTGATAATTGTTGAAGCTGAGTGAAGGGTACATGGGGCTTCCTTATACTATTATTTATACTTTTGTATTAGGGAGTTTTCATAATAAAAAGTTTAAAATATAAAAATGGTACGTAATATTTTTGGACGGTGGGTAGGCTGGCCTATCTGGAATAAAGGGTTTGTTCAAAGGCACAGTGGGAAATGATGTTGGAAAGATAGTTTGGAAACGCATTTGGTGGTGGGAGGGAGTTCATGAATGTACACTCTGGAGTCTGGGTGAGTGCCGGTAGACACTAGTTCATTTACGAGACTTAAGTTGGACTTGACTATGAGCTGAAGGTGGGGTCACAGTGCAGCCTGGCATCCTCATCAGGGATGACAGCAGACCCACTTAGGGGGTGTCTTAGCCGCCACCACACCTGACATGCCGTATTCAGTTCTGGAAGGCACATTTAAAGAGGGCTTTTACAAACTGAGTTTCAACAGTGGTGTGACAGAAGGTGTCACATCTTAGGAATCTTTCTTGTAGAACACTCCATCATTTTATGGTTGTTTACCTGGAAAGGACTTATTTTCCCATCTGCCAAGTTCCTTCTCTACTCCTTTTTAAACTCTCTCTCTCGTGTGCCTGAGAATGGGCAGTAAAAGCGAAATAAAAACACTGCTGATTGCCCAGTAATATAGAGGCACATATGCATGACGGCACCTAATTTAACCACCTGGAAACAGCCTTTAACAGCAGACAGTTACACACAGAAGCACCCAACCGTTTAGAAAGCCTAACTCTTTGCTGTAGCTTTCTGAAGCAAAGTTCCCTCTTCCTTCCTGCTTAAAATGTTTCTCTATTGCTGAGGAAAAATAGGAGAGAAATTTGGATAGTTGGTAATATTAAGGAATTATTAATTATTTGGATGTGATTCAGTGGTATGCTAGAGTTGACAAGAGACGATTGTTATGTTTTCAGGAATTTTGCAAGCCAGTTGTTAAACACAAGCATTAAAAAATTACACAAACTTGAAGTATTAAAATAAAAGTAACACCCAAAATTTATCACTTCCTACTAATTTTTCTATAATTTGCTGTTATCTGTGCTCTTAAGGTTATTTATAGCTAATGTCTGCATAGTCGAGGTACTGAATGTGTGCTGCACGTTTATTATCAACCCCACGGAAATTGGCAAAGACTACAAATCAGGGCCATCCCCCTCCTCCCTCCCCGCCCCCCTGGCCAGAGAACTGGTTGTAAAATACCTATCAGCACACTACTGGGTATGATTATGATATTGTGGTTATATTTTTTAAACTCTTTACCTTTTGGAGATGCATACTGAAATAAGCCAGATAAAATATAATGTCTAGAAATTGTTTCAAATAATCCAGTTAGAGTGGGTATCAGGACTGTTGTATCAGAGTGATGGGCACATGGGCTTCATTATACTACTACTCTCTCTACTTTTGTGTATGTTTTAAATTTTCCATAATAAAAAGTTAATAATGAAGGAATGTTACAATATAAATAAATAAGTTGCCTATACCCAGGAGGCAATCTGGTACCTGTCTGTCCCTCAGACTTTGATGCTAACATTGATAAAATATTATTGTCTAATTTTAGAGACCTTATTTGTAACTGGTTGACATAGATCATTGAGCTTAAATGTCTGTTTCTCATTAAATAAAATCAAGGAATCACTATGTGCAGTTTACCATACCTGTAAGTATAAAGGAATCCAACACGGGCACTGAAAAGCTCTCTCTTCACAGTGGGGCAAAAATGCATTGTTGGATTGCAATCCTGTTTGCAGAACCAGTTGTACAGTTAGGGAAAAATGAATCAAGTTATTGCTCAGAGGACTACTTTGGGCTGTATGACAGCTGTGTACCCTCTAGATTTATTTTCAGTCTAACTGATTTGAGTCATTTCTCAAGAAAGGAGTGCTGTCAAGTGAATTGTCTTCTCTGCAGATGAAGAGAGCCTTTCTAAACATTGGCTTGCTGGTAGAATTGATGCGTTTGGAATTGTTGGCCTATGAATTAAATTAGACCCAATCCAATGACTTAAAGCACATAGCCTAGGTTGTATACTGACTACATCTCACAAAAAAGTGCAGAAGTACAGTATTTTTTCTAGTATATATCTAGACATCAAATGGATAGTTTGTAGCATAAATTTGTAGCTTAGAACACATCTCTTTTTTTCTAAGTTTGAAGTCCTTTTAAATTTCATTCGTAATATGCATCTGGAGAATGGTAGTGGTTTTCTTCGTGTCTTTGATTGTATAATAATTCCTACTTACCAAATGTAGTTGACCAGAAAAAAAATTTATATAGAATAAGGAATGCAAGTGGTCACGGTGATTAGCCCATCAGACAGAGTGGTGCGGAAATTGTTAGATTTATAAGGGGGACAGGGAAGGGCAATAAGAACCTTGAGGGGAAAGTAGTCTATAATATCTTATAATTTTAAGTTATGTGAGTTTCTAGGCTGTGTAAGAAATACAGGCTTAGACCATTCTCTAGGTTTAACCCCCCCCGCCCCCCCCCCCACAAAATCAAAATGTCAAGCAATGAAAATAACAGATGTCAAACTCAGGTAAGCTGGGGTCAGAATACCAAAGGGAAGTCTAGCTTGAAGCAGATGCTGAAAACAGGAATTGAGATCAGGAAACCAGAAGTCAGGGTAGGAGGGTAGAAGAATCATAACTCTTCCTTATAAGACAGAACTACGCAGAGGAATCACCTGGAGAACCTAGGAGGTTTTGACACTTGACTACAGTTTTCCCCATGTTCATTTCTTTGTACCAATAACCTTCAATGCCCTGCAGGATCCCACCATGATACAGGTCCTAAAAGAATTTCTCTGGAGTATGTAAATAGAAAGCATGGTTCAAGAAGAAGTTGGAACGTGGAGATTGAGTCATGATTGCTAAGGAAAAACACGTCAAGTTCTTGAAGTACAGTAATCACAGGACTGTGATGTATTCACTCAGCAGTTATTTATTGAGCTCCTATTATCTGAGTTAAAAGCTGGGGATACATCATTGAACCTTACAGATAAAAGGTCTGTGCTCTTGGAGCTTACCGCCTAGACACAGAAAATAGACAAAATAATTATATAGTACATTAAACAGAGATAAATTACATAGAGAAGAACAAAACAAGAAGTATTCTTCAGAATTAGATTCCCCAAGGATACATTTCCCAATTCTAACAAAGCTAGCAAAGGAAAGATTGATATTTATAAAAATACAAAACATACCACATCTGAAATTCCTTCCTGTTTCTATTAACTCTGTTGATGAGCTAAATATATTCACTGTTCCTACAACCAACCAGCAGGTTTAAAGCGCAAAATGAAGTTTAACTAGCATGGGAGAGCAGCTTTTTTACACTGAAGTACAATGAAAAATATGCCCTTACACATTTTGTTAGAGAGTTGGCCATTCATGATCAGGATGGTAGTGAGCACCTACAACAGGGAGCCTGGAAGTTATTTAAAATCTTCCAGTCCTGGGCTTCCCTGGTGGCGCAGTGGTTGAGAGTCCGCCTGCCGATGCAGGGGACACGGGTTCGTGTCCCGGTCCGGGAGGATCCCACATGCCGCGGAGCGGCTGGGCCTGTGAGCCATGACCGCTGAGCCTGCGCGTCCAGAGCCTGTGCTCCGCAACGGGAGAGGCCACAACAGCGAGAGGCCCGCGTAGTGAAAAAAAAAAAATCTTCGAGTCCTATTTACCTCCAGTTGGGCAGACAAGTAGAAGCCACACAAAGAGATGTGTGTGTGTGTGTGTGTGTGTGTGTGTTTTATAACATATAGACATGTTTTAGTCAACTTGATTGCCTTCCTAAAAAATTAAATTGTCTCATCTTTAAATAGAAATATTCACAAAGGCAAGTATTAAGTGAACTAACTCCTTTATGCAGGAGATGGACTCAGTCTATGTTTACTTCTCTATTCCAAATTACCAAGTGCAAGCCTTGAAATCCAACATTGGCCAAGGTCAGCAGCAAAAACGAACAGTCTAACAAACACATATGTTCTCCTCTCCCCAGGCTCCAGTTTATTTCCAGCTGCCTACTAGACCTCACCACCTAAATGACCCACAGGTACTGCAAACTCAGTGTTTTTAAAAACCACATTCATCAGCCTCCACTGACCAATTTTCACCATTGACCTTGTGGCCAAAACCAGGGTGGTCTTTTGTCCTTCAGCCTTGGCTTAATATCTAGTCTGCCACCAGTCCTGATCAACACCTGAGTAACTCTAGAATCCATGCCCATAAACTATTTAGCAGAGTACCTGCTTGAAAGTACTAAAGAATGATGGTACTTAAAAGTGCTTAAAAGTATTTGCTTTTATCCCCCCTTCTCCTCATGCTTAGTCACATCTTAGTTCAAGCCTTCTTTCTTGTTTTTATCCCTTGGACTATTGATCTGGTCTCTTAACTTATATCGTACATTCCCCCTTCTAATGAACCCTCCATGCTGCTATCAAAGCAGCAAATACTAAACTTCTAAATTTGAAATTTGACACTGACCAGATCATTTCACTTCCTTGTATAAAAACCTTCATGGATTCCATAGCATGGTACCCAAGTCTCTTTATGATCTGAACCTAAATGGCCTTTTTACCTCACCTTCTTCAACTTTTCCATGGGGTTCACTCCCAAGAGCAGTACTTGGTCAAAACTTAGCTACACCAAATCCCTAATAAAGGTATAAAACCTTAATTATGTTAGTAAATTATCCTTGATTCATAGTGAAAGAGCAAATTCACCAGATTGCTCATTGATCTTCCAATGAATATTGGAATATTAACTCACACTTTATGATCAAGCCTTTCACCCAACTTTATTCCTATTTCCTTTCCTCATCTCTCCCATCAGCCAATAGTGTCCGATTTTTTCTGTTACTGCTACTTAAATTCACTCCTGTCATTTTCACTGACACTCCCCTGTTCAGGTCCTGACTACTCAGTTATTGAATTACTGCAGTAGGATCCTACCTGGTACCCTTGCCTCCATTCTGCCTCCCCTCCCTTCTCCTGCCCCAGTGTATCTCCCATGCCCCACTAGGTTACTTCTCCTAAAACATTGCTTGCATTCTGTTTTAGAATCTATAATGGTTCTCTTTTGTGAGTCAGGTCAAGCCATACTCTTCATTCTGGAATCTTAAGTCCTAACTGTCCTAAGTGCCTCACTTATTTGTGAAGTCATCTCTGGCTATGAAGATTCCGTCCCCAGTGGGACCTGCTGCCTCATTGCTCTTCCCCACTCAAGACTCCCTGCTCTTGCCCTTCCTGATCTAGCTCCTGCATATCCCGAAAGGCTCAGACGCACATCAGCTGTGCTGCTTTCTCCATTCCCTGAACTATAATTGTTGGCCTTTGTGAGAGGCAGCTTCTGATGGTGAGAACAACACGATATTTGGTGTCAGTTATGGGATCAAGCTCTTGTTCACCAGACATCTGACTTAGGCAGCTTATTTTTTTCTCTCTGAGCTGGTATCCTTATCGTAAAGTCAGGTGAGTGATTTAAATGACTTATGGGAAAAAAATGCTCCATAAACTTGAAAGCATTATGCAGAGGTATCTCACTGTTGTCTCAACTATGCTGTTTAATTCTTGATTATATGTATTCCTGTTCCCTATTCATTTTGTGTATGTTTCCCGTCTCCCTAACTTTGAGTATTTTAAGGGTAGATATGAGGTGAAATGCAGAAGTAAAATAAATTGTCATTTAGTGACTGTCATTCCTTCTTGTCCTATTTAGCCCACACCACAGCAAATGTTCAACAAATTCTCCCCCGTCAAGAGAATCCAGTAATTACAAGCATAAAGTATCAGGCACTAGAGTGAAAGTACAGGGAGTGAGAGGGTAACCAGGAGAAAATGAGGTGAGCAGAGGGAAGGAGACGGCCTAGGCAGCTGGCCTGCCTCCATACTGACTTATGGGTTCATAGCCGAGCTCGTTAGACCCAGAGGCAGTCTCTTCAATCTGTTTACGCGATGGCAATAGAATTGCCTCATCTTCTTAGGAGTAATACACTTCTTGCACAGAGTAGGCTAGCAAATGTTTATCGAATTCCCTACCCGCATGATTATGTATACTATTATGCACACACACATGTTTATACAGGCTCATGTACATGCCAATGGATGTCACTACTTACATAGGTTTTTTTCCCTTTAAATTTCATCCTCGTGTGTAGCAGCAGTGTGTCTGCTTTGTTTGCAGAGTAGCACTGATGTTCGCATTTGCGTTGTGTTTGTGCAGTGTCTGACAGGGGGTACCTGATTACTTGCTGAAGTCATAAGTAGTTTAGGAACTACCTTATTTAGATTGCTAAGAAATACCCGTACAAATATTGCATTATTTCTCATATTAAGCTTACTCAAATCCTGCTTAAAATCAAAAATAAGAATAAAAAATAATAGTGAGACTTCATTCTGTTTTTGCACAGGTATCTTCTAGCTGCCTCTTCCCCAGGCATTCTTCTAGGAATGAGGGATATGGTGGTGGAGTGCAGGGATTTATGATTCTGACTAGAAGGAAAATATGAACTGTGACGAGTCTTGTTTGATGACACTATCCTTGAACAATAAGAATAAGAATAATAATAAGAATAATCGTTATATATTTATAACTCTTGCTATGTCTGGGTCACTGAGTCTTCATACTCAGTTAAAAAACAATCTAATCCAACTGTAAAATATGGTTCCTGTTTTTAAGGAGTTTATAATTTAAAGTAAAATACAGGAAATGACAGTAATCCCAGCAAAACAATTAGGAGAAGTGGGATTTGCTTGTTACCTTAGAAGCAAAAGGTACATTTCTCCAAAGTAAGTCATTAAAGACTGTGATTGTTTTGTTGCAGGGCTGACTTAGTAGCATGAAAATGATAGCTTAACCCTGTTCTGCATTCACCAGGTAAGCGCTAGCATTTCAGATGAGCCAACCTGGCCACAGGAAAAGGCATTCGCATTGAGGGAAATGGCCAGACAACAAAATGAAGACTTCTGCTTTTGCAATTCCTCTTATTACTGCTTTAATTAAATTGATGTTTCCAAGGGATGAGTTTTTAAATGAAATCTTAATAGTGCTTCAGCTAATTCCAAATGTACTCTTTCATTTTACTCTGCTTTCACAATATGATCATATTTGGTTTCACTTCCCGGTTTGTCCACACAAGGCTGTTGCTGGGAAATATTTAAACAAAGTGTTTATGAGACATGAGTATTGTTTTTTAATAGATGCATTTTGGTTTGATTTAGATTTAGTTCATGTAGTAATTTTTATAGAAATAAGATTTCTGATGCCTAAATTGGTAAGTCAGTTGCTTAAAGAAAACTTAAGGGGGAAAAAAAAAAACTTTTCCACTGAATTTAATTAAGTTACCTTGTGTTGAAGCCTACAGAACTGTTTGATTAGGCACCAGCTGTGAATCAAGTGAAATGTAGGCCCATAATTAGAGTAATTGTAACTTGATTTTAAACAGAGATTTGATTGCATGGTGAGTGACATAATGCCTAATGATTTTTCCAAAAGAAAGGCCCGGTATACTCTTGGGCTGATGGCTTGCTTAGGGTGTATCTAACATGGCCACTAGTGTATCAGGCACCATTGTGTGTGTGTGTGTGTGTGTGTGTGTGTGTGTGTGTGTGTTTTAAATGACTGTTCTTATGTGTTATAACATTGCATGAAATATTTGGCTACTAATTCTAAAACTGATATTTTTATCCCAATGCATCTAATTTCTACCAAAGTTTTCAAGTACCATCTAGTGTAGAAAACCTAATCAAATCCACTTCTCTTTTGAAAACATCAATTAAGACTTTTAGGAAAAGTCTGCTCCCTCAAAATCTAATTGTTTTGTCCAGTTGTATCATTTTACTGGCTAATCTGAAAGCGTAATTTTTTTAAGCATAACTACTTTTCTACTTGATATTTTAATTATGAAGTCCTTTATGTTTTATTTCACAAGGTGATCTGATATATACCCTAATTCTATATATATATTCTATATATTCTATATAGAATTCTATATTCTATATATTCTATATTCTATATAGAATATATTCTATATATTCTATATTCTATATATTCTATATAGAATATATTCTATATTCTATATTCTATATAATTCTATATATAGAATTAGGCTTCCTGCTCTCATTCTCAAATCCCTTCCAATGAATTCTTCCTGATGCTTACAAATTAATTTCCCTAATATACACTAATATGTCCTTACATGTATTTTTTTCCATCATTCCTCTGCTCAGATACCATCAGTGATTCCCTACTGCTTGTATGATCAAATCTAAATTCCTTTCTGCTCTCATAAAAATATATGACTGTTAATTCAACAAGTGATATTTTTATTTCAAAACAGTTATTTCTCAGGTGCCTGTTATATGCTAAGGGCTGAGCTGTGTCTTGAAAACTTCTTAGCCTGACATTCTAGACTTCATTTGACCCAAATCTACTTTCCACTCTTATCTCCATTATTACTGTCTCAAAACTTCCATTCCACCCACACATGTCTCTTCACTAACTCCTTAAATTCACCCTGGCTTCCTCCTACCTTCTTTATTTGTTCCTCATTCCTTCACAAAAAATATTAATCCTCCCTTCTACCCCTCATCCCTTCACCTCCCATTTATATAAATCCTATGCATTTTTCTTGGTCCAACTCGTAACACCTGTGCAATGACTATTATTTCTTTGGCATATATTGCCTTAAAACATAACTGTGTAATCCATTTGTTTGATCTTTCTTGTATTCACGCTTTATTTACCAAAGCATAAGGTCTTTTTGAAGTTCATGTTTGAGTTTGACACCTTTCTGTCCCTTTCAAAATCTGGGATGATGATGCTTCGCACCCAGCAGAAGCTAGGTCATGATTGTTGAGGACACTTAGTGGATGCAAGATGTGACAGTCCTCCTATACTCTCTCGGTACCCCATCTCTGGCCATGACACAAGTTGGTGGCACATAGGGCCCTCTTCATTTCTATCTCTGTTCAACTAACAGTGACTAAGTTGTTGCCTTCCTTCAGTGAATAAGACTTCCCACAATGGAAACACAAGATGTTGTCAAATGTAAATAGAAAAATGTTATTTCTTGTGTAGGGGTTAGGGGGAAAAAAATGGAGACAGGAAGAAAAGACACCATTAGCTTTCTTGCTGCAATCCTTCTACCTTCAAGTCTGTTGCTAAGAAATAACCGTAGATTCATTTGCTGTGCACAAAGGAGAAAACTCGGTCACTGACAGGAGAGGATGCACGCTGTGCAGCTGGATTTGTCCCTGAGCCACACCAAGCCCCACCCTCGTTTAGAAGTCATGTGTTAAACTTCCAGACTGGGAATGTGGCTTTTGTTTCCTGGGAAGCCATCACAGTTCCAGAGAGAACGTGGCTTCTCTTCTTTGCTAACACCAAGTGAAGCTGCAGAGTCCTCTGAATTCTAAAGCCCAAGGCCAACCCAATGTGCAGAAACCCTACCACTCACCTTCTTTGGAATGTGGACAATCTACCTGATTGCTATTAGTTCTTTGTGGGTTCTTTTAGAAGCCTGACCTTACTCTGATCACTTCAGTATCTGATCACTTCAGTAATAATTTGAGCTGCCTCAAATTATTCTTAAGGCCATGGCTAAGCTAAATCTCTTTTCTCTTTTTGATAGGGCTGGAATAGAGACTTTATCTCCTAAAGGATTCAGCGGCCTTTGCATGTCATGTGGAATTAGGTGATTTGAAGATAAGATACTGTGGTCACTATAGGAAGTTGTTCTGGTCTTTGCTCCAAGCAAGGGGGGGGAGGGGGTTCTAATTTTAATTCTTTTAATGTTCATTTAATATTTACTAGCAGCTTCTGCCTACTAAGCCCTGGGGATACAATGATGAGCATGAGACATGTATATGTCTCTAAAGTATAGAGCTTATACTTTAGTGGGAGAGAAGTAAACCTTAATCGAACAATTACACGAAGGTGTGTGCTAAGTGCTGTGAAAACAAGGAATAGAGAACTAAAAGAACACATTGTGAAGGGCCTGGTCAGAGAAGGGGTCCCTTAAGAAGTAACTTCTCTAAGTCATTAACTCAGGACATCCGTGGCTTAAATGACTGCCTGCTCTATTTGGCCCTTGCAGGTGAGCTTGGCCTTCTAAGTGGACTGCTTGGCACTGTTGCAAATTGCAGCTAGTTTGAATAAGAATTAGCCCTCCTGTAAGACTATTCTCATGCAGTGGGAGTCTATGAGTGGTATAATAAGAAATACATATATATTTGGTCTTTGCCCTCAGTTTCTGGCACAGAGCTCCTAACACCCTTGGAATTTCCTGGCACGAGCATCTTTTATTACTCATGATGAGCCCCTCTCAGCCCTACCTGGCTTTATGCTAATGGGGTGACTCTGGATGGGCCCCTAGGGAGCTTCAGGATGAGGACTGGTTGCCAGAGGGACCAGCCAGGTGACTAGAGGGTTAGAACTTTCAGTCTACCCCCTGACCTCTGAGGACGGGGGAAGGGCTAGAGATTTTCAGTCTCCAATGGCCTGTGATTTAATCAATGATGCCTATGTAATGAAACCTCCAGAAACACCCCTAAATGACAGAGTGTGGGAGCTTCCAGGTGAATGAACATATCGAGGTTCTGGGAGGGTGGCGTACTCAGGCGGCGCGTGAAAGCTCCACACCCACCACTCACCCTCCCCACACACACCACCAAATACCTTTCCCTATGCATCTCTTCCGTTTGACGGGTGCAGAGTTGCATCCTTTACAATAAACCTGTAAACCTAAAGTGTTTTCCTGAGTTCTGTGAGTCATTCTAGTGAATTATCAACCTTGAGGAGGGGGTTGTGGGAGCCCCTGAATTTGTAATTAAGTTGAACAAAAGTGTGGGTAATCTGAGTAACTGGGGCTTGAGACTGGCATCTAAAGTGGGGGCAGTCTTGTGGGACTGAGCACTTAGACCTGTGGAATCTTGCACTAACTTAAGTATCAGGATAGGATTGCATCGCAGGACACCCAGGTGGTGTCAGAGAAGGTAATGTCGGAAAAAGAGACAACTCACTATGTTTATCCTAAATGGAGACCAGACATTTTTCTGCTCCAGCAGAGGAGCAAATGAAAACCAATGTTTTTGACCACCAGCAGCCATTAACCAAGTTGCAAACATGAAGCACTGATTTAACACCGAGGTGAAAGTGGACTTTTTACCTGAAACACCGATGACACAAGAGCTGGTTTTTTCGAAACTGACCTATTTCTCTCTTAATTCTCTTGCTCAATCCTTTACTTCCCACACCTTCTTCCAGCGAAAATAGGAGCTGGAAGAGATAAGCAGTCTTGGCTGACCGTGATGTTTTCAAAGTCCTCGCTGGGTTGGGCAGACAGGCATGGCTGCAGTTCATTGGCACTGTGAGCCAGAGGTTGCAGGTGTTGTTTTTTTCTTTCTTTTTTAAATCCCTAGTTGATAGTGTGAATGGTCCATTTTCAGTCCATCATTGCAAGGTGGATTTGGAGAAGAACTTTCTGCTCGCGTTATTATCTTCTCACAGTGAGGAGACTACTGCCAGTTTTGTGTTTTGGTCACATATTTCTACCTGGACCCCTGTGCCTTTTAAAAAAATTCTTTCTGACTTTGTAGTAGGACTTAAGTGTGAGGGGGTGTCAGTGACCTTGTAACACTTGCCGTTTTGTTTCCTTGGAACCAAGATGGTGTAAATAAGACTCATTTCATGGGTTGTTTTTCTTTGTTTTGTTTTGGGGTTTTTTTGCGGTATTCGGGCCTCTCCCTGTTGTGGCCTCTCCCGTTGCGGAGTACAGGCTCCGGACACGCAGGCTCAGCGGCCATGGCTCACGGGCCCAGCCGCTCCGCAGCATGTGGGATCCTCCCGGACTGGGGCACGAACCAGTGTCCCCCGCATTGGCAGGCGGACTCGCAATCGCTGCGCCACCAGGGAAGCCCCCATGGGTTGTTTTGTTTCAGTTTAGGATAATGCTCCAAGGCCAAAAACATCCTCTTCTAAAATTACTGGCAAAAAAAAAAAAAAAAAAAAGTTTTCTCTAATGAGTTCCCCTTTACATTTATGTGCACCTTTAATGATTTCAGAATGCTTCCACAGTATTTCTTCTACCACTACTGTCAGCTTAGGGCCAGTATGATTGGCCACGTTTTGAAGTCGAGGACATGGCGGTCTGGACTTGGGCGAGTGGTTTGCTTTAGCCCATGCAGATGGCGGTGGAGACGGGCCTGGGAATCGTTCCAGTGCATATTTTCCACACCGGGAGCAGAGAAAACCAGCCCCTACCTCTTACCCTCACTTGTGGGGGGAGTGGAGAGTTAGGGGAACAAAAGATATGAAGATAAATAAAAAGTGGGCAGTTTGCAGTTACCTAAAGCAGCTCCAGGACATCCACAGAGCAACATCTCAGCAGGAGGAGTGATCATGGCTCTATGCTTCCAGAATTGACTGCCCTAGCAATGACTGCTGCTGTCCAGGAAGCAGAATAAAACTTCTGTAAAAATGCCTGATCTCTGGGAGCATAGACACCAGTAACATGTAGATGAAAACAGAGCCAGAGGCTTTAAAAATTCCTTCCTCTCACAGCAGTAGTCCAAACTGTATCAGAATCCATGACGCGGGCAGCATGAGCTGAAGTTAAAGGCAGCCATATCCAACTTGTGAGGTTGTGTGCGTGCCCAGGGTGAGCCATGTGGCCGTGTGGTTCTTCCTATTCCAGCTGTCCTCAAGTGAGTGATCACAGAATATGTCCAGTCTGCCCAGCCTTTTGTGGTCAGACACTAGCATTCCTGGGAAGGAAATAGCAAGAGCTAATAAAACCACAAGAGAAGCTGGATAGCACTCGTTTCCGTCGTGTTCCAGTGCCAGCTGCTGCCCCCCACCACCTCCCTGAGACATTGTCCTTATAATAACAAATAACCACATCAGGAGGTGATGTGTTTTAGAAAGAGCTCTCTGGCTGCAACATGGAAATGGGACGAAGGAAGGGAAGAGAGAATATTTCAGCTGTCTTCCTCAAAGATGAGGCAGCCTCCACCCAAGGCAGTGGTAGCAGGGATGCAAAAGAAGGGAGTAGTTTAAGAAAAGAACCAATTGATTTCAGAAAATAGAGGAAAAGAAGGTTTGGGGTTAGGTGCCTGAGCTCTTGATGTTGCTGTCAACCTTCAACATCATTCAGCTCTCAGTGTTAATGTTGCTTCCAATACTCAGGCACTCAGGAAGAGCAGGTTTGGTGTGGGTGTGAGAAGAAATGGCAGGTTCAGTTTGGGACATGCTGAGTTTGTTTTCTACACATCTCAGTGTATAGCTGGGAAGATAGCGGGGAGATGATTCTGCAGTTTAGGATCAGGGAGCTGGGCTTGTCATATAATTTTGGGGAATCATCTACAGGGAGGTGGTGGATAATTCCTTTATCTTCTTTTTTGTTAAATTTATTAAATTTAATTATTTTTGGCTGCGTTGGGTCTTCGTTGCCGCGCATGGGCTTACTCTAGTTGCAGGGAGCGGGGCCTACTCTTCGTTGGGGTGCACAGGATTCTCATTGCAGTGCTTCTCTTGTTGCAGAGCACGGGCTCTAGGTGTGAGGGCTTCAGTAATTGTGGCTTGCGAGCTCTAGAGCGCAGGCTCGGTAGTTGTGGCGCATGGACTTAGTTGCTCCGAGGCATGTGGGATCTTCCCGGACCAGGGCTTGAACCCATGTCCCCTGCATTGCCAGTCAGATTCTTAACCACTGCGCCACCAGGGAAGCCCTGGATAATTCTTAAGAATAGAGGATGTCATCCCAGGAGAGCATGTGCATGAGCAGAGAAGCTACTGGTCAGTGACTGAATCCTGGCGAATCCCGCTGCCTGAGAGATGGTAGTATTAGGACCCTTCCAAGGTTCCCTCTTATCTTTTTCCCTTCAATTAAAATCAATGCTTTCCTCATATGCTTGACCTGATGACCTTCTTTTCTTGCTATGACCCACTTTTACTCTTTTTGGCAAGCCCAATTTATTAGTTTCCAATTGCAGATCATTCAGTGTGCTCTCTTTCTAAGGAAACATGCAGCAGCCATCTTCGGGTTAATGCTTTTCCTGGTGCTGTCACCTTCTTCTTTCAAAGCCCTTCTTGATTCTCACCACTCCGTAGGAGTTTCTTCAGATTGGGTCTCCCTTAGCTCCAGCAGCAATTAATCAACTCGCGGGATAGTGGATTGCAGGAAGTGGAGGGTCCAGCTATCATTTGTCTGTCTCTCGAACACGACAAGTGAGGGAAGTCAGGTCAGATGATGTGAGATGACTTGCCCAACACTATACTGTCAGTTAGATGTAAAGTAGAGAGTAGAAATCGGGTCTCCTGACACTTAGTCAGGGTTCTTTCTGTTAGGGTGTGATGCCTCATAGTCGTCTTCTGTGTGCCATGGTGATGGTTACTTTCCTTCATTTAAACATCCTGTTTCATTACTACATTCCCTCATCCTTCTTCAGTATAGCCCTACAGAGAGGCAGAGCAGCTATTGCTATTAAATTGTCTCTCATTTGATATGGATCACTACCTTTATTCACTCGTGCCTTGAATGGACATTTCTACCACACATAATCCAGAGACCAAGGAAGTAACAAGGCAGTCCTACAAAAATACGTGTTATTGTGAAAGCCTCAGGGATTGATTGATTGACTAGTGTAAGTGCCTGATAAGTATGTCTGCTATGACTAAGGTAAAGGATTATGCTGGCTCTTCTCTAACCACTTACACACACACACACACACACACACACACACACACACACACACACACACACACACACACAATCTCTCTGCCTTACCACCAACCTCTCCCTCACCCCAACTCGCACCCTGTAAGGCTGTCCTAGATGCTTTCTGCTGAATTGACCTCTAAATAAAAGATTAACAAGAGGATCAAATACTTTGCAAATTCATCTCAAGTTATTATTGATTGCTGTAAACATGTGGGTGCTTCAGTGGTTATTTTAGGAGGAAAAAAAGATCTCGTGTGTGTTTACCTAGCTAGTCACTAGAAGATATTTGAATGTGTTAGCTTCATATATGGCTGTTTATCTAGTATAAAAGAGACCCACACCTTTTCTAGGCAAATTAGTGAGAACATATCTCCCCCACCCAAATCCTTCCAATTAAAGGTAAAAAAAATTGATAGTGAAATATTTAGTATTTATTCTAATAACCTATGAATTATGGACAAAGCAAATTGGACACAGTAAAATAATATTTGTATGTGTTGGTATGTTTTCTAGTACATGGGGGCCCACTGTATATTTATTTTGTGTAATCCATTTGTGTTCATTTTAAAGCAGTCAGAACAGTCTTCCTGTTTTACATGATAGATTTTTTTTGTGTGGTAAAATATATGTAATATAAAATTTACGATTTTAACCATTTTGAAGTGTACAGTTCTGTGGCATGAAGCACGTTCACATTGTTGTGCATCTGTGATTATAGATTTTAAAATATGGCCTTGGGTGATACTGGCTATATCGGACTTGTCTGCAGCATGAATCTTGATTGGGAAGACAGGCATTGCATCAAAAAGTAGAGGGTACTTGCACAGGTTAACTTTTTAAAAATGTTGCATCGCCTTGTATTGTTTTGGCTTCACGATACTTGGTCTTCCCTGTGTGTCATATATTAAATAATTGAGGTAAATTACATTTATATTTATATTGCACAACACTTTCTAGTAACTGGAGTCATGTGACACATTGCAAAACATGGCATGGAAATCTCTAGCTTGGGTGGAAAACCAAACCCCCTAATATCCAGTCTGGTTTCTCTTTACAGGATAATTTAAAGCCAACCTTTAAAGAATTCACTTTAAATAAACCTACTACTCAGTTAATAAATTGTCATTTTTGAGCATTTACTTTGTACCTCCTGCTGTGCTAAACATTAGATTTATAATTATCTCATTTAATTCTTGAAACAACTCCATTATTATCTCTATTTTACAGATGAGAAAATTGATACTGAGTTTACCTAAGATCAAGCAGATGGTAAATGACACAGTCAGAACTTGATCTTAACCATCCTGCTATACTCCCTTCCTCCTAAGAGTGTCAGGTAAGAACTAAGCCTAACAAAGTAACTAACAGATTGAAGACATGCGATACTTCTTTATTAAGTCATTCAGAAAGAAGGTCCTATTTAGGTGATGTGGCATAAATTTAGTTTAACCACATTTTAATAGGAAGGCCAGGAAGAAAACCCATGGAAAAGATCATTTAAATACAGATTAAACTTGGGTTATTCCTCTTGTCGTTACGGGGTGGGTGAATGTTTCTCTGTAAGAGGTTGTGTCAGTAGGATGCACTCCTGTTCACGCTGATCTTCATTACTTAATAGAGGCAAGCAGGATGGAGGGAGCAGTTGCTGATTCTGTTTCACTAGATGGAATACTGAGTAATGAACAGGGAAACTATATAGATCTGATTTTTAGATTGTGCCTTTCAGTTTCTCTAAAAGATATTGTCGGTGTTTTTTTAAGCGATGTCACATTCTATGTAAAACTCCTTTTAACATAGCTTATTGGAGAGGTGGTGTAGCAGATGGTGTGAATTCTTCTCCTTTGTGAGCTTGAGCCTGAGCAAGCTTCTTAGTTCCTCCCATCCTCACCCTTCCCACCGTTGAGTTGAGGTCATAATATGTACCTCACTAAGTGCACAGTAAAATGGTAGCTTTCCCCTTTCCACCTCCCACCACCTTTCTCCATTCAACAGACAATTACTGAGAACTTCTTGTGTGTTAGCTCCTGTCTTGCACACTGAACTCTTCTAAGAGCTCATAGTGAGAGGCAGGGAGGCATCTGACCAGCTATTTGTGATGCAGTTTAATAGAAATGGTAGAGCACTCACCATTCCCTCGATGCCAAAGAAGCACCAGGTATGGAATAACTACTTGTTGGGGGTGGGGGGAGGGGGTTGAGTGAGTAGCAGTGTTTATTTTAAACATCTTTTGTGTTTAACGGTCATTCAGTACTTGGTGAACCTTAAACTTTTGTGTTTTGTGGTTAGAAATGAGCTTGATGTAAACACTAGTCTGATTTGCAATGCATGGCAATTTGATTTTTGTCGTTGGGTTAGCAATGTGGTAGAGCAGATATAGCATTCCTTATAGTGATCACGATCAGAAG
Source organism: Tursiops truncatus (assembly GCF_011762595.2). Lineage (NCBI taxonomy): Eukaryota > Metazoa > Chordata > Mammalia > Artiodactyla > Delphinidae > Tursiops > Tursiops truncatus. The sequence continues at coordinate 105,467,630 of NC_047034.1, read as the reverse complement.
TTACTGGTTTTATGAGACTGAAACCATCCCTGTACCTGAAATATTGTTAGCTTGATAATAGCATACAGGGTTGCAGAACTACGACACTTAGGGAGCATCTCATATGTGGCAGGCCCTGGGTGACAAAGTCCTTACCTTCCCAGAGCCTGTGGTCTTGGGGGAAGGTGGACTGGGCAAGAAATGGGCACAGAACAGCATGGTACACAGTATCCTTGTTGGGTGGTATCTTGACGCTTCTGCCGGTCCCAGCTTTATTCCTGTTGCATTATACTGTTAATTTGTACAAAAGAAGAATTTTGAAATCATAATTTGATATGATATTAAGGTCATTTAAGACTGCTGTGGCATTTATGCGTTGGTCCGTCACTGATTCACGCTGACTCACTGTCATTATAATGTAGCCGGTCAGGCTGGGTTTGGCAGCACTTCTGCATTCAGACTTGTGAGATGTCATGTTTGGTGAGTAAGCTGGCACATATGAAATTTTCTCCTTTCTTTCTGAAGGGTGAAGGCTTAGCCTCTGCCTCTGAATCTCAGCAGGTGGCAACGCCCGAGGCTCTGTCCCCACTGCTTTGCTTATCACCCTTCCAGGCCCACCGTGTCTGTACAGCAGATGTGTGCACAGGTCTTCCAGAGAGCCAGGCCTGCTCCTCCATACCCTTGGTTCCTAACTGGGTGGGGAAACCTGATCTGGTATTATTGGTTCACTCAATAATTGCTTACTCAATATTCACGATGAGCGCAGGGGCAGGACTGAGACATGGGAGCCCCCTAGGTGGGCTATTAACTTGTCACTCTGGGCAGGCTAACGATTTGATGTCACTTCAGACTGCTATTCTTTAAATATTTGTTCACAACATTTTTTGTGTTTTTTTTTTTTTTTTTTTTTGCAGTACGCGGGCCTCTCACTCTTGTGGCCTCTCCCGTTGCAGAGCCCAGGCTCCGGACGCGCAGGCTCAGCGGCCATGGCTCACAGGCCCAGCCGCTCCGTGGCATGTGGGATCTTCCCGGACCGGGGCACGAACCCGTGTCCCCTGCATTGGCAGGCGGACTCTCAACCACTTCGCCACCAGGGAAGCCCCACAACATTTTGAATAGAAGCCAGGAGCTGTATGAGAGGGAGGAGGGTAGCCAAAGAGCCCCTCTAGTTCCCCCTTCTGCCAGTTCCCAGGATCTCAACTGACCAGAAGTCTCTTTGTCTTTCCTTCCAACCACATTCTGAACAACCCCTGAGAAAAGTCTGGTAGATACTATTTTAGTTTAATTTAGCTAACTTTCCAAAGATGTTTCAACACCCCATTGATGAATTGGTACAGGGAAGCTGCCGTAATATCGAGGCGCTTAACCTAGCCTCGGAAAGAGATACTGGGATAGATCCTGAGAATATAGGTAAATAAGATTCTGCCCCAGTCCTCAAGGAACTTGAGGCAGTAGCTTATTACATGTCATAAAACAGTGTGAGAGAACTATTGATAAAGTATTCCAAGAAAGCAGATGGAAGAGCAGTGAACGCAGCCTGTGGAGGTCAGCGTGGCTTATGGCGGTGATTCATGGAGTGATCCTAGGGTGGGACGGATGGTGAAGTGAAATGTCCCTCTCTTAAGTAAATCTGGTATTCAGAGTTTGAACCTTTCAAATTGATGAAAATAGGATACTTTAATTTTACGCAACCTAAAGCCTTAATCTTATGGAATTGCACAAGGCAGGTTGAATAAGTGTGACATTGCAGGGATTCTTGCCATATTGATCTGCAAAGATTCTTGACTTCTTGCTAAATCTTAAAAGGAATCTAGGGCTTCCCTGGTGGCGCAGTGGTTGAGAGTCCGCCTGCCGATGCAGGGTACAGGGGTTCGTGCCCCGGTCCGGGAAGATCCCGCATGCCGCGGAGTGGCTGGGCCCCTGAGCCATGACCGCTGAGCCTGCGCATCTGGAGCCTGTGCTCCGCAACGGGAGAGGCCACAACAGCGAGAGGCCCGCGTACCGCAAAAATAAAAATAAAAATAAAAAAGGAATCTATCACTGAAAGACAAATTCTCCCAAATGGAAAGCCTTTCTCAGATTCTAAAATTTTATAGTAGGCCTTTGCTTTTACTACAAAGGAGTTTGTTTTGTCAGTCTCCACTGTCTCCACTGACCAGAAGGAAATAAGAGCACCCAGACTTCTCAGTTTTCAAAGTAAAAGCCTTTTGGCCTTTTGTTTTTCTATCAGAAAGCTGATTATCCCCTATTGCTCCTTAATCCACAGTCACTTGGGAGCATTCCCTTCTGTGTCCCTCACTGGGAACCTTCTGAAAGGAGCTCTTATTTGAGAAAGGGAGCTCTCAGTGCTAGGCTTGTCATCTCCAAATCTTCCAGGATATATTTTTTTAGGTTATCTTGGAATTGAATTTTTCAGTGAAAATACACATCTTGTGTCTTGCCCCTGGGGAGAGTAAATGTTTTTCAGAGGGTAGGTAAAGCCGGTTTTATAACACCCATCCAGCATAGCTAGCTGGGGAGCCCACTGATGCTTCCTCAGCAGCTGGGTCTGTCACAAGTACTGTGACAGTCCAAGTCCTGTTTTGATCTTGCCTAATATGGACTGTTTATTTCTATTCTTAGAAGCGTTGCCATTTAGTACTTTCACATTTCATTCTTGCAACTTATACTTTGGTTCGCTGCTGGGGAGGAAGAAAGGTGATAATGTTTGCTGTTGTTTCTAAAATTAGTTTGAGTGATTTTAAGCTGGATACAGAAACTGAGCTACATTTTGTTTTTTTACTTGGCAGCAATGGCTGCACTCTGAGATGACAAGTTGTCATTATGAGAGAGCTTTCATTAAGTTCTGCATTTATATCTTCTCAGCAAAATATTACTCTGGTTTAGGTAAATGTGAAACAGAAAGGAGGAATGAAACTCATTGTTAAAACATGTTGGGAAGCATTCAACCCAATTCAAAGAAATGCACAATAAAGCAACAAGATCCTTTTCATGTGTGGAATTAGCAAAGACTTTTATTTTTAATGATGATTCCCACATCTGGTGAGAGTCCTCCTCATATTGTTTATAGGAGAGAAAATTAGTATAATCCTCTTGGGAAGTAATTTGATGTTATATATCAGAAGCCTTAAACTGTTCATGCTCTTTGATCTATTACTCTTACTTTTGGAGGTCTATGCAAAGGAAATCATATGAACAGAGTTAGAGATGTTTACAACATTATTAGTAATAAAAAGGGAAAACATAAGGTTCAGTAGGGAAATGATTTTGTAACCTATGACATAGCCATGTATGAACTATATATATAAGCATATATATATGCTTCAGAAATGATGTTTCAAGAAACTACAACAACATCGAGAAAGCCTATGAGAAATGATGAGGCAAAAAGAGATCTCAATATCATAACACTGAACTTTATAATGGCATAGTTGTGTAAAACTAGCAGGCCAGCAAAAACAAAAACAAAACTGGAAGGGGAAAACGATCCTAAACATTAAGTTGTTTTTTCCCCATGTTTCCCTATTTTCTGTAAGAAGCGTAGATATTTTCCATGAGTTTTTCTATCTTTTATTTATAAAATGAGTGGTGCCTCATAATGCTTACCTCTTTCTTCATTAAAAGTTTAAAGTTCATATTTTATGCCTTGTAGATTGCCATGGTGATGGGAATGTGTAGCTTGTGACAGTGATTTTGTTTGTCTCCCTGGGTTTTAGTTGACACCTTTTGTAAGAGGTCAGAAGGTGATCTCTTTAACAGCAGTGGCTTTTTAAAAAAGTTATCTTTTATATGTTTCATAAAGTTATTATAGATGTTTGAAACTTTAGAACCACATAAGTGGATAAATTGTCTTGCAGTCCTATGATGCATAAAATATAACAATATGTTTATGATTTCTCTTTAGGAATTTTTCAAATAGAAACTAATTGCAGAGTTTCCGGTTGACCAGGCATTCATAGGGTAAGATTAATATTCTGAATTGTGAACACATGGTAAAGATAATTACTATTACACTGGTAGCTTGGGGCAAATAAGTACTGAATACTTAGTGTGTAAAAAGAGATTACTATTCTTACAGATGTTTTGAGTAAAGTCCTTTTGATGTTTTTAAACCAATTAAACAGAAAATTAAATCTGTATACATTTTGGTAAAATGTCATCTTCCTATCCTTTGTTAGTTTTGTATGTAGGAAAGGATATGTGTACGTGTTTGATATTTGTCATTTTTTAACATTAAAGATCTAAGGAATATAATAAATGTCTATGAGAGACTTAGACTCCATGACTCCATGTCTATATTTTTCTGATCTTTGTTTAAGGTAACATTTTTAAAAATTAATTAATTAATTAATTTGGCTGCATTGGGTCTTCATTGCTGCGCATGGGCTTCCTCTAGTTGTGGCGGGCGGGGGTTACTCTTCGTTGCGGTGCACGCTTCTCATTGCAGTGGCGTCCCTTGTTGCGGAGCATGGGCTCTGGGCTCGTGGGCTTCAGTAGTTGTGGCATGCAGGCTCAGTAGTTGTGGTGCACGGGCTTATTTGCTCCGTGGCATGTGGGATCTTCCCAGACCAGGGCTCGAACCCATGTCCCCTGCATTGGCAGGCGGATTCTTAACCACTGCGCCACCAGGGAAGTCCCTAGGGTAGCATTTTTAATGTATAGAATTGGTTTGCCATGTTTCGGTAATGAAAACATGGCCATGCTTTCCTAGAGTAGGTAAGTCAGAAATAAACAAGTTCTATATCCTGTTGCTTCCTGCAAACATCATTCATCTTTTACAGTTGTGGAAGTTTAATCTTGAATTAGCTCTGTGGCAGAGCTTTTGACTTTGACATGATGAATGATTAATCTGTACACTGTATTAAATTGCATGGCTCTCCAGTGTTGTGAATATGACATGTCTTAAAGCTGTGTCACCCAGCTCTGAACATATAGTCCAGGTAAAGCAGTGGTGAGGACAGTAGATCTATCCCCTGCCGTAAAAAGAATGAACACCATTCTTTTTACAGATGAAGGTAGATACTTGGACTTCTCGAGTATATCCGCATTTCCCTGCTGATTCATTGAGTTGACTGTGAATTCTTAAAAGCTAGTAACAGATCAGCTACTTTTCTCCTTATGACTCTTCAGTGGCTCTTCCACCACTCCTATACTACTTACTATCCAAACTCTTTATCTTGACTGCAGGCCCTCTGTTACTGTACTTTCCCCAGGCTTCTGACATTCCAGCCAGGTGTCCTCCCTTCTGATCTGCACGCATCCTAAGCTTCTTGCTCCTTCTCCCTGGAATGATCTTCCCCAGTATCATCATCTGGTAGGCTCCATTTAGATCTGTGTTCTAATGGTAGTCCCTCTAAAGAGGACTTTCCTCACTCCCCAGTCTGAAGTAGCTATGTATTCTTCACAACATTTCTGATTTTATCATGTGTGTGGATTTGATTTTCTCTCTTTCCTTACTACACAGTAAGGTCCCTGAGAGCAGGGATCTTGTGTCTTGCACATCTATATTTCCCTAACACTTAGAACTCTGCCTGGCACATAGTAAACATTCTAAATATTTGTTGCATGAACAGACTAAATCCTGACCTTTGTTTGACAAGTACTGCTTTACCATTCTCAGTAATGTTTCACCCATTCTCTTTGGATATTTTGTTTGTGTAGAACCGAATGCACTGCTTACTTTTGGCCATCATCCCACTCATTTTGGCACTGAAATGACAGTGTAAGATGGTGCTGCTAACTCTCAACTATGTATGTCTTCTCTCCACAATAGGATTGTAAATCCCATGAAAGCAGAAACAAGGCCTCATATTTCCTTGGTATGCCTTTGTAGTCCTAACCTCCATAATTGAATGTATATAAATGTTAACTTTAGAGAAAGGGTTAAGACTAGTGGCTTAATCATATGTTTAAGTATTTCTAGAATACACTGGTTTGTGTGTCCCAGAGCTAAAAAAAAAATCTCATTTTGATTTATAGTTTTAAAAAATTATAACACAGAAATGTTCTGGACTATTTTTGCAACTTCATGTTCCAAAACCCTGTTTTATTTGGCCTATTATTACTTAGGGTAGGTGACCAGAAGCAATGCTTTCAGCCTCCCAGTTCTTTTCAAATTAGGCAAGGTGGCCTTGAGCCCATGTTCTACTACCCTGTGACCCTAGAGAAGCTGCTTGAACATCTTTGAAATTTAGTTTCCTTATTTGTGAAGAGTTAGACTCTGATCTCTGCGGTTTCTTCTTGGGTTAAATAGTCCATATGATTCTGCTCCTGTGAAAGGTAGGTCACCTATGGAAGAATTACTGTAGAAGCAAATGGGCTGATGATCAGTGCTATCAGCTAGTCATTTGAAAGGAGAGCATGTGTGATGCCCCAGGGACTGCACAGGGACTGGGTTTGGCTCGACTTTATGGCTTGCGACTCTGGGGTGATGGGAGGGGGTCAGGAAAACGGTTTTATAAACAATGAAGATGGCGGAGAAGGGTTTGAGATTGCTGTCTGTTTACACATTCTAGGAATTATGTAGCCACTGGTGGCTTATGCTCTAGTGTTAATATTACAGTAATGGGACTGCAGCTTCTCTTCATTTTAAATGTATTCTAGATAATTTGGTAGCTTACTTAAAGCATCAAAGAATTGAGAGGTCTTTTTCTAAAAACACAATTACCATCTAAATTAAATGCACGATGTATTTCGTAACCATCAGAAACAAGGAATAGTGAAACAATGTTCCTTAAAGTTCAACAACTCCGATTAATTAGGATTTCTAGAGCTGTTCACATGCTCTTAATTGTCGTATTCAGTAACTTTCTCCTGGGACTTCAGATGATATGGGTAATTTTTCTAATATTTAGCATATTATTTGATTGTTTCACAGATCCATTTCCACTCTACGGCTTTGTGTTAGAAGCTGCAGAATGATAGTTACATCACTATTCTCCTTTGGTTTCTCTGTTTTGACTATGATGTCAAACCCTTTGACTTCTGTGCTCCAGAAACACTGTGCTGCTTTTTCACCTCACTGACCCTGCTATTCTATCCCCCTTTACTGTTCCTTGTCTGATAGTCCTTCCTCATCTGATATGTTATAAAGGGGAGAGAGATTCTATTCTTCACTCACTAAATGCTTTCAAAGAATTAATTCATTTCTGTGGCACCATCTACTACTTAAATGCTCTCAACTTCCTATAGTGGATTAAAGATGGCTGCAAATACTTTGTGATTTTTCCCATCAAGAGATGGAGTCTATTTCCCTTCCTTTTGAATCTGGGCTGGATCTGTTTCCTTTTCTCCCCATCAAAAGGAAGAAATGGTGTGGAGTAATTTCTAAGGCTGGACCTTGAGGAGATTTGTAGCTTCTGCTTTTGTGTGCTTGTAACGTTCCTACTTAGAACTTAGTCACCTTGCTCCAAGGCAGCCTAAACAGCCATGTGGAGGAGTGGCAAAGACCCTGGTCATTAGCTCAAGCTGAGCTCCAGACCAGCAGCCAGCCAAAATGCCAGCCCTGTGACTGAGGCATTTTGGACCTTCCAGCCATCACAGCGTTCCAGCCAACACCATGTGCAACAGAACTGCCTCATCATCCCACAGATTCATCAGAAATGATGAATGGTTATTTCAGCTGCTAAGTTTGGGGATGGTTTGTTACATAGCAGTAAGGAACCAAAACAAAAATTGGTACCTAGAAGGAAGGTGTTGCCACAAGAAAACATCTGGCATTGGCTTTGAGACCAGGTAGCAGTGAACCTGAAGGGGAAGTAAGAAGATTATTGGACTTCCCTGGTGGCGCAATGGTTAAGAATCCACCTGCCAATGCAGGGAACACGGGTTCGAGCCCTGGTCTGGGATGATCCCACATGCCGTGGAGCAACTAAGCCCGTGCGCCACAACTACTGAGCCTGTGCTCTAGAGCCCACGAGCCACAACTACTGAAGCCCGTGTGCCTAGAGCCTGTGCTCCAAAATAAGAGAAGCCACTGCAAAGAGAAGCCTGTGCACTGCAATGAAGAGTAGCCCCCACTCACCGCAACTAGAGAAAGGCTGCACGCAGCAATGAAGACCCAACGCAGCCATAAATAAATAAATAAATAAAAGTTTTTAAAAAAGAAGATTCTTAATGGTGGCTCGAAGAGCAGTGAGGAAATTGCTATTGGAGGATATAAAACGGTACCTTTGTTATGTATTGACAAAAAAATTAACAAGATTGACACAGTAACATGGAAGATAAAAAATGAACCTAACTGATTTGTGGATCTAGCTTAGATTTCCCATATTGGAAGTACCAGTTGACTTTTTTAAACCACTTATGACCAAAGTATTGTAAGAGAGAGATTAATTATAGAAGAAATGGTTCAGATTTTAAGTAGACTTTAGAGGACATATTTCCAATCCAGAATTTTCTGGGGTCGTGAATAAAACTGTTTCTTTCAAAGTAAGAAATGGCCTCAGGTTGAAAGATCAGATCCAGAGTGGCACTAGTGCAGTAAAACTTGGTCTTAAGGTGCAAATAAAAGCCAGGGCACAGGTATAGGACCCTGTATTAGGACTTCAAAAAGATTTAAGGCAGTGCGTCTTCTCAGCTAGATAGAAAGGCTTCTAAGAATCTTAAGGGTGTTGTCCCATAGCATCCTGGACATGATTTAGAGGACAAGATCCTAGACTTCAAGCCTGAACTTGATGCCGTAGCAGAATGAAACTTCTGGGGGACTTGGCAGAGGGTGAGGCTTTCATGTGGGAGGAATGTAAATCATTTGTGGGCAGAGAGTAGACTGCAGTGGATTAAGCACGGCTGCACATTCTTTGCCACTTTTCCCACTGAGAGGAGGCATTTGCCTCCTTGAATCTGGGCTGGTACCTGACTCCTCTGACCAACAGAATATAGTGGACATGACACCGTGTAGCTTTGAGAGCTATCCCATAAAAGAACTGCAGGTTTTATCTCTTTGCTTGGAATGCACTATTTTAGAACCCAACCACCAAGCTATGCGAGGACACTCAAACAGCCACAAGAAGTCTCACACAAAGTACCAGCCAGCAGTCAGCACCAACTACCAACCTGATGAATGAGGACATTTTGGACCTTCCAGCCATCTTTGTGCCAGCCAACACCAGGAAATAAAAGAACCACCCACAGAATCACAAGAAATAAAACTATTTTAAGCTATTAAGGTTTGGAATATGCAGAATAGTTAGCCAAATCCTTCCCATCTATATGCTTCCAAGTTCTAGCCTCTCTGTGGAAAGGCTTAATCACCTTAGATACACCCTGCCTAACATGTGAACGTAATATTCTTCGGCCTTCTGCATTTTTGTACGTTCAGTTATTTATTGTACAAATACCTACTGTACACTATGTGCTATAAACTGTGGAAGATCCTATAATACCACAGGATCAGAATCGGAATCCTTTGGACCCCGTTTCTCCATGGACCTCTCTTAGGACATTTGATGTTGCTAAGTGGCATTGAATTTTCATTTACAGTGACTATTTCATTCACTGTCTTCTTTTCAAATATATTACAAAAGTTTTCCATATTATTTCTGGCCCACGTGATTGAAATAGCCTTTCAAGCCCCTTGTTTCTAATCCTTCTCCTCAAATCCATCCTGCAAATCTCTCTAGCTCAGTGACTCAGTATTCCCCCACCTTACACCTGAATCTCTGAAGGTTCCTGTAGTTGATGGTAGCTGTTACTTTGTAGTTTGTGGGGAGCACTCTAGACATCTGAAACTTCAGGAAGACTTAAAAGGTAGGCATTTTCCCCAGATATTTCATTGCCAATCTATCCTGTGAGCTTTCTCCTCCTGGGAGATTTGAAAAAAAAAAAAAAAAAATTGCTGGCCTCACCTAGACCAATTAAAGTGTTCTTTAAGAGTGGCCCTGGGTTTACGTTTCTTATAAAAGTACCCCAGGTGATTCTAATGTGAAGCCAAAGTTGAGAACCACTGTCTTAGATTTGTGATTCTCAAAAAGTGGTCTCTGCACCAGCAACATCAACTAGGAATTTGTTAGAAATACACATTCTTGCGGCCTAATGCAGACCTAATGAATCAGAAACTCCGAGGGTGGGACCTATCACATTGTGATTTCATAAGCTCTCCAGTGATATATGAACATTGATGTTAGAGAAACACTTTACTAGATGAATCCTAGTTCCCTTCTAGATCTCAAAACTAGTGTCTGGCTAGTGATCATTTAAGTGCTTGCAAAATGCTAAGTAATTGTCATCAGTTCTCTGAAGAGTGGTTCAGGGGGTTATTTATAATAGTATAAAGCAAAGGAGCAAATTAATCCTGGATACTGACGCATCGTTTCTCAGAGAGAGAACTCAAAGAGCTCGGTGCTTTGTGACCACCTAGAGGGGTGGGATGGGGAGGGTGGGAGGGAGACGCAAGAGGGAGGAGATATGGAGATATATGTGTATGTATAGCTGATTTATTTTGTTATAAAGCAGAAACTAAGACACCATTGTAAAGCAATTATACTCCAATAAAGATGTTAAACAAAAAAAAAGAAAGACAAAAAAAATTGCAGTTAGATATATGTTAGAACCAAGAAACATCTTTTTTTTTCAATAAATTTTTTTATTTATTTAATTTTGGCTGCATTGGGTCTTTTGTTGCTGCGTGCGGGCTTTCTCTAGTTGCGGCGAGCAGGGGCTACTCTTTGTTGTGGTGCACGGGCTTCTCATTGCAGTGGCTTCTCTTGTTGCAGAGCACAGGCTCTAGGCACACGGGCGTCAGTAGTTGTGGCACGCGGGCTCAGTAGTTGTGGCTCGTGGGCTCTAGAGCACAGGCTCAGTAGTTGTGGTGCACGGGCTTAGTTGCTCTGCGTCATGTGGGATCTTCCCGGACCAGGGCTCAAACCTGTGTCCTCTGCTTTGGCAGGTGGATTCTTAACCACTACGCCACCAGGGAAGCCCAGAGCCAAGAAACATCTTGATGAGAAGTAGGACTAAGCATTTTGAAAGGATGTAAGGCGATTTTAAAATCAATTTTCAGTGAGAGTAGTATAGAGAAACCCCATTCTGTATTGTTTGGCTGTGTCCCTGCCTGGGGCCAGAGACAGAGAGCTTTGAAGTAGCATCCAGTTCTCATCATACAATGACTCTAAATACCATCTGATCATCATTTGTTTATTTTTTCACTGGTTGTTTTGGAAATGCTTTCAAAGTAAAACAAGGACTAGTGGGAAGTAAAGACTGGCTAACTTGAGTGTTGTTGTTCCAGTCTTAGAGACTTTGGGGTGAGATTGTCAGATGAATTCATGTGCTTTGAGAAGCTTTTATGATTTTTTTAACGAGGTTTAAAAGCTAAAGGAATGGGATTAGGACCATAAAATCCTTTACTTTTAACATTGTTTCTTTGAACTGATTTAGTGCATTTGTATATTAGAAATAGAGATCTGATTTGGATTGGATCCTCATTGTTTGCAAAAATCCGGTCTGGAAAAAATTTCCTGGACACACAAACAGTATTAAATTTTGTAACGACAAAGGGCAGCTATGCTCTAACTCTCCAGTTAAGCACTTCAATTAGAAAAATTAACATCATTTAACATATAGGAATGCTTGAGACTTTTCATACATCATTAAATCCAGATGCTATATATTTATATAAAGTCTTAAATTGTTCAGTGGAAAATGTTCAGTAGAAAAAGTCTAGCTGAGAAAGCAGATTATATAGTATGTAAATGGAGACATTGTGGAAAGCTATATCCTTTGTATCCTTGTCTTTCAAAGATTAAAATGGAACCCAGTTATAATGCAGATGTTGGGGTAAGTTGATGTCTTAGTCCCTTCAGGCTGCTATAGCAAACTACCACAGACTGGATAACTTAAACAACAAACATTTATTTCTCACAGTTTCTGGAGGCTGGGAAGTCTAAGATCATGGCACCAGCAGATTGTGTCTGATGAGAACTCACTTCCTAGTTCATAGATGGCCACGTTCTTGCTGTTTCCTCACATAGTGGAAGGGGCAGGAGAGCTCTCTGGGGTCCCCTTTATAAGGGCACTAATCCCATTCACGAGGGCTCCACCCTCATGACCTAATCACCTCCCAAGGCCCCACCTCCTCATACTATGACATTGAGGGATTAGGATTTCAAAATATGTATTTTTCAGGGACACAAACATTCAGTCCGTCGCAGTTAGGTAAGGGAGTTAAATATTCAACTTTTTTTTAGCTTTTGAAAAAACTCAGACTGGCTTAATTGGATTAAATGGTCTGGACAGTGTGGTCTGGTGTGGACAAGCCCTAAGATTTTAGCCTGAGGACCTGGGTTCTAGTTGTTACTATTTCTTGCCAGTTTCGTCACCTTGGACGAGATAACTCCTTTGGGCCTGCCTTATTTTCCATGTTAATAAAATGTGAAGAAAAATATTTATCTTAATGGTTTGTTGTAGGTATGAAACAAATTAATGTAAATGAAAGTGCTTTGAAAGTAGGAAAACAGATATTAGATTATTAATAACAGATTTTTATTTGTTCTCTGATTGACGAGGAAGTCATCAAAGGAAATCTGAATTAGATGATTAGAGGAAAAGTTTATAATTCTTAAAAAGATGAACAGGAAAAATTCTTTACAAATAGTTCTCAGTTAGAATAAATATGGCAGGGCTTCCCTGGTGGTGCAGTGGTTAAGAATCCACCTGCCAATGCAGGGGACACGGGTTCAAGCCCTGGCCCAAGGAAGATCCCACGTGCCGTGGAGCAACTAAGCCCATGCGCCACAACTACTGAGCCAGTGCTCTAGAGCCCATGAGCCACAACTATTGAGCCTGCGTACCACAACTACTGAAGCCCGCACGCCTAGAGCCCGTGCTCCACAACAGGAGAAGCCCCTGCAATGCAATGAAGAGTAGGCCCTGCTTGCCGCAACCAGAGAAAAGCCCACACACAGCAACGAAGACCCAACGCAGCCAAATAAAAAATAATAATAATTAAATAAATAAAATAAGAAAAAGAATAAATATAGCGAACTTGTCGTCAGTTGTGGTTTGCTAACAGGTTAGTTATAGTAGTTTCTCATTCTGATTATTTAAAAATATTACTGTAGTTGGAGGTTTGTGACTCTTCTTTCTTTTTGTGCTTAAAGTAGAAAATATATTTGCAACATCTAAAGGAAACTGTATTGTGCAGGAAGTATCATGACAGCTGGGTAGCATTCTGGAGTTATGCAATAAATTCTTTCCTGGCACATTACAGATGCAATGCAGTAGAAGAATATGTAAAGTGTTTCAAAGATCAAATGTCTTTATTGTGCTTAACTACACATAAATGCAGTTGTGTATCGTATGTTGTCAGTCTTTTAAAAATGAATTGTGAATAAGAAACTCATATTCCAGTGGTGCTAAGTATGAATTAATACATGCTGAGTTGTCACACACTAACTGTGCTTTCTGGCCTGCAAAATAATTTGATCTTCAGTAGTAATTATAAAGAAGGCTTTACACATGGATTGGTAAAACCAAAGTAAATTTCAGACATGCTAACTCTTTGATCTTTGAAAATGACAAGGTTGCAAGAGTATTGCTAAAAATACCTTAAATACAATTTGGGGTCAGTACTCTGAGCCGGATTTTGAGTACTTAATAAACCAAAAAAGGATTGTGTTTTCCAGGCAAATATATAAACCTTCTCAACAAGTTTTCAGAGGATACATAGGCACTAAAAAATGCAATTTTCACACCCAACTAAAAAAATTTTGTGTGTTTTAGAATGTTCTCACATTTCAAACTAATCAGTATATATGTAATTTAAGCTATTGCAAATGATTGAAGTAGATGCTAAAAATGACTTATATTAATCTATAAGGTGAGAAACAAAAACCAATAGGTTTTAATATAAAAGGTAGCTACATTTAATAATGTCATAATTTCAGAGAATTTCAGTCATATTTCTGAGCTGTGTCTTAAAAAGTTATTGACTTGTAACTGTATTTAATGAATCAGTAGGCTAAATTTTAAGAGCACTGAGTCTCATTTGGATAGATGTATCATAAAGTGCAGAAATTATATGGTTTGACAGGCCATCTGATGAATGCAAATAAGACCAACTGTGTATGAGGATTGAATGAGCGAAATTAGCATATGCAGACTGCTTGGAAGAAGCTAAGTGTTCATCTAAGTGTTGTAGATACAGCATTTTAAAATATGTTAACATCTAAATTTCTGTAGAAACTTCTCTGTAAGTTAAGGAAGTTCAGAGGCTGAGTGCAATCTGGTATGTGGATGGGGTCTTATATAAATAGCTTTGCCAGAATGTCTCCCAGTGTGAAAAGTAAACTGGTCTATGAAAATCCACTTGCCATGTAATGTTTTATGATGGAGAGGGTCTCTAACGACAGTATCTCCAAGTTTGTTTGTTTGTATGACCACAGCTATTTCAAGGTATCTATACTTTCTCACAGAATGAAGACAATCACAGAGATGGTGTGTCTAAGAAATTTCAAAAGGTGTAGGCCTCCTGACTGAAGCACAGTCAACTTATTGGATTTATTTTTTTTCATTATAGTAAGTATAAATATTTAAAGTATATTGTTTTGGCCAATGTTGACTTGTGCTCTTTGTTGAATAAATATTTGCTGTCTGTCAAATACCCTCATCGTTAGAGCTGTTTGTGTTTACATTCTTCTACAATTTCAGTTGTGTGTCTCAAATGAATATAACTCCCAGCATCTTTGAGGGGACAAACAAAGCCATAGACTTTGAGCTGGCAGAGCCCTTAGAGATGATGTCATTCACTTTCTTTATCCATTACAAGAAATTCCTTTGCAACATCCTTGACGGATGGTCATCTTATTCAGGTCAGCCCAGGTAGGAGAAGGGCCCGAACTATTTCACAGAACTATTTCTATGGATGTTCTACTACCGATTAAATCAAAATGTCACTTTCTAAAATGTGCACCCACCTAGTTCTGCCTCTGGAACAAATCCACTTATTCTTTAATCCAAGAGGTAGTCCTGCAAAAATGTAAAGATAAATTCTCAGGTTCCCCTAGTCATCTTTTATCTCAGCTGAGTATCATCAGTTACCTGTGTTCCTCCATAGGAAATGGTCCGTAGACAAGTAGCTCCTGATTATTTTGTTGCCCAATTAGTTTTTAACCTATGACTGAATGTTGGGTTCCAGGTGTGATCTTACCAGGCAGACACAGAAGGATTGTTGCGCCTTTATCTGGGTTCATGATTTAATATGGCCGCAGATTATAGTCATGTTATGGCTATATTTAGCATAAAGATAGCATATAGCTATATTTTGCATAATAGCTATGACACAATTAGCTTAATGCGTGCATTCATGTCAACTAAAATCCTTAGGTATTTTTCACATGTTCATCCAGCAATGATTTCTGCCCTCCTTTCCTCCCATCATGTTGATGCTATTTTGGGGTCTAAGCCCAGACTTTCTGTCGCATATAATCCTCTTGTTTTTGGTTTTTGTCTTGTCTTGACACACAGTTATGATTAACTGCAGTGGATTGAAGCAGAAGGGGAGGAGTTGAGAGTTAGAAATAGACCCACTAAACTAGAGTAAGGGAGGGAAACTCTGGAAAATTATTTGATCAAGCCATAGGTCCTAAGAGAAAGTTGAATCCATATAATATGATGATGGCCAGAGAGGACGCAGGTGGAAAGTGGTGCTCCAGATTAGTAGTTAAAATCAAGGATCCTGGGATACCTTAGCAAGGGGGAGAGCATGAAGGTATAGGGTTCAGAGTCAGATGGTCAGGAATATGTTAGGGCTGACCAGCAAAAGAAAAGACAGTTATTCATAGGTATCAGAGCCTCTGTAATGGGATTCTAGGGTTCAAGGCAGGGTACCAGTCCCTTGAAGGAAGACTAATGAGAGCAAAACAGTTTTTCTTGGGGGTGCTACCAGTACTAGGGTATCTAGAAAGAAACTCAGACCCAGAAAAGATAAGACTTAAGACTCAAAAAAGTGTAAGAGAAGTCCATGGATGAAGGTTGCAGCTGAACCACCAGCAAAGATGCTACTGTGATTTTTTTTAACCAGAATTGTTATAAATCCAAATATTTCCTTTATCTGTCTTACTCTGTGCCGTCCTATAGGTGGTCTGGATTTTACTAGTTAACAATTTTTTAAATGATTTAGGTAAGGCTGAATACTACATAAATCATTTCTGTAAAGAGCATTGTCTGAATACTTTAAATACGAAAATGCAAAATCCACCTTGTTTTTGAAAGCAAAAATAATAATAGCATGTGCCCTTAATCATTTATACTATTAGTACTTTGCCATCAAAACATTAAACATGAGAGAGAGTCCCTTCCGCAGTGTTGTAACTGGGGCTTCCTTCCCCATCCATTTTTTAAGCCATTACCATTTTGTGCCAGCTTTTAAGTATTCTAAGTTGGATGCAAACGTAAGTTACAAAGCAAGAGCTTGGGGGGAAAGGAGATAATGTATTAAATCACAGTTTGTTCTGAACATAGAACTGGTACATCCCTCTAATCCTAAGGGATAATTTTATAAAGCAGTGCTTGCTCAAAGGAAGTTCCTTGTCATGGTTGAAACACAACTCTTAGGTTGTACCCGACGCTCCAGACTTGGGAGTGGAATGTGAAAGAGAGCTTATTCAGACCATTTGGAAGGTACAAAATGTGGCTGTTAGAAATTAGTAGCATAAGAACAAGTTTTCCTAATGTTGATTGAAGAAAATTCGGCTTCTGGTTTTTAGTAGCTTAGCATGAAGTGAAGATGCAGGAGGAAACTAGATAGTTGCTTCACGTCCTGCACCAAATAAATACCTTTACAGATCCAATCTGCCTGTCACCAAATGGTCTCTCATCTAAGGGAATTTACAGTGCTCAGTTGGCATAGCCTAAGGTTTCGAATGAAACCAGGAAACTTTGATACCTTTTGATCATCAGCCCTGCTTCCCAGGTTTTGCCCCTGAGTTAAATCCTACTTGGTTATGTACAAGCCTTAGAGTTTAAGCTTATTTGGGGTACTTGCTTCAGTGGTTTTTCTTTTATTTTCCTCCTCCAGTTTCTGTCCTCCTACAAGGGAAAGTCATGATTACACTAACAGAGCTAAAATGTTTAGCAGACGCCCAGTCGTCTTATCACATCCTAAAACCGTGGTGGGACGTCTTTTGGTATTACATCACCCTGATCATGCTGCTGGTGGCCGTGCTGGCTGGAGCCCTCCAGCTCACACAGAGCAGGGTTCTGTGCTGTCTTCCGTGTAAGGTGGAATTCGACAATCACTGCGCCGTGCCTTGGGACATCCTGAAAGCCAGCGTGAACACGTCTTCCGATCCCGGGACGCCGCTTCCGCTCCCCCTCAGAATCCAGAACGACCTCCACCGACAGCAGTACTCCTACATCGACGCCGTCTGTTATGAGAAGCAGCTCCACTGGTTCGCAAAGTTCTTTCCCTACCTGGTGCTCTTGCACACGCTCATCTTCGCAGCCTGCAGCAACTTTTGGCTGCACTACCCCAGTACCAGTTCCAGGCTCGAGCATTTTGTGGCCATCCTTCACAAGTGCTTCGATTCTCCGTGGACCACCCGTGCCCTGTCAGAGACGGTGGCTGAGCAGTCAGTGAGGCCCCTGACACTCTCCAAGTCCAAGGTTTTGCTTTCTTCCTCAGGGTGCTCAGCTGAGGTTGATTCCAACAAGCAGTCATTGCCCTACCCACAGCCTGGCTTAGAGTCAGCTGGCATAGAAAGCCCAACTTCTAGCGTCCTGGACAAGAAGGAGGGCGAACAGGCCAAAGCCATCTTTGAAAAAGTGAAAAGGTTCCGCATGCACGTGGAACAGAAGGATATCATTTATAGAGTGTATCTGAAGCAGATAATAGTCAAAGTCATTTTGTTTGTCCTCATCATAACTTACGTTCCGTATTTTTTAACCTACATTACTCTTGAAATTGACTGTTCAGTGGATGTGCAGGCTTTTACTGGATATAAGCGCTACCAGTGTGTCTACTCCTTGGCAGAAATATTTAAGGTCCTGGCTTCATTTTATGTCATCTTGGTTATACTTTATGGTCTTACCTCCTCCTACAGCTTGTGGTGGATGCTGCGGAGTTCTCTGAAGCAATATTCTTTTGAGGCGCTGAGAGAAAAAAGCAACTACAGTGACATCCCGGATGTCAAGAATGACTTCGCCTTCATTCTGCATCTGGCTGATCAGTACGATCCCCTTTACTCCAAACGCTTCTCCATATTCCTGTCGGAGGTCAGTGAGAACAAACTGAAACAGATCAACCTCAACAACGAATGGACGGTCGAGAAACTGAAAAGCAAGCTTGTGAAAAATTCCCAGGACAAGATAGAACTGCATCTTTTCATGCTAAACGGTCTTCCAGACAATGTCTTTGAGCTGACAGAAATTGAAGTGCTAAGCCTGGAGCTGATCCCTGAGGTCAAGCTGCCTTCTGCGGTCTCGCAGCTGGTCAACCTCAAGGAGCTCCACGTGTACCATTCATCTCTGGTGGTCGACCATCCTGCCCTGGCCTTTCTAGAGGAGAATTTAAAAATCCTCCGCCTGAAATTTACTGAAATGGGGAAAATTCCACGCTGGGTATTTCATCTGAAGAATCTCAAGGAGCTTTACCTGTCAGGCTGTGTTCTACCTGAGCAGGTGAGTACCATGCAGTTGGAGGGCTTTCAGGACTTGAAAAACCTGAGGACCCTCTACTTGAAGAGCAGCATCTCCCGGATCCCACAAGTCATTACAGACCTCCTGCCTTCGCTGCAGAAGTTGTCCCTCGATAACGAGGGGAGCAAGCTGGTTGTATTGAACAACTTGAAAAAGATGGTCAATCTGAAAAGCCTGGAGCTGATCAGCTGCGACCTGGAACGCATTCCGCACTCCATTTTCAGTCTGAACAATTTGCATGAGTTAAACCTCAAAGAAAATAACCTTAAAACTGTGGAAGAGATCATTAGCTTTCAGCATCTCCAGAATCTTTCCTGCTTAAAGTTGTGGCACAATAACATAGCTTATATTCCGGCCCAGATTGGGGCATTATCTAATCTAGAGCAACTCTCTTTGGACCATAATAACATTGAGAATCTGCCCCTGCAGCTTTTCCTATGCACCAAACTACATTATTTGGATCTAAGCTATAACCACCTGACCTTCATTCCAGAAGAAATCCAGTATCTGAGTAATTTGCAGTACTTTGCTGTGACCAACAACAATGTAAGTAAATCCGTTCTGCCCTTTATTTGGCCAGTCATTTGAGCATCTGCTGTTGCAGTGTGTGATGTAGTTAAAGATAATGGACTTTAAGTCATACTAAGCATCCTGAGCTCGGCCTGACTACCACTTCTAGACATGTGACCATGGACCAATTATCAAAACACTGAGCATCAGTTTTTCATCTAATTTACAAGTTGTCATGGAGATTTTATGAAAAAATATATAAACATTTGGCACAGTTCATGGCACATAGTAGGTACTCAACAAGTGTTCTCTTTATCCTCTTTCTCTGTGTTTTACATAAACGTTACAATTGAAGTGTTTTAAACTAATTAATTAGTTACGGCAGGGCTTGCTTTCATTTCGGAAAAGTCTTAAGTATTTAGAAAGTTTCATAAAACTTTTCAGCTTTCCAAATCTGTCATAGGAGGACTTTTTGTTAAAAATACTGTGATCATGAATTATTCATAAGTCTTTTTTGTGATACAGTAAGAAAGACTTGAAATGTCCATGCATGTCTAGAAAGACAATTCAAAATGAAAGGCCTGGTTCTATAATGCAACACTAGGGCTCCTTAGAAGCTTTTTCCAGCATCTGTGCTTTAAAAATGAACCATAATTTGCAACAGTAAAGCCAAGTTAAGGAAAAGTTAACTTTGCTGAAACAAGAAAAAACAAAATAAATGAGCAGTTTCCTAGGTTAAAATGTGAAGGAGGAGGAAAAAGACAAAAAATCATGCGGGCTGAAAGGGCAAGAGAATGACGGTAATATCTATACGGGAAAAAGAAAAAAAAACCTGTCAGAAATCAGGTCTGCCAAAAGATGAAAGTGATCCTCCTCTAGTTAAAAATGGGAACCGTTTTCTTCTGCTCTACCCAAAAAGGTACTATCTCCTGGACTTTTTATAATTCATATTTCATGCTAAATATAGCTACCAGCATAGTGTTGGCTAGTAAACATGTTAATCACCAGACAGTATTTTCAGAAACCATGGATTGTTGGAAAAATACCAGAGAGGTGGGGAATGAGGCACAATTCATACTGACTTTTAGAATGCTATGATTTTACTTATACGTAAAAGGATAGAACCCACTATACAATAAACAAAACATCTTCATGTCTTAAAGGATCATGAGGTTTTAAAACCCCTTTAAGGTTGATCTAGATTAGCAGTTTACATCAGAATTATCTGAAGGGCCTGTTAAAACACAGATTGCTGAGCCCCACTCCACAGTTCTGATTCAGTAAGTAGGTCTGCAGTTTGCAGTTCTAAAAATCTCAGGTGAAGTTGGTGCTGCTGCTCTGGTGACCATACTTTGAAAACTACAGGTCTAGAGATTTATCAGAAGTGTTGTTTAATTATGCAGTTGATTAGTATTAGTATTTTGGTTATACTTTTTCTGTTGTTAAACCTATAATAAAAAGTATAAATAATTCTTTTGAAAGGCATTGGTTTCACCAAGTTGCTATACAGTTAAATCACTCCATAATTTTTTTTTTCTTCCAGTGTGAACAGATTAACACGCTTTTATTAAGCAATCTCTGAATATATGTAGGAAGAATAATACCCCAAGACCCTTCAGTTCTGCTGCTTAGGGTTACTCCATGAGGCAACAACCCATTCTTTTTTTATAACAAAGTGAATCAGTTATACATGTACATATATCCCCATATCTCCTCCCTCGTGCGTCTCCCTCCCTCCCACCCTCCCTATCCCACCCCTCTAGTTGGTCACAGAGCACCCAGCTGATCTCCCTGTGCTATGCGGCTGCTTCCCACTAGCTATCTGTTTTACATTGGATAGTGTATATATGTCCATGCCACTCTCTCACTTCGTCCCATCTTACCCTTCCCACTCCAAGTCCTCAAGTCCATTCTCTACATCTGTGTCTTTATTCCTGTCCTGCCCCTAGATTTGTCAGAACCTTTTTTTTTTTTTTAGATTCCATATATATGTGTGAGCATATGATATTTATTTTTCTCTTTCTGACTTACTTCACTCTGTATGACACATTCTACGTCCACCCACCTCACTACAAATAACTCAATTTCATTTTTTTTATGGCTGAGTGATATTCCATTGTATATATGTGCCACATCTTTATCCATTCATCTGTCGATGGACACTTAGGTTGCTTCCATGTCCTGGCTATTGTAAATAGAGCTGCAATGAACATTGTGGTACATGACTCTTTTTGAATTATGGTTTTCTCAGGGTATATGCCCAGTAGTGGGATTGCTGGGTCGTATCATAGTTCTATTTTCAGTTTTTTAAGGAACCTCCATACTGTTCTCCAAAGTGGCTGTATGAATTAACATTCCCACCAACAGTGCAAGAGGGTTCCTTTTCCTCCACACCCTTTTCAGCATTTATTGTTTGTAGATTTTTTGATGATGGCAATTCTGACTGGTGTTAGGTGATACCTCGTTTTGATTTGCGTTTCTCTAATGATTAGTGATTTTGAGCATCCTTTCATGTGTTTCTTGGCAATCTGTGTATCTTCTTTGGAGAAATGTCTATTAAGACCTTCTGCCCATTTTTGGATTTGTTTGTTTGTTTTTTTGATATTGAGTTGCATGAGCTGCTTGTAAATTTTGGAGGTTAATCCTTTGTCAGTTGCTTCATTTGCAAATATTTTCTCCCATTCCAAGCGTTGTCTTTTCGTCTTGGTGATGGTTTCCTTTGCTATGCAGACTTTTAAGTTTCATTAGGTCCCATTTGTTTATTTTTGTTTTTATTTCCATTTCTGTAGGAGGTGGGTCAAAAAGGATATTGCTGTGATTTATGTCATAGAGTGTTCTGCCTATGTTTTCCTCTAAAAGTTTGATAGTGTCTGGCCTTACCTTTAGGTCTTTAATCCATTTTGAGTTTAT
Source organism: Tursiops truncatus (assembly GCF_011762595.2). Lineage (NCBI taxonomy): Eukaryota > Metazoa > Chordata > Mammalia > Artiodactyla > Delphinidae > Tursiops > Tursiops truncatus. The sequence continues at coordinate 105,445,598 of NC_047034.1, read as the reverse complement.
TTTTGTGTATGGTGTTAGGGAATGTTCTAATTTCATTCTTATACATGTAGCTGTCCAGTTTTTCCAGCACCACTTAGTGAAGAGGCTGTCTTTTCTCCACTGTATATTCTGGCCTCCTTTATCAAATATAAGGTAACCATATGTGCGTGGGTTAATCTCTGGGCTTTCTAACCTGTTCCATTGATCTATATTTCTGTTTTTGTGCCAGTACCATACTGTCTTGATTACTGTAGCTTTGTAGTATAGTCTGAAGTCCAGGAGCCTGATTCCTCCAGCTCCATTTTTCTTTCTCAAGATTGCTTTCGCTATTCGGGGTCTTCTGTGTTTCCATATGAATTTTGAAATTTTTTGTTCTAGTTCTGTGAAAAATGCCATTGGTAGTTTGATAGAGATTGCATGGAATCTGTAGATTGCTTTGGGTAGTATAGTCATTTTCACAGTGTTGATTCTTCCAATCCAAGAACATGGTATATCTCTCCATCTGTTTTTGTCGTCTTTAATTTCTTTCATCAGGGTCTTATAGTTTTCTGTATACAGGTAGTTTGTCTCCTTAGGTAGGTTTATTCCTAGGTATTTTATTCTTTTTGTTGTAGTGGTAAATGGGAGTGTTTCCTTAATTTCTCTTTCAGGTTCTTCATCAATAATGTATAGGAATGCAAGAGATTTCCGTGCATTAATTTTGTATCCTGCTACTTTACCAAATTCGTTGATTAGCTCTAGTAGTTTTCTGGTAGCATCTTTAAGATTCTCTATGTATAGTATCATGTCATCTGCAAACAGTGACAGCTTTACTTCTTCTTTTCTGTTTTGGATTCATTTCTTTTTCTTCTCTGATTGCTGTGGCTAAAACTTGAATAATAGTGGTGTTATTGTTGAATAATAGTGAATAGTTGAATAATAGTGGTGACAGTGGACAACCTTTTCTTTTTCCTGATCTTATTGGAAATGGTTTCAGTTTTTCACCATTGAAGACGATGTTGGCTGTGGGTTTGTCATATATGGCCTTTATTATGTTGAGGTAAGTTCCCTCAGTGCCTACTTTCTAGAGGCTTTTTATCACAAATCGGTGTTGAATTTTGTCAAAAGCTTTCTCTGCATCTATTGAGATGATCATATGGTTTTTCTCCTTCACTTTGTTAATATGTTATATCACATTGGTTGATTTGCATATATTGAAGAATCCTTGCATTCCTGGGATAAACCCCACTTAATCATGGTTTATGATCCTTTTAATGTGCTGTTGGATTCTTTTTGCTAGTATTTTTTTGAGGATTTTTGCATCTATGTTCATCAGTGATATTGGCCTGTAGTTTTCTTTCTTTGTGACATCTTTGTCTGATTTTGGTATCAGGGTGATGGTGGCCTCGTAGAATGAGTTTGGGAGTGTTCCTCCCTCTGCTATATTTTGGAAGAGTTTGAGAAGGATAGGTGTTAGCTCTTCTCTAAATGTTTCATAGAATTCTCCTCTGAATCCATCTGGTCCTTGGCTTTTGTTTGTTGGAAGATTTTTAATCACAGTTTCAATTTCAGTGCTTTTGATTGATCTGTTCGTATTTTCTATTTCTTCCTGGTTCAACCTGAGAAGGTTGTGCATTTCTAAGGATTTGTCCATTTCTTCCAGGTTATCCATTTTATTGGCATATAGTTGCTTGTAGTAATCTCTCATGATCCTTTGTATTTCTGCAGTGTCAGTTGTTACTTCTTTTTCTTTTCTAATTCTATTGATTTGAGTCTTCTCCCTTTTTTTCTTGATGAGTCTGGCTGATCGTTTATCAGTTTTGTTTATCTTCTCAAAGAACCAGCTTTTAGTTTTATTTATCTTTGCTATAGTTTCCTTCATTTCTTTTTCATTTATTTCTGATCTGATCTTTATGATTTCTTTCCTTCTGCTATCTTTGGGGGTTTTTTGTTCTTCTTTCCATGATTGCTTTAGATGTAAGGTTACGTTGTTTATTTGAGATTTTTTTTGTTTCTTAAGATAGGATTGTATTGCTATAAACTTCCCTCTTAGAACTGCTTTTGCTGCATCCCATAGGTTTTGGGTCGTCGTGTTTTCATTGTCATTTGTTTCTAGGTATTTTTTGATTTTCTCTTTGAATTCTTCAGTGATCTCTTGGTTATTAAGTAGCGTATTGTTTATCCTCCATGTGTTTGTATTTTTTACAGATTTTTTCCTGTAATTGATATCTAGTCTCATAGCATTGTGGTCAGAAAAGATACTTGATACGATTTCAATTTTCTTAACTTTACCAAGGCTTGATTTGTGACCCAAGATATGATCTATCCTGCAGAATGTTCCATGAGCACTTGAGAAGAAAGTGTATTCTGTTGTTTTGGATGGAATGTCCTATAAATATCAATTAAGTCCATCTTGTTTAATGTATCATTTAAAGCTTGTGTTTCTTTATTTATTTTCATGTTGTATGATCTGTCTATTGGTGAAAGTGCGGTGTTAAAATCCCCTACTATGATTGTGTTACTGTCAGTCTCCCCTTTTATGGCTGTTAGTGTTTGCCTTATGTATTGAGGTGCTTCTATGTTGGGTACATAAATATTTACAATTGCTATATCTTCTTGGATTGATCCCTTGATCATTATGTAGTGTCCTTTTTTGTCTCTTGTAATAGTCTTTGTTTCAAAGTCTATTTTGTCTGATATGAGAATTGCTGCTCCAGCTTTCTTTTGACTTTCATTTGCATGGAATATCTTTTTCCGTACCCTCACTTTCAGTCTGTATGTGTCCCTAGGTCTGAAGTGGGTTTCTTTAGACAGCATGTATACAGGTCTTTTTTTTTATCCATTCAGCCAGTCTGTGTCTTTTGGTTGGAGCATTTAATCCATTTACATTTAAGGTAATTATTGATATGTATGTTCATATTAAGACATATGTTCATATTAAGACAATATTACCATTGTCTTAATTGTTTTGGGTTTGTTATTGTAGGTCTTTTCCTTCTCTTGTGTTTCCTGCCTAGAGAAGTTCCTTTAGCATTTGTTGTAAAGCTGGTTTGGTGGTGCTGAATTCTCTTAGCTTTTGCTTGTCTGTAATGGTTTTAATTTCTCCGCCAAATCTGAATGAGATCCTTGCTGGGTAGAGTAATCTTGGTTGTAGGTTTTTCCCCTTCATCACTTTAAATATGTCTTGCCAGTCCCTTCTGGCTTGCAGAGTTTCTGCTGAAAGATCAGCTGTTAACCTTATGGCGATTCCCTTGTATGTTATTTGTTGTTTTTCCCTTGCTGCTTTTAATATTTTTTCCTTGTATTTAATTTTTGATAGTTTTATTAATATGTGTCTTGGTGTGTTTCTCATTGGATTTATCCTGTATGGGACTCTGTGCTTCCTGGACTTGATTAACTATTTCCTTTCTCATATTAGGGAAGTTTTCAACTATAATCTCTTCAAATATTTTCTCAGTCCCTTTCTTTTTCTCTTCTTCTTCTGGGACCCCTATAATTCGAATGTTGGTGCGTTTAATGTTGTCCCAGAGGTCCCTGAGACTGTCCTCAATTCTTTTCATTCTTCTTTCTTTATTCTGCTCTGCAGTAGTTATTTCCACTATTTTATCTTCCAGGTCACTTACCTGTTTTTCTGCCTCAGTTATTCTGCTATTGATCCCTTCTAGAGAATTTTTAATTTTATTTATTGTGTTGTTCATCATTGTTTATTGGCTCTTTAGTTCTTCTAGGTCCTTATTAACCATTTTTTGGTATTTTCTCCGTTTTATTTCCAAGATTTTGGATCATCTTTACTATCATTACTGTGAATTCTTTTTCAGGTAGACTGTCTATTTCCTCTTCATTTGTTAGGTCTGGTGGGTTTTTTTGCTCCTTTATCTGCTGTGTGTTTCTCTGTCTTCTCATTTTGCTTAACTTACTGTGTTTGGGGTCTCCTTTTCACAGGCTGCAGGTTTGTAGTTCCCGTTGTTTTTGGTGTCTGGCCCCAGTGGCTAAGGTTGGTTCAGTGGGTTGTGTAGGCTTCCTTGGGGAGGGGACTAGTGCCTGTGTTCTAGTGGATGAGGCTGGATCTTGTCTTTCTGGTGGACAGGTCCATGTCCAGTGGTGTGTTTTGGGGTGTCTGTGACCGTATTATGATTTTAGGCAGCCTCTCTGCTAATGGGTGGGGTTGTGTTCCTGTCTTGCTAGTCGTTTGGCATAAGGTGTCCAGCACTGGAACTTGCTGGTCGTTGAGTGGAGCTGGGTCTTGGCGTTGAGATGGAGATCTCTGGGAGATTTCCCCCGTTTGATATTACGTGGAGCTGAGAGGTCTCTTGTGGACCAATGTCCTGAAGTTGGCTCTCCCACCTCAGAGGCACAGCCCTGACTCCTGGCTGGACCACCAAGAGCCTGTCATCCACCCGGCTCAGGAAAAAGGGAGGAAAAAAAAGAAGGAAAGAAAGAAAGAAGAAGATAAAATAAAGTTATAAAAATAATAATTAAATAAAAAATTTTAAGTAATCAAAAAAAAAGAAAGAAAAAGAGAGCAACCAAACCAAAAAACAAATCCAGCAAGGATAATAAGCACTAAAAACTATACTAAAGGGCTTCCCTGGTGGCGCACTGGTTGAGAGTCCGCCTGCCAATCCAGGGGACATGGGTTCGTGCCCCGGTCCGGGAAGATCCCACATGCCATGCAGCGGCTACGCCCGTGAGCCATGGCCGCTGAGCCTGTGCGTCCAGAGCCTGTGCTCTGAAACGGGAGAGGCCACAACAGTGAGAGGCCTGTGTACCGCAGAAAAAAAATATATACTAAAAAAAAAACGGACAGACAGAACCCTAGGACAAATGGTAAAAGCAAAGCTATACAGACAAAATCACACACAGAAGCATATACATACACACACACAAAAAGGGGGGAAAATATATATATATGTATACATATTGCTCCCAAAGTCCACCTCCTCAATTTGGGATGATTCATTGTCTAATCCGGTATTCCACAGATGCAGGGTACATGAAGTTGATTGTGGAGATTTAATCTGCTGCTTCTGAGGCTGCCAGGAGAGATTTCCCTTTCTCTTTTTGGTTCACACAGCTCCTGGGGTTCAGCTTTGGATTTGGACCTGATTCTTCATGTAGGTCACCTGAGGGTGTCTGTTCTTCGCTCAGACAGGATGGGGTTAAAGTAGCAGCTGATTTGGGGGCTCTGGCTCACTCAGGCCGGGGGGAGGGAGGGGTACGGATGCGGGGCGAGCCTGCAGTGGCAGAGGCCACTGTGACGTTGCACCAGCCTGAGGCGTGCCGTGCGTTCTCCTGGGAAAGTTGTCCCTGGATCACAGGATCCTGGCAGTGGCGGGCTGCACAGGCTCCCCGGAAGGGGGGTGTGGATAGTGACCTGTGCTCGCACACAGGCGTCTTAGTGGCGACCGCAGCAGCCTTAGCGTCTCATGCCCATCTATGGGGTCTGCGCTGATAGCTGCGGCTCGTGCCCGTCTCTGGAGCTCTCGGCAGGTCCAGACTTTTTCCCGGACTCCCTCCCAGCTAGCCGCGGTGCACTAGCCCCCTGCAGGCTGTGTTCACGCCGCCAACCCCAGTCCTCTCCCGGCGCTCCGACCGAAGCCAGAGCCTCAGCTCCCAGCCCCGCCCGCCCGGCGGGTGAGCAGACAAGCCTCTCGGGCTGGTGAGTGCCGGTCGGCACAGATCCTCTGTGCGGGAATCTCTCCGCTTTGCGCTCCGCACCTCTGTTGCTGTGCTCTCCTCCGCGGCTCCGAAGCTTTCCCCCTCTGCCACCCGCAGTCTCCGCCCGCGAAGGGGCTTCTAGTGTGTGGAAACCCTTCCTCCTTCACAGCTTCCTCTCACTGGTGCAGATCCCGTCCCTATTCTTTTGTCTCTGTTTATCCTTTTTTCTTTTGCCCTACCCAGGTACGTGGGGAGTTTCTTGCCTTTTGGGAGGTCTGAGGTCTTCTGCCAGCGTTCAGTAGGTGTTCTGTAGGAGTTGTTCCACGTGTAGATGTATTTCTGATGTATGTGTGGGGAGGAAGGCGATCTCCGCGTCTTACTCTTCCACCATCTTGAAGCTCCTCCTGACCACTCCATACATTTTTGAAAGTTGTGGCTGGTTAAATTGTCAGTGGGCCATGAATTATCTAAATGTACAAGCAGGTTAACGGCTTTCTGTAGTTCAATGTTAACTTTAAGATCATTGGTACCTTTGACACCAAGTTTACTGACTTCTTGATTGTGGCTAAAAGGGAGACTAGGTGTTAGTATCAGACACATTTTGTCTTGAAGGGTACTTTGTAGCATATGAAAAGTCTTATGCTGAAGAAAGTTTATGGCCAAAGTACAACGGTGTCTTTGGCTGTGTTGTCTCAGAAGTGGGCTAGCCAGCAGTTGTGGAGCGCCCTCCAGGCCATAACGATGACTGTGACACCTTCGAATGGGTTAGGATCACTTCATCAGAGCTATGAAGAGACTTACCTGCTAAGGATGTGGAGAAACTGGAACTCAGAAGACAGTGACCAGACAGATGAAACGTTCCTCTCTGATGGTATAGTGTATCCTAATTATAGGAAGTACTGGGGAGGGAAGGGAGAGAGAATAGTCCACAATATTGGTCTTCGAATATTTGGAAGACCTTACATAGGAAAGAAAGCTTATTGGGAGTAGCTGTAAGTGTTAGAGCTTGGACAAGCAGGAGATTTCTCATCTTTCCCCAGAAAGCTGTCCAAAGACTGAATGAACATTTGAGAAGGGAGAAGTGATTTTCTTATTAATAAAACTGTCCAGATATAAATTGTCAACCACTTGGTAGGAATATTGTTAAAGGGATTTAAGGATTCTTGTTTCATATAGGGATTTAACTAATTTCAAGGTTCCTTCTTGAAACCTTAAGGTTCTCATGAGTCTATGAAGTAGACCAAAATATGTATAAAAATTAGAAAATAAAACATCAAACCTGCTGCATAAATACTTAGATGTGCATATACTCAGAAACGTGAGTTGATTCCTCCATTTGGAATGGAAGTTGGTAAAGATTCCTGAAAGAACAGTTTTTAAAGACTTCTTTTTTTTTTTTAAACAGCTTTATTGGAGTATAATTGCTTTACAGTGCTGTGTTAGTTTCTGCTTTATAACAAAGTGAATCAGCTATACATATACATATATCCCCATATCTCCTCCCTCTTGAGTCTTCCTCCCTCCCACCCTCCCTATCCCACCCCTCTAGGGGGTCACAAAGCACGGAGCTGATCTCTCTGTGCTATGCGGCTGCTTCCCACTAGCTATCTGTTTTACATTTGGTAGTGTGTATATAAGACTCTTCTTTTTTAAAGACTTGGGCAGTGTGTCAGGTTTATAGATGGAGGCCACAAATACTAACTCTGGGGTTACGCAGAAAAGACATTTATTGAAAGGCTGTCACGTATCTCATCACTGAAAAGGCTGAAGAATGAAGCTTGGAAAACAATCAAGCACAAAGTTAGATAGCGAAAGAAATGCAGCCCAAATCATAGTACAAAAGTCAAATGAGGAAGATACCTTGACACTGACCATACCAGCACTGCACACCAATGCTATCCTGAAAACGATGCTGCTGCTACTGTGGCCCTTGCCCTCCCACAAAATCGGTTCTTCATGGTTTCTGCTGCTTTGTGACACAAGGCCCACCTCTGAGCACCTGATAGAGCTTAAGAATGCTCACACTTGAGCTGTAAGTTATCTGGGAACACAAGGATCTTGTGTTTGCAGTTCCTCTAGTTGGAAGTGGGCTCTGCTTCCCACCAAGAGTCCCACCAAGATAAGGTAGGGAATTCTCAGGACATAGAAGATGTGGGGCAGCCCCCCAAATGACAGACATTCACTGAGAGGGCACTCCAGAGTTTACTCCACTGAATAGTAATAAGTTTTATCACAAAAAAACATTAAACATTTTTGAGCATATTTTTGCTGCAGGATTCCTCAGAGACGTTAACATATGAACATGCACCGTGCTTCTCCAAGAGGGAGATACGGTGTGCAACGTTTGCCACACATAGTTGAGCAAGGCGTTCTTTTCCATGGTAATTCTTGAGAAGAGTGTTCCTGAGAACATTGACTGGGGAAATGTGAAAGGACTATAGAGATCATGCCCAGAGGATTGCAACAGGCATCGGCAGATGTAATAAGAGATGGAGCCTTTAGAAGGTGGGTCAGGGTGGAGAGTGCCTTGAATTCTACCAGTCTAGTTCAGGTTTGAGTCACTGGATAGTAGCTGAGGTGAGGCTTGAGCCTGAAAGTGCCAGTTAGCCTGAATCAGTACCTTCAAAGGAGGCTCTGGTTGTAGCATACACAAGGGTTGGGAGAGGACAATCAAGAAACAAAACCCAGTGGAAAGGTTTAATCATTATGATTTAGAAGTAGGAATATAGATTAAGAGACTCTTGTATCTGAAAGGAACACTGTGGGTCATTGGTCCTGAGGTCAGCAAGCTACAGCCTGGGAGCCAGATCCTCCCACAGCCTGACCTAAGAATGGTTTTTAAATTTTTAAGTGGTTGGAGGAAAAAAATCAAAAGAATAATAATAATATTTCATCACATATGAAAATTATATGAAATTCAAATTTCAGTGTCCATGAATAAGTTGCATTGTTCTCCTTAGTGGGCCTGTATTACAAAGAAATTGTACTCAATTGTGTTATTGTATTTTTAATTACATCACTTAAATGTATGAAATGTTTTCTCTTTTGTTATTGTAAGTACCTACAGAATATTTTCAGTTTTGCCACTTGCCCTGCAAAACCTAAAATATTTACTGTTCCGCTCCTTTAGAGAAAAACTTTGCCAATCTCTGTTCTAGTCCACCGCTTTCACTTTACTGATACTGAAACTGAGGCTCAGAGCAATTTGACTGAGGTCCGAAGCTTCCCAGCGATGGATCTGGGATGGAACCCATGTTCCAGCTCCTGCTCTAGTGCTCTTTCTCCTACAGCTCAGATGCATCAGTCCACATGATGTTCCACGGGAAGCAGTGGTGTGTGTAGATGATGGGAGAGGAAGAGGCAGCATCCACCTCTATCCAGTGCCAAAGTGTAACTGGATTATGATGGTGTTGAATGTGATGGAGAAGCACAGGAAAGGGGGAGGATTTAATAACCTCCCTCAAATCTTAAAAACCACTCCAATTTGCACCTAGGTCTTCCAGTTTCTCCATTTCAGCATTTAATGCAACTCAAAGACTTTAGCCAGAAGGTGAATAATGTAGAAATTCCTTCTGCAGATCATTTATGTAGCAGTGCTCCTTGTTGGTTTTGATATTACCACTTAGATATGGAAGTATTCAGCTTTGCTTCTTGAAATGATTGGATTTTATAGATTCAGGTTGACATGTTCTGAGATAGCATGTGTCAATGGGCAGAAAAATAGGAAATCTGACACTGAAAAGAATTCTGAAATGAGGTCCCAGCCTCTGAGAAACAGTGGAATATTTAATTATCAATGTCAGCCATGAATATAGGATGAGAACTATCCTTCCTTTGATGTTCTGGGGGCTTCAATACATTTTGTTGAAAGTATTTGGTTGCCAGAAAATTCTAGGATATAGAGTGATAATGTAACCATAGTGAGTTTTTTTTCAGTTTATTTCATAGTTTGTTAAATATATGTAATACAGTTTATTCTATAAAACCATTCTGTTTATATAGTTTATCATCTGATAGTCTGTAAACATTTCTTTTGATTTTTGAGAAGAAATCAGTGGTCCACTGGGGAATTTTTTTCCTTTCTGGCTCATGTATTATTTGGTTTAAGAAAGAGCATGCTAAATGAATTCAGTATAAATAAATGCTATCTAGACATTTTTTTTTAATTTATTGGCTCAGGCAAAATTTGTAAGTCGATTTTTCAAGATAAAACTGCTTACTTGAAAGAAAGTCTTGAGTCTCTAACACAGCTCCCCAGCCTCGTGAGTTAAGGCCCTGTGCTTGAGCTGCGTGATGATGCTGGGAGAAAGCCCCTGAGACGGATACTTACCGCTCAGGAAGTGTGCTGCTGACCACAGTCCTTAACTCACTTTTACGACACAACTGAGGGGCCAACCCCAGAGGCTCGCTCTCATTGCCTGGTGAAATCCCTCGCCTGTACTCTGGGGGCTGAGAAGAAGCTAAAATCACAAATTGAGAGAGATGAAAGAAGATGGGTGAGACATGGTAGTGTTGACAGCCAGACAGAAGGAGAATGAGGACAACGGCTTTAGGGTCTTCATTCAGTAGGAAATCAGTACAATCAAACAAGGCACCTGCTGGGGGCCTGGAAGCTGAATGAGGAAGGGAGATTGGGATTCCTTGATGCAGCCCTGGTTAAGGCACTCTTCTTCCTAGCAGCCGTTGTAGACTAATGATTTCTATAATTGTTTCATATTTCTCTCCCCCTTTAGACCGGTGCTTCTCAAATGGGGGCAGTTTTACGCTGTGGAAGACATTAGTCAAGAGACATTTTTAGTCGTCACAACTAGAGAGGGGAGTGGTGCTGGCATCTAGTAGGTAGAGGCCAGGGATGCTGCTAAAACATTCCACAATGCACAGGACAGCCCCACAAAAAGAATTATCCCACCCCAAATGTCAACAATGCCAAGGTTGAGAGACCCGTCTGTCTTGCTCACTACTTTATCCCCAACACCTAGCTGGGAACCTGGCACAAAATGAGGCTCCCAGCAGGCATTCACTGAATACAGGTGAGCCAAGTCTTCCCTCTTCCCAGCCTCTTTGCCTAAGTCACTCCTTTCGCACCAGCAGGTACTCTCAACCCTGAGCACGTTGCACAGGACTGATCATTCCCTCTACTTGTACGTCACTGACACTACTTTTGAGCTGCAGACAATCTCTAATCAGAAGGAGGTTACATTTCTTCTGTCTCTCATCTCTCTCATAGCTCTATACTGAAATTGACATATCTATGGTTTTTCATCTGCATTCTTAAGAAGGAGTGAAATAAAAGGGTAGATATTTTCCTTTGCTTATACCTAGTACTTTGGTGTAGAATGATGAGCTATAATGCATGGCTGACTTAGCAACAGTGATCATTAGATTTATTTTCAAGGATAGCCATTACTGAGAGTATATGTGGGTGATGGAGGAGAAGGCAATTTCCAACATAATGAGCATTTTTGAATGCAATCTGACCAATTTTTTATGCTGTATAGGGAATGTTTATCCTTTGGAAGAGACAGTTCTGGAAGGCCCCGGAAGTTCCAGCAGAGAACTGGCTCCGTGGGGCTACACTAGCCCATCATAGGAACAGATTGAAATGTGCAGCGCCCCTTTCATCCCTGTTTCTAACAAAGCCGCTTCTGGAACAAAGGAGCCTACATTGTTTCATAGTTGCAAAGATGCCTGGTCCAGGCCTGTATAAATATGGGGAACGTTACAGGGTGGGGTGCATGCAATCCACCTCTTCCTGGAGCGCACTTGCCCCTCAGTGGCAGGATGAGAGCTGAGGACATTGAGTGTGCTCAGCCCTTCTCTGGGTGTCTTTCCCCAATAAACCCTATTTCCTATACATACTGTGGCTCCATTAGAAACTCCAGTGCAACCTTCCCACCAAATAGGGGAGCAGTTCAGTTGAGCAGTTGTAGGAGTTGACCTAATTGCAGGCTCTTCATCGTATTTTAAATGATTTCTCTGTGTCGTATGACTTAATCGAAACTCTCAGAGAGCAGGAAGAAGAGTAGATACTCGTGAGTGTGTATGCAGAGGGGAATGAAATGTGCATGTATAGATTGTCATATCTTGCATGGATTGTATATCTATAGATTGTGTATCTATATCTATTGTATATCTATAGATTGTATATCTATATCTATAGATTGTCATATCCTGTATAGATTGTCTGTCATATCTTCTTGTCTCTACTCCTGTCAGCTTTTTTTTTTTTAACAGAATAAAGTTTTCAGTCTCTACTGTGAAACCCTAAAAAATAGCCTTGTGTCTGTTGTCGGGATGTTTTTGAGAGTATAGCTCATTATCCCACACAGTAAACTCGTTATGAGGACTCTTGAGATCCCTGATTTCTGACTAGGACTCAAGAATAATTACACTTCTCCTCAGTCACTGTTTTGTTTTGTTTTTTTTAGATGTTGGGGGTAGGAGTTTATTAAATAATTTATTTATTTTTGCTGTGTTGGGTCTTCGTTTCTGTGCGAGGGCTTTCTCTAGTTGCGGCAAGCGGGGGCCACTCTTCGTCGCGGTGCGCAGGCCACTCACTATCGCGGCCTCTCTTGTTGCGGAGCACAGGCTCCAGACGCGCAGGCTCAATAGTTGTGGCTCACGGGCCCAGTTGCTCCGCGGCATGTGGGATCCTCCCGTACCAGGGCTTGAACCCGTGTTCCCTGCATTGGCAGGCAGATTCTCAACCACTGCACCACCAGGGAAGCCCACTGATTTGTTTTTTATCTCAGGGACAATGAGTATGTAACCGATTAGGTTTCCTTTGAGAATTGAGAGTTGCTTGTTAGAATGTTCAGAGCCAAATCTGTTGCCCACGCATATGCAGCAGGGGTTTATAGAAGTTCAAGGTAGCCTCAATCCTGACTCCATGTCAGGATGTCCGTATTTTTCCTTTATCTTTCCCATCTACTTCAAGTGTATCATCATTATTATATGTACCTCTGTAAAATGTCTAGAAATGTTTTTGGGAAAAGGTAGGGGTATAGATAAATAGATGTATTATGGTAGGCCATCAAAAAACAGTTTTACTGGCTTCTTTTTTTCCCTTTCCAGATTGAGATGCTACCAGATGGGCTGTTTCAGTGCAAAAAGCTGCAGTGTTTACTTTTGGGGAAAAATAGCCTGATGAGCTTGTCCCCTCACGTGGGTGAGCTGTCGAACCTTACTCATCTGGAGCTCATTGGTAATTACCTGGAAACACTTCCTCCTGAACTGGAAGGATGTCAGTCCCTCAAACGGAGCTGTCTGATTGTTGAGGAGAATTTGCTCAATACTCTTCCTCCCCCTGTAACAGAACGTTTGCAGACATGCTTAGATAAATGTTGACCTAAAGAGGAAAATAATTTTTAAAAGTACACTCCAGGGCTTTATCTGAGAACTCAATTTACCTAAGTTATAAAGATGAACAATGGATAATTATGACTAACTATAACCAAATGTCTTATTAAAGCAACTCAGTGTCTATCCCTAAATTAAACAGGTAAAAAGTATTAACACTGAACTAAAGTTTTGTGAATAATTGATCTTTAACTTATGGAAATATAAGAAGTACGCTTGGAGGGTGGAATGGGGACAAGAAATTATTGAATCTCTACATTGCAGTTTGTATCTTTTGAAGATTAGGTATTACTTATTTGCATACTTGTTTTAACTGACTTCCTGTTTTGATATTTATCGCCTAGACCATAAACTCATCAACATAAATTCCCTTGATGTGTACACTGAGCACTGTCTTTGATTTATGGTCTTAAATATTTTTAGGCAGGGTACATTGTGCTAGGCAGAATTCCTTCTGGCTTAATTTTTACTTCCTGTCCCAGCTTGTTTTGAGTCTTCCTCCATCTGATTTTCTCTTAACAACAATGATGAACCCTGAGAAAGTGCCTGCCTTTGGCCTTTGCATAGAACAGGAGCAGGGTACTTAGGACATGTCACCCTCGGGGCATCCTAAAAATTAATGTATACTCAAATTTTTTCTTGTATATCATCAAAGCCTTTTTTATTTGCTAATCATTTTTATATTAAATGTAAACATACAAATATTTTTATTGTATAATCTTGGATTCAAAATCTGTGAGAATAATTTTTGTAAGGTACAGAGAAACACATCCTTTTCTTTAAGAATTTACTATTAATATACTTGGTTTTGGCTGCGTATGATTCTCATATTTGTGCACATTCTGTTCCAAAATGTTTTTGTACTCTGCAACTAATTACTTTTGGATAACAAAAGCCTTGTGTTTCATGCCCTAAAATATTTGGGGGGTTTCCTTTGTAAGAGGATGGCCACATCATCTACCTCTCTCTTCCCTAGTGCTGTGCTATTGTACGGGTACAATTCTTAATTACTTCAAAAACTGTGATGGAGGGGAGAGGTGCAGATTTGAATCTTTAAAACTGATTTTAAAGCATTCTGTAGAAATTAAGTAAGAGTTAAGCAAAATACTTTCTTCTCCATCTGCATGATCTCTAGATAGGATTATAATGTAAAACACTCAGCTTAAAATTCAGCGCTTAAAATGAGTTCTCAGAGCTCACAAAGAAATAGATCTGGTTAACTGAAATTCATCTCATGCCTTTGTCTAACTTTTCTGGAATACATTTTGCTCTTTTTTATAAAGAGCTTTGTGTTTGGCTTTTTATTATCATACATATTGTAAAATGAATAAAATCGACTGACTCATTTTGGGGAAACGTACATTTTCAATGTGTTTTTCTCTAATGGGTCTAGGCATTGTGATGCTGTCTCATTTTGGATGTAACTATGAAGTAATCTATTAACTGCACCTAGACAAAACTGGAAAACACTATGGGTAAAGAGTACTGTAAACATGGAATTGTGTTGTATGGTATGTTTTTTCTTGCTTTGTCCCTTCCAGAAAGATGAAAGTCTAAATGATGGCAAAATGTAGCTTCCCTCACCTGCCACACACCCCTGGACTAACATTCAGAGAAAAGAGTTGTTCACATCAAATGAAATTTGAGTAATAGCTATAAAAAATAGAAAACACCAAAGGCTGCCTAAAACATTATTGTTTATTCTGAATGACAAAGAACAGTGTAAAAATGCAATTCTTACCAAAACTTGCCTTTAGTCAGAACATTCAAGTTCTCAGGGAGCCAGGCACAACTGATGAAACTTTCTTGTAGGATTTCAGAAAACAGGTTCTGACCATATCTAGGGTTTTATGTTATTTTCAATCTTTTGAATGTTGAGTTCTTTGTCATTTTAATGTTTCACATCTCTGTTGCACAATAGAATTGTCATGTGTACCGATTCCAGTGTTGGATAGGATTATCTTATGTTTGGAACATGAATATGATACATGGAAATATGTTTAAATGTTTTGGGCCATATAATTAGCCATAATGTGTATGAAAGATCTTACCCCCTTCTATAAGGAAGAATTTTTAAAACAAATTTCAGATTTGCTACTATTCCCCTGACAAACTACAACTCCTCCCGGCTAGTCACCAGTTCTGTTCACCTGCAGAAGTCACTAGCCAAACCTTCCTTATCACCCTTCTAAATTTCTGGAAGCAAGTTACTATCAGGATCAATAATGAGTTTTGTAAGCTTCTTTCCAAACACTAGGGTTTGGTTACTAATGCAAACTCTGTTGTTCTTCATGCCATAGTTTTTAGGTTTACTTTTTTATTTCAATCCTACACTCCAGTGTTTAGGTAACTTTTGAAATGATGCAGCACTGAGGCCATGAACTCTGAGACCACCACTTAACACACAAAATTGTGATGTTTGATGCCACCTTTACTGCAGTGTTGGAGCAGATATTCAATTTGGAAGAGGATTTTAAATGAAGAAAATTAAGTTTATTCAATTATAATTTTAAGACTTTAGTTGATTTCCAAGAATGTGTAGTGCATTTTCCAAAAAATAAATATGGATGTTATTCAGAACAAAGTTGAAGGCTTATGCTAGCATTGGTTCATTTTATTTACATACACACACACAGATACACAATGATGAGCTTGCACACACACACAGACACACACACGCCCCATGTATACAAAATGTAATTTATTAGTTTTGGATATGTTTAATATTTCTCCAAAGTTGTAAGAGGTTGTAGGTTAATGCTAGGATATTAATTCTTTTTTATTCCTTACTTGTAATCATGGAGTATTCTGTTCTCTTAGTTGTAATGTTAAAACTAAATGCTCAAACTTGGTCAGCGACCTAAGTGGTTTTGAGCATTCCTTGTAAGGTGTGGTGTTCCTTCACTAACATACATCAGGGTATATCTGTGTGGCACATAGATACGGTGTTTTCATTCTTCATCCTCAGTCTTCATTGTTCCTCTGATATCACCATGTTTCACTGTCACTTAGCAAATGTTTGTGTTAAACAGGGTAAATAGAGATCCTCAAGGTCTCATTGTTGTGGCATAGCTCCAATGTGTGTGCTGTGGTGAGCTGCAGTGAGTTATCTGCATAACATTATTGTTTGATAGTGAAAATATTTGTTTCTGTTCTTCAGTGTCTCATGATTCAAATTTTGTATGTTGAATTAAAGTATTGCATAATATTGATGGGTTCAGAAACCATTAAAATAATCAAACAATTATTCTGTGGACTTATAGCTTTATTTCCTTGTATTTTCAAGCAAATGCTCTTTCCATCGTCACTTTCTCTTAGCATTGTCCCATCCACATAAGGTATTTTGTTTTCCCTCTCCACTCACCCATCTCCTTAAATTTATGTAGTAACAAAATATATTTGTGCTAGAGAACTTGCGATACTACTTGAGCGTGTATTTATTTGGGGGGAAGCCAGAGCCTGTAATTATGCCTAATTGAATAGTTCTCCTTGACCCATCCCTGCAGTGTTTAGAGCTGATCCAATGATCCCTCATCTGTACCAGCAGCATGAGCATATAACTGTAAATCAACTTTGTTTTCAGGAACTGTATATTGCATCAGAATCTGTGTTTATTTCTTTCTGGAAACAAGAGGAAGGCTGGTGGGAGAGGGGAGGAGTTATTTTGCATCCTGGTTTGAATTATGAAGACATTATATACATGAAATGGCCTAAACTAGTAACTGTTGCAAAATGCCCTGGATATAATTATTTCTTATCTTCAGCTGGATATGAAAGCTGAAGCAGTGAAAAAACTGCAGTCCTATTTAATTGGTTTCTTCCTGTTTTTGGTCCATCACTTCTACATCCACTGGGAACTATCTACTAAGTACCTTTGGTAATGGACTACATTCTCTTCAACTTTTTTTTTTTATATGAACAATTTCATCAACCCTAAAGCATTAACATAGAACATATGAACCAAAGTACTGAGTCGAGCTGGCTTCTGGTTGAAATTAATTCATATTTAAATTTTGCATTTGTCTTGTATAGAACACTGCTGCTGAGAAAAAACAATTAGGAATGCCTCCTGCATGTTATATATTATCTCTAACAGAGACGGTGCAATTTAAAAAATACAAAGGGGCATGGAATTAGAATGGATGTGTTTGTGTATATATGTGTTGTATATAAACCTAAATATTTATGCTTAAATATTTTAAAACTCTTCAAATGTTTCACTCTCAGCAAAATAATGGGCCAATCCTGAGTAGAGACATTTTCTTTGATTAGCTTCACAGTGAAGGCTAGCATTTGTTTTTTTGTCTTTGCCACATGTTCTGAAACATGTACATAATTGGTTTTCGCTTCTGATAATGGATTACTAGAAAATGTGAGATTGTTTTGAGTTGAATGATTTTGGCCCTCAGGTTTACCATGTAAATCTGCATTTTGGTGGTAAATCCCTCTGCCTGAGATTCAGTAGGTTTTGGTAAACTTTACTGTTTTTAAAATAACTTTTGTGTAAAATAAAGATTCAATTTTTATAGTAAATGGCAAATAAAAACAGATTCAGTGTTGGAAGAAGTCGACTGGACTAATTTTACCTGTATACACGTATCAGTGCCCAAGTTTCCAGAAGTGATTCCCTCCCCTTCTCAGGGTTTCCTGTGCAGTTGTACTGTTATATTGTTCACCAAATGATGGAGTTTAGATTTACATACGAATCTCATAACAGTAGTAGGAGTTTTCAATGTACACTACAATGGCCACAAATTATCAAGTCCCTGAAAACTGTTGAATTGATCCTAGAATGCACTGTGGGGGAGCGTTGAGGGTGTGGAATCTGTCACTCCTAATAAGTCCATCTGTCGAATAGTGTTCATCCTTGGGGATTGATGTTCACAAACCAACCCATCTCTTTCCCTCTCTTCCTGGCTCCTGTTTCTCCATCTACTGTTAGTTTCGCACTAACATTGAATAGTGGACCAGGTAAATAAAAAGTAAAAAACTACAAGACAAGAAATGTTGTGAAGGTTTAGTAAAGGGAGAAAACACTCGAATTATCGAGTAAATTAGGCACCTGATAGTTTGAACTTTTGGATAGAAGACTCTCTCAACCACATACACAGTTTCGGAAACACATTAGAAAGCAGATAGTAAGAACTTTTCTCTGCTGGAGGACAGAACTCGTTATAGACTGAACCAGATGATGAAGGAAACCAGATGGTCCTATTCTTCCCAGGAAATGCATACCTCAGGCAAGGCTTTCCCTCACCCTAAATGCCTCAGGAATGGGAATATGTTGAGGGAACGAAGCCAGTGCCTGACCTAAGGCGTCACTGCAAGGTGCTTTGGGCGCTGGGTCCTGTCTAACAGGCCACGGGGCAGTCACCTGCCCCCACGAGCATGGGGACAAGGGTGGCTCCACGTTGTTCAGCACTCGCCTCCACTTTCCAAAATCACTCTTCAAACATGCGGTGAAGGGGGCCTGGCTGTGCAGACAGAGGCTGTGTCGGTGCTGTTGAGGCCACCGTTTGATGCTCTGGAGATGCAGCTCGTGTTTGAGTTTCTGACATGAGTGGATTCTCTGAAATCCAGGTTCCTAGCTTGTTTTCTGTGTCCCTCTCATCTCCGAGGTCAGAGGAAAGCAGTTTATCCAAAAGCGCAAAGCCAGACCTTGAACTCAGCCCCATATTTACAGAGGAATATGTATCTACTATGCCAACGAAGGATCAGAAAAAAGTCATTTTTCAACATGCGAAAAATGCAGTCATTTTTCGACTTGGAAAATACAAGTCTCTCTTCACCCTGTGTTGTCTCATCATGATTTAGACAAGAGTTCTAAGTCTTGCCTCCTAAATACCAATGATTCTATAGAACTGCCTGTGTGCTGCTGAGAAGCTTTTCAAATTATTTCTTGTAACAAATACCTTAAATTTTGTTTGCCTTTTTACACAGGCCTGTTGTTTATTCATTTAGGGCTCAGGCACAACGTTTTTTACTCTCTGCCTCCCTCTGCCGCTGAGATGAGAAGAAATCAAATAGAAGTTCGCCTGGTTCCTATTTCCTCCCCTTTTATTCAGTTTGTCCTTGCCCTGCCTTTATAAAATGCAGCCCCCAGCCCCCGCAAGGTAAGATCTTGAGAATTCAGTGGCCCTCACTGAATCTCAGTGACTCCATCTCAAATGAGATGCACTTAGAAAACCCCATGCAGTGCCCGGCACCAGGACCAGACCAGACATGCAGGTGCCCTGGGCAGGTAACAATTTGTCACCCCTTTAAACATGCTTTGAATATTCATTCAATATGTACTTGGTAGAGATGCGGGAAGCTGCTTTTCTATTAGTAAAAATCATGAACCTTTATGTCAGCTGTCTATATCCTTCTCCAAAAGCAAAACTCTCACAAGAGTAAGGTAGAGCTTAAAGATGATTGAGCAGAGAGACAGGTGGAGGTAGGGGGTCCTCATAGCATTTCTGTCAAACACTCCCAGTAGACAGTCTCTTTTCCCAGGCCTCATGAGCAGGCCTCTCAGCTGCTGGGTCTCCCCTCTCTTTTTCCCCCTCAGAGCGTCCTACTCTTTTGGCCCTTCCCAGATCTGAGGCCCTACACCCTCCAGTCTCTCTCTCTGACTGGGCTGTTTAGCATTGTCCTAACCACATATTTCAAGCCTACACAAATCACCCTTTACTAAATCCCAACTTTGAGAGTATTAAATGCCCATCATATCAAGGGAGATGTTTTAGTTTGTACTCATCAAAATAGATGTCTTTCAAGGGGACTGCCCTGGCAGTCCAGTCGTTAAGACTTCACCTTCCAGTGCAGGGGGTGCTTCCAGTGCAGGGGGTACGGGTTCGATCCCTGGTCAGGGAGCTAAGATCCCACACGCCTCGTGGCCAAAAAACCAAAACATAAAACAGAAGCAATACTGTAACAGATTCAATAAAGACTTTTAAAAAGTGGTCCACATCAAAAAATATCTTAAAAAAAATAAAAACTAAATGTCTTACAAATCACAGTGTCCAGGGGAATGTGATTGTCAGCTGGCGAGGTGTGCTTGCAACCTTAGGACCTGAGGCAATGGGATTCTAGTAGGGAAAGGATGGTTTCTCAGTTACCTCAGGTTGTGGTAACTTTATCAGAAGAGGAATAATCGATTTGGACCATTGCATATAACATGCTGAATAAAGTCAGAATGTATTTGGAAAAATAAATGTCTTTCAGTTATCAAGATTCTCCCTTCCTTCAAGGTGGTTTCCTGTCACAATTTTCAAATTCCAAATAACAGACTTATTCACTGTGCTGAATGGAAGTAGGACCAATTTGCATTCCTTAGGCTGGTAACCTAATGAATGGCATGTGAAAACCCACGTTAACTGGTCCTGACCTATTACCAATTATTCCAATAATATTTGGTGCTCCTTGTAAATTAGTACCCAGGCAAATGTTTAAACACTGGGGGGGGACCACCTATGTGAAGAGAGTTTCCTTCTAGTCTTTCCTTGAACTGGGTTAGGATTCACATCCTTGTCTTATTGCCTCTATAGTATTTCATAAAGAAACTACTCAGATCATTATGGGGAGAAAAGAGCCATTCTGTCACTCTTTTCGTAATAGTCTGAACCAGTCTCAGGCAACTGCTCTGTGAAAAGGGAAATCCTGAAGAAGTAGCCAAGTGAAGGAGCATTGATTCAGTCTGCATTAAGAGGCCTGAGGGAAATTTGCTGGACCTGTGATACCTGGGCAGAACAATACATCATAAGCCTCATTAATGGCTTCAAACTGAGGAAAGATAAAAATCTAATCATTTCATCCCTGCTGCTTCAGCTTGGAGTCTGTCACCTCGGGAGAAACGTCATATCGGGGGAAATCCATTACAACAGTAACATTATTTACCTCCTGCTGCGGGCCAGGCGCTCCCCCAGGTTATTCATGCGTGCTGTCTCAATCCATCCAACAAGGTTTTATTTGGTGTGTTATTCCCATTTTACAGATGAGAAAACAAATGAAAAAATAACTTTCTCGGGCTTCCCTGGTGGTGTAGTGGTTGAAAGTGCGCCTGCAGATGGGGGACACGGGTTCATGCCCCGGTCTGGGAGGATCCCACGTGCCGCGGAGCGGCTGGGCCCGTGAGCCATGGCTGCTGAGCCTGCGCGTCTGGTCCGGCGGAGCCTGTGCTCCACAGCGGGAGAGGCCGCAACAGTGAGAGGCCCACGTAACGCAAAAAAAAAAAAAATTAAAATAATTAAAAAAAAAATAACTTTCTCAACATCTCATGACTGTTCAGAGAGGAATCCTGTTTAACCTACAGGTCTGCAAAGCCGTTTCTTCGGAGGTTTAGGTAAACAGCACCCAAGATTAGCACTTTACCCCCTCTCACCCACCCGGGTGTTTGAAGGCTCACAGATCATGCTCTGGTTTTCAGAGCTCACTGGTCTCCTATCACCTTTACGCCCAGCGCTTCCTCCTATTCCATATCTATCCTAGTTTGCCTTCTCCTGAGCCAAAGAGTCACCTCCTATCCTTTTTATTTTCCCCCTTCATCTCCTAAAGTAATTCTAGAATTGTGGGACTTTCCAATTGGAAGAAACCATGGAGACTTTTTCCGAAGAGGAAAGCCTAAATGGCTTGTCCGAGATCACAAACCCACTGTCTGAGGGAGGTGGTACCTAAGTCTGCATGTCCCCCTGTTTAGTGCTCTTTCCACTCTCTGGTCTGGCTCTCAGGAGCACAGATAGTCTATAAGCAAAGCCTAGTGGAAGAGCCCAGGCCTTCTCCCTAACTGCAGGTCCTGTGCCTTCTCTAACAAGGTGCATTCATTTTAGTTACGTCCTGCATCCTGATAATAACCCTTCCTGTGCCCATGCAGTACTGGGCTCAAAGCAAGTGAGGCTTCTTTCCCCATTTCACTTGTAAGAAAACTAGACTCTGAAAGGAACCATCGGTAGTTACCATTACTGAGAACTACAAAAGCATTTGTCATAGTAACAATCACGAATGTTTAAAATGCTCCATTTTATAGAAAAAAGAAATTGGTCCAGGATGGTTAAATGACATATTGGGTTATATGTTAGATTATATAGCTAGGATGTGGCAGACCCAGGTTTGAACTGGAGACCCTGTACCACCAAGTTTCTGCTTTTTGTATAGTGTACGCTCCCAAGGTAATATGACAAGCAAATGATGGTGGCGTGAGAACAGCCTAGGGTTTCCACATCTAATGCAGTATTCTGCCCTTTAGACTGTGCAAGGCATTCTGGGAAAAGATTGATATGCATGCAGATACATACATATACACAAACACACAGTTTTAAACACCCTTTAGTGTAAATATAACAATTTCATCCAAAGGACTAATGTAATTTTAAACTTCATGGTTATTTTTGAAGCAGCAGAGTTTTTATTTCAATGTCCTAACCTAAACTATGAGCACATGTGCTCTCATTAGAAGAACAGAGTGCCATTCTGAACTTCAGACCCTGTGGGAGACGATGGATGAAGAAGGTACAAATGGGGCTCCCAGTCGGTTTGGGTTTTATGCAGAATTGCAGTTCTCGTTTAACTCCCTGAGAGTCTTGATCTATTATAGGGAGAGGCTGGCAGACATTTTAGACTTGCAAAATGACTACCAATCACAGTTCAGGCTGAATTGGTTCTAAATTCGTTCTGCTGATGTAGACGTTTGGAGAGTGAGGAGGAGGGACGGGTGATGCTGTCCTTATTGAATTCCTCCTGTGCTACAGATAAGAAGCTGTGCTCCTCACCCTAAGCAGATGGTGTGTCCCTCCCTGGCTCTGCCTATTAGCTGAACACACACTGCTAAGCATGGAGAAAGCCTCACCTCAAGCTCTAAGAACCCACTCCCTGAAGCACTGGTTCACTTGGCATTTCCCCTTGGTTTTTACAGAATGCCTGCCCTTCAAGACAAGGGGCATGTCAGACCCACTGTGAGCTGCCCAGATCAGCCGCCTCCAAGGCCCTTCACACAGTGGGACTGCAGCTCTCACATGACACTCCACCCCTTCACCAAGCTTGTCTCAGGAAGAAAAGATGACTTACCAAGTGACTTTGCACCATTACATTAGCTGCTTTTTATATTCTTCTAGAAGATGAAAGAAACTGGCCCGCCTCCCTTTTTCTTTCTGGTGGTGAGTCTAACTCCTCCAGCTTAGAAAAGACCGCCCACAGAAAATTATTTTTGTAAGACTGGAAATGAGCCAGATGGCTGGGGTGCTGCCTCAGATAATCAGCAGAGGCCCCAGCTGAGCTCCTGACCGGAGGGGCTGCAGGAAATCAGCTTCTCGGGGTGAGCTGTGGCTCGGGAGTTTGGAGATGCTGAGGATGCCAGAGGCCAGCTCATAATGGGAGAGAATATGGGGTCCTTGTGACTTCTAGGATTTGGCATTGGCCCTTGCTGCTGCCGTTTCCAGTGTGATCTGAAGACGCCAGTGTGCTCAGGGTCCCCGTCTAACAGAGGCTAATGAGAGGATGAGCTTAGGTGTTCCCTGGTGTGCCTTCCAACTCCAGTATTCGGATCTATATAAGATGCTCAGTGAGTGGGAAGTGTTGATGAGGGTTAATAATGAGTAATTTTCTTAAGAGCTTGAGCATGTCCTACATTTATTTTTTAGCTTTGTAAATGACTCAGTTTTATGACATATGAACAAGTCTTTTATTAGCTGAAGAACTTAAAGCATAATAGCCAGTGAAGGAGGATGGGATGGTTTTCAAGTGTTGCTCTGCCAAGCACCCCACCAGGAGAGCCAGGTGTGCAGTGAAGAGGAGCCACGTAGGGCAGGGCAGATAGGAGCATTCCCAGGAGGGCCTTCATCAGCTCTGGCTACATTTCCCTTACTAGGAGAAACGGCCTCAGGTTGCACAGGTACAAAGGTGACCTGGGACGTTCTCTTGGGCTTTAACACCGAAGTGTGATATCTGAGGCTGATCTGGGACCAACAGATGCCTCCAAGTTTTCAGTTTTGGGTTTCTGTTTCATGGGACTCTGGGCCTAAGTATTTGGTCAGCTAATAGGTTCCCAGTTGGAGAGACACACCTCCAGGCTTGGGTGTACTGAGAGATGTCAGCTCCTCCCTGAATTTAAGGTAAAGCCCCAGTTGTACCAGCTCAAGGGCAGACTGTGTGCCCATCAGGCACCAGACCCATGGTGGGCTGTCCTGGAGCTGTGTGCTGTGTACCTGTTCTGTGCTCTGGTGCCCAGCTCAGGACTTCTCCAGGCCTCGACCTGGCTCTGCTGTGTCTAGAAGAAGAGGAGAAAGCAAGTCCATTGTCTTAGAGCTGGGCTGTCAGCCAGCTGCCAGGAAGGCTCTCAGCTGCATCCTGGGCTGGTGTCTCATCTCTACCAGTAAGATTTGGGTAACCTTATCTCTCTGAGCTTCAGTTTCCTCATCTGTAAAATGTAGACCCTATTCTACAAATATTTAGTGTCTGCTCCTAACCAGGGCCTGCCTTAGGTATTGAGGATACAGTGGGATCAATGGGAACAAGACAAACAGGGTCCCACCATCATGGAAACAAACCTCTCGGTCTCAGGAGTATCCCAGGAAATTATGTACATGCTTAGCATTTTGTCTGATCCCCAGTGGGTGCTCACTTCGTGTTAGCTCTAATGAGTTTTCCTCCAAAGGTGGTAAAAAATCTTTTAAAATACGCTCTTTTCCACTTTGCTCTTTACACATGTATTTCTTTCTGCCTGGAAGGCTCTTCCATGCTCCATTTGTCGCACTAACTCGGGTTCACCCACTTCTCCAGTTAAATGCTCACTTCCTCACGGTAGCACCTGCCTGACCAGATTTACGTTCCCCCATTGTGCGTTCTCATGGCAACTGGCACTCTACTTTGAGACAGTATTACCTTGGTAATACTAGATACCATTACCTTGGTAACTACTACTTGTTTAACATCTGTGTTCCTGACTAGACTGTAAACCTGGTGTAGACAGCGTCCATGGCTACCTGAGCCTCAGCACAGGGCTTTGAGATTCTCCGTGAATGTCTGACCATCCTACTGGCTGACATGTGTGAAGGGCGTGTTCTCCTCCAAATGAGAAAAGTACACCAGACCAGGACAAGAAGAATCTGACCCATCAGGAGCACATGGGCCCTTTCTTTCCTCCCTTTCTTCTCTCTTCTAATATGAAGAGGAGGGGCAACCAAGAGATGGCTGAGAAAACCATGCCCTGGGAAGCATCCTAATCTCCGGGGGAACAAACAGGTGAACAAGTTACGGTGCAAAGGAAGGCATGTTGGGTTTCCCATTGGTAAGAAGCATTTATCCACCAGCACTGAGGGCACTGCTGAGAACAGGGCAGTCAGAATCTTCTTTGAGAAGTCAAGTCACACTCTTTTTTTTTTTTTTTTTTTTTGACATGAAAGTGTTTTACTGTACCAGGAGTTCACAAATCTGTGGACAGCACACCCCAGTGAGGATTCCACATCATTGGGGAGGGCAGATGCAGTGGTGCTCAGCACCTGGACAGAGACACAGACAGAGCCCTTGGACCCACTGTTCACACAGCTTCACATGGGGAAGGGTAGGGGGAGAAGGAACAGGCAGGGTCGGGTGTAGCCCAGCTGTGGATTTTGGAGAAAGATTGCATAGCTCGTTAAACCTTGTCCTTTTTTTTTTTTTTTTCACTTTGCCCTGGGCAACCAGGGTGCCTGGCCAGCACTTGGACAAGTCAGCACCCCTGCCCTGTTAGGGGTTCTGTCTTCCCCTCCCAGTAGGGCCATTTCTGATGGGGAGAGGACCAGGGTGTGGGGAAGCTTGGGGGGGGATAGAGGGAAGGCCTGTGGACAGACCACAGGGGGACAGGGAAAGGCCCTGCTCCTCACATATCCCCCCCTCCCTGGTTAAGTCACACTCTTGTCTGTTCTCTCACTGCCAGGCAGCGCGATTAAAAGAAGTCTTGGGGCTTCCCTGGTGGCGCGGTGGTTGGGAGTCCGTCTGCCGATGCAGGAGACACGAGTTCGTGCCCCGGTCTGGGAAGATCCCACATGCTGCAGAGCGGATGGGCAGTGAGCCATGGCCGCTGAGCCTGCGCATCCGGAGCCTGTGCTCCGCAGCGGGAGAGGCCACAACAGTGAGAGGCCCACCTACCGCAAAAAAAAAAAAAAACACGAAGTCTTGCCTCTTGTAACTGTAGAGAGAAGAAGGTTGAGAAAATGAAATCCAAGGCCACATGACGGGAATGACGTCAGCATCAGAGATGTAACTGTGTTGACCCTTTACTCTGTAGCCCAGTATGGAAGAAGCCCCCCATCCCCACTTAAGTACCTTGAGAAAGAGGCAGTCATTTACATGTGACTCACTGGAAATATTAATGTTCTTGCCCTTTGGTGCACTGTGGGATTTAACAAAGCAGCCATGTGACCTGACCCCAGTGGTTTGCTTTTGGCCAGATTCCAAATCCTCGGGGCAGTGCTGGACTTCCCATGTGCATTCCTACAGGCCCAGCGCAGGGAACGGCGTGGCAGTCCTCTGTGCCAGGCCTTTCCAAACCTCCATGCCTTTGCCCATGCTACTCTCTAAATCAGAGGTCCCTTCCTTCAGTATAAATTTGGAAGACTGTCTATCATCTATCTATCTACCTACCTACCTACCTATCTACCTGTCAAACTTCCATTCATTCTTTAAGACTAAGACAAAATATTTTGTCTCTGACCACCTTCCTTCCCCCAAACTGAAGTTCAGTGCTTTTATTCCTGAACTTTATAATAACGTAGTGAAGTTATTTATAGATTTCTTCCTCAGTAAATTGACAACAGAAACCAAATCTTGTTCGTCTTTGTATCCCCTTCAACTAGTACAGCACCTAGCACATTGTAGGTATAGAATGAATGAAAAGCAGAAAGCCAGGCATTGGCAAACCTCATCCCAGGGCCAGTGGGTCAGCCAGAAAGCTTAAGGACAAGTGTATGTGCCAGAAACTGCTAGTGGGTACTTCTGTGGACAGACTGTGAAAGAATAAGTTGTCGGAGGCTTGTGGGCAAGCCTGAGGAAGTTTCAATAGAACTTGGGGTACATGATTTGAGGGTATAATGGGTATGATGAGGTTATAGCATAAAAATCTTATGTTCATTCTACAGATGAGAGAACTGAGGCTTTGTTAAATGTTTTACAAAAACACACACAGTTAGTAAACAAAAAAATCTGGTTTAGAATCCAGATCTGATTTCAGAGTTTGTGTTCTTAGATACTATGCAAAAACTCAACCAAGGCTACAACCACAACCTGGACCTAGTGTCCTTGAGGTCTTCAGGGAACATTCCCCCAGCTTGTTAAGTGACTCCAGAATGTCACTAACCCTGACTAGGCCCACTTCGGTTTCCTCTTCGGTAAAATGAGGAGCATTGAGCTAGGTGACTGTTAAGGCCAATTTTAGTCTCTGAAATGTCATGATTCTCTGTGGAATACAAATGGACTTCCTACCCTGGAAATCAGCATGGTCAAAATGTAAGTGCAGGGCTTCCCTGGTGGCGCAGTGGTTGAGAATCTGCCTGCCAATGCAGGGGACACTGGTTCGAGCTCTGGTCAGGGAAGATCCCACATGCCGCGGAGCAACTAGGCCCGTGAGCCACAACTACTGAGCCTGCGCGTCTGGAGCCTGTGCTCCGCAATGAGAGGCCGCGACGGTGAGAGGCCCGCACACCGTGATGAAGAGTGGCCCCTGCTCGCGGCAACTAGAGAAAGCCCTCGCACAGAAACGAAGACCCAACACAGCCGAAGATAAATAAATTAATTAAATTAAATAAAAAATTTAAAAAAACCCGTAAGTACACTCATTTATTGGCCCTGAAAGACTTTCACAGTTTGCAATCGTGACTCCAAAACACAACAAAGGCTATGACATATTACCCTAAGTATTATCTTAAAGGTTTAATTATTCTTCCCGAGTGGGCATTTAAAATATGCCCAGGCACTGAAGTATGACTCTTGAATTCACAGAAAGCATCCATTTCCATGAATAGTCATACTTAACTCACAGCAAAGTTTTCACTCACTCTCCACGGCTTAGGGCCTTTATTCTACCTGTAATTCTGTATCATACTGAAAGAAAGTTCAGCATCACACTACCCGGACCTGCGGCACCCCACCCCATCACATAAGTCTCCATCAGACATACGTGCACTTCTCTGCCTTCAGGCTGAATTTTAGGGTAGAGCGCCTCTGAAAATGTCTGTGTGGTTCAGAATGAACTCTGAAATGAAAAGTTCCCACCCAAACCACTGAATAACATTGTGTTGTTGTTTGCATCAAATCTATGCCGTCGCTCCTTTGATTTGGCTTTCATTTGGAATGATCTGTCCGATGCCATTTTTTCTGAAACATTCAGAACAAGATACAATCTCATTATGGTCAGCTACATAGAGTGGACCTTTCAGAGCATAAAGAAACATCTGTCCTCCATCTGTGGTGTCTAAAAAATAGGACTTTCAATAGAGTACATTGTAGGACTCTAATGTTTTTAAAGGGCAAGAAATCCATTTTTGACTAAAATCTCCATAAATATGTCTAACAGAATATTTTCATCTTACATACTGTTTTTCAAAGAGCATTTCAAAGGCCACTAGTGCAGAGCATTTAGTAAGAACATAATCTTTAGGTTCAACCAGACCTGGTTCAAATACTTGTTCTGTCATGCAGTAGCTATGTGATCTTGGAAAGTGACTTAATCTTGATAATTTTAGGTTTTCTCATGGGTGTAAAATAGAATAATTGTACCTGTCCTAGGAGATCATGTTTTCAAAGAGAATGACACTTAGTAGGGCACTAAATAAATGTCAGTTGTTGTTCCTGCTTCACTGTTGCTGTTGTTAATACTTGAGGCAGAGTGGCCTGATTCCTCATGCAGCTGAAAGAACACGGGATTTGGAATTAGAAGACCTGAGTTTGCACCCCACTGCTGCCACTTACTAGTTGGGTGACCTTGGGGAAATCACTGAATCCTTCTCAACTCAGCTTCCTCATCCCTAAAACAAGGAAAATAAAAACTAACTTACCAACAACATATGTGAGGTGTAAATGAGGTGATATATGTGAAATTTCTGTGCCAACTGCCAAACTCTGTATGCATGCATTATTGTGTCATTGTTAATATTATGGACTCAGTGTAAGCGTCCCCTCCAGAATGCAGATGTTGAAACCCTAACCCCCAATGGGATGATGTCAGGAGGTGGGGCCTTGGGCAGTAATTAGATTTAGATGAGGTCATGAGGGTGGAGCCTCCACAATGGGATTAGTGTCCTTATAAGATGAGAGAGTGTGGAGCTCCCTTTCCCTCTCCCCATCTTAATTCAGCTGTTACAAGCCAGGAAGAGGACCCTTAACGAGAACTGAATTGGCGACATGTTGACCTTGGACTTCTGGCCTCTGGTACTGTGAGAAATAAATGTCTGTTGTTTAAGCCACCCAGTCCGTGACATTTTGTTATAGCAGCACCACCACCAGAACTGAAGAACAGATATTTTTTTTCAGGAATTTTCACTTACAGAAATCTTGGTTATGTGCTCAAGTGATGATAACTGATTTCCACTTAGCCTCTGAAGTGAAGATTCTGGGGATGGAGTAAGGCAGCACCGAGGATAGACCGTCTATCTTCCCCAACAAAATGTCACCATTATTGGGTGCTTGTCTTAGAGCTGACCTCTGTGAACATTTAAAGTCCACAGGTCTGAAGAGGTGCTGAGACAGAGAAGGGTTGTTGACTATGGTCTCTTCCTATTGTGTGTTGTTTTGATGTTATAATTCTTAGTTTCTCAGATCTCACCTCCCAACCCCTCCCTGCATTTATTTTATTTTACTTTTATTTATTTATTTTTGGCTATGTTGGGTCTTCATTGCTGCACGGGGGCTTTCTCTAGTTGCGGCAAGCAGGGGCTACTCTTCGTTGCGGTGCGTGGGCTTCTCGTTGCAGTGACTTCTCTTGTTGCACAGCGCAGGCTCTAGGCATGCAGGCTTCAGTAGTTGTGGCACATGGGCTCAGTAGTTGTGGCTCGCGGGCTCTAGAGCGCAGGCTCAGTAGTTGTGGCGCACAGGCTTAGTTGCGCCACGGCATGTGGGATCTTCCCAGATCAGGGCTCGAACCCATGTCCCCTGCATTGGCAGGTGGATTCTTAACCACTGTACCATCAGGGAAGTCCCCCTCCCTGCATTTAAAACAATTGGCAATCCAGCCCCTCTCCAACCTCCTGGGTACCTGATCCCTTTGTCCTCCCCCTAGGGTGGAAGTCCTTGGGCTTGGGGCTTTGAAACCTGCCAGACTTAAGTCTGAATCTTGCCTTCCCAACTTTCTAGCTGTGTTACCTTGGTCAAGTCACTTAACCTTTCCACACCTCCATTTTCTCCTCTGCAAAATGGGAGAGAATAACTGGTTGGGAAAATTCAGTAAGACAGTACATTTAAAATTCTTAGAGCCACGTCTGTCAGCCAGGGTCACTCACCAGCTTCACCCTCTTCCCTTGAGCTCTCATCTTACCCCCTGCTTGCTTCTTTTACCTGATTACTGACACCTCTCTGGGGCCTTTGCTGAGACTGATCACCAAGAGTCAGTAGCTATTGTGCACCTGTAAGAAAGTGTCCTTGGGAAACACTAATCAATACTGTATCTCAGTAAAAACAATAGACTCAGTTGAATGCATTTGCTGATTGAATGTTTGAAAGAGAGAGTGTGTAAGCTTGGATATTCACAGTATCTCTGGTGGATACACACACACAAAAATGATAACACTGTATACCCTTTTCTCTGCATATCTTTTTGTATTTTCTTTGAATTTTGCATCATGTACATGTAATACCTATTTAAAATTACTTTTAAAATGTCAGTGATGTTGGAATACATTCTTGGCTTAGAAACTCTAGAAAGAGTTCTCCAATGCCTTGAATGTTAGCATAGACTCCAAAACTTTCTAATATATGGACAGGGGAAATTGTGGTTCTTGAAGCTGAAAACCACTGTCTAATAATAGCTTGTTAAAGGCTAGAAGAAGAGAGTCTAATCCTGCGGCCTCTTTGCCTTAGAACATCTGTAACCTCTCTCCTCAAGATTTGTAAAGTAATCATTTGTCACCAATAATAGTAGTAATGTTTATTGAGACCTTACACTGTCAAGCACTGTTCTGCGTACATTTCACACACTACCTCACAACAATCTTGTTAATCTGTGTGAATCTGCACAACAGTCTTGTGAATTGAGACATTGTTATTCATATTTTACAAAGTAGAAAGTTGAGTCTCAGAGAGTTTGCTAACTAGCAAGTGACAGAGCTGAGATTCAAACCTGTTAGAGGTTTTCTAATGTTTCTTTTTTTTATTATTATTTACTGGATAAATTTGACAGATAACATTTTGTAAATTTAAGGTGATATTTATTTATCACATTACATACTTATAGTACAGTATTACTGTCTCTATTCATGAACTGTACATTAGATCTCTATGGCAAATCCACTGCTCATTACAAGTCTGTACCCTGAAACACCATCAATCTTATCCCCCCACCCCTGATCCTCTAACCACCATTTTATTTTGGTTTTTGTTTGTTTGTATAGGTCAAACCTGTTGTAGCTTTATAATAAGGGGCATTGGACTGTTATAAGGATTAAATTAATTAATACATTCAAAGTGCTTAGAACAGGATTCCTCGTAGTATTCCTCCCCATTAAGCGCCAATATTAACATTCTGGAGTCAGGGAGGAATTCTGTAAGTTAGAAACATGAACAAGTCAGCAAAAGTACATGAAGTCGTTTTTATAAACTGAAATGTAAGTTAAAGTCCCATTTATTCTGTGAGCTCTATGTTATTCAGGATAGTTTTCCCTTTGTTTTTATTTCCTATGTATGCCATTGCCTAGAAGATCTCCTGCCATAAATTTTAAGTTATTTGTGCCCCCCTCCAGCATTTTTATGTTTTTCATCACAGAGATTTTTAACATAAAATCAGAGAAAGGCAGTATTTTTAAATGTAGCCATTAGGATGACCACCCACACCAGCAGAAGCTTTGTGATTGGATCTTCCTTCGTGGTTTTGATTGGGGTGTGTTCCTACCTGTGGGAGGTAAGAACAAGTGAAGCAGGAGACTTGCAGGGCAATTTGCTGTTCCAAGTGGTTAAGGCATAAAGACACTTTGAGATCCTGTTTGCAACATGTACAGGAGAGGGAACCACATAACTGCCTGCTATATAAAGCAAAGGAACAAGTAATATCTGAGTCTGACTGACAAAATACACCACATTTCTACAGTCAAACGCCAGGCTCATAAAAATATAAAGCAAGAGAGGAAAATCCCTCCATTTTGCCACCAGAACTACCCTGTCCAGTATGACAGCCACCAGCCACATGTGGCCACTAAGCTCTTGAAATGGGGCTACTTTGAATTGAAATGTTCTCTAGGTATAAAATATATGCTGGATTTCAAAATATTAGTGAAAAACAATAAAACATACCAATAGTTTTATATTGATTACATGTTGAAAGGCTATAAGTTGAGTGTTTAGGGTTAAATAATGTAATTAAAATCAACTTCATTGCTTTCTTTTTATTTTGTAAAATTTTATTTTATTTTCTAGTGGATACTAGAAAACTTAAAATTACCTGTGTGGCTCACATTACGTTTCTACTCGGTAGAACTGCTCTAGACAGAAGTCTGAACTTTACGCTGACCTGACCCTTAAGTCTCCAGTACCTTAGTACCTTAGAACTATATAAAGTGACTAAATTCAAATCTAGAAACAAGTAAATTTATTGTGCACATATTAAGAATACAAAGATTAACAATACAGAGTTCTTGTCCTTAAGATAAAGGAAGTAAGTTTCACTGGGTCCTACTTGAGGTCCTGGGCACCCTTGCAAGCTAGATATAATTTCCACTGCACAACTCAACTCTAGCTTCACAGTCTTCTCTGTTTGGAGGCCCAGAAAGCTTCTCCAAACCGATACGTGCACAGATATTCTCTTCCCCATGATCTTTCTTGACACCCTTAGTCACAAATACCCTCTTTCCAACTCTAGCCTATGTGTCAGTCCACTCAGGCTGCTATAACAAAACACCATAGGCTGGGTGGCCACCCTGGACTTCTTGCTACTCCTCAACAACAGCAGGTAATCTCCTTCTCAAGGCCTCCACCCAAGTGCTCCGATATCAATGTGGCTCATTCTCACTCCTCCTTCAAGCCTTTCCTCAGCTGCTTCCTCTCCAGTGAGCACTTCCTTGACCCACATACTTTAAACTGGTAATTGCTCAGCCCAGATACTCCCTTCCCCTGCTTTATTATAACCCTTATCACCCTTATATTATGCCTCCTACTCTTTTATTGTTTATCTCGCCACAATAGAATCTAAACTCCACAAAGGTGGGGACACTATTTTGTTCACTGCTGTCTTCCCAGTTCTTAGAACAGTACCTGCCACAGATGTTCAATAAGTATTCAGTATTTGCTAATGATTGAATGAAATTCTCCGAGCAGGATAACGAGGCACAGAGAAGCTCAGTTTTAAGGTCACAGGACTAGTCTGTGCCAGGGTCAGAATTAGAATTCAGCCAGCGCTCATTTCACCCTCTCAATCTGGTTCAGCAACTGAAAGGGGGCTCCCCATCGAACCGCAAGAGCTGGCCGGCTGTGCTGTGCTGCAGGGGAAGCACACACCAAGGTTCAAACGCAAATCCTGCTGGAAGGACTGAGCTGAAACAGAACCAAGTCTTTTGGCAGCACCGTTGACAGTCTCTGAGATTAAGGAAAGTCATTTGAAGGCATATGCTGAAGCTTTCCAGTTTTAAGACTGGCTTTAACTGCTTTTCTTTCAGCTGTAGCTTTCTGGGATGATGAATGTACCATATGTCTGTATCTCCAGGTTCCCATACAAATTAGGAAACTAAAAATGCCCGATGATTACAACAGATTTCTGCTTGTTTCCATGGGAAATCAACTGCTGTGAAACCTTAGGAAACGGGAGGGAGACTGTTCAGCTCTAGGTGCTGTCTGGGAGTGGCTACACTCTGCCTAGGCTCCAGTCCAGTCTGTTCACAATTTTGGACAGGTGAGATGCTGTCCTAGGCTACTTGCCCTGATTGTGGCCAAGTGCCACCGTGAAGATCAGTGTGTCTTGTCTGACTCCTTTGAGCCTCTGCCACCAGTGGACTGGGCACTCTACTCCAGGCCCTGCAGTGTTAGATCCTGAGCCAACCATACTAGGTAGGGCCCCTTCCTAACGACAAATAGACACTGAACAGTGCCGAAACCTTAGCCTCATCCTCCCACTGTGGTTTCAGCATGTGTTGAGCCCACTAGCAGGTCTTCTGGTGGACAGAGGGATGCACCCTCAAGGATTCTTGCTTGCAGACTCACTGCTGGCTACTCACAAGCAGGAAGAGTTAATCTGGGGAAGAGGGGGGTGTGTTCTAAACACAAGAAGGGGTCCCTGGGCAGCTGCACCAAGGACGTCTCTAGGAGGCTGTGATGGTTGCTTGTTGCCACCTGTCCCAGAATTAGCACCAATTTGCCTAAAAGAGAGAATGCTGAGAGAAAAGGTTGCTAAAAGAGTTCAGTGTTGCTTGCCAGTGGCAATCTTTGACTTATCTGGGGAAAACTGGCTCAGGTGCTTACTCTAGCCTAAGTTGAGGATTGATTAAACCACCTCCACTCTCCTCCAACCTCCAGGCAAGTTGAGGGTGAAAAGATAACCTTTCTCTGCTTTCCTAAACCATAGTGTAACTCAGGCTGCCAGGGTGAGGCCCAAAGCTGGAAACTTGGCAGTAGAGTTGAGTGTAGAGTTTAAATTTGCATCCAGTCGGCTTACTAACTCACTAGCTGGGAGACCTCAGGGAGCTCAGAGCCATAGTTTGAGAGCCTGTAGAGTGGAGATGACGATACCTCCTCCTCAGCGAGGTTACCAGGATGAAATAAGCTAACTTAAGTGAAAGCACTCATCCTGAGCCTGGTAGGCGATAGGTGCTCAGTGCCTGTGGCTTCTCTTTTTCTTTCCCTTTGTTGCTATATTTTACTGGCAAAATTGGAAACAGATAGCTTGTTGAACAATAAATAGGCAATGCCTTCCCTCCTCCCATAACTATTACTACCAGCAGTAGCAGCTCGATTCTTCTCAGAATTACTACTGGGGATGCAGACAGTACAGAGAATTCCAAATCCTGGTACATAACACCCCTATTTACTTGTAACTCATCAGCCAGGCTTGGTTGTCTTGCCTAGGTGGAATATTTCTCAGAGACACTAAGTGGAAAAGGACACTTATGTTGTCTTCTGCCAAAATAAACCATTGGTAGGACCTTGTGGAATTAAGACCATAGATCACAATGCATTCCAAATGCCTTGCCCCAGGCTGGTCAAAATATTTGGACTCCTCTTTAAATGACTCACAGGCATGATTCTTTACCATGAGGCCATCCTAACAGGTTCCAGGTAAGCCAGATTAGAGGAAGCAGAGTTATCATTTTGTGGTCCTGGGGAGGCCTTTAGTAAATCAGTCTTTCCATTACACCTAGGATGTACAAAATCATGCTCTGGTAACTTGATCTGTTTCCATAGATTTCCAGGAATAGCTTCTCAGTACTGTGGGCTCTCTTTCTACCCCAACCCAGTTCTGACACTGACCACCCAGAGTTGGTACAGACTCCACAGGTTAAGGGCAAAGTCCCCCGCAGGACCGCCCTCACTTCAGATGCCAGCCGTGAGTCTTGGGAGCTCGCGAGGCCACCCACTCTTCTACCCAAGTGGCTACAAATTTGGGGGTTCCATGACTCCCTTCATTTTGAAAATTCACTAGAATGACCCACTGAGCTCAATGATTACAACTTTATTGGATACAACCAAGAGCAGCCAAATGAGATGCATAGGATGAGGTCTAGGAGAGAGCACACAGCTTCAGCGTCCTCTCCCCATGGAGTCAGGGCATGTCACTCTCCAGGCACATCTGTGAGTTCGTTAACTGGGAAGCTCCACTGAGCTCCAGTGTCCAGGGTTTTTATAGGGGTTTCACTGCATAGACATAATTGATTATATCATCAGACTCATGATTGAACTCAATCTCCAGGCACCCCCAATCCCAGAGGTCAGCCTGGCCCAAAGTTCCAACACTCGAATTACATGGTTGGTCCTTCTGACGTCCAGCCCCTACCCTGAAACTATCTAGAGGCCCAGATGAGTCACCTCATTAACTTCACAAAGGCACTTCATCACTCAGGGAATTCCAAAAGTTTCAGAAGCTCTGTACCAGGAATAGACAAACACCAAATATATTCTTTATTATACCACAGTCTTTTATTATTTACAAACCATCAGGGCTTTGAGTTTAAACTTTTTCCTTTGTGCAGTGGGGACTTACTTAAAGCAAGTTGAAGTTATCATGTATTGAGCAGCTACTATGTCCAGCCATTCATAGTATTTGGGCAATAAATTGGGCGATTGCATGGACAGTGGTCTGGCTGAAGCTAAGACGGGAAAACTGGGAAAGAGGCAGTAGCCGCTGTGTAGCCACGAAGTGGTGAGAGCTAAACTGGCAGAGCAGAACTGCAAATGGAAATGGAGGAAAGGGAGGAGTTGAGAGAGATTTTGAAGGAAGCTTTCGACTTATCATTTAAAGTTTTGTCTCCATTATAAGAGGCCACACAATGGACTGAGAAGTTAGAACTACTTGAAGAGTTAAACTATCTTCTAAAGATATCCAAGTAATATTGACCAAGTGGGTCCCCTGTGATTAACAGAACTTTGTATTCTAAACATTAAAAATTCAACTGTACACACTGCTATATTTAAAAAGGATAACCAACAAGGACCTACTGTACAGCACAGGGAACTCTTCTCAATGTTATGTGGCAGCATGGATGGAAAGGGAGTCTGGGAGAGAATAGATACGTGTATATGCGTGGCTGAGTTGCTTTGCTGTGTACCTGAAACAATCACAACATTGTTACTCGGCTATACTCTAATATAAAATAAAAAGTTAAAAGAAATTCAACTAACATTAAAGATCTTAATCTTCACTTCTTGAACAAGTTTCAGGACCCCTGTCCTGATCTTTAACACCATATTCCCATTCATTCTTCTGAACAAAATATGTGGACTCCTCTTGTCTTCAAATGGAAGACTGTTTCTGTTCTAAAATGAATACTGTCAGTTTTTACCTTTCAAACAACTTTCTGAAATGTGTTCACTTCTGAGTTCAAGGTCCTTCCTCTCCTTGTAGATCACAAATTCATGATGTATCCCTGTATAAATCATGTATAAAAGAGAACCTGTAATATTGTTGTGTGAAAAACCAGCTATTTCTTCCCGCATACAGATTTAAGTAAACAATAAAAGTAATATTTCAAAATTCTCAGTGTGTACTTTCTTTCCACACTAATTATTAAAACAGTGAATCGCTCATATCAGAGGAAGTACTGCAATATGACAAATATTTCAGATAAGAATTTTTCCAAAAAAAATTTAATGGATTTAAATTTGGGGGTGAAGAGATATGATGATTATTTTAATGTATCATGGGTGATATGTTACACTGAAATAGAAATGAAATAGTAAAAATTATATATAGTTTATTCAGGCAGTAAGCACTCATTATGCTTACTTTAAAATTTTTTTATTATATATCAAGTTAACAAGTTGACTTTTAAGAAAATTGGCAACTGGCAACTCTTCATGTTTGTCAATATACTTAAAAAACAAGCTTGATAGAAAGACTCCTCCTTTGACATTTTATTAAAATAATTAAGTGAACAAGTAATTTTTGAACATCAACTATGTGGGAAACAGAAAAAAATGTAAAGTGTCAAAAAAGAAGATGTAATTAGCTGTTGAATATTAATGAAAGTTAACATTTATTGAATGTTTACAATGTGTCAGGCACTGTGCTAATCTAATCATCACAGACACACTATAAATTAAATACTATAACTATCCCTGTTAAACTATGCCTGAAGCTCAGAGAGGTTAAGCAGCTTATCCAAGTTCTCACAGCTATGGAAGATAAAAAGATGATTCATTACTGTAAGAGTTTACAGAAAAAGTGTTTTTTAAAAAAAACTTTATGGAGAGAGAATTTGAATAGGACATTTTAAAAGGCTGACAAAATTTGGAGGAGAGTGGAGAGATGAGAAAAGAGAAATGAGAGAAAGCAGAAGGTAGTGTGAAGACCTGTACAAAATCAAGGTGGTAGTAAAGAGTTACAAAGGCATGTGCCAATGGGATGAGAGTGTCCCCTCAGAGCAAACAACTGCAACACTTACGAAGGTGATTTGGCCAAAAAATGTTGGATCCATAGACATTCAGTTATCATATTAGTTACAAAAACACACAATGCAGATTAAAATCCAGATAAATCCAAATCCTTTTAGTTAAGGGATTACACTATTTCTGTGCAGCTACTTGAGGTCTCACAGAGGTCAGGAGATGGAACCACACTTGTGTTGGGGGAGGTCACTGAGAAGACGTGACCACTGGTTTGACCTGCAAGCTGGACCCGAGCAGTTGGAGGAATCCCACCGCTCCCCTGTCCTTGGAATATGTGCTCCACTTGCTTCCGCCATTCCCAGAAGCTGCCCCAAGAATGAAGCCTTCAAATAATAACGTGGTGATGAGACTATCTAGACTGTGTACGCGACTGAACCCAGTTAAGACCTCAATATAAACTCTTAGATTCCAGCGGGCAGGTGCAGAAATCTACTTGTCCTGCATCTGCACAAGACAAGCCTTGTAAGTAAATCTCCGTATGAAGCCTTCCACCTACCAATCTGGAGTGGTCTGCTTCTTTCTTCTGTCTCTCCCTGCCCTCCCAGTAAGGAAGCCAGCAGCAGATCACAACCAGGAAGCTCCCAAGGAGCTTTGTGAACCATCAACTCACTCCTCTTAAACTTCTAGATTCACTCCAGATTTGAAACTTCTTCCAGTCCTCGACAGAAAGAAAAATACCGACCAATCTCCACAAAAGTCGTTCCACAAAGACCATGATGACTCCTGCATTTTCTTCTGAAAATGGTGGCAGGAGATGCAGAAGTGGATCTTGTTCTTGCGGCTGAAATTTGTGCCACACCATTTGTCTTCATTAGCCAGACACTGAACAGATCTAACCTTGCAGAGAGTTTCACGTGAAACCTTCCTATCACAAATTTTCAGAAATCATTTTGGAGTTCCAGAGGCTGGCCAGCAATCTACAAATGCTGTATATTAAATGATCTCATCAACCTAAGTAGTAGTCAGCCAAGATTTTAAAAATTCCTTTCCCCTTAAAGCACTTAGAAGTCCCCTATTATTGCCCACCTCCATTCTCCTTGGTAGATTAGCTGGGATAAGCCGCCAGTCTGATTTAAAGAAAAGCACTGTGATGTGATGTGATTGTTAGCCTAGACAGGGTCACAATGTGTCCATCTGGGGACTGTGGCAACCGTGGGTGATTTGGGGACTGGTAGTAGCACCACTCCTGATCATGAAAAATTAAAGTTTGCCCAAGTAAAGAACTGGTAACTTTAAAAGTATTGCTACTTTTTCTTCCTTCTCTGGATACAGACTGAAAGACAAACACTCAAAATTTTGTATTTGTTTTAGATTATTAAAAGATTTTTCGAATGCTTCTTGTATCAGGAGTTTAAGGTGCATCAAAATAGAACATTTCAAGGTGGCTTAATTGGAGTGTGTCCCTGCTCAAAATGAGCTACACAATATCTCTCTTCTCAGTCAACATGGGCTGATGTTGGACATAATTCATCCTTAATGGTGGTCCTGACATATATTCATTACGGAGAAATGAAGGACAAAACATTATATCTGGGAAGATAATCTACAGATAAAACTCCAAAGAAGCAAGGAAATTGATGTTTATTTCCCTTAAGCATTACAGGAAAAAAAATCACATTTTCTAGAAGTTTAAAAAATTCTGATGTTATAAGGCAGAAAGGAAGTACAAGAGTAGAGTAAGAGTGTAGGCTTGATTCCATTGTAGGCGCCTTGATTCTATTCCTGGCTCTGCCACCTACTAGCAGCATGACCTTGGGCAAGTCACATTACCTACTTGTGCCCCCAGGTTCCCCATCTGTGAAATGGGGACAGTGATAGTACCTACTTCATAGTGTTGTTACATGGAGTAAATGAAATCATACATGTAAAATGCTTTAGACCCTGCCTGGCAGAGAGCACTTAACAAATGTTAATTTACTACCCTATTTGTGGCATTCAAATCACTGTAGCAAGTTATCAGACTACCTCTTAAAAATTCCAGACCAGGTTGCTCACAAACCTATTATTGTTATGTTCTAAAGTTCCTGAAACCCTTTTGATCAGAAAATATTTGTTTCAAAGCAACTGGTCAAAAGCATAATTACAGAACTCATAATTTTGAGTTCTGGTTTAGCCAATGAAATCAACAGTTAATATGAAATGACATCAGATAAGGTGTAAATAGACTGTTGTAGGGAGTATCTTACAAACTGAAGAATGTTGTTGACATTCAAGAAATCTGGATGTTTTCAGTTTCTTAAACTTGGTCACTGTTATTTTCATGTTATGGTAAAATCATGCTGCCTTTGGCCACGTGAAGCAATTTATCTTATCCAAACTCTAGTCTTTTTTTTTTTAATAAATTTATTTATTTATTTATGGCTGCATTGGGTCTTTGTTGCTGCGCACGCTTTCCCCAGTCGTGGCGAGCAGGGGCTACTCATCGCTGCGG
The DNA here is from genome assembly GCF_011762595.2 of Tursiops truncatus. Taxonomy (NCBI): domain Eukaryota; kingdom Metazoa; phylum Chordata; class Mammalia; order Artiodactyla; family Delphinidae; genus Tursiops; species Tursiops truncatus. The sequence continues at coordinate 105,404,953 of NC_047034.1, read as the reverse complement.
TGTGTGCGGTCTCATTGCAGTGGCTTCTTTTGTTGTGGGGCACGGGCTCTAGGCATGCGAGCTTCAGTAGTTGTGGCACGCGGGCTCAGTAGCTGTGGCTCGAGGGCTCTAGAGCGCAGGCTCAGTAGTTGTGGTGCACGAGCTTAGTTGCTCCGCAGCATGTGGGATCCTCCCAGACCAGGGCTCGAACCCGTGTCCCCTGCATTGGCAGGCGGATTCATAATCACTGCGCCACCAGGGAAGTCCCAAACTCTAGTCTTTTCCTTTATCTACATTGCTTTTGGAAGAAGTCAGTTAACTCAGAAGTATCCACCCCTCCCGCCCTCAGACACATACTTATCCATTCTTTACTGTAAGATGGTACTTCCTTTTCACTGAGGATTAATTTTTAAATTCCTTTAAAATAAGATAGAAAGCAAGATAGTTTCTAATCATTTTAATGAAATATTATCATGCCGGACAGAAATTCATTGTGCCTTTCTTTGATATCCCATAATCAGAGCACATCACTTCTATCAGCCCTCTACTGAATGTTCCTCAGAAAGTGGGCTGGACAGCTATTAATGTTACAACAGGCCTAGAGAAGCACTCATAGGAGAGTATGTTCACAGCACCAGGGAGGGAGAACACCTAAGGACATGAAGTTATTCCACCACTGTCCAATTCATAAGAAGGAAAAAGCCAGTTACTGTTAAGGACTGTGAAAAGCCTGAGACTTTTATTATTTGCAAGCTAAAAAATCAGCCTGCTCCAGTTTCTTGGATTCTGGTAGAAGACATGAAGCTCCTGGATCAGAGATGGAAACATGTTCATCCCTCACAGCAACAGCAGTAGCCAGAAGTATCAGCATTTTTTATGTGTCCATTCCTTGAGCTCTAACACATTAACAGTAGGTTGTGTTATAAGAGAGGGGACCATGAGCTCAGAGAATGTGAACCCTTTATAACGAGTGTGTCTGCCTGTCCTTTGCTCTGGAGAGAGACATTACCTTTATTATACTGGACAGTAAGTATGCATGCCCTTTGCTCTAGAGGCAGACATTATCACCATCTTTAAAGGCTGTTCACTATACAAATATCTTTGAAAATCTAGTCTGGAAGAAAGGGCAGTGAGTGTCTTGCTCATAAGATGTACAGAAATACTAGAGACCCATGGAGAGCTGTCTCCCAGTGGTCATTGATAAACTATTCTATGATACCTCTTCGAGTGCACAGAATGAATGTGTTTGTCTTATACCACTTTCAACTATTTCTAAAAGAATGTCAAAGAACCTGGAGGCCAGTACAAACGTATAAAGGCAAGGGAATATTCCTCAGTGTAAAGGAGCAAGGTTACACTATTACCAGTGAGAATGGGGGCTCTTTGTCCTATTGAAGACAACAGGCACTTTATTGTGGCTGTTTGTAAGGAAAATGCCTGCAGATCGCATCTATCAAGAGGGCTCATCTTTGTAGGCATTCATTAAATTAGTTAACACGGCCTATAATTCCCTTCTCTTTCCAAAGGGGGAAAACCTTACGACTGTTCTGAAGTCTTTAACTCTAGAATAACAATTCAAACATTCTATTCTGAGAGAGTTTATTCTTCTTGGAATGTTGATAGATATGACCAAGGAAATAGTTCCACTGTAAATGAAGTTAGAGACATGCTAGGTTCAGCAAAGTCAACAAGTATTTTTAATGCAGGACTTCTCAGAGCCCTAAGCATGTTAATATGCATTGTGAATCTCCAAGAGGAATATAGTGTTGCCCAAACGACTTTGACCACAGACGCCTATTTCTCAGGGTACTCAAAGGTTCTACAGAATGCTACTTGGAAATGCCTCAGTAGAGGAATGGCTCTGTCTCACTGGTAATGGATAGTGTAAGACAGAGGTGCTTTGAGAAGATGTTGCCTGATTGGTCTGCCCTGCTCTAGACATATTTCCTATAGATAACAGCACTGGATGCCTTCTTGGATTTTTGGTTACATATTGGTGATTATATGCATTACTGACTGAAATCTAGGGAGGATAAATATGTACCATTTTAAGATCAATGTGAAAAGTTCTAGCACTGAATAAATCCTAAAAAATCACCTATTCCAACCCCTTCACTTCAGATCAAGAGAGCAAAGATCCAAAGATATTAATAGGCTTGTCCTAAGTCACAAAGTTAGTCAATGACAGAACCACACCTGGACTCCGGTCTCTTAATCTCGGTTTACGCTCTTTTCACTACTAGCAATAAACGTGATCATAAATGATCATTATCATTGATACTGAGAAAGCTAACCAGGCTTTCTTGTTGATTTTTTCCCAGAGAGGTAAACAACATGAGTAAATTCAGGAAATTAATAAATGAACTGAAAAAAGGCTCAAGAAAATGTGTCTTGTGTCAGTATGGGTGGAAGCTTTAAGAAGAGAGCATCCAGGCACGCTTGTAGCATCTTCTAAGTAAACAAAGCACAGTCCATGATACTTTTCCAAAGAGAGAGTCATGTTTATGTGAGTAACAAGGGCATCTTCAATTTCACTACCCTGATAAGGTGTCTTGAGCCATGGATCTTCATGCCTCAGAGAGAGAGAGAGAGAAAGAGAGGCTTTTTTAGTCAAAGGAAAGAAGCAATTCCTTAGGCCTGAAATTAGGTGCTTTGTCAGGGCTGATGTCACTGAAATTTGAAGCAAGTTGATGTTAAAATGTGATCTGAGATGTTCTAAGGTACATTCTACGTGCATAATGTGATACAGTATTGAGAAAAGGCTGAAAATGTTGAGTCCTGGGGAAAAAATGAGTTTCCTTCCATAAGAGGTAAATCCTAATGTATTTTGTTTAATAACTACGGAAGTTCTAAACCCCTTAAGAATGTTTCATTATCTTTAAATAATTTACTTCATGTACAGAGCCAGTCATTTGTAGATTTAATTAATGAGTTAATACATATAAGGTTCTTAGATCAGTGGCTGTACATGATTAATAAATAGAAACAAGCAAATATTATTTAGTAATGCAGTGATAGCAGTGATATTTGGGTACAAAAAAGTCACTCCTGAGAATGTCAAACTCATTTTTTACTTTAAACTTATACTACATATCTATCATGTGAAAGTTATTCATCATTGGCCCATATAAACAATAATTCTAAGAATGAGGCTCTCTGCCTGGTATCTTTCATATTGCCTAAACTCAGAACCACAGACACTTCATGATCTTTCATTAAGTTTGCTTTCAGTGATAAAATGCTTTTCAATTAAAGAGTAAGCTGTGAAATCACCCTAGGAAGGCACATTTAGAATATGAATACATGATTGAGAAAAGTACAAATGAATGCAATTTCAAAAACTACTGAAAAACTACATTGTTAACCTTACTGAATATACTTCATGGATTCACTTTAAAAATAAATATTCCTTTTCCATGGATTGAGTAGTGGTTAAGCCTGAGAACTCTGAAATTAGACTCACCTGGGTCCAAATCCTAACTCGTCCACTCATTGGTCATGTGACCTTTGGCTAGTTACTTGATTACAAAGTGCCTCAGTTTTCCCCTCTCTCAATAGCAGAAAATAACACTGCCTACTAGTGGATGACGACAGCGACTAAATGAGACAATATATATAAAGTTAGTACTTAGCACATACCATGTACCTAGTAAGTGCTTATTCATTATTATTATTTCCAAAGAATATCCCACAAGTTACTAGTACCAACTACTTCCAACGCGTGTGCATGTGTGTGGAGGGAGGTGTATAAATTATACAGGGCTGATTTTAGAAGAATTTGACCCAAAGTTTTCTAGAATCCTATTTTTAAGTCCTCAATGACACCACCCTCTCCTCTGGCACAAATTCTTCTGCCTTTTTAGGGTCAAGACTACATTTGACCACATTACCTCTTGGGCAACTTCTTGCTCACACGACTTTTTCTAGGGAAGGTTTCCCTAGCATTTTTATTGGCATAGAGTCAAGGATTTCAAAATTGTTGCTAAAGGTGGGTTTTATCTTGCAGCTATTAATTCAGAAAGTGGTAATGGTTGCAACAATGTTAACAGCTGAAACTTAAAACAACCATGTTTCCTGTTAGCTCAGGATCTTTCCCACAAAGCTCAGAAAAGGTCTGGGGAGCAGATGTGCACAGAGTGGGTAGAGAATGCTGAGTAAAATCCTGCTGGTGGTTTTGGTTTAGAATTTAGATTTTACTTTCACTATTACTGGGAAGGATCAACTGACATCACAAAACAAAACAAGCATAGCAGGTTGGTCTTAAAGAATAAGCCCAGCATTGAAAAATCAAGGTTTAAGCAGATACATGTTCAAAATACATAATTTTAGTATAAACTATGAGCAAAAGGGTTCAGGTTTTAGAGCCTGCAGTTTAATACAAATTATAGTGAAAGTCAGAACCAGTACAAGAAATTGAAACATTTTTAAACTTGTTCTTTCAAAATTTAATGCCAGGCTCTCTGCTAGGTGTTGATGTAGAGATGAATATACAGTAGAGAAGCAACACATAAAGAAATAAATGGCAGGACACCAGTTAAGTTCTGAAACAGAGGTTCAAAAATAAGTGCTGTGGGAGCATAAGGAAGTGAGAATTACACTTGGCTGGATCCTGCAGAGCTCCACAGAGAAGGCGGCTTTTGAAATGTGATTTAAGGAATGATATAGTCCAGCCTGCTTTTTCTTGTAGCTAACAAGACAATGTAATATAATCACCATTTCCATACAATCCACCGGAGCGATTGCAGATATTCTAAGCCTCACTAGAACCTTCAAAAGAAGGTATTGCTATTCTAAGAGACAGATGGGGAAACTGGGCTTCAAAGATTATGAAGCTCAGGGTCACATAGCTGGTTAGTGGTGGACACAGAATTTGAGCCCAGATCTACATCATTCCAAATTTCTTATCATGGTCATGCATTGCTCAGAAAGGTCTACTTCTGCTCCCTATTTGTCAACCAGTACATAGTTAACTTCTGTGTGGAGTCTAAGTATGGAAACTCACTCTGGAAGCCCATTTGGAATGTCAAATTTTGGCCTAAAGAATTGGGTATTCAGTGAAAGATCAAGATGGTGGCTCTGGCCCACAGTTCCCTCCCCTTTCTCTGAACTCCAACCACATTTAGTTAAAAATGGTTTATTTTGACTTATATACATGCCAGATTCCCTCTCATGCTCTGTGAACACCTTGAAGTCAGGGAATAAGACTTACACTTCTTTGAGACCCTCAGGGTTCAGCCTTCACAAAAGTTGGCTGATTGCTGATTCATCTAGTGTTTTACAGAAGGCTTGATAAGTGTGTGTGTTGACTTACAGTAGGTTGACTGAAGTGAGGTGACTAGACTTACAGCTTACATTCTGTAAAATAAGGACACCTAAGCAGTACAACATAGCGGCTTTCAGACTAGCGCCTCTCAGACTTTAGTGTGCACGGGAATCACCTGACTACACGCAGAACTGTCCAGTTCACCCTACTAGAAAGCAGGCACAGAGTAGACAAAAGTATCACAATTAAGCAACTGTCGGGGATGGGGTGGGAGAACTCAGCTTGCAGGGATTCAAATCCATCTCCAAACCTCCTTTCTGTTTCTGGTCCTTTTGTTCTCAGGGCAATGAACTATAGTAAATACAACAGCTACCATTTACTGAGTACTTATAAAGTGCTTGGCCCTGTTCTTGGTGATTTAAGCATGTTATTTAATTCTCACAGCACCCTATAGTACTAATATTGTTGATGGAAAAAAAAAATGTAGCAGTAACTTCCTTACATTTACACAAGAAGAGTAGGGACTTCCTCCTGGTTCACCTGTGTCCAAAGTCTAGAATTGTGGTTCCTTGACACTGGGTAGTGTGGGAGCATTTCAGGGATGACTAAGCTTGAGTTTAGGGTGCCAGTGGCACAAGGAAGATAGAGGTGCACTCAGAAAGCCCTTGGAGAATAAAGCCCTCCACAGGACATTAGTGCCCTTAGTACTCACCTCACTGAGCATTTAAATCCCGGCAAGGCATTGAAGAGCTGGAACTACCTCAGCTAGTACCTGGTGGCCTGCAAGGTACTCAGTACTTTTTAGCAAATTGCTAATCAGTCTCTGTCTTTTCCCTAGGAAACTTCCAGGAATTTTTCTGCCTGCTACCTAGGAGAATGGCTCCACTCTAGAATTTTGTGTTGATCTAGGTTAATTAAGGCTAGTATTCAGGTCATCTCCTAAGGCCTGAGAGGGTTTCAGGTTGTCTTCTGGGAAAGACACCCAACCACAGTACTGGAATTGGAAAAAATGTAGGAGTTTGCCAGAGGAACATGGAGAAATCAGTAAAAAGCCTAAAAGAACAACTTTTGGACACATTTTAATTTTGGCGTGGGGTAAAAGGAGGTGCCTGCTTTCTTAAGAACCAACCAACCAACTGTGTAAAAACCAACCAACTAGTGAAAGAGGACTAGTTGTCTATGAATTCCTCTTTCGGCATACACCTGTCTTTCCCTGAATGCCAGGACAAAGCAATAGTTTAATTGTTTGTGCTCTTAGAAAAGCTCGTATTGGTAATGCATCCCAGAAGACCCTATATTACTTAGTAATCTTTTCTGGACACTTTTCCACTGGGCAGATTTTCCATACAGATAACTGTCAGCTTTCAAGAAGGCAGAGTTCGCTTTTCATCCTGAAATTGGGTAGGGAAAGGTGGAGAAAAAAATTGTTCAGATCAATTTAAAAGAAAAAAAAAAGGGAAAACCTCTCCCCCATACTCTTTAGACAACAGGTGGTTTTGACGTGCCTGGTCAACTCCTTCATGCACAGCACGAAACTGTAGGCAGAGCGTTCAATTCCAGCGTCCCTGGAACCTGCGGCTGAGAGATCCAGGCGCCCTGTTGTTAAGGTCCGGGAACTTGGGGGTTCCTGCTGGACAGGAAGCTCAGGTGTCAAGCGACCGGCTCATGGGCTTTATGGTCCAGAAAAACTGGTTTTTGCCTTTGTTCTCTGTCTCCTTCGGTGCGTCCCACCACCCCTTCCCACCGTTCTGTTCTTCTGTGCGGGGAGGATGATAATGAAGAGGGATTATCTCTATCCTGACCCCGGTCCTTCCGAGGAGTTCCCAGAAGGGCTATTTTTAGGGGTAGCTGCTCCCCTCTAACTTACCCAGGGGAGGAGCTGCGGTTGTGGAGCGAGCGCCGAGCGCAGGGAAGCCTCGGGTTTTCCGCGGATTGTTAGGGATGGCGGAAGGTATTAGCCCCAGCCGATTCCCCCGGCACTGGCCGCCAGGTGGACGTCATAAAGGCCGCAGTGGCCCCGCCGGGAAGCGGCGGGAGATTTTCTTCCGTGTTCTGAAGGAAGTCCCCTTGGCGGCTGGCCCGGGCTTGGGGTGGTCTCCGCGGGGGAGGAAGTTCCCGGGCCCGGTGGCCTGCGTCACAGCGGGCTGGGACGGCGGAGCCGACCGGTGGGCGGCGCGGCGACCCCGGGGCCGGGCGCTGGGGGGCGCTGGCTGCCGCTGGCCCGGCTGCTTGCAGGGCGGCGCTGGAGGCGGCTCCATCCGCGGCCGGGGAGGCGGAGGGGCGGAGGGCTGCGAGGCTGGGGCGTTAGCTGCGTCCCGGCTCGGAGCCCGCGAAGAGGACTAGGAGGAAGGCGCCTCCGTGGCCGCAGCCGCAGTGCTCCGAGCGCGACGAGCCATGAGCAGCGGCCCCGCGAGCGACCCCGCTGTCGCTGGCCGCCGCTGAGCCCGGCCGGGGGACGGCTCGCCGCTCCCCAGCACCCTTTGCAGACGGCACCCTCTCGCCTAGAGGTAAGGGCGGGGACCGCCGAGGGATGGGATGGAGAGGGACGGCCCGCCGAGGACCGGCGGCTCAGTCCGCTAGGTGCGCTGGGGCCACGACTCGCCCCGCCTCGCTCGCGTCCCTGCCTTTCCCCGGCTCTCGGGAGGGCAGACTGTAGTCTCCTGCCCAGCGTGTGGTCCCTGGAGCCATACGCTGCTGGGGCTCGGGGACCCGCCAACCCCTTCCCCACCCTTCCCCACGCCAGCCCCAGCGTCGGGCGAGAGACCCCAGCCTGGCGCCAAGCGCAGCGCGGCAGGTTCTGCGGACTTGGGGGGATGGGGCCAGGGGACCAGGAGAAAACGGGGCCACGCTGGGAGCGATCGTCGTTCTACCTTAAAAACTCCTGAGACCCCAGGGCCTGCCCCTTCTGGTCTGCTCTTCCCTTGCCGCCCCCGAACCCTGAAGTTAGCACTTTCGGAGAGAGAGAGGAATTAGAAGGTCTCCGAAGGGAACGAGAGCGTGATGTCTGCTCCCCAGCAGGACCCTAGGGGAGAGAGGGTTTCGCCGGATCGCGCGGGCCCCAGAAGCCAGGTGTCTAGGCCGGCGGTCGAGGCCAGGACCGCTGCCTTCGACCCAAACCCAGGCTCGCCGGTCTTGCCCTTTCCAGCTGGTTCTCAACGACGAGATGGTGAGGGATGGAGTTAGCAACTCAGCAACCTTAGGATGTGCTCTGTAGACCCTAATTCCTTCTTCTCTCCCTCCGCCAGTTCTTCCCTCCCCCACCCACGCCTGCCGGGGTACATCAGATTCCGGTCCCTTCAAAACCTCGCTCTGTACCTAGCTTTGAATGCCACGGACACCTAGCCCACATCCCAGGACGGATATTTCAGAGGGTTAGGGCCAAACTTCACTTTCGAATTCTTTTTAAGCATTTTAAACTCCCAGCAACCAGTTAGGAAACACTTTCAAGTCCCCATCCACCTTAAAGTAAAAAGTAAGACCCGATCAACCTGTGTGGGAGTGCCGGTGTTGGGCAGAGGGAGACTTGAATGACTATTTCATGCAGCCTTATGGGGGAGGAATAGGTAAAGGAAATGGCAGCCCTATTTTAGTCACACGCTTCTTACAAGCCATCGATAGTGTAAGAAATGTAGCCTTAACCAACGGTCACATTTCCGGACAGGTATGTAGTGGTTTCCTAAGGCATGCCTGAGGTTTCTTCATGGACAAGTCATTAAAATGCCATCAAGATGAGAGATGAGGACAAGTGGTCTTAACCCTCTCGGCACAATACTGCAGAATCGTCAGAGCCAATCAGCTTTATGTGTTTTTCTCTCTATTTTTTAATGATTTATGTAAGCCCCAAAGGTAAGCCGAACTTCCCAAAATTTGCTCAGATTCATAAACCATGTGTTGGGTGTGTGGACATAGATAACAGATTAGATGTATACAACTCTTATCTGTGATATTTGCATTTCTTGTGACTTGCTTTAATAGGGAAGACCCTGGATGTGACCCTGATTTGCTTTACTTTCGAGTGATTATATACTCTTTAGGTCAGTGTGTTTGCTTTTGAGGGAGAGGTGGGAAGCAGCTTTGCAAGGATGGATGTTTTTCATGGTTCACATAATAGACTGACCACAGATAAGGCCCACTAACCCAACAACCATATCAGAGATAGCAACCATGTTTAACAACTTTCTTATTAATAAAATTATCAAAGCCTTTGTTAATGGTACTAGTCTCTTATTTCTCAGATTGACTAGGCACTTACCTAATGAAGTGTGTGTTTAGAAGGGAATGCTTTTAGTAAAAGTAAAAAGTATGAGGAACTGTAAGAGAAAAGAATGAATAGTTTTCCACTTATAGGAAGTTTATCTTTTAAAAAACTACAAAGTTAGCAATATTTTTAATTTCTAAGGTATCTAATTTTTACCAAATTTTTAATGATTCTTAATAGTCTGTAGTATTTTTAAGTTGTAGTCACCAATGACTTTATAATAAAGCCCAAGTTTAAAAAGAAATAGAGTGGAAACACACACTTATTTTGCCAAGTGTTGTGTTAATAATTTAATATGGAGCACCACTATAATACGGTCTAGTTGCTGTAGGTGTCTGACACATTATCTCAGAATCTGACAACAAACCCTTAAGGTAGATGGCCATTCACATTTCACAGAAGAAAAAGGCTCAGAGTTTGTGACTTACCCAAGACTCTACAGCTAAGTTAATGCTTGAACGAAGCCAAGCCTCTAGTATATTTTTTAAAAGTTTTATTGGGGTATAATTGATTTACAATGTTGTGTTAGTTTCAGGTGTACAGCAAAGTAAATCTGTTATACGAATACATATATCCAAAGCCTCTAGTCTTAATGATTTACTTTTTTTATCCAAAGCTGCCTCTTTTTCTTTTTCCTACATAAATTTTTGTTAACTTACCATAATGACTGTATGAGGAAATGGAGATCAAGGAAGTTTAAGTCACCTGTCCAGAGTTTTCCATGTAACTTGTATACAGCAGAATTCGAATTTGGAATCAGGGCCGTTTCCCAAATCCCTGTTCTTGCCACTGATTTCTATTAAATGACTGATTTAGAGCTTAACCTAATGAACATTTCACTCCTGCTCATCAGCTCTTCTCATCCACATGATAATGATGGCCTCATGGGCTGCAACACACTCCCAAAGACTTTATACTCAGTCCCTGGAGTGCTGGCTATATCTCTAGCCCCAGAACACTCATGAAAGCATCTTGCAACCAATATGTGAGGTGACATCACTATGCACCTCGAATTCACTTAATTTCTCTTAAAATGTAAATCATTCTAGACTGGCATAGGGTAAAGGGCATGGCCTCAAGATAGGAAAAGCTGATACAAATTCTGGCGCTATTGCACAATACAAGTGCCAACTAACTCACATTATTGAGCTTCTCTGAGCCCCATATTCTTTGTGTGTAATGGGGTTATTAATAAAACCTACCTAGCTGGGTCACTGTGTAGATTAAATGTAACAATACCTGTGAAGGACAGCTCCTGTCCACCTAGTAGATGCTTAATAAATAGTAGGGGTTACTGTATTCTAGCATGGATCGAAATTTCTGCTTTATTTTACATTTGTGTATTTTATGTGCATATAGCGATTAGTCGATGTTGTCAGTCGATGTTGTCAGTCGATTAGTCGATGATTCACTCTTTTGTATAAAGACCTTATCTGGTTTTTAGCATCTTTACCTTTTGTATCATGTCCTTTTTTTGTAATCTTGACTTATAAACATTTACTCACCTTATGTAGTTTTTCCTTTGCTCACTCTGCACATTTTTTGGAACATTACTAGCCATATTTCAATGGGATGGAATTTGTATTTTTTGGCAAATGCACTATCCTGTTTTCTGCCTCTCCTGTGTGGCCTTGAACATCTAGAACATTAATATACTCCCATTTGCTCCCAGCGCTGGCACAGAAGGGCAAGAGGGTAATCTCAGAGCTTTTCTTAAAGTAGATGGTTTGGCAGGTATATTGAAAATTTCCTAAACATATTAAAAGATAGAGAATAACTGAACTCATTTCCAATATCAGGCATGAAACAAAAAATAACTTGGGCTCTTTACTTAGAACTGTAACACACTGTCACAAGTTCTGGGAGTGAATTTAGGATCCCTTTCTAGTGTTGGATGGGTGTCCTTTTAAAATATTCTATAGTCTGTGAGTGGCAGTTGGTAGAGACATGGTAATATTTAGAAAATGAACAGAGTTAAGAAAAGAAAAGAGGAAATCGGCAAAATTCAAAAAACAATTTTAAGAAAAATGCTGTAAAGCTTAGAGAAACAACTGAAAGTGTTCCAGATGACTGAAGTATTTGGGGTCAAAGGCATCCAGGAGAACTATATGTTCTTTAAAGAACCCTTCTAAGAACTCAGAAGAACCCAAGCTCTGCCCATACTGGAGAGGGGTCGGTCGGAAGAGCAAGGAAGAAAATTAGTTTGGCTAAACCCAAACACTGCCCGAGGGCTGGAAGCACAAGAGAGAATAAGGAAGCTCTTAGGGAAGCATTTCTCAATCTTTAGTTCATTACTACCCTCCCTCCAGAGTTTTTTTTTAGATACATTGTAATGCCACAGATACACTGGTATACCCATTTATGTACTGTGGCCTGTTGGCAGGCTACAAACCTGAAGATTCGTTTACCCTGCCCCACAGACCCAATTTTTGACAGGGACAGGATTGCCCCCCTGTTGAGAACACATGGTAGAGCATGATTCTGGATTATGTTTGAAAACCATAAAAGAGCCATATGGAACTAAAAGACATGAAGAATAGTATATACGTATACATTTTTTTTTCCTTTATAAAGAGGTATACTTTATTGGCTCTCAAGCTGAAATATGTTTGTAAAAATATGTCTTCCAATTGTCCCAGTTTCATCTGGGCAAAATTATTAAATTCATTAAGTTATCTTCCAAAACCACCTCTACCTGTGTTGTTTTGTTTCTGGGTGGGAAGCCCTCCCCAAACTTTAAATACTCAGCATCTTTTATTTACTTACTTCTATTATGCCGGGAAGGCTCTGATACTAAACATTCATTCTTGTGACTGGTCAATTACACATGAGTATAAATTAGTTTGTATTTATTAGAGCATTTGCATTTTACAGTAGTTATTTATTATTATGAAATACTATGTTCTCTATCTAAGAGATTTTAACTCATAACAAGTAGCTATTTGGGGGTAGGGGTGGGGCTTCTGAAGTCACTCAGCTTTTTCATGTTCGGTTCCTTGCTTTGGTTCCCTGGGGACCATGAGCCTGGGCTTTTGATGTGGAACCTCAGAACTGTTAGGGTTAGAGGAGCTTGGCTTCTTTCAACATTTGGAGGCTCTCAGCCTTTGCATGCTCCTTCCCCGACAACAGCTGATCCTCTTCTTCAGCTTCTATTTTAACCATATTGTTCTTTTCCCTCTCCTTTCCCCTCAAACCTCCAGAAACATCCTTGTTTTTCAACATCTTTTCTCTGTTTGATTTTTGGAGCTGCACTGAAAGTCCCACGGGGGCAGAGGCCATATAGGCCATTTCTGTCTTGCTCACTTCTGTATCCACAGCACCTGTACAGTGCCTGGGACAGAGCTGCTCAAGAAACAGTTGTGGAATAAATATTTAATGGTACATTTTACAGTAAAGTTTCTAACATCTTAGAGTGTATCCATTTCCCTTTCTATTATTTTAAATTCTAGAAATGAAATTTGAGAGTGTAATTAGAAGTTATTCTTCTCAATAGGGTCATGAAATATGTATACAGAAATATTTCTATATGTAATTGGAAATTTGGAGTACTATATAAAATATGAAGTCAGAACATCAAAACCAATCCTAGATAAAAGTCACTAAATAAGCTAAATAGATGAAAGCTTTTGGGTCCTGTGTTCTCCCTGTATATATGAGGAACTTGTCAAATCAATAAAAATTACTAACTACTCTTCCTCATATACCTTAGAGATTTATAAAAATTAGAAACAGGTTCAAATATCTTTTTTTTTTTAAATGGGAAAGATATAACCTATAAATCCAACTCCTGGAAAAATACAATAGGGGATTTTTTAGCTAATAACACCTTGATTTTTAAAAATAACTATGAGGATAGCTTCGCTAGGAAAAACCAGCAGGCTAATTTGTATTATCGCCCTTGAAATTAGCAAGGTCCAGGATAAAGTTCTTAAAGTCAGCAAAGTTAGGAAATACTGTACAGAAATTAGCAAGGTCCAGGATAATGTTCTTAAAGTCAGCAAAGTTAGGAAATACTGTACAGCATACAAAAAACCTTTCTAGTTAATGCACAGCTATGTGGATCCCTGTAACCAGAAAATGGTTAAAGTTGAGGAGGTAGCAGCTGGAGGTGTGTCTAGGGTTTGGATGTGTGTTGAGTGTTTAAGCATTTTATCTAAGGATCTGGATAACATAACGTGTTATATTTCTGTGAGTGGCTCCACAGTGGATAGAGAAGTACAGTGTTGAAGGAAAGACTGGAAATGAGCTTGGCAAAATAAAATAAAAATGAAAGGAAACAGTCAAAACTGAGCAGTGAAATTCATTTAAGGAAAGTATAGAATTGTAACTTGAAGAAAACTAAATAAACCAGCCATACAAATATACTAGATTTTTGTTTGTTTTGTTATGTTCATTTTTGTATCACCAGTATCTAGAACAGTATATGTTAGCAAAGGACCAGTAAATATTTGTTGAATGACTACATGAATGAAATGCAAGATGGAGAAAGACTAGCTACATGCCATTAGGGCAAAAGTAAAATTAATCCTAAGGAGATGGTGATAGATAACTGTACGACTGAATAGACTGTTAGAAAACACTTTTTGGACAAATCATTTATGACTATGTGTTAAAGTTTTACTTTAGTCTTACATATAAGAGAAAAGATTTCTGGTAGGTCAGTTTTAAAATTCATCCTGACTAGGGACATTTTATAAGCATATGACTGGTTAGGTATCATTGTTAGGTTAGATAAAAAAAATGTGGGTTCAAGGTCATTAGACTCTTGCCTAACAGTTGACAGTTAACTGATTACCTCTTTAGCTGGTTTCCAAGGACGAGTCTTATCCCCATTCAAGATCATGCAGGAGGCTAGCCAGTGCAATGAGGATGAAAAAAACTAAAGACATAAAGATTGGAAAGGAAGAAGTAAAAGTATCTCTCCTTACAGACTTTGTGTTTGAAATCAGGATTCCATATCCCAAGGAATCTACAAAGCAACAAATAAAGATAAATGCCACACTAATCTCTAACGGACATGTGGGTATTTAAAATTTACAAACAAAATCTTTGAAGTAAATCTGTTGACAGTGACTGTTTCAGTCAGCCCTTGTACCTGAACTTGAAGATGATTTTACTTATCCTGAAAGGGTATCTGATAACATAATCACATCACTAACATTTTATCTAACTTTTTTTTTACTTGACAGCTTTCCCCTAATGTACTTCAATAAGCAGAACAGCCTACTGTTGACCTAATTAAGGAATTTAAGGAGCAAATCAATTACAACGAATTATTTCCAGCATCTTTTTTACTTATGAGTGCCACATCCTGGATTATAGGAGAGGGAGCACACCTTTGGTGCTCCCTAGAGGCTGTCTAGTGTGTCTCAAACATGTTTTGAATATTAAAAAACTGCTCCTTTTTCTATTGCTCCAAATTTGAAACAGTCTCAAAGCAACATTTTAAAATGTTGCCAGATAAGAATGTAGATGCCCAATGATAAAAGAAGGCCATATTGATGGCTGGCTTATTAACTACAACTAAGAAAGTGTTTAAGAAATCTCAGAATTTTAATTTCTCTAGAGGCCAGGAATCTCTTTATTATTCCGCTTGTTTTCAGTTATTTATAATTTTGAATTATCAAAAATCAGCACAAAAGCAGGAAAGCTAATTGCCCCTTCTGAAAGAACACATTTGGTTTGGGTGAGTGAAAAAATATCTTTTAGCAACTAGGTAGACTATATGGTAAGTAAATAATTTTACAGCTTCATATTGAGAATTTTTTTTTTCCTCAGTTACCAGTTACCTATTCTATTAAGCTAATTAAAAATAATTTTATCTCAATATGTGTTATTTATCATATAAATCACATAAACTAAAAACATGGTGGATGACAGCATTTAATGTGTTATGCTTTGGTTTTTAAGATAAAATTAATTTTATAAAGCATGTTATATAAGACAATTATCGTATTATTATTTAAATGTTATGAAGAACAAATTATATTTATGTATAGATATGATACATAGGTTAAAACCATCATATGATAGTATTTGCCAAAGGTTATTCATTATCTAATTATAATATTAGTCCCAGGTCTTAATATTAATTATGTTTAATTACAATTTACATTGCCACTTAAAAATGATATAATCACAGTTCATATTAAAAATGTATCAGGGAAATATGACATTTCATGGTTTCATATTACTGCAGGAGTATAACAAACATTAAATAAATTGGCACTAGTTATAATTCAGTGTTGTTGAACATATATACAAAGACTTAAATCTTTAGTGTAAATAATGATCTAGGGAGCAGTCTCTTAGAACTATCTGAGATGCTGTGTCCTCAGTTTTATCTGCCAGATAAAACATAATTCAACAACAACAACAAAATGATCTGACCTATGAGACAAATATCAAGAAGTTAGTAACTTCCAATTAAATAGGCATCCTATCAGAGGACAGATCAGTCATGCATGAACTAAAATACATTTTAACAGCTTTATTGAGGTATAACCTACCTTCTATAAAATTTATTTGTTTAAAGTATACAATTCAGTGGTTTTTAGAATAATTACAGAATTGTACAACCATTACCGTAATCTATCTTAGAACATTCTCATCACCCCCCAAAAAAGCCTGTAAGCATTAGCTATTACTCCCCACCATACCCCTACTTCTTCTCCCAAGCTCTAGGCAGCCCCTAATCTATCCTCTGTCTCTATGGATTTACCTATTCTGGACATTTCATGTAGATGGTATCACACAATATGTAGTCTTTTGTGACTGGCGTCTTTTACTTAGAATATATTTAAGATTCATCCGAGTTGTAGCATGTATCATTACACCATTACTTTGAGTTGCCAAATAATATTCCATTATATGGGTATACTGTATTTTCTTTTTCCATTCATCAATTGATAGACATTCAGGTTGTTTCTACTTTGGAGTTATGAGGAGTAATGCTTCTGTGAACATTCATATACAAGGTTTTGTGTGGGCATTTGTTTTCATTTCTCTTGGATAGATATGTGCAGAAGTGGAATTGCTGGGTCATATGGTGTCTCTGTGTTTAACATTTTGATATAAATGAAGTATAATTTTTTCATCATCTCCCAAACTAGAATAAAATCAGGGCTAAGACATTTAACTGTCTTCTAAATGAAATTTAACAAAATAGTTTAACTTGTCCAAGTACTCATTATCAGGAATATCAATTGAACTTTGAATTTTATATAATTCAGTCATAGTTTGTGAAGTACTGTTAAAGTACTACTGAATCTCTTTGAATTAAAAGTTCTGATTGAGAAATATAGAAAGAGCTACTGAAGGCTGACCAGAAAACTATTTGCATATTTTTTTAGTTCCTTATCATTAGTGACCTGGATACCACCACTACCTCCAAACTTCCCTTTTGTGCATTTTTCTTCTTTTTGTTGTGGGACAGTGGTGAATATTTTTCATATTCTCTTATTCTAGATATACATATTTATTATCTCCTGCTTGGAATATGTGAATTCATTCCTTTGAGTCTTTACAGTCTTGTTAATTTCCCTCTGGAAAGAGGTAAAGGCACTTTTAAAAGTAAAACACCTTTCATTGGCTAACATTCTTTCAGGCACTACTCGTTTGCCCAGGATGGTGATAGAGGGACTATCTTTTTAAACTGTAGATTCTATCTGTTTTGGTCTATTAGAACTACTCTTTTAATTCACTATCAGACCTAGGAGAAATTTCCCTTAACTCTTTCCTACACACTCTTATGAAATCACCCAGGCAGATTTCCCCTTCTCCCTTCATTTCAAAGTGAATCTATTTGTTAAGGAGGTGTTTTCCTAGCACACACAGGACAAACTTCTGTGACCACTTAACTTTCATTCTTAGAGGTATTCGAAGCAAGGGAGAAGCTATACGTCTAGTAGGTGCCCGAAGAAATCACTGACCACAAAAAAACAGAGCACTATAAATAACCACTTACAGAAACAGGCAAATATACAGAAAACCTCTGAACCAATTCCGACGTACATTTTTAAGTTAGACAAATGCAAATACAAGTGCAAGTATATACACAAACCTACTATAAGCAAAACACAATAAGACTTCTGTGAATGTTGTCAATGGGTAATTTTCGAAAAGTTAAACATGACTCAAATATAGAACGAACATGTCAAAGATTTATTCAACTCCTTAATGAAGGAGCTGGCAAGATGGCAAACCGTTTGGTTTAAAGAGCATTCCAGGAACTATTTTAAAAAGGAATGTTAGGGCTTCTCTGGTGGCGCAGTGGTTGAGAGTCTGCCTGCCGATGCAGGGGACACGGGTTCGTGCCCCGGCCGGGAAGATCCCACATGCCACGGAGCGGCTGGGCCCGTGAGCCATGGCCGCTGAGCCTGCGCGTCCGGAGCCTGTGCTCCGCAGCGGGAGAGGCCACGGCAGTGAGAGGCCCGCGTACCGCAAAAAACAAACAAACAAAACAACAACAACAAAAAAAAGGAATGTTAGAATAACATTGCTAGGTTAGATACAAAACTAGGTAACATCCTTCAGGGCAATAAAAAACATATGTTTTGGGTTTTCTTCTCTACCGAACAAAAATCTGCAAGTCTGGAATGTAATGAGTAGTAATTAGCAAGTCAAAAAAAAAAGATATTTCCCTAAATTATCCTTGCGTAGGCCAGTTAAACAGTTCTTCAAGATAATAATAAAAGGATATTCTGCCCTCCCTTTGCCTCACTTCCAAGTTTTAGATACCTTTTTCGCTAAAAATGCATAGTTGCTCATCCTAAACTTACTTTATAAGGGCTTTGGTTTTTCTTAGTATAATAACAGACATTTGGCCATTGAATGAGTCAAATTCAAAACACTGGCCATGGAAGTTCTCAAATTTAAAATATGGGTTGGAAACTTTGGGTTCTACACTTGACTTCCCTTCTTGGGAGTTCTTTATTTCATTCAGATATCAAAATACCTCTCTGATCTCATCCTGGGGAGGAGTTCTGCTTTAACTCCAACCCCAAGTTTAACCAATTCTTATGGCCCAGCCTACTCTCCAAGCTCTCAACTTAGATAGTAAATCACCATAAGCCCAGTAGAACAGGAGTGCTTTCAGATAGCCACTAGACTTTGACATTCAAGGGCTCAAATTGCCGTAGATCAGCAAAACATCCCAGGCTCAGGAAGAGAAGCAAGGGATCTCAATAGCGTACATGCCATGAAGTTCCTTGATCCAGCGGCTGCTCTGTTGAGATGAGCAAATCTCCATGGGACCTCCAAGAACCATTACAACAGAAGTCAGCAAACTGTGGCCTGCATAGTTTGGGTCTGCAACCTGTTTTTGTATGGCCCACTTGCTGAGATTGGTTTTTACATTTTTGAAGGGTTGTTTAAAAAATTTAAAGAATATGCAACATAGACCAGATGTGACCTATAAGGCCTAAATATTTACTGTCTCTCCTTCTATGGAATAAGTTTATTGATCCCTGCATTTGAAAAACAAAAAACAAAAAACTTTGTACTTAGCATGTATCAAAGAATTACAATCGATTTCCTGTTTAAAAAAAAAAAGCTCTCTAGTAGGCTAATTCAAAGATTTGCACTTGGTAGGGACATTTTATAGGAAAAGAAAATGGTTAGAAAAGTGTTAGATTCAACATCAAAAGAAAATAGTATTTGGTTAAAGGCTACTAAACTCTTGGTTGACAGTTTATCAACTGCTTGGGTGGTAACTAAATTCCCAGAATTTCTTAATGTCATTAAAGTTCATGAGAATCAATTAATTAAGCATTGTATCAGGAACATTAATTTCTGGAAGGAGGTTGCAAGTTCTATTACACAAACAGATTTGGAAATTTGTTTTTTATAAGGCAACGTATTAGTATGTATTAAAAGCATACAGTACGTTATAATAAAAGAAAAGTAGATTTGGGTTCTTTTGATGTCACACTAATACACTTTAATTTACGACTACACAAATAAATAGGAAGATGAAAAACTTGGAAAAGAGTCAAAAGACCATGACAAAGAGGGTTACAGCATTGAAAAACTGATTCTATGTGGAATAAATGAAAGGAACTGGGATATTTCAGCTAAGACAAGGAAGACAAGCAAAAATTTAATTACTTCCAGTGATGTGAAGGGATCTCCAATGGAATCTAAAGAGTGATTGTATATATCTTCTGAAAGGAGATAGAAGTTTAACTTACAGCATATGAATTTTTTTTTTTAGATTCTATATATATGTATTAGCATATGGTATTTGTTTTCCTCTTTCTGACTTACATCACTCTGTATGACAGACTCTAGGTCCATCCACCTCACTACAAATAGCTCAATTTCATTTCTTTTTATGGCTGAGTAATATTCCATTGTATATATGTGCCACATCTTCATTATCCATTCATCTGTCAATGGACACTTAAGTTGCTTCCATATCCTGGCTATTGTAAATAGAGCTGCAATGAACATTTTGGTACATGACTCTTTTTGAATTATGGTTTTCTCAGGGTATATGCCCAGTAGTGGGATTGCTGGGTCATATGGTAGTTCTATTTTTAGTTTTTTAAGGAGCCTCCATACTGTTCTCCATAGTGGCTGTTATCAATTTACATTCCCACCAACAGTGCAAGAGGGTTCCCTTTTCTCTACACCCTCTCCAACATTTATTGTTTCTAGATTTTTTGATGATGGCAATTCTGACTGGTGT
Source organism: Tursiops truncatus (assembly GCF_011762595.2). Lineage (NCBI taxonomy): Eukaryota > Metazoa > Chordata > Mammalia > Artiodactyla > Delphinidae > Tursiops > Tursiops truncatus. The sequence goes on along the minus strand of NC_047034.1, from coordinate 105,384,763 downwards.
TAGGTGATACCTCGTAGTTTTGATTTGCGTTTCTCTAATGATTAGTGATGTTGAGCATCCTTTCATGTGTTTCTTGGCAATCTGTATATCTTTGGAGAAATGTCTATTAAGGTCTCTGCCCATATTTGGATTGGGTTGTTTGTTTTTTTGATATTGAGTAGCATGAGCTGCTTGTAAATTTTGGAGGTTAATCCTTTGTCAGTTGCTTCATTTGCAAATATTTTCTTGCATTCTGAGGGTTGTCTTTTCATCTTGGTTATGGTTTCCTTTGCTCTGCAAACTTTTAAGTTTCATTAGGTCCCATTTGTTTATTTTTGTTTTTATTTCCATTTCTCTGGGGGGGGGGTCAAAAAGGATATTGCTGTGATTTATGTCATAGGGTGTTCTGACTATGTTTTCCTCTAAGAGTTTGATAGTGTCTGGCCTTACATTTAGGTCTTTAATCCGTTTTGAGTTTATTTTTGTGTATGGTGTTAGGGAGCGTTCTAATTTCATTCTTTTACATGTAGCTGTCCAGTTTTCCCAGCAACACTTAGTGAAGAGGCTGTCTTTTCTCCATTGTATATTCTTGTCTCCTTTATCAAAAATAAGGTGACCATATATGCATGGGTTAATCTCTGGGCTTTCTATCCTGTTCCATTGATCTATATTTCTGTTTTTGTGCCAGTACCATACTGTCTTGATTACTGTAGCTTTGTAGTATAGTCTGAAGTCCAGGAGCCTGATTCCTCCAGCTCCGTTTTTCTTTCTCAAGATTGCTTTGGCTCTTCGCGGTCTTCTGTGTTTCCATATGAATTTTGAAATTTTTTGTTCTAGTTCTGTGAAAAATGCCATTGGTAGTTTGATAGGGATTGCATGGAATCTGTAGATTGCTTTGGGTAGTATAGTCATTTTCACAATGTTGATTCTTCCAATCCAAGAACGTGGTATATCTCTCCATCTGTTTGTGTCGTCTTTAATTTCTTTCATCACTGTCTTATAGTTTTCTGTATACAGGTAGTTTGTCTCCTTAGGTAGGTTTATTCCTAGGTATTTTATTCTTTTTGTTGCAGTGGTAAATGGGAGTGTTTCCTTAATTTCTCTTTCAGATTCTTCATCATTAATGTATAGGAATGCAAGAGATTTCTGTGCATTAATTTTGTATCCTGCTACTTTACCAAATTCGTTGATTAGCTCTAGTAGTTTACTGTTAGCATCTTTAGGATTCTCTATGTATAGTATCATGTCATCTGCAAACAGTGACAGCTTTACTTCTTCTTTTCCGATTTGGATTCCTTTTATTTCCTTTTCTTCTCTGATTGCTGTGGCTAAAACTTCCAAAACCATATTGAATAATAGTGGTGACAGTGGAAAACCTTGTCTCATTCCTGATCTTAGAGGAAATGGTTTCAGTTTTTCACCATTGAGGACGATGTTGGCTGTGGGTTTGTCATATATGGCCTTTATTATGTTGAGGTAAGTTCCCTCCATGCCTACTTTCTGGAGGGTTTTTATCATAAATGTGTGTTGAACTTTGTCGAAAGCTTTTTCTGCATCTATTCAGATAATCATATGGTTTTTCTCCTTCAATTTGTTAAGATGGTTTATCACGTTGATTGATTTGCGTATATTGAAGAATCCTTGCATCCCTGGGACAAACCCCACTTGATCATGGTATATGATCCTTTTAATGTGCTGTTGGTTTCTGTTTGCTAGTAATTTGTTGGGGATTTTTACATCTGTGTTCATCAGTGATATTGGCCTGTAGTTTTCTTTCTTTGTGACATCTTTGTCTGGTTTTGATATCAGGGTGATCGTGGCCTTGTAGAATGAGTTTGGGAATGTTCCTCCCTCTGCTATATTTTGGAAGAGTTTGAGAAGGATAGGTGTTAGCTCTTCTCTAAATGTTTGATAGAATTCGCCTGTGAAGCCATCTGGTCCTGTGCTTTTGTTTGTTGGAAGGTTTTTAATCACAGTTTCAATTTCAGTGCTTGTGATTGGTCTGTTTATATTTTCTATTTCTTCCTCGTTCAGTCTCACAAGGATGTGCTTTCCTAAGAATTTGTGATTTTCTGCCAGATTGTCCATTTTATTGGCATATAGTTGCTTGTAGTAATATCTCATGATCCTTTGTATTTCTGCAGTGTCTGTTTTTACTTCTCCTTTTTCATTTCTACTTCAACTGATTTGAGTCTTCCCCCTTTTTTTCTTGATGAGTCTGGCTAATGGTTTATCAATTTTGTTTATCTTCACAAAAACCAGATTTTAGTTTTATTGATCTTTGCTATTGTTTCCTTTATTTCTTTTTCATTTATTGCTGATCTCATTTGATGATTTCTTTCCTTCTGCTAACTTTGGGTTTTATTTATTTATTTATTTATTTATTTTTTGCGTTATGCGGGCCTCTCACTGTTGTGGCCTCTCCCGTTGCGGAGCACAGGCTCTGGACGCACAGGCTCAGCGGCCATGGCTCACGGGCCCAGCTGCTCCGCGGCATGTGGGATCTTCCCAGACCGGGGCACGAACCCATGTCCCCTGCATCGGCAGGCAGACTCTCAACCACTGCGCCAGCAGGGAAGCCCAACTTTGGGGGTTTTTTTGTTCTTCTTTCTCTAATTGCTTTCGGTGTAAGGTTAGGTTGTTTATTTGAATTGTTTCTTGTTTCTTGAGGTTGGAGTGTATTGCTATAAACTTCCCTCTTAGAATTGCTTTTGCTGCAACCCATAGGTTTCAGGTCGTCATGTTTTCATTGTCATTTGTTTCTCGGTATTTTTTGATTTCCTGTTTAATTTCTTCAGTGATCCCTTGGTTATTTAGTAGTGTATTGCTTAGCCTCCACGTGCTTGTAGTTTTAAAAGATTTTTTCCTGTAATTGATATCTAGTCTCACAGCATTGTGGTCAGAAAAGATACTTGATACGATTTCAATTTTCTTAAATTTACCAAGGCTTGATTTGTGACTCAGGATATGATCTGTCCTGGAGAATGTTCCATGAGCACTTGAGAAGAAAATTTATTCTGTTGTTTTTGGATGGAATGTCCTATAAATATCAATTAAGTCCATCTTGTTTAATGTATCATTTAAAGCTTGTGTTTCCTTATTTATTTTCATTTTGGATGATCTGTCCATTGGTGAAAGTGGGGTGTTAAAGTCCCCTACTATGATTGTGTTACTGTCGATTTCCCCTTTTATGTCTTTTAGCATTTGCCTTATGTGTTGAGGTGCTCCTATGTTGGTTGCATAAATATTTACAATTGTTATATCTACTTCTTGGATTGATCCCTTAATCATTACGTAGTGTCCTTCTTTGTCTCTTGTAATAGTCTTTATTTTAAAGTCTGTTTTGTCTGATATGAGAATTGCTACTCCAGCTTTCTTCTGATTTCCATTTGCATGGAATATCTTTTTCCATCCCTCACTTTCAGTCTGTATGTGTCCCTAGGTCTGAAATGGGTCTCTTGTAGACAGCATATATAGGGTCCTGTTTTTGTATCCATTCAGCCAGTCTATGTCTTTTGGTGGGAGCATTTAATCCATTTACATTTAAGTAATTATCAATTTGTATGTTCCTATTACCATTTTCTTAATTGTTTTGGGTTTGTTATTGTAGGTCTTTTCCTTCTCTTGTGTTTCCTGCCTAGAGAAGTTCCTTTAGCATTTGTTGTAAAGCTGGTTTGGTGGTGCTGAATTCTCTTAGCTTTTGCTTGTCTGTAAAGGTTTTAATTTCTCCATCAGATCTGAATGAGATCCTTGCTGGGTAATCTTGGTTGTAGGTTTTTCCCCTTCATCATTTTAAATATGTCCTGCCACTCCCTTCTGGCTTGCAGAGTTTCTGCTGAAAGGTCAGCTGTTAACCTTATGGCGATTCCCTGGTATGTTATTTGTTGTTTTTCCCTTGCTGCTTTTAATATTTTTTCTTTGTATTTAATTTTTGATAGTTTTATTAATATGGGTCTTGGCATGTTTCTCATTGGATTTATCCTGTATGGGACTCTCTGCGCTTCCTGGATTTGACTGACTATTTCCTTTCCCATATTAGGGAAGTTTTCAACTATAATCTCTTCAAATATTTTCTCAGTCCCTTTCTTTTTCTCTTCTTCTTCTGGGACCCCCTATAATTTGAAGGTTGATGCGTTTAATGTTGTTCCAGAGGTCTCTAGGACTGTCCTGAATTCTTTTCATTCTTTTTTCTTTATTCTGCTCTGGAGTAGTTATTTCCACTATTTTATCTTCCAGGTCAGTTATGCGGTCTTCTGCCTCAGTTATTCTGCTATTGATTCCTTCTAGAGAACTTTTAATTTCATTTATTGTGCTGTTCATGATTGTTTGTTTGCTCTTTAGTTATTCTAGGTCCTTGTTAAACGTTTCTTGTATTTTCTCCATTCTACTTGCAAGGTTTAGGAACATCTTTACTATCATTACTCTGAATGATTTTTCAGGTAGACTGCCTATTTCCTCTTCATTTGTTTGGCCTGGTGGGTTTTTACCTTGCTCCTTCATCTGCTGTGTGTTTCTCTGTCCTCTCATTTTGCTTAACTTACTGTGTTTGGAGTCTCCTTTTTGCAGGCTGCAGGTTCGTAGTTCCCGTTGTTTTTGGTATCTAACCCTGGTGGTTAAGGTTGGTTTAGTGGGCTGTGTAGGCTTCCTGGTGGAGGGGACTAGTGCCTGTGGTCTAGTGGATGAGTCTGGATCTTGTCTTTCTTGTGGGTAGGACCGCCTCCGGTGGTGAGTTTTGGGGTGTCTGTGACCTTATTATAATTTTAGGCAGCCTCTCTGCTAATGGGTGGGGTAGTGTTCCTGTCTTGCTAGTTGATTGGCATAGGATGTCTAACACTGTAGCTTGCTGGTCGTTGAGTGGAGCTGTGTCTTAGCATTGAGATGGAGATCTCTGGGAGAGCTTTCACCGTTTGATATTACATGCAGCCGTGAGGTCTCCCGTGGACCAGTGTGCTGAACTCAGCTTTCCCACCTCAGCTGCACAGGCCTGACACCCGGCCAGAGCACCAAGACCCTGTCAGCCACATGGCTCAGAAGAAAAGGGAGAGAAAAAGAAATAAAGAAAAAAATAAAATAGTTATTAAAAAGTAATTATTAAAAATAAAAATATTAAAAAGTAATTTAAAAAGAAAAAAGAAAGAGAGAAAGAAGATAGTAACCACACCAAAAAACAAATCCACCAATGTTAACAAGCGCTAAAAACTATAGTAAAAAAAAAAAAAAACCGGACAGACAGAACCCTAGAACAAATGGTAAAAGGAAAGGTCTACAGACAAAATCATAGAAAGAGGCATACACATATACACTCATAAAAAGAGAAAAAGGAAAAAAAAATATATATATATATATTTAAAAAAGGAGGATGAAAACAACCAAATCAATAAACAAATCTACCAATGATAACAAACTCTAAATACTAAACTAAGATAAACATAAAGCCAGGAACAACTTAGATGCAGCAAGCAAACCCCAAGTCTACAGTTGCTCCCAAAGTTCACCGCCTCAATTTTGGGATGATTTTTCGTCTATTCAGGTATTCCACAGATGCAGGGTACATGAAGTTGATGTGGAGATTTAATCCGCTGCTCCTGAGGCTGCTGGGAGAGATTTCCCTTTCTCTTCTTTGTTCACACAGCTCCTGGGGTTCAGCTTTGGATTTGGCCCCGCCCCTGCGTGTAGGTCATCTGAGGGCGTCTGTTCTTCGCTCAGACAGGACGGGGTTAAAGGAGCCGCTGATTCGGGGACTCTGGCTCACTCAGGCCGGGGGGAGGGAGGGGCACGGATGCGGGGCGGGCCTGCGGCGGCAGAGGCCCACGTGACATTGCACCAGCCTGAGGCACGCCGTGCGTTCTCCCGGGGAAGTTGTCCCTGGATCACAGGACTCTGGCAGTGGTGGGCTGCACAGGCTCCCCGGAAGGGGGGTGTGGAGAGTGACCTGTGCTTGCACACAGGCTTCTTGGTGGCGGCAGCAGCAGCCTTAACGTCCCATGCCCGTCTCTGGGGTCCGCGCTGATAGCCGCGGCTCGCTCCCGTCTCTGGAGCTTGTAAGCGGTGCTCTGAATCCCCTCTCCTCGCGCACCCCAAAGCAGTGGTCTCTTGCCTCTTCGGCAGCTCCAGAGTTTTTCCGGACTCCCTCCCAGCTAGCCGTGGTGCACTAGCCTCCTTCAGGCTGTGTTCACGCCGCCAACCCCAGTCCTCTCCCTGCGCTCCGACCGAAGCCCGAGCCTCAGCTCCCAGCCCCTGCCTGCCCCGGCGGGAGAGCAGACAAGCCTCTCGGGCTGGTGAGTGCCGGTCGGCACCGATCCTCTGTGCAGGAATCTCTCCGCTTTGCCCTCTGCCCCACTGTTGCTGCACTCTCTTCTGTGGCTCCGAAGCTTTCCCTCTCCGCCATCCGCAGTCTCCGCCCACGAAGGGGCTTCCTAGTGTGTGGAAACCTTTCCTTCTTCACGGCTCCCTCCCACTGGTGCAGGTCCCATCGCTATTCTTTTGTCTCTGATTTTTCTTTTTTCTTTTGCCCCACCCAGGTACGTGGGGAGTTTCTTGCCTTTTGGGAAGTCTGAGGTCTTTTGCCAGCGTTCAGCAGGTGTTCTGTAGGAGTTGTTACACGTGTAGATGTATTTCTGATGTATTTGTGGGGAGGAAGGTGATCTCCACATCTAACTCCTCTGCCATCTTGAAGGTCTCTCCTGCAGCATATGAATTTAAAAAGAATTTTCTGACACCAAGTCATCAGACTTTCCACAAATGTTCACAGAGACTGGGTCTTTGTTTTCAAAATTTGAATAGAGTTGGGGCTCTCTGCCCTGCGTTGAGTATATTCTTTTCTGAAGGTCTAGCCGGATAATCCCTTGAGTTCAGCCGTGTGTTTTCAGTTCAGGACCATAACTGGGTGCAAACCACCACCAGATCTGCTCTCCTTTGAGGAGATTAAAACCCAGCCACTGTCCTCGGGACATACTCTGGGACAGGTGGGGTAGGGTAAACAAATATATGTGTGGCAAAGATAAGAGGTAGCACTACCATAGAAGAATAGGGAAATATTTGCAAGTATTTAAATATCTGGAAAGAGAAACAACAAAAAATATGGCTCATAAGGCAAAGACCTGGAGGAAGGGAGGGAGCCATCCATATCTGAGGAGAGAACAGCAAATACAAAGGCATATCCCTGGCATGATGGGGCAACAGCAAGAAGGCCAACGAGGGTGGAAGGCACTGAGCGAGGGGAGAATAGTAGTTATTAGGAGAAGGTACTGTAGGCTCATGAAGTGTCTTGTCCTCCTCTACTCCGACTGGAGCCATTAGAAGGTTTTAAGCAAATGAGGGTCATAGTATGACTTGAGTTTTAAAAGGATCACTCTGGCTGCAGTATAGAGAAGCCATTAGCCAAACTTTTTGGCCTCAGGGCCTTTGTAATCTTAAAAAATTATTGAAGACTCCCAAAGAGCTTTATGTGGGTTATATTTGTAGATATTGACCATATTAGAAATTTTAAACTGTTAAGTATTAACTTATTTTAAAATAATAAGAAAACATGTTAACACAAATAATATATTTTTTATGGAAATAACTATATTTTCCCCCAAAGAAAGACAATGACATTGTTTTAAATTTTTACATATTTCTTTAATGCCTGGCATTCAGTCTGTTCACTAACATCATGTAACCTCCAGAAAATTCCTCTGTCCATTCACCAGAGAATGTGAGTTAAAAAGGCAAATCATGTGTAGTATTCTTATGAAAATAGTTTTGACCTCACTGACTTTCTAAAACAGGCACACTTTGAGGAAAAAAATGGTAGAGACTAGACTGTAGGTGAGAAGGATGGAAGCATGGAGACTAGTTATGAACCTGTTGCAGTAAACCACATGCGACATGCTGGTGGTTGGGATGTAGCAGTATAATTAATTAGAAATGGTCAGATTCTAGGTATATTTTAAAAGTTAAGCCACTAGGCTTTGCTGACAGAATAGACCTGGGTGCAAGATAAAGAGGTCAAAATGAACTCCAAAGTTTTAAACCAGAGGAACTGTAATGTAGAATATTGTGGGAATAGCAGATTTGGGGTTGAAATAAAGAATTGTGTTTTGGACTCACTACTTTTGAAATGCCTATTCAACATCTAATTGTAAATGTCAAGTCAGCAGCTGGACGTGTGTCTGGATTTCCAGGGAGGAACTTTTTATTGCCTTTACATCCCTCAGTAGTTTTAAAAGAAAGAATGCATAAAGGTGAGTTTTCTGAGTCTTTCAGTGTCTGAAATATATTATTCATTCTACTCTCAGATTTGAAAGTTATTTTGGCTGGGTATTGAGCTCTAAATTGACAACTACTTTCACTAAGAATTTTAAAGGATTTTTTTTTTTTTTTTTTTTGCGGTACGCGAGCCTCTCACTGTTGTGGCCTCTCCCGTTGCGGAGCACAGGCTCCGGACGCGCAGGCTCAGCGGCCATGGCTCACGGGCCCAGCCGCTCCGCGGCATGTGGGATCTTCCCGGACCGGGGCACGAACCCATGTCCCCTACATCGGCAGGCGGACTCTCAACCACTGCGCCACCAAGGAAGCCCAAAAGGCCTTTTTTTTAAACAATTTTTTTTAGCATCCAGTAAGTACTGTTATTGAGAAGTCTAACAATATCAGTGGTTCTGAATTTTGTTTCTTCATGTATGCCCTCTAACCCCCTTTATCTCCCAGAAGCTTTCAGGATCTTCTCTTTATCCTTGATGGTCCAACACCTCATGATGATATGGGGCTTTAGTTATTCCTCATGCTGGACACTTTGGTCATCCTTTTTAAAAATATTGAGTATCATATTCTGCAATTTGAGAAGATTTTCTTGCAGTATTTTCTGTGTAATTTCTCTACTCACTTCCTCTTTATAATCTTTATGAAATTTTTGTTTTTCAGATATTGGATCTGTAATCTGTATATCTATTGTTTCTTCCCCATTTGCCTTTTTGTTCTACTTCAAGATGAATTTTCTCAACATTATAATCTAACCCTGATGTTGACATTTTAATTATCTTATTTTTAATTTCCAAGCTTTTTCTGATATGTTTATGGACACAATATCTTCTGCTAGCTCCCTGAAAAGACTAATTATAGTTTAGAGTTTTTTTTAAGTGATTTGCTCTTTGCTTTGCATGTTTCTCCTGCTTTAGGCTTTTGTCTGTGTTCATTTGCTCCTTTCATTGTGTATTTGTCTTCTTTATATCTCTCTTATAAAGGCATTTATATGTGGAGGCATTCCCTAAGTAGCAGGTAATTTATAATTGTCTTCTCATTTAATAGTGAACCATAGAAAGTTGTTTGGGAGTTCTGTGCAAATTGTAGAATTTTTCCACTAAACAACTTCACAATAGGTTGCCCAGGTAGTGAGTGGCCTTTTTTGGGAAGGCTTCCACTTGGATGTCATTATTCCTGGATTACAACTCCTAGCATCTCATTGCCTTCCAAGATCATGTCTAAGTCATCTTTATCCCCCATGCAACCCAAGAGTGTGTGTGTGTATGTGTATATATATATATGGCAGTGTGTTGACTGGACACATAGACATGTGGCTCTGTTTCATAAACCTAAAAGCACAGACAGCAGCAGGACTTGTCTCATATAGTATAGTCAGAAGTGGAGTTGAGTCTAGAACCTTGGACTTGTAGTTAAATATCCTTTCTACAACTAATACACCTCCTACTTTCCATCAGAGCCTCCCTCAGGATAGAAGAGATTTTCTGCTTATTTCAGGAACCTGGAATAGAGCTAGAAATATTCTGTCTGCAGCACCAAATTTCATTTATTATCTTGTATTTTAACTTTCAAAAACATATGAAACCATGTCCCCGTTGGTTTCAGTATAACACTTTTAATCCAGAATCTTTGAGTAAAGTCTATGTACCTAGAGAATACACATGTATATCTTATGGCTTCTCACACTCCCCACGTGGATGCATTCACCTACCCCAGTGTGAGCACTGCCACATGTGGCTAAGAGTTATGAGTTCAAATGATGTCAGAGATACCCACCCCCTCCTCCTAATAGTGGCTTAAACAAGAAAGTCATTCTTTCTTTCCCATACTAGTAGGAACGTGATCATGGGGGTATATAATGGCAAGGGTTCAGCCTCCTTATGTCTTGATGCTCCACCGTTGCTATCATGTATCCCTTGTTGGTCTGATTGAAGTGACATACCCTCCTCAGAAGTGAGGATGAGGGTATGTTGAGGGCAAGCTCCTTTCCTTTAAGGACACAACTCAGAATCAAAGATATCTTTTCTATTTCACTGGCTAAGACTAAGTCACATGGTCACACCTGCCTGCAAGGGGGCTGGAACAGGCACATAAAAATCATCTTGTAAAAAGGAGACACTGGATACCAGGAGACAATAAGTGATCTTTCCTACCGTGGTGTTGCCATCTTATAGCTCAGGCCACAAAGAGCACAGGGCCATGGTAGCACCTTGCAAGGAAGATTCAACATGAAGGCTCTTTCAGTGACTCAGCTTCCAGGAAGTCTCCTGTAAGGGGACGGATCAGTCCTGCAGCTGCAGCTGCTGGCCATCCTGTACACCCCAGAAAGGCAGCGGTGTTCTTGGATGGCAGCAGTCAGAGGAACTGCCTTTCCACGGTGGTGTGATTTTCATGCTGGCAGGTCTAACCACCTGAAGGTGGGGGGTAGGGATGGGTACTTGTTCTTAGGAACTGCTCCATTGGCCTTATCTTTACTAGTCTTAGCTATTGAGGTTTCCTTAAAGCTTTGGGTCATGCTCCAGGGATGCTAGGTGCCGAGGAAGCTTCAGGAACCACATAGTCAGGAATGGGGTGGGGAGGATCTAACAGATTTGCATATCTGGGACCTCTAAATTTCCAGATATCTAGTTCAAGAGTTGGGGTAGGTTGGCATGTTCATGGGTTTTTGTTTCAGTATATCCATGCAGCAAAGACAGGTAAAACAGGTAAATTAGAGGTGGTTGATTTGAAGAAACTGGCCTATCTTGAGGTAAGTGGAAAAAATTACCAGATGTTTTAGAGGACACCACAGTTTGGGGGTACTTTTAGGCATATTCCATGAACAGTAGATATAGAGAAACATACAGTAAGTGGGATTTTCAGAATTCAGAAGCTTCCCAGGAGAGAAGCCTAGCTAATATTTTCTTAATTAAATAATGAGGTTGATAATTGTCATATTTACTGCCAAGCATTTTTCTAAGTGTGCATAATTTAAAGAGATTGCCACAGACCTAGATTTCAAACCTAGGTCTTTCTGGCTGTAAAATTTGCATTTTAACCACTGCATTATGTTATGTTGAACAAAATGGTAAGTAGAGATAACTTACTTCCATTTTTAGTTTAATGTGGCTGCTTATGACTAAACTTAGAGTTCTCAGAATACAGATGTTCAATGACGTAACATATACCCATAAGGCAATAACAGGAATACTTTTATTAGTTTTACTGTTGGCATATATTGCTTTGGACTAAGGATTTCATATCAGCCTAAATGTACAAAACTGGAATCACTTCATAGAGAAAAGAATTTGCACAAATTACCCTGAGGTTTTGTATTAAAATGCTATTAATATCTCACTGATGCCGTAAGAAGGAACATAGCCCACCTTTATGAATGATTTTGCCTAGTAAGCTCAGTCAGCAGTGGCCATTGTGGTTTGGAAGAAAGATGCTTAGTATGACGACAGTCTGTTTCTACAAAATTTTCAGGAGACCTATTCTTCAATAGAAGGGAAGAGAATATTAGACCCAAACTGGAGCCGTGCACAAAGGACCGGATCACATTAGAATATTTGATGTGCAAAACCAAGAATGTTTTAGGTGAGGCAACAAGGTGTGTTATTGATGTTAAGCGGCAGACATATTTATAGAGACTGAGGAATGTGAGTGTCTGACTGCGAGCAACTTTACGTTCACTCAGCTGTATTGAGATTTTTTTTATTAGATTGAAATATACCATGCTTTCAAAAAGCCCCCTTGTGCCACATCCAAATAAGAGCAGAATAGGTCCCTTATATGAGGAAACCACAAGTCTTGAAAACAGTGGTGTTCCTTGATGTTCTTTGGCCGCACTACTGTTTGGTTTAACTAGCATTTTTGGTAATGGAATTGCTTGAGTCTCATAATTAGTTTGCTTAGAATTTTGTTTCTGCCAGACCTCTTCCTGTTGACACATTCAAACTGAACCAAAATTATTTGTATGACATCATAAGCAGTGTAGGTATAGCATTTGAGAACAGTCTAAGGCTCTGATATATTAGTTAATCTATTTGGGTGTGTTTGCTTGGAAACCTGGAATGAAGCCTGTTTTAAAATATGTTTGTTTTTAGACTATAATCTGAGAAAGAGAAAATTTTTCATCCCTATGACATTTTAAGAGAGTCATTCCCTATCTCTCAGCATCGCATACTCCAACTAATTTATTTAGTGAAAGTGGGGAGAGTAGCAGAAACGCTACCTAAGCATCGTCAGTATTTTTATATCAGAATCACCTATGAAGAAGGTTAAAGAAATCTTCATTATCTTTCCTAAACTAAGTATTTGACATAAAAATTGAAACTGTGTATTATCTTTCATTATCAAGTAATAAACTATAAATTTTTATTAAAAATATGGATGTACAACAGGAAAATAGACTAGCTGTACTCTCATTTAGCTATGCGATGAGATTAGATTCTACTCTTAAAATTCTTTAAAATTATTAAGTGCTTGACCAAGAGACTGAAGAGCTAAGAGATTTAAAGCCAAAAAGTTAGGAGTCAGCACCAATGGAAAAGCAAACAGAAAGTTTAAAGATAACATCTCTTAATATGTTATACTCTGAATATAATATGAATTTAAAAGAAAGCATCTCTGATATTATAATGTAAGTTAATAGGACATGTTAAGTAGTAGCACTCCCAGTTTTTAAGAAATCCTTCTTTAGAGTAAGGGAAAACACCCTTTCCTGCCAACTAATTCCTAAATTAAATCAGGAAGAAATTCAATTTTCAATTCTGTTATCCATGAAATGTTAGGTTTAGTGACTTACTTAGAATAATTGGCTCTAAAACCAGATCACCTTGGTTGCATCCAGGCTCTTCTACTTACTGCTGTGTAACCCCTGGGCAGGACGTTTAACCTTCCAAGGTCTCCGTTTCTTCCGTAAGGGTACCTAGAGCCTAGGGATGTTCGGGGATTAAATAATATGATACATGTGATGTGCCTGACACTGTCTAGGCACATAGTAAACCTTAGCTCCTGTTGTGGTGGAGATGGGATTTTTCTTTATCCATAAAGAGATCTTTGCTGGTAAGACCCACACTCACTGTTATTCTAAAATAAAACACCTGTAAAGTAAAAATGGACCCCATCAAAACTACAGTTCTAGTGTTTGATGCATCATCCACATTAGAAAATGTCCTGGAGGGGTAAATCATCGCCATGCCTGTGGAGCTCCTTGTCATTATTCCTCAGACAACGAGGTCAGAGGCTGGGAGTGCCAAAATGCGCAAGGCAGTGTCTGCCCTTACAGAATTTATAGTGTGGGCGGGGAGATGGATTCATATATAAATAACCCCGGGGAGTGAAGGAGTGAACAGAGCAGGTAGGGAGAGTGTTGATCTTGGACTGCCTATGAAGACACCCAGCCACAGCCTTCCAAAATAGGACACTGCAGTTATGGTCATGACCCTGTCAAACGTTACCCTCTTCCCACAGGAGGGTGGGCCACCTGGGGAAGCCTGTCATTCTGATGTGGTGATCGGGGGAGAGGTGAGGTACCTATTAACTACAGACATGATACGAAAATGTGAGTTCATAGAGTACTGAAAGCATTTTAAGTAAGTGAACTCTGCTTTGGTAGGCACAGATAAAGCTCCAGTTTTTCCTTAAGACATCACCTGGTTCATAGGTTTACTTTTTAATCACAAAAAGAGGAAGTACGAGGTTTCTAGGGAAATAGATCTCCACCTCAGCTGCATGTTGGAATGACCTGGGCACCTTTAAAGAAGAAACTTCATGCCTGGGGTATGTTCTGATTTAACTGGACCCGGGTATTAGTATTTTTTGAAACTTTCCAGCTGATTCCACACATTGAGAGCCACCACTCTATGTCCCCTGCGTTTTGTTTCCCCCAAGATTTTCTAATAAATTTCAGGAGCCCGGCTCAGCCCAGATTCTGTCAACAGGTTTTGCAGTGGGTAATTCCTGATTGAACACCAGTACATGTGTTTCCCCTTTGGAAACACATGGCACTCTGCTGTTTCAGTAAGTGATGTTGGCTCCTGGGGAAATACTCACCTTAGGCTCCGAGCAGAGGAGCGGTGGGCTTTCCCACCCCCAGAGAGCAAGTCGCACCCATTTTTCACATCTCAGTGGCATGACCAACCCACAGGTTTTGTTCTAGAACCGTCTATTGAATAATGTAACAACAGGTTCTTCCTGTCTACCCTGAACCTCTCATGCCGCCGTTTGAGGGCCTGTTTTTACATCTGAAATTGAAGCACTTTGTAGTCGGTACCTTAGTCTATCCATATACTTCTAGGTTCTTGAATCATCTGTTAGACTTTATATTCCTTTGCTTGTCTCGATTTAGGTAACCTGTCTCCTTAAATTCTGTTTCTCTTGCTTTATTCTTTCAATCAAAAAATACCTACTGAATGACAAATATGGGTCAGACACTCTCCTGGACATTAGGGACAAAATAGTGTCCAAATCTGACAAAAATTCCTGCCTCCATGGGACTTACGGTCAAGGGGGAGGAGACAAGAGAAACACGTAAGTAACTAAAATGTGTAGCGTGTTCAAAGGTGCCAAATGCTATGGAGAAAAGTAAGGCAGGGCAGGAAGAAAGGGAGTGCCGGGGCTGCAGTTGTAATACATGAAATCAGCTTTGCTGTATTATCCACACGAGAGCTGGTGAAGGCTTGGCCCAGAGTGGTAGTGACAGAAATGGTGAAAAGTGGTTGGAATGCAGATAAGTGCTGGTATCAGGGAGAGGAGAATTCCAGGCAGAGGGTACAGCACATGCAAAGGCCCTGGGGCAGGAGTGAACCTGGGATGTTGAAAAAACTGCAGGAAAGACCAGTGTGGCTGGAGCTAGCAAGAGTGAAGGAGGCTATGACACTGGTGCTGAGCGTGGGAAGAGTGCAGACTACATAGGGCCTAGTAGGATTTTTGTAAACATTTTGGCTTTTTCTGAGTGAGACGGAGTTGTCAGAAGGTTTTGAGCACAGGAGAAACCCAATATTTTAATAGGATCATTCTGCCGCTCAGTTGAGACAAATGTATATGGGTCAGTGGTAGAAGCAGGGAGACCAGTTGTGAGGCTATTGCAGTAATCTAGCTGAGAGATGATGATGGCTTGGACCAGGGTAATAGCAATAGAGCTGAGTTGGAAATATTGAAATCTGGATATATTTTTGCAGGTGGAACTTGCTCTTAAATAACTGTCTATCTAATATTTTTCCACATTCCTCTTGAAAGATGGAACTCAGACTCCAGTAAGGGACTGAATAATGCTAGTTATAGCAAAAGGCTGACTTACAGGCTCTTCTTACCACCAGTTTAGTATCATGTTTTTTGCAGAATGATGGTAGATTCACCATGGCTTCCCACAGTCCTGACTCTCCCATCCTCCTGCACTTGTGCTTTGCCAGTCATTTACCATTGAGAATTCTGACCCAAACTATCAATGATCACTCTTGCCTGCCGTTGCTTAGTAAGTACCTGTCCTTCCCTTCTTGCAGTCTTTACCTTATTCTATGGTAGGTCCCTGGAAGGTGATTTAGACAGGCAATGGAAGTAGAGGAAAGAATATGATACTGCTACAGTTATTATCTAGGAGCCCAAGTTCAAAATAAATCAGGCCGAGAACCTCTCTTTTCCCACTCCTCTCCTATCTTCCCTCTCCCAACTCCCTGAACTAGGCAGAGAAAGATTTTCCTTTTCAACCTCCGCATAAATCTCGCAGGTGGCCTTTCATACCTTCTTTGCTTCTCCTCTGCCCTGAAGCAGAGTGTGGGTATCATGAGAAGATGCAGAGTGTTGCAAAAACAAATCTGGTGGTTCTCTTCTTCAAAACTAAGTGCACCTAACTCTAAATTCTGGTATTTACAGAAATATTTCTGTTATACAGGCATACCTCACAGGTGTTGTGTGTTTGATTCCAGACCACCACAATAAAGCAAATATTTCAATAAATCAAATCACACCAAATTTTGGTTTCCCAGTGCATATAGAAGTTATGTTTATAGTACACTGTAGTCTATTGTGTGCAATAATAGCATTATATCTAAAAAACAATGTACATACCTTCATTTTAAAGGACTTTATTGCTAAAAAATGTTAACCATTATCTCACAATGTAGGGTGGCCACAAACCTTCAATTTGTGAAGAGCAATAAAACAGGTATAATAGTTATTCATTTTTAACAACTGAGAGAATTTCAGAATACGTGTATACTCATTCTTCATCATTCATTCATCCAGCAACTATTTACCGAGTCCTTTTTATGTGCCAGGCACTGTTCTGCACACTGGGAGGTACGAGTGAACAAAACAAAGTCCCTGTTTCTTATGTGTACCTTATAATGCAGGAGACAGACAAAAACACTAGTAGACACGTATGTAGTACACCTGATAAAGATAATGCTGTTGATAAAAGTCACTTAGGAGAATGAAAAACTGGCATGCTTGGATAGTGTGCCACTGGTGGTGACAAGTTAGTATTAATATTTTAAAGAGGGTCACCAGAGACAGTGTTCCATTATCATGTTAATGATAATATGACATTTTCACGGTAACCTAAACAAGTGAGAGAGTAATTCAATCCCACATCTGGTGGCAAAATGCTCCTTGCTGTAGAAGTCCTTAGGTAGTTTTCTTCTCTCTGTATACTTCCAAAGTGACTTCATACTGTCCCATGGCTTTAATCACTTCCTATACCCTGATGACCCCCAAATTTATATCTCCAGCCCAGATCTTTCCTAACTCTAGCCTAGTATATCCAACTGTTTCTGGAGTCCCTCCACTTGTTCGTCTTAATAGATGTCTCATATTTAACATGTCTCTAACCAAATTCCTCATCCCCCCCTCCCCAAATTTACTCTTTCTGTCGTTTCCTTCTCCCTTCAGAAAATGTCACCTCTATCCTTTCTGTTCCTCAAGTCAAAAATCTTGGTGTCATCTTCTTCTCTCTCAAACCATACATCTGATCCATTAGATACATCATGAGTCACTTATATTGGGGAAAACAAGAAAAGGAGGAAACTTGGGGAGTTGGGATGAAAACATTAAGGTTAAATATAAATAGAAAGCAGAGCACTAATAGAAGTATATGCAGGTTGTATTTGATGATATGAAGAAAAATTGAAGCTAAGGGAACATGTACCCTAGAATTCAGGTTGACATGAAATCATATCGTAAGTCAGATTCCCCTAAAAGAGCTACAATTTCAGAATGGTCTACATGTTTGGGTATGTCTTAACATCAAGAATTAGTTGTTTGTCTTTTTCGTATTGAGCTGCATGAGCTGAAGACCTAAATAGACATTTCTCCAAAGAAGATACACAGATTGCCAGCAAACACATGAAAGGTTGCTCAACATCACTAATCATTAGAGAAATGCAAATCAAAACTACAATGAGGTATCACCTCACACCAGTCAGAATGGCCATCATCAAAAAATCTACAAACAGGGCTTCCCTGGTGGCGCAGTGGTTATGAGTCCGCCTGCCGATGCAGGGGACACAGGTTCGTGCCCCTGTTTGGGAAGATCCCACATGCCGAGGAGCGGCTGGGCCCGTGAGCCATGGCCGCTGGGCCTACACGTCCAGAGCCTGTGCTCCGCAACGGGAGAGGCCACAACAGTGAGAGGCCCGCGTACCGAAAAAAAAAAAAAAAAAGTCTACAAACAATAAATGCTGGAGAGGGTGTGGAGAAAAGGGAGCCCTCTTGCACTGTTGGTGGGAATGTAAACTGATACAGCCACTATGGAGAACAGTATGGAGGTTCCTTAAAAAACTAAAAATAGAACCACCATATTGACCCAGCTATCCCACTGATGGGCATATACCCTGAGAAAACCATCATTCAAAAAGAGTCATGTACCACAATGTTCATTGCAGCTCTAATTACAATAACCAGGACATGGAAGCAACCTAAGTGTCCATCAACAGATGAATGGATAAAGATGTGGCATATATATGCAATGGAATATCACTCAGCCATATAAAGAAACAAAATTGAGTTATTTGTAGTGAGATGGGTGGACCTAGAGTCTGTCATACAGAGTGAAGTAAGTCAGAAAGAGAAAAACAAATACCGTATGCTAACACATATACATGGAATCTAAAAAAAAAAAAAATGGTTCTGAAGAACCTAGGGGCAGGACAGGAATAAAGACGCAAATGTAGAGAATGTACTTGAGGACACGGGGATGGGGAAGGGTAAACTGGGACGAAGTGAGAGAGTGGCATGGACATATGTACACTACCAAATGTAAAATAGATAGCTAGTGGGAAGCAGCTGCATAGCACAAGGAGATCAGCTCGGTGCTTTGTGACCACCTAGAGGGGTGGGATAGGGAGGGTGGGAGGGAGACGCAAGAGGGAGGAGATATGGGGATATATGTATATGTATAGCAGATTCACTTTGATATAAAGCAGAAACTAACACACCATTGTAAAGCAATTGTACTCCAATAAAGATTAAAAAAAAAAAGAATTAGTTGGCAGAACTAAGGCTGCCAACCTTAGTTCTTCCCAATCAACCCAGGGATTGGGAAGAGACTTCAGGTACCTATGGGAATTTTTTACGTAAAGTGCACCTGAAGCATTTTCTGTCCCCTGCTTCTGGAAACATTGTGTGATCTGAAACTGGAAGCAAGAAATTGAGAATCATAATTTTAAAAAGACAATGGGGCTTCCTTGATGGTGCAGTGGTTGAGAATCTGCCTGCCAATGCAGGGGACACGGGTTCGAGCCCTGGTCTGGGAAGATCCCACATGCCGTGGAGCAACTAGGCCCGTGAGCCACAACTACTGAGCCTGCACGTCTGGAGCCTGTGCTCTGCAGCAAGAGAGGCCGCGATAGTGAGAGGCCTGCGCACCGCGATGAAGAGTGGCCCCCGCTTGCCGCAACTAGAGAAAGCCCTCCCACAGAAACGAAGACCCAACACAGCCCCCCCAAAAAATTAATTAATTAATTAATTAGAAAAAAAAGACAATGAACATTTGAACCATGTTTTAGAAAAACAAATCCTCTGTAGACATATCTGCAATAAAGCAAAACACTGCTGAAACATCAAGAAAGGGAGGATCTGATAATTTTCTAGGGGCAAGAGATGGTTAATAGTTAAGTTTCTTGACCAAATTAACTTGAATAAGAACAATGAAAAGGAAGTAAGTAGTCACTGTCCTTCTATTTTCATTTGGTATATGCTTCCCAGTATTCAAATTCTCAGTACAGAAGGTTCTTGCTGTTTTGCTGCACTGAGTTCCTGAAAGTCACATGCAGGTCCCCCTAAAGGAGATTGGAACAGTGTGAAATTGGGGGATTGCATTCTCCACCCAAGGGTTTACCATCAAACGAAAAATAGGTGTAACCAAGAGTATAACATAAAAGATATTCTGTGGTTCTGGTAAAATTGTGTTTTTCTCTCTACGTACGACAGAAGTGTAAGTGCGATACCAGTTACCCCCTCGTGGAGAGAAGCTGAGTCCTTTATAAACTTTTAAAAGATCTTTCCTCAGACTGGATTTCTCTCTCAGTGCCAGACTTTAGGCTAGAGTTTTGATTGCCCTGCATTCAGTCCTCAGATAGCTAACTCCCCAAATAGGCTTTTTGGCCAATGGATGACAAGGCTGAATTTCCCATAAAGGAGGTTGTTAGAGACTAAAATAATTTCTCTCATGAAGTAGAATGAGTTTGAGCATTGGAATCTTGACAGAGTGGAGTGGGAAGTTTTGGTGTGCCAGTCACAGGCTTTGTAACCTTGGAGAAATCATTCGTCTCTCTTGTACATTTCTTCTTCTGAAGAGCTAAGATCATACCTGCCTCATGGGTTTCATGTGGAAGCTCAACAGATAACTTGTTTAATGCCTGGTATTTAGTAGGTATAATAATATTAACTATTCATTGTTAGATCTTTCCTCTCCCTTTTAACAAAAACGATCTTTCAAACCTTGTTTCTTTTGTTTTATAAAGAATTGTTTTTAGTTTGATACCTCAAGTTAGAGCTGAAGGCCCTAAACACCAAGAAATTCTTATTCTTAATAGTAAACTCCCTATCATACTTATCAAACTGGATTGTTAGCTCTATTGATAATATTAGTAGTTGTCATATATGAGTGCTAATTTCCTGCCTAGTACAGCAATTAGTGTTTGCCAGAATTACCTCTTATACACTTCCCAGAAACCCAGTGAAGGAAGATACCATCCTTTTCCCCATTTTAAAAATGAGGAAACAGAAGGATTGAGTAACCTGTTCATGGTCACCCAGCTCACAAGTGGCAGAGCCAGGATTCAGACCTGGACGCTTTGACTTCAGTGCCGTGTCCTGAATACTATAATACTAGAGTAATCCTTTAATACTGCAGTAGTACATTAATATGAATGTCTCTTCTTGCCTTAATCGCCGGGGACATAACTCCTCCAAAAAAGTAGAGATTGGGCATGGAAAATTTAACCTATTCCTTCTGTTTTTATTTCTTTTGCCTTTTCCTATAATAAAACCAGAGGTCTAGACTGAGTAGAGATTCTATACCATTTGGGGAAAAATAAGTGTGTGAAAATAATACATTAAGCTGAACTTTTAAAATCATTTAAGACCACATGTCACTGAGGAAAGTCTCATTTGATCCCTGCAGACCCTTTGCCTTCCCCCTATTTAATGCTGTGAATTAAAAGAAAAGAAAGGTACAGTTTATTTATTAGATCAGCTTTGTCTTTATTACCGTGCTTCCACTCCCTTGGATATTTTTTCTTTAATCCGTTTACATGTTTTTTGCCTGTTGCCATGGTAAAGCTCATTCCATGATAGGAGAGATCTTGGTGCCAAAGGTTTTCCTAGTGTTAAATCCTGCATTTTCACTTCCACATTTTTATCTTGGTGTTACTAGGGCAACCCAAATAATTTCATTTTCTCTTTGAAGTTGATACCTTTTAAAGCTCTTATACCCTTATGCTGACTCATTCATGTTCTTACCACTTTTTTCTAGTTTAATTCCTGCAGCTACTTTCTTTCCACACACGTTTTTCTGCTCTTCTGTAGTCATAACAGCTGATGTACTGCAGTGTAGTGGTTAAGTATTTGGGGGATTACAAATCCCACTGAGGATTAGAAAAGCGCTATGGACTTTCTCACCAGAAAGAAGCACCAGTTTAAGAAAAAAGGATGAATAGACAATGGGGAAAGGATTGTCTCTTTAATAAATGGTGCTGGGAAAACTGGACAACCACATGCAAAAGAATGAAACTGGAACACTATCATATACCATACACAAAAATCAATTCAAAATGAGTTAAAGACCTGAAACCATAAAACTCCTAGAAGAAAACATAGAGGGTAAGATCATTGACAGTGTTCTTAGCAGTGAGCTCTTGAGACCCAAAACAAAGGCAACAAAATCAAAAATAAACAAGTGGGATTACATCAAACTAAAAAGCTTCTGTACAGGAAGGGAAACCATCAAGGAAATGAAAAGGCAACATATGGTATGGGAGAAATTATTTGCAAGTCATATATCTGATAAATGGTTAATATCGAAAAAATATGAAGAACTCATGCAACTCAATAGGAAAATAAAAAACCCAAACAATCCAATTTTTAAAAATAGGCAGAGGATTTGAATAGATATTTTTCCAAAGAAGACATACAAATCGCCAACAAGCACATGAAAATGTGCTCAATGTCGCTAATCATCAGGGAAATGCAAATCAATGTCTGTCATCAAAAAGAAGAAATAACAAGTGTTGGTGAGGATATGGAAAAAGGGGAACCCTTGTGCACTGTTGGTAGGAATGTAAATTGGTGTAGCCACTATAGAAAACAGTGTGGTGTTTCCTCAAAAAATTAAAAATAGAACTACCATATGATCTAGCAATTCCACTTCTGTGCATTTATCCAAAGGAAACAAAAACACTAACTGGAAAAGATGTGTGCACCCCCATGTTCATTGCAGCATTATTTACAACAGCCAAAACATAGAAACAACTGAAGTGTCCTTTGATGGATGAATGAATAAAGTAAGCGTGGTGTCTATATACAATGGAATATTACTGAGTCATGAAAAAGGAGGAAATCCTGCCATTTTCAACAACATGGATGGACTTTGAGGGCATTATACTAGGTAAAATAAGTGAGACAGAGAAAGACAAATACTATGTGATCTCACTTGTATGTGGAATCTTAAAACAAACAAAACAACTCATAGATACAGAGAAGAGACTGGTGGTTACCAGAGGCTGGGCGGGGGGTGGGCATGGGGGTCGTGGCTGAAATGGGTGAAGGCGGTTGAAAGGTACAAACTTCCAGTTATAAGATAAATGAATTCTGGGGATGTAATGGACAACATGATGACTATAGTTAACAATGCTGTATTGTATATTAGAAAGTTGCTAAGAGAGTAGATCTTAAAAGTTCTCATCATAAGAAAAAAAATTTGTAACTGTGTGGTGATGGATATTAACTAAACTTGTTCTGGTAATCATTTCACAATATATAGTATGTCAAATCATTATGTTGTACAGTTAAAAATAATACAATGTTATATGTCAGTTATATCTCAATTACAAAAAGAAATAATGGATGGAAATACTGAATAAATAGTCTCTCTTATCCAAATTTATTTGGTTCTTGGGTTTTGAATAGCAAGTTGCAAGAGTTTGTGTAACAAAAAATCTATCCCAGTCTATTCCAGTTCAGATTGTGAAAGTTAAGGTACCTATTTATTTCTATTTTTTATTTTATTTTATTTATTTATTTTTGGCTGCATTTGGGTCTTTGTTGCTGCGCACAAGCTTTCTCTAGTTGCGGTGAGCAGGGGCTACTCTTCGTTGCGGTGCACAGGCTCTAGGTGCACAGGCTCAGTAGTCATGGCGCATGGGCTTAGTTGCTCTGAAGCATGTGGGATCTTCCCAGATGAGGGCTCGAACCCGTGTCCACTGCATTGGCAGGCAGATTCTTAACCACTGCGCCACCAAGGAAGCCCCTATTTCCATTTTTAGTTTTACTTCATCCCAGGACAATTTCATGCTTGCTTTTATATCTCTGTCCTTCTCTGACAGGGCTCTTGACAAACTGCCTGCAGAGGTTAAAGGCTAGTGGTGTGCTTCTTTCCTAGTGCTGGTCTGGCTCACATAAACCCTTTGGGTTTGAATCCATACAAATAGATGAGGAGCAAAAAGAAGGGATAACACATTTTGAGTCTCCTTGCTTATAGATCTGTTGCCCACATAGTCAACTATCGCTTTTTATTTATCTTTTATCCCCAGTACTTGACACAGAGTGGTTGGATAACAAATGTTGAAAGAGGAAGAATGGGAGGGATGGAGGAAAAAGGAAGGGAAAGAGGAAGAAAGAAATGGAAGGAAGAAGGTTCTACCCAAGGGAGGAAAAGAAAAAAACATAAATAAAACAGACTAAAGGAGACTGTCCTCTGACCAAAGACTGAATTTCCTGTGTGTAACTCAGAAGTCAGTTGCGAAGGAGGAATTCTAGACAGATTCTGAGTGAGATGACTACTCCGCAGGCTGGTACACATTTGGACGGATGCAGGAGAGAAGAGCAGCCTTTGGCCCTCATAGCTGCCACCTTAGAAAAAGACTGCTGGTGAGTCCCTGTGACTTTTTGTCCTTTCAGTCTAAGAACATGTAACTTGGGGCACCCTCTGTCTCATGGAATCTGAACAAGCTCAGGCTACCCCTTCCCTCATGTCTCCAGAGACAGAAGATATCAAGTCCAACCTTATTCGAATAAACAGAACCAAAACCTTTCTAATGAGTGATGGAGGGCAAAATGATATGTCTCAAAGGGGGAACCAAAAGCCGTCACATTTCAGCCCTTTCATTCTGCCCAGAATGTTCTCCTGGTCCTGGGCTCCAACTTTATCAAAGTAACTATTCCTACCTATACTTCCTATTTTCATGTAGGCATCACTTCCTAAACCCCCTGTAGCTCAGGTACCTCAGTATAGTAAGTCCCCTACATACGAACGAGTTCTGTTCTGAGAGCACATTCATAAGTCCAGTTTGTTGGTAAGTCCAACAAAGTGAGCCAGGGTCCCCAACTAACACAACCGGCTATATGGTACTGTGCTGTAATAGGTTTATAATACTTTTCACACAAATAATACATAAAAAAACAAACACAAAAAATAAAACATTTTTAATCTTACAGTACAGTTCCTTGAAAAGTACAGTAGTACAGTACAGCATCTGGCATCGAGTGAACAGGCAAGAAGAGTTACTGACTGGAGGAGGGAGAGGAGGTGGGAGGTGGTAGAGCTGAAGGATCGTCAGCAATAGGGGACGGAGGGCAAGCTGCAATTTCACTCATGCCTGACGTTGATGGCGCAGGTTCTGGTTCCTTGCTGGATTCAGTTCTATCTACCCTCTTGAAAAAACGACCCAGTGATATCTGGGTAGGAGCTCTTTTTATCTCATCATGGATAACACGGTAGCACTGGATTGCATTCCGAACGGCTGCCGCAACCTTCATGTACCGTTCTACGTTCGGGTCCTGTGCCTCAAAAACTAACAGTACCTTCTCAAATAAAGAAAATCCCCTTGCCATCTCCTGCATCGTGAACCTCTTCAGTTCTTCAGTTACTACTTCTGCCTCTTGTCTCTCTTCGTCCTTTTTCTGGGCTTCCAATTCCATCAGGTCTTCATCAGTAAGCTACACAATGTAAGTACACAAAAACACAACCACTTGTAGAGGATGCACGCACGTGACAGTGTACGCCAGACACGTGAACTAACTTACGTGATTGGACATGCAAACACGTTTGTATCTTTGAAAGTTTGCAACCTGAAGGTTCGTATGTAGGGGACTTACAGTATACTACCAGAGTACCCAAAACTTCCACTTCATCACACCTGTCACAATTGTGATTAAATGGTTGTGTGTCGTTATTTACTATGTCTTTTCATCATGATATAAGGTTCATAAGGACAGGAGTTATATCTGTCTTAATCATTGGTATATCCACATTAGTGAGCTCAATACCTTGCAGATAAAAGCTACTCTAGTACTTGCAGAAAGAATGAATAAAGCTGCCAGGCACCGTGGTAGGTGCTAGGAATATAGAGCTTTTCAATGGCACCGAATCTATCCTTGAAAAACTTTGTGCCTCTAGAGTAGCTATCTCTAATGATAATATATCCCTCTCTCAGCCTCCAGAAAGGAAAGACCAAGGATGAATCAAAATCCTGGCCTTCTAGACCTCATTTCCCTAGGTTACACTTCTTTCCCACAAGAATACCAACACTTTTCATATCTGAGAACATTGAGTAGAAATGAACCAACTTATCTCTTACCAATTTCTATTCCTTTGTTGAGTAGACATTTACTTTGTTTTTCCAGAAACAATTTTAACTTATGTCTGTATAACCATTTTTTAGGGCCCTACAACATTGGTCTGTTAAGTTTTTAACATGGGTCATCTGAAATAGGATTAAACATTACAGGATAAGTAAAAACAAATAAATCCCCACAGTTGTTCCGTAAACCTTGTCTTTTCCCTTGGCCCTAAGCCACCCAAAAGATTATTCACTCATTCCTAAATCCCATTTTACTTCAGAACTTCCAAGGATCTCTCAGCTTTGAAATGTTCGACTTTTAAAAAGACATTTTACTTGTTTCTTCCTCACTTTTTCCTTCTAAATCTGTTTTTAAATGTCTGTGACCTTTCTGCATAGTTTTTCAGTATTTGTGATTAATAATTAAAACCTCCCAATTTAACAACTCTTGAATCAGTTTTATTCCTTTCAAGCATCCTCAATCTGCCTTTTCATCCTACTGATGAAGCTGTTGAATAAAACTGGTTTAGATAACTGGATGTCACCATGCAAGTTGATAATATTACTGGGCTTTAGTATCTTGTCTTCTAGGTCTTTGAACCATTTAAAAATACATTTGGCAGAGCTCAATATCTTTGAAATAGTTTTCTCAGGAAGACCTCATCTGGCCCCAAGCCATCTTTCTTACTAATAATAGCAACTGCAAGTAAACAGTTTCAAAATATTGCTATACAGTTTGTCTATAAAGATGGCACTGTTTGGGGTCTTATTCCAAGTTAGCTGATGGGCTCTAAATTTTTCCCTCTATTTTCTTTTTGCTGACAAAGTATTCAAATTAATAAGTCTGAGATCTCACACTTGGAACTGTTTTTGGAACTGTTCTTGGAACTTTGTTTTGAATGAATTATTAATTTGTTCGATTAATATATATTGAGCACCTGTTATGTGCCAAGACTGTTAGGTGTTGGGAAGACAATGGAGACCAACATTCACCCAGAACCACACAAATGAATGGAAAATGGTGTCTATGACAGGGACAACCAAGAGAGGTCCACAGTGCTGTGAGAGCCTGCAGTGTTGGATTTGCCCTAGTCAGTGAGATCAAGGACAGCTTCTCTGAGTAAGTGGTACTAAAGCCAAGCTCTGCAGGGTACATAGGAGTCTGAAAAGTGAGGAGAGATTGAAAGAACATTCCTATCGTAGGGTTAGCACCACAAGGACCTGCTACTATTGCTTGTATCTCCTTTGTAGTGACTTTATGAGAGCCCCAGAGATCACTCAACCTTTGCAATCATGTGCATCACCTAGTTTCTTTCCTTTTTCTGGAGGGCGGGAAATAGGGTCTTATTATGTGTTTTTGGAAAAGAATAATTATCTTCAGAAACAGATGTATTTTAATGAATTGATTTATATTTTCCAAGGATTTTTTCATTTAGATTCTTGGCACAGTCTAGGTGTGAGAGGCAAGTAGCCTTTGACCGTATTCTCCTGGCGCCTTCATATACAGAAGCTTCTTATGCCCTTTGCCAGCCTTTAGGATGTGAGACTCTAGGAGAACTGAATATCACCATGTTAGATTTTATTTAGCTTTGCTGTGAGAGAATAAGAGTTGGAAGAGGGAACTCATATAATGTCTAACTTGGAAAAGATGGGCCATTAAATCAATGTGTTAACTTTACAGCCAAACCCAACAAATATTTTTCTTTTAGGCACAAAGCCTTGCGTTAAATATTTATTGGTTGGATGGACAAAAACCTAATATTCCAATTTTCAGGTACATTCATGTCAGTTTTAATATGCTGACAGTAAAATTCTGGTCATTGTTGATTTTCTCCTGTAGTTTTTTTTTTTTTTCTTGGAGACTGGAGGATCTGAACTTCTTCCTTCCATCATGGATTTTACCGAGCACAGCCAACAGAAAAGACAGACCAAGAGCTAACTTCTTGAGAATAACCTTCTTGAAAAGCCGCAAAGAAATTTATTCAGCATTTAATATTTTTCTGCTATTAACAACCCTACCATGGTCCCTGATCTTAAAAAAGAAATTGTGAATGTCAGATTCTTATAAAGATGAGTTAAAGGATGATAAAAATGGTCATACTATAAATCCATTAGTCTTTCAATCTCTCACTTTAACCGCCAATCTCTTGTTTCCTGAGGAGGGTTACTTTTGTCTCCTACTGTATTTAACATGGCTGGAAATTTGAAATTTTACCCCATTGAAAAAGAAAGCTTAGTAGCAAAGTTTTGATAACAAGTTGCTTTAACTTCCCTGTCACTCTTTTGGTTGGTGCTCTGTTTTCATACATACCAGTCTACTTATGTGTATGAAAAGGTGTTTGTAAAACACACCAAACTTTCTGTTGGAACAGAAAAGGCAACATTCCCCCCACAGAATCATTAGGAATTCGATTCAACAAACTATTGAGCATTTTAGGCCCCATAGCATGCAATATGAAAGAAAAGGTGATCCCTGCCTTTTCAGACTGCTCTATTTTGTGAAAAATAAACAAAAAACTTTTTAGGGCTTCCCTGATGGCGCAGTGGTTGAGAGTCCGCCTGCCGATGCAGGGGACACGGGTTCTTCCCCTGGTCCAGGATGATCCCACATGCCGCGGAGCGGCTGGGCCCGTGAGCCATGGCTGCTGAGCCTGCGCGTCCGGAGCCTGTGCTCCGCAACGGGAGAGGCCACAACAGTGAGAGACCTGCGTACCGCAAAAAAAAAAAACACAAAAACTTTTTAGTTTTAATGTTCTAGAGAGCAGGAATTTTCCCGTCTTCTCCACCTACCTCTCCTCCCTGTCCCTTCCTCAGAGAGAAAGTTGCCTTCCAGGTAGATGGCTTCCTGCACTTGTTTAAATCTTCCGGCCTGCACTGTATATTCATGGTGTGTCAGCTGCTTAGAACTACTATGCTCTCTTTGTTCAAGGGGGAAAACTGGACTAAAGATAAGCCTCAGTCTTTTTTTGTCCATTAAAGGAAGAAATAAATCATCTTCAAAACAATCATTACAGATTTACTAAATTGAAATCTAGACTTAGTTTTTGGATGTGAAGACTGGTAAGAACCGAAACCTCGTCTAAATCACATACGGGGAAACACACAGTCTTTTCAAGAGTTTAGAATCTTATGGGGTTGGGGGGCGGGGGGTTGAGTATACACTAATTCCTGGAAGATTGTTCCCGGTTTAAAGGAGGTAGAAACAGTGTGGAATGAAGAGGTGACCAAGAAGACCAGTGGGGTGCAGAGGGCTGAGGGAATGAGTAACATTTTATGATTTTATGATAATCTTTTATGGTCAGGGTTTAAAAAACGATTAGATCACAATTTAGCCTCATTCTCAAAAAGATTTCTGAGTTGAAATTTACTTAAAATGTATAGATTAAGCATTACATAATTATTAGTGTCATATACATGTAGCTGAAGCTCTTTGACAAATATTCTAAAGAAATCAAGATCTCACTAAGATTTATAAATGCAGTATTCCAGACCATTATATTATAAATAACACTTCTTTGTTTGGATCTGTTTTCTGCCACTTGTTTCTTAATAGGGTAATGTTTTGATAAGGGAGTCACAAAATGTGGCCATTGGGTACAGGTTGGTGCCTAAGAAGTCGTCATCGAATGACACACTCTTTTTATAACTGGTGACAGACATTGTACATTAAAATTTCAGTGACCCGGGCTTCCCTGGTTGTGCAGTGGTTGAGAGTCCACCTGCCGATGCAGGGGACACGGGTTCGTGCCCCAGTCCGGGAAGATCCCACGTGCCACGGAGCGGCTGGGCCCGTGAGCCATGGCCACTGAGCCTGCGTGTCTGCAGCCTGTGCTCCGCAACGGGAGAGGCCACAACGGTGAGAGGCCCGCATACCGCAAAAAAAAAAAAAAAAAAAAAAAATTTCAATGACCCTTAACTTTGAAATTATAAATTATTCCTGACTCTTGTCCTCTTCTCAAACTGTCTCTTCAGTAGTGGATGTACTTTGAATAGTCACTATTTACAGTGTGAAGCTGTGTGATAATAGTTACTCTCTTATTTATTGTAGTATCAAACTATAACAGAGGATAATAACATAATAGAAGAATTTGGTCTTTACTACAAAATGCTCAATTGGGTGTGTATATGTTTAGGCCTCTTTGAATTTAACAAATATGTATTGAGGGTCTATTCTAAGGCACTGTGCTATTTTCTAGAAGATACAAAGTTAAACAAGATATAAACCTTGTCCTCAATGAAATGAAAACAACCACCTCTTTAAATGCACCATTGGCACCAGAAACAATAATCAATCACATGTACAAAGAAGAGCAGTTACAATTCATGCTTTCATAGGAATTTCTTTCAAGCACATTCTCCTAGTAGAGTACACAGGGGTGAGGCAGGCACTTTGTCTATTTTGTTCACTTCCATTCCACCAGCACCTAGCACGGTGCGTGGCATATCTTAAAATTTATATTTTTAATGTACATTTTAATATACATTTTAATACATATTTATTATAATGCTATAATTATTTATAGCAAGTGCATGAGTAAATGAATTATGCTTGTGAGAGAGAAAAATCAGCTACTGATAATAGTACATAACAAATTTTTGGTGGTGGTGGGATGAATTGGGAGATTGGGATTGACATCTATACACTAATATGTATAAAATAGATAACTAATAAGAACCTGCCGTATAAAAATTAAATTAATTTTTTAAAAAAAGCTTATGACTGTGTTAAAGATAACTGTGGAAACTAGTATGTAAAGCAGCAGCCTTGAGATGTGTGACCTGAAGCACAGTGACTAAAGGGGTTTTCTTTAAATATGGGAAGGGTATAATGAGAAAGAGATATTCTATCTTTACTGATTAAAAGATAACTAAAATTGCCAGGTAGGCATAATTTTTGTTCCCCACCTGTCTTAGAAAAACAGGTTAAGCTCATTTTGAATACTTTTCAAATAATGTGATTGGGCCATTAATTTAACACACGGCATAGCAGAAATATTCAAGGAGATGATAGTACAGAAGTATCCACTGGGTTGCAAGTTCAACTTGCCTCGTGATTCCTTCTGAATCTAAAGTTCTCATTTATGGGACTATAAGAGCACTATAGCTTAAGAATCATTTAAATGTATTAATAAGAGTTTATTTTTCATTTTATTTTCAAAGAGGGACATGAAAAGAGAAATTCTATTTAAACCATTTGTTTCCTAGTATATTTTAGATTCTGTACATTCAGATCAGCATGATGTAGTTAACTAGGAGCTGTATAGTAAGAGGTAAGATTTGACCAGAAGTCAAGGCTCACCGCTAGCTGTGTTCCTTGGGTAAGTCACATAATCTCTCTTGGTTCAGGTTGTTCACTCATAAAATGACAGTTATGGAGTGGATGACTTCTGAAAGTGCCTTTTGGGTTCTGAACTGTTATAACCCATTTATGAGTTTCTTTAAATTAAGTATATGTCTATAGACCCATATAATTATGGTCTTCTCTAGTGGATTTTTCTAAAAAAAATTTTGTCACATATACCACAACTACAGAGTAAAACACAATCCAGAGTCACACTCTCCTAAGAAAGAAAGATATTTCTATAAAATTAGAAACTTCGGCTTTTGTCCTGTTTTTTATTTCCATCTTTGCACTGCTAGAGGAAACGTAATTTGTTTTATAATTGATGTTTGGAGCATGTTCTGATGACTTTATTTTGATTGGTACCACTGAGAAGGACCCATAAATAAATCATGGTATTTCTGTGCCCTTCCTCTTTTACACTGCTTTTCTGCACTGGCCTTGGCTCTGCCAATGTCCCGGCCCTGCACTGTGGGATCTTCCTCCCATGACATTACTCAGACACACGCTTTGCTTTCATAATCATTCTTTCCAAAACGAAAGGCAATTGCACCCCCTATCTTTATTAAAATTACTAGTTATTCACTGATTTATTCAGCAAATATTGAGTGCCTACTATATGCCAAGCATTATTTTCTAGGTACAGGGACACGTCAAAATACAAAATAGAATTGAAAAGAAAGTTCCTGTCCTCAAGAAACTTTCATTCTTTTAGGGGGGACAGACAATAAGGAATATAAGTATTTTTTGACAGATGGGATGTGGGATGTAAGAGACAAAGAAGACTCACGGATAACTCCAGAAACGTTGGTCTGAGCACCTGGAAAGATGGAGTTGCCATCAAGGGGGAAAAGTTGCAAGAGCAACAGGGCTTTGCCAGGGATGGGAGAGGTGGAGATAAGGGAATGGAACTGGAGTTAGTGTGGCACGTAGTGAGTTTCATGTGTCTACTGGATGTCCAGATGGAGATACCGAGTAGGCAGTTGGGTCTGCCATTTAAAGCACTATGCTCACAGGGGAGTGAGTTAGGGGAGAGAACTGCATCGAAGACTAAGCATTGGGCACACCAAAGTCAGAGGTCGGGGGAAGATGAGGTAACAGACAAGTAGTTAAAGAAGGAACAGCATGGAAAACAGGAGGAAAACCTAAAGGCTGTGACATCCTGAAAGCCAAGTAGAGAATGGTCACTTTATGCCAAATGCTGAAGATAGAGCAGGTAAGGTGAGGGCTGAGAATTGACCATTAGATTTAGCCACGTAGATGAATAATATATGTGGGTTTCTTTCCTGTAGAATTCACACTTGATGCTCAGGAATTACTGAATTTTTAAAATTCATTTTTGTAAGGGGACACTCACTATGTTACTGATATGATTACTATTATCACTTGGAATTGGCCCTTGTTTCCTTGAGTGGTATATGAGTGTACTGTCTAAAGGTGATGCCATTCTCCATCTGCCAGAAAAATGTGGAACAAAGCACTGTTAGCCATATATACCCACCTGATAGCTGTTGGAAAACAGTGTTAGCAATCAGATTTGAATCAAAGTAGAATATGTTTGGTATTCTTAAAGTCATGGGTTAACAAATAGAGTAGAATTTGTTCTGTAATTAATTCTGGAGAAGATATTAAACTTCTCCTGAGAGGGAGGAAGACAGATTGTTTCAGGAAGAACCAGATAAATGAAAGAAATAAAAAACTCTGAGTTTGCAACTAACTTTACCAATATTCTTTACCTAAGGATTATGTTATGTGATATTTTTGAGAGGTAAAATTTTATAGACAATGAGGCCATTAAAATGACTTTTGGTAATAAGTATTTTTAATAAAAGTAATGCAAATAGATTTCTGCAAAAGGATACAGAGGCAAATATATAACATAATATAAAAGTTTATATATTTTTAATTAGGATACCAGAATTTCTTTTTTAAAATTTTTTTAAAAATTTTTATTGGAGTATAGTTGCTTTACAATGTTGTCTTAGTTTCTACTGTACAGCAAAGTGAATCAGCTATACGTATACATATGTCCCCTCTTTTTTGGATTTCCTTCCCATTTAGGTCACCACAGAGTGTTGAGTTCCCTGTGGTATACAGTAGGTTCTCATTAGTTTTCAATTTTATACAGAGTATCAATAGTGTATATATGTCAATCCCAATCTACCAATTCATCCTAGCCCCCCCTCACCTTGGTATAGGATACCAGAATCTCTTGATTGAATGTGAAATGCCATGTTTCCAAAGACATTATTAGGTAAGCTAAAATCTTACATAATGGTTGGAAATTAGAGCTGGAAGAAATATAAAGATAACCATTTATATTTCTAAAATAGAAAAAAAAATTAAATATAAGTATAATTATCCTAATTGATCTTTAGGGGAAAAAACTATAAACTCAGCAGTTTATTCAGAAGTGGCTTCTTCAGCTTGAAATGGTCACAAATCATGTGGAAACCACAATGATAGTGAAAGAGAAATTGTGTCATCACTGTAATACACAACTTTAAGAGATGCTGAAATTTGTGAAAGAATACAAAATTGTTTTTCAATTAAGCAAGCACAAGGTTCATCAACCCTCTGTTTAGTTTTGGCGTTTTTAAGTCAACTTCTCCTTTACTTCCTCCTTGCATCAAAAATAATTCCAAGGATTAAATCTGTGCTGGATATTGGCTTTGAGCCTTGTGATATGTAAAAACAATAAAGTCTATGTGTATGTGTATTATACATCTGTGTGTGTATTATACGTATGTCTGCATACATTTATATGTATTATATATGTACGTACATATAAGGGCATGTACATACACGAGCACATACACACACTTACCCAAAAGAGGTTAAGTACATTGAGTAGAGTTATAATGCTGAAAGTCTGTTTCATCTTGACTGTTTGTTTCTCTGACAGTCCGTCTTAACTAGGCTGTACCAGTATTAGGAAGCAGTAGATAATACTTAAGTTTCTTAGATTCCTCAGTTTGTCTTTATTTTCCCTATTAAGAGAATGATGCCAATGAAACAACTCAGCCAAGGACTCGGAGAATCTCATGATTAAGTGCCCAGGCCTTTGCTTTTTCAAGGTGAGCCATAGATAAAGGAAGGAACAGTGAGCCTCTACCTCAGTGGTTCTCAAAGTGTGACTCATGGAACACCAGTCACCTAAACATTTTCAGGGGGTCCACAAGATCAAAACTAATTTTTAATGCTAAGATATTTTTTTGCCTTTTTCACTGATGGTACAAAAGCAATGGTGGGTAAGTCATCTTAGCATGAATCATAATAGAGGCACCAAATTCTACTGTACAGTATTCTTCATTGGCACACTTTTACAACTTAAAGGAAGAAAAAAGCCAGTTTCATCTAATGTCCTCATTGAATCAGTAAAAATTATTATTTTAATAGCTCTCGACCTTTGACTACGTATTGTAATAATATACAGTGTGATGAAAGGGAAGAATACATAAAGCACTTCTGCTGAATTCAAAGTACAGTGGGTGTCTCAAGGGAAATCCTTATTGGAGTTGAATTAGCCACTTTATCATAACGTACCATTTTTAATTGAATAAAACAACTGATTATTCAGACTTGACTATGTGGAAGATACTTTCTCAAAATGATTGAAGCGAACTTGACATCTCAAGGCAAACAACTGATAATATTTGCTGCCACAAATAAAATTCAAACTTTCAAGTGATGAATAGAATTTTGGAAAATTTGTTTCCACCACCATGAGTTGGATAGCCTCCAATTACTTAAAAAATTTTCTGATGAAAGCAGTAGTGATATTAATGAATGTGATTTTTAGGTATGATTTGTAACATTTGGAAGATCTCCATAACTAAGTGATCCAGTATTTTCCAGATGACCAACACATGTTTTTACCAAATCATGTACAGATAAAAGATCCATTCAAAGTGAAAGATAGACGAATGAGTTGTTTTTTTTTTTTAACATCTTTATTGGAGTATCATTGCTTTACAATGTTCTGTTAGCTTCTGCTGTATAACAGTGAATCAGCCATATGTATACATATATCCCCATATCCCCTCCCTCTTGCATCTCCCTCCCACTCTCCCTATCCCACCCCTCTAGGTGGTCACAAAGCACCGAACTGATCTCCCTGTGCTATGCAGCTGCTTCCCACTAGCTATTTGTTTTACATTTGGTAGTGTATATGTGTCAATGCTACTCTCTCACTTCGTCCCAGCTTACCCTTCCCTCTCCCTGTGTCCTCAAGTCCATTTTCTAGGTCTCCGTCTTTCTTACTGTCCTGCCCCTAGGTTCAAGAGAACCATTTTTTTTTTTTAGATTCCATATATAGGTGTTAGCATATGGTATTTGTTTTTCTGACTTACTTCACCCTGTATGACAGACTCTAGGTCCTTCCACCTCACTGCAAATAGTTCAATTTCGGTTTTTTTTATGGCTAAGTAATATTCCATGTATATATGTGACACATCTTCTTTATCCATTCATCTGTCGAGGGACACTTAGGTTGCTTCCATATCCTGGCTACTGTAAATAGAGCTGCAATGAACATTGTGGTACATGATTCCTTTTGAATTATGGTTTTCTCAGAGTATATACCCAGTAGTGGGATTGCTGGGTCGTATGGTAGTTCTATTTTTAGTTTTTTAAGGAACCTCTATACTGTTCTCCATAGTGGCTGTATCAATTAACATTCCCACCAACAGTGCCAGAGTGTTCCCTTTTCTCCACACCCTCTCCAGCATTTATTGTTTGTAGACTTTTTTTTTTTTTTTTTTGCGGTACGCGGGCCTCTCACTGTTGTGGGCTCTCCCGTTGCAGAGCACAGGCTCCGGACGCACAGGCTCAGCGGCCATGGCTCACGGGCCTAGCCGCTCCACGGCATGTGGGATCTTCCCGGACCGGGACACGAACCATGTCCCCTGCATCGGGAGGCAGACTCTCAACCACTGCGCCACCAGGGAAGCCCCCTGATTGTAGATTTTTTGATGATGGCCATACTGATTGGTGTGAGGTGATACCTCATTGTAGTTTTGATTTGCATTTCTCTAATGATTAGTGATGTTGAACATCCTTTTATATGTTTGTTGGCAATCTGTATATCTTCTTCGGAGAAATGTCTATTTAGGTCTTCTGCCCATTTTTGGATTGGGTTATTTGTTTTTTTTATATTGAGCTGCATGAGCTGCTTGTATATTTTGGAGATTAATCCTTTGGCAGTTGCTTCATTTGCAAATATTTTCTCACATTCTGAAGGTTGTCTTTCCATCTTGTTTATGGTTTCCTTTGCTGTGCAAAGGCTTTTAAGTTTCATTAGGTACCATTTGTTTATTTTTGTTGTTATTTCCATTACTCTAGGAGGTGGGTAAAAGGGATTTTGCTGTGACTTATGTAATAAAGTGTTCTGCCTATGTTTTCCTCTAAGAGTTTGATAGTGTCTGGCCTTACATTTAGGTCTTTATCCATTTTGAGTTTATTTTTGTATACTGTGTTAGGGAGTGTTCTAATTTCATTCTTTTACAGGTAGCTGTCCAGTTTTCCCAGCACCACTTATTGAAGAGGCTGTCTTTTCTCCATTGTATATTCTTGCATCGTTTATTGAAGATACGGTGACCATATGTGTGTGGGTTTATCTGGGCTTTCTATCCTGTTCCATTGATCTATATTTCTGTTTTTGTGCCAGTACCATACTGTCTTGATTACTGTAGCTTTGTAGTATAGTCTGAAGTCTGGGAGCCTGATTCCTCCAGCTCCGTTTTTCTTTCTCAAGATTGCTTTGGCTATTCGAGGTCTTTTGTGTTTCCATACAAATTGTGCAATTTTTTGTTCTAGTTCTGTGAAGAATGCCATTGGTAGTTTGATAGAGATTGCATTGAATATGTAGATTGTTTTGTGTAGTATAATCATTTTCACAATATTGAGTCTTCCAATCCAAGAACATGGTATATCTCTCCATTTGTTTGTGTCGTTTCTAATTTCTTTCATCACTGTCTTATAGTTTTCTGTATACAGGTAGTTTGTCTCCTTAGGTAGGTTTATTCCTAGGTATTTTATTCTTTTTGTTGCAGTGGTAAATGGGAGTGTTTCCTTAATTTCTCTTTCAAATTTTTCATCATTAGTGTATAGGAATGCAAGACATTTCTGTGCATTAATTTAGTATGCTGCTACTTTACCAAATACATTGATTAGCTCTAGTATTTTTCTGGTAGCATCTTTAGCATTCTCTATGTATAGTATCATGTCATCTGCAAACAATGACAATTTTACTTCCTCTTTTCTGATTTGGATTCCTTTTATTTCTCTTTCTCCTTTGATTGCTGTGGCTAAAACTTCCAGAAATATTTTGAATAACAGCGGTGAGAGTGGGCAACCTTGTCTTTTCCTTGATCTTAGAGGAAATGGTTTCAGTTTTTCACCATTGAGGACGATGTTGGCTGTGGGTTTCTCATATATAGTCTTTATTATGTTGAGGTAAGTTCCCTCTATGCCTACTTTCTGGAGGGTTTTTATCATAAATGGCTGTTGAACTTTGTCAAAAGCTTTTTCTGCATCTATTCAGATTATCATACGGTTTCTATCCTTCAATTTGTTAATATGGTGTATCTCATTGATTGACTTGCATATCTTGAAGAAACCTTGCATTCCTGGGATAAACCCCACTTGATCATGGTGTAGGATCCTTTTAATGTGCTGTTGGATTCTGTTTTCTAGTATTTTGTGGAGGATTTTTACATCTATGTTCATCAGTGATATTGGCCTGTAATTTTCTTTTTTTGTGACATCTTAGTCTGGTTTTGATATCAGGGTGATGGTGACCTCATAGAATGAGTTTGGGAATGTTCCTCCCTCTGCTATATTTTGCACGAGTTTGAGAAGGATAGGTGTTAGCTCCTCTCTAAATGTTTGATAGAATTCGCCTGTGAATCTGTCTGCTCCTGGGCTTTTGTTTGTTGGAAGATTTTTAATCACAGTTTCAACTTCAGTGCTTGTGATTTGTCTGTTTATATTTTCTATATCTTCTTGGTTCAGTCTTGGAAGGTTTTGATTTTCTAAGAATTTGTCCATTTCTTCCACGTTGTCCATTTTATTGGCATATAGTTGCTTATAGTAATATCTCATGATCCTTTGTATTTCTGCAGTGTCAATTTTTACTTCTTTTTCATTTCTAATTCTGTTGATTTGAGTTTTCTTGCTTTTATTTCTTGGTAAGTCTGGCTAATGGTTTATCAATTTTGTTTAACTTCTCAAAGAACCAGCTTTTAGTTTTACAGATCTTTGCTATTGCTTCCTTCATTTCTGTTTCATTTATTTCTGATCTGATCTTTATGATTTCTTTCCTTCTGCTAACTACGGGTTTTTTCTGTTCTTCTTTCTCTGATTGCTTTAGGTGTAAGGTTAGGTTGTTGATTTGAGATGTTTCTTGTTTCTTGAGGTAGGATTATTTTGCTCTAAACTTCCCTCTTAGAACTGCTTTTGCTGCATCGCATAGGTTTTGGGTCATCGTGTTTTCATTGTCATTTGTTTTGAGGTGTTTTTTGATTTCCTCTTTAATTTCTTCAGTGATCTCTTGGTTATTTAGTAGCATATTGTTTAGCCTCCATGTGTTTGTATTTTTTACAGTTTTTTCCTGTAATTGATATCTAGTCTCACAGCGTTGTGGTCAGAAAAGATACTTGATACAATTTCAATTTTCTTCAATTTACCAAAGCTTGATTTGTGACTCAAGATATGATCTATCCTGGAGAATGTTCCATGAGCACTTGAGAAGAAAGTTCATTCTGTTGTTTTTGGATGGAATGTCCTATAAATATCAATTAAGTCCATCTTGTTTAATGTATCATTTAAAGCTTGTGTTTCCTTATTTATTTCCATTTTGGATGATCTGTCCATTGGTGAAAGTGGGGTGTTAAAGTCCCCTATTATGATTGTGTTACTGTCGATTTCCCCTTTTATGGCTGTTAGCATTTGCCTTATGTATTGTGGTGCTCCTATGTTGGTTGCATAAATATTTACCATTGTTCTATCTTCTTCTGGTTTGATCCCTTGATCATTATGTAGTGTCCTTGTCTCTTGTAATAGTCTTTATCTTAAAGTATATTTTGTCTGATACGAGAATTGCTACTCCAGCTTTCTTCTGATTTCCATTTGCATGGAATATCTTTTTCCATCCCATCACTTTCAGTCTGTATGTGTCCCTAGGTCTGAAGTGGGTCTCTTGTAGACAGCATATATACGGGTCTTGTTTTTGTATCCATTCAGCCAGTCTGTGTCATGTGGTTGCAGCATTTAATCCATTTACATTTAAGTAATTATCAATTTGTATGTTCCTAATACCATTTTCTTAATTGTTTTGAGTTTGTTTTTGTATGTCTCTTCCTTCTCTTGTGTTTCCCGCTTAGAGAAGTTCCTTTAGCATTTGTTGTAAAGCTGGTTTGGTGGTGCTGAATTCTCTTAGCTTTTGCTTGTCTGTAAAGGTTTTAATTTCTCCATCGAATCTGAATGAGATCCTTGCTGGGTAGAGTAATCTTGGTTGTATGTTTTTCCCTTTCATCACTTTAAATATGTCCTGCCACTCCCTTCTAGCTTGAGGAGTTTCTGCTGAAAGATCAGCTGTTAACCTTATGGGGTTTCCCCTGTATGTTATTTGTTGCTTTTCCTTTGCTGCTTTTAATATTTTTTCTTTTACTTAAGTTTTGATAGTTTGATTAATATGTGTCTTGTTATATTTCTCTTTGTGTTTATCCTGTATGGGACTCTCTGCCCTTCTTGGGCTTGATTGACTATTTCCTTTCCCATGTTAGGGAAGTTTTCAACCATAATCTCTTCAAATATTTTCTCAAATATCTTCAAATATTTTCTTCAAATATTTTGTTTCTTTTTCTCTTCTTCTTCTGGGACCCCTATAATTTGAATGTTGGTGCATTTAATGTTGTCCCAGAGTTCTGAGACTGTTCTCAATTCTTTTCATTCTTTTTTCTTTATTCTGCTCTGCAGTAGTTATTTCCATTATTTTATCTTCCAGGTCACTTATCCGTTCTTCTGCCTCAGTTATTCTGGTATTGATCCCATCTAGAGTATTTTTAATTTCATTTATTGTGTTGTTCGTTGTTGCTTGTTTCCTCTTTAGCTCTTCTAAGTCCTTGTTAAATGTTTCTTGCAGTTTGTCTATTCTATTTCCAAGAATTTGGATCATCTTTACTACCATTATTCTGAATTCTTTTTCAGGTAGACTGCCTATTTCCTCTTTATTTGTTTGGTCTGGTGGGTTTTTACCTTGCTCCTTCGTCTGCTGCATATTTCTCTGTTTTCTCATTTGTTTAATTTCCTGTGTTTGGGGTCTCCTTTTCGCAGGCTGCAGGTTCCTAGTTTCCGTTGTTTTTGGTGTCTGCCCCCCAGTGGCTGAGGTTGGTTCAGTGGCTTGTGTAGACTTCCTGGTAGAGGGGACTGGTGCCTCTGTTCTAGTGGGTGGGGCTGGATCTTGTCTTTCTTGTGGGCAGGGCCGCATCCGGTGGTGTGTTTCGGGGTGTCTGTGAACTGAGTATGTCTTTAGGCAGCCTCTCTGCTAATGGGCAGGGTTGTGCTCCTGTCTTGCTAGTTGATTGGCGTGGGGCGTCCAGCACTGGAACTTGCTGGCAGTTGGGTGGAGCTGGGTCTTAGCATTGAGATGGAGATCTGTGGAGAGCTCTTGCTGATTTATATTACGTGGCGCTGGGAGGTCACTGGTGGTCCAATGTCATTAACTCAGCTCTCCCACCTCAAGAGGCTCAGGCCTGACACCAGGTCAGAGCACCAAGACCCTGTCAGCCACACGGCTCAGAAAAAAGGGAGAAAAAAAGAATGAAAAAGAGAATAATAATAGATGAAAAAAATATTTAAATAAATAATAAAAAAAAGAAGAGAGCAACCAAACCAATAAACAAATCCACCAATGATAACAAGTGCTAAAATCTATACTGAGATAAACATAAAAATTAGAAACAAATAAGTCGCAGACAGCAAACCCCAAGTCTACAGTTGCTCCCAAAGTCCACCTCCTCAATTTGGGATGATTCGTTGTCTATTCAGGTATTCCACAGATGCAGGGTACATGAAGCTGATTGTGGAGATTTAATCCGCTGCTCCTGAGGCTGCTGGGAGAGATTTCCCTTTCTCTTCTTTTTCGCACAGCTCCTGGGGCTCAGCTTTGGATTTGGCCCCACCTCTGCATGTAGGTCGCCTGAGGGCATCTGTTCTTCGCTCAGACAGGACGGAGTTAAAGGAGCCGCTGATTCGGGGGCTCTGGCTCACTCAGACCAGGGGGGAGGGAGGGGCACGGATTGCGGGGCGAGCCTGCGGCGGCAGAGGCCACTGTGACGTTGCACCAGCCTGAGGCGCGCCGTGCGTTCTCCCGGGGAAGTTGTCCCTGGATCACGGGACCCTGCAGTGGCGGGCTGCACAGGCTCCCAGGAGGGGAGGTGTGGATAGTGACCTGTGCTCGCACACAGGCTTCTTGGTGGCGGCAGCAGCGGCCTTAGCATCTCATGCCCGTCTGTGGGGTCGCGGCTGCTAGCCGCGGCTCGCACCCGTTTCTGTTGCGCCTTCAAGTGGCGCTTTTAATCCCCTCTCCTCGCGAACCCGGAAACAATGGTCTCTTGCCTCTTCTGTAAGTCCAGACTTTCTCCCGGACTCCCTCCCTGCTAGCTGTAGCGCACTAGCCCCCTGCAGGCTGTGTTTACGCTGCCAACCCCAGCCCTCTCCCTGCGCTCCAACCGAAGCCCGAGCCTCAGCTCCCAGCCCCGCCCGCCCTGGCGGGTGAGCAGACAAGCCTCTCAGGCTGGTGAGTGCCGGTCGGCACCGATCCTCTGTGCGGGAATGTCTTCGCTTTGCCCTCCGCACCCCTGTTGCTGTGCTCCCCTCCGTGGCTCCGAAGCTGTCCCCCTCCGCCACCCGCAGTCTCCGCCCGCGAAGGAGCTTCCTAGTGTGTGGAAACCTTTCCTCCTTCACAGCTCCTTCCCACTGGTGCAGGTCCTGTCCCTATTCTTTTGTCTCTGTTTTTCCTTTTTTCTTTTTCCGTACCCAGGTACTTGTGGAGTTTCTTGCCTTTTGGGAAGTCTGAGGTCTTCTGCCAGCGTTCAGTAGGTGTTCTATAGGAGTGGTTCCACATGTAGATGTATTTTTGATGTAGTTGTGGGGGGGAAGGTGATCTCCATGTCTTACTTCTCCACCATCTTGAAGGTCCTCCCTGACGAATGAGTTTTAACATCAAGGAGTTTGAAAAGTTCATTGATATAGTTTTCAGATTCCGTATTGCAACTAACCAAGTTAGTTTGATATATTATCAAAAGTTAATATCCCCAATTATATAAAAAGTCTGTTAAGAAAGTCCTCCTTTTGCTAACTGCACATATATTTGATTCATAAATTTCAATCAAAACAACATATCTCGGGCTTCCCTGGTGACGCAGTGGTTGAGAGTCCACCTGCTGATACAGAGGACACGGGTTCGTGCCTCGGTCCGGGAAGATCCCACATGCCGCGGAGCGGCTGGGCCCGTGAGCCATGGCCGCTGAGCCTGCGCGTCCAGATCCTGTGCTGCACAACGGGAGAAGCCACAACAGTGAGAGGCCCGCGTACAGCAAAAAAAAAAAAAAAAAAAAAATCTCAGCAGATTGAATAAGCAGATATGAGAATCCAGCTATATTCTATTAAGCCAGCTTTTAAAGAGATTTACAAAAATATAAAACAATGCTATTATTCTCATTAATTGTTTTTGTGTTGGAGAATGTAGTTATTTTTTATAATAACAATTTATGTTAACTTGTAATGGTTTTGTTATTTTTAAGTGAGTTAATATATATTTTTGAAATTTCTTGGTTTTAATTTCTCATGTGGCCAGTATTGATAGGTATCACCCACCTAAAAAGTGCTCTTTGAGGTCCTCCTCACTACATTTTAGAACACGAAAGGATCCTGAGGTCAAAAAGTTTGAGAACACAGCTCTCAAT
This sequence comes from Tursiops truncatus, assembly GCF_011762595.2. Taxonomy (NCBI): domain Eukaryota; kingdom Metazoa; phylum Chordata; class Mammalia; order Artiodactyla; family Delphinidae; genus Tursiops; species Tursiops truncatus. Next base: position 105,341,975 of record NC_047034.1, on the reverse strand, counting down.
AAAATACACATTGGTATATTTTATTCCTGAAATTGTTCCTTGCTTCAAAGAACAAGCCCAATTCCCTCCAAGATGTACAGGAAGTTATCATGAAGGAGACAATAACTAAATCTATCAAAGGATGCAGACTACAGCACAGGCACCATACTTGTTAGTGCTGTCACTGTAGCTGGCTAGGGTGCCCCCCAATCTGACTGAGTGAGCATTGCTCCACGAACAAGCATCCGAATTCACCCATCAATTTAACAGACAGTTGTTCAGGGCCTCTTGTTTTCCAGGCACTGTGGTAAGTGGTAGAGGTGCAAAATAGAACAAGACAGTAGCTTTTAGGCAGAATGTGGAAGTTAAGATGAGTTCGTGCCTGTCTGTGACCGCCACTGGATAGCTGTGACGAGAAAACATTTGGGGCCATGAGATTATAATGATCCATTGAGAAGAAAAAGGTCGTGAAAGGTCAGGAAAATCAAACTTTGGACTAGTCTGAAATGCTAATAACACTAGGAATAAGTGAAGTTTTTCATTTAGCTTGGGTGGCTTGCCTGCAACATATGTTTTGAGAACACACATATGCATAACATATAGGTTTTCCCCCTTCAAGAAACTTCCAGCCCAGTGGTGGTAACAAAGTAGAGTTAAGAAAGTTGTGTTTTGGGACTTTTCATGGTGGTCCAGTGGGTAGGACTCTGCACTCCCAATGCAGGGGACCCTGGTTCCATCCCTGGTTGGAGAACTAGATCCCGCGTGCATGCTGCAACTAAGAGTTTGCGTGCCACAACTAAGAAGTCCTCATGCCACAACAACGAAAAGCCCGAGTGCCACAACTAAGACCTGGCGCAGCCAAAAATAAATAAACATTAAAAAAAAAAAGAAGAAAAGGAAAGTTGTGTTTCAATAAAATGAGGCAATCATATCAAATGCTGCAAAGATGTCGAGTAGGTAGGTCATAGGTGAAAGCAGCATGAAGCGGTTGAATTTTCAACATCATGTTAAGGAAGACTGCTTAAGAAAAAGTCAGATAAAGCAGTGAGATGGAATGGAACACATTATAATAGTTTCCAAAGATAAACAGCAGTGAACTCAAAGAAGAGGCTCTGGTTTTCTTTAGGCTGTTTATTGTACAGCCTTTAATTCACTATTAGGGAAGAGAAGATCCAGGAAACAAAAAGGCTTGGAAGAATGAGCACCAATGTAGCTTTTCCCTGCCTTTAATCAGACTAAATAACAAGGGCAGGTGGAAAGAGCAAGATTATTGGATCCAAAGATGGCAAAAGGGAGAGAAACTGTCTTTTTGGCCCTCACTGGCCACCCTTATTCCTTGCCATGATATAAGGAAAGAATATTCCTTCTCCCTGTAGCTGGATGGTTACCTTCAGGTCTTAGATCATAATACAGGCAGTGGGACTGAGCGATAAGAAAGGACAACGCAGGCTAAGAAAAGGATGTGTCTCTTTTCCCCTTTTCCCAGAGCCTCAGTGCACCCTATTCATTTATCCTCTGTCATTTAGATAGAGTTAGGTGTTTCCAGAGAAAACTGTCAGAGGATAAGTTTGAGGTTCACAGTGAAATTTAGGAAATAGAGAAAAAAATCAAGTCAAAAGCACAGGAACCAAAAAAAGAGGGAGGGCAAAAAAAAAAAATTGAAGTTCTCCCCAACACCTCCTCCCCACAATGAGATTGTCCCTTTTACAAGAAGAGGACCAGTGGCAAAGTCGTTTGCCTTCCCCAGGGAGCAAGCAAAAGGCTTTACAAACAGGGCTTAGTAAATAATTAATACAAACCAATGCTGAGGATACACTTAAAAAAATAGTTTGAAGCAAAAACCCAAGATGATAAGATAAATAGCAAAAACATTTTAAAGGATGGGCTCTACTCTTTCTGGCATCTTTGTGCTCTGTTAAGGGGAAGGGAGACCAGGAAATAACGGGTGGCTCTGGTCATGCTCTCTCTGGTCCATGTGGAGCTAAAGGGCACCCACTGGCTAGACAAGAGTTAGCAAAGGTACTTGATTTTTCGACATGGGGCTCCTTATTTCCTCAATTGGTGGATTTCTCAATGGCTTGTTCAAACTCTGAGGTGCTGTGACAGCTCCTGGACTGATTTCGACCACTGAATCCGACGAGTTGAAGCAGAATTTCAAATGCTGTTAACAATGCAGTATGTTGTGCATAAAGATAAATTAATTCACCATTAATCTCTCTTTTCTCAGAAACATGATTCCGGTGACAGAGTTCCGGCAGTTCTCTGAGCAGCAGCCTGCCTTCCGGGTTCTGAAGCCATGGTGGGATGTATTTACCGATTACTTGTCCGTGGCCATGCTGATGATCGGTGTGTTCGGATGCACTTTGCAGGTAGGTCCCTAGACTCATGTCAAAACAGAGCCAGGGGCTTCCCTGGTGGCGCAGTGGTTGAGAGTCCGCCTGCCGATGCAGGGGATGCGAGTTCGTGCCCCGGTCCGGGAAGATCCCACGTGCCGCGGATTGGCTGGGCCCGTGAGCCATGGCCGCTGAGCCTGCGTGTCCGGAGCCTGTGCTCCGCAACGGGAGAGGCCACAACAGTGAGAGGCCCGCGTACCGAAAAAAAAAAAAAAAAAAACAGAGCCAGAGCAAGTCACTAAGCCGTTGAAACCCCTTTAAAAAGAGTGTGTGATTTTTAACCATGTATATATTAGTTGCTCTTCTGTACTTATGCATGGTGTTTGTAATCATGGCAGGGAGCCTGAAGCCTGATTTCCCAAACTTTCCTAATTAGGTAAATACGGTACTTGTAAGATTTAACAGAGCTCAAAGAGCAGTTGACTATAGTCAAGTAATATTTGATGTCACAAACATTAAAGGGAGCCCTTTATCTCTCAAAGTTGGTTTTATACCCACAGCAAAATATAGAATATAGAAAAATATATTATGTATAGCCAGAGTGCCATTTATATTGTTAAAATGGAATGTTTTTCTTTATCTCTTATATTTACCCCCGATAAGATTTTCTGGGAGGACTGACATTTTGATGAGATATTATCTTACCCAATGCTTAGTTCTGAGTTAAATTGTAACTGAATCATAATTTGTTCTATATAGATACTGTATATTCATATACTGAATCCAGATTTTTTGCAAACCTATGTATCAGGCACCATACTTTTAGGACATATATACCTGTAAGCAGTTCATTTCTAGGGGGAAACTAAATAAACAAACAACAGAAAAGTATTTTTTTTTTCTGAAAAGCTCTATGCAAGTCCAAAGGAGACGAACAAGAGAAATGGTGTATTAAAACTTGAGAACCAGTCAGGAAAAGGGAGCTGGGGATGAAGAAAGTGCCAGGAAGAGGAAGGAAAGCTCCAAGTCATGGATATGAGAAAGGACATGACATCACTAGGAAACAGTCATTAGGATTGACACCCTTTGGGTGTCATCAGCATGAGAGTTGAAGCCATGCCCGGGAATGGAGTCACCCCAGGAGAATGTGGTTGGTGAGATGATGTCAGGAATCACAGTAAAGAGTGAATGAATGAAAAGGAGACTCCTCTGGAGAAGGCTGAGTAGGGGCAGCCATAAGGATGGGGGGGAACCAAGAGAGAGGAGGGGCTCAGGTGTGGTCAGTGATGGCAGGTGGTTCAACTAACTCACGGGCTAAGGGGAGAAAAGCAGTAACTAGGGCATTAGAAATCTTAGTGTCACTGGTTGGAAAAGTGAATGGGAGTTAAAGGCTTATGGAACTTTCAAGTAGATCATCTGAGAGAAAGGAGAGCCAGGAGAGAGCGAAATAGCTAGAAGTGGTGCAGAGGAGAAATAAAGACCTTTTTAATGTTGATTTTAATAATAGTTAACATCTAGTGCTTCCTACGTGTCAGACACTCTTCTGAACACTTTACACATGTTTTAAATCATTTCATCCTCATGCCAACCCTAGGATATACTATTATCATCCCCGTTTATAGATGCAAAACTAAGGCACAGAGAGATTAGAGAAACTTCCAAGGTGAGTAGCAAAACCCTTATTGAAGTCCAAGCAGTTTGGCCCCAAAGTCCCTATCCTTAATCCCTAACACCATGCTGCTTTTTATTTGTGGGCTGAAAATATCTCGCCCTCCTCCCCCCACCAAAAAAAAGGATGCCAATGAAAAACTAGAGTTTGAAAGAGAGAAAGGGCATTAATTCATTCATAAATAAAACAAATAGTTGTTGAAGAATCTACTGTGTGCCAGGCACTGTTCTAGGGGCCAAGCATTATCAGTGCAGGAGGAAAGAAATAAAAGACAAATATCCCAGCCTTAAAGAACTTAAATTCTGTGGGGGAAAAAACAAGCAAAATAAGCAAAATCAGTTGGTAAATTATATATGTTAGAAGGTAATAAGGACAATGAAAAAGAAAATAAAGCATACGAGGATGGTAGGAGATCACAGCAGGTGAGATTAAGAGTTGTGGTTCTCAAATAGGGTGGCCTCACTGGGAGGTGACTTTTGAGGAGGGAACTGAAGTCGGTGCGGGAGTGGGCCTTGCAGATGTCGTGGAAGCGGGCCTTGCAGATGTCCCGGGAGGAGCCATCCAGACAGAGGGAACAGAAAGAGTAAGAGACACGATGAACAAAGCAGTCACAGGACCCCTCCCCTTCTGCAGGAGAATTTGACATTTGGCTTTCTCAGCTTTCTAGCTCAGCTTCCCTGGGAGCCTGATAGAGGTAGAATGTTAACTGTGTTACTAGGCAACATTGCTTATGGCATAAATGGCTGCTGATTGGTCAACTGCATCTGGGCTGGGAGAATGATAAGCGCCTGGTAGGAAGCCATAGATGGGATTTCTGTGACTGTGGTGACACTTGTAACTGGGCATGTCCCTTGATACATGGAAGGTGTATCTACTGAGTTACAAGAGCTATTGGCTCCTTTGGAGCATAAGGCATCAAAGCCAGAGTAACTCCGGAATCTGCCTACAGTGGATCTCTTTTTCTTGCATCTGAGATGATCGTGGAGAAGCTTAGGGAGAGACTAGCTCCTGGGCAGCCGTGTGGACCACCACACAGGCAGTTGTGAAGATTCCCCCAAAGGGAGAGAGTCTGATGCTGCCTGGCTGACAAGCTGTGACTCCAATCCTGTTTCTTTCCAATGATTCTCGTACCAAATGAGGTTTATGATAATACTATAAGTTTGAATGTTGAGATGATCCTAGGAAGACCCCTGGTGATGTCGCAGGCCTGAAGCATGGGTATTCCTCGCATGTTGAGGGAAAAGCCAGGTGGCCAGTGGGCTATAGCAGAGTGAGGAGAAGAGTGGTAGAAGAATGAGGCCTGAGAGGTAACAGCTGCCGGATCATGTAGGGCCTGGAGGCCACTGTAAAAGTTCTGTCCTTGCTCTGACAGAGGTGGGACATGTTTGGAGGGTTGGCATTATCTGACTTAGGTTTTGACAAGACCACTCTAGGTGTTGAGAATACAGTATGGTGGGGGGGGCGGCAAGAGCTGAAGCAGGGAGACTACTGAGAAGGCTAGTGCAATAATCCAGGGAAGATATGAATCAGATGGCTTGGACCAGGACTGAAGCCGTGGTTCTGGATATATTTTGAAGGAAAAAACATTAAGACTTGCTAGAAAATTGAACTGAGCGTGAGTGATGTGTATGAGAGAAAAAGAGAAATCAAGAATGACTCTTAAGATTTTGGGGCCTGAGCCACTTGGAAAAAGTTTGTTTTTGAGCATGTTGAGTTTGAAATATGTTAGATATCCAAGTGGAGAAGTAAGCAGTTGGATATAAGACCCGGTAGTTCAGGGTAAGAGAAGAATGGTCAGGAGGAAGGATGTGATGGATCCAGGATCCAGGTGGGATTATCCTTGATTTGGGTGGAGGGCGTACCTTCCACAAGATGCATTTTATTGCAGGAGAGGAGAGGCACAGTAAGATGGGAGTGTGTGCCTTGTAGCTTCTGTGAAATAGTAAGTGACACATCTGCTGAGCGATTGTGAGGTAAGGGAGGTAGCAGGATGTGGCAACAAGGTAGGTAGTAGAGAAGGGCGAATTTTGGAGTGGCAAGTTTGGGAAATAGCAGAGGGAGGTGACATAGATCTGCAGGAGGACTCTATGTCTGTCTTTATTACTGTGCCACGCGCAGCACCAGCACTGCCACAGGACCTGCTTATGAACAAGCACAGGAGTCGTTTCTCCTTTTTTTTTTTTAATTTTTAATTTTATATTGGAGTATGTAGTCGTTTCTCTTGTTTACTTATTTCATAGCAGGATGAAATGCAGAAAAGAGAAACCACACAGAGTATCTATAAGAACTAGTAGCTAACTTGGAACAAAATAAATGAAAATGGTAGTGTGGACCTATGGAAATGTCTATGATGAACATCATTTAGGGATGTGGCCACAGTGAGTTCAGAAGGGGATTCAAGAACAACTTAAGCATCTCTTCCTGAGCCCTGGTCAGAACCCTCTTCCTGGAGCACAGCCCCCGTCATGTCTCTCTGCTGCACAGAAGCATCCCACTTAGCACCCTGCCCAGCACGCTGAGTACCTGCTCCTCAGATGGGTGACCTAATCTGGACACTTCACACACAGGCCTGTTTTATCCTTACAGCCTTTAAGAAGAATATGGACGCCAGTTGGGTACAGGAAGTGTAGTCTGAGATGTCAAGATTCTAAAAAATGTGGAATACCCCAAAGGAAGATTCCATCAGAACATGAAGGTTACCAGGCTCAGAATTCATATGGGATGGACCATTTGTTCAACAAACATCCCTAAGCACCCGAGATATGTCAGGCATTATATGGGGTGCTCGAAACACTGAAAGAGAAATACAGTACAGCCCCTGCCGTCAGACTGCTAATAGTCTACAGACTGTACAAATACAGAAGCAGTGCCATTTGGTGTGTAAGCGCTTTTATGGTGATAGATTTCAAGAGCATTAAATATGATGTCATCTCAGCTACTGGAAGTTAGGGACTTGAGGAGGTGAATTTGAGCTAATTCTCAAAGAATGAGTATACAACTCCAAAATATACATTTTTAAAAAAGAGGAATGGAAGAAAAAATCAGCATAAGCAATAGATTTAGTGTGATCATTTCACAAAGCCCTCATTATGGGTCCTCATGGCATTTTCAGGGGCATCCTGCACTGGGTGGGGCATTCCCACAGAATCCAGGATGCTAATAGCACTCGCATCGAGTGATACTGGTAAGGAACCTGTGCTACCTGTGTGTAGAATCCTTATGTACTTTATTTAGCTCCCAGAAGGACCCTTGGGGAGTAGATTAGTCCCATCTTTCAGGTGAGAATTCTCGTCTGAAAGGTTACGTAATGCCCCCAAAGCCAAGAGGGATGCAGCGAGGGTTCAGATCTCAGGTCAGTTCTCCAGCATGTGGCTTTCACCCCTGTGCACCCTGCTGTGGGATATTATGGAATCATTACAGTTGCACAGATCTGTGGCCAAATTTTGGCTCGTAAAACAGGATTTTAAGTATAAAAACAAGTGCAAAATGACTGAAAGAGAAAATAGAAAGTTATAAAAAGAATTGATTTTCTGAATTACAGCTTAGATTCTCTAAAAGATTATTCACTATACACCTGCTATTAAAAAAAAAAACTTCCAACCTATAGTGAACATTGAAGAGAAAAGAAATAAGATATAAATTACTGAAGAAAGTAAAACCACTCAGTATTCATATTACAAATGAAAGTAATGTTTCCAAGGGGGAGAATTTAATCTCTTATTTTAGCTCTCTTATGATAATCCTCTGAAATTGGTTTAATGACTGATAACTTCATAAACAAAAGGTTCTCTGTGAAGCTCAAAATCCTTTCCCATTTCCAAGGTGATCTTACAATAATCAAAATATGTTTTTATGCCTTGATTTTCCTTTTGTGAAATGAAAGTGCAGTCATTCTGATCTTACTTACAAAACAAGTTAACGCTTGGGGTTTGAAAACACGACAAAGCAAAATCTAAGTAGGGTTAGAAGAGCACTCTGGTGGTAAACTAGGAATCCAATTGTTTTGGACTATTTTCTAAATGGCTTCTTCCAATGGCAAACACTATTTCATTATCTCTTTATTCCTAAAAGATTGTGTGCCTATAGGTTTAACACTATGTAGCTTTAAAGATACTGGGGGAAGGAGGAAGTCATCGACTATCAATGGGATGTTGATTCTTTCTTGCCCTGATGTAAAAGGATTAAAGTCAACACTTGTCTTACTCATCTGACAAATATTTATTCGTTTCTGAGCAAGTAGCTATTTTCAAGGCTGCCATGGGATAAGAGCATGCATAAAGAGCATTCCTTAGATTACATCAGAAAGAAACAAAGAAACAAATATAAACTCATTGTAAACCAGGAGAGTGTACGTATCCTATTTCTGTACAGTCACAGACCCTCAAGGACCCATAGCGTAAACACCCAATCTTGTGCTATAAATAAACAACATTATTCAACTACTCAAAACACTCAATAAAATAGACGAAATCCTGAAAGGTCAACACGTTGCTTCCTGGAAAAATAAGATTGCTTTAGATCTCTGCTCCGTGACTCCAGGTTATCTTATGATGACCAAATCCACAACAGCCCATCGTCAGGCCATTACCAAATATAGAGTTAACAGTTAGAAACCAGAAGCAGGAACTGGAAGACAAGCCCCCTGAAAACCCTAGGGGACTGCTCTGTGACTGCTACACAGGAAAGACATTTCCTGCTTTCTGAATTGGGTGGGTGGGGGGGGAAGCCAAGGGAATGATTTCAATGACTTGAAACCACCTACCAAAAAAAAAATTCCTTGTGGACTAAGCCAGTCGCCAGGAGCAAACTGGCTGGCACCAGCAGGATCACACTGGACAAGAGTTGGTGCATCTGAGCTGCTTGGTTGGAGTTAATCCCCACTTTTATTTTTGGTACATACTCAACTGCTTCTCTGATTTAGAACCATCAGCATCAACGCCATGGCACATGGCCTTCAGCCGATAATGCTCACAGGCAGTTCACTGGAAAGCACGGGTGGTAAAAATTATAGACCGCAGAGGGATTTCAGAGTAGTTCATTTTGATAATGTGCCCTGAATCCTTGCTTCTATAATACCTCTCTCCCCCAGTCCACTGTCCCATACTAACCGGGATCTCTAGTAGATCTTTTTCTTTTGCCAGATCTGAATTTACAGATGGAGACTCAGAAATTCGTACTTAGATTAGCCTATTGTTTAAGGTGAAATTCAGAATGCTAATGAAACAGCAGATAGCACCAATGGGTAGGCTTAAAATGAAGACCTCGTCTACGATATGTTTTATAAAGTTTCTGTGTACCCACGACATGTCAATATTCTACTTCAGTCTTTGGAGAATATGAAACAAAAATCATTTGATGGTGAACATAATTTTAAAGAAAACCTTTCGCATCTCTGTAGGGATGGCGGTAGATGCTGTGAGAGAAACACTACTTCAGAATCCCTGTTACATCTAGTAACAAAAATATGCCTCAGTTAGGACTTCCTTGTTATGGTGGTTTATTCAAACTGATACTTTTTTCTTCCCTAGAACTTTATTTCTTGTCATCTATCACCTTGACAACTTAATGTGCAGTGAATTCCTGGCCACAAGAATAATATATGAGTGCCTTTCACCTCACTTGCTTGGGTTTAACACAGGGCATGAATCTAAATGCTTTTCTTAGATCATCGGATGCCGTCCAATGCCAGTCAGTGAATGGGGAACATTTCCTTTTATTTCACTGTTATGGATTGTTATGACCATGTTGCCATTGATTGTTTAATATTACATCTTTTCCCTCAAATAATAAAGCACTGACAGAGTACTGGATGTTTTTCCTACGTGAAGCAAATGAGATTTACTGTATATTTAGTCTCTGTTGTGGATCCTGTACTGTAAATCACCAAAATCCATGTTTAAAAATCTCTGTTAAGTGGGTTTATCACGATATGGAGGGAGATAATCTTGTATTTCTAATCAGGACCCCTGATTTGGAGACCCTCCCCGATCCTCTCATCCTATCAGGCGAACAGATCCACTTGAATTCTTCTGTCCTCGCTTGGTTCCTCTCCAAGGCCCTTCTTTCCCATTTCGCTGAGAACACTGACCACATCTGGATCCTCCCAGCCATACAGTGACCCTGTGCTAAGGCTTAGGCCAACACTGGACTACATTTTAATTACAAGGCTAGTAAGTTTCTAGGTTATATCTGGAGTCTTCTATTTAATATAAATAATGAGCGCTGCTCCTTTGTCCCCTATACTACTGTTTTCTTGTAAAATCCTGCATTTTTATTATTTTATAATCCCTATTGTTTTGGGACATCTGGCCTTCATATAGTTTTTCTTTAAATCTAGTGTCATTGTTTTGTGTCTAATTTTTAAACTATGAAATAAAACACTCCCAACTAGAAAGATGCATACCAACTAAAAGATTTAACAAAAAATAAGATACCACTCAGAATGGCAACAAAAACTATCAGATATCTAGGAATTAAGCTAATCAAGAATACACAGAGACTTCCCTGGTGGCACAGTGGTTAAGAATCCGCCTGCCAATGCAGGGGACACAGGTTCGAGCCCTGGTCTGAGAAGATCCCACATGCCGTGGAGCAACTAAGCCTGTGCGCCACAGCTACTGAGCCTGCGCTCTAGAGCCCACGGGCCACAACTGCTGAGCCTGTGCACCCCAACTACTGAAGCCCGCGCACCTAGAGCCCACGCTCCGCAACAAGAGAAGCCACGGCAGTGAGAAGCCCGCGCACATAACGAAGAGTAGCCCCCGCTCACCGCAAGTAGAGAAAGCCCGCGCGCAGCAACAAAGACCCAACGCAGCCAAAAATAAATAAATAAATAAGTTTATAAAGTAAAAAAAAAAAAAAGAACTTAAAAACTTTTAAATGCCTAGTCAATGACATATAAGACAATTTGAATAAATGGAAAGACATTGTATGTCTTTGGATGGCACAAACTTGATATTACAAAGATGTTCAGTCCTCACAAATTAGTTTATAAATTCAAAGCAATATTAAGAAAAGTCTAATTAGATTTTTTTTTAAGAAAAAGCAACTTGGTGAACATATACCAAAATTTATTTGAAGAGTGCTCACTTATGGTGGTGAAGAGGAATAGAATGGTGTAAGGTGATAAAAGGAAAGAAAAGAAACAGAGGAGGAAGAGGAGATGAAGGAGATGGGGAGGGAGGGGTTTTGCAGGACCTGATAACATACTGTACCTTGAGAAATATGGAGAGTTCAGCCCTCTGCCCCGAGGGTCCCCAATCCCACCGCACACACAACAAAACACTTTGACTATATGAACTAATTTCTTCAGAAGCTCCATCTAATTCTCATCCCTTTTCCAGTTGTAAATTTATAAATCTCTGTGCAAATATTCTATTTCACAAGCAGGAAATTTCCTAACTCTAGATTTCACAAGTGGGTAAATTGTTAGCTCTAAGATTTAGCATCCCTCTGTTTCAAAAACAAAACTCTAGTTGGAAGAATTACCTCTAATTGTTAGGAATAGAAACTTTATAAGGCCAGGCCTCGTCTGTAGGGTTCATTCCCACATCCCCAGAATGAAAGACAATAGCAGTCCTGTGGGTCATGTGTAAGCGCTCACCAGAGTTCATTCTGTGGAATGAAGGGACGAGTGAGTGAGGAAAAGTGGATGAGACATTTTTGGCATGTGCTAATGTACAGTGAGCATTTAACGGCTGTGGAAAGGGACTGAGACCTTTGAATTACAGAGATACTGTGCTAATTTCTGGGTATTTTACACCATAACTTAAGAGATTGTGACCAGCATAAAAGAGAGACCAAAAACCCTTATATGAGACCTGGCTGAAGGTATATATAGCCTAAAGTTGAGAAGATTGATGGGACTATGAAAACAGACAGGAGATGCTCAGAGAGCTGCCATGTGGAAAGTGTAGATGTTTTAAACTGATTCCACGTGTCCTAGAACACCAAATAGAACCAACAGCAGAAGTTTTAGGAAAGAAGATTTTCGCTCAATACAAACTCAACTTTCAAAAAGTTAACAACTTTCTGAAAATGTCATGTTAGGTAGTGAGATTCCTATTATTGCAGATGCCCATTGTAGAGAGTGAATAGCCTGGTGGAGGGGAGGCTACAAGGAGAGTCCACGTGTCCTCAGACAGAACCATGCGCATTTGTCTTTAACATATAATAAATAGTTCCAGGCAATGGGGTTAGGCAGTGATAAAAATGACAAGGCCCTGCCAAAAAAATAAAGATACATTTAAAATATAATGTCAGATGTAAGTGCTTTGTAAGGAAAAAGCAGTGTAAGGAGAGAGAGGGACAGGGGTCCTACTTTAAGTAGGGTTGTCCTCTCTGAAAAAGTCACATTGGAGCAGAACTAAAGGAACTGAGAGAGGGAGGTATGTGGGTATCTGGGAGAAGAACATTCCAGGCAAAGGAATCACAAGAGGCCAGTGTGGCAGATATAGAGACAGCACGGGGGAGTGTAGCCCCTTGCAGTGTTTTCTTGCTAGGATCCACTGTGTAAGACTTGAAGTCAGTATTGACCTAAATTGAGCATTACTGCAAATGTCAGCCTTCTGAGATTTAAGCTTCAGACTTGCCAGAGTTAAGAAAAAGCATTTAATCCTGCGGTATCTGGAACCTGGGACCTTATGAACTACCAAAACAATTAGTATTACCTCTTTGTTGACACTTAACTAACCACAGTGTGTGGAAGCAAATGTTAAGAACATATCTCATGGCCCATTCAAGACTTCAGGTTGCTAAAAGGCAGGATCTGTGTGTGAGACATCTTTGTACCCACCTTTGTGTCTTAGACCTAACGCTCAAGAAATGTGTGTTGAGTGAATGCATCAATGTGCTTCAGCAGCTCTAAGAATTCATTGACTCTTTTAATAATAAAAACAATTGTACAAACTGTCATTTAAAACTGGATCATAAACTGATGGAGGAAAGCTTTGTGTGGGATAATTAACGACAAGGTGATAAAAATCAGATCTCCCCTGAAAAAAGTAGAAAAAGCGGCCAGCAGCAAATGATCTCTCTTTAGTAGCATCAGAGATTAACCACAGCACTCTGCAGAGCTGGACAGGAATACTAGGAGCATCTTCTCTAGAGTAATTAGCATAAACCTAGTGCCAGAGAAGGGAGACAGGCCCTTATGCTTGAGCAATAAACCTGAAAGAAAAAGTCCTTTGAGGATGTACCGCAAAAATGTGCTAATAATAGATCAACAATTCCTGACTTGTATATGTTATATGCCCTCACATGTTAGAAAACTACAGCCAAAGTTTGTGTATAAAAAAAAATCATGCTGTTGTGACAGAGAAACTTAAGAAACTATAGACATTGAGGCACCTCAGTAGAGCAAGTTACAGAATCATTTCAGTGAGACCAATGAAGTATATTTTTACAGAACTGAGAATTTATGTTTTGGCCATATGTGGTTGTTTTATAATAAAGTTGAATGCCATGGTGAAAACCAGGTTTTTCTTACCCGGATGATTGCCCATTCATACAGATGTCGTATGGAGAAGAATATTTCGGGCATCCCCAAATAAACCACATTATGAGTGTTGATTGAGTTCTGTAACAGTATTAGTACTTGATCTTGTACCCATGGAATAGATTTTATGAACTGCCCTGAGAGCCTAAAAACCTCCATGTTGTTTTGTGGGAAAATGGTTTCTTCTTTCTAAACAACGAGTTTTCAAATGAACTTTTGAGGGCTTGCTAATGTTCATTAACTATTTAGTATACTTTAGTCTTTTGGAGATTTTTTAAAATTCGTTTAAAATTTAGTGGTTTCTGAGTCATGGTGATATTTTCATGATATTTGTTTATTCTAATCTAAGAAGGTTATAATCCTGCACTAGTTAAATGTCTTTTAAAAATAAAAATAATAGAATTTCAGAATTGGAAAAGAATTTAGAGGTGATTTAGTATAAGTTCTCATCCAGTATAGAAATCTTTTATAGTTCCTTGATGGATTAATATCTAGTTTCTACTTGAGTGTATTTGGTGATAGCAAGAAGTGTTCTGTTTAATGAAATTTTTGCTATGAAACTGCAGATAAATCAGCGCATATTTATTGAATGTTGACTAGGTTCCCAGCACTGTTAGGTATTATTGGGAATAAAAAATAATTTAAGGCTCCATCTCTGCCCCAAAGGAGCTTAAGGAATAGTTGGAGAAGCAAAATAACACATTCATTCATTGTACCAGTTTATTCAGTATGCGATGTTATAGGCACTGTGCTAAGTTCTGACAACACAAAACTTGGTCTTGGACCTGAAGTTGTTTAAACTGTTGCAAAGATGGACATTCACATACATCCTTCTAAAACAGAAGATAATTGCTGCGAGGTGTGTGTGTGTGTGTGTGTGTGTGTGTGTGTGTGTGTGTGTGTTCATATTGCAATGACCATATATTGCAATAGCTGCAAAAGAGGAAGGATAGTTAAGTCTACCTGGGGAAATCACGTTTCTTGATATTCTAGGTAGGATGGTTTAAATTATATTCCTGAAAAAAAAAATGTGTTGTGGTGTGTTACAAAGAATAAGACTTGTGGGGCAAATGTCCACATGGACGTGTCTAGCAAATAAGACTTTCAGCTTTTTAGATGTAACAGCACTTTATTTCTAAGAATAAAGGAGTAAAGGCTTTTAAATGTACACATGACTGTTCATCATGTAATAGCAAGTTTAAATCTTTAGCTCTCCTAAGAAATAAACTATGTTAACTGGCAATATTAGAGTTAGCTACTTTAAATTTGAGTTGGCATCTCCCTACTCAAGGTATATTAGTCTTAAGAGCTACTGAGATTCTTTGCACCGATACCTAAAGCTAAGGCTGTGTAATCTTAAATTCCAATACATTAGCTTATGTTTTGGGATGTTGATGTTAAGTTTTAAAATGTTGCTGCTGGATACTGGACTCAGAAAATACCTAATGCATGATGAGACAATGTTGTAGAGATCCCTTTCTGAATCACTTTTGTGTATCATTGTACTGGTCAGTTTCTTAACTTAATATTTTTAGAAATTCTGCAGTATACGCCACAAATCTTTTGTCTAATAAGCAGGCCATCAGCTACATCATCATTTTACCTTGTAAGGAACCTCATATGCTCAGCGGAAATATAAAATCTTGGTTAATTTTTATAACTTCAGCTAGGTCAAGTAAATTAAAGAGAAGAGTTAAATCTTTCCCCAGAGCTTCAAGCAGAAAACATGGACTCTGCCATGTGATTTTGGGTAAAATACGTGGCCTTTCTGAGCCAGTTTTATTAAAGGAGCAGGCTTGGCATCATTTCCACTTCACAGATAAGAAAAAAAAATGATGGTAAAATAGAAATTTATTATTTTTAGTCTTTTAAACTATAGACTTCAAATGCCTTCTTTTCATCTGGGGCATTTCCATATGTCACAGGTGTGATGAGTTGGGCCTCTGATTGAGAGAAGTCTGAGATCAAGGTCCACAATGCCCAATTCTTCCCTCCCACAGCTATCTGCCTTCCTCTCCCAGAGGATCTGCAGGAGCTATATAGACAGAGGACAAGACAGGCAAAAGAACATTTAATGAAAACTAAGCTCTGGCCCCAAACCTCACCGTCACTCTCCTGGTGAGCTAGGCTAGAACTCGGTTAAGTCACAAGGACTTCCTTTGCCTAAGTGCTGAAGACCTGGACCAGAAGCTGGAGGAAGCACAGGAAGCCTCCTTACCCTCTTTCCCTGTACTTTAATCTCTGTTTGCCCAGATGAAGAAAAGGGGAACCTGGGCAAGGAGGAGACAGGGTGAGGAAGGGGTGGGGAGGAGGAAATTGACTATTGATTCTCCCTAAAGCCAAGAGGAGAGCTTATGTGAGCTATCCTCCCCTGGCCCTCCTAGGGTATAATCCACTTCCAAGAGAGAGCAGCTCCAGACCCACCCTATCACATCAACTTCAAGGAAGAAGAGAGACTTCAAAGTGATGGCTTCTAAGAGGAGCTCTAAAAAGAGACTCCAAACAAACTAATTCCAAGAGATCCCCTGCTTGAACTCAGAGCCTTAACCCCTTATGAGCACCAAGGTTTAATACTACTCCTGAAATGTTGCCATGTCTACTTGCCCTCCTTCTAGAAAGAAGTAAGGAGGAACAAAGAAGAGTCTTGAGTCCTGCCCAGAGATCAGCCATCTAGATGAGTCAGAAAAAAGGAAAAATCCATAACTGAAATTCACCTTATATGGTAAAAGATCTATTCGCTTGGAATGTGTGGAACCAAATTAATGGTATTTCTGCAGTCCAGGATAGCTTAACTTCCAAAAAGCATAATGGCTGGGAAAAAAATTCTCCTACCGTCCACCACACCTAAATGATAAATTGTCATGACTCTTACCTTACCTACAAGTCTTCTTGTCATAACAAGGTACAGCTACCACAGCCTGGCAGTTGACATCATTCACTTGCCGAGTACTAGAGCAAATTATTCTTTGATTACTATAGAAAATTTCTAAAATAAATGATCTTTTTTTAAAAAGATTCTTTTAATACTTTTTTGTTTATTTGTATGATTCCAGTGTTAGAATTCTGTATCTTTGTGCTGTTTGTACATTGGTGTGGATAGTCCAGAGGATTTATGTTTCTCCGGGACTCTCCCAATTTCTTTTATCTTACTACTGCTCACAGATTTATCAGTGAACTGCAGGGTGTCCAGAGATAAGTCAGTTGAGTACAGAACTATGGTTTCAGTCCCTGGGGGTCGCTTCAGAGCTTTTTCTTATTTCAAGAGCATAATTATAAATATTTCAAAATTTTAAGCACCAGAAACAAATTGTCTTGGTTATGAATCACTAACAATATGTTCCTAATGTTTATCCATAGTTTTTGTAGATGCACTGAATTTTCTCGCATGGTTTGACTTTGAAATGGATGCTTTCCACTTAGATCTTATATTGCCATGGATCGGGCTTCCCTGATGGCGCAGTGGTTGAGAGTCCACCTGCTGATGCAGGGGACACGGGTTTGTGCCCCGGTTTGGGAAGATCCCACATGCCGCGGAGCGGCTGGGCCCGTGAGCCATGGCCGCTGAGCCTGCGCATCCAGAGCGTGTGCTCCGCAACGGGAGAGGCCGCAACGGTGAGAGGCCCGCGTACCGCAAAAAAAAAAAAAAAAAAAAAAAAAAAAAATTGCCATGGATTAAATAATTCATTAGTCTACTTGGCTTATGGGAAAATGCCATGAAGCAAAATGAAAACAGTTTTGAATCTCGTCCACTCCCTCATTTTTCTTTTCTTTTTTTGTGTCCTGGAGAAGCTTTTCTCAAAAGAAAGGAGACGAAAACATAACATAGATACAACTAAAATACAAGCTACAGGAAACGAAAGCATCCTTGATGGCTGGAAAGTCTCAGGCTGACCAAGGGTTTAAAAAAAATTCACATTCATAGTATGTATAGTCATCCTTACCCTCTAAAAGTCAGTGTCTGTATATTCATAGTGGTAGGAGAATTGCCTTTATTAAGAGAGGTATCAAAATGCATACAGGATCCTAAAGTAGGTGTGATGGTTTCTTCTTTCACTTGGAAATGAAATGAATAGGTTGTGCCTCCCAAATCTGGCACTCTCTTTGTGTACCTTCAATGAGTCAGCACTTAGCTCCGGCTTTAGGAATCACTAGGCTGACATCACTTGGCAATTTGGAGGTTGTGTGAAGTGAGCTGTTTCATCTCAGAGGAAGGTAGCTAAGGCAAATTTTTCCAGATGTCCACTGGCATCTGATTTTATACATGTGTGTACTTGCCGTTGTTGTGGTTTGTTTTCCTTTGGGGAGGGGGCACAGTGTGTGTTTATTCACCTCATATTTAGTACATACTTACTTTGTGCCAGGCAACGTCAACAAGGTTGGAGCTTGCCTTTAGAGAGCTTATTGGTCTAGGAGGTAAAATGATAATAGCCAATTACACTGTGTTTCCACAGGTACTACGATAGAGGGAAAATCAGTACTTAAAAACTGCTCCAGTTAACTGTATACTTTTGTTCTGTTAATGTATAGTAATGACTCGGGTAATTATGCTTTAACTTTTTCAATGTTTAATTCTTCCACCAGACTGGTGGCATTTTATGTTCCTCAAGCAGAGAAATTTCTGATGATGCTTCACTAGAGAAGATTTGCTTGATGTCTGGTTTTTAATCATGTACAGATGAATCCTATAGCAAGTGTAGTGTTGTTATACCTTATCACCAAGAGAATTCGTTAATTCAAAAATCTAAGTTTTAGGGCTTCCCTGGTGGCGCAGTGGTTGGGAGTCCGCCTGCCGATGCAGGGGACGCGGGTTCGCGCCCCGGTCCGGGAGGATCCCACGTGCCGCGGAGCGGCTGGGCCCGTGAGCCACGGCCGCTGAGCCTGTGCTCCGCAACGGGAGAGGCCACGAGGGTGGGGCCCGCGTACCGCAAAGAGAATAAAATATAAAATAAAAAAAAAAAAAATCTAAGTTTTAATCAGCTCACCCCTCCAACCCCTTCGATTTTTTTCCCTAGGACATTGCCTTCATGCCCCAGAGGTGCCAGGGTATGATCTTGTGCCTCTCCTTTTCCTGTTGCTATTGAGGAAATGAGCAACCAATAAAAACAGACTTTTTACTCAGCCCTTGTGTTTATTAATAAACATCTGAAAGTTTGTCAATTATCTCTAGACTGCTCGCTCTCTTTCTCTCTTTACTCTCTGGGTCTAAACTTCCTCCATACGCAGGGTGTTATTTCCTGACCAACACATGAGTTTTAAACATTGTCATTAAAGAAGAAAGATACCATGTGCACAGCAGGCAGGAAATGATGCCACACCCTTGCAGTTATGCTTTTCCATTTCCCCTGGAGACAAGGACTCGTTTGTGTTAGTGAGAGTGATGCAGTGTGTGTGGTGATCATGGATGCCTGTTTTTGTGCTCCAGGGGTGATTGCCCCCAAATACACGTGTATTGGACTTGGAGAATAGTAAGCCTTTTGAATATGACATTTGCTGAGAATGAAATCACTTAAATCTTCGCCCTTTTAAAACCATCTTCCCTGCCTTTTCAGTTCCTTCTTTCTCAACAAGATTTCTTGGTACTTAAAATATTTTCAGTAGTTAGCCTTAAAACAGATTCTGCATTCTCAGAGTTAATCCTATCACTGATGAAGGTAAATCTCACATCTCTTGAGGATAGATACTTTGTCTTCTAGCATCTTATTTCTGAGAGAACATAATTAGTTTGTACATTAACTGATAACTTAGTGACATGAAAGTTAATTCCCTTCCCTTGTATCTCCATCTCTTTTCCCAGGAGAAATGGGTCTACCTCAGAAAGGAAGAGCAACAGTCCACCTTTTTATTTATTTATTTAAAAAAAAATTTTTTTTGGCCACGCCGTGCGGTATGCAGGATCCTAGTTCCCCTTCCAAGGGTCGAACCTGCACCCGCTGCAGTGGAAGCTCGGAATCCTAACCACTGGACCGCCAGGGAGGTCCCATCTTTTTAATCCTATTCCTTGTTCTTCCCAAATGCAGCCCTTTGCCTCCTGTCTCTGGAACCCACAAGGTTCTGACCTTACCCTCCCCGCAAAACCTATCCAAGTCCAGCAGCTTCAAGGCCCAAATGAAGTTGCTCCTACTGCATGAATCCTTCTCTGCTCACTGCAAGCCTTAGCTTTTATTTCATTTACCACATCATTCACATGGTATATATACAGCCTTGCATGCACTGTTGTTTGACTTTTCATGTGGCTATTTATGTCTCTCCAACGAGACTGTAAGTGCTTTTAGTTATGCCGCCTTAATTTTCCTATAATGGTTAGCATAAAGTAAATATTCAATAAGTTTTAGTAGATATTCAATAAAGTAGATATTCAGTAAGTTTTAGAACGTTAGTTATGCCTCCTTGATTTTCCTATAATGGTTAGCATAAAGTAAATATTCAATAAGTTTTAGTAGATATTCAATGAAGTAGATATTCAGTAAGTTTTAGAACGTTAGTTATGCCTCCTTGATTTTCCTATAATGGTTAGCATAAAGTAGATATTCAATAAGTTATAAACTGTCCTTATAGTTTTAGACTATATGGATAGTCTGTCCTTAGTATCTCTCCGAACAAGCCCTGGGGAATAGGTCTTTGGGATCTGTTTCTTGCTAGGTCACTCTCAGATCAGCAGAGATAGCTTGTTTTGTTCTATCAGACTGGGGACAAATCTGGACAATCAGCTTCAGGGTGCAACCCTTTGGAACCAGTTGTATTTGAATCTATGGAGTGGAGGGAGGGTAAAAGATAATCACCTTTCTGTTGGCCCACCTGCCACTTTGTGGCTCCAGTCTACATGTCTGTATCCAACTTGCCATAACCAAGTTAAAGCACCATCTTTTAAACGAACAGATCACAATCTAGAGAATACCCCCGGGTCACACATTAACATATTGGAATGACGCCTGCTGTTTCACCATATGCAGCAAGTTTTCTCACTCCTTTCAGTGATAATAGAGTCATAACTAAGATTTAAAGTCTAAACCAGAGAAATAATTTGGGGGTTACAGTTCATAGAAAAAATATTGTACTTAATTGTTGAGGTTGTAGGAAAATAAGTACTCTCATATGCTGTTAGGGGGAGATGTATAAAGAAATCCAGCCTTTTCTTGTGGGGAGAGGAATTTGACATTGCAGGTTTACCTTGTTTGGCGCTACCCAAGCAATGTTGATTCTTCATAATGGTAGTCTTGAGACTAATTTTATATTACAGCACACTGTCTCTCTCTTATGAAAAGATAGTAAAGCAAGAGTTATGCTTGAAAACACTCCCTGTGTTCAACGGGTATAGCCATGATAAAATATAAAAGGAGGTACCAAAAATGCATACATGGACTCAAAAACAAGATAAACACTTCTGTGGAGCATAAATGGAATACTGAGTGGGGCTGAAGCAACAGCTGGGCTGTCATCCAAACGCAGGCAGTAGCGGCCAGGAGCTCAGCTCCTGCCAGTAAAGGAACTAAAAATGCACCAAGCAAGATAAGAGACCGGAGCCTGGTCACTGTTTGGAGCCAAAGGTCCTCACTCCCAAAAGGAAGCTAAAAAGAATGGCAATTAACTGGCCGCTGGAGCTGGTACTTCAGAGGAAACCGTGCATCTGGGGTGCCTCCCAACCAGGAACTGAGTCAGCCTGCCCATGTCTCCCTGACTGGAACTGTGAGATCCTGACATCACAGTAGAACATCAAAACACCATGACGAGCCCTAATGGTGGACTGGAGAGCTGGGTGCAGGAAACCACAAAAGAGTGCGCAAGAGAAAACAATCTCAGAACAAGCCTACCACCCAGAACACGTGAAGAAAATTATGTTAAGAAACTCTCTCAGCAAAACTGACAGTTGGAATATTGATACTCTCCACTTGAGATGAAACTAAGTTTTAAAACAAGCAGTGAAGTTAAAATAAATACATTTACTTTAAAAAGTTCAGAAAAGGGCTTCCCTGGTGGGGCAGTGGTTGAGAGTCCGCCTGCCGATGCAGGGGACACGGGTTCGTGCCCCGGTCCGGGAAGATCCCACATGCCGCGGAGCGGCTGGGCCCGTGAGCCATGGCCGCTGGGCCTGCGCATCCGGAGCCTGTGCTCCGCAACGGGAGAGGCCACAACAGCGAGAGGCCCGCGTACCAAAAAAAAAAAAAGTTCAAAAAAAATAAAATAAAAAGCAGAAAAAATAGATTTAGAGTGGTCAAAGAAATAACATTAAAAAGTAGGTAGATATGACATAAGATCAAATGGATATAAAAAATTTAGAGATCATGGAAATTAAAAAGCCACTGAACTTTAAAATATCAATAGGTAGAATAATGACACTGTACTCAGTTGTAGAAAGATGTAATGAATTAGATAAGAGTTCTGAGTTACCCAGAGGCCAGCACAGAGAGAGACAGGTATTAAAAAGCACAAACACACACCCGTGGAAGATCAGTTGAGAGACTCTAACGTACATCTAATAGGAATTGCAGAAAAAAATGGAAGAAATGATGAAGCAAGTTTTGAAGCAATTATTTAAGGAGATTTTGCTAAAGTTTTCCAAAATTGAAGAAAGTCAAATCCTTAGCTACAGATACCAAGCAGTGTTCATCTACATACACTTAAAATTAAAGTGAAACTATAGAAGATCTGGGGTTAAAGGTAAAATCTTCAAAGCTACCCTAGAGAATTATTAAGGGAGATACTTTAATCAAAAGGAAAAGGAACCCAGGGGCAAGATAAAGGATCTAAGAAAATTGGTGAGCACATGATAAATATGTAAATAATCACAAGCAACTACAGATTATTTTTTTTTAATTGTGTGTTTCAAAGGAAAGCTAAAACAAACTCTGGGAGCAACAAAACGGGATGGTTCAGCGGCTAGTTAAAACATGCTTGGAAGGGGAGGTAGGGATTCTGAAAAGCTTTAAGTGTATATGTTTTGAGAAATTATAGATAACCTTTATTACAGAAATTTAATCTTCACCTTCCCAACCAGCTGAAGCAGGATGGAAAACAGGAGATGTGGAAGATGTTATCAATGCAACAGAAAACAGGAAGAAGGAAGAAATGGTATATATAGAAATAAAAATATGGAGAGGGAGGCGCAAGAGGGAGGGGATATGGGGATATATGTATATGTATAGCTGATTCACTTTGTTATACAGCACACCATGGTAAAGCAATTATACTCCAATGAACATGTTAAAAAAATAAAATAAAAATTATGGAAATAAATCCAAATATCAGTAAATATCCCAATATGAGTGAGGTTAGCAAAATAATGTAATAGATTAAATTCAGTTGTAAGAGAAAGAGGTGATTAGTTTAGATTTTTTTAAAAATACATAAAACAGACACCTAAAAAAATAAAACAAAATCACAGACAAAGGTGCAAAATAGAGATTAAAGAAGGATATTTAAAAAACAGAAAAAAGCCAGTGGAGCTCTGTTAATATTAGACAGCATTTCTAAAATGCACTCTTTATCAAAACAAGGTATCTATTTAAATTTTAAAACATGCATAAATTCTTGTAACACCACGCAGGATACAAAAGAATCTCAACACCCCAAGGAATTCCCTGGTTCTGAACCTTTGCAGTGAACCTCTGGCAACCGCTGATCTGTTCTCTGGCCTGATTTGCAGAATGCCATGTAAAATCAGGCAGCATGTACTTTTTTGAGACTGGCACTGTCGTTGGAATGTTTTTAATAAATTGCCTAAATGCACATCGTCATTGGAATGTTTTTAATAAATTATAGCACATCCACACCATGTAATAATGTGGCCCTTAGAATGAAGTAGATCCCTATGTGCCGATGTGTTAAGGTCTCCAAGACATACTATGAGAGTGAAAAACTCAAGGTGCAAGAACAACTCATGTAGGAAGATCCCATGTGTTTATATGTCATGTTTCTGTAAATGCACAGATATAGATCTAGAAGAGTGCGCACCAAGCTTATCAGGGCTTCCTAAGGAACGGCAAGGGAGTAGGAAAGGTGAAGGGAGGATGCTCCCTTCTGTGCTTAATGTGTGTTTTTTAAAAAAGATTTATAATAGCAAAAAATAAAATGTTTAAGCATAACTTAACAATAAATGTCCAAAATCTATTTGGGGAAAGCTATGAAACACTCTTGGGAGACAGAAAATTAGATTGAACAAGTGGAAACACACACCATGGAGAGGAAGAATCAACACCATAAAGATGTCAGTGCTTCTTAAATTAATTTATAAATGTAATGTAATCCCAATAAAAATACCACCAAGTTGTTTTTTTTTTTTTCTGGATCTAGACTATAAAGTTGATTATAAAGTTCATTGTGAAAGACGAGCATGAATTTGAGCACTTGCAACACTCATGACTGATTCAGTTGTCTTTCTCCTGTGCTTGACCTGGAAGGGCACATCGCTCTTGGTATCTCTAACATATCTGACGTACAGCAGAGCCTCCACAATGGTTGACTTTTCCTGAGGCACACGCAGAACTACTCAGCACTTGTGTTCTACACATCCTACACCACCGCCATCGATGTCATTTATGTCTCCCTCATGTAACAGATAAGCTGGCCTTTATTTATGTTGCTCTATTTTTGTTATATCAAGCCGTTTCTCTGAAGCTAAGTGGTTTGGTTTGGTTTGGTTTGGTTTGAACCTCAGCCCTTTGGTGTCTCATTCATGCAAATGTGAAACTGTTTCAACATGGTACCACTGTTCCCTGCTGCTTCTCACCGCAGTCCTTTTCTGGAAACTGCCTAAATTAAGTAGATCTTAGTTTTACATTATAATAATGGGTGTTATGATTCTAACAAAGGGACTGAGAATCAAATAACCATCATCAAAGATAAACAATCAAAGATGTAGATGAACATTAATGATTTAAAACTGTGATGATTACTATTAAAAGGCCCTAAGTTTACATTGACCATGCGAGGTATTTCAATATGTGATCTAGAGTGTACATACTCTACTTAAAAATGCATCTCTTTGCTAGTATAAATGTGATAATTACAATTTAAAATATTTGATTTCTTTTCCTAGATCTGAGCAGCGTTTCAGGGCATAGTTTGGATGGGTTGCTTCCTTTTTTAAAGAAGTTTGAATTTTACTTCGTTTCTCTTGAAAGACATCCCCCTGTAGAAAGTAAAAGCAAGAACTTCAGTTGATTTCATTGACCTTAGAATTTTTTTTCAAAAACAGCTGTGGTGTTATCTCAAAATAATTTGCAAATGGGAATTCATGAATCCAACTTTAGTGAGCCCATTTCTCCAATCACTGCAACCCTTGTGTTTCTTTTCCAGAGATATTACCTAGATATTATGACAGACATGGAACAATTTTACATGTATATTTTTTATTCCTCTAGGAACTTTCACTGTAAAGTCTTGAGGAGCATTTTATATACTTATGTTACTGGATGTCAGCTGCTCCGTAGGACCTAGAGGATATTGGATCAAATTCCAGTCTGTGGCCTAAGTTCTGACGGACTCATAGAAGAATTAGGTTCTCATGGTCCCAGCTCCTGCTTCCATGGAAACAGTTTATAGATTTTTAGCATCCCAGGCAAACTCTCCTTGTCTGTTCAGTTTTGATCCAAGCATGAAATTTAGTCCTATTTTTGCTGTGATTTCCACAAAATTCATTCATAATAGGGGTGTATGTGTGCATTTAGCCGATTTTACCAAAGGTTTAGGGAAGAGTGAAAGGTATTTACATCTCAAAATAGAAATAATGAGTGTACACCCCAGCCTCCTACCATGTTGCTTGAGCTATTTCCTTCGATTCTAGCCCCTCTCTGCTCTGCTGACTCACTCCTCCTACCTCCAAGCCTGTTCATCCCAATACAGCGCGGGGTGGGGGTGGGGGGCGGTTAGCATCTTTGTTGCCTGGCTTCACCTGACCTTTGCCCTCAGTGACTCACCTCCTTCTATATCCCTATCTTCCTCATTCCCAAACTGAGATGTTTTCTTGAAAGTAGATGATTTCGTTCAAGAATTATTCTCATGGAGGACTTCCCTGGTGGTCCAGTGGTTAAGACTTCGCCTTCCAATGCAGGGGCTGTGGGTTTGACACCTGGTTGGGGAGCTAAGATCCCACATGCCTCAGTGGCCAAAAAACCAAAACATAAAACAGAAGCAATATTGTAACAAATTCAATAAAGACTTAAAAAATGGTCCACATCAAAAAAAAAAATTTTTTTTTAAAGAATTATTCTCGTATCTGCTTTTAGGAGAGTAACGTTCTCACCTTGCTATATTGTGGATCAGATTCTCTTGTTCATCTTGCTTTTTAAATTTTTTTCTCTTCCCCCTACCCTCATTTCTTTCCCCTCTTTCTCGCCCTCCCCCTATATAAAGACTCTGTGTATCTCTAGTCTCAATGCTTTTTCGTCCAAAGGCAGTCTGAGGGCTGTCCCTAGAAGAAAAGGATGGGATTCCTCGTCATAATGACATGTGTGTGTATGAGCTGGTGGTGATGGTCTGAGCCTCGATGGTTTGTAGGATGGGATGTGGGCGGCGGCTTTCTCCCTGGTCTTACCCCAAGCATTCTCCTTTAGCCCTGCACCGGCAGCCTGGAACCCTACCATTATGCCTTTGCAATTTGTTTTGCAGCCTTTCCTTAAGGCTTGTTTTGTACTTTAATCTTTAAATTTCTGGGTAAAGGCAAAAAGAAGTGAGGTATAGGTTTAATTAGACAAGCTTCTCAAAAGAGCAGAAAAGGTGAAGCAGAAACTTTCAAGTTCTTACAAGCTGCTATTTACAGATATCCCCCAGAAACACCCTTTACCCTTTTCTTTTTTTAAAAGAAACCTATCTGCCTTATTTTTTTCTGTCTTCTTTCTCTTTTTTACTCTACCTTTGAAAATATTGATGTTTCTCCCAATTCTTCTCAGTGTTGCAAAGTTTCTATTAACCATGGAAGATAACTTCCTTCCTCTCTCCTGTGGCTATTTCACTGTTTAAGTCCTCACACTCTTTACTGTTGGACTCCGTAACCTGCCCTCTTCCTTTTCGTAGTCCTGGATAGACAACCGGCCATCACATTCTTTGGGACTTCAACTATGAGCTGTGTCTCTGCTGGAGTCTTCTTAGGATGTGTTCTTTTGGCAGCATGAGCAGCAATTGTTCGTGGTGACTAAATTCCAGCATCTTTTTCTACTCTGTGCCCATTTCTGAGTAGTTAACAGCTTCTGGAAAATAGAGCACTGTCTCTACCTTCCTGGGATTTAAATAGACACATTTTAAAAATTACATCTTTGTGAAGATTGAAAGAAATATGACATCAGAAGGCGGAGAGGAACTTCTGGAGATTGTCTACGTGTTCCCCTCCTACGTTGGGCTCTTCTCTTAAAGCCATCGTAGCAGAAACTCGGAGGAATGCGGAGACTATCTGGAATGGTGGAAATATACTAGTCTGCTCTGCTGTTTCCTAGCTACGTGAACGTGGGCAAATGATTGAACTTCTCCGAACTTTAGTTGGGTTCTTCTGTAGAATGGGGAGAAGATGACCTACCTCTCTAGCGTGGCAGATGCGAGCCAGTCAGGTACCTTTGTGCAGAATATAAAAAGACATCCCATGAGGGTGAACAACTGACCGAGGGGGGCAGAAGCAGGATTTCAGCCCACACTTGCCCCTCAGCTGGGCACCCTGGTGCAGGACATAACCTGAAATCCTCTGTAGCAGCCAAGCTCCAGAGGTTTATCGTCTTTCCCCATGAGGAGCAAGCCTGGAGAAGGGCTGGGCAGGGGGCAGTAATGGGGCCACCTGGTTGCTTGGCAGGGACGTAGCACCTCCAGAAGGTGCCTGCCTTTTTACCTTCTAGCTCGTCTCTATTTTCATCACACCATTAACAATGTCATATTAACATACTAGCTCAAAGGTGTCACTCTTGGAGAAGGTGCTGGGGAAGCATTTCTTTCCATGCTGGTCTCTAGCCCCTACCTTATGCCTACTTCACAGATTATTGGGGGCATTAAATGAGACCACGAATGAGAAAACATCTAGAATATGGCCCCAAACACTGACTTTCTTACTTTTTCTCTTTGATATTTCTTCAGGATAATCCGGCATCTGTCAAGACTTTCTCTTACTATTCTCTTACTATTTACTACCAAGGTAGAGTGCTTGACCTCCAAGAAATATAAAGGATGCCCCATTGAGATGAGATTAAAATGAAAGCTTTATGTTTATTTTAAACTTAAAGGAAAAATAATTAAGTTTTCTAATATTTGACATATGGATTGGCAATACTTTATGGGTATAATTATAAGTAGACATATATATGCCCACAAACGTGGGCATGTTTAACATCAGGTAAGTGATTAAAATGTTTGAAGGCATTCTCAAACATTCTCACACCTCTGTAGCCATTGAACCCTCTGAATGCAATTACATTTGTTTTTCTTCCCTGCCTTCTTTTGATTTACATAGTAAGTAGTAGCCCCCTGCTATATCTTTTAGGCTGGAGCCTTTATAAATCTTTATAAATGAAACTTCCTCTCTTCCCCTAACCTCATTCTTTCATTGTTATCTGCATAGGATATGGGGAGAGAAAAGCTTTTCCCTAAAATATGTATAATTTATATAAGGTAATTTGTTACTTAGGATAAAGTCAAATTGAGATCTTTTTGGTTTAATCCTAGAAATTCAATAAAATAAAATAAGAATGTGGGCTCTGGGTCCAGGTGGCCTGGGCTTGATAACATTAAGCAAGTTACTTAACCTTTCTGTGGCTTAGTCTCCTCATCTGTGAAATTGGGATAAAAGGAGTGCCTGCCTTATCAGGTGAAGGTGACAATTAAAATAATTAATACCCATGACATTATTGGAACAGGATTGCATATTAAATACAACAGAAAGTTTGTTGCTGTCATCACTATAATCACCATCCTTATCTTCATCCCTAGGAGACGTGTGGTCTACACCCAGACCTATGCAACTCTGAATTGGAAGGACTAGTGTCAGTTCTAGATTCACTCACTTTCTCAGCAAATACTGATGGTCTCCTATGTATCGGACACTCAACTAAGGGTTGGGTGCTCCGCTGCATTGTCAAACCTTGTAAATACTTTTCTCTATGGGGCTTTATCTCCCATGTCACCAGGTTATGGTCATATTCTCATGCCATAGCAGTCTACTTTGTAATAGAGTCAGTTTCTACTTCTAGAATCAACATAAAGAGCTTTGCTGTTGCAAAATCATGATACTCTATGGATTTTCAGCCATTTGACCTAATAAGGTACAAATAGACTTCCCCTGCATTATCAATTCCATGTTATTACCATCAATTTCTTGGTTATTATTCTTTCTCTGAACTGTTTGCTTATTGTCCAGATGATTCCACTTACGTGTACTTCTTCCTGGGGATGATTCCTCCAGGTTGATTCAAGGAGTATTTTGCCTCATCCTCCCTCATCTTCAGAAAGAATGTGTTCTCTCTTACCCAAACTGCAATCTTATGAGACTGCTGGACATTCTTAGGGCTTAATATTCTTTTCAACAAATTGAAGCATTGGTAGAGGGATAGAAGTTGATGTAATATTTTGTGTGAAAAGCAGCAAGTTTAGACATAACTATTTTACTATCGAACATTTCTGTATTTTTTCATCTCTGTCTGAAGAAATAGTTTTTACAAAAGCTTAGTAAATTCCCATTTTATTAAAGCCATTCACGTTCATCTACGCATGTCTAAGATATGGATAGAAAGAAAAGAGGATACAATAAAGACGGGAATTTCTCCCGTATTTCCTCCTTTTAATGCTTCTCGTACAGAAACTAATATCAGTCTTGGGAGCCATCCAATTCAAGACTGAGTCTGATAAGAAGATGTATTTCCCAGACCAATGACTGATTCTCCCAGGCTTCAGTGAGAGAAGAAATGCAAATTTTTTTAAATACATGAATGTTCTTTAACTATTTATTTTGTTGTGAATCGTTCTGTGTCCTAAAAAACTGCTGCGTTTTGTGTCCTGAGTTAGACATGGTGAACAAAGATATATTGATACAATTCATTTTTCCAACATGTGGGCTAAGAATAAAAATCTCGGTGCTGGAATTGAACATTGTATTCTCCAGGCAAAGGAAATGGACATTTATTGGATGGTATTGCTGCTTTCTTCGCACTAATGACATTATGAAAGCTCTTTGAGTAATATAATTTGAAAATATTCTTTCTTTGTTTCAGGTCATGCAAGACAAGATAATCTGCCTTCCAAAAAGAGTGCAGGCTTCTCAGAACCAGTCTTCCGTTTCGAATGTCTCTCAAGCAGTGGCCAGTACCACCCCACTGCCTCCACCGAAACCGTCTCCCACTAACCCAGTCACTGTGGAAATGAAAGGACTGAAGACGGATTTGGACCTTCAGCAGTACAGCTTCATTAACCAGATGTGCTATGAGCGAGCCCTCCACTGGTACGCCAAGTATTTCCCTTACCTTGTCCTCATCCATACCCTGGTCTTCATGCTCTGTAGCAACTTTTGGTTCAAATTCCCTGGTTCCAGCTCCAAAATAGAACATTTCATCTCGATCCTGGGGAAGTGTTTTGACTCTCCCTGGACCACACGGGCTTTATCTGAAGTGTCTGGGGAGGACTCAGAAGAAAAGGACAACAGGAAGAACGTGAGCAGGTCCAACGCCACTCCGTCTGGTCCGGAAGGCGGCCTGGTCAACTCTCAGTCTTTAAAGTCAATTCCTGAGAAGTTTGTGGTTGACAAATCCACTGCAGGGGCTCTAGATAAGAAGGAGGGTGAGCAAGCGAAGGCTTTATTTGAGAAGGTGAAGAAGTTCAGGCTGCATGTAGAAGAAGGTGATATATTATACGCCATGTATGTTCGTCAGACTGTACTTAAGGTTATAAAATTCCTAATCATCATTGCATATAATAGCGCCCTGGTTTCCAAAGTCCAATTTACAGTGGACTGCAATGTTGACATTCAGGACATGACTGGATATAAGAACTTTTCCTGCAATCACACCATGGCACACTTGTTCTCGAAACTCTCCTTTTGCTACTTGTGCTTTGTAAGTATCTACGGATTGACGTGCCTTTATACCTTATACTGGCTGTTCTACCGTTCTCTGAGGGAGTACTCTTTTGAGTACGTCCGGCAGGAAACTGGAATTGATGATATTCCAGACGTGAAAAATGACTTTGCTTTTATGCTTCATATGATAGATCAGTACGACCCTCTGTATTCCAAGAGATTTGCAGTGTTCCTATCTGAAGTGAGTGAAAACAAATTAAAGCAGCTGAACTTAAACAACGAGTGGACTCCGGATAAACTGAGGCAGAAGCTGCAGACGAATGCCCATAACCGCCTGGAATTGCCTCTCATCATGCTCTCTGGCCTTCCAGACACTGTTTTTGAAATCACGGAGTTGCAGTCTCTAAAACTTGAAATCATTAAGAATGTCATGATACCAGCCACCATCGCACAGCTAGACAATCTCCAGGAGCTCTCTCTGCACCAGTGCTCGGTCAAAATCCACAGCGCGGCGCTCTCCTTCCTGAAGGAGAACCTCAAGGTCTTGAGCGTCAAGTTTGATGATATGAGGGAGCTGCCCCCCTGGATGTATGGCCTCCGGAACCTGGAGGAGCTCTACCTGGTTGGCTCTCTAAGTCACGATATTTCCAAAAATATCACCCTTGAGTCTCTGCGGGATCTCAAAAGCCTTAAAATTCTCTCTATCAAAAGCAACGTTTCCAAAATCCCACAGGCAGTGGTTGACGTTTCCAGCCATCTCCAGAAGATGTGCATACACAACGATGGCACCAAGCTGGTGATGCTTAACAATCTGAAGAAGATGACCAACCTGACAGAGCTGGAGCTGGTCCACTGTGACCTGGAGCGCATTCCTCACGCCGTGTTCAGCCTGCTGAGCCTCCAGGAATTGGACCTCAAGGAAAATAATCTGAAGTCTATAGAGGAGATCGTTAGCTTCCAGCACTTGAGAAAGTTGACAGTGCTAAAACTGTGGCATAACAGCATCACCTACATCCCAGAGCACATAAAGAAACTCACCAGCCTGGAGCGCCTCTTCTTTAGTCACAATAAAATAGAGGTGCTGCCTTCCCACCTCTTCCTATGCAACAAGATCCGATACCTGGACTTGTCCTACAACGACATTAGATTTATCCCGCCTGAGATCGGAGTTCTACAAAGTTTACAGTATTTTTCCATCACTTGTAACAAAGTGGAGAGCCTTCCAGATGAACTCTATTTCTGTAAGAAACTCAAAACTCTGAAGATTGGGAAAAACAGCCTATCAGTACTTTCACCAAAAATTGGAAATTTACTATTTCTCTCCTATTTAGATGTCAAAGGCAATCACTTTGAAATCCTCCCTCCCGAACTGGGCGACTGTCGGGCTCTGAAGCGAGCTGGCTTAGTTGTAGAAGATGCTCTGTTTGAAACCCTGCCTTCTGATGTCCGGGAGCAAATGAAAACAGAATAACTTATTTTTGTTTAAAGTTTGACTGAAACATGCTTCTACCAAATACAGTATAAATAATTAGGTAGTCTTAATGCCTTTCCTATTTTATTATTTTTTTCTTTTTCACACAAAACAAAATGTACACAAAGACTGAGTAAGGAGTATGTATTTTTAATAAAAAGTTAATTGTATTTTTTCAATATTAATATTTTAAAGTTTTATTTGTCCTGGAACCTAATGTATCTATTACTGTTTTCTACTGACAGAAACAGATGGTTCCGTCTGTTTTTTTGTTTTGGTTGTTTTGTTTGTTTTGGTTTTTCAGTTCATTCTTGTGAAGGGAAGGGAACTTTAAGTTGCATGCTTTTGGTGTTTTTTAAATCCATGAAGATATTTTGCCAAGGTCATTTTTAGCTTGTTTACACCTGTACAGGGTCCTTATTTTTGTTTTCATTGTATGTGTACCAAGGAATCTGTGCTAGTTATTTTAATTCCAGCTGCCTTCTCCATTGGCCAAGTATTTCATTCTATAGAAAACACTTCTCTGGAGTGTAAACTCACATAAGGGCATTGTCATAGACTATTATTTGCGAAATTTCCCCTTGCCTCCAACAGAACCCTAAATTCTATTCTTTCACATACCTGACAGTTATTTATCCTTAGGCAAGGATTTTGTAAGTGAGTAAAGACAATAATCTCCCGTGGTCAGCTTGCTTGAATTGGTCGTTTATAATTTAACTGATTTACATTTTTACCAACATTTAAAAAATATCACTGAAAAGGAAATACAGAGGTTCTTCCCATTTACTATCAATATTGTATGTAGTACTGGTGAACAACCTTAGAAATGCTAATTTATTTTAATTAAAATAGGTAATTAAATTTAAAAATCAGAAGCCTGTTTGTTAGTAACTTAATCATCTTTGATATCTTGATATGGGAATACATCCGATGGAAGAAAAAAACATGTGCTACTAAGGCACTCTGCTAAAGAGCTGATGCACTCCAGGTAGGCACACTGGTTCCTCTGGGTAGTGTGGAAGTGGGGATCTCTATTCAAATTCTGCCTGTTACACGAAATAATCCACGTATATGTACGTATATAAATCTATCTCCCTCAAGCCTGTCCTTGCTGCAAATGCTCGTGATGCAAGCACAGAAAGTCTGCTCTCTTTGGCTTAAAAAAAAGCATCTCATCTAAAATGGTTCTGTTCCTTTTTTCTTTCTTTTTTAAGTGTGAATAAATTGCTAAGTAGATAGAAATAATTTTTGCCTGGTGGTTAGCCAAGTTTTATTTATCTCTGTACTTAAACATCCAACATAGTATGGGTCTTGGGCACAAGTTTTCACTGACTATTAAGCTGTATAGAACAGGAAAATGAAAGCACTATTTGTGCCCTCAATCCAGGACCAGTGCTACCTATCATGGGAATTTTGTTTTATGCTCCAAATTCACACTGTTTTCGGAACCCTAGTCTGACCTAAGGAAGTTTTGTGACTTAACGAAGAAAAATAGAAAGATGGTTTGGGGTTTCAAGATGCTGCTTTTAAAATCTACCCCTTGATCCTGGTGACTTTGTTTAATGCTACTTTGAGTCATACATGGAACACAGCTATGGGAACTACTCAGCAGATATATGTACCTCAACTGTGTTTTAAATGTTATGATACTTCGTGGGGTAAAGGATTTGGGGAAGAGATGCTTTTCATTTATTTAATAATTGAATCATGTAGACCAAAATGCTTTGCTGTCTCTGCTCTGTGTTTAAGTGTTACAATGGTGATTTTGTATAGCTGGTTTATTTTGCCCTGGAATTGAAACAAAATGTTTAAAATAGTAACATGGTTATATTTCTTGTAGGATAAAATATTCAATTCTAGAATGTTGTTAGGATCCTGATTATGAACGATGTGTTATATTTAGAAACATAGCGCTACCTGTTTTAAACAAACAAACAAACCTGGAAGGTTGTCCATGGCTGAGCATGACCCTGTTGCAAGGTGAGCTTTGATAACTACTGGTAAAACACTAGGTGCACTATTTTTCTGGATAAAATTTATAGTTGTTTTCTGTATCCCCCTTAAAAGGGACCTATTCAGGTTAAAAATCATATTTATGCTGAAATCTTTATCTGGTGTTAACGCATAATCTCATATGTGTTCATAACTGAAGTAACTAATAATTAGTCTTTGTGACAATTTGCTCAAAATGCCAAAAGAATTTGATTCGCTTTCTTAATGATTTCACAGGCTGACCCCTAACCTAAGTTCTAAATAACATCCAGTAAATCAGTATAGTTCTATGACTTTATGGTTTAACTAGGAAGGAAAATTCATAGATGTTTCTGTTAGATTTTATAAAAATTCAAAATGTTCAAACTTCATCTTGAGTCTAAATTTTCTGACCCTGACCCTTTTTAATATTGTATATTTTTGTTCACATTCTTAAGTGAAAAGCATTAAATTACTCTTTAGCCTTTAACTGGGAAACTCAGGTAAATGAACTGCTGACTTTTCTAAAGTTCTTTAATGAATCAACTCAGTGTTAAAAGGGGTATTAACCCAATCCTTTTCGTATTTTTACAAGTGCTCTTGCTAAAAAGGAACAACTAGCTCTATTTCTCCAACTTCTGTAAGACTCATGGGAAACAGCTTATGTAAATATAAAAGCATCATATGTACTCTTAAATCCTACGGCTATTGGACACCCATAGTGAGTATGCTTTTTGGTCAGTTTTAATGGTTAAGTGTAGAACAGACAGTTGTCCGGAGATGGTCTGGTTGAAACAGAGCATCTAAGTATATCCCAGTGGAACTCACCTAAGAAGACCACATCTCAGAAAACTAGTTCTATGTTGGGTTTTCACTTTGTTTTGTTTTTAATACAACACTTTTAATATAAATGTTCTTGATACAGTGAAACCTGTTATTTACACTGGTAATTTTCTGATTGTTCATTCACCCACCTTTCTCTGCCTTAGGTTTCCAATGTAGCTATTGTAATGCGTTCTAACAATTTCCATGGCATCCTGTGTGCAGGCACTGCTTTTTCAGAAAGGCTCGGGACATGAGCCTGCTGTGAATACTTTGGTCATTTAGAGGTGCCTCCTTATCTCCCTCTGAAGCCATCTTTATAGAGAGGGGCTTAAGCAACCTGGAATCTTCCTTGGGTTACTTGGGATGAAGAAAGTCCACATTTCTGCAATATGCTATCTTATGATTTCTGTTATAAGAAAGAGAAGAAAAAATCTTTACATCTCTTGTTATCATTTCCCCCAAGGGTTTTGCTGTTGTTTATGTTCCTAATTCTAAGAAAAGTCCATTTTTTAAGGCGTATTTTACTCTCTAATCTAATTTCATACCAAACACCTGATCAGTAGTAATGATATATTTACTAAAACAGTGAACACTCATGATCCATCTTTATGAAAACTGTCAGCAATATGCAGTAGTGAATAGATAAGATAAACCTCAAAACAATTTCCATTTGTGTTTAGAGACTAAAGTAAGATTCAATTTACATTCTCCTATAAATCCTGAATGTGATAATGCCATGCAAGCAATTCACATATTTGGTAGGATCTCAAGAACTCAGGGTACGTAGGGTTCCATAGCAAAACAGCACAGTTATTAGTGAGGGGAATGCCTCAAGGGTCGGTAAGACTTTCTCACTTTTTTTCTTGTCTATTCAGATACATTGTAAGAAAGCCTGGACAGTCTCGACCAGACGTGCCATTGATTTTTCAGATTTAGGCCTCAGTGACATGCTTCTAACACAATTACATCCTTCCAAACTAGCTGTCCACTCTTGCTCCATCTTCCCAGAGCCTTTCACTGATAAAGGTAACATCCTTGAATTCCTTTTGGGGTGAGGGAAGAGGGTCTCCTCCCACCCCAAGGAGGTATATATAAAAAGGGGTATATAACTTCGAACAACTTAATTTCTCGGCCATGTTAAATAACAGCCCCTATGTGTGGTTTCGGATGTGGAATACATTTGCTTTCTGCTGAATACCATTCCCTCTCCCATACGATTCTGCCTGTTTAATGAACATTTTTACTAGGGTTGAAACTCAATGCCTTACATGGTCACTTAGTTTTCCTTCTGCTGCTTGTTTTCTCTCGCTTTATGTGTTCAGATTGTGTCAAATGCTGGCAAAACCTCTAAGACTGTCAAGAAAATGCTTGAAAGTTGATTTGTCACAGTGTAAACTCATGATACAATGTCTTAAGGTTATTTGGCTATGTAGGACATAGGAACAGAAAATAAAGTCATTTTTGTAATTTAAAATTGAGATTGGTCCCTTTCTTATTCATTTGTAGAAATCATGTTTCTCTTTTGGATTTCTCTTGTATTTTTGCATATTCTGTTATTAAGGCTTCCTGTACTCTGCAGGAAATAGGCTGCATGCATTCTTTCACTTTGTATTTAGCTAGTTTCTGCAATTGTGACTAATTATTTCCTTCCTTAATTCTCTGTACTGCATCTCCCCAAGGTGCCCCTGGAGTTTCATTTGGGTAATTAGTGCCTGACTGTGTAATCTGGAGCGCAGTTTCTGTGCGTTTGCCAGATCACATTGTACCATGGCTGTCCAGCCCAGCTTTCGGTAAATACTTTTATGGTAATGATTGTCATTAAAGAAATCAGAATGGTTCTGTACAACCAGAAGGCCTCCCCTAGTTAAACACATACACCCCAGGCTTAGGGAAGCCCTTTATAAGAAAACTTTATGTACCACTTATGCATAAGAAAATTGTGATGGGTAAATTTCGAAGCTAAATTGTCACTTTACATATTTTTCCATAGTTATTTATGACTCAGTTATTTTACTGATAATCCTTTGGAGAAGAACTGTTGAGATGAGGAAAGATTGTGAGTGTGGTGAGAGAGGCCTTGCGAATGTGTGTATCAGAGTATGTGAGAGCTCTGGAGAAACTATGGAGACAAGAACTGAGATGGGCAGCAGATTAGAGACATCTGGTGATTTCAGTGTACTATGCACATAAGAAAAAGTCTCTTGTCCACTGCCACCTTCCACTGCCCCATCTTCCAGTCCTTTCATTTGTACAGAATATTGAGATAAACACTGAAATTAACTAGATTGATTCAGTTGTTCGTTATTGTTGCCTAGCAAGATATAAGATAAGCACTTTGATTTGGATGGAGAAGTATATGAAGAGAGTAGTCACTAAAACCAATTTTAGACTCAGTGGGCTACTTAAATAGCCATAGCATAAGGCGTGCGTATTTCTGAATGTACATTTGAATGTCATCCTAAATATCCAAGTAGGAAAAAGTGAAAAGCTCTTCATAAGCTACATTATTTTTGTGTGTAAATCTTTGAATACAGGCTATACTTTAGATTTCATATTTAAACATTTTTGAACAAAGCAAGGTACAAGTAAACATTTATGTGATCAGGCATACCATAAGTGATGAAGTATTTTCAGAGTTTGGAGATTTTGCATGAAAAACACAACATTAGGCAAAGATTTGATTACCAAACATCTGAACGGAAATGACCATTCTGATTATTTTGATTCAGGGATTCTTCTTTTGTAAAGTTTGGGAACAATTAGAAGATGGACTTTATTTTTTTAAACACTTAAGGAATTAATTTTTTTAATTGAAGAATAGTTAATATACAATGTTGTGATAGTTTCAGGTATATAGCAAAGTGATTCAGATATACAGATATAAATATATACAGATATATTCTTTTTCAGATTCTTTTATGTTATAGGTTATTACAAGATATTGAATATAATTCTCTGTGCTATACAGTAGGTCCTTGTTGTGGAATTAATTTTATTTCAACTCAGGTTACATTTAGACAGCACCATTAAAAAAATATTTAGTTCCATTCTTATTAGTTTCATGTAATACAGATCTTGGGGAAAGTGACACAAAGAGGCAACATGCAAGTTTTGCATTTTATATCTCCTCCATAGTTCTTCTAAGAAAAAAAAATCAACTATTCAGCAGAGATTTTGGTATAGGAAAAAATTGCATTTCTTCAATCTGAATTACGAGGTTCTTGGGATTCCATTTTAATTTCACATAGATTATGTGGAATAATTTTGTTAAAATCATACTCTAGGGGCTTCCCTGGTGGCGCAGTGGTTGAGAGTCCGCCTGCTGATGCAGGGGACATGTGTTAATGCCCCGATGCGGGAAGATCCCACATGCCGCGGAGCGGCTGGGCCCGTGAGCCATGGCCGCTGAGCCTGTGCGTCCGGAGCCTGTGCTCCGCAACAGGAGAGGCCACAACAGTGAGAGGCCCGCATACCGCAAAAAAAAAAAAAAAAAAAAAATACTCTAAGTAACATTTGAACAGCTTTCAACATCTCAGGCTGATTCAGTCCAAGTATAGATAAAATCAATGCAAAATGTGAAGCTACAATCATTGTAAGTTTGAGAAATAAATGTCCACAAGTTTATGAAATAGTTGATGTGTTCCATTTATGCCCATTGAGTTGTATGTATAAATTATATTTCTTAATGATTTAAATTGCTTTATGAAAAATACTTTAATGTAGCCAATCTCAACAAAAACCTGAGGCCATGTACATTAATGACCTCTAAGTGGTGTTAAAGAAAAAATTAATCTGATACTTGTTAGAATGGTAAGGAAGACTTTATTCAGGACTTATTATTTATTCAGGGTTTCTTCTTAATTCTCCCCAGGTTCTAGCCTCTGGTGATGCAACTTGCGTATTTTCTTGGGAGTCACATTCTAAGCCTTAACAGTATCAGCAGGCTAACAGGTTTAGTTGTTTTATGCATCCAGAAACAAAGACAGGATGTTGACTGCCCTAACTTTAGTATTTTTCCCCTTTGCTTTTTTTTTAATTGAAGTATAGTTGATTTACGTTGTAGTGTTAGCTTCATGTGTACAGGAAAGTACTTCATATATATATATATATATATATATATATATATATATATAATTTTAAGATTATTTTCCATTCTAGGTTATTACGAGAAGTGAGGAAGTGTTTAAAATGAGTTTCTGCTTGTGAAATTGAAAACTAGAGATTCAGCTTCAGTCAAAACTACTCAGTCAAAACATTTAGCTACATAAATAGTTTAAGTCCAGATAACCTCTTAAAGAAACTGAATTGGTTTCAAATGGGAAATATGAAAAATGTCAGAGGGATTAAATACCTGATTTATATTACATAAGGCTTTTGTTTGTTGTGGGGTAGTATGGGGAGTAGAGGTGTGAGTCAACGGGGAACCTCCTGATAAAGGATGCTCAGTGCACTTTCTAAACTTCAGGCTGATTTGTTGCCCTTCAGTTCTACCAACAATGTGAAAACAATCAAAGCTCAAGTATGGAAAACTAACTAGACCATTATTTTCATATAACTTTTCCTAACTCAGAAACTGATATAATAAAACAAATAAAAATAATTTTTTAAAAAGACACTACTCGTGACTATTGAGAGCTTTAATTATAAATCTGATCAAGAACTTGCATCAGGGGATAGATGGAGGAAGGGATAACTTGGGAGATTGGGGTTGACATATACACACTGTTATATATAAAATAGATAACTAATAAGAACCTACTGTACAGCACAGGGAACTCAACTCAGTACTCTGTAATGACCTATATGGGAAAAGAATCTAAATAAAAGAGTGGATATATGTATACGTATAACTGAGTCACTTTGCTGTACACTTGAAACTAACACAACATTGTAAATCAACTATACTCCAATAAAAACTAAAAAAAAAAAAAGAACTTGCATCAAAAATGCCTGAAAGTTGACTCTAAAACCTTGTAGTAAATGCTTGTAAGACAGAAGTTGCATTCTAGGTTGTTTTAAAATGTTTAGACTCATACACATTTTTTTCTTATGTGTACAGGGAGGAAACAATCATTATGCAAAAATGTATCTAGGACTCTATAAATGCTTTAAATAGACCTGACAATAAAGGAGTTATACTTTACCTATGTACTTTAATCGATTAGCCAGGGACCCACTGAGTGTTAGACATTCATAGAAATGCCCCTTCTACCTTCAACTCTGTCCATCCAAATCTAATTTTGGCTCTACTTATACTAAGATCACTGAGACTTTTTAAAAGAATTTTAAGGCTTATTTAGAATTTCTCTTAACACTTTCTACATGCCTCATTATCTAGGGCCCTTATCACTTGTACTATGGTTATTTTAGGACTTATCATATCTCTCCTTCCAGAGTTGGTGTTCCAATGATTGTGGAAACCAAGACTTAATTTATCTTTGTATTTTTCTAAAGTGCTTCCCATTGTGACTTCTATGAGATGGACCTTGAAAAGATATTGCTGAATGAATCAAGAGGCCTAACTTGCATTAGCTGAGGACCTTGGAGCTATAAAGGGCTATCACTCCTGTTCAAACTGGTTCTCGAATGTATTATTTTCCCAGAGCTGCCGTGACAAACTACCACATACTGGGTGGCTTAAACAAACAAAATTATTGTCTCACAGTTCTAGATCAAAGTGAAAGCAGGGTTGGTTCCTTCTGAGGGCTGTGAGGGAGAATCTGTTCCATAAGTCTATGGTTTGTTGGCAATCTTTGGTAACCGTTGGCTGATAGATGCAGCACCCAATCTCTACCTTCATCTTCATATGGCGTTATCTCTGTGTGTGTTGTCTCTGTGTCCAAACTTCTCCTTTTTATAAGGATACAGAATATTGGATCAGAGCTCACCCTGATGCTGCCATCTTAAGTCGATAGTCTGCAAATACCTTATTTCCAAATAAGTTCACATTCACAGGTACCGGGAGTTAGGACTTCATCTTTTGGGGGGACACAATTCAGTTCATAACACTGAACGAGACAATTCTCTTTCTTGATAAAGCTATTAAATTCCAGGTTTCTTAGAAACACAGAATTTGGAGCCCTTGGTTAGTCCAGAGGTTTTCAAATAGTATTCCAAGAAGCTCTAACTCTTCCACAAAGTAGCCACTCCCAGATCTCTATCTCAGGAGGACTTGGGGACCACATAGGGCTCCTGGTTTCATATCTGTACCAATTACTATTGCCTTGTAACAAACCACCCCAAAACTTAATAGGGTGAAACAATTATTTTATTACACTCCCAGATTCTGTGGATAGGGAATTCGGAAAGGGCACAGCAAAGGCAGCTTATCTCTGCTCCATGATGTCTGGGACCTCAGTTGGGAAGACTCGGTGACTGGAAGCTAGAATCTTCTGGAGACATCTTCACTCCCATGTCTGGCATTTGATTCTCGCTGTTGGCTGGAACCTCAGATGGGCCTCTCCATATGGCCTGGGCTTCCTCACAGGATGTCAGCTTCAGGGTAGTCAGAGATCTTAGATGATAGCTTAGGGTTCCGAGGCGACTATTCCAACAGCCAGAAAGTACACTGCCTCACACTTTATGATATCACTTCTGCCATTGGTTGAAATAGCCATAAATCTTGTCCAGTTCAAGGGCAGAGGAGAGGGGACACGGACCCCCACCTTTCAATGGGAGGAGTGTCCGTGTCACATTGTAAGAAGCATATGTGGAGCCGGAGATAGTGTTGAGGCACCTGTGAAAAATATCATCTGTCACACTATATACACCATCCTCTTCAACCACTGGGCAGCACCTCTCCATAACTGATGTTCACGAGCAATTGTAGCTAAGAAACACAAAATCCATAAAGGCCAAGTACACTCACAAACTTCATACAATCTTTCAGCATATCTGGTGATTACTGTAAAAAACCAGAGAATTGAGAAAGCTAGTCTTTTCTTCACTCCTTTTGTTCCTAATTTCTTTGGGCAAGCTGGGAGAGCCTGGTAGAATAACTATTATGAAATAACTGGAAGAAAGCCATCATATCATTTTATTGAATCACATCTTAAAAATCGTCAACTTTTTGACAGGGTATAAGTAAGGTGCTTTCAGAAATTTTATTTGATTATCATATGTTTCTCCCAGTGTTAGCCAAAATTTCCTCAGTTGCTCAGGGATGCATGTGGACACAAACATGCATACACCCTGGGTCTGTTACTTACACAGATTAATAAGAGGAAAAGTCTTATCAGTGTCTGTGGGGAAAAGTGCAGAGCCCTGCGTGGTCCCTTAGCCAAGTTCCTCAGCTTCCGTTTTTTCCAGGCACAGAAGCTGTCTCCTTCCCTAGCTCCCTTCCTGACAAACCCTCACAGTGACTGCAGGACAGGCAGCAAGAACAGATCTCTGAAGCCTCTGACCCCTCGCTTGCAGCAGCCTTATCTGTTAGGTCCTATCCTTCTAGCTCAGGAAGAACATTTGGGGGCTGGAAAAGTTTTCTAGGAAACAATTACTCATGAGCAAATGGACCAGAAAAGTCCCAGAGATGTTCTCCAGCAGACAATTTAAACTAATGACTCACAGCTGGGCAGCCTGCCTGCTACAGCTGATGTGAGCTGTCTATGTAATGCTGCCTTAAGATCTGTGTTCTCCCTGCATCCTACTTAATCTCCAAACCAGTTCCCTGAGGGCTCTCCTTGCTCATGTTCACTCTCTAAAATCCACCAGCATATTTAGTTCATTCAGAAGGAATAACTATTGAAGGGCGTGTCTTCCACCATAAGGTTGTACCACAGGTGTCAGCTGGAGTCTGAATGTCTCAAGATTTAGATGAAATTGGCTATTCCCCCATTCCATGCCCTTTGGAAGTCCAGTGTCCTCCCCAAAGTTCACAAATTTCTGGTATGGTTATGGATTCAGGCCACTGGCTCTGAACCTCTGTTTCTATAGAATGTCTTCCACTCATACTCACTGTTCCCCCTGTTTGATCCCTGTTCTACACCTGAAAGACAATCTGCACTTTCCTTTATTTCCCCCAGTGCACACACCAGGCTTTGGTGCATTTCAGATTTTAACGAAGGTTTGGAGAGATGCAGAGCATTCATGAAAGCCACTTTAGGGCCCTAATTTTGTAACAGCCCTTCAGCCGGTCTACGAAGAGATTTGGCCATCCCCTCTACCTCCCTTATCACCCCTCCCCCTCCCCCCCTCCCCCCTCCCCACACCCATCGTTCCCTCTCCCCAGCCCTCTGGTCTTTGCTCCATCACAGCCCTAATCTCAAGTTCCTCACTTCCAGCACCGGGTAGTTTTAACGTTCTCCCGCTATCTACATCCTCGCTCTCACCCCTGTCACCCTGGCAGCTTATCACAGTTTTTCTCAACACACTTCCATCCCATAAGAGGAGTTCTCATGTCTGTTGTTAAGTTGTCTTATCAGCCAGTTTGTTACAAGTCGTTGCTCTGAGCTGCACCTCTCTGACTATTCCTCCTGTCTTCAAAATGTCCTGCCTTTCTCCTTCCTTCTGAAAATGCCAAATCTCCAAGCTTAATCCTCACTCCTCTGGCCCCCTTCCTTCTTAGCCCAGCCACGAGTGACCTCATTCACTTTCAGGGCTTTGTCTGCAGCCTTTCTGTAGCCACTCCCAGATCTCTGCCTCTGATTACCACTTCTCTTCTGCCTCTCACCTCCAGCTAGCTTCTGGGCATTTCCACTTGTCCTGTCATCTCAAGACACACCTTAATGTGTCTGAGAGCAAAGCTCATCTAAGCATAACTAGTCGTGGCAACAGCCTCCTAAACGGTCTCCCCACAGACCTCTGGTCCCTCCACCCTCACTTTCTCTTCTCCATTACTAGACTAGTTTTCCAAAGTGTAGCTCTGATCTTATTGCTCCTCTGTTCAAAAACCTTCTCGCTGTCTTCTTAATACAGTCTTAGACTTCAAGATCTACCACAATCTAGGCCTGACCTGCATTTCCAATACAGGCCCTGGAATCCAACGTGAATTCAAATCCTCACTCACCATTTACCTGATGTATGACTTTGGGAAAGTTAATGTAAACTCTCTGGCCTCTGTGTATGTTAAAGTTATCCGTATTTTGGCCCTTCTCAGGAAGTACTAAGATGTTATATATCCTAATGCTGGTACCAAGTCTGTCCTTACTAGTTGTAAATTTCTTCTTTTTCTTTATTTTATTGAAGTATAGCTGATTTATAATGTTTTGTTAATTTCTGCTATACAGCAAAGTGATTCAGTTATGCATATATATACATTCTTTTTCATGTTCTTTCATCACAGGATGGTTTATCACAAGATATTGAATATAGTTCCCTGTGCTGTACGGTAGGACCTTGTTGTTTATCCATTCTGTATATAGTAATTTGCATCTGCTCATCCCAAACTCCCAATTCATCCCTCCCCAACTCCCCCTCCCCCTTGGCAACCACAAGTCTGTTCTCTATATCTGCGAGCCTGTTTCTGTTTTGTAAATATGTTCATTTGTGTCATATTTTAGATTCCACATATAAGTGATATCATATGGTATTTGTCTTTCTCTGGCTGACTTACTTCACTTCGTGTGATAATCTCTAGGTCCAACCATGTTGCTGCAAATGGCATTATTTCATTCCTTTTTATGGCTGCATAGTATTCCATTCTTGCACCCTCAGCCACAAGTCATAGCTATTTTC
Source organism: Tursiops truncatus (assembly GCF_011762595.2). Lineage (NCBI taxonomy): Eukaryota > Metazoa > Chordata > Mammalia > Artiodactyla > Delphinidae > Tursiops > Tursiops truncatus. Next base: position 105,297,584 of record NC_047034.1, on the reverse strand, counting down.
AACGTCTCTATGATACAACCTAAAGTTTGATAGCCAGAAAGTAAAATGGAATGCCAATGTAGTAATAATGCAATCAACCAAGTATCTGGTTAGCTATATGGAGAGCAGTTAGTGGGGGCTGTGAGGAGAAGTGGGTAGAGTTTGGGAAGGAAGGCTTGTTCCCTTTTCTTGGAAGTTCAGATGCTGAAACGTAACTGGAGATATGGGGAGGAAGGGCTAGAGCCCAAATGCTGGCTGCCTCATAGCATCTGAATTCAGACCAGAGTTTACATCTCATCTCTGCCACTGTCCGGATGTGTATATTAGAGCAAATCACTTAGTTCCTTGAGTCATAGTCTCCTCATCATACAATGGAGGGTGATGGGGGAGGGGTACCCATCTTAAAGGCTGTTGTGATGATTAGTTGTGTAATGTGTAAGACGTGCTTAGCTCAATGCTTGCACTCAAGAGATTTGCTTGTGTTATTATGACTATGTACTGAGCTCTGGATAATGTAAAAAGTAGCCTACAATACTGCACATTTTCCTAAAGTCAACACTTATTTAGCACCTAGAATGTGCTAGGCATCGTCTCAAAGGCATTGTCTTTGCCCTCAAGGAGCTGAAACATCCCAGGAGAGCCACAGGTAAGCAGTTACCACTGGGCAGCATGATGAGTGGTGTAGCAGACATGTAAATGCAGTTAAGTCGTCCCTAGATATCTGTAGGGGACTGGTTCTGTGGACCAAAAAAGCCCAGAAGGCTACAAATAGGAAAAATGTTTATTTGGGGTCTGAAAAATTGCATTTTGGGAGACAGATTCAGGTAAAGCCAAAAGAGTGTTCCAGGGAAAAGAAAGAGTCAGGGGCTTATAAAGGCAAAAGCCATGAGGCTGTACTCTGACAAAAGAAAAGAAATATTTGTCCTTAAGGGATAGGCTGTCACCAGTTGTTTTAAGGTAAGGGTCGGGTAAGCATCTTGAGTTTCTGGCAGTTGTTCTGGGTGCCTGCATTTAAGACAATAAGTGGTCAAAAGTTCAGATTCTATGCGGGCGAGATGTGTACAAGTCACACTTCCTCAGTGGCCTTCCAGCTCCACTTAGAGAGCTCTCTTAGCAACACTGGTGCCATTTTGATTTTCCTTTCACAGCTCCAGGACTCCTGTGCAGATACCAAAATCCGTGGATGCTCAAGTCCCTTATATAAAATAGTGTAGAACAGTCAGCCCTCTGTATCCACAGGACCAACTGTACTACGCTGGAAACGCAGGCGCTTTCTCCACCAACCAGCATTTTCTGAGCACATTCCAGGTGCCAGACACTGTTCTAGATGCTGAAAGTTCAAAAATGAATATGATCCCTGTGTTTAAATTGTTCATAATGTAGTAGGAAATGACAGCCGTGTCTTCAATAGCTACAGTGTGTTCCAAGAGCTCACCTAGATGTCCATTCACACTACACATGGGCACAGGGAGGATGCAGTCAGATTCACCTGATGACAGGAAGGGTTTCAGGAGGTGAACCTGAGCCGAGTCCTGATGCAGGTGACGCCCAGGAAGAATTGAGAGCACTGTGGGGAAAGAGATTTTTTGAGTGGGCACAGAGGCCTGAGAGGCCCATGTTGTCATTGGAGGTCTTAGGGGCAGGGAAGGATCAAGAGCCATTGAAATGCGTGGGAAGTGAGGATGGATAGATCAGCTTGAGGGTGCCTTGGATATGCCACCAACACCAGAGAGCTCTTTGGTTTATCCTTCAGGCAGTGGGAAACAGGAAGGAATTTAAGCCTATCCTCAGTTACTTTCCAAGCCTGGATAATCTTACAGAGGCTGTCTGAGACCTTCCTCTCTGTTTTCAAATCCTTGTAAAAAGAAAAAACTACCATCTGGTTGGTCTTGAAGAAAACCAAAGGCTGCAAGGAGAAGCCAAGTGTGGGCAGACTGACAATGCCCAGAGCAAACTTGGCCTTGCATAATGAGACTCATAAACAGTAATGTGTTGCTTTAACTTGTCCTTGGCGTGGGAGACCTCAGGGAAACCACCCAGACTCATTCTCCTTTGTCCCTGCCTCTTCCTCTTCTTTCACACCCTAGTTTCTTCCTTTGCTGCCATTTTTTTAATAGACCAGCTGATTGTGGGAAACTTGCCTTGTTTAGAGTCTAGAAAGTCATAAAGGAAACCACTCAATTAAACTGAACTCTTAGTGTCATTCTCGAGTCAAAACCTCCCCCCTCTGCCTCTGCCCCTTGTGGTTTGGGGTTGCTCATTTGGAGGTGCTGTGGGTCTCAGGGCACAACAAGGTGTACAGTTTGCATCTGCCCACCCTCTCCGAAGCCGGCTCCTGGCTGAGCCCGGCTGCTGGCTTGAGTCACGTGGGCTGGATGGTCCAGACCAGAAGATGCAGAGGAGGACGTGGTTGGACTCAGCCGAGTGTCCCCGTCTGACCTCTTGCTCTTTTTCTGTCCCCAGAGGAAAGGTGGAGCTTTCCTGCCCACAGAATTGAATTTCCTTTCCCCATTCTTCACAATGCTGCATTCCTGTCCTACCTCCTGGGGGGAATGGGACTTGGTGTTTCACGTGGCTAGCTCTCTGCAGAATCCCTTTTTTTCTCAAAACCATAGGCCTACTGGGAAAGCTACAGGTTGAAAAGCCAGAGGTTATCCGCCTCCTCTGCTGGTACCACTTCTTAGTTTATTTGCACTTCCTGCCTCTCTCAGGGTGAGGCTCAGGTTCTGCCAGGACCCCGTGAGCCTGCCATGGTGGAAGCATCTCTGTAACCCATGCTCACCCTGACTACACCCAGGGAGTCCCTTGCTCTTCCAACCACTTTCAGACCTAGAGGAAACACCGCCCCATAGTGACCGCTGTCCAGAGCTGACCAGGTGACACAACCTGGAAGTGAGGGGCAGTTCATGCCGGCGGGGTTTACTTGAACCAAAGAGAGAAAGGAGACCCAGGGATCCTCCCTGCTATGGACCATTCCGAGGCTCGGTTGTTTGTTATGCCCTGCCAGAGCTGTCCCATGTCACCAAGAAGCCAGCTGTGCTTTACCATGAAGCTGTGACCAACTCGTTAGCAAGTACTTGCTTTCCTCCTTCCCTGCCTTGCTTTTCTTTTTCCCTCATTTTCACGACCTTGCCATTGCACCTCCCAGAGAAGCATTAGCAGGTAAGCTTTACCTCAGACGGTTTTCTAGGGAATCCACCAACAGTGGTCCACTGACCCATTAATTTGGTTGGTTTGTTTCTGGGTTGGCCTGGGCAGGTTTGTAATCACCTCTTCTCTCTACAGCCCCAAAAGAAGGTCCTTCCTCGTTTCTGCCTTGGAGGAGAACACATTCAGATCTATAGATCCCTGGAAAGCATTTAGTCAGAAGGAGAGCCGTCACAGCACTATTAACAAGAAGAAAAAAAAAAAGATTGGAAACGATCTAAGCTTCCCAAAAGCGGACAGTGTTATTTTAAACACTAGATAGACATTTAAAATAATGTTACAGACATATTTCTTGATAAATAAACTTATTTATGATGTGTTAATTGAAAAAATTAAAATCTAAGGTCAGTATGATCTCACTTTTGCAAGAAACAAAAAAAAATCTGTTCATAGAGAAAAATCAAAGGAAATTATATGTCAGATGCAAGCAGAGGTTGTCATCTGGTGATGGGATTATGAGTGAGTTATCCTTTAGTGTTTACCTGTATCAGTATTTTATTTTTTTCTCTAAGAAATATATATGAATTGTGATTTTTTAAATTAAAAGATTAAAAAGTACACTGGACCTGGTGCTCACAAATGCACATTCTCAAGCAATATTCTGTCACTTTAGAAGGAACAGGAGATGAAGAACCCAGAGAGATTCGGGAAGACTAAGGATAACAGAAAAGCTTTTATTTTTTATGAGAATTATTAAGAGGAAATGGTTTGTAATTATTCCAATGATGTATATTTGTTGAAGTATAAAGGTAATATGTCTATATCTCTATCAGGAGAAAGGTTATAGTATTGGTATTGTAACTATCTTTTATGAAGCGGTTCATAAAGCATGCCCATGGATTTCATTACTTTATTACAGTTAATAACTGTATTCCTAAAATAAATACATTGTTCCTTAACTACTTCTTTTGGTATACATTTTAGTTCTTGAGAATTTTTAAGAATAAACCACTGCATTTGTACAGGATGGGGGCAAATGATGGGCAGACCATTTATTCAACATACACTAAGCTTTGTCCATTTTTCAGAAACAAAGCTGGGTCCTGGGGAATCAGAAGTTGAAGACATACTCTTCCTTCAGCGAGCTGGTAGAGGACAAGGACCAGTGAACCGACATCTGCAGTTGACTGTAGTAGGCATTCTATGCCCAGGGCTCCAATGGGCCACAGAAGGGCATGCAATCCAGGCTGGAGACATGAGTGGTTAGGAGACACTTCTCCAGAGTAGGTGAAAGTTGATCTGCAGGGTATGTGGGAATCAGCCAAAGAAAAGGAGAAGGGCATTCTACGTAGAGGCTAGGAGGTATAGAAGAGAGCAGATACAGGAACTGGAAAAAGCTAAAACTGTTGATCAGTTGTGTCCAGAACCATTTGTGGTGATGGAAAAGTTTTATATCGGCGCTATTCAAAAAGTTAGCCACTCACTATGTGTGGCTGTCGAGCTGGTGAGGAACAGAAATTTTAATTTTCTTTCATTTTTAAAATTTAAGTAGCCACATGTGGCTAGTGGCTACTGTGTTTTTGAACCACTTTATTAAGGTGTGATTGACATACAAAAAGCTGTGCATAATTGATGTATACAGCTTGATAAGTTTGGAGATAAGTGTATAGCTGTGAACTCATCACCACAGTCTATGCCACAGACATATCAATCATCTCTAACAGTTTCCTCCTGCACTCTGTTATTCTTTTTTGTGTGTGATGAGAATGCTTAACATCAGATCTAGTGTGTATTGAACAGCACAGCTCCAGAAGAAATCTGCTGCTAGATCAGGTATGTTGCTTTTTTCTGGTGAGTTTCATTTTCATCCTGAAGGTGAGAAGGAGTCACTGCAAAATTTCAAAACAGAATAATTATATGCGTAGACTTAGGAGAAACATTACTTGCAAATTTGGAAGCAAAGTAATCTGGCGGGTTTTTAACATGCATTCACTTTCCATAACCTTCTTAGAGAAGGTGACAAAAAAGAAGTGTATAAAACAAACATTGCCATAAAATTTATTTTTGGAAATGATCTGACAGTGGAAACTACATAACAATTAGCTCACCTACAAACCAATAAGTAAAAGATAGCCATCACATTAGGAAATTGAGTAGAAGGCATTAATGAACCATTCCCTAAGGCTCGCATACAAATGGCCAATTAAACATGTAAAACAGTGTTCAGCCTCACTAGTATTGGTACATTCTTTCTGGAGACAAGGTTGGCAGTATTTTAGCAAAAGACTTGAAAATGTTTAAGCCCTGTCAGCCAACTCTTCCATTTCTGGGAATTTGCCATAAGGAAGTAATTGGGATTTCTTGCAAAGATCTACGTACAAGGCTGTCTATGTCTCTATTACATACAACAGTGAAAAAAAAAAAATGACAACAACCTAATTGTGGTTCCCAATAGATTTATTAACTAAATCATGACACATCTACACAACTGGACACTACGTAGCCATTAAACGTCACGTTGTATATGAATACTTACCTGCATGGAACAAATATCTGTTAATATATAAAAATATATTTTTTATATATTTTAATATATATTTTATATATTTTTATATATATTTTATATATTTTATATATTTATATATATATTTTTATATATATTATATATATTATATATATATATAAAAAATATATTTTTTAGTGGAAAAACAACAAATCCCTATTAAAAATGTAAGATTTAAGTTGAATATAAAAAATTGTGTCAATAAAAAAAATACTTGAGGGGTATTCACCAAAATGTTGATGTTTATCACTTAGTAGTATGATTAAGGGCGATCTTTGTACTTTTCTTTATGTTTCTCTGTATTTTATAATTTTCTACAATGAAAATATATGGAATTTAAAACAGAAAAGCATTTTTTAAAAGTTGAGGTTGTTAATTATGTGGGTAGAGTTCAAGTGTGACAGAAGCAATTGAAAGTATGTAATTGCCACAATTCTGCTATGCTAGATAAAATAGTAAAGTGGTGGTAGACACGTGCTTGTCTAGACTTGTGGACAGTAGAGGTTTTAGAGAGGCCAAGTGACTTTGTAGTCCTTTCCAGAGACTCTTCCCTGCTGTTGGTAGCAGCAGAAGTGCTTTAATTAATCAAGATAAAATGTTTTCAACTAGAGATAATTATGAACATGAAGATGATCTTGCAGACAAATATGTGGATGGTTTATAAAGAGCAGGGCTTTTCCTTTGTTAGGGTCTTCCTAATATTTTAACCCAGATGTATCAGGAAAAGACGAGAAGAAAGTGGCAAAGAAAGCTTTAACCAGAGACCAAATAACCAGAAACTTCAGTTAATCAGAAATTCTTCTGCCTTTGATTTTTAGGAGGAAATGGGAAATCACAAAAAAAGTGACTCTAAATTGAGGATTGCTCATCACCAACTTTCAGGACATTTCTCAAGGATTTATCAATTCAGACTAGTCTATAGGCTTCATACATGAATATTCACCATTCTATCCAATGAAAATAATTCCTAATGGTGAATCTGAATTTCCAGAAGGATTTTCGTTATCAACTAAAACAGATTAAATTACGTTCTATGTACTCTACTTACTACTCAGAAGGAAGGGAGGAAAGGAGGGAAGGAAGGAAGGAAGGGGGGAAGGGAGGGAGGGAGGGAGGAAGGAAGGAAGGAGGAATGAAGGGAGGGAGAGAGGGAGGGAGGGAAGACCATACAGATTGGGAAGACTGGATCTCATCCAAAGACTCACATGCTCTTGGTTTGGTCAGATACTTAGAGGGGAAAGAAGAAAAAATAATCTATTTCTAAAGTGACTTGGGTGGGTAATGGGGTTTGGGCTTAGAAGCAGAAATAGAGGTTAGTTAATGGACAGATGATGGGTCTCAGCATATTATTCTGTTGAGTTACTATTATGTGACCAAGCCTAGGTGGGGCAGGACTGGGTTATACGTGAGTCTCAGTATATAAGAGAAAAACAAGGACAGTATAAGAAGACTGTGAAGGAAAATACCTGTTTGTATTATTTTTAAGTACATTTTCGATCATTTCAATCAGTAGATGCTATGGCAGTGTAAAACGAACGAGCAATTTCACATTTTTGAGAGGTCAACACAATAATCTAACCCTGCCTCAGGAGGCAACAGGGTTCATCCAGAAACAGCTAGATTCCTGGCTCCTGTGAGTACCTGGAATCCAGTTCCCTGTGCCCCAGTTGATGTTCACACACACACACACACACACACACACACACACACACCAGCACATGGCAAAAACAAATCAGGAGCAGACAGCTCCCTCTGTAGGACTGGTGTTCACCTCGCTTGGGTCCAGGCCTCCAGGGCCGTGGTTTCTGACTCCCTGCTTCCGGAACTGCGTGTGCCCAGATCGTTGGTGCCCGCCTGAAGGAGACTGGCTGATCTGAGATTCCTGTTCTGTACATCCCAGGATTTTGACCCCAGCTAGGTTTGCTCCTTGAAACTTGATTTCCATTTGCAGAACTTTCCTGCCCAGCAGACCTCTCATTCCATGTTCTACTGGCTGCCGTGCCCAGTTGCTGAGTGTGTCTGGGGCAGGCAATCACACTTCAGGTGTGGCACCCATAGTGACGCTGCACGTACCTCAACCAGAGGCATGCACGTACCTTTACATCTGTGCTTCATGGGGTGGTGAGGAGGATCAAGTGACAACACACATCAGGCCGCTGGCAGGTCGTAGGTGACGTGGCTTCTCACAACTTAATGGTTTTCTCCCTCCCCTTTTTCCCAACTTATCTGTGGCTATAAATAGATGCCTTGGAGAATGGACAGGGTATAATATTTATGGAAGTTCCACGAATGTCAGAACTTGTAACCCCCAAGGCCTGGTGCTTAGCACATAGCTGATGTTCAATAAATATTTGTTGAATGAATGAATGTGAATACAGTATGTGATCATTCTTACCTTACATGGCTTCCTCAACACTGATCACCTGACATGAATTTCCAAATCCTGCCCCCGTGGATCTCTGCCTTTGCCTGAGGAGATGACTAGTATCTGCTCTTGGATGAATTATGTACTTAGCGTAAGGGCAGTTCGCTGGACATCAGTCCTCTTAAGCAAGCCTGTTGCCTGGTGGACCACTCTGCTTCTGCTCAGTCCCTGTCTGCACAAGAAGACAGGCTGCGTTCTGTGCGGTCTCATAGCCCAGGTCCCGGCAGAGCATCTCAGTCAGGCAAAGTGAGGGCGGGGAGCTGACGGTGCCCTGTGTGTTTTGCTCCAGCCCCAGATTCCTTTCTGAAGAAGAGGAGACCCCTAACCTCAGGGCTAATTTATCCATTAGGCAGAGAGAGCCTAAGGCCCATGAAACCTTTTAGAGACCCACGAGAATGTTTTCATTTTCTTTTAAAATCAGAAGAAAATGAATATAAGGCATATGTGATAATGATTCCAGTCTGGATTCTATTCATCTCTACACCAACACACTCATAAAAGAAAATTCTTAATTTCTTTTTCATGGAGGAAGGGGCCTATGAAAATCATAGTGTGGCCTTGGGTGTTCCCGAGCAGAACAGCAGAGCTCTCCAACACTGTGCTGCCCCAGAGGGCTGCTTCCTCAGGCACCTTCCCAGAGAGAAGCAAGCTCTTCCCTGTGAAGGCACTGCAGCTTCCTAACCTCCCCAGCCTCTTAAAGAAGGCAAATCCTAGCACAGTGTACCCTGTCTCCTCACTCCAGGACCCAAAATAGGGGAAACAGCAGCATGACCTCACTCTTCCAAAGAAGACAAACCCAGATGCGACCTCATCCCTTGACTCTCAAGTACAGAAACTCATCAGTGACTCCACCTCCTTTTCCCTCAAAAGTCAAGCTTACGCATGACCTCCCCTCCAATCTGGCAGGAAAGATCGGGCATGATGTCACCCCCGACGCCAGCCCACGCAACTCTCCCACCTGCCTGGCTGATGACACATTTTCACCCGGAGGATGGAGGACGGCTTCTCAGAAGTGCCTCTGCCTGAAGGTGTGGTTATCCGGCTGCCCGCTGCTTCCTCTCAGCCCTAGGGCAAGCCCCCCAGCCCAAAAGGCAGCCAGGAGTCAGTGAGGAGTCCCTGGTGGCTCAGCACGTGGCAGCAGACAGGAATTTATTCACCGCTCAACATCCAATATGGAGTTTTTAGGCAAGTCTGGAGGGCAAGATGAGCTGACTCACAATGAGAAACTGAAAAGCAAAAGGGGAAACCCAGGGCTGAGAAATTCCTAGAAAATTGCACAACCTTGGCCGGGAGGAGAAGGTTGATGGAACTGACAGGGCTATGAGGCGGGGATGGCCTCAGACCTGCAGCAGCTCGCGGCCCTGCAAGCACTCAGGAACGCAGCCATCTGTCCGTCCGCGTTTCCTGCATGTCCTTCTGACCTCCTCTGCCTGCACTGCGTCCTCCTTGCGAAGAGAGAGAACAGCTGGCCCCTGTTGGATGGGGCAGCCCAGGTGTGAGTTGGGGCCTCGGCACCCAGTGAGTGATAGTATTTGAACCTGCAGCCAAGATTCAATACATGAGAAAGGAACAGGACAGGGAAGAAGTTACCCTTGTAAATAAAAGACTAGGCAGATGTCAATAGTGGGGGAGGCTGGCAGGGTGGGAATGGGGGCAGGGTGTGGGAACTCTCCGTACTTTCCGCTCAATTTTGCTGCAAACCTAAAACTGCTCTAAATAACAAAGTCTATTTTTTAAAATTGGCTGAGATTTTTTTGTTTTTGAAGTCTTAGTTCTATGGCCGTAGAACCCTGCCGAGCATCACGCAGAGAGGTCTGTTCTATCTCAAGAGGGAGACAAGGTAAGCAAGTCAGCTAAACCATCGTGATTGTAGGAGCCACAAGAAACGGAACATCTCCTCTTTCTCACACTTTTGGCATAGCCGCTGCTGATATAATTCCTCAACTGTGTACAATTGCTTTGCATTCTACAGCTAGGAAGGAAGTTATAGCAAATGCTTCTGGGAGAGATAGACTCTGGCGGAAGAAGAGCGGGTAGATCTACTCTTGAGAAAAAGTTTTTATATTCTAAGCCTCAGTGTCATCTGTGAAATGAGGATAGCAGTATTATCTGTCTTACAGAGCTGTCACGCAGATCAGCTTTCAGTGTTGCCATCCGCCCTACTTAAAATAGCCACACTGTCTGCTCCCCAACGCTCACCGGCACTTCCTAGTACGCTTCCTCATTTTATTTTTCTACAATGCATTTATCATCACCTTTATCATATAGTTTCCTCTTTAAATTCTCTTTATCTCCCTTTGGAATGTAAATTCCATACAGAAGGGATTTTTTTTTTTTTTTTTTTTTTTTGCGGTACACGGGCCTCTCACTGCTGTGGCCTCTCCCGTTGCAGAGCACACACTCCGGATGCGCAGGCTCAGCGGTCATGGCTCACGGGCACAGCCGCTCCGCGGCATGTGGGATCTTCCCGGACCGGGGCATGAACCTGTGTCCCCTGCATCGGCAGGCGGACTCTCAACCACTGCGCCACCAGGGAAGCCCCAGAAGGGATTTTTGTCTGCTTTATTCCATATCCCCAGCACCTGGAACATCTTCTAATATATAATAAGTCCTATATAAATATTTATTGGATAATAGCATTCAATTTATGTAAAGTGCTCAGAACAATGCCTTGTACATGCCAAGTATGTAATACACATTAACTAACTATGATTATTTGTATTTTTCCACGTTGCAAAAACGAGTAAAGAATTAGGAAGTTCCAGAGAGGATAGAAAGGGATGCAGATAAAAGAATTAGTAAGGATCCAGGAACAGAAGAACAGACTTCCTAAATGTCATAGTTTTACTTGGGGTTGGGTCTACAGATGCGGGTATGTGAATGGCTCCAGACCTGGACCCCTAAATAGCACAAAGTGCCCACCACGTAATGATGATTCATTGTGTCTACATCAGAAAGCCTCAAAAACAATGTACGTCTGCTCTTTAGCCAACTACTTTATCTCGTTTAGATTCTTAGAGCAGAATCTGCTGTGGGCCAGTTGTACTTTCCACTACAATTTTAATCACAAGCATTACATACTTTCAGTATTTCATTTGATGCTTAAAAGGAAATATGAAGACTTGTCCAAAACCAGCTCCAGTTAGCCATCCCATAATAGCACCACCAGGTGTGTGCCAGGCTATAAGGGCCAAAGCAAAAGCTCAGAGGGACATCAGAGCAAAAGGCTGGAAGTGCTAAAGCAGGTGGGTCTGAGCCATGACAGGCAGCAGGAAAGAAAGAAGCATCCTCAGTAGATACTAAGCTATCAGGTACTAAGCTATCCTGATAAGGCACATTCCTATTCTATGAGCTCACAGACTGTATGTAGCTAAAATCAGTCAACAGTCTGCCTCTCATCTTGACGGGAAGTTGGTTCTTTGAAAATGCGCTTCTATCGCCTCACTTCCTACAACACACACACACACACACACCCCAAATCCTCCTCTATCAAGCTCAGTTTCTGATTGAAATGCACTGCTGATCCTCAAAAAGAAAAGGAGAAACTCTTCAAAATCATAATGAAGGTATCATTGTACTGATGCTTTGGGAGAACTTTCCTCCTCTCAGCTCTTACCTTCCTCACCTGGAGGTGCACTCAGGCTCCAGACAGGAAGGCCAGGAGCTGAGCTCATTGGATGAGGGCGATCTGTGAAGTCCAGGCGCACCACACTGGCTCGGCTTTCCCAAATGAAAAGGAAAAAAAAAAAAAAATGTGAGACAGCTACAGGCAGGTGACTCAAGGGGCGCAGCTACACATCCAGTGCCTTTGTGCAAACTGTAAAAATGTGCCTCCTTCAGGGCCCTGGATCGGAAACATTTTTTATCCCTCAAGGCTGAAGCACTTGTGAGCCCAATGAGAGAAGTAGGGCTATATTCCTGCTTGGTTGGACATTTTTGTGCAGGACAGAAACTGCATAAGTGCACCTGGTGGCTGGCTATGTGAGAAGGAGGTATTGGAGGGCTAGGGGTAATGAAAAACAAAATGCCTGACCCCTACTCTATGCACCCCAAGGATGAGACCCTTTTCCTTTGCAGCTGGAGTTTCATCTGTGCTTGGATCTCCCCGAGAAGACACTAACCTCCGAGTCTTTCGCCTCCATGCTGCCCCCAGCACTAACCCTGCTCGAGGCCTGTGGTATCAATACTTAAACCAGGCTGAACTAGGAAGAATGAACAAATAACTTAGAAGGCCATTTGGAGAGGGGCGATGTGGTGTCATGGAAAGTCTGCAGGATGTGGAAGCAGCTGGCCTGGCAGGCTGGCTTGATAAGTGTCCACTTGGTGAGGCAGAACTGCATTTCCCAGAGTTCCCTTCCCTGCACGTGTCCCATCAGAGTGGCCACAGGAGATATTCTTGTGGGAAATCTGAAGGGGAGAAGCAAAGCAATGGTCCTCTTGTAGCTCACACCTGTTGCCACTAATCTTCTGACTCACCTTGTTGGCCCCAAACAGGTGTCTTTTATTGTTGCTCTTGCCACCCCAGAGCTCTCCAGTGTGAAAGCAATTGCAGCTGCCACCCCACCTCCCCGCCCCCATTCCAAACTCTCTAGCTACAATCTCTTGAATTCTTAGCTGACAGCCAAATAAAACGACCCCATTCCAGTCAGCTGACCTCCCTCCCCTCCCAGGAAAAATGCCAGCATTTTCACAGGGGCTTTGAGGAACAGGGCTTTTGCGCAAAGAAAGGATGGGAGCAGAGCTTGTAGGCACCAGACCAGGCTGGTAGGGGAGGTGTTTTGGGGTGTTTTCCTCCAAACCCCACCATGACTGGCATTACATACTCTATTTAGTTTCACGATAAAGGTGATTATTTATGACCTTATTAGCAAAGACTATAAATACCTCAGAGAAGGCCTCCACTGTTCAAGTTCTTTTCCAGTTTTAGGGACATGCAGGAATATGGAGCAGTTCAGACAAGGAGGTCGCTCAGCCCTCCCTGCTGTTTTGCCCTCTGCCCCATCCGCACCCTCCACTGCCGACGTCCGTGTCTACACCCTTCATCCCGCCACTCTCTCCCTTTCATCCTGCTGTGTTACTGCCCTGTCCTCCATCTGTCTTGCCAAAAATGAACAAAGGAGTATAAACTACCCTAGGATGGCTTGACACAGAAAAGATGTCTTTTCAAAATCCCAGAATGTCACGGTAAACTCGCTGAGAAACAGTATGATGGACTGTATCAGCTTTTCCAAACTCAGTCTCTGTGAAAAAAAACGTTGAACGCTTGACTCATTTGCTGACAATTTGGGACAGTTAAACAGGGGAGTAAGAAGAGAGAAAGAAGAAAGGAATAAATAAATGGTTTCTTTTTATCCATAGGTATCTGATTCAGGTGCCAAGGCTCACGAATCTTGGAATACAGTCAGCTACAATCATGGGTGATTCTCCAGATGAAGAGACCGAATACTGGCAAAACAAGAAGCAGATTTGGACCATCACATTCCTACTCTAATAGATGCTGAGAAATGGACGCAGGACAACCACCCCCAAGTTTCCTGGTACTGCCGCTGTCATTACAGAATCCTGGCTCCTTCAAGGTATCATCTCTTGCCCCTGCCAGAGAAAACCAGTCTTTAAAAGAAACTAAATCCAAGGTCACTTACTTCCACATAAAGAGAATATATTGTTGGCTGCCAAAATTCATCTTTCTAATGTACTCTTATCCAATAACTTAAGCCTGGTGCACTGGGCACAGTCCAACTTGGGTAATTCCATCCTCCCAACCAAATTCCCCCAAGGAGTTTGAACTGGACATGATATTCAATATTATTCTTCACTCCTTCAGCTATCCCCTCATTAATTAAACTAATGCTTTTCATTTCCAAAGCATGATGCAGATATGGGGATGGAATTTCTAAAACAGGATTATTCTTAAGAATTTAGTGATGAGAGGTTCCATTACATGAATTCAGTCAAGTTCTTTGGAAGTCAAATCTGGATTCATTTATTTAACAGATAGTTATTAAAGTATATGCCAAGTACTGTTCTCAACATTGTCGATGCAACAGGGCACAAGAAAAGGTTTCTACCCTCAAGAAATAAATATTAGAACAAGTATATGAGATGAAGTTGGAGTGAGGGGCAAGAATCAGACCATTTAAGCCATGATCTAGAGTTTGGATATTATTATAAGGACAGTTGGAGAGTATTGGTGGAGTGATGTGGTCAGATATGGGTTTTTTTTAAAAAATAAGATCACCATGGAGGAATATCTGTGGGCCAGGGTCCTAGTCTTCTGCTATTTTCCACTGGAATTGAATTATTTGGGGGTCAACACAACTGTGGCCCTATTCTCCTCCCTGCAAGCCCTCAAACAGCATTGAATCTTGGTTCACTCAGAGGGCCAAAGAGCCATCAGCACATGGGCCATCAGCACTGCATCATTGCATGATGAATGCTGCTTCCCTCTTCCTCTCTATATCTGGCTGTATACTTCACAGGCTCCCTTTGGTCATATGGGACACCAGACAAAAGAAGGTAAATGAAGAAGCATTAGTTCATCTCCACTGCTCCAAGAGCCGCCCATGCTCTGCTGAAGGTAGTTCAGGGACAAAATCAAGGAGCAGAAACATCGATACATACATGTGGCTTATTGAATAGTGGCATTCTTAGATAAGCGTTACCATTGAAAAGAACCATTTAAAACTTTCTAGTTATTGCCCATCCTGTGAACAGTGACATAAATGAGACAGTCATAGAATCTGGACATAGAAGGGGATATTAGTGGTCATCAAGTCCAACCTTTCACCTAGGTATAAGATTATATATTGAATCCTCCTAAATATCTTTTTGTTAGTTTAGATTTATCCTTCTATCCAGTTGAGATATTTTTGAATATTAATTCTCTTATCAGGCATGTTACCTAACCATCCATGTTTTATGACAGATATAAACTCAATAACACACTGTGGCAAAGACAGTTCTCACCAAATATGCCATGTACTCCCCTGCTTTTCCCAGACTCTTTTGTAATTGGGTTGGGGCCATGTGACTTCCTGTGGCCAATGGACTGTGAATGAAGGTGATGTCACTTCTGGGCCAAGTCATTTAAGAGCCAGTATGATTCTTTTATTCTTACGTTCCCCTGACACAGAGACCTTGTAGGCCACAAGTTCTAGATGTCATAACTACAGGGGGAGCTTACATGAATTCCATTAAAGACTCTACATCCAGCTACAAATTGAATTTATCACCCAAAGACATTAAAAAGAGTAAATTAAATGTCATTAAAATCCATCTACACTAAAGTCCCAGGGACCATGGTAGTTAATCCACTGAAGGTTTTTAAGCCTGGCTGTGATATAATCAGATTTGAATTTTAGAGATGTATCTAATGGGGAGCGAACTGGAGGGAACTGAGACCGGAAGTGGGAAGAACAGCTAAGAGGCTGGCTCAAGGGCATCTGGAAAGGGGGTGATGATTTTGGGAGCCACTATGAGCTGAAGAAAAGCACAGTTCTGTCAGAATCACTTCATTTCCACATTTGCCAGTGTTGCTAGACTAGCGTACCAGGGAAATGACCAAATCCATAGCCCTGAACCTGCTCTTGCGCACCACTCTGGCTGGTCCTGCCCATTCTCTCTCATCGGTCCTCTGGCCACTTGTACCCCTTTTGGTTTCCTTCACTGCCTTGAGGACTCTTTCCAAAGCTGGGCTTTTGCACAAGCTCCTTCTTATGTTTAGAATGCTTTCTTACTTTGTCCCCTTTTCCTGGCTAATTCCTCAAACTTTAAATTTCAATTTTCTCAGGGAGGCCTCCCCTGACCCCCTAAACCAAGTTAGATCCCCTCACTTAAACCATTTGCCCTTTGCTCTTCCCCTTTCAGGACATTCAATACCCCGGCAATCACTTCTTACAAAAGCACTTTCTCTCTTTTTGAGACTAAAAAAATTCTTTGAGGGCAAAAACCATGCCTGTTGTGTTTATCCCTGAGAACTTAGAACAGTGCAAAGTAGGTGTTCAAATAACATTTGTTGAATAGGATTATCTAATAATTTGTTCTGAAAATGTGTCAGAAGTAAGTGTGACGCTAAGTGGATTGCAGGTTTTAAATCTCCCCTTAACCCTCCTACACTGTTGGTGTGGGAATGTAAGTTGGTGCAGCCACTATGGAAAACAGTATGGGGGTTCCTCAAAAAACCTAAAAATAGAATTATCATATGATTCAGCAATCCCACTCCTGGGCATATATCCAGACAGAACTCTAATTCAAAAAGATACATGCACCCCTGTGTTCACAGCAGTGCTATTCACAATAGCCAAGACATGGAAATAACCCAAATGTCCATCAACAGAGGAATGCATAAAGAAGATGTGGTACATATATACAATGGAATATTACTCAGCCATAAAAAAAGAAAGAAAGAATGCCATTTGCAGCAACATGGATGGGACTAGAGATTATCATACTACGTGAAGTAAGTCAGAAAGAGAAACATAAATACCATATGATATCACATATATGTGGAATCTAAAATATGACACAAATGAAGCTACCTATGAAACAGAAAAAGACTCACAGAAATAGAGAACAGACATGTGGTGGCCAAGGGGGAGTGCGGGTGGGGGAGGGATGGACTGGGAGTTTGGGGTCAGCAGATGCAAACTATTATATACAGGATGGACAAACAACAAAGTCCTACTGTACAGCACAGGGAACTATATTCAATATCCTGTGATAAACAATAATGGGAAAGAGTATTAAAAAGAGTGTGGGGCTTCCCTGGTGGCGCAGTGGTTGAGAATCTGCCTGCCAATGCAGGGGACATGGGTTCGAGCTCTGGTCTGGGAAGATCTCACATGCCGCGGAGCAACTAGGCCCGTGAGCCACAATTACTGAGCCTGTGCGTCTGGAGCCTGTGCTCCGCAACAAGAGAGGTCGCGATAGTGAGAGGCCCGTGCACCGCGATGAGGAGTGGCCCCCACTTGCCCCAACTAGAGAAAACCCATGCACAGAAATGAAGACCCAACACAGCAAAAATAAATTAATTAATTAATTAAAATTTTTTTTAAAAATGTGTGTGTGTGTGTGTATATATATATATATATATCACTGAATCGCTTTTCTGTACAGCGGAAATTAACACAACATTATAAATCAACTATACTTCAATTAAAAAGAAAAATAATCTCCCCTTTTTGTTTTCGGCCCTTCTCCAGATTCTGGATGATTCCTCTTTCCTTAAGCTTCCTCAGAGATGACCTACAATAATTATTTTCATTTTCTGGGGTTGTCATTGCTTCAGTGCAGGGATCTACAAACTACAGCCCAGCCCAATTCTGGCTAGCTGCCTGTTTTTATAAATAAAGTCTCATTAGAACACAGCCACACCTATTCATTTCCAAATTATCGGTGGCTGCTTTCACACTACAAAAGCAGACTTGAGTAATTGCAACCTAGACCACATGGCCCACGAAGCCTAAAATATCATGTTTACAGAAAAAAATTTGCCAACCCCTAGTCTAGGGTAAATTTTTGAACTCATTTAAGACAGCTATGTGATTTCTTTCTGTCAGCTCATCTATATTTGGATGTTTCCTTTTGCCCATCTTTGAACTGCCTTTACAATTTCAGATGTATTCTTTCTATTAAAGAATTCAGAACAAAATAGACACCTGCCTATTATCATCTGCTGACATATATCCTCTGCCCCATGCAGTGTCTCTTCTACATTTGGTACTTTTTGTGATAAAGTTCATTTATTGAAAACAAAAATCACTTTCTCATTTTTTAAGTTACTCAATTAACATTTTCTTTTCTTTTCCAGTTTTATTGACATAGAACATGACACTTGACATAGAACATTATATAAGTTTAAGGTACACAACACAATAATTGGATATATATATATGTAGTGAAATGATCACAGTAAGTTTAGTTACCATCCATCACCTCTGCCTCATTTGTTCTCCTTGCTCTACACCTGTGTAACAAAGTCCATTTTAACACCCTAAGTATTTTTGTAAGATGCATTTCACTCTCAGTTTTCTTTTGCGGGTTATATCTGTTCTCGATTATGTGCTCCTCTGCCCACGACCCTTTACGATAAGAACTCACCAAAGAGCTCTCTTTGCAGACACAATCATTCCTTTCTTCAGGATCACCTCCACTTGTGTTATCAGAATTTTTTTTGAAAGTTACTTATCTCTCAAGATTGGATCTCTTGATATAACTGTGAGTTTTTCTTTCTCTTTTTCAAAAATTTTCAAGTGTTATTTTGAGTTTTGAAAGCATGTCAGAAGCAGCCAAGATGTCCTTCCTGAGCAATTTTGGGCTCTCAGATGATTCCCACTCACCTTCTACTATCCTCCATCCAGTTCCCACCTGGTCAGTATCATGGGTTGAATTCTTTCTCCCCCAAAAAAGATGTGCTGAAGCCCTAAGCCCCAGTACCTGAGAATGTAATATTTTTTGGAAATAAGGTCTTTATAGAGAAAATCAAGTTAAAATGAGGTCATATGGGACTTCCCTGGAGGTCCAGTGGTTGGGACTCCATGCTCTCAATGCAGGGGGCAAGGGTTCCGCTGGTCGGGGAGCTAAGATCCCACACACCGCATGCTGCGGCCGAAAAAAAAGGAGGTCATAATCTATAATGATGGCATCTTTAACTCCAATAAAGAGGAGAAGTTTGGACCCAGAGACAGACACACAACAGAGAGAACACTACGTGAACATGAAAGCAGAGATGGGGCGATATATCACAAGCCCATGAACACCAAAGACTGGGAGCAAAGCACCAGGATCAAGGAAGAGGCATGAGACAGAGTCTTCCTCCCAGGCCTCAGGAGGAACCAAGCCTGTCCACACCTTGATCGTAGACTTCTAGCCTCCAGAACCGTTAGACAACAAATTTCTACTGTGTTAAGTCACCCAGTTGGTGCGAATTTGTTACAGCAGCCCTAGCAAACGAATACAGTCAGAATCAGTCCAGAGATGTGAGAGTTTGCAGGCTGATTCCAACGTGAGCTCCACCTCATTTCCCCTGGTTCTGCTGACTCTAGCTCCTCCCATCAGAGCCTGTGGTCATCCCAGTAAAGATCTTCAGATTGAAGGTTAACCTCCAGATATGTTCATCTCAGTAACTCCAAGATGGGGCCTCAGATCTGACTTTCATGAAGCCATAGAAGTAATCCTGAGGCATGAGAAGCAGGGAGGGCCTAACTCACTTTGTATAGTTTAGTCTCCTTCCTGGCCCCAGGGCCTTAGCACAACACTCGAGAACTGACAGACCCACATCTGCTGCTAACCTCAGCCAGGATCCAGGGCCCCCAGTGGGCTCCTGTGCTGCCTGGTGTCCCCAGGTGCCCCTTCCCTGAACAGATCTAGGTGGGGGCCTGCTCTTCCCTCACACCTTTGCCAGTCCTTCCCCTCTCCAGGCCCTAGTCCAGTGACAGATCTCCCAAATTATTATCCTTCATTCATATGGGGGGAAACTGAAGCACATAAAGGTTACGACCCTTGTCCAGGATCACAGAGCTAAGTGGCGCTCCTGGGACTTGAACTTGGGCAGTCTGCCTCCAGAGCTGCTCTTTTCTCCCACCCTTTCTCACAAGGATAAGAAGTTTGCCCACCATGCCGGGCAGCTTTGTAACAGGTTTCCTATCAACCATCACCCTACCTACCTGCTTCAAGCAGATGGTCACCAGCAAGCCCCTCTTCTAGAGAAATCCTAGAATACCCTTGGGGATGAGTCAAACAAAGGGAGGGAGTGCTAAGGGTGGGCAGGGGTCAAGGGCTCCAGCCCTGATCCTGTCCCACTAAGCGAGTCTTTCTCAGAAAAGCAGAAAGACCAACAGATTACTAATGTCAGTCATTTAAGGACACATCCCCTGTCCAGTGAAGCAGCCCAAGGTGCGCTTCAGGGGAAAGTCTGGGTGGATGGGACTCAGTTGACCCTCAGCCCATCTGTCCTTCACTCAGTTGACTATCTGCCCTCACCTGCCCCAGTTTCTCTTCCGCTTGACTCAGCCAGCTTCACGAGCCACAAGAATAATCTCCTTGCTATTGGCCTACAGTTTTTCAGACTTTATCAGGCAGCCTCTATAACCGGGTATAGCTCAAGTCTTAGGGACAGAACACCTAGACACGGCTCCACCATCCTTCCCCCACCTCTAAGGATTCAGGATGGTCCTGACAGGCAGCCTGCAAGGAAAATGATTCCTGGCTGGAATTAAATAATAGAAAGCTTCTAGAAATCTAGATTTGACACTGATAACTGAAAGATTTAAGGCATGAGCCATAAGACTGGTTAGGAAAGACTCTACTCCATTCCCAGGCATCTGAACCTGCTGTGATGTAAGTCTGACCTAGCTTTGGACAAATGTGCCCTTGAACTGGCAGGATATACCTTCATACTTAAGGGACTGTTAATCAGCACAATATGGCAGCTAATATGTAAAACGAATGGTGAAAAGGAAAAAGGCAATAAGTTCCTCACTAAATGAAAGAGATACAAACCTGAGAAACGCAATCTGGCACTGATTGAAAGTAAATTACCAGCTGATCAGACAGCTGTAAATACAGGGAGAGAAGCCTCAACAGGCAGCAGGATTTTATAAGGAAGAGGGAAATTAGAGAGGGCACAGGAGGCGCTGAGCAGAGACAGTGCTTGGCAAAGAGCAATGGTGGCAGCTCTGTCCTGCCAAGATTACAAAAGCAGGAAGGGAGTTATAGGAAGTGCTCTGTAGATGGAGCCTACTTGAAAGGGTAGCACGCCAGCTCCCACTCTCCGAGCCCCACCTGCGTGGTGAGCCTGAAGGGGTTAAACAGTCAAATCCATTTCCGGGAGCAGCTAGGAGGGCTGTTTGTTATTGCAAACACAGGAAGTATCAAGGATCTCAGTTCAGAGGGGGAAAACCTGTTTTAGCTTATACTCAATGTGAAAGCGTCTCACTTCCTACCAAAAAGCCAAGGACTTAAAAACCACTCTCAAACGTAAAATAGATAGCTAGCGGGAAGCAGCCGCACAGCACAGGGAGGTCAGCTCGGTGCTTTGTGACCACCTGGAGGGGTGGGATAGGGAGGGTGGGAGGGAGGGAGATGCAAGAGGGAAGAGATATGGGGACATATGTATATGTATAACCGATTCACTTTGTTATAAAGCAGAAACCGACACACCATTGTAAAGCAATTATACTCCAATAAAGATGTTAAAAAAAAAAAAATCACTCTCATCCCTGTAGCCTACAGGGACAGAGTCCATGCAGACCTCAGCGGGAGATACCATCCCCCAAATAGCAGCTGGGCCAGTTTCTGCAGAGAGCAGAACTGAAAGAAACAGCCCCTGCAAACTGAGAACTCTCTGCAATCAGCAGAAGGAGCTTGGGGCAAGGAAGGACAGAGTAGTGTCACTAGAAACTCAGGACCCTCTGTGCATCCCAACAGAGACCCCCTCTTCCTTGGGCAAGTAAGGAGAGAGAGTGTGGTGAGCCTAGGAAGAGGTGACTGATTGGGCAGAAATGGTGGGGGAAGAGGATGACTGTGGTTTTTGCTCTGGTGATGGAAGTGAATGTAGCAAAGAAAAGAAGTGATGGCTTAGTCCCGTGGGTGTTATTGTTTCCATAGCCCCAGGCCCTGCCCCACAGCTTGTAGTCCCAAGCAAGGCAGCTGTGTGCTCTCACGGTCCAAGGAGAGAAAATAGAGAGGACATAGATGCTTGGTTAGCTCAGCAACACTCCACCCTTGTCTCCTTTGGGTTCCAGCCCTCAGGCCCTGGACATGCCTGTCACCATGAGTGAGCTCTTGGGGGACAATGGACCCAATGACCACATCAGCTACAGTTTGCATCCAAAAAGAACCATTCCAATGGAACATGGCAGAGGACATACGAGAGGATGGGTAAGCAATATAGAATAAGGATAATGGGGGAAGGAGTGGGGAAAGAGGTCTTTGAGCTCGGATAAAGTCATTTCTTTAGCCAGATCTAAAGCTGTCATTAATTCCCTAAGATAGAGGCATTTTAAGTTACAACATACCTGATGCCAGTTGAAGCTTATTGTGTTGATACCACATTTAAATATTAACTGATATAATTAACTGTTCAGTTAACTGGATACAGTTCTCATTTCACATGTAAGGTTAGTCATTCTCAACAAATCTTTTGATTGCCTCTATAAAATTCAGAGTTAAAGAACCCCTTAAAGCATCTGCGGATGCCCCAAAACCGTCATCCGTAGTCACTCCCACAATCTGAGGGCAAATTTTGAATAAGTTGTCATTCTTATCAAATGCTTCCCTAGCAATGCTTGCAGCTATGTGATGTGGTGCCCATCACAGAGCCAGTATAAATCATATCACGAAAGGAGCACACATTGCTTAGCCCAGCCCAGAAAGACATCAGAGATTTTTGTTGAACTAGTTTGGGGCCAACTTTTGGATGAGGACAGAAGGGGAACTGAGATTGCTTCATCTGGTGTTAACTAAAATGAAGGTTAACATGCCAAGTATCTGGGTCACTGCCTAAAAATAAGACAACAGATTGGAGAACTAAAGTTGTGACTAGGAGGATGTGTTAACACTGAAGAAAAGGGTGTAAAGACAGGAGGATCTGATGCTGAGAGCTGGTTCCCTCATGGATAAGAAGTATGAAGAAAACACAAGAGGAGACAAGAGCAGTGAGGGGAGGTTGGAAGGCCTTCAACAAAGCTTCCCTTTAGTGCACCACCACGACTTCTTCCCCTGCCCTCAGAACAGCTCCTGATGGTGCTGGTAGGAGGTTTACTTCCAATAATCCCTGAAGTCCACTCAATCTTCCTTCTCTGGCAAAGTAGAGAGGAGGATCAATTTTGCGGAAGGAAACACTTGGTTCTCACAGACTCAAGAAGTATAACCCACTTCTCTTCAGACATCTCTATTCTGTTTTCCTAAGACAATATATGAATTAAGCTACAATGGGCCCTGAAGAAGCCAATTGAAAGCATTGAGTCTGTTGAGGAGGAAGAAATCTTCCCTCTACCCTTCTAGGTTCTTCTGGCTGGTCTAAGAATTAAAGTGACATGAGACAGATTAACAAGAGAAAAACTTAATTTCATATGTATGGGAACCCCACCTACATGGCAGGGTCAGAAACCTCACGTACTTTAAGAGGTTCGAAGACAGAAAGATAAAATGAGGTATGTATGTCATCCTGAGCTAAGGAATGGGATAGGGGCCTGGTGCTTCCAAGGACAGGAAGGTCATTCAAAGGACAATAGGAAGAAGAGCAGATGTTTGGTAATTAGATATTTGCTCTGCCTCACAGATGGCGCCACGTCAATAAAATTTATCTCTGGTAATGACTCTTTTCTGGGGAACATCCCCAATTTAAATTCTTCTAGGTAGCTAAGGGAGGGGTAGTGGTTTCTCTTGAACTACCAGGGTCTCAATTGCCTTGAGCACAAAATGATTCTCACATAAAAGTGACACATTTCGGGGAAGCTCATTCTGAACACTTACTAGTCTGCTTAGCTTCCAGGATTCTAGGATAGAACACCGTTTACTAGCAAATCTTATACCAACTACAGCCCCCCAACTTTTCCACATAGAGTTTCTTCTCTGTAACCAAAACAATAGATTGTATTGCCTGGAAGTAAAAATATAACTTTAACCAGGTAAGACTTTAGAGCTGCTTTTTAAAAATCTTCTGCTGCAAGAAAATAGTCCCATTTTAAAACTGATCGATATTAATGCAATTCCTATCTAAATCTCAGCAAGTTTCCTTATAGGCCTAGATGAGTTTCTTCTAAAATTTATATAGGAAAGAAAAAGAGAAAGGCCCTAGAATAGCCAAAGCAATTTTGAAAAACAAGAATAAAGTGGGAGAATCACTCTTCTCAATGTTAGGGTCTGATATATAACTGCAGTATGGAGACAATGTATTGCTAGTGGAAGGAAGAGGCACATACATCAGTGGAACAGAATAGAGAATCCAGATATAGATCCACACAAATATCCCCCATTAATTTTTGACAAAGGAGTAAAAGCGATCCATTGGAGGAGAAATAGCCTTTTCAGTAAGCAGTGCAGGAGCGATTGGGCTTAAACCTCACACCTTATACAAAATTAACTCAAAATTGATCATGGTCTTAAATATAAACCCAAAACTATAAGACTTCTAGAAAAGAACACAGGAGAATATCTTCTTGACCTAGGACTAGGCAGAATTTTTAGACTTGACACCAAAGAATGATCCATAATAGGAAAAATGTATAAATTGGACTTAATAAAAATTTTAAATTTTGTTCTGCGAAAGATTCTATAAAAAGAATGAAAAGACAAATTATGGCCTGGGAAAAAACATATCTGACAAAGGCTTTGGGTCTAGAATATATGTAGAACTCTCAAAACTCAACATTTTAAAAAAAAAAGGTACATCCTTCAGCACCATGTTTTTTTGTTGTTGTTTTGTTTTGTTTTAATTAATTTATTAATTTATTTATTTTTGGCTGTGTTGGATCTTCACTGCTGCGTGCGGGCCTTCTCTAGCTATGGTGAGCAGGGGCTACTCTTCATTGCGGTGCATGGGCTTCTCACTGCGGTGGCTTCTCTTCTTGTGGAGCACAGGCTCTAGGCGCATGGGCTTCAGTAGCTGTGGCAGGTGGGCTCAGTAGTTGTGGCTTGTGGGCTCAGTAGTTGTGGCTTGTGGGCTCAGTAGTTGTGGCTCGTGGGCTCAGTAGTTGTGGCTCATGGGCTCAGTAGTTGTGGCTCGTGAGCTCTAGAGTGCAGGCTCAGTAGTTGTGGCACATGAGCTTAGTTGCTCTGCAGCATGTGGGATCTTCCCAGACCAGGGCTCAAACCTGTGTCCCCTGCATTGGCAGGCGGATTCTTAACCACTGGGCCACCAGGGAAGCCCCAGCATCATGTTTTACAGCATATGTTCTGTGGACCACCTGACTTTGGATCTTGGGGTAGGGAGTAACAGGGGAGAGCTTGGTAAAATGCAAATTCCTGAGCCTGATTCTATAGATTTGGACAGGGCCTGAGAAAGCTGCATTTAAAGCAATCTCTTCAGGAGATTTTTTTTTTCTTACTATAATTTGAGAATTGCCACTGCTGTTCGTTCTAGCAAACTATAAAGGAAGAATCACATTAGAAAGAAAACCGCCTGGGACTGGGCCACTTGTGCCCTGAAGAGGCCAAACAAAGAACAGGGAATATTTGAAGACAAACAACAAACAGGAGGTGTTATGAATAATTTCTAAGAAGCAGCGAGCTCTCTAGGTTTATTAGGGTGTGAATGAAATGATGATGTATACCCTCCCAGTCACCCCTTCCTCACCACCACACACACACTCAAGTGTACAAGTGTGAGGAGAACTTGCCGTGTATGGAGAGATTTGGAAAAATGTCTCGTAGTCCCGCTCAAGGGGCCTGGTATCCCCTGAGACATGTTCACAAGGCTTGTGAGGGCCCAGGAGAGACCTTGTTCTCTGAAGGCAGGGCCGGCACTTTGGCAACCTGGGGGACACTCATCCCCCAGCTGAACCCGTGTCTTTGAAGCCCATGGGAGTTGGGCCTGTGGGAAACCCACGGACAGGGCCCCCAGCTATTGCTGACGAGTGAAAACTTGCCTGTGGGGTGGGGGTCTGACGTCACCTTCTACCACCGTTTTTCCCACCCACTTGCACATAAGCACATACACAGGTCTAGAAATTAAGGAGCAATCGACTTCTCAGCAATCGACTAAATAGTCTGCGCTTCTGCCTTTACCATTCTGCTTCCAACCCTCCACAGGGAGCCTAAGGACAAAACAACATGACTAGGTGCAGACACAGGTCAAAGCCAGGGCCATCTAAGCAGCTGGTGAGTAAGAAGGCTGTGACCACATCTCTGGGAAATGTGGACAGGGGCCAGCTTGACAAAGAGAAGGAGAAAACCGCCCAGGGGAGGGTGACGTGGGTAACTGTCAGCCCATCAGAAAGTGAAGTGGCACTTAGTAAGAGCAAGACCAGCCGGAAGAGATGCTGGGGTCACGCACTTAACTGCACCGAAGGGCAGGAAGGATCCACCCGCCTGACCCAGGCACCTGGCCTTCTGAGACGGCCTTGCCTGCGCAAGGAGACTGCTGGGTGGCCTCCCAGCCCCCTGTATAACCCTGGTCCCTGCGTTTTCCATCCTTTGCTCATGTGTGGCTATTGTCTGCCCTCTTTGTCAAAACTGATAGCAGCTAATTAGTGCTGAAGCCCAGACTCCAGCTTACTTCCATTCATCTCATTATTTGTCTCTCTTTTGGGCTAAAGCCAAGCAACGGACATTAACATTCCGCCTGCAGGGCAGGCACACACGCAAGCACGCTCACAGGCACCCACTCTCACAAGCATACACACACGTACACTCACATATCTGCACCCACATGTGTACACACATGCACACACGTACTCACTTATATACACACACGCATGCATATGCATCCACACGTGTACACACTCACACACACTTCAAACCTGGGATAAGGAGAGGAACATAACAACTGCTGGCCCAGTTGAGAGACCACGGCAGGCAGGGATTCAGAATCTCTGGAGCCTCAGGCCCCTGGGGCCAGGACAAGCCAAGGGGTGCGGCCCAGCCGGGGTTTTGTAGGCAGCTGTTTCCTCCTCCCCGCCTCCAGGTCCCGAAGAGCCTGCGCTCTGTAATTCATCGCTACATCTTAGGCCCAGTTTCCAGCCATTGTCAATCGAGTGGGAGACCTTCCAAGTTTCTGTGTCAATGGAGATCAAGTGCTCTAAACCCCAGCTCCCCCGAAGCATTCTGGGGCCAGCCTAGCTTGGATTTTAAACAGCAGAGCTGCCCTCCCTGGGTGCAAGCAGACGAGGCCGGGTAGCCCTCTAGTGGCCATGGCCGATGTGGCAATAGTCTTTGAGGGCCCAGGAACTCTGTGCCGAGGCTAGTCAGCTCTCCTGGAAGACACAGGAAGGAAGCACAGTAATAAAATGTTTAGAGCCTACCTCCTCCCTCTCCATCGCCCTCAAATCCCCCTGGGCACCAAGTCCTATCAGTCTGCCCTTCCCAACAGCTCTCCCGTGCCTCCAGCCCAGCTGTGGCCTCATCACTCAGGCTGAATCATGCTGCAGTAGTCTCTTCCCTGGATTCTCTGCCTCCGTCGCTCGTGTCTAATTCTTTACACACCTTGCTGCCAAATTCTTTTTCCAGACGTTCACTGTTACCTTCTGTGTTCTGTGTTTGAGAGTCTTCCTCGCCTCCCCATTGTCTAAAGCGCTGATCCTCAAAAGGGAGATGCCCTTCCTGGAGAGGCATCTCACCCTCTCAGGACAGGTGAGTAGCAAGTCCACACGGAGGCTGGCGACGTGGATGTTCTTCCCCCAAACCGTGCTCATACTGAACCACTTACTGAGGAGCAGTTCCTCCAGGTGTCCTATCCCTCAAATGTAGAGAAGTGGCGAAAAGATGGAGAATCACAAGTCCTCCGGGTATAAAGTTCCAACATCTCAGCCCCCCATAATCTGGCCTCGACTTTCCTTTCTAGCCTTAAGCTACAGCATAATGTCAAGGTGAAGAATTAGAATCAGACTATCTGGGTTAGAGCCCCAAGTCTACAACTTATTAGCTTTGTAACTGTATAGAAGGATCTAAATTCTTTGTTTCTTTACGAAGCTGTTGAGGAGCTATTTAAGTGAGATAGCCCGTGTATCAGACTTAGCCCAGTGCTTGGCACATAGTCAGTGTTCAATTACCGCTCACCTGTTAACAAGCCAACTGGTTCACTTACGGGGCCCGCACATGCCTTGCACTTTTTAACTCTGCACTTTGGCTCTTGACACTCGATTTGTCTGGAATGTCCTCTCCCTCCTCTCTAATACCAAGACTCCACTGTTCTCCCAAACCCAGCTCAAATCTCCTCACCTGCTTAGGTACGGATATAATAGTATTGGACCTGTCAACCTCACACAATATGTACTGTAAGAGGAAACTTATATACTTTGCAACGGTTCACCATATACATAAATATACATATGGATGTTTAATAGATAAGTATGATATTTTTATTGTCTGTACAACCATTTTGAAAAGTTAAATAAATCCTTGTAATGCATACTCTTGTGTTACTGGAATCAGTTATTTAAAATTCTTTTACATTTTACTTGTCTCCTTAACCAGATTATAAATGCCATGAGGATAAGACCTCTGTTTTATACTTATATTCTCCATAGACCATTTCTAACATAATACCTTCACTATATTAGCTACTTAGTAAACACTGCCTTCATTTAATTAATGAGTGACGGCATCTTTAGGAATAATATTAATGTATGTTCTTATACCTTGAGGCAATTTTCCATTCATCATCTCATGATGATTGTCTAACTTCTACAACATCCCTGAAAGAAAAGCAAAGCTTAGGCCTCTTTCATAAGGAATTCCTTCTTGGCCACAAAATCCTGCAAGCAAGTTTTGTTATTTATATTTAAGTTACATCACAATAACACAGTCTCCAAACGTAAAGATATCTGGGTCTAGAAGGGCAGGGGGTAAATTTTTTTTAAGTATGCTTATGCCGTGTTTATTCACAACTAAAATGCTGGTACAGCCACTTTAGAAAACAGTTTGGCGGTTTCTTATAAAGTTAAACAAACAGGGCTTCCCTGGTGGCGCAGTGGTTGAGAGTCCACCTGCCGATGCAGGGGACACGGGTTCGTGTCCCGGTCTGGGAGGATCCCACATGCCACGGAGCGGCTGGGCCCGTGAGCCATGGCCGCTGAGCCTGCGCATCCGGAGCCTGTGCTCCGCAACGGGAGAGGCCACAACAGTGAGAGGTCCACATACCGCAAAAAAAAAAAAAAAGTTAAACAAACAATAAGAATATGAACCAACAAACCCAGCCTAGGTTGTTTGTTTGTTTGTTTGCTTTGCGGTACACGGGCAATGGTGTATGGTGTCATTAATTAATTCAATATAAAGATACTGATCACTATTATGTATAAGGCACTGTATAAGGCACTGAGTGGGCTAGGCAGAAAGGAAACCAGAAACAGGTGATAAAGCAGTTTTAAGAGCTTTGAAATCTGCTAGAGCTAAGACTGAACCCCTGGACTATCTCTTATGAAATGTGTGTTCTTAGGGGTGTTGCTTAATGTCTTCGAGCTTTAGTTTATGAGGATAATAAAACAGAGAGCAGGGACATAGTAAGAGGCTGAAAATGATTATTATTATTATCATAGCCTTGCTAATACTAAAGCTGGTGATGCCAAGAATAACAATGGCTCTACCTTCAAAATATATCCAGAATGTGACCAGTTTTGACATCTTTGTCACCATCTGGTCCAGGCCACTGTCACCTCCTGCAACAGCTTACTGCTCCCACCCTACAGTCTATTCTCAACCCAGCAGTCAGAACAATCTCTTCAAAATGTAAGTCAGTTATGTCACTCATCTGCTCAAAACCCTGTTGTGACTCCCCATTTCACTCAGAGTAAAAGCCCAAGTCCTCCCTATTCCTACAAGACCCTGCCGGCTCTGGCTCTATCCGCCTCGCTTATATTACCTTCTACTGCTTTCCCCCTCACTCACTTGGCTTCTTCCACATTGACCTGTTGCTTTGACTTGCAGGCACCAGGCATTTATTTATAGCCTTTGCACTTGCTCTTCCCTCTGTCCAGGACATTTTCCATATGCCTGCATTGATCACTCCCTTACCTCCTTTGTGACTTTTCTCGAACATCACCTTCTCAAAAAGGAAAGAAAAAGAAAAAAGAAAGCTTATCCTAACCACTGTATTTAAAATTTCAAACTGCCCCACTTCCCCCAGTGCTAACAATCCCCTTTATCTTGCCCAACTTTTCCTCTTACCACCTTCTATATAATGAAACCAAACAAACACTGGTAGATGGTTCTCTCATCAATTGCTGTGGGAGTGTAACCTGGTACCACCACTTTGGAAATCTTTTAAAGATTTAAAGAGTATCTACTAAAGCTAAAAATACCCTGTGCTACTCCTGGATATAAATCCAACAGAAAGGAGGGCTTTCCAAAAGACACACATTAAGAACATTAATAGCAACTTTATTCAGAATATCTCCAAACTAGAAACAACCCAAATATCTATCTACAGTACAATGGGTAAATAAATTGTGATATTTTCAAATAATGGAATAATACACAGTAATAAAAAAATGAATTACTGATACCCTTTCCAACATGAATGAATTGCAAGCCTAATATTGAGCAGGAGAAGTCAGAAACAAAAGAGAACATTTTATATGATTTAATTCATTTGAAGTTCAAGAAAGGCAAGGACTTTAATGATAGAGGTCAAATAGAGCTACTTATTTCCCCAATGGGGAGGTAACCTAATCTCTCTGAAAATAATAATAAAAATATTCATCTTGCAGGGCTGGGCTAGTTGCAGATAACATATATCTAACAGCTAGCGCCCATTCCTGGCACAGAGTATTGACTAAATAACTGATAGTTTGTATTCATGTTACGTTCTCAATTCATGTTAGTTTAATAATTATTAAGCAAAGGATAGTTTTATGATACTCAACACAAAAGTTCCAACTGCATGTAACATTAATTTTCTCCAAATAGAAATTCCCATTTTCTTCCTACTAGAATCCATATTTTTGTTCAGGGAAACCATATGTTCAGCCCAGAAAGATGAAGCATGACTAAGCCAAACATGGAACTCCCATGACCCTTTGCCAGACACCCACTTTCCCAATTCCCTCTTCTCCCAGAGGTGCCCATGTGCCCAGTTTTGGCCAATGAGACCTAAAGAGGAATTCTGATGGGAAACTCTTTAGAAAGATTTTTCCTCTTTGCTAAAAGGAGAAACGCACACACTCTCTCTCGCTGTCCCCTGTTTTCTGCCTTTGGATGAATGATTCATGGAGCTGTGACAACCATATTTTGACCATGAGAATCACAGAGACAATGACCCAGAGTCCCAAATAGCAGAATTATAAGGTCACCTATCTTCAGATTTTTTATTCTAAGAGTTAATTAAGCATCTTGATTATTTAAGCCGCTGTTAGTTTATTCTGTTACTTCCAGCTGAAATCATTCCTGACTATTCCCTTATAAAGGGTACAAAAGAGAGTCCTTAAACCGATCATCAAGGCATCTTCCCACGCTCTCTTTAATTTTCCCAGTGTCTGAGCACAACCCACCCCTTTCATGGTCCTTCCATGAGCCTCCTTCTTGCTAGTCTACCAAAATATCAGTACCTTCATTTTCTAAGTCAAACACCTTTCAATGGTATATGATCACCATAATAAGATCAGTAACTTTCCTCAGCCCTTGAGGCTAGGAAATAAAGACTTAGGAAAATTCTACTCAATTGCTGACTCTTGTCGGAGGTTAGCCAACTGTAAACCTAACTGACCTGCATTTGCGACAAACACCCTGGTGCACCAACCTTGTAAATTGAAGTGTGCTGTGAATAGAAGGCTCATCCAAAAAGGGTAACTTCCTGGTTGGCAAGGCAGATTGACCTTGAAGTTAACGACATCTAGGCCCCTCATGTGCTCAGGCCCCTTTCTAGGCCCTGTTTGGGGCCCAAGCAATGTGTTCCCATGATCACATGCTTTTGTAAAATGTGAAAGTTATTTTAGCCACAGTCATTTAGGGCCTCAGTCTCTTTCCTCTCCAACTTACCCTGTGTTACACTCGCTCTTCTGTAGGTTGGTGTTAGAGAGACCACGGGCTGCTTGGGATTCAGCTAAGGGGAAGTTGAGTTGAAGACACATAGGATTTATGTTAAGAAGGTTATATGTATGCGGTTCACTTTCATATCTAGTTAAGTTATTGCTAGCTATTCTGGTGCAGGGATGGCTTCAGGCAATATCCCCACTGCCTACTTTGGCAATGCCAGAGGCCATACTGGGACATGCATGTGATCTATTCACCAGGCATTGGAAGTATGTAGGTATTGATGGAGAAACGAGTTTTCAAAAGTGTGAAGCAGAAGCTAGTCTGAGAAAGTTCTGCCAATCTTCAGATATGTACAATTATAAGCAGAGTATTTGATTCTCACAGATGCCTAGGCAAAAGTTCTGTCCTGCCATGAATATACTTGATAAGCAATTATAAACCTACAATATATTTTTTCTTTTTTGGTGTAAATCTTATAAAATAGAAGTTATCAGAATTCCTGGGTTTGTAGGGTACAAACCAGTGCAAATCCCATGATGACCATGTCTATTTGTTTGGTTACATATTTTATACATCCAACATATTGGATCACATCACATCCTGAAGAGAATCAGCACTTTTAGACAAAAAGAGATGAAAAATTATCCATTGATGGAGCATAAGAACTTAAAGAGACAACCCAGGGACAAAATCACTATACACATTTATAAACAAATCAATGTATGTAATATAAAAATAATGTGATTATATAATCAAGTAGCATAATGCAATGTAGAAGTGTTTTAACACATTTTAATTATTCCTGTGAATGCCTTAATTTCAGATCATTTTCTATATTTATTCAGAATTCTTGAATCATATCAAAATTCAAAAGAAATTCTAGAAGTATATGTATAAGATAATTTATTCACAAAAGCATCATGTAATTTTTCTGGATTTTTTTGTTTCTGGTATCAGCATTTTAAAATTTGTAATTCATTGTAAATTTTTTTTGCATTCTAACTAAATATATGCTTTCATATCCAATTTTGTATTCCTAATTTTTCATTCTCTTTCTTAAAGAGTGCCCCTCAAATTGTAAAATCTTCTACACAACCCAGAGCTGTCTCTGAAGGTCAGGCAATGGTTGCAATCAATAGAGATTGCATTTTAAATTTGGATGTATGTTAATAAATTACCTTCCAAAATTTTGCGTTAGTGTTTACTTCCACTAACAGTTTGTGAAAGTTTTTTCACATCATTACTAAGTTTTACCATACTTTTTAATATTTATTAACCTATTAGGTGAAAAGTAGCAGCCCACTCTGCTTTTAATTTTTATGTTTAATAAATTAACGAATTACGAATGAAAAAAGATTGCAGATATCATTTACCAGTTTGAGTACTCTGGAAGTTCTTTCAACTTCAGACTTTGAAAGGACAAGAATATTAAGTGAGTGGAATTTAAGCTGCTGTATAGAATGCCCTACTTGATATTAAATAGAACAATTCTCACCTCAATTTCTCCAGCAGGACTGATGTTATAGCTCTCAGGTACCAAGGTATATATGACACAGACTGCCACAAGAAGACTCTTAAAAGAAATCTGAGGTTTGATTTAAAAATTCAGGATATTTATGCAGGGGCTTCTTTTGCATTTCAAAAGTATAAAAGGTTTTGGGAGAATGGGAAGCAAGAGGAAAGATTCTAGAGAGAAGGATTACTTTGGAGAAATTTGTCCTAAGAACCTCAAAACCTCTCATCCCCTGGAGAAATAAAGGAGGTCAAGCCTTGGAGGTGTTCAGCATAGCCACTTTGAGAGTCTGGCAGGTGTTGTCTGAAGCTTGGGAGACACAGTGAGCTGAGGGCTAACTTCTGCCCCAGAAAATATGAAGGGTAGGAGAGAAAGTGTGTTGGGGATGATGGCGTCAAGGCAACTAGCCACTTTGTCTGGGAAATTACTTCAACCCCCTCCAGCAGTAGTACAAGTGTTTTCCCAGTGCAGAGTCCCCAGGATCAAGAGTCTGCCATCCTAGAAAGGGCAATGGGACCCCAGCAGTGTGTGGATGGGTCCTCAGAGAAGAGGGTGGGCATCCAGCTGAAAAAGGGGCATCAACAAACACATCTCCAGAGAATCCGAAAGTGCCCTCAAGAGAATGTCAGCTTTAAACGTGAGCCTAACTCAGCACAAAGCCAAGGAACGGCAGATACAGCAGAAGATCATTTCCTGTTCTCATCTTCCCTTTCGCTGTGTTCCAACCCTAGGAGCATGCCGAATGAGGAAGGAGAAGAAAGAAAAGAGAAATAAAGGGGAAATGTGGGCTGCTAGCCAAATGTGGGCCAGGGAAAGCAAGATTTGACATTAAATAGAATTCAGGGTTTTAATTATTCCCAGAGCTGTGTGTTCTAATGTGTCTTAGGCCGTGTTTGTGACTTAAAATGACCACAGGACTGACAGTCTATTACCTATAGGTGAATCGTGTTTATCCAGGACAGGAAAAGAGGGCCACACCAAGTAAACGTCATCAGTAAAAGCAAAAGCAGAGCTGCATGTTAGCACCTCCACAAGTCAGATCTGTTTTAACACCTTTGTTACATTAACCTAAGAATAAGCAGATAGAAAGCTACAAGTAACCTAAAACTATAATTACGGTATTGGTTGGATATTATTTTCTAATCCTTTTTTCTAAATCCTTTATTAAAATCCATATTCAGAAGTAGCCAAATTCATGTCTCTGTCTTGCCCTTAATCTGAATCATTCATTCATTCAACTAATATTTATTCAGCTTCCTAAATGCTACTTTGGTCCTGCCACTCGCCTACTCAAGAATCTTCTGTCGCTCCCCATTGCTTACAGCAGTGATTTTCCAAGGGAAGAACAACTCCTCTGGGGAGGAATATCAGTAGGGCAGGGCTTCAATCCACCCTCACCTCCCTCTCTTTTCAGACATTCAGAGACTTGCCTTTGGGGAGGGGGTGTGACCTTCCTTCCCTCTAAAAGCCACTGTGATGTATCCCAGGACTCATTTAATTTGCTCTCAGCAGAGCCCCTACTCTCTGTCCACCGAAATCACTTGGATAAAAAGCAGATAGAATTATATTTCATTTGGATTCAACTTACATTTTCTTTTTTGTATTATTATTAAGCCGGGAATACAATATTCTCTGTTGGCAGTAGCCCAGTGATAATTGTTTTAGCTGAGATCACTTCTCTAATGCCATGTCCTGGGGAAGGAAAGCTTATGGGGTTTTCATGACAGTTTATCTCTAGAGATTCCCCGGGCTCGGGGGGCTCTCGGGGGGTCAATCGGTTTGGGTGGGAGAGGGAGGATTGGGACAGTAGGTATAAATGTCTGACGTGCGTCCAGCCGGTAGGGTATCTTTGTTGTTCACACACTTAAATGAATATTTAAATATTAAATTTAAATGTTCTAAGACAATATGCCTCTCTACTCTCCCCTGTGGTCTCCAGTACACTCTATTGGAGACAGCATGAGGTGGATTTTTTTGAATTCAGTATGATTATCCTGTTGCAGCTTCTTGTAGATCACATTGGGAATGCCAAAAATAACTAATGATGGGAAACACATTCAAATACAAGTATTGAGGAATAAGATTAACACTTGTATAACTATGTTTTCTTTTTTTTAAATTACTTCTTTATTCTCTCTTCTTTATTCTGTTTAAGCTCAATGCAACAATTATTTACTATATGCTAAACATTGGGGATTTAAGAAATCAACAAGAAAAAGACTTGTGGGGGGCTTCCCTGGTGGCGCAGTGGTTAAGAATCCGCTTGCCAATGCAGGGGACACAGGTTCGAGCCCTGGTCCAGGAAGATGCCACATGCTGCGGAGCAACTAAGCCTGTGTGCCACAACTACTGAGCCTGTGCTCTAGAGCCCGCGAGCCACAACTACTGAAGCCTGGGCGCCTAAAGCCCATGCTCGGCAACAAGGGAAGCCACCGCAATGAGAAGTCTGCGCACCACAACGAAGAGTAGCCCCCGCTCGCCACGACTAGAGAAAGCCCGCGTGCAGCAACGAAGACCCAACACAGCCAAAACTAAATAAATAAATAAATAAAATAAGTTATACGTAGGGGGCAGCAGGAGTTGGCCTGACCATAATCTTCAGCAGCCACCTCAAAGCTACCCAGTCACACGATGATGATGATAGTAAAAAAAAAAGTGCGAAATCTAATGAAAAGAGTGAAAATGCTATTTTTATTCATGTAAAACCTGTAATCTCAAAACACATGCTTATTATGAAAATACAGCTTCAAGACAAGACTTGACCCCTTCTTCCTGTCAGACTTTTTAGGTTGCCACAAGAGAAGTTTATGGTCTATTGGAGTGAGAAAGTGATGTGTGCACAATTAAATAAATTACTAGAGGGTAAATGCTATAATTGGGTATTGTGTTTTCCTAATGAACCCTTCCCAGAGTGGGCCAAGAGTGTTCATTTTCTTCTGGTAAATAGCAATCTGGTCCCAAGAGATAATCCTTATCCAAACATCCAATCTGCCAGCATCAATGTCTTGATAATTCCAGGAGGTGTCCTCCTATGGTTTGACCTCCTGTATGAGGCTGTGAAGAAAGTTCTCCATGCATCCCTGAACGTATGGTACTTTTTACTAAGTGCCTTCCCAGAAGGTCCTGCCTAAAGCCATCAAAGTCTGCCATGTATGGAAAGGTGTCTGGAAATCACTCAAGACTGATGGATTTCCTTCTACCTAGGACAAAAGAAAGAACTGGTCTTATAAACATATGTTTTGCAGGGTCGGTTGGTTTTTCCACCAATTATTACTTTTTTGGAGCATTTTCTGTATGCCAGCATGCTGTTGTACACTGGACACACTATGATAAACAAGATGGATGTCCCTTACTCTCTGAGTTCCTCACAAGATGAATTGCCCTGGCCTTTTAAGTTTTCATTTTCTTCCTTTACCAGGAGGACTAACCTAAGCTTTCTCCTCTAGGAGCTGCCACAAAAAGGCTGGTTCAGTGTTATTCACACACTTGCAGACAATTGTCTATTTACACACATTTCAATACATAAGAAAGAACACACTTTCCCCACGTGATTCTCTATCACAGCACCCTCTTTAACTGCCTTCCTAATACCTATAATCTGAGCATATTTCATTCATTAATCAGTTCCCTTGTTCATGACCCCACCCTCTCACTCGTACATTAAAACCATGAAAGCAAAGACCATTGTCTTATTCCCAGCTGAATCTTCAGTTCCTAATCAGCCCCTTGCACACTGTAGGTGCTCAATAATAGTTGTTGAATTAATAAATACATGGAAGGAAGGAGATAGAAGAAAAAAAGAAAGAGAAAGTGACATAAAACGTTATGCCAGAGCTAAACAAAGATGGGGCATCTGATTTCCTGAGGACTTCATGCATCCTTGAATACATTCCAGTTATAAGGGGATCATGAGACTGGGGTGGCACCTTGGCCGTGTCTAGAGATACACAAGCAACTCTCCCAAACATCCTCTCACGGTAAACAGTGAAATACTCTGGGCCTTGCAGACCTTGAGCCACACAGATGAAACAGGTTATTATTATTCCTTGATGTCATTGAGTAGAGGAGAGAAAGGGCAAAAACTCCTGGGCCCTGGGCAGCCAGCTTCATCTGGTGGGTCAGATGTGCCCTTGGAGGTAGGATACAAGCAAGGCTGCAGAGGTCCAACAATGTTTTCCTTTAACCAAGGCAAAGACGCTAATGAAAATTTTCTTGTTTTTATAAGACAAACTTTAAATACATTTTTTTCTAATATCCTTAAATGTGATTTTCTAATTGGAGTTCACAGAGACTGGCAACAAGTCTGTTAAACTGACTAAACAACGATGTGTGTAGACATGAGGTCATTGCAAGGAAATGGGCATGATCACAGGGGTGTGATCCTTCAGAACCACAACCTAGATCTGGGTTAAGAATTTTAGGTACTTGAAGTCACTTGCTTATTCCCATTTCATGCATTTATTAAATATTTATTGAGCACATATTATACCTCCGGTGGATTAATTTATTCCCTGACAAACATGGAGGACAAAACCGAAGCACACTGGTTGGGAAGGGATCCTGTAGTGGCCACAGCTCTATATGCCTGGATGTTTAGTAGAGTTGTTCAGTGATGCTGTGTCTTGGGGGCACAGAATGCGTCACTTTTGCACCTGGAGAGAGAAGTGTTTCCCAGCCCACCTCCCTGTGAGTTTAAAGTGCTTTTTGGGTGCTACTGTGAGGATACAAAGATGTCATTTTTAAGAAAAATCCTACATCAAAAGATACAGTGGGGCTTCCCTGGTGGCGCAGTGGTTGAGAGTCCGCCTGCCGCTGCAGGGGACACGGGTTCGTGCCCCGGTCCGGGAAGATGCCACATGCCGCGGAGCGGCTGGGCCCGTGAGCCATGGCCGCTGGGCCCGCGTGTCCGGAGACTGTGCTCCGCAACGGGAGAGGCCACAACAGTGAGAGGCCCGCATACAGCAAAAACAAACAAACAAACAAAACAAACAAACAAAAAGATACAGTGGGTCTTGCTGACTTCTATTAGCAGCCATTTATATGAAAATGCTGGTGAGGTCACTTCGTGGCTAATCCAGGGCAAATGCAAACACTGGTATGCAACCCACATTGTAGCCACACTGTGTGTAAGAGAATCACAGGGCCAGGCTGCCGTTTATTTCTAGGTCTCTCACATTGATTTTTTTTTTTTTTTGAGATATAAAAGCATTTGGTTAGATTGGCCCACCTAACCTAGCCATATTTTTTTTAATTAAAGTATAGGTTTACAATGTTGTGTTAATTTCTGCTGTACAGAAAAGTGATTCAGTTATACATATATATATATATATATATACATTTTATAAAATTCTTTTCCATTATGGTTTATCACAGGATATTGAATATAGTTCCCTGTGCTATATAGTATGACCTTGTTATTTATCCATTCTGTATATAATAGCTTGCATCTGCTGATCCCAAACTCCCACTCCATCCCTCCCCAACCCTCTCCCCCTTGGCAACCACAAGTCTGTTCTCTATGTCTGTCTCACACTTACTTTTGATGCTAGTGCCAGAATTCACATTTCTCTGAGTTTCTGGCTTACCAGCAGGTACCACGAGCAAGAGTCACTTGTGGATCACACTGAGACTCAATGGTCCCGGCAGCCTTGCTTGTCAAGCAGCGGCAACACAGCTGTCCTGTCCCCCAGCTGACCCACCTGAATCCTGCCGCTGGGAGGCCACTGCGGATCACCCTCTGGCACTGACTGATCAGCTGCTTTCTTATGATCGTGCCTGGCCGTTAGATGTGGAATGTAGCTCACATATGCCACGAAGCTGTGCGAACCCCACAGTCCTTGACATAGAGGGCACCCTGGTATCATTTCTATATAGTCTCTAAGAAGAGTTTATAGATTCTCTCTCTCAGCTGGAATAATCTTTCTCACCCTAAATTCAGAGCACTTCAGCTGCACCATTCATGACTTATTTTACTGTTGTATCTCCCCTGCTAATCTTTGAAGTCAGGAAGGTATGTACGGTGAGCAGAATAACGAGCCCCCCAAAGATGACAATCCCAGTCCCCCATCCCTGTAATCTATGAATACGATAGGCTACATGGAAAGGGAGAATTAAAGCTGCACATGGAACTAAGGTTGCTAATCAGCTGTGGAGACGGAGAGATTATCTGGATCACCTAGATGGGCCCAATGTAAGCACAAGGATCCACATAAATGAAAGAGGGAGGCAGGACGGTCAGAGACAGAGAAGGTGTGATAACAAAAGCAGCGTTAAAGTGCTGCAATTGCTTTTCATTGAAGCTGGAAGGGGAGCCGTAAGCCAAGGAACACAGGCAGCCTCCAGTAGTTGGAAACAGCAAGGAAACTGGTTCTCCACTAGAGCCTTCAGAAGGAACGCAGCTCTGCTGTACCTTGATTTTATTCCCACTGAGACTCATTTTGAGTTTCTGACCTACAGAACTGTAAGATAATAAATGTATGCTGCTTTAAGCCACTAAGTTTGTGGCAATTTGCTACAACAGCAATAGGAAGCTAATACATTGTCTGATTCATCTTTCTTTCTGCAAGTGCCTGACACTAATACTCTCTAATAAGAATGTGTCGAATGATTGAATACCAAAGAAATACTGTTTATACTTACAGTTGATTTATTTATTGTGGTAAAATATACGTAATGTATTATTTATCATTTTAACGATTTTTAAGTATACAGTTGGGTGGAGTTAAATTCATTCACAATGTTGAATAAGCATCCACTATCTACACCCAAGAGTTTCTAATCATCCCCCCTCCAAAAACATCTCTCTACTCAGTAAACAATAACTTCTCCTTCCTGCCTAACCTGTTAGAGGTTGTTAGTAACCTCTAATAATACTTTCTGTCTCTGTGAATTTGTCCATTCTAAGTACCTCATAAGTGGAATCATACAATAGATGTCCTTCTGTGTCTGGCTTATTTCATTAATCATAATGTTTTCAAGTTTCATCCATGTTGTAGTATATATCAAAATTCAATTCTTTTTATGGCTGAGCAATATTCCATTTTATGTATATACCATATGTGTTTAGCCATTCATCTGTCGATGGACACTTTGGTTGTTTTCACCTTTTGCTTATTGTCAATAACACTCTTATGAACATTGTTGTACAAATAGCTGTGCAAGTCCCTGCTTTAAATTCTTTGGGGTACTTTACCTAGGACTGAAATTGCTGGGTCATATGATAGTTCTATGTTCATCCTTTTAAGAAACTGCCAAAGTGTTTGCCACAGCAGCTGCATCATTTTTACATTTGTACCAGTAGTGCCTGAGGTTTCCAATTTCTCCAATTTCTTTTCCTTTTTTTCTTTTCTTTTTAAATAAAATTATAGCTATCCAAGTAGTTGTGAAGCGGTATCTCAGTGGGGTTTTGATTTGCATTTCTCTGATGTCTAATGATGTTGAACATTTTTTCATGGGCTTATTGGCCATTTGTGTATCTTCTTTGGAGAAATGTCTATTCAAATATTTTTGCTCATTTTTTGAATTGAGTTATTTATTTGTTGTTGAGATTTTGGTATTCTTTATATATTCTAGATATTAATCTCACCTGATAAATGATTTGCAAATATTTTACTCCCATTCAGTAGGCTGCATTTTTGCTTTCTTGATAGTATCTTTTGGTCCATGAAGCTGATAGAGTCCAATTTATCTTTTTTTTCCTTTTGTTGCCTGCGCTCTTACAGTTGATTTCAACCTGAATGACACATAGATTTTCAGTGTCTTACAAAAAGCATCCTAGGGTTCTTGATCTGGTTTTCTTCTCAGTGTCTATCATCACATAAAGGAGTGTCCAAATACCAGAATTTGTGTGTGGCTAAGTGTTCTTTTACATGTAAAAATCTCTGACTAAGCAGCTTTTTTTTGTTGTTTGTTTTTTTGTTTTTGCGGTATGCGGGTCTCTCACTTTGTGGCCTCTCCCATTGCGGAGCACAGGCTCCGGACACGCAGGCTCAGCGGCCATGGCTCACGGGCCCAGCCGCTCCGCGGCATGTGGGATCTTCCTGGACCAGGGCACGAACCCATGTCCCCTGCATCGGCAGGCGGACTCTCAACCACCAGGGAAGCCCGACTAAGCAGCTTTATTCACAATCATCCAAAGCTGTAAACAATCCAAGTGTCCATCAGTAGTAGAATGGACAAACTGTGGAACATTGATACAGCAGAATAAGACACAGCAATAGGAAAAAAAAGGAAGAAAGAAAAATGCAGTCCCACTGCAGATATGAACATGAATGATCTCACTGACATCCTGATGAGGAAGAAGCCAGACACTAAAGCACACATACTGTGTGGCTCCATTTATTATGCAGTTAGAGAACAGACAAAACTAATCTATGGTGATGGAAGTCAGATGCATGGTTACCCGGAGTGGGGTATTAACTGGGAAGAGGGAGGGCTGAAGAAGACAAGAAAACCTCCTGGGATGTTGGAAAAAATCTATGTCTTGATCTAGGCAGTGGCTACATCGGGTGTGAGCGTGTATAATTCATCAACTTTATACAAGATTCTTGCACTTTACTGTTTGTATGTTATACCTCAATTTAGAAAATTCAGTCTCTGGCTAATAGGTTCACAGGGTTCATGTTAGTACATGATCTTGGTGGTGTTTCCCATCAGGACATGGTCTGAGTTAACTCTCAGAAATGCTCTGCCTTCTTTGGGAAGCTTAAAAACAATAGCTGAGAGCTCCCCTGGTGGCGCAGTGGTTGAGAGTCCGCCTGCCGATGCAGGGGACATGGGTTCGTGCCCTGGTGCGGGAAGATCCCACATGCCGCGGAGCGGCTGGGCCTGTGAGCCATGGCCGCTGAGCCTGCGCGTCCGGAGCCTGTGCTCCTCAACGGGAGAGGCCACAACAGTGGGAGGCCCACGTACCGAAAAAATAAATAAATAAATAAAAATTTAAAAAAATAATAGAATAAAATAAAAAGAGGTTGCCTGGAAAAAATCAGCCAACAATCAAGCAGCATGCTTTGAATGCTATAGTTTTGGGAAACTATGCCCTTGATTATTGCTTGAAGATGTTGCTGAGACACTTTAGATACCAAGAAGCAGGATTGAAAAGGATGATGCAGAATTTTTTAAAAATGCAAGTGGAAGTTCAAGCATGCGTCACAGTAACGCGGACTCAGGGGTGAACTTGAGAAGGCAGGAAGGGAGAGCACTTGACTGCAATTTGTTCACTGACTATTCCTTTCAGCAAAGTATCTGAAGATGTGGACACAGCCCTATAATACATGACGTTTGAAGAAATTAGATTTAAAAAATCATTTAGATGTGGACTCAGATGGCTAGAAATATCAATCATCTGTCCATGTCAACAGAGCAGGGACATAATGAGCCATGACTACAAGGGTGAAGTGTGACAGGCAGGTGGGATGGGCAGGCAGCCCAGGACAGGACCATCACACCTTAGAAGATTAGGCTTTCATTCAAAATTAGGTTAATAATGTGGCCTACCAAAACCAAGATGAAATACATACAGTAAGAATGGAGGTATGAGGTTGCATATTTGGTTCAATTCATCTTGTCCTGAGACAAGATGGAAAATAAATCACTAAATAAAAGTGCAATGAAAAAAGAACTATAACTTTCTAAGTGAAAACCTTACCTCAACAATGTGTGTTATTTCAAAAGTTTTCAAGACACAAGGATGTGAGATAGAGCTCATACTTCCCATCAACAGAAATACAACAAAGATGTATGTTATTCAAGGGCTAAAAGGAATCCTCTATGTGCATATTATTGTCTATATCATGTTTTGTCCTCTGAATATTTAGAAGAGATATTTAAAGATGGGTTAATTTTTAAAGGAATTAGGAATTCAACTTTTAATAAGCAAGCACTGTGTGATAGGTGTGGAAACCTGAAGCACTTTGACATGATTTGAACATGATACGAATATCAGGAAAGCTCCCCCATCCCATCTCTTTAAAAAACAACTATTAAAGAATTAGGAATTAACCTTATTTTGGAAAAAAAAATTACAGGAGTTCCTTCATATATATCTCAAACATGCAATTTCCAGGGTTAGCAACTGATTAGGTGCTAATATGATCAATAGGGATCAAAATAGCATTTAAATGAGCTTCAATGCTATTAAGACATTCCAAGACATTGTCTAATTTGAGATTGAACCAGCAACAAAAGTTATAGCGTCTATCACACAAGATCTTTAAAATAGGACAAATCCCCTCCTGCCCCTGAGAGTTTAGGCATTATCTGTATTTTGGAGTCAAGGACTCAATGATTTGAAGTACCTCATACACAAGAGCTTTTCTTCGAAATGCTCAACCAACAGATGGCAGAATTAACTATGTCGTTCTTCTATAGTTTAATACAAATCTATATATGAAGCAGAATAGATATTTTTTAAAGATGAGTGTGTATTTCCCTAGGATTCAGGATATCTTACAAATTTACAGGCATATACTCTGGCTCCTTCCCATCTCAAAGTACATTTCTGGGCCTCTTTCCCCAAAACCTACGAAAAGAAAGGACCTCACCTTTGGCTAGTACCTTGGGCTGACAGCACACAGTTCAAGAAAGGATAAGGCTCATGAACAAGGATATGAAATAGACCTTTGGACTCTTTCTTCACAGAAATCTCATTAAAACAGGGCAGTCCTTCCAATAAATAGTTTAGAATCAGTATAAACTGCCGTCAGCCTTCCTGTCTCAGTATAACTGCGGAACTTTCACCATTTCCCAAAGAGGTCCTGGGATGGATCAGGCCTGACCTCAAGCCAGATCAGACTTCTCCTGACCTCTGTTCCCTGGGCCCAAATTGTGTTTCCAAAAAGAACTCCAGCCCACACCTTCTTCTCGCATCCTTGGTCACCTCCTCCGTCCATGTGAGAGACTCAGACTTTTGCTTTCAAGTCTATTCTAAAGAGACTACAGCTCATCCCGGGGTTAGATCACACACATAGAAGCAAGGAAATGGAGGTCCTGATCAACATGTGTATGTGATTTATCTTCCTCTTCCTGCAGGATCATAGGATCAAATACCAGTATAAGTAGTCTCTGAAATG
The DNA here is from genome assembly GCF_011762595.2 of Tursiops truncatus. Classification (NCBI taxonomy): domain Eukaryota; kingdom Metazoa; phylum Chordata; class Mammalia; order Artiodactyla; family Delphinidae; genus Tursiops; species Tursiops truncatus. The sequence continues at coordinate 105,253,260 of NC_047034.1, read as the reverse complement.
CCAGGAATCTCATGACCCCTTCTCTACCAGCAAAAAGTAATAGCTAATACTTATTAAGCATTTACTATGTGCCAGACACTGTTCTAAATACTGTACCTGCATTTATTCATTTATTCATCAAACAGATTTTTATGAGTGACTGCTATTTGCCAGCCACAGTCCTGAGCACTGGGGACATAGCAGTAAATAAACAAAATACTCGTCTTCATAGATGGTATAGTCTAGCGGGAGGACAAAAACAATAAACAAAAATAAATAAATTATATAGTATATTAGAAAGTTCTAGGGCCCAGAGAGAAAATAATGCAGGTAAGAGGGATAGGGAGTACCAGAGTAGGATGAAGGGCAACTGCTATTTTAAATAGAGTGATCAGGGACCCCACTGGAAAAGTGGCATTGAGCAGAGAAAAGAGTTAATGCAGAAGTCCTAGGGCAGGAGTTTGCCCAGCAAGTTCAAAAAGAGCAAGGATGCCCGTGTGGCTGGAGTGGAGTGAACAAGGGGGAGAGTCATGGGAGATGACGCAGAGGAGGAATTGTCAGGGTGGTTGGGAAGATTATGAAAGGACCTTTCGGTTACTTTACGGGATCTGACCTCTACTCCGAGTGAAAAGGAAAGCCATGGAGTGTCTTGATCTAATTTATGTTTTCACAGAGTCATTGTGTCTACTATGTTGAGAAGAGCCTGCAGCAGAGAGTTGAGGGTATAAGCATGGAGACCATGCAGGGGGCATTACAACAATTCATGTGAGAGACTGTCTTACCTTGGGTTCCTTGGAAACAAATCTGAGATGGAGAATTGCATGCAGAAGGCTTTCGGGGTGTGTGCTTGGGAAATACACCTGTAAAGACACAAAGAAGGCAGATAAGGGCAGAGGGAGAAGCCAGCCTGCAAGATGGTGGCAACTGAGGCTTCAGCCACTCCTAGGGGAAGCTCTTGGAGCTGGGATGGCCCTTCAGAGTTGTCCAAAATCACATGAATTTCCTGTGCCTGCGGTAACATAGTACTACAAACACAGTGACTTAAGACAAGACCAATTTATTATCTCACAGCCTGCCACCCTTCTGGAGGCTCTAGGGGAGAATCCAATTCCAGCAATCCCATCACTCCTACCTCTATTCCTGTTGTCACATCTCCTTCAATGACTGACTTCTCCCCCTCTTTCATTTATGGGGATCCTTGTGATTACACTGGGTCCACCTGAATGATCAGGGTAATCTCCCCGTCTGAAGGTCAGTTGATTAGTGACCCGCCTTCCCCCTTGCCATGTAACACTCATGTATTCACAGTGCTGCCCCTTGGAAGAGTGTGTAAGTTTTGAGTGAAGCAGGTTGTGCTTTCAACAACCAATAACCAGCGGGTGGAGGATGGGCACACTAGTCCTAAAGAGGACATCTGGAAAGAACGGGCACCAAGTAACCACTGCAGAGATGAAGGCGGCCACGACCAGGTGCTAGCAGTGAACGTGCTACAACACAATGGGATTCTGGAGATATTTTGAAGTTAAATCCAACAGAATTTGCTGATGCAAGAAGAGGAGTCAGGGATGCTCCATGACTGGGGGACTGAACAATGGGAAGCTAGGACAGCCTTTAGACAGGGAGCACTGAGTCAGTCCTGCCTCATGGAATCCTCAAAATTAAGCAAAGTGGCAAGTACTTTTATTAGATGCATAATGCAGCTGAGGAAACTGAGGCACAGAGATGTCAAGTGACAAAGCCAGGATTTGAACTCAGCCAGTCCCACTCAAAACACTCCATGTTTTATCATTTTAAGAGGGAATGATGGTAACGCATATATGTGGAACCTAGAAAATGGTACAGATGAACCAGTTTGCAGAGCAGAAATTGAGACACAGAAGTAGAGAACAAATGTACGGACACCAAGAGGGGAAAGCGGCGGGGGGTGGGGGTGGTGGTGTGATGAATTGGGCGATTGGGATTGACATGTATACACTGATGTGTATAAAATGGATGACTAATAAGAAAAAAATTTAATTAATTAAAACAAAACAAACAAAAAAAAGGAATAATGGGACCCGTTTTCTAAAACATTTGTTTAGGGACCCAGAAATTGAACTTACATCATCTTACAGAATCTTGACCTCTCACCCTGGGCTTAGAACAGTGACTGGCACATAGTAGAATGCTCAAAACTATTTGTGGACTGACTGTGTGAAGATCCAATAGCATTTATAGAACACCTGTATGCAGGCTCTTTAATATCATATCCTTGCCCCAAACTCTGATGCTTCCCACTTCTGTATTCATAAGGTCCAAACTCTTAGTTGCAAATCCATGATGTGGCCCAACGCTCATCTCTCACTGAGTCTCAGTCCCTTCCATGCTATTTCATACATCAGCGCCTTTACCATTCTTGATCTTCTTCAGGTGCTACAGAGATGTGTTAGCCATGCTCTTCCCAGACCTGCTGGTTTCCCACCTTCCCCTGAACCCACTGTGCTGGTTCTGCTTCCTTGTCATTGGGTAGGACCCACTCCACACCTGGTACGCTTCTTTTTTTCCCCCAACCTAGCTGAATATTCCTGACCGTCAAAGCTTAAATGGATACTCTTCTACTCCTGAAGTTTTCTGTATAAGTTAGGATTTTGTTCAATTGCTTGTAACAGAAACTCGATTACATTGCTTTAACCATATAAGGGTTTATTTTTTTCTCACACATCAAGAAGTCCAGGACTGCTACAGCTGCTTAAAGAAATCAAGGACCAAGCTGCTTCTAACTTCCTTGTCTGCCATCCTTAGCACTTGGCTTTAGTCCTCATGGTTGTAGGATAGCTGCTCCACTCCAGGTATTGTATTTGGGTCCCAGGGAAAAAGAAACGGCAAGGACAAGGGCAAAAAGTCAAAGGTGCATGTCAACTGAATCTGAACCTTTGTATCAGGAAAATAATAGCTTTCCAGGAAGCCCCACCCAGCAGACTTCCTCTGTCATCTCATTGGCCAGAACTTGATTGCATGGCCACCTCTTACTGGGCACATTGTTATCCTAAACAAAACTGGCCTTTGGTTAGAAAGGAAGAGGAAGAGCCTGAAGATAACATAGACAATAGCAGCGTCTGCCATACATTCAGAGCCTGCTCTAGCCTGCCTGAACTTTACCCTTCTCTGAACAACTATTTATTATTGTAATTTGTGTGCAACTGAAGGGTAAAGTCTTTGTCTATATCTCCCTAATTGAGTGCTGAGCATATGAGAAGTGTTCCATTGACTGTTATCGCAAATGTAGAGGCAATGTGGCATAATGGTTACTAGCCACGTGGCCTGGGTTTGAATCCCAGCTCTACCATTTACTATTTATTAGTTCTGCAACCTCGCTTAAGTTGCTTAACCTCTCTGTTCTTCAACTGCCTCATGTATAAAATGGAGGTGACATGGTAATAGCTTATACAGCTGTGATAAGGATTAAGTTAATTTTAACAGAGCGGTTAGACTAGTAAGCACAACGTAAGTGTCTGTTCAATAAACACGTGGTTGCCACCTATGTTAAAATTTTACCAGAATATGGAACACACAGTTTGACAAGTTAGAGCACCATCATGAACTAAAGAGACAGAGTAGTTGAAGCCGGGGCTTCTGAAGACACTTCGGATTCATGGTGATCACTGTGGCTAAGACATCAATTAGGAGACTGGGTAGTGTGCTGGTCAGAGTTCAGGCTTTAAGGTCAGGCTGCCCAGATTTGGCTACTAACTTTCTCCCACTTATTAACTGTGTGCCCTTGGACAAATCACTGAATCTGACTCATTTTGCCTGTGGTGTTGCCATTACATTGCTGCAAGAACAAAATAAAATTCTCAATTGTTTATTTTAAAACTTGGCTACATACTAAGTTGATTATGTGTAAGAAAATGTCCCTCGGGCTTCCCTGGTGGAGCAGTGGTTGAGAGTCCGCCTGCCGATGCAGGGGACACGGGTTCGTGCCCCGGTCCGGGAAGATCCCACATGCCGCGGAGCGGCTGGGCCCGTGAGCCATGGCCGCTGAGCCTGCGCGTCCGGAGCCTGTGCTCTGCAACGGGAGAGGCCACAACAGTGAGAGGCCCGCGAACCGCAAAAAAAAAAAAAAAAAAGAAAAAGAAAAAAAAGAAAATGTCCCTCAATGAGAATAATAGAGAAAACTAGGTTAAAATCACTAATATCTATTTGTAGAATGAAAGCACAAAATGTGGGAAATATTTTTGTGAAGTGTTTTTAATCCTTTTAGGTAAAATATGCATAATTAGCATCAACATAATGTAATAAATTAAATGAGACTAATTAAATGACAAAAGCTATAGTTCAAAATAGTAGTGTGTCAGAACCATACAAGTCTTTGAATATAAGAAGTAATTGCTGGGACCTCCCTGGTGGCACAGTGGTTGAGAGTCCGTCTGCCGATGCAGGCGACGCGGGCTCGTGCCCCGGTCCGGGAAGATCCCACATGCCGCGGAGCGGCTGGGCCCGTGGGCCATGGCCACTGGGCCTGCGCGTCCGGAGTATAGCCACTGGGTCTGCGCGTCCGGAGCCTGTGCTCCGCAAGGGGAGAGGCCTCAGCGGTGAGAGGCCCGCATACCGCAAGAAAAAAAAAAAAGAAGTAATTGCTGATTCCCAAAATAGACTGCATATTGAGAAGCATAAGTTTTTTATCCCTTGCTTTGAAAATAAAAGAATGCTATGAATTTAGCAAGTAAGTCTTTGAAAACACTCAGAAGAAATAATCTCAAAATTTTAAATTCAGTAAAATGTATTTGAACTATCACAGAAATTCAAGAAGTGTTTACCAAGCATCTACTACTATTTGTGTAACATATATATGATAGCCCATTCACTCCTAACTCTCCTATAAGTTGTATATATAACACACACACTTCCAAGAAAACAGAGCCTAAATATCTTAGCCAATAGGATGTAGTGGGGTTTGAACCCCAGTGTTCTAACTTTAAATTTGTGGTTTGTTACATTTCAGAACAACCTCCTGTATTATAAACGCAAAGTCAGAACAGTCTGAATTAATGTCCATTTCCCATGTTCTCTACCTAAAATTCTCCTCTTAAATAACATGACATATTGTTGTAAACAAAAACAGACGGCCTGGAGAGAAGATCAGAACACTTCAATCTCATCCTCCGCTTGCTGCTAACCCTGTGAGAAGTTCTGGAGGCCGACACGTACATGGCTTGGAAACTCGGCTTTGTACTCCGCTAACAGGCTGGGCGGAGCCAGGTCAAGTGGCCCAGAGCCTAGAAATAAAACTGGTCCCACAGCCTATTTGACCCTCCTAGTCTAGGCACCACCCGAGCCTCAGCCCCTTCATCCCAGCACTGGGCGGTAGGGCAAAACTAAGCCACGACAATCAGGAAAGAGGGCCAAGAAGCAGAAAGCTGTGAGCCTGCGTGGGTACCAATGCCGGAACCGAGCCGTTCCGGGCAGCCAGCCCCAGCCCGCAGATGAACTCAGCCCTGCCCTTCTGACTTACCCAGACAGAGGGGAAAGACGGAGAGGGAAGAAACAACAGAGAATGATATGAAGCAGCCACAACACCTCCTTCTTCTTTTCCCCTCCGGAGGAAAACCATCCCCAAAGACGGAAGTCTTACTTAAGCTCCGCCTCCCATGCCCTGAGCCTTCGAAAACGTGGCTCAAGAATATCTCTGCAAGTTGGACAGGAACGTGACCATTCTATAGAAACATCCCTCCTCCTGGGACTGATCTCAGATGGGTGAGGGGAGCACCAGAAGCTTCTTTACCCTACCAGCAACATATTTTGTTTCATACTTTTGATAAAAAATTTTAGAACTTAATAACCTTATACAGCATAAAATAATAAAGGTTGGGGGGTTTGTGAAGAACCTTGGAAATCCCCACCCCCCTTCTGGGGATGTGCCACATTGTCTCCTAATTTTACCCTCACAAGCATACATAATCCGTGTTCCTGAATGAATTTATAATGCAAAACCTTCAAAGGGTAGAGTGTAAATTCCACCTACTTCATTTATACAAAAGGGGAAGATTATTTCCAGTAAGGGATTTTGAAGATATGAATACTAAGAGGGCAGTGCCATTATGTGTATGTGAAACAGAAAGTCTCCCAGTATTTAGGAAATGATGCGGTGGGCCAGAGCCGGTTTTAATTATGTAGGGGTGATTGGTTACAGTAAAACTCAAACTGGTAAATTGCCTCAGAGTTAAAGTAAAGAATTCATAAGATTTTAGAGTGGGCAGAGACCAAACTGATCATCTTATTCGGTGGTGCCCTACATTTGATTTAATCCGGTCAAACAAATATTTAGCGAGCATCTATTATGTGCCAGGAACTTCAGTACAAAAATTCTTTTTTAATGTTAAAAAATGTCACAGTCTCCCCTATGACAGTAATTCTAGACTTTAGGAAAGAGAAGTACCTAGTGGGATAAAATTATCTACAAATATAATAAAACTGTAAATATTACATTTTAATCATTACAAAGGGCCTCCAGTCAGTAGCCAGCTGGCAACCGAGGTGAGCATGCAAGTAAATCCTCCAGCCTCAGTTAGACCTCCAGGTAACCGCAGCCCTGGTAGTCATCAGGTCTGCCTCATAAGACATGACATGTGCCAGAACCCCCTTGGTAAGTCACTCCCAGTTTGCGACCTATGGAAACTGAGATAATAAACGCTCGCTGTTTTGAGCCACTAAATTTTGGGTTTGCAGCACAAATAGCTGATAGAAATAGCTGGATACGATAGGTATGTTACCTATAAAGGGCTTGGTAGGTGTTACAGTATGCTAGAACAGTCGGCCAATCTCCCCTGGTGAGTAGGTTAATTCCATGGAAATTAGTTAATTCTCCCTAGTTTTTTACAGGGTTAGAGTCGGTGATGCCTATAAACACATCTCTTCTTTTTTTTTGCGATACGCAGGCCTCTCACTGCTGTGGCCTCTCTCACTGCGGAGCACAGGCTCCGGACGCGCAGGCTCAGCGGCCATGGCTCACAGGCCCAGCGGCTCCGCAGCACGTGGGATCTTCCCGGACCGGGGCACGAACCCGTGTCCCCTGCATCGGCAGGCAGACTCTCAACCACTGCGCCACCAGGGAAGCCCAACACATCTCTTCTTAATGAATTTTGGATGCGTGATTTCTGGGGGTGAGGGGGGAAATAGGTAATCTCACCAAGCATTCATTATCCCAGACCCCAGACAAAAGAGGCAAATTGGCATCAAGTCATACAATTCACTTTTAGATTTTTCCTGATATTTTGGTGAAATAAATTTATAAATGTAGAAGCCGGTTCTTTCATTAATCATTTCAAAAGCCATCAAAATGCATTGGGACTAATACCTGGTACAGTTTACAAAATAATTATAATAGTCATGGACTCCGCCCTCTGTTTCACTCAACACCCATTCAGCCACTGTGTCCAGTAGAGACCAACTTCTGAATGTCCCCAGAGCCCCTCCTGCTGTCTAAGGCCCAGGGCTTCCTGGGCTACACTGCCTTCCAGGGGGGTGGAGTGGTACCTTCATAGGAGGGCTCAAAGAGGATCCAAGCTGAACATGTCCCTTCCTGAAATAGTCACCATAATTTCCAAATCCCAAATTTGGACATATTTTAATTAGGAACTGCTCTAAAAAATCCAGGACCCAGGAAGGACCATCATCACAGAGAAATGGGTTGACCTGGCCACCAACATTCCTAGTGACCAGTCATTCATTCCCCAGATATTCCATGAGCACCCGTATGTGCCAGACAGGGCACTGGCACCATGAAGGGGACAGATGAGTCCCTGCCCTTGGGGCTCTTATAGTCTAACTTTCAGAGATGCTGCCCACTGCCCCCCCCCACCAGGGCTCCCTCAGCTTCTCCCAAGCTGGGAAGTGAGTGGAGTGACCCAGTCAAGCTATGTCAAATAGCTTGGAGAAGAACTTGAACAGATAATTTTCAAACACCTATGGAGCTTAGGGAGCAAGGACTGCATTTTATTCTGTCAAAAACAACGCTTTGGGGTCCCAAACCCTCCTTCCATGACTGTCAGAGTATCAAAGGCCACAGTCGCAGAGAGTCCTGGGCTGGCCTTTGAGGACACAGGAGAGTAGGTGGCAAGTGCTCCCCTTTTCCAGAGTGGGTTGCTAGCTCCAGACTGGTTTGAGACCTTAGCTGACTACCCAGCCTCAGCCTGAGAGAGGCTGGGGGGGGGGGGGTCTGAGAGCAAAGCTGGGAAGTGCAGGAGGAGGATTTGGTCAGTGGATGGTGTGTGGTTCACCCCAAATCCCCACAATGCAGAAGAGATGGCGGGCTTCAGGGAGACCTTCTGAAGCAATTGAAATGTGTCCCTGGAGGTGGGGCGTGGACGGGTAACCGCCCCAGGCCTGAGAAATCTAAAAGGAAGGGCAGGCGTCTGAGGGAGGCTGCCTGTGGCAACAGTGCAGAGGGTGCCGTCTGGGCAGCAAGTTCACTCCACGGACAACAGGGCAAAGGTGCATGTTTACCTTGAAAGAGAAGTGCAGTTTGGGAGTGTGCATTGTGAGCTGACCTGGAACCTCCTTAAAGAGATTTTGCCCCAAAGGGCCATTCCTAAAGGAATTCCAACAGAGTTCAACTCCCAAGAACAGAGGCTAAAAGGGGAGCTTCAAGGAGCCAATCTGTGAGTAGGTCATGGAATTCAGAAAGTGCAAGTGAGAGAACCCAGGAACTGGGTCTCCAAAGAGTCTCAGAGCAGCCCATATGAGAAAGAGTCCATGGGCAAGAGAACACCTGCCCATGACAGAGGGCACCGGCCACTGAGCTGGAGGAGAGGAAGCCCCACGTCTTATTGGGGTTGAATTCAAGAGGGTAGGCTTACAACTGTGGGTCAACCGCAGCAAACAGGGTTGTGAGGCAGAGATGATTCTGTCCTTGATAGTCCTCTACGTCCTCGACAGTCCAAGTCTGCTCTGAGGGCTACCAGCACCAGCACCCCCTGAGGGCTGATTGGCAGTTCCCGCTCCAGACCGTCTGGATCAGATTCACATTGTGCAAGCTCCCCAGGTGTTTCCATGCACATCTGAGCAGCTCTACTCGAGTTCGGTAAACGTAATCCAGCTGTGGCCTAGAAGGGACCCAGTGAGGTGATTATATGCACCTGGATATTCTTTTCCTTTAGGTCTATAGGAGGCTGTTGCACTGGCCTCCTCGTATATGAAAATAGATGTTGAGTGGCATTACAAACGAGCCATGGGGCACATGGTCAGTCACATGTGGATGGGCCCAGGCTGCTGCGATGGGATTGGAGAATCAGGTCCACTGTGTACCATTTGTGGATAGCTGTTTGGTGGGGATAGTACGGCTGAAGGGAGTTGAAGCCATTTTCATGTGTGGACAGACTAAATAAAGGACTGAAGGGAGTAAGCCAAGACAAAGCCCCAAATACCTCCCCCCATCAGTGTTGCTTGCTTCATGCCTGACATCCCACATATCTCCCTCTAGCAGCCAATTCCACAGGTATTTTTTGAGTATGAACCAGGGGCCAGGCAGGCATACCTAAATATCCCTTCCAGTTGCCAGATCCTTTTGTGTAAACCTTATCAGAGTTTTTTGGGGTTTTTTTTGTTTGTTTTTTTTTGCAGTACGTGGGCCTCTCACTGCTGTGGCCTCTCCCATTGTGGAGCACAGGCTCTGGACACGCAGGCTCAGCGGCCATGGCTCACGGGCCCAGCCGCTCCGCAGCATGTGGGATCTTCCCGGACCGGGGCACGAACCCGTGTCCCCTGCATCGGCAGGCGGACTCTCAACCACTGTGCCACCAGGGAAGCCCTCACGTTTTAATTTTCATTCTTATAACCACTCTCTGAGCTCAATGGTGAAGATAGGATATATTTTCCTTATTTATAGCCCTTGAGGATTTGCCCCAGCTTGCACAGCTAATAAGTGACTGAGGTGGGCTTTAATCTAGGTTTTCTGATTTCAGTCTGTCTCTGCAGAAAAGATGGACTCTTTAATGAAGGGGCTTCTTTCTTATTTTTGAGAAATAAGACTTTGGTAGGCACTGAATTGTTATAAAGTGTTTGATTTCCTAATCATATGAGCAAGGGACTTAGAAATGCAGAACGAGGGCCCTTTCAGTGACAATCTCCTTTCCCCATTCTCTCCAACCCATCTCCTGGGATACTGCAAACAAAGCGAGGAGCGTTGCAGAAAGCAGACGTGCCCACTTCAATTGACTTATCTGGGGCAGTGTGCAAAGAAGCCCTGATTTCCTTTGTGAAGGGAAGGCACTGGGGGAAAGCCTAGCCATGGCTTTTCCGCTTCCTCATCCCACGGGGTGTCAACTTTACAGCTGCGTGGCTATGCACATCATGCTAAATATATTGCTGGCAGGAGTCTCAATTTTTAAAACAAGAGCAATGTGGGAGGAACGAGCCAGCCCCCTCAGCACTAGCAGACTCTCCGCACCTGTCTGCCCACGTGCTCCCCGCTGCCTTCCTGGGACTCCTCCAGGGAGGCGATTGTGCCCCAGAGGAAGTGGAGGGAGGCACGGAGCCTCTCTTATCAGAATTGTTTTGCAACCTGGCTTCTCCCTTTCAGTCACACAGCCTGAAGACAGAAGCTGTTTTTCAAAATTCAGGGAAATAATGCTGACATGAAGCTGCCTCGTTGATGTGGAAGGCGCCTCTCCCTTCAGCCCTCTGAATACTGTTGACAAATAAGGCCAGCTAGCTCCCACGAGGCATTTTCCTAGGTGGTTTACATAAATCTCCTCTACCCAAGATGGCTGGAGAAATCAGAGAACAAGCCTATTTAAAGCATCATCCTTTGTTATAAAGCAGAAACTAACACACCACTGTAAAGCAATTATACTCTGATAAAGATGTTTAAAAAAATAAAAAAGTTGGGCTTCCCTGGTGGCGCAGTGGTTGAGAGTCCACCTGCCGATGCAGGGGACACGGGTTCGTGCCCCGGTCTGGGAAGATCCCACATGCCGCGGAGCGGCTGGGCCCGTGAGCCATGGCCGCTGAGCCTGCGCATTCGGAGCCTCTGCTCCGCAACGGGAGTAGGCCACAACAGTGAGAGGCCCGCGTACCGCAAAAAAAAAAAAAAAATTAAGCATCATCACTTGGCCCCAGAAGTACCTGCCAGAGCCCACAGCTTTTTGTCCTGGCGGTGGGCTTATAGTCTTTCACTGGGATTCCAGTTTTGTCTTTGTTTTGTTAAAGGACACAATATGGTGACCACAGTCTGGGCCAAGGACCCCATGATAAGGAGTATCTGTCCTGCCACTAGTCCTAACATTTTGCTTTTCAGTGCTGGGCAAACTGGTGCCAGCTCTGGGAGCAACAGGGTCCAGTGTGGTAAAGAGGTCCAGACAGGTTAAATGGTTGGCCCAGGTCCTAGAGCTGGTAAATCCTGGAACAGGGATAGAACGTAAGTCTCTGTCTCCTAGCCTGCGCGATATCCACTCCCTGCACAGCCTCTCTACATAAGCAAAGAGCCACATGCTAGGAGAGCCCTGAGGGATAGTGGAGTCTACATCTCTCATTTTACATTTGCAGAAGCTAAGATCCAGAGAAGGAGAGTTGCTTAGCCAAGGTCACCCAGTTAGCCAATAACAGAATCGGCATGACACGTCAGACTGCTGATGTCCCCAAGTTAGTGATATTTCCACTCTTTCAAAAAAGGAAACTTTTTAAGTAAAATAATCAGTAGAAGACGTATTTGAAGGAAAGGTTTTTCCGTTGCTTTGGAAGCATGAAGGGGAAGCCTCAGGATGGAGAAATTTTGTATCTTTGGTTCTATCTTCAACTTCGCAGTATTTGCTAAGAGATTTTGTTTTGAGCAGAAAATCCTTAATCGGTCGTTGATATTACAGCCATAAAATTACAAAGTAATTTTACTTTGGCGTCAGTGCGAAGCATCCTGCTAAAGATGTATTTTTATGTAGGTTATATTAGCTTTAAGGAACACTTTATTGTAAGATTAGAAGACTTTATCCTCAGTTCTAAGACTGTCATTACAGAATTCAGCACTAGAGGGCGCACCACGAGAAGGCTAGCTATATGGATTCCCAGAAAGCCCTGAGCAGCTAGAGACAAGCATACAACACACAAGAAGAGAGGAAATAAACAGTGAACAGGTACAGTAATTATCATGGGATCAGACATCATAAGCGACAACAATGGATTAATAAGAGTTGTGTGTGTTTGGTTTTAGTTTTTGTTATTGTTTCAATATAGCCTTGGTCCAGAATAGGATTGATTTGTCACATACATACCATTCAATCCTCACAACCCTGAAAGGTAGGTATTACTATCTCTACTTTATAGATGAAGAAATCGAGTTTCAGTGAAAGTAAGTGAGATGTCCAAAGTCATAAATGCAAAAGTATTTTACTATTAACCATCCTTGCAGAAGCATTTCCACCGCAGTGGGGCGTTTCCTGCTGAAGACCATTTAATGATAATGTCCTATTGTTTAATTAAATGTCTTTCATTTGCAGAATTCCTTAGAAATTGTTTAGCTAAATCTTTGTTATTCTACAATCTTGCCCTTCCATTCCAGCCAGTCCAGTATTTTTGCTGTCCCCCCCACACATCTTTTTGGACTCCCTAGTGACTTTATTCCAACCTCATCTACTGGAAACAGCCTCCCTTTTCTTTATCCACCTCTGAGACCACCATGCCTTCATGCCCCAGGGTCTGTGTGGCCATCTCCTCCGGACCTTAGACCACTCCTCTCTGATCCTGAATGTTGGTGCTTGTTGAGGCCTAGGAAGTGCTCAGCAGATACTGGTTCACAGTCATTCTCAAACCTTAATAGGCACCATGGTGCTTGCTGAACTTGCAGAGACCCGGCCCTTACCTCAGACATGGTGATTCCTGAGGTCTGAGATAATGTCCTTGCGTAGCTAACTAGCATCCCAAGTAACCCTGATGCAGGTAGTCTGTGAATTTCACTTTGACACAATACCTCTTACTGCATTCTTCCGGATGAATTCACACCCATATATTCATCATCTGATGTGATTTTCCATTTGTTGCTATTACTTTAAACATTTTCCCAGGTTGCCCCATTTCTACACATTTTGTTTCTCAAGAGTAAAGGCTCTATTCCCCCCTTTCGTACCCACTAGGTCCCTATTGGGTTAGCAGGTTCCTAGCACTTCTCTCTGCTGAAAACACAACTTCCCCCTATTTCCCTTACCTGTGTAGCACCCACTCCCCTTCAATACTCAGTTCCCACTGACCCTTGTGAACTGATCCCATGAGTCAATGTGAGGCACTCCTGCCACACTCTCCCAGGGCAGCCCACAGCTCTCCCACCAGAGCATGGGACACGGGACACACAACTTTCTGTTTCACGTACACGACATTCTGTATTTCCTTACTGACTTTATTCCAACCTCACCTACTAAATACTTGCTGGATCCCTTTGTGAGGGGAGGAACTTTGGTTTTCTTGCCCATTATTATATCTCAGCACCAAGCACAGAGCCTGATACATCCTAGACACTTAACGATTACTTAGAATAGGTGAATGAATAAACTGAGAAGAATGACTAAGAAGAAAGAAACATAGGAGAAACTTAAAAAAAAAAAAGCCCCTTAATTCACAGTAGGCTGGGAAGTAAGGCAACAACGACCTTTGGGGCCAAATGGGGCACCCAGGGGATGGCCAAGGGGTGATGTGAATCCCTAGTTACTTCACCAGCTTCATTTTCCCTCTGGATCCAAGTCAGTTCAACTCGATACATATGTAATCAGTGCCTTCGATGTGACAGGCACTCTGCTAGACACTGGCGAAACAAAAATGTGTGAGACACAGCCCCTGAACCTGCAAGTGTGATTTTTAAAGTGAAACCATCTTGTGATCTATATGTCAGTGTGTTTAGCTATTTAATAGGAAATGAGAAATGACACTATTCCACTCTCAGGAGAGTTCAAATGATTCTGAGTCTTATAATTGCCACATCATTTAAGAGAAGCCTTGGGTTTCCCTGGTGGTGCAGTGGTTAAGAATCCACCTGCCAGTGCAGGGGACACAGGTTCGAGCCCTGGTCCGGGAAGATCCCACATGCCGTGGAGCAACTAAGCCCGTGCACCACAACTACTGAGCCCACATGCCACAACTACTGAAACCCATGCTCCTAGAGCCCATGCTCCGCAACAAGAGAAGCCACCACAATGAGAAGCTCGTGCACCGCAATGAAGAGTAGACCCCGCTTGCCGCAACTAGAGAAAATCCACACGCAGCAATGAAGACCCAACGCAGCCAAAAATTAATTAATTAATTGATTGATTTAAAAAAAGAGGGAAGCCTTAAAAAGCAATGAGGCATAATGGGGGGGAAAAAACCAAGCTTTAAAGTCCAGTGAACCCAGGTTGGAGAGCATTGGCTGCATGTATAAAATAGATCTGATAATAATAATGACACTCCTGGCATATAATAGCAATGCTTAACATTACTGAGTACTGTGCCAGGCACTCTGCTAAGCTCCTTTCATGCATTAACTTATTTAACCCTCTTTTCATGCATTAATTTATTTAAGTAATTTGCCTAAAGTGACCCCTGGTAACACATGGCACAGCTGGGAGTTGAACCTGGGACTGGCTGACGAATAAACGAGATAATAATGTAGGAACAATCCTGGTGTGGTTCTTGGCAGATGATAAGCCTTCAGCAGAAGGCTTCCAATATTCTTATTACACTCAAGAAGGCTGGGCCCACAGAATTATTGCCTCTGGGGTGAGTTACTATGTGGACGGTTCAGCAGATAGGGAGGAGCCCTGGGTTCCTGAGTCCGTGGCACAAACTGGAGGAAGGAAAGGAGCCAACTGGCCACCAGGGCTGCTACAACTCCAGACTCAGGAGCCATCCCCCAACCCCATTCCTCGGGAACCATAGCATCTTAGGGTTACAGGGGCCTCACGGGTCACCCAGTCAGGGTCCCAATCTGGTACATGCCCCCTCTACCATGCACCTGCCTAGTGGCTGTCTCTGTTTCCATTGGTCTCAGCCTTACCCACCTTCTTTCTTTTTTCTCTTTTTTTTTTTTTGCGGTATGCGGGCCTCTCACTGTTGTGGCCTCTCCCGTGGCGGAGCACAGGCTCCGGACGTGCAGGCTCAGCGGCCATGGCTCACGGGCCCAGCCGCTCCGCGGCATGTGGGATCTTCCAGGACCGGGGCACGAACCCGTGTTCCCTGCATCGGCAGGCCGGACTCTCAACCACTGCGCCACCAGGGAAGCCCCTTACGCACCTTCTGAATGCCATCTTTTCATTGTTCTCCAGCAGAGACAACAGGGCACCGAGCTCAAGCCCCAGAAGTCATCACCGGACAACACCTTAAAGATCTTCTAAGTCAACCCCATGTGTTTCGCCTGTGGCCTGCTGAAAGTGGGGACCAGCAGTGACCTAACCTTAAGAGAGGCTAGAGCTCTTCCCTCCCTCCTACAGAATGAGTCATTCTTTGCCATCCCCCCTTTTCCCTCCGTGTCCGTCCAGGAGGCAATGAGAAGCAGGAAGGGCTCTTGTGTTCATGGATCCATTTAACGTTGGTACAAGTCAATGACAGGTCCTACTGTACAGCACAGGGAACTATATTCAAAATCCTGTGATAAGCCATAACGGAAAAGAATATGAAAAAGAATAATATATATGTGTAACCGAATCACTTTGCTGTACAGCAGAAATTAACACAACATTGTAAATCAACTATACTTCAATCAAAAAATATTATTAAAAGAAATTGGTACAGGCTAGAGAAGTCCTCAGTCCTGGGGAACCAGGCGGTGGGCACCACGGCCGAGAGCCGGGAGGCATGATCAGGAGAGAGCATCTCAGGCTCAGGTGCTCCGAAGGCCAGGGATCCACAACCCTGCAAGTGCTGGGTCTAGAAGCCGGCACACACAAGCCCTTGTTAAAGCTCGTGGGCTACAGAGTGCTCACTGATGACTAATTTTCATCTGCAAAGCTCTCCTTGGCCTTGCTTTCACCAACAGTAGAACCTGGGGAGGGAGGTGTCAGAATAGAATGTGCTGCCCCTGGAAGCCTCCTCACTTAACTATCAGCACCGGGGCTCATTAGTGAGGGACAGTGACTAAAACCCCACTTCCGGCTATATTTCTTTCTCTCAGCACACAGCAGGCAAGGCTAGGCCTTGTCAGCCCTTGATGAGTCAGGACAGCTGTCTTCTTCACAGTGCTGGTACCTCACAATGGGGCAGGCCTTCAGATTTTCCAGTCCCAACTCTCTCTTGAAACTGTACCAGGATCCTGACCTCCTAGGCAGGCATGAGTCAGGAAATTTTGTTATTACTATTTGGTAGCTTGTATGTTAATAGGTGCTTGAAAAAGCAAAACTGAGTTGAATCTAAGTGTGAGTCTATTCTTGGAACCGGTGCCCTGCCCCCGAGGCCTCCCTCACTCAGCTCCAGCCTTCCCTTCCTGTGTGGGTCCCACAGCCGCTGCAGAAATTTGAATTTCAAGTGTGAACACCCTCCCTGGACCTCATCACCAGTTCTTCCTAAGAACCAAAGCTTTCATGGCCCCTAAGACTTGTTCGTAGGCTATTTTTAACCTGTCCTTTCTTTTTAAAAAAAATTACACCAAGAGGAGCTTAACGAGCCCCATTTAGCTTTTTGTCGAAAAAGAAAATTTGCAGACATTAACCAATAAGCGCTGCTGAACACCGTGGCGGGCTGGCATGCCTCTTGAAACCAGCCTCTCCTCTCCTCAATACAAGAGCTTATTTTTGGACAGCGGCCTCTGCACGACATCACAAACATGCCACACAGGGTTTATCGTGAACTTAAAAGAAAGTGGAGATTTAGGTGAGGGGTTCAGGAAAAGAACTCAGGGCTGCAGAGGGCAGGCTCAGGGAAGGAAGGCAGAGTTCCTGAGGGATGCAAGTCCTGCTGCCTCAAGCAGCTTTGAGCACCTCTTGCCTGCGTGACCCTGTGCTTCTAACAGGCCAGCAGGACGAAGGATAGGAAACACAGTGAGATTTCAGATATCTGTTCATTAACATGTAGAACTAATTTTACACACACACACACACACACACACTCCACATCACCAGCACCAACAACAACTAAAACAACAAAAAACAAACAAAAAAGAGCCCGAGTGTTCTCGCAGAGCATAAGATACCACGGCAATACACATCTTAGCTGTCCATCCACCTAAACCCAAGAGTCCATCTGGGTCAAAGCTGATTCCAGAAAAAAGGTTCTCAGCTGTTCTGCAGGGCAAGATTACAACTTACTCACAAATGAAAGTACTACCCACAGCGGGATCAAAGCAGTCAGAGCATGGCCATTTGCTCCCTGGACTTTCGAGTTCAAGTATCATGGAGAGCTCTCCAGGCATGAAAGAACAGCTCCCACCTCCTGGCTGCTCACACCTAGCCATGCGGTGGTTCCGAAGTCCACTGACGACCTTCCCAGTCACGGCACTGGCATTCTTAATTGGGGCTCAGCCGTGGCTTTACCTAGTGGACTCACAGTAAGTGCTCCCTGGCCAGAAGTTTCCACATGCTGTGAGAGGCACGTAAGTTGAGTCCGTAACTGCTACTGGTGTGTTGAAGGCTTGGGGATAAGAGAGGGAAATACTTGACTTCAGCAGAGAAAAAAACTTCCTCTTTGGATAAATAGTCCACCCTCTCTGAACTGTGTTAGTGTTACAATGTACCAGTCTTTAGAATCCATGTTATTTCAAGCATTCCCTAATATCTCAGAAGATAAAAATGCTCACTCAGAGCTGGATAAAGTACGGTTGGACCATGTTAGCTAAATGAAAAGATTTTTAGGTTGCTGAGAAATAAAGGAGAAATTTGTAGATAACAGGAATCACTTTTAAATTTATTATTGCAAAACAGAATTTTTTTGTGGTCAGAGTGAATGTGGAGTATTTATTCATGCTGCACACAACATCAGTTAATTAATCAAAAGCAGACAAGATGAGAAGAGTAGCTCTTCTGCGTTGCCACTCAAGTCTAGTGCTCATAATGAAAAGGGCAAAGAATCTTGTGTTTAGACTCTCGATGAGCAATTTTCAAAACTCAACAGCCCCATCAAAAAAGCAATTGGCTGAGGGCTTTACTTGCATGTTTGCTAGTGAGATGAAAGAACAAAGCCACAGTATTCACTTCATGCATAGTATAAAAAGAAATTGCGTATTTGTTCTTATTCAAGACTTGAATTTAGGTGTAGAAGAGGCCTTATCCCTTGTTCTATGGCTACAGGATAGAGTGGAGATGAAGAATCAACCTCTGTGTCGGTGTTCATACTGTTCCCTGTGCCCATGGAAGTCTCCCTGCCCTGTCTACCAGGAGAACTCTTATCCATCCTTTGGGACCCGGCAAAATGATCACCTCTACTATGAAGTCTCCCTTGATATACTAGACAGGGTAAAATCTTTCTGTTTTTATTTCTGTCTCTCCCCCACCAGACTGTGAGCTCTTCAGGGATCCGGAAAAGGTTTCATTGATGTATGTGTATGAGCACAATGTTTGACTCACAGCTAATAAGTACTCAGTAAATGTTGTTATTATTTATAATGTATAAAAATAAATTCTTGTTGAATGAATGCATGTTTGGCAATGGCAAGAAGAACACAGAATAAAAAGGATTGACGGTGGGCATTAATTCATAAGTTAGTAACAATTGCGCAAGACAAGGGGAGAGACTGAAGAATCAGAAGACAGAGTCTAGATCCTGGTTGGGAGAGTCAGAGAAACACACGTGAAACAGCAGGGGAAACGTGAAACAATCTATGATTACATCTTACAGTCAATGGTTCAGAGCAGTAGGAGGGGGGTGTCAGAGCTTGATATTTAAGTTCTACTCCCTGCCCAGGAGAATTACCCCAAACCAATGCTTAAAAGTCAAATAGCTGTCAGAATCCCTTTTCTGGGTTGTTCCTGACCCCACTTAGCGCTCAGACCTTGTTCTACTTTGCTTATTTTCTGAACAGTCCAGCCCCTTTCTCGTCTCCCCAGCCTCCACCCTACTTCCTGCTTTTGCCCTTGAATTCTCTGCAAATCCAACCCCAATCCCCTCTCACCAACTCCTAGCCTGTGACTTCTCTCCTCCTTCCTGGCTGCCCTTGCTGAGACTGACACCCAGCAGGTGTCCTCCTTGGGAGGATCTCAGAACCCTCACTCATAAGCCAGGGCAGACCTGGAGGGTTTGGTCCAGTGGCTAGTGTTCACCCTTTTCTTGGCATTAGAGGGTTTTCTATGAGGACTAATGTGGTTACGGAAGATCCTTGAAGGAGGAACTGCCTCACCCTGCCACACCCTCTAGGCTCCACACGAAGAGAGGTTCTGCCTCAAACCCAGTATTTGCAGAACTGGTGTCTCAGTTGCTAATCCTCACTTCATACTTGCTCTCACCTTTCTTTTATCCTTTTCTGGCCAATGATTCTGCTTGCTGTCTATAGCTTAATGCCACTGTTGGCTTTCTGATGCCCAGTTCTGTGTCCCTGGCTTCTGATCCTAATTTGCTTCTGAAAACTTCTGAAGATCCCCTTGCCTCCTTGGTGCAGCCTGTGGCTAGAGCACTCGTGAGACAGTTACTTTAGTGTTTAACCAGGCCCCTGGTACCACATTGCTGTATTATGTCTCCCTGGACCCTTTCTCAACATCTATCCAGGTATCCTGAAAAGTGAGAGGCTTCATGAGGAAGGCATGACTGGGTCTGATTCAGAAGGGCTTCCCTGGTGGCGCAGTGGTTAAGAATCCACCTGCCAATACAGGGAGCACGGGTTCGAGCCCTGGTCCAGGAAGACCCCACATGCCGCAGAGCAACTAAGCCCGCGTGCCACAACTACTAAGCCTGTGCTCTAGAGCCCGCAAGCCACAGCTATTGAAGGCCTCAGGCCTAGAGCCCATGCTCCGCAACAAGAGAAGCCACTGCAACGAGAAGCCCACACACTGCAACGGAGAGTAGCCCCCGCTCACCGCAACTAGAAAAAGCCTGCGCGCAGCAACAAAGACGCAACTCAGCCAAAAATAAAATAAGTAAATAGATAAATAACCACTTGGTATTAAGGGTCAGACTGTATGATCATTCTATTGTGCATACTAACAGAATATCTACAAGGTTCTGATTTCCTATTGCCCTACTCTAGAGAACTTGGGCAGAGCCAGCAATCTCTATCTTAAGCACATCTTTTGGGACTAAGTTGATACCAAGGAAAATGATAGGTTCAAGTTAAGTGGCTCTAATTCAGTGAGGACTAGAAAAGCTACGGACAACAGATACCCCAGTAAGAGCCCTGGGAAAGGAGCACAGTGTGTGGAGTCAAGAAAACAGACTGCTTCTGGAGGCTGTGCCGTATTCTTTCTCTGGCTACCCTATGATAAACAACTTAAGACTCTCAGTGGCTACAACAGCAGAGGTTGATTTCTTGATCGTGTTATGTGAACATGTTATATGAACAGGAGTCGTCCTATAAGTCTGCATTGAATTGCATAGCATAGGCTCAGCCCTCATGCTGGCTGTATCTCTGTACCATATTTTCTTTAGTCCAAGGTCCGGGCTGAAGGAGCAGCTCTAATGGGGCACATTAATATTACCCAGGAGGGGACTGGTGGCACAGTGGTTAAGAATCTGCCTGCCGGGATTCCCTGGTGGCGCAGTGGTTGAGAATCTGCCTGCCAGTGCAGGGGACACGGGTTCGAGCCCTGGTCTGGGAAGATCCCACATGCCACGGAGCAACTGGGCCCGTAAGCCACAGCTACTGAGCCTGCGCGTCTGGAGCCTGTGCTCCGCAACAAGAGAGGACGCGA
Source organism: Tursiops truncatus (assembly GCF_011762595.2). Lineage (NCBI taxonomy): Eukaryota > Metazoa > Chordata > Mammalia > Artiodactyla > Delphinidae > Tursiops > Tursiops truncatus. The sequence goes on along the minus strand of NC_047034.1, from coordinate 105,232,525 downwards.
TAGTGAGAGGCCCGCGCACCGCGATGAAGAGTGGCCCCCGCTCGCCGCAACTAGAGAAAGCCCTTGCACAGAAACGAAGACCCAACACAGCCAAATAAATAAATTTATTAAAAAAAAAAAAGAAAGAAAGAAACTGCCTGCCAATGCAGGGGACACGGGTTCGAGCCCTGCTCTGGGAAGATCCCACATGTCACGGAGCAACTAAGCCCGTGCGCCACAACTACTAAGCCTAGCTTTAGAGCCCGCGAGCCACAACTACTGAAGCCCAGGTGCCTAGAGCCCATGATACGCAACAAGAGAAGACACCGTGATGAGAAGCCCGCAACTGCAACAAAGAGTAGTCCCTGCTCGCCGCAACTAGAGAAAGCCCGTGTGCAGCAACGAAGACCCAAACGCAGCCAAAATAAATAAATAAAATAAAGAGTAGTAATTAAAAAAAAAAATTCCCCATGAAGAGGGAAAAGAGAGGTGGTGAAAAGCCATAACAGCTCTTAGAGCTCTTCCTTTAAAAAGAAATGGTCCATGTCACTTTCACTCACGTTTCATTGGCAAAGCAAGTCATGCGGCCAAGACTGAGGTTGCTGTTTGGGAAAGTATAAATCTCCCGCAGAGGAGAACAGTAGACATTGGAAACAATATCACAGCTGCCATAGGATGGACCTTGAACATCAGACCCAGTGGTTTATAGCTAATGCATAGGAAACCACTGTAAGTTTCTGAGGCAAGCAATGGCACCAGAAAGTTGTATCACAAAGCCATCTACTTTGCTTGTAAATATAGATTGGGGTTTGGGGGGGAGAAGAGCATGCTGGGTAAGGGCCTCGGCTGGAGGCCATTACATTAATTCAAGAATGAGTCAATGGATTTGGGTTGGGGTTTATGCAGAGGGAATGGAGAGAAACATTTGGGTAGAATAGTTATTTTAAAAGCAAAATAGACAGGACCATTTACCTGGATAGATATGGGAGCTGGAGGGGTGTGGGTCAAAGATGATTCCAAGATTTCTCCTCACTAGCTGAGCTGTGAGGCATTGAAACATGTTATTGAGTTGATGGTAAAGAGCATTCTAAAGATTTCTCAGAATCACAGCACACTGACTTTCAAGGTCAATATGCAGCAGCTATGATGCGGTAGCTATAAAGAGCACTGAACTTGGCCTCAAAAATCTGGGCTGGGTTCCTGCGTCCAGCGTTTATGAGCTGTGTGGTTATGGGAAAATCCCTTTACTTTTCTGTGCCTCGGTTTTTGCATTTGTACAAAGGGAGACAGCGATCCATACCTCACAGAATTGCTTGAGAACCACGTTTCCTGTAAAAATTCTTTATAGTGATTTATAAGGTATGAATATCAGAGCCCTGGTTGGAAGTGTGTCCTCAGTCTAGCCACCCGATGATTATATACTGTCTCGGATTGTTTGGGGCTTAAGGCGTGCCACCGCCTCATTCTTGAATTCTATTTTGAGGTTTCCTTGTTGAAACCCTGGGCGTATAGCCAGATAATGTAAACTAAGGATCACAGCCTCAAGAGACTAGAGGAGCCAGATAGGTAGTTTAAAGGTAGGTCATGTATAGGGAACGTGAAGCACTTTTGGAGGAAACGTTAAGACGTGGTACAGAGAACGCTCCCTGTTACAGATAAAACAACACGCACAAAATAATAAAGGGCAGCAGGCACCCCTACCCCCGCCCCCTCCAGACCATCAGGAGTCGCCTGGGTGCTTGTGAACTGCAGAGTGAGAAGCAGCTGAAAGGGGGCAGCAGCGGCTCAGCCCCAGCACGAGCTTGCTGTGCAGGAATACTCAAGGTTTGCCAGACGTTCTGGTTGTTAAAAGGGCTGGAAATCTGGATATTTATGTGACGTTTCCTGATTATTAAATATTGGCAGCTAATTGCAAAAGATTTTTAGAAAACACTCTGCAGCTAAAACACATCTGCAGGCCGTGGGTGCCCAGGTTGTCACCCAGGTATCACAAAAAGAGAAGGGGGACGAACATGGTTACTCACAGAACTCTTACTGAGTGAGAAAGAGAGAAAAGAGTAGAGATTTTAGGAGATGAGGCAAAAATCAGGGAGGGAAGTGGCAAGAGGAAGTATCCATTAGCACGCTGGAGATGAACTTCCAGGGGATGTCAGGGAATGGGAGGCCCCTGGTCACCTGGTCTCAGGAACTCAGATTTAGATTGAGACTTAGCTGCCCTTTGGCTCCGGTGCCCTGCCTGGGCTGGAGAGTGATCAGAAACAGGAGCCAGGATGGTTACCTCCTCCTCTGTGTCCCCACTGCCTATGCCAGGGAGCCGCTCACCCTAGGACAAAGCAGACTTTTAGTTCCATGACTACTCTCCACCCTCAACTTTATTTTCAAGTCATCTCCAGGCCACACTGCTTTTTTGTTTGTTTGTTTTGTTTTTTGGTGTTTTGTTCTGGGGTTTTTTTTGGCAGTGCTGTGCGGCTTGTGGGATCTTAGTTCCCCAACCAGGGATTGAACCCGGTCCCTTGGCAGTGAAAGCTGGGAGTCCTAACCACTGGGCCACCAGGGAACTCCCACGGGCCACACTGTTTTAAAGAGCTATCAGATAAAGTTTCAGACAGTAATTAGACATAATAATCTTTCAAACCCAGAATGCTAGCATTTCATCCTTGAGTAAGAAAACCCTCCAGGCTGGCTTTTCTCTTCCTGTGTTCACATTCCTCTCTCCAGCCCAAGCCCTGCTCAGCCTCATCTTGACAGGTCAGGTTTCCGGCTGTGCTCATCTTCCCTTCCCACAGACAAAGCTCTAAGGAGACATCCCAAACGGGGGCGGTGGCGTGGGTTCCGTGTGGATTTTTAAACATTCATCTCACCATTTGGAAATGGCAATCACTCTTCCTTCCTCTTTTCAAACGACCGTATAAATCAGTTTGCTCTGGGAGCTGGCTCTGTTTTGTTTTGTTTTGTTTTAAAGTCTAGCCCGATTCCTTTTCACAGTGCTTTTTCTTAGGATTTGTGTCATTTCAACTTTCAACTGCCAAAACTGTAATTAAGGTCCCCACTTGCTATTCTATGTCACATCTATGTTCTTTTATTTCATTTAAACCTTTTCTTTTAGCCAGACTAGATGACATAGCCACTTTACTACACAACATGACAGTTTTAAAGTAATACGTTACGAGGAAGTGAATGTTTAATCTTCTCTAACTTACTCTTTTCACTACTGTGTTACTTTGCTTAAATATTTTCCTTAGTAAGAATATAATTTAGGACTTTGGAATTATTATTTTGCAATTGTTTTGTTAACTCAGATCAGCTTGTTTTCCTGTTTGCTAGAGAACTAACAAAAAGGTAATATTTTCTACTAAGTTTCTTCTTTTGCCACACAAACTACCAAGTTTTTGTTAACTCAGATCAGCTTGTTTTCCTGTTTGCTAGAGAACTAACAAAAAGGTAATATTTTCTACTAAGTTTCTGCTTTTGCCACACAAACTACCAGGTACTGTTTTAATAAAAGACTTGGAGACTGAATATGAATGCCTTTTCTCAATTAACAACTACTTAGAGAACAGCATGATATGAAAAAATCTCTTCCTAGGAAAAAATTTCCTTATTTGTATTGATTAAAAATCTGTAATAAATCCATTCATTTATTAAAACATAATTATTGAGGGCCTACTATGTGTCAGACACTATTCTAAATACCTGGGATACATTAATGAGCAAGATAGATAAAATTTCCTGTCTTTAAAGGGCTTATATTCTAGGGACTTCCCTGGTGGCTCAGTGGTTAGGACTCCAAGCTTCCACTGCAGGGGGCACCAGTTCGATCCCTTGTCGGGGAACTAAGATCCTGCATGCCGTGCAGCACAGCCAAATAAAAATTTTAAAATAAAAAAGTTTATTATTTAAAAAAGGGCTTATTTTCTAGCAGGGAGAGATAGATATTAAACTGTATATATATCTATATAAAATAAGTAAATGATGAGTGCTCAGAGGAAAATAATAAAGCAAGGTAAGAGGAATGGGAGTAGGAAGGGTGTTTCAATTTTAGATATGGTTGTGCTTAGGGGATACAGATCAGGTAAGGACCTTGCAAACCAATGTAAGGATTTGGGCTTTAGTCTGAGTAAAATGCGAAGCTATCACAGGGCTTGGACAAAGGAATGAGATGAATGGACTTACATGTTAAAAGGATTACTTTGTCTGCTGTTGAGAATACACTGTAAGGGAGGGATGGGACAAAAGCGTGAAATGGAAGCACATAGACTAGTGAAGTGGCTCGTGAGTTAGTCCAGGGGAGAGATGACAGTGGATGGAACCTAGGTATAGCATTGGAGGGTGTGTATTTGGAAGGTAGAGCCAATAGGATTTATTACAGTTTTGACGTAGGTTCTGAGAGAAGAGACAAGGATGATTCCAAGGCTTTTAGCCCAAGCAAGTGGAAAGGTGGACTTGCCATTTACTAAGAGTGGGAAATCTGTGTGGGTTGCACAGGTTTCTGGGGGAAATCCGTTTGGTTTTGAACTCAATTTTGAGGTATCTATTAGAGGTCTAATGGGAAAAACAAGTAAGCAGTTAGAAATGCAATTTGGTGCTCAGGAGAGAGAACTATGCTGGAGATGTAAATGTGGAGTTGTTGGCATAGAGAGGGAATCCAAAGCTCTAAGACTGGATGAGCTCCTTGGAGGGAGGGAGTGCGGTGTCTTGGAAGGGAGAAGACAGCTTACCAAAGAGGAGGGAGTAGTCAATGTGTTCAATGCCACTGAGAGGTGAATTAAGGGCCAAGAATTGATCATTGTATTTACAACAAAAAGAGATGACAGTGTCCTTGCAAGACCAATTTCAGGGACTTCCCTGGTGGTCCAGTGGTTAAGAATCCACCTGCCAATGCAGGGGACACGGGTTTGAGCCCTGGTCCGGGAAGATCCCACATGCCTCGGAGCAAGTAAGTCCGTGCGCCACGACTACTGAGCCTGCGCTCTAAAGCACGTGAGCCACAACTACTGAAGCCCGCGTGCCTAGAGCCGGTGCTCTGCAACAAGAGAAGCTACCGCAATGAGAAACCCGAGCACTGCAATGAAGAGTAGCCCCCGCTCACCGCAACTAGAGGAAGCCCGCGCACAGCAACGAAGACCCAATGCAGCCAAAAATAAATAAATTAATTAATTTTAAAAAAAAGATCAATTTCAGTGATGCAATGGGAGTAAAATCCCTATTAGATGGAGTTGAAGAGAAAATGGAAAGAACTGAATTGGAGATAATAAGTATAAACAATTCTTTTGAGATGTTTAGATGCAAGGGAAAGAGAAGAAGTGGACTGGGGAAAGCAGGGTCAAGAAAAATTTTATTCCTAATGATGGGAGAATAACATTTAAAAAAATGGTGATGGCAGTCATCCAGTAGAGAGGGGAAAGTCAATCTATAGGGGACAGGGGTCAATTGCTAGAGTTATCATTTGAGATTGAATGAGATCTGGTGCAAAAGTGAAGGGGCTGGCTTTCGATAAGAAAATGGATAAGTTCATCCTTAGTAGTAGCAGGCAGGAAGGCAGAGGATATGGGTACAGACTCTCAAGTAGTTGGTTGGCTTTGGAATTTCTTTATGTTTTCTAAAAAAAAAAACTCCCCAGTGAAGGGAATAGGGTTACCAATAAAGAAGCTCTGGCTTACCAGTCAGGCAACCCTGATCTGATCTCCCTATGAGTCCATTTTAGAAGGTATAGGTCCATTTCTTTCTTCTCATTGTGGTTGATTAACACATTTACCCTTAGTTTTTCTAGTTTCAATTTCACCACATTATTTCTAACTATAGCAGTCTGGCAATTCTCCTTTCCCTTTGGACCTTATGTTACGTCAGGACGCATCGAGAGTTACCTTACGCACCCCGCTCGGTTCCTTTTCTCCACACTGTTCTCCACCCTCCACCTGTTCATTTCTAGTCTGGTCTCCAGCATTTCAGTCTCCTTAGCTGTGAAGAAGGCAGACAATTTGCTTCCTACCTCCAAGGTTGAGAGTTTAAATAGGTCCAAGAAGTGAAATGGTTTTAACCCACGTAAAGAGATAGAAGAGAACAGTGGGAGGTAGCACAGGAGAAGAAAGATAAGAGTACTGCTTACCATGTGCTTAGGTTGAACTGCGACTATGTAATTTCTAAGCCTTATGTATATGTGAGCCCCGAGGTGTTGCATGTTATGTAAGCTGCAGTATTTACAGAATAACCATAGACTAAGAAATCTGTCACACTTGTAATATGTGGATACACTTATAGTAGGTAGCATTTACTTAACAATAGCTATGTTCTAGGCACTTGGCTAAGACATTTCCATATGTGATTGAATCCTTGGTCTCACAATATCTGGAGATAGGTGCTATTATCTCCATTTCAATAACCTAGAGAGGTGAGAGAAAGAGAGAGAGGCTCATATAATTTGAAATCCTGTAGCTCTTCAGCTCATCGGCGTTACTGCCACACATTTATTTGTGTATGGTTATACAGGTGCAACCAGATTTAGCTCTGTCCCCCAGGGCTATTCTTCACTCTACGAGGAATTCATCATGATATTACTCATAAGCTACCCTTTCGGATATTTGGGATGTATTTGGGATCAACTTACAAAGCTTGATTTCTGCACAACTTTTCAAAAACATGTTTACAGATTACTGAAATTCGTATCGCTTACCACATGTTGGGCACGCTACTGGGTGACAAACACAGGAACAATGCAAAATCACTCCTCCAAGGAGCTCAGATTCTTCTCTAGTAGGAGAGTCAATTATTCATTCACTTATTCAATAAGTATTACTGGGACTTCCCTGGTGGTGCAGTGGTTAAGAATCCGCCTGCCAATGCATGGGACACGGGTTTGAGTCCTGGTCCGTGGAGCAACTAAGCCCGTGCACCACAACTACTGAGCCCGCGTTCTAGAGCCCTCGAGCCACAACTACTGATGCCCGTGTGCCACAACTACTGAAGCCCGCGCACCTAGAGCCCGTGCTCTGCAACAAGAAAAGCCACCGCAATGAGAAGCCCGCGCACCACAACAAAGAGTAGGCCCCACTCGCCGCAACTAGAGAAAGCCCGCGTCAGCAACGAAGACCCAACACAGTCAAAAATAAATAAATTTATTATTTTCGTAAAGTGTTATTGAGTGCCTTAGTGCATGCCAAGTGCTACAGTTTAGGTAAACACAAATCAACTTAGAATCACAATACTTGGTAGAAAGAGATGCATGTATAAAGGTCTTTATCTTATATGGTCCTCAGTATTGTGAGTGTTTGGACCTCTAGAGCCAGGCTGCCGGGCTTAAAAGTCTAGCTCTGCCATTTAAAGGCTGTGTGATCTCCGATTGCTTATATAACCTCTCCAGGCATCTCTAAAAAATGAGGATAGTAGTAGTATTTCTCTCATAGGGTTGCCGCAAGGACTAAAAGCAGACACATGTACAGTACTTAGGGCAGTGCCTGGCCTATCACAAGCACTGTGTTAGCTGTTGTCATTATTAGTGTGATACAGATTTAACAAGTGCTGGAATAGTTGCCGATTTGTGACCATAACTCAACAAAGGACAGTAAATATTCTCAAGTCTCTGCTGACTAGAACTTCCTTGAAGCCTTATTGTGTTTCCCTCACCGGATCCCTGTAGACAGGCCTAGAGTAGTCTCAGATGCCTCTTCTATCATATTTCTTCATTTTGAATCCAATGTCAAATCAGTTATCATTCTTTACTGCCTCCTACCTGTTTGTTTTCCTTGGGGAATAGGGGAAGCTGACCTTTTTTTTGCTTCCTAGACCCTCAGAGTGATCTTCATTATTTGTCATTGGTATAGCTCTTAGCAATTTTATCTTAAATTTTTTTTTTTTTACTACTTTTCTTTTTTTTTTCTTTCTTTCTTTCTTTTTTTTTTTTTTGCTGTACGCGGGCCTCTCACTGTTGTGGCCTCTCCTGTTGCAGAGCACAGGCTCTGGACGCGCAGACTCAGCGGCCATGGCTCACGGGCCCAGCCGCTCCGCGGCATGTGGGATCCTCCCGGACCGGGGCATGAACCCGCGTCCCCTGCATCGGCAGGCAGACTCTCAACCACTGCACCACCAGGGGACCCCCTTTTTACTACTTTTCTTATTATCAAAGTAATAGGTGCTCAACATAAAAGCAATTCAAACATACAGAAATTTGTAATGGAAAGCAAACGGCCCTAGTAATCCCACATCCAGAGATAACCACTGTTAACTGCTTGTTATATATGCTTCCAGATTTCCTCTAAGCATACATTTTATAACATGTGTATTTTTGACAAAATATGCAAATAAAATGGGATCATACTATTCATATTGTTCGGCAACTTGCTTTTTTCACTTACAGATTTTGGACATTCTTTCATGTTAGTACAAATAGGCCTCTTATTTTTATAAAACAAGTTAAATTTTCTTAACCAGTTCCCTACTGGGATTTTGTTATTAGACTTATACACCGTTATATGTTTCCTCTGTTATAAACAATGTTGTAATAAACATACCTGTACTTATATTTTTCTACATGTGTGTAAATATTTCTGAAATACATAATTTTTGCACACATATGTCCAAAGTATAAATTCCTAGATGTGGAATTGCCTGGTCAAAAGAACCTCACATATTAATTTCATCCCAAATTGCTAAATTGTCCTCCAAAGGGATTTACCCAATTTGCATTCATTTATAAGAATATGTACCTCTTTCTCTACATTTGACTGTTTTCTGAGTATTACTTTTTTCTTTTCTCAAGTTATCCCACTCCGGAAATCACATTTCTCTCAAATCTAGAATCATAGTTTAAAACTCAGGGAAGATCAAAACACAGAACAGTGTTTTTACTAACAGCAAAACATTCCAAATTAATTATAGTAGTGAGGTGTTTTCAATCCAAACATCACACCACTAGACGTTAACAGTTTGAAAACAGCTCTAACCTCCCAGATCAGCGAATCTGGTACTGTAATTAGATCACCTGCCGCAGCTCCTGCCTACACACCTCCTTGGCTGGGTGTGTGGAACAGGAGAGGCTGCTGGCACAAGGGACAGGGCAGGGAAAGTGAGAAAGCAAGAGGATGTCAAAAGGGCTCGAAATCTAGTGTCATCTTGTGAGTAGTCTAGGACTGTCCCGTGAGTGTGTCCTCGACCTCTGTTCATTCTCCTCCTCAGTGCTGCTCTACTTTACTTCCAGTGCCTGAGGAACAAGTGCTCACTCTCCAAGGGTCAGTCCTACCCCCTTCTCTCTGAAGTCTTTCCTGAAACCCTAGAAAACCACTCTCTTTACTGCCTCATTAAATCTGAACTCACACTTTCCTGAGTACCTGTAACATTTTGTGCAGCACGCTTATGAGCAACATTTAGATGCTTAGTAAATGCTGACTGAACATTCACTGACATGGAGAGATCTTGGGAGAAGAGAGATGAGATTTCCCATTGTTCACAGAAACGGGTGGATTCAGATGAAAGGAGATATTGAAGTACTGGGCTGGAACCATTTGTCATGTTAAAAACCAACAATTCCAAACATCCCTCCTGACGTTATTTCTTGACCCCTACGTTTCCCCAACCACGAAAAAGACTGCAAATATTCTTTGATCTTACCACAAAAACAAGAGGGAAAACTATCATGTTGGGAAACACTTCTTAGCGGAGGACAACCTTTCGTCTGCCTGCTTCAGATACAAGACATTTTTGGCATAAAAGAATGGGGGGGGGGGAGTAGACTCAGAATAAAACAAGAACTGACTCTCTCGTTGTATGTTTAATAGCAGACACTGAACAAATGAGGGTGGGACGCTATTCGTGCCAAGATAAAGTTGTGTGTGCCCCAAATCCTAGGAAAGCGCGTTCACCGTAGGGTTGGAAGCCGCCGAAACGACTTTTACTCAAATTTCCCCCCACCATTTCACCGCATCCCCCACCCCACCCCCGTCTTACTATCAGAGCTTGAGTTGACAGGATAGCCCCAGGGGGGATGAAGCTTCCTGAGGTGGCCTCGCGCCCGCCTGGCGACACTGGCCGCCGGGCCCCGCGCCCTGTCCAGGGGGGCGTTTTACAGCTGAGCGATGGGGCGACTGCGAGCTACGGCGGCTGCCCCTCCCCGCCGGCTGCACCTGCGCGCAGTCCAGCAGCCTCCCGCCGCCAGCGTCAGACCCCGGGCCACCGAACTCGCCACGCCGCCCCTCCGGCCAGCACGCCCGGCGGCGGAAGCGCCCCGACCTCCGGCAGACGCGGGAGAGCCGGCGGGGGAGAGAGCTCGCCATCACATGGAGGCCCGAGCCCGCCCCATTGGCTGCGGCCGAGCCAGTCGCGGCGCTCGCTGGCTGCGGTTGGTCCCGGAGCTGCAGCGCCTGCACGGGCCCGGAGTCCATGTTACGCTTTGTTTAATTCCCCCCGCTACAGAGTCATGTGCTGCTGCTCTCGTCGCCGCCGCTGCCGCCGCCCGTGGTGCCCCGGCTCCTCCGCCGCGCTTCGAGGTGGCAGCCGCGGGCGGGGCCGCGAAAGCAGGGTCCTGGGCGCCGCGCGCCTCCGCCGCCCCGGCACGTCCGGGAGCAGCCACCGCACGCCGCAGGTGATGCCGCCACCTCCCGCCTCCGCCTAAGCCGGGGCTAGGCGGCCAAGCTGCCCCCCAAGGTTGGTGCGCGCCTCTCCGGGGCAGGGGCTGGGGGCTGCGCCGGTGGGAGCCGTGCCGGAGCCGACGCGCGCCACCCCGGCGCCGGCGACCTGCCCCGCGGCGCCGCGGCCCGAGAGGAGGCTGCGGCTGGGACCTCGCTGCCGGGGGGCCAGGAGCCCGGGGACGGGGGAGGCGGGCGGGGCCGGGCGCCCGCCTCGGCCCGCTGGGGCCCGAAGATCGTTCTGCTTTCGGCAGTTTGAGCGGCGGGCGCCGCGGCAGCCGAGTGGGCCCCGCGAGAGCACAGTGCCTGCGACCGCCTCCCTTCGGCTCCCCCCACGCGCGCTCCCTTCTCTCGCCTCCCTCCGCCCCATCGGAAGGGCGGGGAGACCCGGTTACGGCTCCACTGATTCTTCCCGGAGGTGGGTGTTTGGTGTCTGGCCTCGCTGGCCCACTGCCCAGAAGGTGAGCCCTTCAACTTCTCCAGAAACGCTTCCCCTCCGCCTCCTTCCCGCGCCGGGTGGGCTGGGCTGGGAAGTGAGGGCTCGCCCCGCCCTCAGCGCGAGAGGGAGGGAGCCGGGGGCCCGCAGGTGCACCCAGCTCGCCCCGGGCCATCTCCGGGTTGGGTACCGGTATAATCCGCTTCTAGCTTGTTTGGAAGCGTGGGCACTTGGGAGCCGGACTTCTGCTCAAATCCCGTTCAGTGGTTTGGCAAGGAGGAGGCTTGGGGGTGGTTGCTCAGGGAATCATCACCTCCGCTTACTGGAGGGTTGATAGGGGCCTTCCTCTTTCTCTCCCCTTCATTTGGGGTATCCCTTATGGATAAAGAAATGAGTTTTTTTGGTTTCTTACAAAGCCAGCCACGGTAAAGAAGAGCTGCCGCAGGTCGAGGGGAGGAGAGGTAGGTTCCTGCTGGAGAGGGAAAGGAGGGGTGTGCGGCCCCATTTGGATACGCAGTTGGGGGTGTATGTGGCAGAAGGTGGGGACGTAGGGTTTCAGAAAAGAAATAGTGCAAAGGTGAGAGTGTGGGAGCACTCAGGAGGCGCAGGGGATGGGGAATGGGTATCGGGGAGTCCTTAGCCGACTGTGGGGCCCAACTTGAGCCACTTGGACTCCTGTGTGGCTCTTTCTGTTTTGCAGATTTCCTCCTTTCTTTCTCTTTGACTTTGAAAAAAATATTTCGTGTTGGGCAAGGAAAGCTTTGAGGACGTATTTTGAGAGATTCAGGAGTAAAGAGAGAGCTGACTTATGGAAACTTTCCTTAGCAGCTTTGATAATAAAATTCTAGACAGGCTGCATTTATTGAGCACCTATTATGTGTTCTGTGCCAGACGTTGGAAGAGTCTGGGCGGGCAGGCAGGCAGGGAATTCCCGTCTGCAGTACTGGTTAGGGCTGTTTACTTCATAAGCAACCGAAGGGCGCTTCCAAGTGCCAAGAATGACAGTGATTCAGACCTTCCCCGCCAGAGCTTCTGGGGCCTCTGCATGGTACAGACCTGTGGGAAGAACCCTGCACCATTCCCAGTAAATGGGGTCTTCAGGCAGCATTTATTTTTACAGCCCATTAATACTGACCAGACACCTCCCATCAGCTAGGACATGGTGAGAGTTGTCTCTTTTCCTGTATTCGACATCAAGTGACTAAAACCCTGTTAAAATACAAGAACAAGATAGGAAAGATCCTGAGATGAAAATTAGGTAAACTAGGGTTCCGGCGAAGTTGTTGGTCTCTATAGGTTAGTAAGGGAGCCTCCCATGAAATGATTAGGTAATCCATAGAGCTGGGGAAAAAGCAATCCAGAATCTTAAGTCGGCATGGTTTATTTATATATTTGAACATTTTATCTTAGATTTGTCTCATTTTTATTGAGGGTGTGTGAGTGTGTACTTTGTTGATTAAAACCTAACACATTACAAGGTTGGAGAGGAAACTGTCCTTACATGACCCAGCCCTCCAGTCTCTTCATGACCATGTGGAATGGTGTATGATGCAACAGTTAAAGTATTGAGCCATATTTGTATCCTTTTCTTTCTGCCAAGGTTTACAGAATTTAAAAAACTTGGTCAAAGCTTGACCTTTTTTTTCTTAATTTTTATATTGAGCAGAACTTTTTTTGATTAATTTTTTTTAAAGTGTGCTGTGTTTGTAAGGTCCCAATAGCTGAATTATTTTGGTAGCTGTATTTTGGAGATCGGACTTGGTTCAGTCTCAGTACTGTAGGTGAATTGGTACTAGCTATGAAAAAGTCAAAGTTTTGTCAAAACTGTGCTCATGATTACATATGTACTTGAAATGGCAGTTGGTAAGGGATTTCACATATTTTTCATGTATCATTGGAGCTGATGTTGACATTCTGAGAAATGCCAGCCAATATTTATTAAGTACCAGCAAGAAGCAGAGAACCAGAGTGGGTGCTGTGATGCCTTAACCAGGAAGAAGAGGATTCTTGTACGTACGAATAGAGGGCAAGTAAGACCGCCCACGTGAGGACACCACCAGAAGCAAGGGATTGCATTTGTCTAGGAGGCCAAGGAATACCGAGAGGAAAGGGTGATTGGAGCCAGCCGGGAGTGCTGTGTGTGTTGGGGAAGAGGGAAGGAGCACGTATTAGGGGAAGCGTTGAGGTGTGTCATGGGTCAAAAATAGGTTTGCCTGGCTGGAGCAGAGAACATGAAGGGAGGTAGAGGGGATCTAGTTAGTGGAAAACTTGAACCACAAGTCAGTGGTGTTAATCATTTGCCTCAAGAGTGGGTCTCCACAGGGGGTGACTTTGCCTCCCAGCAGACATTTGGGAATAATCTGGGCACGGTTTTATTTTTGCTTGTCCTAGCTAGGAGGCAGGTGCTACTGACATCTAGTGAGTAGAGGCCATGGAGCCTGCTAAACATCCTGCAATGTGCAGGGTATCCCCCATGACAAAGAATTATCCCTTCTGAAACGTCAGCAGTGCCATGGTTGAGGAACCCTGCCTAGACAGGGGAGGTAAAGGCTGCTGTGAAGTGAAGTTACATCTCAGAATAGGCCTCGAAGGAGGTGGTTTTGACATGGGAGGAAGGATGTTGAGGTTGGGAAGCCAATCTAGGAGACTTGTGCTATGCTTAGGCCAGAAGTGGTTAGGATCTGGGCATATTCTAATCAGAGAAAAAGGCATTTTTGAGAGATCGTGGCAGATGAGCTAGCAGGGCAGTATAATATTGGGTCAGTGGAGAATCACAGAATTGAAATTGGTATTTTAGAGAAGTCTTGGTCCAACTTCTTTACTTTAGTAATTTCTTATACTTGTGAGGCACCACAAGTATAAGACTTGTTTAAACACCAGCAGGAACAGGGACCTCTGTACTTATGAAGACATGTCATCATATCTTTGGACTGTGTGTATGATTATTATTTGAGCTGAAGACTGCCTCCCCGAAACTTTGTTCTGTTGATTCTTGTCCTCTGGAACTACCCACTTCCCCAGGACAGCCCATCGAATGGGCAAAGACAGAATGACGTCCCCCTCCTGGCCCTCCAGCTGACTAACTTCTCTCAAAGCAAAATAGTCCCAATTCTTTTCACAGTCCTGCATGGGACATGGTTTCTGTCTTCTCAGTTTGTCCACATCTCTCATGGAAAGTTATGGCGAACTGGAATTGAATATGGTAACTGAGACCTGATCTGGTTCACAAAGAGTACAGTAGGACAGCTATTTCCTGAGACCAAGGCACAAGCATCTACTTTCTGCAGCTTAAGCTTACAAAACTGCCCATCACAGACTCATGTACAGGATTCTGGACAGTCAGAACTCCCAGATATTTGTTGTATGAACTGCTGCATCCTGTATTCATCATGCAGATTTGGGTGGGTGGGTGGGTGGGTGGGTGTGTGTGTGTGTGTGTGTGTGTGTGTGTGTGTGTGTGTGTGTGTGAAGTTGAATGGACGTGTTTTTGGTTTGTTTTTGTCCCTGTTCAGTTCTATCCTATTTATTTTGGTCCAGTCTTCAGGCCTTTCGGGATTTTAAAATCTTAGTTCTGCCTCGTAATCACATGAGAGAGGAGTGGAGGACGACTTTGTCAAAAGCTTTGTAGTCACGTATGTTAATACTTCATGAAACCCAGTACTTTGTTTGGCACTGCTGGTCCTGTTTGAGAGCTGGGCGTGCTGGGTGATGGAGGTGAATTCCGGGGGTTGATTAGCCCCAAGTTTAGGGGCGTCTGAGAAATTTGTGTTCATGGCCAAGCTACACTGAGTTAGGCTCTTGCTAATGTTTGCACCTGAGGTGCCCTTTCGAAATTATTTCAGGCTGTTGCAAGCTTCTGAAATCGGTACTCCTCTGGGGTCTTTGTAATTCTGTTTAGACATCTGGAAGAGCATTGCTAATGTTCTGTGCAAATCTGAAGCTTGCCAAATCCGAGTTGCTTTTGAAATTTGTGAAGAGGTAAACTGGGTAATAACTGGTATTGGCAAAAACCATGGATAAAGTTTGTTCCCACTCAGGCTAAGTGTTTTTTTTTCTTCTTTTTTTTTGCTAGTGTGCCTGAAATACTTCATTAGTGAGAGCTTTACATTTGGGGAAGGTGGGGGGTGTTGGGGATTAGAGATGGGCCTTTCTCCCAGTACTAAGCTTTAGCTTGTGGGTGGTGTAATATCGCACTTATCAGATTTCACGTGTCTTCACTGAGAAGACATTAGGAAATTACCATTCTTGGATGTCTTTTGAAGCGGACAGGTCAGAAGTCCTAGGTAACTTAGTGCCAAGTTCTCCAAATGTTCTAGATCTATCCAGCAAACTAGATTTAAATAAATTACTTGATTCAGGTGGTCGCCATCCAACAGTGTAGAGAGTGCTAGAACAAAATTCCAGATCTCATAGCCAAAATGTGTAACCTCTTTGTTAGGAACGTCCATTGTGCCCCAGTTCGTTGCAGGTGTGTTGCCGGTCCAGATGGTCCAGTCTGCTTGCTCTCACTTCTGTGCTAGCCCACATGGGAAACCTGTCTGTATCCTCTGGAGATGAAGGATATTCCTATGAGAAGAAGGGATTTTTGTGAATTTATGAGATTTCTTGAGGAGGGAAATATTTGAAAACCCTTGGAGACTGTCCTTTTACACTTTCAAAGGCTGTATCAAAGTTGAAGTCACCTTGGGATTGAGGATTCAGTGTATCATTTTTGAGTAGGAGGAGAGAATTTTACAGATGGGAGTGATCAATGTTTGAATTAGATAGATGAGGAAATTGAGGCCTGTGGAGCTGATGTAGTGACAGAGCAGGCATTTGAATCCACCTCCCTTAAAGACCACAAATTAAATCTAAGGCTAAAGACATCTCTGCTTGGAGGTGTGTAAACAGTGGGGTCCCTTAGGTCTTACTTACATAATTGATCCAAAAGGAGTACCCAATGGAATTTATAGGTTTACAGATGACAGTAAGCTCTTCTGAATTATGAAATAGCTAAGCAATGGGGATTTACTCCAGGAAAACTGTGCTGGGATATGTTAGTCATCAGAAGATTTGCAGGTGAGTTTCTTTGTGGGCAAATGTGAAGTCAGGTATTAAGGAGGGAATTAGGGAGCTGTCACAGGATGATGTTTTGGTGGGAAAATCCAGGAAAGGGCTTAGAAAATACTTGCACAGTGTTGTCCCAGCTTGTTGTTGCAGATTAAAAAGGACAGGAAATACTAAGCTTCATCAAAAGATTTTGGCAACAAAACAGAAAACACAGTCTTAATTGAGTTTCTACCGTGCTTTGTTCAAAGCATGGACACCTGACTTCAGGCAAGACACCAGAGCTGGAGTGAGCAACGTAACGGTACCTAGAAAGGGTAGACAGTCTTGCCAGAATGGAAGCTCCATGAGGACAGAGCCTTGCCCATCTGCTTTTCTGATGTAAATATTAGAGTTTCTAGTATCAGGAAGAAGACAGCTGGGAGGAGATGTCTCTGAAGCCCATGAAACCACTAGATTAGGGACAAAGGAAACCTGGATGGTTTCCCTAATCCTAGCAAGCCTGAATGTGCTGTTTCAATCGCCTGCTTCCTTGTCTGCCTGCTCCAGTACTCTGTCAGTGTGGTGAAGGCAAGGATGTATCTGTCTTGTGCTCCACTGATTTCCTAGTGCCCCACACATGGCAGGCCCTGCATTGGTATTTGACACCTGAAGGAATGCATGAAGAGGTGCATTCCTTAAAGCTTTATAAGATATAAATTCAGGATAAACGCAAAAAAAAAAATAGGGTACCAGTTTTTCTTAGCCCTGGCTGGCATCACAATCAGCCTGGGGAAGGTTTTAAAGTTACATGAGTGCAGACCTTTCCCCATACCTATTGAGTCAGAGTCTCTGGGAGTGGAGTTTCATTTTGAAAAGAGCCCTCTTCGCTCCCAAGTGGTTCTGGTGTGCAGCCAAGACTGAGAACCACCATCTTGCATAGTTGTACAGAAAGGCTGGTATTGACTGGAAAAACCTTCAGAAAGTTGAAACATTTGTGGCTGACAGGCCCACAATTGGTAGTTAAGACGAGGAGCTCTAAGGATACATCTGTGTCCTTGGAAGATGATGACCAAGACAGCAGATGTCCACTGTGTGGCCCTTGGTGCCTCCATGAGATGCTGTGTCCTGGATTGGATGGCATGAGGGGCTCAACCTGCAGTCCGTTCTTGAGCAGTCGTTTCCAGAGTGGATCCATAGTGACAGTTACACCAGCCTATGGAAAAATAAGAATAAAGACTGCAGCAGGCTTTTTGTGTTTAATTTTAGTATTAAGTTTGTTCAATTTAAAGGATTTTTTTTTAAAATCTTGGGCTCTCTTATTTTGAGGGGTTAATTTTTTTTTTTCCTTTTATAGAAGGATGGTGATGGTTTGCTTTTGGTATCATTTCTCGGTCACCTAAAACCTGGTAGTTTTATAACAGTCTTCTTTTGAAATTTTACTAGTCTGTGGTATCAATCAAAAGTCTGGGAATTACTACTTCCCTGAGGTGTTCAGGATGTCCATGTCCTCCTCTTGACACCTGCTATTGGGGAAGGATCACACATATCGATGTTAGATTCTATTATGAACATTTTTTTAAAATTAATTAATTTATTTATTTATTTTTGGCTGTGTTGGGTCTGTTGTGGTGTGCGGGCTTCTCATTGCGGTGGCTTCTCCTGTTGCGGAGCATGGCCTCTAGGCGCGTGGGCTTCAGTAGTTGTGGCACGCGGGCTCAGTAGTTGTGGCTCGCGGGCTCTAGAGCGCAGGCCCAGTAGTTGTGGCGCACTGGCTTAGTTGCTCCGCAGCATGTGGGATCTTCCTGGACCAGGACTCAAACCCGTGTCCCCTGCATTGGCAAGCGGATTCTTAACCACCGCACCACCAGGGAAATCCCATGAACATTTAATTCCTTAAAAAACCTTTTACTTTCCTTCTCTGCTTGCTGGTAATAGGAGCTTTGCCAGAGAAGGTTTCACTTCCCCAGCAACCCATAAATCCCATTGCTAAATCTCAGCATCAAAAGATCACCAGTACTGCAATGAATTCTACAAAGCAGGGAGAAGGAAGGAAGTGCAAGGCAGCCGTTCTCTCTGAAGGCTGTCAGCCACCAGGAAGCTGCCTCTGCAGAGCTCACTCAGTGGAGACGGGACAGATTCATGCCCATCACACTGGGAATGAAGTGCCGTCTGTCAAATTCTCTTGTTCCCAAGCCAGTTCTGAGAATTATTTGAATATTAAAAGTCTTTGGAAAATGACCCCCATGATTCTTGCAATGGCACCCTACTGAAATAAGCTTTTAAAATTAGTTTATTATCAGATATAACTAGTGTTTTTTTTTAAAACTGAACTGGTCAAGAAGTAATTGAGCGATTTATGGAATACCCATAGCTAATAACAATGATCATTTCTTAGGCATTTACAGATTGTCCAGACCTATGCCCTGGAATTTACATGCATTCTCATTTAATCTGCAAAACAATCCTGAGTGGAAGGTGGACTTATTCCCACTTTAGAGATGAGGTAACTGAGGCTTGAGAGGTTATGTGATTTGCAAAAAAAAAATCACGAAGTGGTGGAGGTGGAATTTGAAGCTAGTTTTGTTTATTTCAAAACTCATTCTCTTAATGTACTGCACTCTTCTCGTTTATCTTAGATTTCTTTGTATTCATTTTATAATATTATTAATATTTCTTTTAAAGAAAGAGAATCTAATTTTGATGTGTAAAGAGACCTTACAGCTTGTCTAGTTCATGCTCCTCATTTACGGACCAGATCTGAAGCGTGGGTACACAGCTGAGGAGAGCTATAGGGGCACCCAGCTCTGCAGGCTTCCAGGCCAGAGTTCTCATCAGCGCACAGTGGTTTTAGAAAACGTCAACCTGTCGGTAAAACCACTTGAGTGAAAGTTGATTCTAGAATTGAGAGGGTAATGTAAAATCACTTATTTTGGTGCTTTTTCTAGCCCTATTCTCTTTTATCATCAATATTGGTGATAGAATGCCACTTGTAATAGCACGCACTGAGTGCCCTCCTCCTAATTAGGTCTGACCCTACAACACTACTGTACATAAATATATAAAGATGTAGCTAATATTTGTTAAGGTGTTTTATCCCAATGTTTGCTGAATAAATGCTATCACAAATATATGCAGTTAAAGACAAGTAATCATTACCCATATCCTCTGAGTTAATGATGATGAATCAAGAAATATCCAGATATCTGTGTGATATGTAGTCTGTCTTGTTCATAGATTGATTATGCTCCAATATAATTATTTCAGTGGAGTGAATTCACTCTGTTAGAGTTTCTACTTTAATGGTTCTATTGTTCATATTAACATTTAGCCAATAACCAAGTACAAATTGGGAAATGGTCTGCAGTGTTACACAGCTTGCACAAATGAATCCCCTTCCTACACACACGCACGCACATGCACGCACGTACGCATGCACACACACCCAGAGGCTTTCTCTTTCAACTTAGTTCTTTTCTAGTATTTATCTATTATGGGACATTTTCCTTTTTGTTTAGTTCTAAGTTCTTTTCTTTATGAATTATTTGTACCTGGAAAATTCTGTACGAAGCAGAAACTTTATAATTACATCGGTAATTTGTGCTCTAACCAGAGAGAGTTAGATGCTAGCTATGGTCTCAGGCATATCCCAAACACTGCCCGAAGCGGGCCTCACATGGGATAATTTATGACAGCTGGTACTCAACCTCAGGGTAGGGTGATCAGGAGGGAGTGGGGGGGTGAACCTGGGCTGAACCAGCAACTGCAGGTCCTGTCTAAAAGGGGCCTGTTGAGCAGATCTGTTCAGCAGCCAACTGTTGCCATATGGGAATGTGGGCCAGTCTTGACAGATCTTCTGATTTTTTCACTGTAAGCCAGAAATCTGGATTACTTAAAAATCTCTTGATTTTAAAAGATTGGCTAACACGACGTTTTAAAAAGAACTTCCTGCAGACCAAACAAAATAGCTTTGTGGGCTGGATACAGCCTGTGAGCTTAGGCCCTTAGAGATAGATAGCCCTTTAGTGGCCAGGTAAATGGAAGCATATGATTTAAATAAAAGCATAATACACTTTTAAAAAGTGGAAACAAAGCAAAATGATGTCATCGTTTTATGTACCACACACACACGCACACACACACACACACACAAAACACACACAACACACACACACATACAGAAAGCAGAACAAAACAAACCCAAATCCCCATACTTGTAATGGTAACAATTTCTGCCCTTTAAATTTGGTTTGTTACATCCAGAGTGGTTACATTTGAAGGGGTTGTCCTGCCTGAGGAGTGACAGACTCAGAGAGAAATACGCGGAGTATGGGAATGCAGCAGGTAGGAGAAGATACGGGGGCGGGGGTGGGGGGGAGGCAGGTGGGCCCCTTGGTAGAGAACAAAGGGTCAGAGCCGCTTGGAGGGCAAGAAGGATCGTCCCCCCCAGAAGATAGGTGAAGAGGAATACTCCGTTATATCTTAACATTGATTTGGGGGTTATAGGGAGGAGAGGGAGATGAAAGAGGAGTCCTTACATGAGAAGGGAACATTGTGATGTGATAAATATTCAGAAATAGCGCAGAAGCTCTGGTTGGGCAGAGGGCTGTTGTTTTGCCGTTCCTACGTCAACTTGTGTGGTGGCTTCTTGAAAAGGAGAATTGGAGTGAAAAGGAAAAGAAAGGATTTAGGTCAGGAGAATATAGAGTGAGGAAAGGAAGAGGCGACGACAGGACAGCTGGCGTCACAAAGTAAACCAGGAAAGCTGAAAACGTTTCCACGGTACAGACAAGCACTCTTCCCCCACCCCGTAAACCACAGCATTGTCTGAGCGGCGATAGCCCCGCCGCTCCCGGATGGCTCTGGACTCCAGCTTGTTTGGCTTGCGGGGGGCTGGTGTGCTCAGTGCCACTGGTGTAGCCCCCATGGTCCCTTCGTGTGAAGTCAGTGGCCGCAGGGCTGCACCTGCCCCGCCAGGCACGCTGATTGGAGGTCAGTGCAGGCTGAGTTTTAGCCCCTCTTCCTGGCTGGGTGCCCCCGGGCAGGCCATGACCCCAGACCTGTGTTGTGACCCTTCCTTCTAGTGCTCCTGTCTTTAGTTTTATCTGCTGTCCTGGGGAAAATCCTTCCATTGTTTAAGTCTAATCTGTTGTTGTACATACGCCCTCTCCGAAGGAGAGGAGAGGTGATACTCTAGCAGCTCTGTTACTAGCTGAGTCTAGACTTTTAGCCTGAGAGGGGATTTTTAAAACCATTTTTCTCTTAATCATCCCAGGGGTAGCACATTGTTCTTGGAATTCCAGCATTTTCTGGGAAATAAACCTTTTGATTCATCAGCAGGTTTTATCCCAGTCCTTAGGATTGCCGTCCCTCTGTGACCTGAACCATGTCTTTCTCAGCTGGTATAACTTTACATTTTTAACGCTTTGGTTGTTTTCAGAATATAAAGCAAATTTTACAGATGTTCCCCTATGTTAGTTAGTTCAATGCTATAAGTTCTTCGTTTTGTTTTATTTAGTTTCTCAGCGTGGAAGCCCCTTTGTAGTATGGAGAGAATGGGTACAGATTTACTTGCACTGTTGCTGGGAAGGAGGAAGATTCTTCGAATTCCACTGTTTGTTCTTCTGGGGACTCTAGTCCACAGATGGAAATCCTGGAAGATCCTATCAGGAAGTGAAATTTGTAAATAATCGTTGTGCTGGTTTGGGGCGTTATGGATTAACAAATTGTGCAAGAAGTCTTCTTCAGCCTTCTAAAATACACTTGAAAAAGAACACAATTGTAGAGAGTAATCTATTCTGGAAATAATAATAGGAAACACTTGCGTAGTACTTACACATGCCTGGCACTGCTTGGAGCACTTTATATATATTAGGTCATGTGTTCCTCACAACAGCCCATTTGTAGCAGAGAACAACAAGGCCCAGTTGCCCTGTCTGGCTGCACTTCCCCATCTCTGTGAGCAGCCAGGGGACTCAAGGCCACAGAGCTGGAAGCGACAGAGCTGTGATTGGAACCGAGGCAGTCATGGCTTCAGAATCTGTGCTTTTGAGGACTGCGTTATGGCCTCTTGTACTCTTCTCACGACAAGGATTGCACATAGGCTGTACAAACTTTTTTTGCTTTCCATATCACCTCAGCTTTAAACTCAGGAGCAGGGTTTGATTTTAAAAAAAAGAAAATTATACTCCTTCCCTAATACCTCCTCCCCAAACCACATGAACAAACAGAATTGTCAGGAGACAGTTTCCGTCTAGGAACAGAAACTAAAGGGTCTTCCTGGAACACTGTCCTAAGATACCGGACTGATCATTCTAAGGGCTGCAGGTGGGGCCTCCTTGCTGTGACAGCCCTCACTCTTGGCACCAGATTTGTTTTTAAGAGGACAGAAACTCTTACCTTTACAGCTAGTGGATTTGGTGAGCTTCTGAGAAAGTTTTAAAAATTGCTTTTCACACTTCATAAAAGTCCGTGGGAAGGGCCAAGGGCTTGGAGCTTAGATGACTTGAGTTTAGTCCTGGCACTCTTCTGATCGCTACTGACTGTGTGGCCTTGGACTTCCCGACTTGGGTTTCATCCCCTGTAATTGGTGGAGGGGGTGGGGTGATAACGGCAATAGGATTGGTTTGGTGAGGATAAGAAGCTATTACATAGGACGATGTTTTATTGACAACAATGGCCGTGTGTGTTAGGCAGCTGGGGACCCGCGTGCGCTCTGTGAGCCTCGGGAGTCTTTCCCGTTGGGTGAGTGGTGAGCTGGAGGCTTGGGAATTGGTGGGAAGGTTTGCGTTGATCTGAGCTGCTTTCCTTTCCTGTTCTCTCCTTACCTGTGGTACAGTGTGGATGATAATGTGGGTGTCCGCTCAGTTTCTGGCCCAAACTCCTTTTCCTTGGTGCCCCCTCCTGCTTTGGGCTCGCCTCCAGTTTGCCTACAAAGTGCTGTTTGTTGTGAGGGTGAAGCGGGCAATTCTCTGGGCAGTGCAGTTACTGTAGTTCAAAGCAGAAAGCCAAGCTGGAGGAGGAGGGACAGACAGGGCTTGTTCTTTAGAATTTTGTACATTGATTTTTGAAGGATTTTTGAAGGAAAGATGACTTCTCAATAGAAATATTATGAAATGCCCTTCATAACAGAACAAAATCGGGCAAGGAGAAAGGGCTTTAAGAAATCACTGCTTATTACTTTGAAAGCAAATGCTTTTGTTTGTTTGTTTGTTTTTGAGTGGAGGCAAATACTTCTGGAACTCTTACTATGTCTGCAATGCATTCTGGTAGGATAGGAAACAAAAATTGATAAATGATATTTACAACAGCTGTCATTTTGGTGCATTTTAGGTGGTCCGCATTGGGCCACTTTTCCTGTTTTATCCTCAAATTAGTCATGAAGGTAGGAATCATTTTGTGTGTGTCCCATTTCAAAGATTATAAAATTGAGGCTCATAGTATTTAAATAACCTACCAAGGGTTACAGTGCTAGTAAGTAACCGGAAGAGCTAAACTTTGAGCCTAGGTCTGTCTCTCATTCACAGTATGAAAAATGAGTGTGTTACATGCCCCTGCTTTCAGGGGGAGACCACCACCTACGCAGTTTGGTGTAATTCAGCTCAGCACGCGGTATATGCTGTAATTCCTGCATGAGCTAATTTTTTTGAACATTTGTTGAGAGGAAGGAGAGACTGATTTTGATTGGAAAGATCAGAGAAGGTTTCACAGAGAAAAATAACTTGAGCAGCGCTGAGGGAACATTGGGGCAGCAAGTGCCCAAGACATAAAAGAAGCGTGTGATGTGTTCTGGGAATGGTGCTGTGACAGAGTGAGGGATGTGGGAGGGAAGGAGGGCAGAAAAGTAGTTTGGGAACAGATCACAGAGGGTCTCAAGTGTCCTGCTAAGGAATTTAGACTCCATTCCATTGCCTTTGAAGGTTATTCCATTAAACGTTCTTGAGAAGGGGAATCATTTAGTCTCTGATGTGACTGATTCTGGTGGCAGTGTCTAGAAAGGAGTAGAACGTGTGCAGCAAAGGTTCCCCAACCAGACTGCAGCATAGGGTCACCTGGGAGTCCTTAAACATACAGATTCTGGGAACACCCCATGCCCACCAGCAGCACCCACCCACCCCCTGCCCCAGACATTCTGTTTAAAAGCCTGCAGGTGATTCTGAGTGCAGTCAGATAAGGGAGTAGGGCCTGTAGACATTCTGAGGCCAATTGTGAGTTTGCCATCGTGTGGATGATTTATAAACCATAGGAGGCGGCCAGGAATCAAACCTTGGGGAAGATCTGTCTATTTAGGTTTCATCGTTTGCTTATTATTCCGTATAGATATTAAATAATCTCAGAGCACCATCATTTTCACATAAATTTTCCCATTCATCTACAATAGAATGCACTATGGCTCTAAACTTTATGCCTTTGTGCTAAGTCCCCTACCCTGCCCCACCCGCTTTTTTTGTTTGTTTATTTCGAAGGAAATGGAACATGCAGCATTTCCTTCGTGACTGTCCCTTCGTGGACAATCTCTCATCAGCTGTGGAGTCCGCTGCCTGGGGCATGGTGGCTACACAGCTAATAGTTCAGCTCTTCAGTCTCTTAGGAGTTGAGTGGTATGATGCTCACTTGTACATTTCCTGGGACCTAGCATGAAGTTAGGCCATTTTTTTTTTTCCAAATGTTGCAGACCCCTCCTGCTTCCGTTTCTTGAGTTCTAAATCAACGACTGACTTTTAAAGTATAAATTTTGCTGGGAGAGCAAACAGTTCTACCAAGGGAGAAGCAATTTCTCAACATTAAAAAAAATTAGAAATTATAATTTATGCTTAAAAAAATAATGTTAGTCCAAGTTTTTGCTCTCTTCTCTCTTCCTTCTCCGCTGTTCTTTATCCTGCCGTATGTTTACAAACCATTCTCATGACCTTCTGCCTGAGCAGCATATTTGTAGTGGGGCCAGATTATACATACACCACTGACTTTTTCATCTGACCTCTAAATTCAGCCTTTGAGCCCCTTCATTTCTTTGAGTTTTGCTAACAAAGTCTTCTTGTTGAAAGGAATATTATTTCCCGTGGAACTTTACTGATGGTGTGTGGAATAATAGGATCATGCTTTTTGAAGTTCAGACCGAAGGTCCTAAAATCTTAAACATATCCAGTTTGCTATTGCTTACTTTACCTTTAGTTCAGTCTTGGCATTTCAGGTCTAGAGGCGGTTACTACCCAGTGGGCATCCTCAGCCCCTCCCTGAAAATTAAAGGGAGAACAGAAATGAAACCAAACTTCCTGTTTTTCCTCACCTCTCTGTTAATTTAACTAAGTCATTTGGCTTGCCCTCATTTGCCCTTTTCACCCCTCCCAGATTAATGTTATGTGCAAATTTGATTATAACAGTGTGAATAATTTCTAAGTTACTTGAATACAGATTGAATACTGTTCCTTGTGGTTCTTTTCTTCACCACACTGGTAGATGTATCCAGTGTTTTTCTTTCCAGCCTGCTTAACTCCTGTGTGGTTCTTGTAGCCACGTAAGTTTCAGTTGATTTGGCCATCCTGATTGTATGGGGCACTATCAAATGCTTTGTCAAGATCAAAGCACGTGGAGTTCAGTGCATTCCCTTCCCTTGCTAATTCAGTTGTGCTGGAGGCGGGCAATCCTGGAGCCTTGCAATCCAGGATTCTGGTCAAGGTAAGGAAGCAGCCCTTCTTCCTGAGTTGGCTGTTCGGCAGATATCTTTTCCTTTCTTTTAAATATTCATTTATTCAGCAACATGTAGCAGGCACTGCATCCCTGACCGTGTACAACCGGTGGTTCCATTCTTGCTGTAGAAAGGAAAACCCCTGACCTTTCACTTCTCTCCTTCTGCCTTAGCATGGGACTATTCCCCATGAACTTTCATTCTGGAGAAAGCAAGCCCAAGCCAATGGTACCCCACTGGTAGTAAAATGTGTTGGTTAAAAGTAGATTCTGTGGCCAACCAGGCTGCCCAAGTTCTGGTATTTGCTAGTAGTATTACTTTAGGCAAATTACTTAATAGCTCTTGTCTGTTTCCTGGTCTGTAATATGGAAGTAATGGTAGTTCTTGCTTCATAGAGTTGTCCAGAATAATTGAGTCAATACATGTAAAGTGGTTGGAATTTGTTTAGCTAGGTTTAGTTTAAAAATTGATGAATAATCTTTCAAAAGTTTATAATAACGTTTCTGGGTTTTCCAGGCACTTTGTTTCTCTTTCATGCTATTTGCCTTAGTCACTCCACTGCAGGCAAAGGAAAGGAGATGAAGATCAAACTGTCCAGCTTTGCCACCTTAAATTATTTGTAAATTGCTTTTCTTCTTGAAGATTCCGTTATAATAGGTGGTTGCGAATTGATATACTCAGTAGACAATATGACTTGTTCCCTATCAACTCTTATATTGCTACTTCCCAGTGTGTAATTGTAGATATTTATATATTTAAAAAATCTTTTTAAGAACATTATTTTCTTAGTAATAAACATTATATTTATTGGACCTGTTAAATCATTTTAAGTTGTTGGGTTTTTAATGTATTATTTTTAAACGGATGCCCAAAGAGAATTTTTAAATTTTCTTTTTAATGAGGCAGAAATACCCACTGCAGACAATGAACAGACAAAACACGCCTTCCAAAGAAAAATGTCTTATAGGACAGTGTTTAGTCTACACCATACACATCATGATCAACAGTCAGTAAATAACCCAAGGCTGTTCATGTTAGCAGTCTGTGCCAGGAACAGTTTGAATACTCTTAACTTATGTACAAGTATTTGCATTTAGTCAAGCTTATATGGTTTCCTGCTAATCTTTCATATTTATGTTCACTGAATCACAGTACATCAGCCGTCATGGCTCACTTTACATGTATATTTGCATACTAACTGAAGAATGAGAGGGGAAACTTGGAAAAAATGTATTAAGGTTTTGTCCATTGGGACTTCCCTGGTGGTGCAGTGGTTAAGAATCTGCCTGCCAATGCAGGGGACACGGGTTCGAGCCCTGGTCCAGGAAGATCCCACACACAGTGGAGCAACTGTAAGTCCATGTGCCACAAGTACTGAGCCTGTGCTCTAGAGCCCGCGAGCCACAACTGAGCCGTGGCGCCACAACTGCTGAAGCCCACGCGCCCTAGAGCCCATGCTCCACAACAAGAGAAGCCACGGCAGTGAGAAGCCCGCGCACCACAAGGAAGAGTAGCCCCCGCTCACTACAACTAGAGAAAAGCCCGCGTGCAGCAAAAGACCCAACTCAGACCAAAAAAAAAAAAAAAGATTTTGTCCATCACAGTTTGATCGACCTGTGGATCTGTCTTATTTATTATTTTATTAAATACTTTTCAGCTGCAACCTAAGATCATGTTTAACCTAATCTATATTGACATATTGCTAAGAATCAGTTGGCCCGTTGGAAAATACATGTTTATAGTTTACTCTTTCAAACAACTTGGGAAGTTGATGAAATCACGTGATATAGTTGAGAGAGATTCTTCTGAGTAAAAGATGTGTAGCACAGAATAGTAAATCCACAGCCAAAATGCACCTACTCATTTCTTCTCAATCCAGAGGAAGAACAGACCCAGGGTGAATTTTAGCTCCATTACCTACTGCTTTGAGAACAACACCTATGAGCTCCACTTCTCGCACAGTGGTAATGAGACCTCCTTGCAAAGGCAGTTCTGAGAATCCAGTGAGGCAGGGCATGTGTGGGTCCTATGTAAATGTTACTAATTCTGCTCAAGATGTGTGTGCTTTGAAGCACTGAGCTCAGGGACATACCAGCTCACGCCTGTTGCCACCCAAGCCTGTGTTTCTGACGTGTAGCTGGGTCTTCCAAGTAATGCTGCAGGTGTTCTGAGTAGTGCTTTCCTTCTCAACTTGCTTGAAACCAGGAGACTCTTGTGCCTAGGAGGGAGCCTAAACCACCTTGCAGGCAGACTTTTTTAAAAAGGTGATTTGCATCCCCTTGCTACATTTTTGCCATGGGAAATGACACTCTGGCTCCTTGAAAATGGCTAATAACCGTCCGTGGGTAAATGCCAATCAAGCCAGCCAGTTGGCTCTGAAGACATTTTCCTTGAAAGCCACGGCCCAGGTTTTGCAGAGGCCGGGAGATGAGTGTGAGTGCCAGAGACCTCCTTCACAGAAAAGCCTGTTGCATGTGCTACCCTGGAAGTGAAGACAGAGACAGGGATGCCGCTGTGAAGGCTGCTGTTACAGAGAGACAGTCTCTTAGGTAACCAGATGGCTTGTTGTCATTTTTCATTTTTTGTTTGCAGAAAATCCAGCTGTAATAATGGCCAAGATTCCTCACACAGAGAAATCGTGTGGCAGACATTTTTAATCACCAAAGTAAGGTCTTTCTCTTTTAAGATGAAGAAAGATAAGGAGCATCGTTTTGGGATATGAGTTTATCATCTCTTTCTCCACACCCATTAGTCCTCAGGAAAGCTATCTTTTGTCACTTAATTTGGAGCCTCTAAAATGGCTTTCACACTTTGCTGTGTTGGTCCACAGACTGTGGTACTTAGGGAGTGGAGACTTGCAAAATTAACCTCCAGTATTCTTCCAAAATCAGTTTTATTTTTTGTGGAGTCATTTGTGCCTACCTGGGAGCATTTTTTTCTCTTTTTATGAGGTTGTTATTTTAATATTTTTTTCTGCCTAACGGTGGCAAGGAAGAAACACTTTCCATGAAATACAGAAGGGGCAGGAGAATAGCTGAGCTGTGAGAAAGTACGATATGATGCTTTGGTCTTGTGATTGTTAGGTTATATACTTGTCAGGAATGGATGCAATCTTAGGATGTTGTATTATCCAAACTATGAACTTTGGGATCCAGGCAGCTTAATTTAAGCATGTTTCCTTTGCTTTGTCTCAAGAATTTCATTTTTCTTTAGAGGTTTAGGCTCTTGGATTTATGAGTAACAGAAATGAAGGCAGGGATACCAAAAGGTATTTTGAAATAGAATTGTATCCAAAACATGGTAATTATTGACTTTTTTTTTTTTAATGAGAGAATTGAGAGAAGTTTTGAGTTCAGTGCCCTCCTTCCTTCCTCCCTCCCTCCCACCAGGTACTTTGTGGGAAAGCAGTGGCAGTGCTTTGGGAAGAAGCATTAGGTTGGTGAAAAGAAATGAAGAGTGGACAGGTCCAGGGTAAGCAAGGGACTGAGAGAAGGCAAATGATGGCAGCAGAGGCAGACCTGGACCCTAAAAGCATGCTAAGATCCCTCAGGAGGTTTTTAGTAATAAGCCCGCATGCCACTGTGCGAACCTGAAGGACGGGAGTGCATCTGCCCCTGCCCAGCCCCTACCGGCACACTTGAACTGTCCTTGCCCTTCACCTGCGTGCCCTACAGCTCCAGAGTCTGTGCTGCTGAGTGAGGTGGTGGGGAAGGGCGAGTGAGACATAGCTCATCAGCAGACAAGACAAAAGCACTCACTTTCTCCCTCACTCTCCGCTCAAGTGTCTGGGGTCTCATTGCCAAGCTTCTTAATCACCTCTTAATACATGCTCTGTTTCTTGGCTTGTCAGGAGGCTCGTGGCAGCATGCTATTGACAGGTGAGTGCGAACTAAGTGCCAAAGCAGAAGGAGATGGAAAGTGAGAGAATTTCAAGTTTCACTAAGAGTGGAGTCCATGCATGTTTTGTTTTGTGTGGTGTGGTTTTTGTTTGTTTGTTGCCTTCCTCTTAAAAGGGCCCAGTTGGAAGAGAATTCAGGGAACAAACATTAGTCAGCAGATTAGGTTCTGAACTGGATAGACTTTGTACCTTGGCATATGAGTGGCTATCCTAGAACCTTTTGAACTTTTGCCACCGAGTAATTCTGAAAAGGCAGACAGAGCCAGTGGTAGATAATGGGAAAGAGCACGGTGTCCTCTGCTCGAGTAATCAAGGTACATATTATTCAGGTGGGTAAGGAGCCTAGCTAGTTCAACAGAGTGATAGCATGGAATTGCAGGCTCGTTTGGAGATGAAGGAATGGATCACAGATGGTCGATGGGCTTGATTTTTCTCTGAGAATTCACTATTGTTTTGAGAATAAGCAGAGCTTAGAGGAAATGGCCCAGATTTTACACTTAGGAAAGAACTCTTATTCAATTCTCCATTTGACCACTTTCTAGCTAAGACATCAGGACAGTTACTTAACTTCTCTGACCCTGCTTCCTCAATTGGGAATATGAGAATAGGACTTTTGCAGATCTGTTGGGAAATATTAAGACTAAAGGGAGATTAAAATGAGATGCTAACGCTTAGCAGGAGCTTAATGTCCATCAGTTTCTTTCTTTCAGTCAAAATTTAAGTTTTTATGTAGAATAATCATCCTTTATATTCTGTTCTCCATGTTGAGTTTTGAAACAGGAATAACTTTTATTTAAGCTATCACCTTGATGATAAAAGGAGCTGTTTATCAGAGACAGTGCTGTAGGTGCCTTGCAACCTGATAGATTCGTGTGCAAGGGCACGTAGGGTACCGGTGAATCTGTCCACACCTGAAAGCCCAGAAACTGGGCACTGAATGCATAAGCGGACGCCTGGAGCTGGTACACTCTGCCTATGGCAAATTCTTAAACCACCTGTTCACTATCTTTTAAACACTACCCCGAAATTCACCCAAGTCAGAGGGTGACAAAATGGACAAACGCAGAACTTTGGAACTGCTCTGTGATTCATACGCCCAGAGAAATACTTAATTGTTTTCTGGAAGAATGCACTATATGATGATCTTTTGTGTGGAATTGGTTTATGTATAAATATTAGGGCTCTGTGCCGGTAAGGATCCCAGTACACAGCCTAGGAGCCCGGAATACTTTTTTATCTTTTATTTTTTTTGGCAGTTCGTGGCTGCTGCATGAACGCTCTCCCTTTTGAGTCAGCCAGGCGCAAGAGAAGTAATTTCCCATCCAGAAGCTCTTTCGGCAGCTGAGCTGTAGTGGATATACTGGGATGTGGCTAAGTTTAAAATTGTGCGTAAATCCAGCTTCCTCTCCCCTGGAAAGGCTCAGCTTGTCTTTATACCTTCCCCTCCGGCCGATTTTTTTTTTTTTCCGGGGGCGGAGAGGAGAGGAAAGGAGGAACACTGAGGCAGGCGGACAGCTTGTAGTTGACTTAGGTCCGCGCGGGGAGGGGGAAACCTAGGCGGGGGCTGGAAACGGAAGGGCTGCCAGTGCGCCGCAGGCGAGGCCGCCGGCAGGGGGAGGCCGGGCCGCGGGCAGCCACCTCGCGGGCCGCCGGGGTGGCGGGTCGCCCTCCGGGAGAGCGCTGGGTGCCGCGGACCGTGCGAGGCGGGCGGCGGTGGTTATGCAACCCGCAGCCCCCTCGTCCGCCCTCCTCGCCGGCCTGCGTCCCTCCCTCCGCTTGGCCGGCACTCGGATCTCTCTCGGTCTTTCTCTCCCCTGTGTTTCAAACAGGAAGTGCAGGGCTGTCTGTAACGTGCCGCCGGGTCCCAGGATGGAAGAGTGAAGTCGCGCCGGTTCCAGCTCGCGGAGCCCGCCGGAAGCCAGTCCCCGGAGAGGAGAGCGCCCTGAGGGAGCAGGGTGGCCGCCTGGTCCAGGTGCGGGGCTGGGTTGCGAGCCCGCGGGCCGGGCGCTGGGCTGTCACTCAGTCACTCAGCGGATCTGCAGCTCCCGCGCTGCAGCCTCACTCGCCGTGCCTTTTCTAGGTTGCGCCCCCCTGGCTGCTTTCTGTCCAGGAGGATCTCTCCAAACTCCGTGGCTTTGCTACCCGGGTGTGTTGGACCCCGGCGATAAGGCGCGTGGCAGCACGCGGCGCCCATGGGACCTGCCCCGCTTCCTCACCCACCCTAGGCAGGAGCTTTCCAGGCTGGGCTGCTTGTGCCCGGGAGGCTTCCCAGTCCTCAGCTGCCCTCTCCACCCTCGCCTCTTGTCCTCCTGCCGCCTGAAGCAGCGGCTCTTTGTTCTTCACTTTGTTCTCCAGGCCAGGGGTTATCTACAGAAATGGGTGGCTTGGGTGTTATTAAGAGTAATGTGAGTGGGAGGGGTGGGGACCTGGGGGAGAAAGAGGATGAGTTGAGGGTGATTTGTAAGGTGGAAAGGGGAGCAAGAGGCTTGGTGTCCGGGCTAAGAAATCTCACCAGCTCTTCCGCCGGTGAAACAGAGGAGTCCAGGCTCTTTGCTTTCCATTTTGGAAGAGCCAGGCTGTCAGGAACTGAGGGAGTTCGTGATGCAGACACACACTGGAAAAGTAGTGACCGGGAATGAGGGGCAGCTAGTTCTGAGATGTTTAGTCTGATGTCTGGCTTGTTAATTCCAGTTGGGGATTCTTAGCCAGCCTCTCTTGCTGAGACAGAGGTACTTTTAAAGGTAGAAGCCTGACATCTTTATTCATTAAATGCCATTTTTCATCAGAGTAAAATTGAGAACGACTTTTCTCAAATTCACTGGGTAGGTTACAGTTTCACATTGCTTGTCTTACTCCATCTCAGAAGCGCATAGGTGGAGAACAAAATGCTAGAGGAAAGGTTGGTTTTATGCGCAGAGTTTTTGCTTCTTCATTTCCCTGGCAGCTCCTCTGCGGACTAAATCAGATGGACTTTTCCCCCAGTGAAAGCCCGGTCTTGTTTCCCCACCTTTATTTGTCTACCTGGTTGAACTCCAGTCTTGTGGAGGGACACTAAAGGAGGTGTGATGGTTGAGAGGAGGTGAGAGGCAGTTTGATGGGAAGATTGTAGCCTCAATTTAAATGTTTGAATGAAGTTAAAGCCAGTAGTATCTTCTGTCTCTTTCTTTTGGAAGAAGGGATCCATACAAATGACTAGAGGGGAGGAAAGTGAGATTCTGCAAAGAAGAGCCTCTTTCTGTAGCAGGGAGGGAAAGTGCAAAATCACAGTACTATGTGCACTTAGCCCCTTCACCTTATTGGGTGGTCAGGCTTTCTCGGGAAGCAGGGTTGGTTGTAGAATTTAAATTTGTGATGTCCTATGCCGACTATATCACTCTAATGCTGATGTTTTTTGTAGTGAAATATTATTTACTACATAATTAATTTTGCTTTGAGAGGAAAATCTTTTGTAGTTACTCAGCCTGGTACATTTGTACTTTCCCCTCCCCCTCTTTCTTTTTCTTATTAGCAGCATGGAGGTAATTTAAATTATAAGATCCCATTATGCCAGTAGCCTTCAGAACTTTAATCTCTTTTAAAATGCAGGTGCTTTGAGCATTGTGATATTATCAGTAATTGGCATCGTGTTAGCATTAAGTAGCCAAGATACACTATGAGCGCTGAGCAATTAATTTTATCTTTTTCTAGATAGATGTGGACTTCTTAAGTTTGAATTTAATTGTGAGAAGCTTGTGTTTATGCCTCTTCTTGCCAAATACATCATGAGATTAAAAGTGAAAACAAGTCATTAAGAGAGACTCTTGAAAGACCTGTACAACCATAGTATTTTGCCTCTATTTTTATACCCAGGTATACTCCTGGCCCTCTGATTCATCAATTCACCTGAGGACTTTCCTCAACATCTGTCATTCTGTTTCAAGATAAAATAGAACAGCCTTTGTGACCTCCCAAACTTGTCCCCTATTTAGGAACAGGATTTATTCCCACCCTAGTGGAATTTGATACTAATTAAATAATAACCCAGGAATCATAATAAATGGCCTTTAGATCCTCATTGCGCATTTTCTATATCTCCTGTATAATTTATTACTCTGTTTAACAGTCTGGAATAGGATTCATTTATTCTATTTGATGGAGCGAGGAAACTGAGGCTGATAAAATGTGACTTGTTAGTGGTCATACTAGTAAATGGACGTGCTGGGACTTGAACAAGAGTCTTCTGCTTTATAGTGCTTGGCTCTCTTGTAATCTGGAAAGTGGCCGCTTAAGGAAGAAATGGCAACGCTGATTCAGATGGCCTTTTGCTTTTCTAAAAGAGAGCTGCTAAACACTGACTCGAGATTAACTTCACCTAAATCTCCAGATCTTTTCCCATTCCTCTCTACCCAGAGCTATTAGGGGGTTTTATTGTTGTTGTTTCCATGTTTGAAATTTACACTTCCTCTGTGTTAGTTACTAGATTTAGCTGTGTTTGCATCGTTGTGATTTGTTTTCTGCTGCCAACATTCTAATGGCATATTTTAATTTACACATATTTTATGTCAGGTCTTAGTGAACAGTATCTTTTTGAAAGGTCATATTAGCATATTTTAACTTCTTAGAGTAAAGAACAACATTTCTGGTTTACCCCTAGGACATAGTTTACATCCCAGAAAAGAAATAATAAATTAAAAAATTAATAAATGATGTATATAGCTCTCTTCATACTCCACTACCCTACATACTGTATGACCACTGTACATAGCCCCCCAACTTCCTCACCCCAGTTCAGGATAACTTACTGAAAAGCTTATATTATAAAAGACATGGGCAAATCCATACACACTTTATATATTAAATAGTTTTGTAATACTCCCCAGATGGAAATAAGTTTATTTTTCTTATTTTTGCAACATTTCATGTTGAGGCTCTCTTTAGCTAGGATTTTTATGTTACACCGAGAAGAATATAAATTAAAATTTAGAGTATATTTTCAGTGGGATATGCTGGATAAAATATTTATTTTGTCTTCAACCATTGAAGTATCTGTAGTGATCTATAACTTCCACCTTGTAGAATTGTGTCAAAGCATCAGGAGAAGGGGGAGAAGGTGGGGGAGAGGGAGGGGGGAGGAAAGGGAGATAAACTGAGTGTTTTTTTTTTTTTTTTTGCGGTACGCGGGCCTCTCGCTGTTGTGGCCTCTCTCGTTGCGGAGCGCAGGCCCCGGACGCGCAGGCCCAGCGGCCACGGCTCACGGGCCCAGCTGCTCCGCGGCACGTGGGATCCTCCCGGACCTGGGACACGAACCCGTGTCCCCTGCATCTGCAGGCGGACTCTCAACCACTGCGCCACCAGGGAAGCCCCTGAGTGATCTTTTCTTCTATAAGTAAGGAATGGAATGATATCTGCATATTTTCTTAATACACAATGCACTGCCACTTCTGTCTGTTCTAAACAATTGCAGTGGCTTGTGAACTAAGAATGAAAGGGTAGCTGGCTTTGATGTGAAATGCCAAGGAGAAGTTTATGGCCAAGAGAGGACTAGGAATGGAGATAAACGTGCATTAGGATTTTCAGTTTTTCACAACCCTCTCTCTTTTCCTTCATGTCTGTTATAAAATAAAAACTATCTTCAATTGGAAATTGTGAACTTTAAAGCAGTGGCTCTCAACCCTTACAAAAATCAGGAAACTATACTACTAAAGGATTTCAAAGATTTTGACTTGTTCAGAGTTTTACTTCTCATTTGTGATGATTGGTAATATTTAGTGACAAAGTCACTCTTTAATATTACTTAACTGGATATATATTATAAAGAATCACCACAGCATCTTCCCGTCTTTGTAAAATAGTAGTACATGTATGAGTGGGACAGGGGTTCAGTCTACCGACTTCTGCCAGGATCCTGAAGTCCACAGGTTGGGACTCAGGACTGAAGTAAAACAACTGCTCCAGGCTGCAGATGCAGAAATGGTGATGTACGTTATGTTAGCCGTCAGGTTATAAAGATTCCCAAGTGGAATTTTTCATCTTCGTTGTACATTAAATAGGTAATGTGTAAAGTCCTGACTTTGGATCTGATCCTGTTTCTGGGTTAATTGTTTTCATGGTCAGCTTTGAGGTCCTGTAGTTACTCAGTCACGGATAACTGGAGTTCTTCTAAGAGCATTCTCCCGACATTCTGCCTACGGTGCTTCCTTATTATGTTTGTCGAGTCAAGACTCCGACACCAGTCCCAGGGTCACCACTGTCATAACTGCCACCATCTGCAGCCTTATATTCATTTCGCAGAAGCTAAAAGAGCCTTGCCAATCTTAACTTTTACAGTTTTCAATAAGTGTATAGAAGGAGAGAGATTATTTACCCTGTTCTGTAGTGGAAAAAGCTGGCATATAGGTTCATATTGAATCTGTCTCTCTGATTTCCATGCCCATTGCTGAGGTTTTGGTATTCTGTTGAAGGCAGATTAGGCAAGGCACCAAAATCTGTTAGGGTTAGTGCATGATGCTCTTTTTTCTGGTTAAAAAAAAAAAATCACTTTCTATTTATTGAATGCTTTATATGGGTTATCTGTAATCTTCCTGGTGGTGTGCAGCGTGGGTAATATCCCTCTTGTATAGGTAAAGAAACTAAGGCAAGTGGAGATTGTAGTTTATCCAGGTCACATGGACAAGCTGAGGCCTGGCCTCGGATCCAGGTTTGTCAGTCCCCAGGCTCAAACATTTCTGTCATCACATCTGCTTCTTTCTCTGTCCTTAACCTCACCTGTGAAGAGAAACGAGAACATTTTGTTTAGTCTTACCTACCTTTTCAGCAGAGGTTCAGTTAAAATCGTACAGAACATGCCGACTTTAGGAATAGGGACATGAAAGGGTCAACATTTTTATAAGTATTTTTGGCTTCCATGCAGTGTGTATGCTCTTTTCCCCACCAAGGAATGTATACTTAGAGTCATGAGTGTATTGAATCTGCTGGTAAGAGCTTCTTGAGGCAGTATCGTCCACAAGCAGTATTGCTGGATCTTAGGACATAGCATACTGATTTTACGAGGAACTGCACAGATGTTGTCAGTTTTATAGCTCCACCAATTCTACACGATGGTTTCTTTTCTTATTAACAAATTTCCTGATTTTTGCTATCCGTTAGATGTTCACTGTGGCTCATGGTTGAATTTTGCCTTGTTTTGATTTATAAGTGAGGTTGAGCGTCTCTTCACATACTTAATTTCCCGTTTCTGTGAATTGGGCCTCTTCCCCTTTTCTTGTAAAAAGTTCCTTGAAAGAATTCATGTGGAGTTCCTTGTATATTCTAGAAGTTAATGCCTTGTTAGCTGTGGATATGGTGGATACTTTCTCCCAGTATGTCACTTGTCTGATAAGTTTGTGTGTGGTGCCTTTCAGTAACAACAACAACAAAATCTTTAATTTTAATGTAGGTGAACCCACCAGTTTTTAACATTATTGTGGTCTGTGCATTTTGAGTCATTTAAGAAATGCTTCCCTATTCTAGGCTCATATTATAGTCTCTCTTCACTTTCTTAGCTTTATAGGTTTACTCTTGGGTTTTTAAACGATTCGAAGTTTAAGATATGAGGTGTAAATTCATTTTTATTTTTTAAAAACTGTTCATCTTGTGAGCCAGTTTCTTCAACACTATTTACCAAATAATCCACTCTTTCTCCACAGATTTTTGGTGCCACCTCTAGCATATAAGTGTACATTTACGCAGATCTCCTTCTGAGATCTCTGTTTTGTTCAGATGGCTTATTTGTGTGTTCCTGGGTCGTTGATTCACTTTTTTAAGTTACTAGGGCTTTGAAATATGCCTTATCTTACCCGTACACTTATATGACTTGATCTTATTATCATGACTGATATAAATTTA
The DNA here is from genome assembly GCF_011762595.2 of Tursiops truncatus. Classification (NCBI taxonomy): domain Eukaryota; kingdom Metazoa; phylum Chordata; class Mammalia; order Artiodactyla; family Delphinidae; genus Tursiops; species Tursiops truncatus. The sequence continues at coordinate 105,195,026 of NC_047034.1, read as the reverse complement.
AAAGTTCAAAACTATTTGAGATTATTTTGGGTGGCTGTCTTGCCCTTATTTGTATGTGCTAGCCCTTTACATCTGCAAATGTATTTTCGAGAAATGTGTTTACTCCTTCAGGAATATTATTTATTTATAACGTAACCCTAACATTCCTGACATGACACTTTCTTCTCGATTTTATTATTATTTCTTTTTTTTAGCAATCACGGCTCCCTTTCATCTATGTAGGGCAGTGGGTGTTTCACTTCAAAGTCCTCTCTTCTTCAGTGATCTGCGCGTGCTCGTAGAGCTGGGATATGCATTCCTGATACGGCTTTTGAATGAATGTTTTATGAGGTGTGATGCCGTAATATATGGCCGAGTACTCTTGAAAGCCTGTTAATTATAGATGTTTTTTATTGGGAAAACACTGCCAGTTTCAGCTCGGGTTTTCTCCAAGTTTTACTTTGCTTCACTCTGTTCCCAGCTCGGGGGGTATCGTTCTCTCTCCAGTCTCCATTGTATGTCACACCAAATGCTAGGTTGCTTTATTTGATAAGCAGGCATTTACATGTCTTTTTTGTCTGCCGTTCTTAAGGTGCTTTATGGATATAGTAGAGGGACTACTGAAAGGTACTAAGCTTGCATAAAGTCTGATAAAATGATAATGTAGAATGTTCTAGAGTCCAAAACCTGCTTATAAGACCAATGTCCTTGGGCTGTTGGAATTGTTCTCCTATTGTGCTTTAAATAGGAGCTATTCACCTGCATTTAATGACAACAGCCCCAGCCTCTGACCTGACCGACCTCACATCTTCAGGAGACGACTTCATCAGTGTGGACATTTTCCATTTCTCATTCAGGTTCCTCTGTGATCATCTCACCAGCTGTCAGGTCCACGTGTCTTACCAGCTCCTCTCTTCTTCAATTATTCTAATGTAATTGACAGCTATACTACTTCATTCATTCAACAGACATTTGCTGAGTTCCAAACTATTAAATCTTAGTTCCCTTATCTCTCCTCCTATCTGCTGTACACCAGTCATTGTGCTAAATTCTGAAGATACAATGTGAGTATGACACAGTGCCTGACCTTAGAAGATAGACACACAAATCATTAACTGGAACTTAGAATGTGGAACACTTTACAGCAATACCTTGTAATAAATAATAATAGAGAGTGGGGCACAAAGGAGGGAGTGCTTTGTTCTTTCTTGTTTGTGAGGAAAGAATTCATGCTGGAGGTGATTTTAGTGCTAAATATTGGAGGGATAGGATTATTTATCAGGCTGAACAGGAAAAAAAAAAAAAGGAAGAAGAAACAGCCCAGGTTCAGAGCCCGGTAAGGAGCCCCACGTATGTGGGACTGGAGCAGAGGGGTCGTGGTGCAGAAGCGAGGAGAGCAGGAGGTGCATCTTGGTTCAGATTCTTGGTCCAGTCTTGTCTAGGGTCGTACATTGCTATTTCTGGAAGTGTCGACTTTTTCCTGGCAGCATTGCGGAATCATCAAAGGTGAAATAAATGCTTAAGTCACTGTCTTAAGGTATGTGAAAAGAAAGCAGGGAGAAGCCCAGTGGCTGTTGAAATAATCGAGGTAGACATAATGAGGACCAGACCTAAGGTGATGATGGCAGGAAAGGAGAGGAGAGGATGGATTAGAGAATCACTTAGGAGAAAGAATTGTTTGCTGATTTGGTGGAAAGTGGGAGGGGGAGTAAGAGGGGAGAAGAAGAAAGGTGACTCTTGATGTTTCTCGTTGGGAAGATTCACTGTCTGAGGGTGTCATTCATCGGGATGGAAAACAGCAGAGGAGCAAGTTTAGAGAGACAATAGTGAGTTCAGTTTGAAGTAAAGTTGGGGTGCCTGTGGGCACTCAGCTGATCTTGAGAGATCCAGACCCCAGGAGAGAAGTCAGGGTTGGAGACCTGTATTGTGGAGGGACTGGAACTGGTGGTTCCAGCCATGCAGATAGTTGAAATTCCCAGGGATGGCCCAAGGACCGACGACAACAGACAGAAGAAGGGGAGAGAGAAAGAGGACCAGGGAAATCCACAAATACAGATGATAATATTAAGCACCAGGGTTTTGGGTGTTGTTTCCGTATATTATGTCAGAGAATTTTTACAATACCCCCTGAAATAATTATTGTTATTGTCCTTTACAGATAAACTATCTAAAGCTCAGGTAAGCAACTTGCCAAATCGCCCAGGTGTTACATAGGGAAAACTGTCAGGTGTGTCCAAGGCCACAGGAAGTTCAGGTAAAGATTAAAAATGGGAGATGAATTTGGTGATTAGGTATTTAGTTGGTAGAGTGTTCTGAAGTCTAAATCTAGGTTGTCATGGATGAATAGAATAGGAGTTGAGAAGCAGGGGCACTAAGTGGAGTGCGCGTGTGTGTGTGTGTACACATTTGTCCATGGAGGAATATTTTTTGTGTATCATGGTAACTAGAGCTTATATTTTAGTTGAGAGTAGTGGAGGGGAAGTGACTGAAGGTAGAAGAGAGAATAACTAAGGGAGTAAGTTTCCAGAAAAGATAGGGTGGCCAGGGTCTGGAGTTCAGGCTTGTCTCGGGAAGGAAATAGGGACGTTCATTCCTTTGAGACAGGAGAGGAGGAGGGAAAGACACTTGCGACTGTGGATGAGTACGCAAGTGGAGGCTGCGAGGAAGTTGAGAAGGTTCCTTCCTGATGGCTTGGGTTTTCTCCATGAGGTAGGAGCAAATGAATTCTGCTGAGAGCGAGGGGACCTTGAGAAGACAGTCGAAAGTGAGTTCACAGTTAACTTGGGTAAAGGAGCTCACTGATTTAGGATAAGTAATAGTCCTGTATCATTGAGGGCCCAGCTGGGCTTTTGTCAGTGAGGATTAGATGCTGGTGGTGGTGTTTTTTTTGTTTGTATGTTTTTCTGGTTGATAGAGGAAGATGAATACCATGAATGACCTTTTTTTTTTTTTTTTTTACATCTTTATTGGAGTATAATTGCTTTACGATGGTGTGTTAGTTTCTGCTTTCTAACAAAGTGAATCAGTTATACATATACATATGTTCCCATATCTCTTCCCTCTTGCGACTCCCTCCCTCCCACCCTCGCTATCCCACCCCTCTAGGTGGTCACAAAGCACCGAGCTGATCTCCCTGTGCTATGTGGCTGCTTCCCACTAGCTATCTATTTTAGTTTGGTAGTATATATATGTCCATGCCACTCTCTCCCTTTGTCACAGCTTACCCTTCCCCCTCCCCATATCCTCAAGTCCATTTTCTGGTAGGTCTGTGTCTTTATTCCCGTCTTACCCCTAGGTTCTTCAGGACATTTTTTTTCCCTTAAATTCCATATATATGTGTTAGCATACGGTATTTGTCTTTCTCTTTCTGACTTACTTCACTCTGTATGACAGACTCTAGGTCCATCCACCTCATTACAAATAGCTCAGTTTCATTTCTTTTTATGGCTGAGTAATATTCCATTGTATATATGTGCCACATCTTCTTTATCCATTCATCCGATGATGGGCACTTAGGTTGTTTCCATCTCCGGGCTATTGTAAATAGAGCTGCAATGAACATTTCGGTACATGACTCTTTTTGAATTTTGGTTTTCTCAGGGTATATGCCCAGTAGTGGGATTGCTGGGTCATATGGTAGTTCTATTTGTAGTTTTTTAAGGAACCTCCATACTGTTCTCCATAGTGGCTGCACCAATTTACATTCCCACCAGCAGTGCAAGAGTGTTCCCTTTTCTCCACACCCTCTCCACCATTTGTTGTTTCTAGATCTTTTGATGATGGCCATTCTGACTGGTGTGAGATGATATCTCATTGTAGTTTTGATTTGCATTTCTCTAATGATTAATGATGTTGAGCATTCTTTCATGTGTTTGTTGGCAGACTGTATATCTTCTTTGGAGAAATGTCTATTTAGGTCTTCTGCCCATTTTTGGATTGGGTTGTTTGGTTTTTTGTTATTGAGCTGCATGAGCTGCCTATAAATTTTGGAAATTAATCCTTTGTCAGTTGCTTCATTTGCAAATTTTTCTCCCATTCTGAGGGTTGTCTTTTTGTCTTGTTTATGGTTTCCTTTGCTGTGCAAAAGCTTTGAAGTTTCATTAGGTCCCATTTGTTTATTTTTGTTTTTATTTCCATTTCTCTAGGAGGTGGGTCAAAGAAGATCTTGCTGTGATTTATGTCATAGAGTGTTCTGCCTATGTTTTCCTCTGAGAGTTTGATAGTTTCTGGCCTTACATTTAGGTCTTTAATCCATTTTGAGTTTATTTTTGCGTATGGTGTTAGGGAGTGTTCTAATCTCATACTTTTACATGTACCTGTCCAGTTTTCCCAGCACCACTTATTGAAGAGGCTGTTCTTTCTCCACTGTACATTCCTGCCTCCTTTATCAAAGATAAGGTGACCATATGTGTGTGTTTATCTCTGGGCTTTCTATCCTGTTCCATTGATCTATCTTTCTGTTTTTGTGCCAGTACCATACTGTCTTGATTACTGTAGCTTTGTAGTATAGTCTGAAGTCAGGGAGCCTGATTCCTCCAGCTCCGTTTTTCGTTCTCAAGATTGCTTTGGCTATTCGGGGTCTTTTGTGTTTCCATACAAATTGTGAAAGTTTTTGTTCTAGTTCTGTGAAAAATGCCAGTGGTAGTTTGATAGGGATTGCATTGAATCTGTAGATTGCTGTGGGTAGTAGAGTCATTTTCACAATGTTGATTCTTCCAATCCAAGAACATGGTATATCTCTCCATCTATTTGTATCATCTTTAATTTCTTTCATCAGTGTCTTATAATTTTCTGCATACAGGTCTTTTGTCTCCTTAGGTAGGTTTATTCCTAGATATTTTATTCTTTTTGCTGCAGTGGTAAATGGGAGTGTTTTCTCGATTTCACTTTCGGATTTTTCATCATTAGTGTATAGGAATGCCAGAGATGTCTGTGCATTAATTTTGTATCCTGCTACTTTACCCAATTCATTGATTAGCTCTAGTAGTTTTCTGGTAGCATCTTTAGCATTCTCTATGTATAGTATCATGTCATCTGCAAACAGTGACAGCTTTACTTCTTGTTTTCCGATTTGGATTCCTTTTATTTCCTTTTCTTCTCTAATTGCTGTGGCTAAAACTTCCAAAACTATGTTGAATAAGAGTGGTGAGAGTGGGCAACCTTGTCTTGTTCCTGATCTTAGTGGAAATGCTTTCAGTTTTTCACCATTGAGGATGATGTTGGCTGTGGGTTTGTCACATATGGCATTTATTATGTTGAGGAAAGTTCCCTCTATGCCTACTTTCTGCAGGGTTTTTATCATAAATGGGTGTTGAATTTTGTCGAAAGCTTTCTCTGCATCTATTGAGGTAACCATATGGTTCTTCTCCTTCAATTTGTTAATATGTTGTATCACATTGATTGATTTGTGTATATTGAGGAATCCTTGCATTCCTGGAATAAGCCCCACTTGATCATGGTGTATGATCCTCTTAATGTGCTGTTGGATTCTGTTTGCTAGTATTTTGTTGAGGATTTTTGTATCTATGTTCATCAGTGATATTGGGTTGTAGTTTTCTTTCTTTGTGACATCCTTGTCTGGTTTTGATATCAGGGTGATGGTGGCCTCGTAGAATGATTTTGGGAGTGTTCCTCCCTCTACTATATTTTGGAAGAGTTTGAGAAGGATAGGTGTTTGCTCTTCTCTAAATGTTTGATAGAATTCTCCTGTGAAGCCATCTGGTCCTGGGCTTTCGTTTGTTGGAAGATTTTTAATCACAGTTTCAATTTCAGTGCTTGTGATTGGTCTGTTCATATTTTCTCTTTCTTCCTGGTTCAGTCTTGGCAGGTTGTGCATTTCTAAGAATTTGCCCATTTCTTCCAGGTTGTCCATTTTATTGGCATAGAGTTGCTTGTAATAATCTCTCATGATCTTTTGTATTTCTGCAGTGTCAGTTGTTACCTCTCCTTTTTCATTTCTATTCTATTGATTTGAGTCTTCTCCCTTTTTTTCTTGATGAGTCTGGCTAATGGTTTATCAATTTTGTTTATCTTCTCAAAGAACCAGTTTTTAGTTTTATTGATCATTGCTATTGTTTCCTTCATTTCTTTTTCATTTATTTCTTCTGATTTTTATGATTTTTTTCCTTCTGCTAACTTTGGGGGTATTTGTTCTTCTTTCTCTAATTGCTTTAGGTGCAAGGTTAGGTTGTTTATTCGAGATGTTTCCTGTTTCTTAAGGTACGATTGTATTGCTATAAACTTCCCTCTTAGAACTGCTTTTGCTGCATCCCATAGGTTTTGGGTCATCATGTCTCCATTGTCATTTGTTTCTAGGTATTTTTTAATTTCCTCTTTGATTTCTTCAGTGATCACTTGGTTATTAAGTAGTGTATTGTTTAGCCTCCATGTGTTTGTATTTTACAGATCTTTTCCTGTAATTGATATCTAGTCTCATAGCGTTGTGGTCGGAAAAGATACTTGATACAATTTCAATTTTCTTAAATTTACCAAGGCTTGATTTGTGACCCAAGATATGATCTATCCTGGAGAATGTTCCATGAGCACTTGAGAAAAATGTGTATTCTGTTGTTTTTGGATGGAATGTCCTATAAATATCCAGTCCATCTTGTTTAACGTATCATTTAAAGCTTCTGTTTCCTTATTTATCTTCATTTTGGATGATCTGTCCATTGGTGAAAGTGGGGGGTTAAAGTCCCCTACTATGAATGTGTTACTGTTGATTTCCCCTTTTATGGCTGTTAGTGTTTGCCTTATGTATTGAGGTTCTCCTATGTTGGGTACATAAATATTTACAATTGTTATATTTTCTTCTTGGATTGATCTGTTGATCATTATGTAGTGTCCTTCTTTGTCTCTTCTAATAGTCTTTATTTTAAAGTCTATTTTGTCTGATATGAGAATTGCTACTCCAGCTTTCTTCTGATTTCCATTTGCATGGAATATCTTTTTCCATCCCCTTACTTTCAGTTTTTATGTGTCTCTAGGTTGAAGTGGGTCTCTTGTAGACAGCATATGTATGGGTCTTGTTTTTGTATCCATTCAGCCAATCTGTGTCTTTTGGTGGGAGCATTTAATCCATTTACATTTAAGGTAATTATCGATATGTATATTCCTATTCCCATTTTCTTAATTGTTTTGGGTTTGTTATTGTAGGTCTTTTCCTTCTCTTGTGTTTCTTGCCTAGAGAAGTTCCTTTAGCATTTGTTGTAAAGCTGGTTTGGTGGTGCTGTACTCTCTCAGCTTTTGCTTGTCTGTAATGGTTTTAGTTTCTCCATCAAATCTGAATGAGATCCTTGCTGGGTAGAGTAATTTTGGTTGCAAGTTTTTCTCCTTCATCACTTTAATATGTCCTGCCACTCCCTTCTGGCTTGCAGAGTTTCTGCTGAAAGATCAGCTGGTAACCTTATGGGGATTCCCTTGTGTGTTATTTGCTGTTTTTCCCTTGATGCTTTTAATATGTTTTCTTTGTATTTAATTTTTGACAGTTTGATTAATATGTGTCTTGGTGTATTTCTCCTTCGATTTATCCTGTATGGGACTCTCTGTGCTTCCTGGACTTAATTAACTATTTCCTTTCCCATATTAGGGAAGTTTTCAACTATAATCTCTTCAAATATTTTCTCAGTCCCTTTCTTTTTCTCTTCTTCTTCTGGAACTCCTATAATTCGAATGTTGGTGCGTTTAATGTTGTCCCAGAGGTCTCTGAGACTGTCCTCAGTTCTTTTCATTCTTTTTTCTTTATTCTGCTCTGCAGTAGTTATTTCCACTATTTTATCTTCCAGGTCACTTATCCATTCTTCTGCCTCAGTTATTCTGCTATTGATCCCTTCTAGAGTAGTTTTAATTTCATTTATTGTGTTGTTCATCATTGCTTGTTTCATCTTTAGTTCTTCTAGGTCCTTATTAAATGTTTCTTGCATTTTGTCTATTCTATTTCCAAGATTTTGGATCATCTTTACTATCAGTGTTCTGAATTCTTTTTCAGGTAGACTGCCTATTTCCTCTTCATTTGTTAGGTCTGGTGGGTTTTTATCTTGCTCCTTCATCTGCTGTGTGTTTTTCTGTCTTCTCATTTTACTTATCTTACTGTGTTTGGGGTCTCCTTTTTGCAGGCTGCAGGTTCGTAGTTCCCATTGTTTTTTGTGTGTCCCCAGTGGCTAAAGTTGTTCCAGTGTGTTGTGTAGGCTTCCTGGTGGAGGGGACTAGTGCCTGTGTTCTGGTGGTGAGGGTGGATCTTGTCTTTCTGGTGTGCAGGTCCACGTCTGGTGGTGTGTTTTGGGGTGTCTGTGGACTTATTATGACTTTAGGCAGCCTCTCTGCTAATGGGTGCGGTTGTGTTCATGTCTTGCTAGTTGTTTGGCATGGGGTGTCCAGCAATGTAGCTTCCTGGTCGTTGAGTGAAGCTGGGTGCTGGTGTTGAGAGGGAGATCTCTGGGAGATTTTCGTTGTTTCGTGTTATGTGGAGCTGGGAGGTCTCTTGTGGACCAGTGTCCTGAAGTTGGCTCTCCCACCTCAGAGGCACAGCACTGACTCCTGGCTGGATCACCAAGAGCCTTCCATCCACACGGCTCAGAATAAAAGGTAGAAAAAGGAGAAAGAAAGAAAGGAATAAAGGAAGGTAGGAAGGAAGGAAGGAAAGAAAAAGAGAGAAGATAAAATAAAGTTATTAAAATAAAAATTATTAAGAAAAAAGTTTTTTTTTAACAAAGCAAAAAAAACAGGACAGATAGAACCCTGTGGCAAATGGTGGAAGCAAAGCTGTACAGACAAAATCTCACACAGAAGCATACACATACACACTCACAAAAAGAGGAAAAGGGGAGAAAATCATAACTCTTGCTCTCAAAATCCACCTCCTCAATTTGGAATGATTCGTTGTCTATTCATGTATTCCACAGATGCAGGGTAAATCAGATTGATTGTGGAGCTTTAATCCGCTGCTTCTGAGGCTGCTGGGAGAGATTTCCCTTTCTCCGGTTCAATGATTCCAACCCACCGTCCGCACGACTGTCGCGGCTTCAGCCGCCGGGGCCCCTCCAGAGCCGGCAGCCTCAGTGCGGCCGCCCTCCTCTCGGGCTCCGGGGCAGTTCCGTGACAGCGGAGGGAAGAGACCCCGAGCCGGGAGTACCAGCTCTGCCCATGAATGACCTTTTAAACTAAAACACACAGCCCTTGCCTGAAATGTTAAGTTTAGATGGTGATTTAAGGAAGCTTCAGGATGTTGGGTCCGGGGCAGGGTGTGGAGGGAAATAAGATAGAGGGAACAAAAATTGAACTTAGGGACCTGTGTTCTAGTCTTAGTTCTTCCAGTAACAGAGAATGGGTTTAGGGAAGTCAGCTAATCTCTCTGAGCCTCAGTTTCCTCATCTTTCACTGGAGGAAGTTACTCTTCATGTCCCCCAAGTCTCTTGTAACTCTTAGGACTTCTGTGAGACTTGTACGTCATTGGACAAAAATGAATGGACAAAAGAATAAGAGTAGTTAGATTCCTGTCGTTTATCATTCATGAGTCCTGATAACAGCTCTAACGCCAGTGAGTATTGACAATGTGAGACTAGGACAGCCGTCAGGTGACTGTGTCCAGGTCTCTGCCACTGGGCTGCACCTGGCCATGGGAGAGAGGTAGCAAGTCAGGAAAGGGGGAACAGAGCATGGGGCTATAATGGGAGTTTGGCAAGGGGCAGACAGGGTGGGTTTACTGTGTGCCACGGCTCCCTGAGACATCATTTCGTAAGGGTGGTCATAGTCTTTGCCTTCATCATCTACATTGTTTCTTTCCCTATACGACTGCATTTTATTTTCACTGGGTTTATTTCTCCCTCTTAGTTAAAAGTGTGCCATGTGGGAGAGAATTCAACAGTTGAAGAAGGTTAAGCGTTATTTGTAGCATCTTACCGTAAATGTCCTTTCTCCTTCCCATCTCCTTCATTACACCTTGCTTTTCTTTGCCTGTAGAGAAATCAGAAACAGTTTGAAGCATTTCATCACTCTTCTCAGTTAGCTATGTTCTTCCCCTGGAAAGTTGATTCTTCAAAGCCATTAACTGTTTCTGTCTCCTGTTAAGAGCAGGGATGGCATCTTAAAGCCCAGGAGGGTGTGTGACCCTAGCATTAAAGGGGAATCCAGATCTGGTGAGTGACTCAGAGATTACTGTAGTGGTTTAACACGCCTAAGCAGGTGATAGGACACTCTTTTTAAAATTAAACCTTTAATATTTCTCTATGCTGTTACATATTTGAGAGAAACTTGGGCATTTCCTTTTGTCTTCATTAAGCTATTGCACAACTTAATGCTTGGAAAATTCTTCACAGGAAGAAACAGGGTGTAACAGTTCGTGTGAGACATTTTTTGAAAATTCGCCTTTTTAGTTAGCTTAAGTCTGAGAATATTCTCTCCACCCCCCTGCTCTAATTTCTTTCAGAAAGTGTTAATATCTCCACATAACTAAATATTCTTCAAAGTGAGACATACTTAAAAAATTAAAACCATTTAAACACAAAAATAAAGCGTAGTCTATAAATGTGTTCTTCCATTTCCTGAGAAACAACAGGAAGGATTTGCTTTCTCAAAATAAACTAAGTAGCCTGACTGTGAACTCAGAGTAGTAGAGATCAAAGATTCCAGCATCATCACACAATGGGAAATTTGCAGTCTTTTTTTCTAACCTTGGAAAATCAAGTCTAATACTTTTTTTTTTGAAACACAAGGAACCAGGATGTGTATATACAATTTAGAAACATACCTTTGACATATGTGAAATTGTGTAACCTAAATATGTCTAGGAGAGTCTATTTCCAAGATGTGTTTGATCAGTATGGACATGTTAGACATGCAACCATGGAAAGTGTCCTTCGGCATTAAACTTAGAATGGAGAAAAACCAACTGAGTTTCTATATATCCATATAGCGTCTAAACTTGAACTTGCTAGGTTAGTGAATTATTTCATAGCTTGGCTAGTAAGAAAAGTTTAGCAGCTCATGCTGACCATGGAACTACACTGAAGAAGGAATCTGCTATGATAATCATAATAATAATAGTATATGAATTCCCAGGCAGGAATAGGGGCATTTGTTATTTCTCTACTTCCAGAAACGAGGAGTGGGAGCCCATTTTAAAGAAAGGCAATCAGTTGTGTTATGGTTGCCAGATTTTTGCTTCTCTACTTCCAGAAATGAGGAGTGGGAGCCCATTTTAAAGAAAGGCAATCAGTTGTGTTATGGTTGCCAGATTTTTGTTTCTGAGCTATCAGAAAGATTAGGGAGAAAATATGTGTTATTCATCTGTCATTAATTTGTAGGCTCAAAGAATATACAATTTGATATTTCTTAAATATAACATAGGTCAACATTTTGAAATGTTTAACAGTGTTTATATGTATTGGGGAAATTATGTTTACATTGAGAACTTTATAGACTTTCTCAATAGACTAGTTTTTTTTCTTTGTCTTTCAAGAAAAGATAGAAAAACATCTCAAAGTAGTAGACAGCCCATGATCTCAGTTTCTTTCTCAGTCTCTTTATTTTTAACCTAAGTCTTTTATATTTACAGTGGGTCTCTTTTAGATAACAAATATGGGGTCTTTTTTAAATCTTCTCTGACAATCTGTGTCTTTTAATTGGTGTATTTAAATGATTCACATTTGATAATTGATATAGTTGGGTTAATATCTACAATGTTTGTCCAACTGTTTTCTATTTGTTGCATTTGTTCTTTGTTTCTTTTTTCCCCTTCTTTTTCTGCCTTCTGTGGTTTTAAGTGCACATTTTATATGGTTCTATTTTGTCTCCTCTCTTAGCATTTATTTCCTTTACAGAATTTTTTAATCCTGGCCCTGGAGGTCACAATTGATCTCTCACTTTCTTAAACAGCAACAACAACAAAAACAAAACATCTGTGTGTGTATGCATAGAAAAAAATTTGGAACGATATATACCAAGACATTAAGAGTAGTTTTATGTCTGAGTGTTAGGATTGTAGATGATTTTTACTTTTTTTTTAATAGTTTTATGTATTATCTGATTTTTTAAAATAACAAACAAGTATTGCTTTTATAATCAGAAACAACAAGGCTCTTTTCATTTTGAAGAAAAGGAAAAGGCAAATCAGAGCAGAACAAGCTGAAAATCTCCCATGGTTCTGAAATTTATACCCTTTCTCTGATTCTAGCTTGAGGTAAGCATATTGTCCCACTACACCAGCACTCCACAGGTAGGAAATAGGAAGGGGCTTCGCTGCTTCTCACCTTGCCCTGGGAAGATTGTCAATTCTTGTCCTCTACCATCTGTGCCTGTACAATGAGAATGAACCTTCTGAATGACTTAGCATCAATTCACCCTGTGGTTTGACATAAAAAAGTTTTCCATCTAATACAGAGTAGACCAAAACCCTCTATTTCTGCATAATTAAGTTTTCCTCTACATGGAATGTCTCTATGCCTCTTAACCGTCTTTCAAAAAATAATAAGCAGAATAAGAACACTCGAAAACTAGTTTAAAGTATAGCTTTCCATGTAAAACTTGTAATAGTTCTTATGGTTTGCTAGTATGAAACCCGTTCTCTTTTTGGGCAGGGTGGGGAGGGGAGTGTTTAGGGCTGGTACCTATGGTAATAGGTGAAGATATTGTAACTAGTGTGAGGCTGTTGTTCTGTCTGGATTTGGGGGAATTCAGTCCCCCTTGTGAAGTTTTAGAGAAAATTATCACTCCTGTTCTTGCATTGTTAATTATATCCTCTGAATTTACTTGTGCATGTAAACCAAACCCAGTTAAGGTTTAGGAAAGTTGCATGGCTCAGTGCAAACAGATGAAATGTAGATTTTTTTAAAAAATGGTTTTTAGTACCAAGTCACCTGCTGGGTGTTTTCAAGAAAGTCATAAATTTTGTAAATACTGCAGTTTGTTAGCCTGTATAATTGGGACTATTATCTTTTGCTGCCTAACTGCTGCATTCAAGTAAACAAAAGACAAGTGAAGCTTTTTGTGTCTTCTGAAAGAAGAGAGTCTAAAAAAAGCAAACTCTTTTTTCTCTGCTTCCAAGTGAAAACCTATATAGTTCTCCATTTTAATGTATCTTATTATACGTGTCAGGAAATTTTATTTAAGTTTAGAAATGAAGTAGCAGTCATATTCTGTTTAAAGCTAATAGAATTATACATTTTGATATATACAAAAAAATTAGAAAAGTTATGAAATAAGTGTAAAAAAGAATTCATTCACAATATATTTATTATTGCAACTATGTTAAAATAGATACAAATTTTGAAGGGAATGCAAAAATATAAATATTGCTATTTAAGGAATTATAAGTAAAATTTAACAAGCTTTCTTGATAATATTCTGGTGTTAGATATTTTACAAGAAGTAGAGGTCAGAAATCAAGTCTCTGGGATGCTTACTAAGATAAGTTGGAAAAGGTATTGAATTTTTATATTTGCATTATAAACCATATTAGTAGACTGTTCAGTAGATGTGGGGAGTAAGGTAAGTAATCTGTTTTTTTAAACTCATTTCTGAATGAGAGACTTGATACATGGAGATATTAGTGGAGAAACAATGATGAAAAGTCCAGGGCTTGTTACTACGTTAGTGCATTTATTTAAGCATTATCTCTGTTGGCTTGGTGCCTTTGACCTGCTGCTGCTGGTCCTTTTACTCTGGTTTTAACTTGTCAAAGTCTACATTGTAACCTGCTCTCTGCCTTTTTGTTCCTCAGCTGTGAAAATTACTTAAGTGAGAAATGGTCTGGGGGTGAGAATTGTGAATGGAGGAAAGAAATAATCCTCTCATTATTTAAATACAGGGAAGGAGGATTATCTGCAGCCCTGAGCTTTCACCCCAAAAGAGCTGATAGTATAATAGGTCATCTTTGCTTTTATAAATGTAAACCATATGCTTTAATGACTACTCTTAGGAAAAAGCCAAGAGGCACTAATTTTGAGCTACCTTTTCATCCTTTTATTTCATGATGATTCCTCTATGTGTTTCCTTAATCATTTGCTCTTTGAAAGAAGTATGAGCTTGTGATCAGTCCTGCCACAAAGACCCAGTATGAGATCTAGATATTAGAACAGTGCATTGACAAAGAGGCCAACTCCAATTTTATGCTTTCAGGAAGTGGTTGTAAACAGTGAAGTGAAAATTTAAAAATTGCAGAAATGATTTTGGCAGTAACCTATAAAAATACTGAGCGTTAAAATAATCCTTATGTAATTGCCAAATTGATACACATTTTATAAATACATATAATGAATAAAACATAATATATGAAGTATTTTATGTATTTGCTAAAATAAAGTTCCCTGCCCTTTTTTTTAGTGTTTAATTCTAGATGAGTAATTCTTATGTTTCAGGAGGCAGTAACACTTAGACCGAAAAGCAACATTTTTACAACAGTTTTAAAATACACTTTACCAAGTAGTATTCCCACTTTGTGGATGGAACCTAAAAGCCAAGCAGTAAGTTTAAGTAGTAGGTCACACATTAGATGAGCTGTTCATTCCTACGTAAGCTTTCATCAGAGCTGGGAAAAAAAGCTTACAAATGTCCTACTTAAGGCAGGCTTTTTTTTTTTTTTTTTTTGCGGTACGCGGGCCTCTCACCGCTGTGGCCTCTCCCGCTGCGGAACACAGGCTCCGGACGCGCAGGCCCAGCAGCCATGGCTCACGGGCCCAGCCGCTCCGCAGCACGCGGGATCCTCCCGGACCGGGGCGCAAACCCGCCTCCCCTGCATTGGCAGGCGGACTCTCAACCACTGTGCCACCAGGGAAGCCCTAAGGCAGGCTTTTATCTGAACCATTCCAAGATTAAGGGAGTGTACATTTTCAGCTTTTCTAGAAGAAATAACCTCTGCACTCTGATCTCTTTCAGACTAATCATATTTTAAAGTAAATACTTTATGCTAAAACTTAAGGCAACTGATTTCTTTCTTAATAGAAATAGATGTACATCGTCCTCTGTGAAATAACTAACCAAAGACAAGCCCACACTCAACCTTCTCTGTAGTTAAGTTTACTAATTCCAAAGCTTGTTACCCTTACCTTACAAGTGCTATTTTTAAAAAAAGAAAATTTAGAGGATTTTTTGAGATTTAAAAAAAAATTTTTATAGGATATTTTCCTTGAAAACTTTCTAACAGTTTCCATTCCTCCGTTTAGTTGTTATCCATAGGGGCTTTGACAGGAAACGTCATTTGCTGCAGATGTGATGATCTCCTGGGATAAAGGCAGGTGGAAGTTGCTGGGAGACAGACTTCAGCTTAATATGGGGAACAGATCTCCTTTAAAGCCAGGCAGAGCTGGGCTCAACTGCCTGGCACTGTCCAGGTCCCAGCACCGAGGGCACAGAGGCTGTCCATGCTTGACCAAGGGTGTAGAGAGACCTGAAACCTCCCATGGGAGCAGGCCCAGAGATGCCCTCTGAGGTCACAAAGTACACATATTCAGTCACAAGCTTTGTGCTGGAAAAAACTTTGTTCAAGTACCAACTCTGCTGTGTATTGGCTGTGCAACCCTAGGAAAGTAATCTAGATTCTCTAAGCCTCAGTTTGCTCATCCTTAAAATGAGGATAAAATGATGTGAGGCTTATCATGTGAATTTAGATCAGTAGATCTAAAGCACTTGGTGTAGTTATTCTTTCTGATTCTGTAGCTTTTCACTCTCTGCCCCTTTTCTGTTCTTCTTCTGCCCTCACATTCATTCTTTTACAGTCTTTATTTTCTCTCCGGTTCTCTGCCTGTGCCCTACGGCCTAGGGATGCCCTGAGCTCCGTCGGTAGCTTTACCATCAGTGTCTGATTCCTGGGCAAATCGATGAACAGCTGGTGATCCTCTGTGTCCTTTGGATTTGGCACGAGGAACAGCACCGAACCTTAAAAAGGCCAAGATGCATTGCTGCGTTGGCTTTCCTGTGTGCTTTTACTATGGCGCTTCCAGCTTCACAGTGGGTGGTCATGAAAGCACTAAGTGGAGCTGGATATGGATAGAGAAAAACATTTTTATACAACAGGTTATGAAAGTAAAAAGCTGTGTTGGTAGCATTTAATGTTTCCTCTATTTAAGTCTCTGTTTTGGGGTCGGGCTCCTAATTGTGAATATTATATTTGAGAGAGAAGAAGAATATCAGAGCACAGGCTCCGGACGCGCAGGCTCAGCGGCCATGGCTCACGGGCCCAGCCGCTCAGCGGCATGTGGGATCCTCCCGGACCGGGGCACGAACCCGCGTCCCCTGCAGCGGCAGGCGGACTCCCAACCGCTGCACCACTAGGGAAGCCCCAGAAGCATTCTTTTTAACAGGAGCGCTTAACATAACTTGAGGGAATTGTTGTGGGTACTAAGGGGGCAACATAAAAAAATTTATTTACTACATGCTATTTGAAGCCCCACTTGCTTGACGGAGTGATAGCCCTTAGAAATGTGATGGAAACTCATTAGTACATCTTGACTAAGAGGATCTGGTTATACCATTAAAGAAGTACAGGTTATTAGAGCTGGAAGGCATCTTTGGGGCCACACAATTCAATGATTTTCTTTTATAAATAGTGAAATGGAGAATCAGAGGCATGAAGTTTCTTGTTCCTTGAAACATAACTTTGTATTTAAAAAAGGCACAGCAGGGAGATGTGGCCCCTACCACCGTAGCTATTTTCTTACCTTCCACTGCAGTACCATGACTGCTGCCTCTGGGCCTGGAGTCATCTCCCTGTGGCTCAAAGATGGTCTCTACTCTGTTAGCCCTGATTGCTGAGTAATGCAGTGATGCGAAACTTCCTATGTTCTTACTCAGATTCTTTCTTTTGTTCATGTTCGATGATTTTGTGAAATCTTTGGTTTATTGGATTGCTTTGGCCCAGGAATAATCTACATAGGCAAATCTTTAGACAGTTTAGTTTTCCTGTGTTTGACCGTTTTATGATCTCTTACTCTGTGCCAGGCACATTTATGTTTTTAAGTAGTTTACATGAGTTAACTCGAGGAGACAGGTATAATTATCTATACGCAGTTGTCAGATCAGAAAACTGAAGCTTACAGGGCTTCCAGATTCTACAATTTGTAAGCTAGAACTAGATGCCAGGACAGTTTTTCGGACCATATGTTCATCATCTCTGCCTTGTCTACATTTTCTGCTCCCCTTACTGCCTGTGTAACGGGGAACAGGGCGTAGAATTGAAGATCTCATGGCAAATGATCCAAAGAGGATCATCTGGCCTAGCCTCTTGGCTACCAACAAAGGAGGTATGATATCATACGTGAGGCATTCGAGGCCTTGTTTTTATTTATTTATGTTTTTTGGTTTGGTATTTCAAAGTAAAAGTGGTCTTTTAGTTTTTCATTATAGAAGTAGTAAATCCTCATTGTTAGAAAGTATGAAAATATAAGAAATAATGGAGAAAATTAAAATATTCTTTATAGCTCTGATGATTAAAAGTGGGCTCAGGGCTTCCCTGGTGGCGCAGTGGTTGAGAGTCCGCCTGCCGCTGCAGGGGACACGGATTCGCGCCCCGGTCAGGGAAGATCCCACATGCCGCGGAGCGGCTGGGCCCGTGAGCGATAGCCGCTGAGCCTGCGCGTCCGGAGCCTGTGCTCCGCAACGGGAGAGGCCACAACAGTGAGAGGCCCGCGTACTGCAAAAAAAAAAAAAAGTGGGTTCAAATCTCAGCTGTATCACTTGCTAGCACTGTTTGACTTTGGGTAAATTTTATAGCCAAAGTTTCCATGCCTCAGTTCCCTGTGCATAAAACAAGAATAGTCATAGTGCCTGCCTCGTGCAGTAGTTAGGATTAAGTGGGTTTTTATTTGTGAGGCATTAGAATAGTGCCTGACACATAATAAGAATGACATGAGTGTTGATTAAATAAATGATCACCCATGTCAGTAGTCTTCCCATCTACGGCCCCTGGGGAAAGAAGTAGAGGCAGACCCAGAAGGTAGATTGTGCAGTGCCGTGAATGGATAATGGGCCAAGTTGTGTGGAGACAGGCAGGGGAGAGTGGCCCAAGAGCCTCTGCTTCTATTTGCTTCCTTAGTAATCCTAATAAAGTGGCACATTAATAAAGGTCTGTCTCTCACTTTCATGATAATAAAAATGATTCTCCTCTTTCTACTCCTTTCTTTTAGGGAGCCCACAGAAGCCAAGCCTGTTTATTTGAGATTTTTCTCTTGTAGGCTATGCCAGACATGAATTTCCTTTCATGTGATATTTTCTGTGGTCTGTGTTAGTTTAGTTCTTCCTTTGTTTTCTTGTGCTTTGGTGTGAAGAAGATGCCCTGTTTATAGAGCCTTGGTGTCTTTCATGTATAATGCATTCTTAAGCTAACTCTAGTTGCTCTGACCCTTTGAGATTTTTAAACTGCTTTGTTCCGGTTTCTAAGCATTTTTGAAATATTAAAAATGTTCATGAGGGTGTGGGTCATGGGAAAACTTTTCCCAGAGAGTTGTTTGTTCTTAGCAGATTGTGAATTTGCATGGAGAGGTTTAATGCTGGGTTAAATTCTGCCAGGTGCATTGGTCACTTGAGCTTGAATTCCCAGTTCTGTTGATATTTAAATCCATGTTTCTAAGGCATTAAGTGCAGAGTGGGAGCCTCTTAAACCTAAGTACCTATGTTGCCTATTGTCCCATCAAAGAAAGGTCTTAAGTAGTGCTTGGGTTTACATTGAAGCACCTTGTCAATAGTAAGGATCAAAAGATGTGTCTGTTCTCAGATTTTTGTCTTTGAACCAAGACTTTCCAAAAAGAACACAGACTTGTTTTGAATATTGCCGCCTCTGGGTGTGAGTGATTATGCAAGTCCGTAGTATTTTGTTAAACTATTCATAATAGATGCAGAGGTATGAAATTGCAAGAAAAACAAAAATACTTTTTCAAACAGCTTGTACAAAGCAGCCTTTGAATGCAGGTGGTCCTCAGCTTACAAGGATTTGCAATTCTTCCTCCTTCTGGTGAAAGACACCATCCACCATTCCCACTTGGCCATTTTCCATGATATAGCCTTCTCATTTAACTCCAACCTGCAGTGAATTGCCAAGTTTTCTCAATTCTATCTTAAACTTAAATTCTTACATTTTATCCATTATGTCTTAAAACTCTCCAGTGTGCTGCGGCAGTGCAGAACTCCTGTGAGGCCACCGTCCTGTCTCGCCTGGCCTGCTGAAGCGGCCTCCAGCTGCCCTCTCTGACCTTGACCTCCAGTGCTCTGTACACGCTGAAGTCCGAGGGGTTTTTGTAAAACAAAGCTCAATGTCATTGACCTGTGTAAAACCCTCCAGTGACTTATTGCCCTCAGAACTCCTGCCTAAGGAGTTAAAAGCCAGACCCCAGGAGGAGTCTTCAAGACCTTGCAAGAGGAAGTCCCTGCCTCTATCTGGAATCTACAGCTATTGCCCTGCCTCACCCCACAGCATACTCCAGACTCACACTCCCCTTGCAGCCTCACAGAATTTCTTTCTGTTCCTCTAATCTGCTGTGCTTTCATGACGACAAGCCTTAAGGGTGTGTCTGATGTCAAGAATGCTCTTTCCCCCTCTGCTGCTTCACTTTTGTCTAGCTAACTCCTATTTCTTCCCTTTTTTCTTAACTTAAATGTCATATCCTTCAGGGAGTCCTTTTTACCCCCTGAACTAAATGAAGTCCCCTTGCCATTTGTTTCTGTAGTACCTTCTACCTCTCTGGCGTTTCACTTGTTACATTCGTGTGCCTTTTCTAATAGATTCTAAGCCCCCTGAAGGCATAGACATGTCTGTCTTGTTCCACACTGTATCCTAGTACCTAGCACCCAGTAGGATTTTGAATGTTTTTTGAATGAATGAACATGTTCCACATCACCCCCATATTATTATTTATAGTAGCATTTGTCAAACAGCCCACACATGCATTTCAGCCAACTCCTTCCGTTGGCTTAAATTAGCTTAGCTTAATTGTACTAAATATGTACAAACATGAAGTAAAATATATACTTCTTATGCTTATAGCTTTTGTACCACTATTAAAACATTTTTAAAATCACCGATAAATGCAAACAATATTTTAAACCATTAAAATTTAAATTAAACTTGATGAATGCATTTTTTGCTGAGACTGAATCACCTATGTCGATTTTTTTAAATTACTATAAAGTTGTTGCCTCGGGTCCTAATATATACTTAATGCATAAGAGTCTTTTGATTTTGATAATAGTAGTGCAAAAAATACCTGTTGGCAATAAATGTGTTATTCAGAAGCACATTATGGACTTGAAGGCCTTGCTTGCTGTCATCTCAGGACCATCAGATAGCAGCTGTGCCAGTGAGCAGTCCTTGAATTACAATTCTAATGATTTTAATGATTTCCAGTTTCCTTGCTAGTACAGTCAGTGTCTTGTACATTCAAAGATAAGGCTAGCATTCCAGAGGTACTGAAATCAGCATCAAACATACATCTAATTCAATGATTGCTAGAATCAGAAACAGGAATATAATGTTTGTGAATTTTAGTTCTTACAGATGTGGAAGATTTTCACAGTTTCAGCATACAGCCAAGTGTCAGACTGCTGGAGGAAGTCAGTAGATAGTAGAAATGACTCATTTACATTGTTCTGAACATAACTCCTTTTCTTATCATTGCCTCCTCTTTGTAAATTTTTGAACCACTAAAACAAAACCTTTGTTATAATACCTTCGTGCCATTGTGAAGACATTATTATGATGCCTTAATGTCTTTTGACCTTCATTTGGTATGATGTCATCAACTGTGTCCAGTCTGCCTCTGTCCTTTCCTTACTAGCCTGTAGCAATTAATATAGTACAGTACTCCACTGCCTGTCATTCCATGGTGTCACGAAATCAAAGTCTTACTCGATGATCAATAAGTAAGTGTCTTAAATTGACCTTTATCATTGTCATGTGTGTGCCTGCCCGCACTCTGTAAGCGTTGCTGGTAAGGGTCACCCAGTGCCACTGTAATCATAAATGCATACCTGGGCACTGTGTTGGTAAAGGGTTGGTTCAGATGATCCAGTGTGAAGTTATATCAGTTTCTTTCAGGTGAACCCTGAAATGAAAACACAGGACTGAAAGATGATTTTGGAGAAGTCACAGATTCTTGAGTGTATCTGTGGGTCTGTATCTGTGAGACCCCCATTTGAGAATATTTGCTTACAGCGTTCACAGCAGGCCATGTACAAACCAGAGCCAGATCGTTGTGTTTGTGGAGATGTTCTGGTTTATGTGGGTCATTCCCTTGGTTCTCTACCTCTCTCTAGCCGGCTGGCCTGTCCCTGCATCTTACCAAGCCCCTTTTTGGTGAGAGGATGGAGAAGCCTTGTTTTCCGGTCTCTCTAAGGCCTTAGAGGCTCTCTGTTGGAGTCTCTTTCTGGCTATTTGTGGTTCCCTAGGTAACTCTGAAGCCCTATCCCTCAGGAGCATGGAGCACCTGTTGAGGAGAGAGTATAGTAAGAACATAGCAGAGGGGGTAGGGAAGGCAATGAGGATTTCAAATATATCAGATCCTTACACTTAACAGTAAAAGGAAAAATTGGTGCGAATTTTGCTGATGTAGACCCCAAAGTTGTAGCCGTTTTATTACACATGGCTTTAGCCTAAGGACCTAGAAGTCACTTACTTTTTTTGCATGTGTAATTTTAATGGCTTTACTGAGATAACATTCATATACATACATTTGGCCCAATGAAAGCGTACTGTTCAGTGGTGGTAAGTACATTCACAGAGTTGAGCAAACCATCACCACAATCAATTTTAGAATAGTTCATCACCCCAAAAGAAACCCTGTATCCATTACAAGTGATTCCCATTCTCCCCAATCCCCCTAGCCCCTGGCAACTACCAGTCTACTTTCTGTCTCTGTAGATTTGCGTCTTCTGGACATTTAAATAGTATCATATAATATGAGGTCCTTCATGACTGGCTTCTTTCACTAAGCATAATGTTTTAAAGGTCAGCCACGTTGTAATGTGTCAGTATTTCATTTCTTTTTTCTTTGCCAAATATTCCATTGAATAGATAATGCCAACAGATTTTAAGTGTATTGTTCAGTAGTGTTATACTCACATTGTTGTGAAACAGATACCCAGAACTTTTTCATCTTGCAGAACTGAAACTAGATATACTTCATTTTATTTATCCATTCTCATTTGTTGATGGCCATTTGCATTGTTTTCCACTTTGGGGCTGTTGTATATAGTGTTATGAATATTTGTGTACAGGTTTATGTGTGGACATACGTTTTCATTTTTCTTGGTGTATACCTAGGAGCAGAATTGATGGGTCCTATGGTAATTCTGTATTTAACATTTTGAGGAACTGCCCAACTGTTTTCCAAAGTGGCTGCACCATTTTACATTTCCGTCAGCCACATATGAAGCTTCAAGTTCTCCACATTCTGGCCAACACTTACTATTTTCTGTCTTTTTGATTATAGCCATCTTAGTCGGTGTGAAGTTGTATCTCATTGTGATCTTTATTTGCATTTCTCCTATGATTAATGATGTAGAACATCTTTTCATGTGAAGACATTTAGTTAAACCAATTTTTTTTCTTAAAGTTTTCCTAGACTCCTGGGGTTACAATTTAAGAAGGAAGTACACTTTTGGGGATTGGAAGATTGAGAGAAAACAACTGCCCTCATTGTGGGCTGACTATTGGCAGGTCAGAATTTAAGTAGAAGCAGTTGAGCCCTCACATTTTCAGGGACCTACATATGGAGTCCTTGTCCATAATAAGCAAAGGAAGGAAGAAAAGGTGGAAAATGGGCCCACGTGTAAGAGATTGCCTTTCAAAGTGCTAAGCTACCAACACAACCAAGCCAAAGAATGGCCTTCAAATGGTGGGAAAATACAGTAGCCATCTTTATATTCCCCAGTATCTTGTTTGGTGTTTATCACAAATTACTTATTATTTGTTTTGGAGAAGTTGTATCCTTGAGTGTAGCAGACAAACCAAGAGTTTAGAATCATAAGATACGAGAATTAGAAGCTTTACATTATATAAAATGGGGCTGTGAAGTAAAGCATCTGTAGATACAATTCATCAATGCTACCAGACCTCCTCAGATTGCACAGATTCCTTCAAAAATATGTGCCTAATATCTCCCATGACTACCACCACACACACACGAAAGGCATTTATGAATTCAGTGATGCCAGTGAGGTTTATTTATGTCAATATATCTCACCTTATTTCCCCCCTTACATAAGGCAAATCAGTTCTTGCAGTAATAAAGAGCCAATTGTTGAGTGTCCAGGATATGCCAGGCGCTGTACTAAAACCACATAATGTCATTGTGCCACTTGATCGACACAGCACTTGAATGAGGTCTGTCCTACTCTTATTCCCGTATTGTAGAGAAAGAAATTTAGGCTCAGCATCGTTAAGGAACTTGCCCAGTATCACACCAGCCCTAAAGAGACAGGCCAGGAGGATTCTAGGCTTCTAGCCAATGCTCTCAACCACTGAACTCCGTACAGAAAAGTCTTCCTCGTCCCACTGAGTCTTTGCAGCAGGAATTGGGAAGATGTAGAACGCGAATTTTATGTACATATTGATGCCATTTTATTTGGGTGGAGATTTTGTCATCGCTCCCCTGGCCTGCTCACTGCAGGTGCAGTTGAGTGTGGCAGGAACCTCACAGGGGGTGTGGCCATGGCTGCACCTGAAGCAGGTATTGCAGTTTCGTGTGCACTTAGGAAGTTTGGACTTGATCCTAGAACTAGCAGGCGATTTTAACCTGGGAGGGTAATGATTAGATGTTCTTTTTCTTTTCTAAAGAAATGTAACTGGTGGCATTGTGGATTATAGGCTGGAGTAGGTGGAGATGGGTGGTAGGGAGTTTGGATTAAAGCTTAGATTTGGCAGTGGGGAAGAGGACCAATGTGAAAGATTTCTAAGGTGAAACCATTAGGACTTGGTAACCTTGGGGATGCAAGAGTTGAGAGATAGAGGACTTGAAGATGCTTCAAGAATTCTAGCTTAGAATACATGGGCAAGGTGCCGTATTGATGCAGAGTTGTAGGACTGGGTGAGAGATGAGGTGAGGAGTATCAAAGCCAGTGGTAGACTTAGGTTCAAGGCCCTACTCTCGATGGTCTGAGAACCTTTGGGGTTCTCTTGATCTTGGGTACTTTAGTCAACTTAATTAGAAGATAAAAGAAGTTCGATTGTATTTGCCTGCCTTTTAGTTTTTCTAGAAAATTGATGAACATTAACATTTCTCCTGGTATCAGATAGTCGTTTAAGGCAAGAAAAGCATGTAGTTAACTGTTAGTGCTTTTACTAAAGTTTTCCTATGTTTTTGCAAAATTTTCTTTTCAGTAGGATTTAGAAGGGAAACTCAGGAAACAGCATTTTTTTTTACTGAGCTGGTGAGAGACATTTTAGACTCTGCTCCTCGCCAACGGAATTCAATCTGATAATGCAGGTGTTTTCCCAGTTGTAGGTCCCAACATCCATCCCTTCCTTAGCTACAGGATTCCTCAAGATAAAGCTTTAGTTTAAGGGAAACAGACCCTGTAGGGAGCAGTGACAGGGTGGAACTAGGTACCCCTCCCAATTCAGCCTTATGAATATTTGTTCAGTTAGATCAGTTTTGAGTGAACCAGTGGTAGTCATGGTGTGTTATTCTTGGAACAATTAAATTTAGACTCATACCTTCAATTTAGGCATAAAATTGAACTTTAATAATTCTACTTCAAAATATGTTTCTGAGATGAGATATTTAGTAATATTGCATTGTAGTGATAGATGATGAAGTTGCTTCCCGTGTTTAGTGCCTCAAGGTTGCAAAGTTATGTAAGCTGTTTACAGATAAAATGCTAGTGAAGAAAAGTTTTTTTTTTTTTTTGCTCCTGCAGAAGGTACAGACCCCAAGCATTTAGTATGATGAATATCTTCAGTCTTCTCTTGCAACTGTTTTATGTTTACAGAGTCAAATTATCTTATGTATATCTAGGGTTAAATGTCACAGTTTCATGGGTGATACAATGTAACAAAGTTTCTATTTTGTACTTTGTTAAAGAAAGTGAGTAGATGATTACCTAAGGTTAAATTGGTATTTAGAGCCTCATTAATGATTAATTAAAAACACACAAACACACTTTTCTTCTAAGTGCCTGTACCTAACAGTCTTTGGGGGTAAGATATTCAGGAGAGATCCTCTTAAACTACTCCTAAAAAATATGTTTACGCTTAGACTTAAAATATATATGAATAGAATTCAAAGCTTAGAGTTCTTAGACTATTTGCATTTATATTAATTTACATAGGGCATAATTATCTTTAGGTCTCTGATAGCACTGGAGTTCCAGTTTTTCATTAACACTCAGTTCTTTCTGCTACTTACAGGAATACTAACAAGATACTTTATCATCTTGAGAGTTAATGATTTATGTCAGTTAACTTCATTTTAAAACTTTCTGGTGATTTGCAGTTGGAACATGTTGAAAACCCATAATACCTGGTTACCTGTGGTTTGGTATGGATGGTGGACAGATTTATTTCGATAACTTCAGTGGCTCTTTTCTGAAGTAAAACTCAGCTGAAAAGTAGTATGAGGTATTTTATATATATATATATATATATATATATATATATTTGCTTATTGCTTTCAGATGCTATCTCATATTTCTCCAGTTTTGCTTTTGGGCATCTGTAGCTTTTACCTTCTTTTGTCTTTGGGGCCATTATACCTCTGTTTACCTAGCTCAGTTCCTTGAATGATCTCTTCCTTAGTACCTGGCAATCTCTTGTAGAATTTAAAATTTATATTTTATAAGTTAGAATATGGCTTAGGTCTGTACTTAATCACTTTCCTGAGAATATATTGTCTTCAATTTAAATGAAAGTTCTTTTGCGACAGGTACGCTAGTTGAAATGTAAGTTACCACTGACAGCAACCAGTATGGTGCTAACTATATGGTACTTTCATGGTAAGCACTGGTTGAATGGAGTTGCCCAGAGTGCACGATGGACAGCTTATTATCTGGAAGCAGAACATAGAGAGCATTCTGTTAGCTGCTTGCAGAGATGTTGCATATCCCTTCCAGGCCAAATCACTCATTGCCAAGACATGAAGTCTGAAACTGCCCAGAGGCAGTTAGTCACCTTTCTCTATTCTTTATGGGGGTCCTTCTACTGTAGTGACCAGAACTTTGTTCAGTTGTTTGTTACAGAAGAGTCAAGACGTGAATCAACCCAATCGTATTCTGTACCAAACACCCTAGCAGTCTGTTCTCCTTTTCCCAGCTTTGGTTTCTTCATTCCACATTTCCAAGAGAATTTCCGTAAGGATGGCCATATTGTGAGAAATATATCCAATTGATGTTGAAGGACCTCTGTGCTGTCCTTTGGAGAAACTGAACAGTATCTGTATTTAATTTCCACAGGTTGGGAGAGGATTAGTGTAGGGTTGAAATTGGGAGAGAATCTTGGGAATGTTAGGTGGGAATAGTTTGTGACCTGAGATGAATAAAGATGGTTTTTTAAGCCATATTGAAATGAGGCTTCTAGTGCAGAAGATTTACTTATTCTGTCCATACTGTGAACAGTTGTCTTATTCTCACCAAAGGCAATTTTGTTGAAATGTTCTTAGAAACTGTGTGTACAGGCTACTGTAATCGCACAGGGGAGAGATCATAGAGACCCAGGGAACATCAAAATACTAATTCAACCGGCTGTCCTCTTTGAAAAATATTTGACCCCTTCCCTCTAACTCAACAACCCCTCAAAGCTGTCAACACAAAGTTGAAAAATAAGAAATTAAAATTGGTTTCTATATTACAGCCTTCTGGGAAGATGATGCTAGGAGAACAAAAATATTTCTGAAAGTGTCATTACGTATATACCCTTTTTATTTTTTTCTTATATTTGTAATGACCTAACACCTGGAACATTTTTGATAAGCTTGGTTCTTACAGAACTACCTCTCATAAAAGGCAGCTGAAGGCAGTGAAGGACTAGGTGGTTATTGAAGCTCATGGCTTCTTTCCATGGCTTTTCCTTTGTGTATCACCCCATGTTCATATCCAGAATGGAATAACAGCATTGTTGCGTTCCAAATATGCTGGTTATAGTAGAACGGGGGTGTCACAGGGTCCTCTGTAAGACTGAAACTCATGATTGAAGAATTAAAATAGAAATACATCTTTGTCGTTGTGTAGGATTGAAAACTATTGAATCAAATTTATGGTGTGGTTCTTTATAATCCTCTCTGTTAAGTTTGCTAATAAAGCCCAAATGTTTACCCTTATGTTCCTAAAACCAGTTTATAAGGGCAGAGTATCAGCTGTATCATAGCAAACTTAGAGTGCCTTTCAATGCTGAATGACCCAATCCGTTATTAATCTTTTCTATGGGGAATGTTTTTCCTTCATCAGCTGTCTAAAATATCTGGGAAATTATATCTTGTGGGAGTTGCCATTCATCAGGAAATGCTTGTTCATAGATGTAAGCCAGGCCACATGTAGCAGTAAATGTTATTTATCACTATGGAAACCAGAAATCACAAATAGGATGGCCTTAAGTATTAAACATTCTGCATCTTGTGGGGATAAGTCATATCCAGATTTGGTTCAGTTCACTCAAATATTTATGGGGCACTTAATGATCAAACAGTCTGGGGGCACTTTGTTTCATGACTAATTTTCCTCTGCTCAAAACCTAAAAGATCATTAAAGGGAAAAACTGGGAGGAAAAAGTCCAATTTGTGTGGATTATCAAGCTTGTAATGTAGAACTCTGGACTGGGAGGCAGGAGGCTAGGGTTCTAGCTGTGGCTCTTTCAAAAACTAGCTGTACGGCTTTAGACAAATCTTTTATTTGGGTCTCAGTTTTCTCATCTGTAACAAGATGGAATTGGACCATCTGCCCCCTAAGCGATAAATCTGTTTTCCTTCATTGTTCCTTCAGAAGTGCGAAACTCTTTTTTTGCTGTTGTTTATTGAGAAGAGGTTTCGTACTTGGATGTGCCTCAGGTCAAGAGTAATGAGGGTTGTTGTTATACTGCAGTGACTTTATCACCTGGAAAAACATCCTTGCTCAGGACTGGGGCCATATATCTACATATTACCATTCGTTTGCAGACCCGGCCTCCTCACCATTCAGTATGTACTGACGTGGGATGTCAGTATCGTCTAGTAGTGACAAAGTATGCAGTAATCTGAATGTAGATGTTTAACATGACTTATAGCCAAAAGGTGGCATTTAGAGTATCTATGATGTTCATAGATAAATGTAAGGATAATGCCTTAAGAAATAGGCTGAAGATGTTCAGAGGTTGGTAGAAGAGGAGGCGGGCTGAATTGTTTAATGAGGGTGTTTATTCATATATCCATTTAATTCTTGGTTCTACTGAGACTTTGCCATGACTGTCATTTCAGTAGTTTCCATGATAGGGTTATCTCATAAGCGGAATTTGAATCATTTGGTCCTAATCACTCAGGAGAGTCTGTGAGAAGGAAAAGGTGTCTCTGTTTCCAGCTCTGTTGCTGATCTGGGTGTGTGTAACAAAGCAACTTCTCTTGGCTATTTTCCCATTATTAAGTGGGGGAAATATCTATCCCATCTTTATCCCGTCAGATCATTAGGAAGTTAAACAAAATACCTAGATGAAGCTATAAACCAATGTTACTTTATATGTTAAGTAACCAGGTAGAATCTTTTGGATTTGATTCAAAATTCAAATGTCCTTTTGACAGTTAGATATTGCTATTTGATTTGTTTAATGTGGGGGGAGTTTACTAGATTATAAGTTTTAAAATATGCTTGTGATTAAAAGTGAGAGGCTTCAAAACGTTTGACCACCTGGCTTTTACAAAAATACCATAATATAATAAGGGTCCATTAAGTGTTCTTCATATTCTTATTATTTCATGTCATAAAGAGTTTCTGATCATTTGCTGAACACCACACGCTGTTTTGGGAGCTGGAGTAAAGTAGTGAGTATAACAAAGTCCGGATCCTCCCAGAGACCATAGAGTAAATGGGACTAATAAGTAGACATTCTATGGAAATCTATTAGCTCTCCTGTAATAAGTGCTAATAAGAGAAATCAGGCATGATAAGAAAACAGAGTAACGGGAGAAGGTGGTGTTGGTGGTTACGGAGGGCCTTTCTGATTAGGTGACACTTGAGCAGAGACCTGGAGGGTGGGACATCAGGAACATTCTGCTTAGAGGAAACACAGACGTAGATGCCACATAGCAGCTGTGTGGTTGGAGAAGGGCACCCTGGCTGAGCCGAGTGAACTATGGGGCAGAGAGAGGACACAGTTCAGAGGAGGTGCAGGCAGGTGGGCAGGTGGCCTGGGGCCTTCTGGGCCACCGGACACACTCTTGACATTTAGGTTTTTGTTGTTATGGTTGGTTGGTTGGTTAGAATAGTAATAAGATTTTTATTTTTCAGGAAGATGACAAATTCTCATTTCTAGGAAGATACTATCATGTGTCACAAAACATTCCAACCACATAAATCTGCAGTGAAAGCCATTACTAAAGAGTATTTCTGAAATCGTTTTGTCCTGGAAGAAAAATGGGAGGCCTCCGATTTTCTGATTGATAATATTGTTTATATTGAGATATAGTTGACATATAACATTATATTAGTTTCAGGTATGAAACATAATGATTCAATATTTGTATATATTCAAAATGATCACCTCAAGTCTAGTTAACATCACCACACATAGTTACAGTCTTCTTTCTTATGATGAGAACTTCTACGATATTTTCTCAGCAAGTTTCAAACATGCAATAGTGTATTATTAACTATAGTTATATATATATATCACATGTCACGATAAATGATATTAAATTGTTTTTCATTTTTGGGGGGGGTGTTGGTGTTTTTTTTTCACAGTCGCTGGAGGTTTAATAATGCACGATAAACACCATCTCAGATCACTGGCCCAGCTCCTTGGTGCGTGTCTGGGCTCCGTCCCCAGCGCATGGAATCCAGTCTTCCACTTAGAAACTGGGTCTTCCGTTACATCCCCAGTGCATCCCTCCTGCTTCTGCCCAGTCCCAAACTACCGCAGTCAACTTCCTTTCCCCTGTCTCCTCACATCCTCTCCTTAATATTCATTTGTGATGATTTTACTATTGTGGTAAAAAACACGTAACATGAATGTGCCATCTTAACCAAGGTGCACAGTGCGGTATATGAACTGCACGTACAGCAGTGCGGCAGAGCTGTGGAACTTTATCTTTTAAGTGCGCACAGCACTGTGTGCCGTATAAACATGGCATCAGACAACGTTTTCACGTCCGTCCCCTCTGAGGTGCCCTTTATTTTTGTATCTTTACATCTGACACTATACCTGACACATAGGAAGTGATTATTAAATGTTAAATGGCATTTTTATTTCTTTCGCAAGCACTTATAAAGCGCTTACTCTGTGCCAAGCAGCGTTCTGATTGCTTTGCAAATGTTAATTCATTTGATTTTCACAAGACCCCTTTGTACGCTTTGTTTCATTTTGTGAGGAAACAGGCACCAAGATGTTGAGGAAATTGTGCATGGTCACAGCTAATAGTGAATGAATCCATTTATAAAGGAAGAAAAGATAAAGAAAGATAGGCTCTTGAAGATTCCTTGCGTTGCCTCTGGGCTCCAGGAACACCAGACAGGGTGGGTCTCCACCGGCTGGGAGCGTGATAGAGCATGTCGGCTCCTGAGGTCCTTTTGAAAAGCTTCTTTGTCCCCTGCCTTCCAAGCCAGGCAGATACCTGTCTTCCCCAGGCTTCTTCTGCCCTGAGCTCTTTCCTGCTGGAGCCATTTGAGGCCTCCTTTGCCCTCTAATCTGCCTAAGTGACTCTTGGACATTTCTGGGAACTGCTGGGGTTAAGTGATAGCTTTCTCTGTGTGGTTTGGGATTACACCTACTAGAGGGGAATTTACCAGCTAACTCTTCATTCCCTTCTCCCACCTAGTGTTTGAAAGGCTAGCAGTGTTTTTCATACTGTGGTCCACAGACCGCCAGGATTAAAACAACCGTGGAGGCTCATTTAACATGCCGGTTTCTGGGCTCCACCTTAAACCTACTAAGTAGACCTTTGCGGATGGGCCCCCCCCCCCATCTGATTTTCAGCTTCTTAAGAACTTTTAGGTTGGAGTATGTGCACTTGCACCTTGTGAGGGGAAAGAGATGAAATGAGAGAGTTACGTGGCGCATGTTTCTCTGCACAGAGAGCACAGGGAGAGTCTATAATCCTGCTACAGTTCTCTTTTCCACTGGTTAAGGAAGAGAAGTCGCAGATCCAAAACTAGGGGGAAATATACATGGAAACTCTAGTCACCTAGAATGAGGGTTGGTAAACTGTGGCCCGTGGGACAGCTGCCTACTTTTTGGAAACATAGCCATGTTTATTTGTTTATGTTTTGTCTATGACTGCTTTGCACTACACTGGTGGAGTTGAGTGATTGCTACAAAGACCATACAGCCTGCAAAACCTAAAATATTTACTGTTTGGCTCTTTATGGAAAAAGTTTGTCAGGCAGCCAAATATCCAGTAGAACTTCCTAGAAAGATAGAAATATTTTATCTGCTCTCCAGTCGGGTCGCCACTGGAACTTGAAGAGTGGGTCCTGTGATCAAGTAACGGAAATTTTCATTTTATTTAGTTTTAATTTAATTTCAAAAATTTAAGTAGCCGTGTTTGGCTAATGGCTACTGTAACAGGTTGTGCAGGACCAGTGCAAAGGTTTCAGACTGGAGTTGGCTGTGGGATGTCTTAGATACTGACCAGTGTTTACTTCAGGCCCCTGGCAAGAGGGACCCTGGAGAAAGGAACATGCAGAACGACTGCATTTTAGAAGAACTGTTCATTTTATCCCATTGTGATTTGTAAGTGTTACCTGTGTCAGGATTCCCCTCTGCCACTTACCAGCTTTTTGACCTTGGTCAAGTTACTTAGCTTCTCTCTGCCTCAGTTTCATCATTTGTAAATGGAGAGTGATAGTACCTACCTTATAAGATTGTTGTGAAGTGCTTTAACAGTGCCTTGTATATAGTAAAAACATTATAAGTGTTTACTGCTCTTACCATTATTTCATAAATTTTTTATAGCTTAGTCTAGGAAAGTAATTCTTATTATTTACCCCCTCTCCTTTTTTTTTTTTTTTCTTCTAAGGAAAGTGGATTTTGAGTTCCAGGATAACATGACTAGTGTACACTAATCTGGCTAGTGTAGTCTGTTCTTAACTTGGAGACTAGCTATACTTCATAGCCTTCCATGTGGTTTTCACTACAATTAACCCAGTTGGGTCCAGCATGTGACCGAGCATGTGACATATGTGACATGGCATTGTCTGAGTTTTACTGATGGTCACTGCAAACACTGATAGATGGCCACATTATTTTGCAGAATCTCTTCACCAGTAAACTGGGTATATGTAATTAGAAGCAGGACGTTTCATAGTGTTGGTGCTTGTTCCCAAGCTGAAGAAATCCTAGTAATAGTTGAAAGGAAGTATGGTTCCATTTTATCTTGAGACGTGTCAGAGTCTGCTAACATGAGTAAGCGTGATATCTTCCCTTTTATAGAAGCGTGTGCAGGGCTGGCAGGAACACACTGGGAGGTGGGAATTGCGTTTTTGTAAATGATAACAGTAGCAGAAATCCAAAAGTGAGAAAAGTATTCAGAATGATAGTGCTATAGGGTTTTTTTAACATCTTTATTGGAGTATAGTTGCTTTACAGTGTTTTGTTAGTTTCTGCTGTATAACAAAGTGAATCAGCTATACGTATATCCTCATATCCCTTCCCTCTTGCGTCTCCCTCCCACCCTCCCTATCCCACCCATCTAGGTGGTCACAAAGCACCGAGCTGATCTCCCTGTGCTATGCAGCTGCTTCCCACTAGCTATCTGTTTTATGTTTGGTAGTGTATGTATGTCCATGCCACTCGCTCACTTCATCCCAGCTTACCCTTCCCCCTCCCCGTGTCCTCAAGTCCATTCTCTACATCTGCGTCTTTATTCC
This sequence comes from Tursiops truncatus, assembly GCF_011762595.2. Lineage (NCBI taxonomy): Eukaryota > Metazoa > Chordata > Mammalia > Artiodactyla > Delphinidae > Tursiops > Tursiops truncatus. The sequence continues at coordinate 105,162,089 of NC_047034.1, read as the reverse complement.
TGTCCTGCCCCTAGGTTCATCAGAACCATTTTTTTTTTTAGATTCCATGTATATGTGTTGCGCTGTAGGCTTTTAAATTGCGTGATCGTTTGTTACCTTTCTCATCTTCAGTATTATTTACTTATAATCCAGTGCTATATACTTGCTATGACTAAACAATATCACTTTGTAAAACTTCTCAGAAGCCAATGAACGTGGCCTCTTGAAAATCTACTTTTAGATTTCATGAGGCAGTAATGATGTAACAGTCCTTTTTAGTCCTTAGATCTGTTCTCCAAGGATGGAACGACAGAGTGCTCAGCAGATTTTATGTGCTTCAACGGTTGCTCTCCAAGGCTGCCCTTTTGATCTGTGAGACCATGTTGCAACACCCCTCGATAAGCAAATAATATAAGAAGAAAGCTACACCCAGATGGCAGGGGCTGTGTCGTTATGCAAGTAGTGATCCCATCCTTTGGGCCATGGTATTCTGTTTGTTTTTTAGTTTCAAATTCTAGGTTGTGTTTGAATGTATCTGAGATGTATTGAACCTGCTGAGAGTTTTCGTGGGCTCGTCGGACATAGAGCAGAAAGAATGAGAAAATGCTCAACTATTAATATCCTCTAGTTTGAAACCACGTACAGCCTGAAACTGTGGTCATCGCAGGGTGGGAAGATGTGGAAGTATCGAAGGCTGATGGGATGTAGCCCATGAGGTGTTAGGTTGTCCAATAAGCACGGCTGTCTGACTGCAGGCCCTGCTTTTACGTGCACTTCTGTGTACCTCACTGCTCTGTACTTGACCACCTTGTTTACCTGCTAGACTTTGTCTACTGCTCTTTAGTGCATTGATCTCCAGCTTATTGACACCCATTCTCAGCACTTCGGCTGAAAGAAAATAAGCAATAAAAACTTTTCTCCTGCTATAAATTCAATAGTTTTTCCTCTCCTTTTGTTTGAACTGTAGAGAGGGGATGCAGCTTGCAGTCAAGAATACTGTGGTTCCAATTATAGATTTCCTTAGGGTAGAAACCTTCTTAATATAAATTGCAGAGCTAGAATTAATGAGTAGAAGTTATAAGAAGATTGACTTAAGCTCAATATAAGGAAACATTTGTTAAGCACTAGAGCTGGCCAGCAGTCTTGCTATTAACAGACCTTGGACATGCTCAGTCTAGATGATTCTGTTAGGATGTGGACATGGATAGGAAACTGGATGAGATGGTATCATATGCTGTGATGTTGTATACTTCGAAGATACTATGACAAAAACAGATTTCTTCATTAAACCCATGATGTTACTTCATTTATAGTGTTATGTTCAAGGAATTATTTCTTTTCCTAAGTCATAGGTGAATGAGACTAACTGAATGTGGCACTAATAGATATATTTGTTCTAATTATGTGTGTTGTGTAATCATCTTCCCTGCAAATTTATTTTAAAATTAATTAGCGATTGACTAATGAGAGTATACATGAGTGAATTCAGCAGTTATTTATTTGGGACTGACTATACGCATCACACTACGCTAGCCTCATTGAGGACAGAAATATAAATGAAACACCGCCTTTGCATTCTAATTGGAGAAATAGGCATGTGTACTTTAGCCAGGACATAAATTTCATAAGTGAGACTATGAAAAATCTTTAAATCACAAAAAGTGAAGAGGGAGCCATTAACTCTTCCTGGAGCAATCCAGGGAGTTGATGTAGGCTGAACTTTAAAAGACAAATAAGTTTGGAGCAGGCAGGTGTAATTAATTAACATTTATTTGGTATCTGCTATATGTGAGACATTATTCTATATGCTTTGCATGTCTCTATGTGGTTTGGTACTGTTACCCTCATTCTACAGGTGAGGAAGTTGCTTAGGGGTAAGGAGAGAATGTATTCAGGATGTGTGAAGGAGGAGATGTTGAGTAGCTGAATGTGGGGTGTGTGGGGACAGGGAACTGGATAAGAAATGGGAAAGGTATATTGGGTCACGTTATCTAATCCAAATGAAATGACTCTCCAGAGTCACGTCTAGGACCGTCAGAGGCAAAGTGTTCCCTGCAAATGATATTGGCATTGGAGTGACGAGCTGTAGATTCCACTTCCAGATTATAATACACAGAGATCTCATTAGGTTGAACATTGTCATAAACCAGGAAGAACACTGTAGTTAAGAGACCTGGGTTTGATGTGTTTTTCCTACCACTTACTTGCCGAGTGTCCTGTGGAGACTTAGTCTCTTCATCCGTAGCATGAGGGGCAAAAGTACTGCCCCTTGAGTATGTGACAGTGCCAGTCTAGGTGTCATAGGTGTATAGGAAGAGCTCAGTATCAGTTGAATCTAAATAGAAAATGGTATTTAAAGCAACAGCTCTTGCCCAGTTAGCCACTTACCCTAAATCTATTTCCTTTCTATCCTCCTCAGCCTCCTGGGTTTAGTACCTTATTTCTCCTCGCATGGACTATTGTGATAGCCTCTGAACCGAGTTCCACACTAGCCACACTACCCAAAATGTAGAAGATCAGATTACTTTTTTCAAGTATAATATGTATCGTGTTACTTCCCTGTTTGAAGATACTCAGTGGCACTCCATGTCCCAGAGAATGAAAAGCAGGTTCTTACTACTGGCTCCAGTTCTTCCAACGTTAAATCTCACCTTCTCACCTGCCTATCGTAGGCCTCTTCTCATTTCTACCTCCATTTCTATCCCTAGTCCTGCTGGTCCAAGTGGGTTTCTTCTTCCTTTATTGCTCTTTATAATCTCTTTTGACATTTTTCATTCAGTGGTCTATTCAGCCAACATTTATCGAGCACCTGATAATGGTGACACAGTTTGCCAGGCGTTAAGAACACATGGGTGAATAAGATGGAGTTATATCCCAATTTTAGTCACCTAGTGACGTTGGCAGGTGTGCACATCATTATTTCCAGACCATAAGCTCCTTGAGGACTAGAACTGTATATTTATACATTTCTATAGCACACTAGGCACCTTACATTTGAGACATCTAAATATTTGTTGCATAAATGGTTGAATTTATGTTAGTTTGACAAAATTATTGCAACTTCTTGTATAAAATTCTAGATATACTATGGAATTTTTAGTGAGACAATAACTGCTCACTTTGTCTCTCAGTCTTTGCATTTATAAAATGAGTGTATCATTCCTTAATAATTAAAAACATGATGGGCAATAAAGGAAATAACTATTTCATTTAAAAAGTGATATTGATAGGTATTTGTATATAATTCTGTCTGTTGAAAGAGGTAACATTTTAAGGTGTCTCTTCTGTGTATATTTTCTGTTGTATATTTTTAAGTTGAACTTTTATAGAAATCTAAACTACTTAGAAATTAAAACAGCACTATCAAGTAGAGAAGATTGTCTGAAACTATTTAACGAGGAAGTTAGGAATGAGCGGGGACTTGGAACAGGATGTGGACTCAAGTCTCGAGATCCAGTAGTTCACAAAATGACTGGTGCCATCGAGCTTTTCTGTGTTAATGCATGTGTGTCAAAATTGTCTATATTTTCTTAATTTTAAAATTTAGTAACATTTAAAAAGCAAAATGATAAATTTGGGGAACTTAGAGAAAAGAAAAAAAAATACCTTCACACCATCACTCTTAACATCTCCATGTCTTTCCTTTCAGTGTTTCTAAAAAAGTAAAGTTGTGGTATATAGAGCATTTGAGAGACCTTTTTTTCATATTAATATAGAGCCGTCGCTGTTGTATGACTGTATATCACCATGGTTGGAAAATCAGGTTGTTTGCAGCGCTTTACTGTAACGCAAAATGCTATCATCTGTAATGCTGATTATCACGTACCTATAGTTTTTCCTAGGTTTTGGCATATTTCCTTTGGTGAGATTTCCAAAATGGCTCTTCTTGTCTTTCTAATGTTAAAAATAACAGCGGAACCATTTGATGGGATAGTTTTTCAAAGTACAATGTGTACTCGTTTTACTTATCCCCTCCCTGGACAATTGATGAAGAAATGATGGCATCTTTTTAACCAAACATTACTTTGAATATATTACACTGACCACAGCTTTGAGTGATTTGGACAAAAGCAATTTTATGCCTATAAAAATTGTATGCCAAGTAACTTTAGCCTCTGAAGGATTATGAAATAATCTTGAAAACATTGTTGACAACCATCTGATTGAATCAAGTTTTATGCTCAATACATACTTTTATGTGTATGTAAGTGGCGAGTTTATGTGTAACCCATCCCATCAGGATGTCTGAAGACTTGGCAGTGAGTTATAGCTGTTTACCGTGTTGGGATGACACACGTCAGGTGCTTCCTAGCAGCCTTCCCAGGCACCCATCCGAGAGTTGCAGACATGTTTCCCTGCAGAAAGGAGACTGCTGAAGAGGGCACGTTATGTACTTTGAATTATCAGGCTCTGCATAACCCAAGGAGTGTTCTGTGATCTCAGAATATCCCCAGGTCATAGAGAATAAAAGCCTGCACACACAGTCATATTCAGAACTTAATAATGAGAAAGCCAGTCAGTGAGAGGGGAGAGAGATGGGTAGCAGCTCAATTTAGAATATGTCATGGGGCAGTAAGGGCTATGGAGAAAAATAAAACCCAGGAAGAGGGCTAAGCAGTGTCAAGATGTGTGTGTGAGAGGGCGGAGGTCGGGGAAGCCTGGAGGGAGTGATGCCAGGAGCCGTGTGGCTACAGCTGGGGCAGGAGTGAGCCAAGCGGAAGGCCAACCTGGGCCGAGGCTTCAAGGCAGAAGAATGCTTGGTGCGTGAGGACCAGCTCGCGGGGCCGGGGAGCTGGCCTGGCGATTCTGGTGGAGTGGAAGGGGGCATGAAAGCCTGATGAGATGGGTTTTACAGAGAGTAGGAATGACTGTAGACATCTCTTTTGGGGAGTTTTCCTACAAAGGGGAGCAGAGGAGTAAAACAGAACCCAGAGAAGGATGTGGAGTGAAGGAGGGTTTTTTGTTTGTTTGTTTTGTAATGTTTATCTGTTTATTTGCTGTATCAGGTCTTAGTTGCGGTGCGTGGGCTCTAGAGTACCCAGGCTCATTAGCTGCGGCACGGGCTTAGTTGTCTTGCATCATGTGGGATCTCAGTTCCCTGACCAGGGATCGAAGCAGCATCCCCTGCACTGCAAGACCGATTCTTAACCACTGGACCACCAGGGAAGTCCCAAAGGAGGGGTTTTTTTTAAAGGTGGGCAAATCCTAGCGTGCAGCTTGCCGACAGGTAGGACCCAGTGGCGAGGGGAAGTTGGGTGACGAAGGAGAGGAAGAGACAGCTGCTTTAGGAATGACGGTTTGGAAATTAGAGAAGGTGGGATCTAGGATGCAGATGTAGGAGTTGCTGTAAATAGGGGTAGATAGTTCCTCCACAGAAACAGAAGGACAGAGAGTGTGGGCCTAAATGCAGGAAGGTTGAGGCAAGTGGAAGTGGGAGTGTGTGGAAAGTCTTCTGTCACTTCTGTTTTCTTGGTGAGATACAAAGTGCGTGGTTTTGTAGCTGCGAGTGGGGAGGAGATTTCTAAAGAGAAGGCAGTGTATGGAATAGTCATCTAGGACAGGGGAAGAGTGATAGACTAGGGAAATATAGTAGGATTGCCAAGGCTAACCTAAGGACCCACCTGAGAACAGTGGTCATGAATTTAAAATAGATCCTGTTGGTCTCCGTGAGTATGTCTTTCTCCAGCCACGTTCAGCAGCCCGGGTACAGGTGCAGAATGAGCAGAGATTAAGATTTATAACAAGAGCTGTGGTTTGTCAGATGAGCAGGATGAAGAGAGAGGGGTGAGGGGAGCAGAGGTGGAAGTGAGGAAGGAAGGAAGGGTTTATAATAGTAGTAGGCATGTGGAGAGAGGACATGAGGAGCTGAGTGACAGTGAAAAAGTAGAGGGTCCATGGAATTTAGTCCCAGCGGGATTAACAGATGATTAGAGTGAATATCAGAGGGAATCATTTGGAAAATTCAGAATTTCAGAAATGTTTAAAAGAGAAGTAGAACTTTCTGATTGATTCGATGTGGGGAGTGAGGGAAAGAGTGTAGTCAGGGATGGTGCTCAGGGCTAAGCTTGGGTTGACTCAATAAATATGGTTTCCAAGCTTAGGTATTCACAAGGCCAGGCAGGTAAAAATATCAAAAAATAAGGAGTGGGTGGTGACTGTGGGAAAGGGCAGGCACGTGGTCCTTCTGAAAGGGGGCAGTTCAGCTCTAGTTGTTATTGCCCCGGGTGTGTGGATCCCAGGCTGTTAGACCTTTCAGTTAAAAAAAATAGGATTTTGCTGTGCAATCTCCCAATTTATAAATGCTGACTACTTCTTGTGTTGTTGTTAACTAAACACAGTGGCAACTTGTATTTAGAGCTCCAGACCACCACATTTTCCCTTGAGGGTATTCCTGTCAGGGAAATAAAATTGATATACACAAAACTGCATCTATACCTCACCTTATTCAAGAAAGAATTTGAAGGCACGTGGGGTGAAGACAAATGGAGTACCAGGTTGTGTGCCGCAGGCCCCCAGCACTAGAGCAGTTCTGAGAAGGGGCCAGGCGAGGTTACCGAGGGCCACCGGCCTCCTGCTGATTGTGTGCTATCTCCCAGAGCCAGGGGCCTTGCCCTCGAGCCTGAATTCTTTGTGGTTTCCATCCCATTAACCTTGAACAGTTTTCACTGAACTTTATTTTTAGCTTCTGCTTTTCATTTCCAAATTGATAACTGAGCAAAGTTGGTCATTGGCCCAATGAGCCTTGCCCAGAGCAGCAAGGCCAGTCAGAGGGTACCCCTGGCCCGTGAGCTAAATGATGGCATTGGCCTTGGTCACTTTAAGCCTTTCTATGAGCTGTTCGTGAGTCTCAGTCCACGCCTTGCCTAGATGGTGGAGTGATGTCTCGCGAGGGTCGGGTACCTAAGTTCTGCCAGGAGGGTGAAGCGAGGCTAAGGCCTCACTCCCATCGGAGTTGGAAACAGGACTTTTGTTTCTTGTCCTAAGCCTGCCCACAGCATTTCCTCCGGCTGTGCGCTGGGAGAGACTAGAAACCTGACAGTTGGTTGAAAGACAAGTCCTTCAAGGACAGTGGCTGTGGTTATCTGCTCAACGTTTGTTATGTTCCCATGATGTGCCAAACTGGGTACTGAGCCCCAGGGACACAAAGGTCAGCAAGGCAGACATTCTTGCTGTCATGGTGGTTTGCTTCTTGCTTCCTTCTTTCCTTTCATTCATCTATCCCTCGGACTTACTGAGTGACTGCTGATGCCAGACACTGGGCTGGCTGTTGGGAATGTAAAAAAATTAACGTCAGTCTGCTCAAGGGTAAGGAGACAAATACCAGTACATTTACGTTTATTCTGTAATTGAGGTGGCTCGAGAGTTCTGTGTGTCCACACGTGGCACTCAGTGATGAGGAAGATGCTGAAGAAAAGGGCTCAGCCCCTGCCCTCAGGCAGTATACCATCGACTCAGGAGAAGAGAAGCCACAGTATCCTACTTCCAGAAGCCTATACCGCTATTTAAATTTTTCCCTATTTGGTCCTTTGTATCTCAGGCTCCAGGTGTCTTTGTATTCCCAGCAGAGTACCTGGTGCCCAAGTGCTGAATAAATGTTGGTTGAATTAATGAACAACGAAGTGTGTGTTGCAAGACAGAAATTAACTTGTTGCCATAATAGTTCTTTCAGAAAAAAGTGACATTCGCACCAGGCCTGAGACAATAGATGGCAGTTCCGCATGAGAAGAGAGGAGGTGGCCCGAGACATTCCAAGCACCAGAAATGGCCCGAGCCACTCATTAAGCCCAGGAAACCACAGGGAGTTCTGTTTGGCGATGAGCACAGGGCATGTGGGAAAATGTGGAGACGTGAGAAAGGGAGGGGCTTTGACCGCCAGTCAGGTGAGTTTAGACTTCGGCTGGTAAGCAGCAGAGTTCTTCAAAGGGTTGTTCCAGAGGGTACCTTCAGAAATTACCTTTGATGGCAGTGTCATGGGTAGATTGGAGGGGTTACAGGATCAAAATAGGGTTTTTTTTCCTAGTTTCACTGAGATATGAGTTTTATTTTTTTTAATGGGGAGGTGGGGAGACCCAAGCATGACTGAAGTTTAGGAGAAAAGGACCAGTAGGAGAAGGGGAAGGTTTTCTGAGGTGCAGGGTCACTCTGAGATAGTGAGATGGAGAGCATGCCCTTTGGGGACCTAGTCAGCACAGGTGCTGGACACCCTCAGCAAAGCCCCTGCTGGAGAGGGGTGCTCCTGGAGGAGCTGGCCGGGGCTGCGGATTCTGGGCCTTTGAGGCCACTGTTAAAATGGCTCACCATGGGGTTTCAGCTGGGTAGGGGGACAGGAGAGGAAAACCAGAAGAGCTCATGCTACCCCGCCCCCGCCGCCCCTTGTATGTTCTACAACACCTGACTTGTTGCACCAGTGCTGCAATTGGAATACTGACGATTGGGCAGAAGATGCGGAACGCTGAGCATTCATCTCTTGGGGCCTTAACTACCTCCTTTGTCAAATAGCCCTTCAGATCCTGTTCAGCACTGGCAGTCTATGAATCTGTCAGTGGAGACGTAAGGGAATTTAGAAACCCTGGATGCTCTCTGAAAGCCCAGCCAGCCACGCTCTGCCAGCATCAGGTTCAAGAAGGGCACCCGGGCCTGGTAGCGTGTGGCTACTTTGATCCATTGCTTGCTTACTCATTATTACTACTACTTTGTAGGTAAAGTTTTTAGGAAAACACACCAGCTAGTTTAGAGTGTGTTCATCCTAACCATTTTTCCCTTGTCATTGTTGGAGAAAGTAGAGCATGCTGTCTGAACAGCAGCTGGTCGTGCTACAGTGTGTACCAAAAATTGCAGGCGGGCCTTTCTGCAAGAATCCCAAACGCGTGAACACAGACTCTTGTCTGTTCTATATATCTTGCTATAAAGGAAAATGATCTCATAGTAAGCCTTAATAAGTTCATCTTTAGAGTGGGCCGTAGACAAGGTAGACTCTGTGTAATGGAACCATTTCTATTTCCTGACATTAGTCACTGAAGGAAAACACCCACATAATAATAAAAATAATACCTAACATCTGTTCAGCACATTAGAGCTCCCGAGTGCCATGTATATTCACATCCAAATGTCAGAATCATATACATGATGTTCTACTGTAAACTAAAGAAAACGAGGATAGGTATTGGGTATATAAGGGACTGTATGAATTTAGGTAAGAATTTATGGTGAAGAACGGGCTGCTTCTGTTTTTTTTTTTCAGGCCTTGACAGGGGAAGCAATAGTATGAATAAGAGCCATGGAGTTAGACAAACATGGGTTCAAATGCCAAACTACTGAATGTCGCTAAATCCCAGCTTCCTCATGGTAAATCAGAATGATAATTCCTCTCAGCGTTGGTATAACAGTGGAAAGAAATTAGCTTTATAAAACTTGTAGACACAGCCGGAACCACAGAGGTGCGGAGACTGATAATTAATACCAAAGATCGCTTGTTGAGCTCATATACTGTTAGAGCTTGGCGTCACTGAATGTCCCTCACCTTTGTTCTCTCTATTCAGACTGTCAACAGTTCCCACCTGCGTTTCTCCTTTTGAGATATTCCATGTGCTCTTTCTGCCTGGGGTCCTGTTGATACCTTGCTTGACCTCCTCTCCAGCTAAATGATGGCAACAGCCTCCCAGCCAATCTCTGGTGCCTCTCAGTCTCCCCCACCCCCAGCCATGATGTCCTCACCATGTACCTCATGTATCATGGTGTGACTATGCTTTCTAAAGCTCAGTTGCATGTTAACTGTGAATCTGTACTGTCTTGTCTCTCTGTCGCCTACGAAATAAAACCAAACTCTGTTTGGAGTTCAGTGTCCTCAGAAATCTAGCTAAACCTTAACATTTGTCTTTATTCTGTATGACCATGCAGCATGAATTCTTTGCTGCAGTCAGGCCAGCCAGTTTAACCTTAGACATACAGTGAACTCAGACCTACCGCTGTGCCTTTGCTCAGGCCGTGGCTCCTGCCTAAAAAGCTGCATACGGCATTGTCTGTATTTTAAAACATGCCTGTATGTGTACATGTGTCATTAGTCATGAAAGACACGTGAGGGCCCAGAAACACACCTTTCATCTAAAAAATGGTGAGGAATTTCATGTCTTAACACACATCCCTCAGCTTTCCGTTTTATTTCTGCCTTGATAATTAATTTTCTGACAGTGTTGGGATACAGGGCCTTCCTAATGGCATCACTACATCCTAGTAAGGATAGTACAAGAGTATTAAACTGCAGAGGAAGGTGTTTTTGAGTTAGGGGATTTGGAAATGGCAAAAAGGCACTAAGTTTCTGGTTTGTGTGCACTAAGAAACATTTTTCTAAACTCCTCAGAGAATCCTTATCTTGCTATTGCTGGTATTTACTGTCTCTCTTTAACCCTTTACTTAGGTGGAATAAACACTTAGATGGAATAAACACATCCTGCTTAAGCATCAGTGAAGACCTTGTGTGCAGAGTCCAGTGCAGGGTGTCTGTCTCTGCCGGGACTCTCAGCAACTCAAACCATAGCTTCTGACCACAGGCTATGGAGGCAGAACAGGCAAAGAAACATGTAAGGTCACTCCCCAGGTTGCTTTCCATCATTTTTCTTTACGCATAACCAGATGTTTCTTGGACATAGAGACAAATACTATTTTGCTTAGTCTTCACAATTGAAATTATTCTGGTTTGTTGAGATACTTTACCTCACTGCCTTTATCTCTGTAAGGAGAGGCTGAGCGGGATATTACTGAGAGAATCTGTCCCCACGTCACACCTCATCCATGATGAATTTCATTGATCTTTGAAATTCTTTTTTCCCATCTTCTTCTGGAGTCCAGTGCCTCATCCATGGCAGGTGATAGGAACTTAAGTATCCAAAGATATTTTCTCTTTTTGCCAATTCATTTAATCTGTGAAGAGTGAGGGAGATGCCTTAAGACAGGAAGCACCCTTCTCAAGAGGTGCAGGTCAGGTAGTAATTTGTAACTGCCTAAGAGATAGCAGCCACAGTTAGGATTTTCTTTTTTGTCCAAGTTTCTTCTTACGGATGTAAGGAGTGGGGGAAGGATCTGGTAGCTCTCGTAGTTTAGCTCACTCAGTAAAATTTCTCCTTATCCAATAAGATAAGTGCTCCTTAAATCACAGTAACAATTAAGAGGCGACATTCATTTACAAGGACAAGGACATCTTTTTAGAAACCTTAAAGCAATCACTTGGTAATAAGTGATTTTAAATGGGGCAGAGGAGGAAACATTTTCCTTGGTTTTTATCTCAGAACATATGGTATATTCACAGCCCATAAATTGACAGTAACACAGCTCATTTAGTAAAAGGGGAAAATGCTTTATCAGGTTGACCAGGTCAAATACAAATATGCATATGCAGTATGATAACTTCAGTGTAAAATGAAAACCACACATGTATTCATAGCAGAAAGTGGAGGGGAACACCACAGACTATACAATGGTCAGAAAATTATCTGATGTGTTTCATTTCTTTTACTTCCCTCTCTCTGTGTCTATATCCTCCAGTTTCTCTTTGTTGAGTGTTATTAACTTTATAATCAAAAAGTCACTTTTAAAAGGTTATGCCAAATAATGACAGGTGTGTACCAATTTGGTGTTTAATTATTTAAAATTTTTTAAAGAAGAAAAATGAGGGGAAACGTGGAGTAAAATATGAGAGAGTAAGGGATTAAACACAACCTGTTGAATATGGAGATTGTTCATGTGGGCAGAAATCTGGAAGCCTCAGATACCTGGACAAGTTACCAAGAAGCAAAGTAAGTCATCTGGGTAAATTACTTAATATAGGAAAAGTGGTTAGATCAATGCTTGGGATATGATAAGCTGGTTATTTTCATTGTTATCACCCCTGGATACTAGCACATTTTTATAACACCTTGAATAAATCATGGCGCTCACTAAGTGCCTGTTGGGTTAGTTTTTCCAGACCCTTTGCAACCCTGGTTCACCTAATAGTTGTGTCAGTTTGACAGGACACAGAATGGCAGATGTGATCTGACAAGTGCAAAGATTAGTGGGACCATCCCCTCCCCTGTCCTGATTATTGTTCTTCTGGTAATGTTTGTGGCCAAGTCTCATCTTTGCTCATATTCAGCCCCCTATCTATGAAAACATGGAAGTCTTTCTCATAGATGCAGTAGCTATTAAGCCAGTTCTCTTACCCTGATGCGTGCTCTTGAATTTTTTGAATTAAATTATTTAACTTGATCCCTGCTAAATCTAACCTACTTTGTTTTGGCCTTTCAGACTGTTGGTATGTTTTTATTGCTAGTTCTTTTTCTGTCCCATTTGCTATCCTCTTCAGTTTTGTGCAATCGAAACTTTTTCTGATTTAAAATGTGGGTCAGGACAGGGATAGGACAGAGAGCCCTGTGCACTGGCATTCGAGGCTTCCCCGTAGATTGGCATAGATGAACATCTCAGGCTCTCATTCATTACTGGCTTATTCTTACATTATTTCTAATGCTAATAAAACTCATCTATTTAGTTTTTTGGCTAATGACAGATTAGGAGCCATAAGTGAAGAGGGAGAGAGAATTCTTAGAGATGAGTGGACTGACCATACCCTGAGATAATGGCCTGATGCCTTAGGAGGAGACAGAAAGAAGAAACCCAAGGGATACGTGACATTTAAGGGGGGAGGGTCTCAGGATGGAATTCGGACTACGACAGAACAATCCGGCTGTGTTACAAATGTATGAAATGAGGTCTCTGAAGGGAGTAGATGGAAAGGTTACTGACCTACATCACTTTGGAAATGAGTGGACACAATAAGACAGAAGGCAAAGGAGCTGCTCGTAAGCACTTTATCAACTCTAGTTGAAGAATTTCCTATGAGGGTGAGGGTACAGGTTAATGAATCTGAAACCACTCTATGTATACTGGAATTAAATAAGTAAGTGGACAGTGGGTAGCAGGAGCCAGGTTCTCACTGTGGAATGGGAGGTGACAGATAAGCAAGGGAAGGAATGATCCATGTGGAAACGGATTACAGTTGGAGACATCAGTATGGATTCATATAATAGACTATTAAGCTAAACATACATATAAATGTATATATATGGGGATATTTATAGATAAGTATGTATACATGGGTTAGTAAACACACGTTTGTCAGCTGGGAGGGCTTGGAAGCAACAACACTCCAGTAGCAATGAGCACACCTAGCACCCAGATCTTGGTTTCTAATATCTGTCTCTAATAAAAGGAGCCAGAACCCCTTGTAGAATGGCTGATTCTAGGGCTGGGGCAGGGAGTCAACAAAATGAACCTGGAGCATTTTATTGTGCTGGAAAGTGAGGGAGTTGCTTACAAAACCCCACAATGATGGAAGTTTGTCAAAGGTGCACAGGAGTTAACTGAAACAGCTCCAGTGGTAAAAGCTAAAACAATTTGAGCAACAAAATAAACTAGTAATGAATTATAACCCAGATTATAAATAAATACTCATGAGTCCGTGCTGATATAAGTAAATGATTGAATAAATATATAAATGAGGGAGAACAGAGACATCTGTGCAGAAAATATACAGATGATTTATGCAGATACTTCACCCTCAAGGAGGTGGATCATAGTTGCCACTCCCCAAGTGTGGGGTTTACATAGTGATTTCCACCAAATAGTACGGTATGGAAATGGGGGAGAACTGACAAATAGCGCCTCAGCCAGCTGGTCACAGTTGATAACAGCACAGTGACAAGTCGTGGTAGCATTTCTCCTTGATATGACACAATGAAGATGGCACCTTACCTCCGGGATGTTCCTCCCCCAAACCCTTAATTCCAGTCTAATTATGAGAAAAAGGCGACACAAATCCCAATTGAGGGATATTCTACAAATCCCAGACCAGTACTCCTCAAAACTGTCAAGGTCATCAAAAACGACGCAAGTCTAAGCAACAGGTACAACCAAGAGGAGGCTAAGGAGACAGGACTATCTAATGTGGTATCCTGGAACAGAAAAAGGACATTACGTAAAAAGCAGGAAATCTGCAAAAATCATAACCTTTAATGAATCATAACATACCGATGTTGGTTCATTAGTTGTGACAAATGAAATACTAATGTAAGATATTAATAATAGGGGAAACCAAGCGTGAGGTATATTCTAACTCTTGTTAATAGCCTCGCAACTTTTCTGTAAATCTAAAACTATTTTAAAATAAAGGGTTTACTTAGTGAAAGAGAAAGGTACCAGGACTGCAAAAGCATTGCAAGAGTTCTTGAACGCCACACCCCAGGAGCCTTGGGGCCTCCCCATTACAAACCGTGTGTTGATTGATGTTCTTTATGTTGGAGCTGAGTCAACTCTTCCTCACATACCACTTTAATCCAGAGTGGTTCTCGCTACACTTTCCTGGTCAGAGCCAACTTTTTGTTATTTCTAGCCCCAGGCTCTGTGTACACTCTATCATCCCGTTCAATCTTCCTGTGACGTAGTTTGGCCTAGGAGTCCCAATATTCAGAATTCAGGTCTGAGGCAGCCTCTCCTCACTCCTTTAATCTCCTGGCAGAATCTCTGGCTCCTGGCTCAGGTAAATCCACTTTTTCTTAACATTTTATTTTGAAATACTTTTAGACTTAAGCAAAAGTAATACAGAAAGTTCTCAAATACCCTGTACCCAGCTTCCCCTAATAACAATGTCTTACAGAACACTGAACAATTGTAGAAGCCAGGAAATTAACACTCATACAGTACAATTAACCTGCAGAGCTTATTTGAATGTTGCCAGTTTTTCTATTAATTTTCTTTTTCTGTTTCAGGATCTAACACCAGATCCCACATGGCACTCCTCACCCCCATTCTGTGATAGATTCTCAGTTTTTCTTTCATGACCTTGGCACTTTTCAAGTGTATTGGCTAGTTATTTTGTACGCAGTCCTTCAGTTGGGTTTTCAGCTATTTTCTCATGATTGCATTGGCGTTATGCATTGCTGGCTAGAATATCACAAAAGGGGTGTGTTCTTCCCAGTCCACGTCATACCAGGGGGTACGTGATGCTGATATGTCTCATCACTGGGGATGTTAACTTTTTTTTTGCGGCACGCTGGCCTCTCACTGTTGTGGCCTCTCCCGTTGTGGAGCACAGGCTCCGGACGCGCAGGCTCAGCGGCCATGGCTCACGGGCCCAGCCGCTCCGCGGCATGTGGGATCCTCCCGGACCGGGGCACAAACCCGTGTCCCCTGCATCGGCAGGCGGACTCTCAACCACTGCGCCACCAGGGAAGCCCGGGATGTTAACTTTGATCTCTTAGTAAGGGTGGTGTCTACCAGGTTTCTCCACTATAAAGTTACTACTTTCCCCTTTGTGTAATAAGCATCTTACAGACACTTTGAGACCATGCAGATATCCTGTTTCTCATGATCCTTTTGCATACTTTAGTATCCGTCAGTGATTCTCGCCCGCAACAGTTATTATGTAGGGTTAGTCGTCGTGCCTAGCATTGTTGTTATGACTGCTGTGTGGCTGGTGCTGTGCTAAGCTCTTGATTTCACTTTTTCAAAATACCCTCTGAATCAGACAGTTTGTCCTCAAGTGCTGTCTTTTCTGCAGAACCTTCTCCGGCCTGTCTGTGTGGACGGAATAGCTCTCTTTGTTCCTGTCACTTAACAATTTGCTCCTCTGCCATCATCCTTCCGACCCTCTGTGCTAATTCTGGGCTTTTTCTCTCCCACACTAGACCTTTGGTCTCTTATCCCTGCATCCCCAGTTCTGTGTGTCGTGCCAGTCACATCATAGGTGCTCAGAAATTTGAATGAAATAACTTGGTTTTAGGGCCTTTATAACCCTGGTTCAGCCTCCCTAGCCATGCTACGTTGCTCTGTTTCACATGCTTGTAGTGGCTCTTTGTTAGCCAAGCCGTGTTGTTGCCCCGTATGAAGCTCACAGTCAGTGATTGAAAACTGGACCTTTTTTTATGAGTGCTGCTGCCGTTAAGCCAGGTGTCCTGAACTCCATCACTCTACTCTTGAATTTTTAAATGAAGTTGAAGGCTTTGGGCTGATCCCTATTAAATATCATCTTGTTTGTTTAGCCTGTCTTTTCAACCATGGAGATCTTTCTGTTACCTAATTCTGTTCTCTACCGCATTTGCTATCTTTTCAGCTTTGTGCAGTCTAAGCACTTTTCTCCTTCCAAATGATTGATAACAGATAAGGTAGGACCAATTACACAGAGATACCATCCCTGACATTCTTTAGCACTCTTTAGGTGCAGTGGAAGACTTTTCTGAAAATAAGGTAGACTGTCTTTGGTGTTCCTTACTACAGCACGAAAAGGTAAGGTTTGATGAGACAAAGCTGATTTAAAATTACATGTTCTTTTATAACCTTTCAGTGACATCTATTTAATTTTTTTCTTTCACTTATTCATTGAACATCTACTGTATGACAGACACTGTTCTAACTGTAGGACTGTAGTGTGAACCAAATATGAGTTCCTGGTTTATGGATAAAAAAGCAAACAAAAACGTAAACAAGAACATACTTCTAATAGCTATAAAATCTATGAAGATGGTAAAGTAAAATGGGAACTAATCAGGAAAGTCCTCAGTGAAGAACTGATAGTTGAGCTAGGGTCTAAATGATAAGAAGAAAGGAGCCATGAGAACATCTGGAGGAGGAACAGTCCTTCAGAGGGAAGAGCAAGCGCAAAGGTCCTGAGGCATGTGTGACTTTGGTGTACTCAAAGAACAGAAGGGCAGTCAATAAGCTAGAACAAGGTTATAATTTCCAGTTACTTGACAGGTACATTTACTGCTTTTTTTTTGTAGAAATCGTGTAATTTTTTTTTTTTTTTTTTTGTGGTACGCGGGTCTCTCACTGTTGTGGCCTCTCCAGTTGTGGAGCACAGGCTCCGGACGCGCAGGCTCAGCAGCCATGGCTCACGGGCCCAGCCGCTCCACGGCATGTGGGATCCTCCCGGACCAGGGCATGAACCCATGTGCCCTGCATCGGCAGGCAGACTCTCAACCACTGCATCACCAGGGAAGCCCGAAATCTTGTAATTTTATACTTAAAATTTGACCTTGTTTGCTCAGATAGCTAGAAAAAAAGTTAGAACAGAATTGCAAGAAGAGAATTTGCACATTTCCCCAGGAACAAAGTATCATCTGAAAACAAAAACACAACAAAATGTTGGAAATTATGGATGCTCGAGTTGGTAAGAATGCTCCTACTTTCCAAGTGTTCATTTCTCCCCAGGGTAGATAAAATGATATTTCCTAAATAGAAAACCCATTGTACTGTAATGAGTTACTGTTTTGGATGCATTAATATCTAGTGTAAAATACTGCCTGGAAACATGCACTTGGTTTTTAGACTGAAGATCTTTTGATGATTGCAGACGTGGTGTAAATCAGATGATATAAGTTGTCTTCTTAAGTCTTTTCAGTAGAGCATAATGGAAAATAAGAATTTTGTTGGATGTATGTCTGGAGTACTTTCTTAGTTTGGAGTGTTGTGTTTTGGTATTTGCAGATAATTGGCGTTTTGAGTTTTTGATGGATTCTTTCCAAATGGGCTTAAGATTAAAATGTGCTAAACCTTCCCCCATAACTCTCATCGGAGCAGTATATGCTGGGAGCAGAGAGCTCCATATCTCCATGATATCTCTCACTTTTCTGCTCTTTGTCTCAGAGTGAGCCAACTGTGTAGCATTCTTGACCCCGATGGCACAAGAGTATGAAGGGAAATGCTTAGAAGATGAGTGGAGTGTGCAGTAGAAAATGTCTGAGTCGTGTTTATCTCTAAGTGTTAACTTTCAGAACATAGGAAACTCAGATGTTGCCTTATCTTGAACATTCTTTTAGATAGAAATTTAGAGAGATGTAAGTGAAATGCTTTCAGTAAATTGAACAGAGTCATATTCTTTGGGGTTCAGAGGTAGTTCATATAATTAAGGATGGTGGCATAAATGGGCTGAAAGTGAATTGAGAAACAGGGTAAACCAGGAACAAAAAGTTCATGTACATCATCGGTACAATATTAAGTAAGCTAAATTAGAGAAAAATAATTTGGACTTAATCATTATTTGGATGTGAGTGACTTAAGTGTATTTTCATCAAGGCAATCACAAGTAACCACTTAAATATTTGTCTCTTTACCTTTCCCCAGGATACCAGGTGTTCCGTGTATTATATTATAGCCGAGGAAGCTCTGGGTTACATGTTAGGGAAGGTTCTGCCAAGCTCAGAAAGAACCATGCAGTTGACAAAAGCAGCAGCTATATTCCCTGCTACAGGCTCATGTTCTTTCACTGTCAGCCCAGGACCCGAATGTGTCCTCCCCTCTGCCCACCCGTCCTCAGTGAGCACGCAGGCTGGTGTTTCAGGGAACAGCGTTAACTGATTCCTACACCAGCTTGTCTGAGAACAGATAGGCATGCTAGTTAATTAATAACTGCATGTGTGATAATACAGTAAAAATGTTTGAGAAACCAAATTATTACATATACCTAAAAATAAATACACTGTGAGCACGTGTAGGGCTTTTACATTACTACTCCAAAAAGATGAGCCTACTGTATTCATAGAATAAACAGTGAAGTCTGTTAGATGGCATTTACATTTATTTTCTCTTATTTGACAGGAGTTTTAAATTCTTTGTCTTCACCCACTCGACAGACGTGTATGTTTTCTTCAAGCTATCGTTATAAGCAAACAGCTTAGAAAAATTCACAGCTAGGTAATTTTACCCCAAATATCTGCTTAAATTTCAAAGGCAACTTGAGCTAGCCCTGAGCAAGCTCAGAAAACTGTATATAAATATGTGTATTATATAGAAATTTTTTATATAGTACATGTATCTTCTATGTAGCATATATGTTGATTTGAAACTTTTATGTAAAGATGTATCTCTTCATACTCTCTTTCACTTAATTTTAGTTTCCATCTTTTACTTTGATGTGAACAGGTTTGAACTATGTAATCTTAGATCATGTTGTCTAATGCCATCATTAGAAGGGGAAACAGAGATCTAAAAGGTCTGTGTGGCTAGCTCAAGGTCACATGGCCAGTGGCCAAGCAGGACCTAAAATCCAGGTCTCCTGGTTCCCTGCTTGCTTTATGCAGGTGCTGATAGGAAGTCCACACACTGGGGCTTGGAGAGAGAGAGCCTGTGAGGAAGGGCAGGGGTGGGGGAAGCTCCTGTATGAGGATCAGGTTTTACCTCTCCTGGAGGCCAAGAGAGGACAGGAACTAAGCAGAGAGGTCAGGACCCTCACCAAATAGATTAGCACTCAGGGCAGAGTCCAGTCTAAGAACGGGAAATTGCCATACCACGGCAGTGATGATAATAATTACTGTTCAACTTTTTGGGTATCTGTTATATACTAGGCAGTGGGCTGTGCATTTTATTGTAACATATCATGTAATTTTCATAACCCCTGCAGAAAGGCACTGTGTTCCCATCTTCACAGAGGAGGGTGCTAATATTCAGAGAATTAAATGGCATGCCCAAAGTCACATAGCTTGTCTGAGAGAGAACGCCATGATTGGAACCTGTCTGCCTTAGCCACATCTCTTTGATTTCTGCAGTTTTATGCTGCCAAGACAGAATCACAGATTTAAAACAGGGTGGGGCAAATGTGACAGAGATCAGAGACGGAGTAGGGAGCAGCATGGTGTGAGCCTGGTCCTGGAGGCTTACAGCAAAGGAACGGCACTGTTCTGGTGTAATAAAAGGAGGCCACCTCTCCGATGGCACAGCGGATAACAGAAGGAATTCCCACCTAATTCTCATACTTACCCTTGAGGAGCTAAATAAAGATGACTCATTGCCTCTGAAATGTGACTGAACCTCTGTATATGGTTTAGTGCCCACAGGCAGTTGTTAATTGGGAGGGAAAATCTTGGGCTCCTAAAACTTGTAAAACATTTAACATGAGCCAGTAAGCAGTTGACGGTATCCCACATACACTGTACCAGAATCCACTGGTGCTAGGGAAGCGAGGCCACTGCAAACATTGTCAATCTTAAAGAGTTCAGCGGAGGAGAGCTGGGAGGGTGAAGAATGGAAAAACCACACCCAGACGAGGAACCACTATCTGTGATTGCTAAATCTGTGGATTGCTAAACTTCATGGATGTTCAGCTTAAAAAAGGAGAACTTTGGGGGAAGACCTGCACCTACTTTTATGGGGAAGGGAAGGAAAGAATTCTTCATTGAGCATCTTACAGTGATCCAGACATTAGATGCTTTCTGATCCTCACCAGTGCCACAAAAGAAATACTCCCACTTCCTGTAGTTCAGGAAATTGAAGCTTAGAGAGAGATCATTTGCTGTGGGTCACTTAACTAGTAAATGAATTCGAACACTGCTGTCTCTGAATCCAAAGTCAAGTGGAAGAGGAGTCAGACTACATCTGAGTGGCGCCAGTAGCAAAGCTAGAGCCAGTAGATATATATTGTACCATAAAGCGAGGTTAATTACCCAGGTTAATCCAAAAGCACTTTCTTGTAACAAGCACTGTTCCTTCCCAAAATAAAATAAAGTGCCCTAAACACACACACACACACGCAAAACAGCTTTACTGAGATGTAGTTTATAGTTATATAAACTATAACGTTCACATATTCTAAGTATACAATTCCAAACTGCCTTTAAAGGTAGCAAGTTTCCTCCTGTCATTGGAACTGCCTGAGTAGAAGAGGCTAGAAAATCTCTCAGTCAAGGATATAGTAAGAGGGAAGTCCTGCTTCCCTCTCTAGAAAAGTTCATTTTAAGTAACTTAAAAAGTGGTTTCACTACCCCCAGAGTACTGAGCAGCAGTTCACTTAAGTGTTTTAAACTTTGATGGATACATGGCAATGGAAGGACCCAGAAGATGCTCCACTTGTGCCTGTCACCGTAACTTGGGCTGCATGCTAGAATTGCAAGGGAGGTTTAAACACTCCAGATGCAGATATGAGGGCCACACCCTAGGGCCAGCGCCTCTGGGGTAGGGCCCAGCATCAGATACCTATTAGAGGCAGCAGTGCTGAAAGCTGCTTTCCTCAGCGGAGAGCTCTTTCCTCAAGAGCTGAGAGGGTCATGAAGGGTCAAAGACCCAAACCAAGCCCATCCTGCCTGTTGTTGCTTCTCTGCGCCCTAATGGTGAATCAGCCACATCCCAGTCGCTTCTAGTTTGGCCACAGCTGCCGCTGTCCCACGTCTAGCTCTTTCAAGACATCCAAGGCAGTGTTGGCAGTTTAACCAGAGACAGTTGGTTTCATGACCTTTTAACCAGTGGAAACTTTGTATCTAATGTCGCGTCCACCAGACATTTCTGCAGAGCTTTAGGATGGAAAGGTCCTTGAGAAAAGAATTAGCGTAAACTCCATCTGCAAATCTGATTGGGGGTCTTGCTTTCAGAACAGTGATTTTACCCATATTTGAAACTTTTTGTGACCTGTCGTGCAGGTCACTACATATATGCCCACATCAGAACATCAGTGCTTTCTGTTTTATCTCCTATGTGGAGCTTGTTAACTGATTATAATGTGGTCAAGTGAAAATCTAGCCTGGGAGCCAGATGGTATCAAAAACGGGTGGCCTTGGGGAGGCTTAAAACCTCTCTGAGCCTCATTGTCTCTAAAATGAGAGTGATAGTTCCTGCCTAAATGTCCCTTTAAGAATCCACTTAAAAAATGTGTGTGATCATGCCTTACAACTTCTTATTTGTTGCACTCCTGCTGTGTGCCAGGTGCTGTACTAGTCCCTGGGGAAACCGACCTGAGTAAGTTTTGATTCCTGCCCCGGAGAAACCTTATAGCTTAGTGAAGGAGATAGGCTTAAAACCAGGTGACAGTTAAAAGAGTGTGGAGGGGCAGAAATGCACAGGATACTCTAGGAGCATCAAGGAAGGATTAGAAGGACTGGGTTATTGATATAGGGATTTCAGGAAAGGCCTCCCGCAGGTGCTAACGGAGGACAGAGTGGAGGTTAACAAGGTGAATTGGAGAAAGAGGGAACAGAGTGAGCAAAGGCTTGTAGGTGAGAACACAGAAAAGGGAAGTTGTGATGCTAATGTTGATAGGTGTTTTATTCAGTGCTTGCTTCCCTTCCCTTGGGAGAAGTGACTTGTTATTGAGTAGGGTGCATTGGAGAGGATTCAAAGGAAGAAAGGCAAGAGATACAGGTTAAAATGGTCATCACCTGTTTTCCTCTTCATTTGCCTGATTTTGTGTAGGCATTTGGGATATGGAACAGGAATGAGGTTGAGTGATTATGTACATCACCAAAACCCCATGATGAAAAAGAACACTTTGTCCAGGTCAGGTGTAGTATATGTTTAACACTCAACGTATGCATTGAAGCATAGTGGTACTTACAGAAAGTCTCCCGCAGAGGACCTTCTTTTATAAAGAAAGCCTTTATAGCTCACGAGGTCTGAATTAGGGACCAGAGATGGTCCGCAAACCAGGCATCCACGAACCACGCAGAACACTGCGCAGGAGCTTCTCTTGAGCCTCATGGTAATTTCCTGTGTCTGCCCTGATTTTACTGTCAGCAAAACTGCAGCGGCATCCCTTCAAGACTGTTCTTAAAGTAGTTGTCACAGTTAGTTATGTGTCTTATCCTCACCCTGTATATTCTCCACAATTGTGCTCTCTTCAGGGTCAAGAAATCAAGAAAGCCAGCTGCCCAGTGGTGATTTCCTTTCATGTACCACAGCCCATGGAGGCAGGAGGGGGGCCGGGAATGTAAGGGGTGCATACTTCTTGTGCTGTAGGCTTTCATGCCATGAATTGTCAAGCCTGAGCCTGATCCAGCCAGACTTCCTTCTGGCTGAGAAACAGACTGTCCCCATACATTTCTAGTCCGGTGAATCCTATTAGAAGGCCAAATGGCTTCATCAAAAGCAACGTGGTAACCAGGGGCCTAATCTCTCCTGCCTCTTCTGTTGACTCTGTCAACACATGGTGCTGAGGTAGGAGAGACTGCAAGGGCTTTTTCATGGCTGCCTGAGTTCTGCGCTGTTTGTCTGAGCCCTGATCCCGCATGCCCTGGGAGTGTGAAGCAGAGGTGTGCTGAGAAGAAAGAGCTCTCAGCAGGCACCACGAGACCCAGATTTCAGTCCTGGCCTCAAACCAGCAGTTTTGGCCTTGAGTGAGTCACCATCCATGGGTTATAGTTTCTCCCCTGTAAAAGGAGAAGGCTGGGTTTAGATCATCTCTGAAGTTCTCTCTAGGTTTAAGCTGGCAGGAGTCAAAGGCCCTAACCTTACTCTGTCACTGCCTGGTCTCCAGCTCGCCCCATCTTTGCCCCTTGCCTTTGCCTCCTTCAGTCTCCCCTCTCTACCTACCTGCCCCTGCCTGGCTCCATTCTTTCATGCCAGCCTCTCCGTACCTAGAGGGAATCCTTTGGTGCCCAAGTAGGACTAGATTTCCAGATAGACTAAGCGTGTGTTTAGGGCACCTGCAATTCAAAGTCACCATGAGAAAATGGTTTCAAGAGAATTGGATATTCAAAACAATCATGAAAAAAAAAAAAACCCACAGACTTTTGCTGGACTTCCTTAGTCTTATTTTACGGTTTGTTATTTTAATTTAATTTCTGTTTGGAGGAACACTAAAATCTATTCAGGGCTTCCATGGTGGCGCAGTGGTTGAGAGTCCGCCTGCCGATGCGGGGGACGTGGGTTCGTGCTCCGGTCCGGGGGGGGATCCCACATGCCGCGGAGCGGCTGGGCCCGTGGGCCATGGCCGCTGGGCCTGCGTGTCCAGAGTCTGTGCTCCGCGACAGGAGAGGCCACAACAGTAAGAGGCCCACGTACCGCAAAAATAATAATAATAATAAAATTAAATTAAATCTGTTCAGTACTTAGGATTGCTGAAGGCTTCATCTTCTACCTCTAAACTTCTTGGACGCAGCCTTTTCACTGAAGCCTCGTAAAGGTAGGGGCGAGCGCGTTCCTTTGCTCTGTGCCCTCTTCTCTGTACTGGCCATGTGTGCTTATTTTGGTACAGTGGCATGTATTTCTATAGCCCTGGCTTACTCAGAGTCTTCCATTTTGTTGTGTACTTTCTGGTTAAACATGTCCATGGTGGGTGTTAGGCTCTGGGACAGAGATAGGCCAGAAGAGACATCTAGCTATAAGACACACGCATGCCCTCCTCCAAAGTTCTCCATCAAATCGAGACGCAGGTTATTCTCCAGAATAATTAAATGCCACAAGTGCACATAAATATTTGAAGGAGTGCTACAGAAATTCAGAGGCAGAGCAATTTTTGGAAGATACTCCCTGCCAGAGGGTCCTTGAAGGAAAAGTGGTGGAGAGTTTTCATAATAACAGAATATGCCCATCTGAATGGCCTGTTAACTTTATTTCTAAATTCTGAATCCCATGATTGTGGACTGTTGGTTGCTACCCATTCTCAGAACTGCCCCAAACTGGTTTCTCCCAGACTCAGGCTCTCTGTCTCTGTCCCTCCATATCTCTTCTGCCCTGGCTTTGGTCCTTTGGACCTGTCCCTTCAGATAAACTGCTGTAGCCACTGAGAAGAATAGCCAAGCTGAGTCCCCTGGGCCCAGAGAATGATAGGTCTTTTTCCTGGTAGACTCTGTGTGGTTGCTTAGGGGAACATTTGGCTTTTGCATAGGCCCTGAGTGGTCCCCAGTCCCTCATTTTCACCACAGTCTGGTTAAGCCCATGTCATCGTTACTGTCATTATCAAGTTAAATGTATTGAGTGATTGTGTGCCAGGCACTGTGCTCAATGCAGCACATGTGTGGATTCATTAAATCCTCATCACAGCCTCTGAGATGAGTGCTATTTTTTTCTGTCTTACTGATGTGGAAAGGAAGGGATGTTAAGTAACGCACCTGAAGGGCCTTATAGCTGATGGCAGGGCCAGGATTCTTACTCTAGCAGTGTGATTCCCGAGCCCCTGCTCTAAACCATTACATTGTACTATGTGTTCAGAGGAAGAGGAACTGGGCGGTGTGCTGGGCTTGGGACAGCGCGGACAAAGTAGGAGGAACTCATTCTGAGTTTCTTTCCATCAAGAGGCAAGTTGTTTGAATTGTTAAACAAGGGGAAATGCCAGAAAGCGCTTCCTCTTAAATATATTAGATGATATCTTTTATCCGTAATGCCGTCTTCTTGGTTCTCCTCATCGCTTTTTTTTTCACTCAGTATTTGATCAAAATAAAAGTCATTTGATATGGACACCTTTTCAGTGAGGTACACAGTATCACATTGCCAAGCGTAATTTCCACTTGGGTGACACTGTTCTCACCAGTGAGAGAAATGGCATTGTTAGCCAAAAAGGGTGGTGTTAGGTGTCTTACCTCTCTGACTGAACAAGCAAGCACAGTTGCGTACATTGAGATGTGTCTTTTCAGGATTCTGGCATTGCTCATTGGTTTGTTTTCAGAAGGAGGGTTTTCTTCGGAAAGTTAAACATTATTTCCTCTGCTTCTTTATCACATTGATTTTGGGGAGTGTTTGCTGATGTTCCTAAGTGTGGTTATACCCGCGCTTCGTGAAAAGGTGTCGTTTATTTTACTTCCCTTGAATGGAGTTCTTAAGGCTAATTTGATGCCTTGAGTTGAGCGCAGAAACTTTATATTTAGCTTTGAATTGATTTCTTCCAAAACGTAAGTACGTGTACTTTTAAGATTCTCCTGATAATTCTAGTATCTAACACCCACTTGTCACTTTATTTAATGGTTCTAGTGGTTTGGGGCATCCGATTATTCATTGTTTTCACCCCTAAGAAAAATGATCATTATGGAATTCCCAGTTTAGCCTGAGACCACCCAACTTCCCCCTACTCAGGACTCAAGACTTGCTGTTCCTCCAGGGACAAACCAGAGAAGGCAGAGTCTAAAGAATTAAAGTGAGGAGGCGGGATGAAAACTTAATAGTAGAGATATCTTTCTGAGCACTCTGGAGAGATCTCTCTACCTTGCACCCCCATACTTCCATGAAAGCCAAAGGCCTTTCACCCTTAGCTGGGCTCCTTCAGGAGTCCCCAGCCTCAGCTGTGCATTGTGGCTATAAAGGACCATCTGACCACTTGGAAATTCAGGAAAGTTGGACCTTCAACTTCTCTTTGGAGTTAATGGAGCAGTATAGTTTACCAGATGTGAAACTGTTTTTAGAGATGTCAGCTGCCCCCGGGGCTGGCTCCTGGGCTGTGTCTTTGTGGGTTCGGCCCAGGGGAAGGAAGTAAGGAAGGAAATAAAAAGAAATGAATTCACTCACTTTGCTTCCTTAAAAGGACTCTGCAGGGATACAAAAGGGGAATCTGAACTTGGTAAGGTAGCTTGCTCTTCTGTCTGCTCCAGGTTACTTTTGTGTTTTTGCTGGCGTGCTCTACCTGGATCTCAGTTTACCACTCCTGCAGCGCCCCCATCCCAGTTCTAATCAAGACTGCGTGGAAAGCACTTACATTGTTTCATCACAAGACCTAGGTTTGAGTCCTAGTGCCACCACTGTTAATTGGCCGAGGAATCTTGGGCAAGGAGTTGAACCTCTTGAACACAGTTTTCTCCCCTATTTGAGGTTGATAATAACACTTACTCACAGGGTAGCCTCAGGATAAATTAAAATGATGACACATGTTAAAGTCACTTTGTTAGCTGTTCAGTATCCTCGCTGTTAATGTTTCCTGCCCATGGCTGGCTTTTTCAAATGCAGGCAAACGCTAGCTACATGAACTTTTACATGGAAACACTTCATTTTGGAGGTTTTAAATAACCTTTTATAAAAGATTGATAATGTGAAATAATCTGGCTGTAAAAACGGGGAAGAACTTGTGAAGACATTTCACGGTGCCCTTCAGGTTTGTTTCAGCATTTGCAAAGAAATCATCCTAAGGGTTAAGTTTTCACCTGTGTCATTTGACTTGCAAAACATTTGGAAAAAACTTTCCAGGTGGTTAACGCTTCTCATAGGTCAGAAACCTATTTCCATGTGCTAAGTCATCAGTAATATTTTGGGTGTGATTGTTTCCCTTTTGAATATATTTTAGATGAATTGTTTCCCTCTAAGAATTCACACAGAAATTGGATATCACGTTTTAGACTACCCTCCCCAGCATTTGGTAGGATGGGGTATGGTCACATACCCCGAACAAATAAGACCCACGAACAAATAAGACCACGAACAAACAAGACCAAACAGATTATTTAGTTTCCTTCTTACCGCATTTTTTGCACGTATAGCTTCAAGAAATAGTTGCTAAGAACTGTAAGATACACAAGACAAGGAGATCCACCCACTCTTGAGATTTGAAGAGGCCCATAGATAACCCCTCCTCCAAGCTTGAATTGAAAAGCAGTTGAGAGAGATAAAGGAGTCAGGCGGATGGACAGCAAAATACCATCTTTATTACTGAAAATGCTTTTGGGAGAATGTGGCTTTGGGTCTGCAGCCAAGCAGGCCTTCTGAAATTTCATCCTTGAATTAGATAGATTTACCCACTCTTTCCCTGGTACAGCAGGACAACAGAAGTTGGCAACCAGCAGGGAAAACCTCCTACTCCCCAGTAGGAGAAAAGTCCAGCATTCACCATTTTTGCAGGCAGGCAGATCCCAAAGAGAGGAAGGAGGTGGAGAGAGAGGCCAGGTCTGTTATCGAGGGAAATTCTCTGCAGGTGATAGGTGGAGAAAAGTAAATAAAAGTCTTCTCATAACACCTGCAGTGGGGTATCCAAAGGTAGATTGGTCCTGGCCCTTCTCTCCAGGGACACTCAGTAAGAAAGGGAGGTATGACATCTGTCCAGCTGTGACTGAACCCGAGATTGCTCTGCTTTGCCTTTCTTCACTGCTCTTGCTAAAGCTTTAAATGTGGAGTTGGAGCACAATTTTTCTTTTTTTCTTTTTTTGCGGTACGCGGGCCTCTCACTGCTGTGGCCTCTCCTGTTGCGGAGCACAGGCTCCGGACGCGCAGGCTCAGCGGCCATGGCTCATGGGCCCAGCCGCTCCGCGGCATGTGGGATCTTCCCGGACCGGGGCACGAACCCGTGTCCCCTGCATCGGCAGGCAGACTCTCAACCACTGCGCCACCAGGGAAGCCCTAGGAGCACCTTTTATGTGGCTGCCACACTTTTCCTTGGCGTTTTAACTGGCCCCCTTCCAACGTCTGAGACTTCTTTCAAGTGCCACTTGAGGCTTTAAAAAAATTAATCCTTATTTGACTAAAAAATGATGAGAGGAACAGTTCCTCTTCATAAAGTGACAAACAGTACTGCCTTCCAAACATCTGGTGGTGTATATAACTTAGCCCAAAGGTGAATTTTACCCTAAATAGAAGCAGGATGCAGAGTATATATTGCATGGTGACACTGGGCTCAAACAGAAGCAAGCGCATTGCAGCTGCTGAAGGACAGAAAAAAGAAGTCACTATCATCACTGAAGGAAATTCATTATTATTATTAATTATCATTACCATGGTTAATTTCCTAGTTTTGAAATTGAATTTGTAGTACTGAATTGAACAGAACCCCACAATCACACCCAGCTGTTCTTTTCTGCTTTCCCCAACTTCTGTGCCCGTTTTTTTTTTTTTTTTGGCGCTCCGCGGCATGTGGAATCTTCCCGGACTGGGGCACGAACCCGTGTCTCCTGCATTGGCAGGCGGACTCTCAACCACTGCGCCACCAGGGAAGCCCCTGTGCCCTTTTTAAAGAACAGAGTTTTACAGAATTTAAGGTAGACCAGGATTTTTCTGTTGGTGTCCTCAGCCAAACCCCGCTGTCAACCAGGACCTGGGGCTGGCTTTCTGCGGAAAAACCTGCCCGTGCATTGCGCCCAGCTGTGGTAGCCACTCCGAGATGTTCTCAGATGGGCTCTGGTGTAAGACCAATCCATGCGTGCGCATTTGTAGTAGCCACTGGATAAGAACCAGAATAATGACTCCAGAAAGCAAGGGTCACGGCTCTAACCTGCTGAGTCATCTTGGCTCAGCCTGGCTGGCAAGGGCTCCGCAGCTTCACTGGTTTGCTTTACTGCTCATTGCATTCCAGCCTGCCAAGGACTCTTTTGCAGATCAATGGGGGCTCCTGTAGAAAGGGTAGGTCCAGGTGGAGCAGAAGGAATCTGAATTTATAATATGTGCTCCAGCTCATCTTGATTCAGGTGTTACTTTAGAAGAAACACAAAAGAATAGGTAACTCCAGCTCCTCCGTATAAACCTGTCAGCATTTACTCATGCAGAGAGGCTACTGTGATTGGTCACATTCGGAACACAAAGGGTCCCAAGGGGCTTCTTGGCCACCATTCAGGTGCTGGACTTCCTGTCTTCCACTGAGCCTTTATGCACAAGTGCCAGCAGCCTTCACTCCCATTTGTCCTAATCGTCCAGGATGTGCATGAACAAGAAAAATAAATACCAAAGAACAGACGAGTACTACGTGAAATTTTGTCTGGGAACTTGAAAGCTAAACAGTCTCAGGCCAAAAAATACATTATCTTTACTTCTTTTCTTTTCCCTGCCCTGGCCTGATGTAGCCTCACTCTTAACTTACACCACCCCATGAAAAAAATTTTATTAACCTCTCCTAAACTTTGTTCTTTTGCTTGTCTTCACGTATTTTAGGCTTTTCCACTTCTGAATCAGTCTTTCCCCCCCCTTTTTTTTTTTGGCGGTACCCGGGCCTCTCACTGTCGTGGCCTCTCCCGTTGCGGAGCGCAGGCTCCGGACGCGCAGGCTCAGCGGCCATGGCTCACGGGCCCAGCCGCTCCACGGCATGTGAGATCTTCCCGGACCGGGGCACGAACCCGTGTCCCCTGTATCAGCAGGCAGACTCTCAACCACTGCGCCACCAGGGAAGCTCAGTCTTTCCCCTTTTGAGATCCCTTCTTCCCCCAAAGAGTTGAATCAGTAAGCATGATACAGATTCATACCCCTAACATGGAAGAGGAAAAATGGCAAAGCCCTGCAAAGCGGTCACAAAATGTTAAAGCATCAAAGATCTTAGACATCTTAAACTTCAAGAGAATGTTTTTTCCTGTAGAGCTCAAACTTATGAGTTAAAATGC
Organism: Tursiops truncatus; assembly: GCF_011762595.2. NCBI lineage: Eukaryota > Metazoa > Chordata > Mammalia > Artiodactyla > Delphinidae > Tursiops > Tursiops truncatus. The sequence goes on along the minus strand of NC_047034.1, from coordinate 105,132,108 downwards.
ACTAAACTTGTATTATTATTCATCATCACATGCGATTGCCCTGTTTCTAAACTGCAGATGCTTTATGGGAGGGAACTTTGGTCTATCTTCAGGATGTGGTCTAGGTGTAAACAAAGTACCCAATGACAACTTGATAGGGTGGTTCAAAGAATTTATTTTAAAAACATTTGCTACATATCTTTTGTATACCAGGCAATTAGGATCTAACTGTTAAATGACAGATATAGAAAGATCAATAAGACACAGTCTTTCCTCTGGAATAACTTGCATTCTGTTGGGTAAACAAATAATGATATCCTAACGATTACCTGAACGACAGCAAATAAGGTAGCATGGGGACTCAGCTACTCTGAGTGGCTTACTCAGCCTTGGCGTATTGGGTGGGAGGCAAATGGCTTTCATTGAAGGATGTAATTGAGTTTGGATTTTAAGTGTGAACTGAATCTTAGAATAAGGACAATGTAACGCAGTCTTTCATTTTACCCATAAGGAACTGGAGACCTAGAGATTTTAATTGCCATTGCTAGGATACAATAGCTAGTCAATGTCAGACAAGAGTTCCACTGGAACTTTACTATTTCTTCTAGAAATAGAATTTGAGGTACCCAAAGAAATAGTTGTTTGGGGAAAATTGGATCGACTTTGAGTATAATTTCTCCTGGAACAACCTGTTGTTTTTAGTCACATTTATAGTAAAGCTGTCTTAAAAGGATTGATTAACTGTTTGTATGAGACTAAAGTAACAGCTCTCCTGGTACATGGACTAGCTGCATTATTTTAATACTTTATTACAAAAACAGTAAAAGGGCAGTCTGGAAACTTGCTAATTGGAATAGTTCGTGACCCCCAGGTAATCTTGGAGCTATAAATCATTGCGCCAGATATACCAGAAACTTAATAAATGGCACAAATTATTTGAATGTTGAATCCTATCTTAAAAAAAACCACTTCTATAAAATTATTAAAATATCACTATACTTTTTGGGGTTTTTTTGTTTTGGGGGTTTTTTTTGCGGTACGCGGGCCTCTCACTGTTGTGGCCTCTCCCGTTGCAGAGCCTGTGGACGCGCAGGCTTAGTGGCCATGGCTCAATGGCCTAGCCGCTCCGCGGCATGTGGGATCTTCCCGGACCGGGGCACGAACTCATGTCCCCTGCATCGGCAGGCGGATTCTCAACCACTGCGCCACCAGGGAAGCCCTATACTTTTTGTTTTTAATTAATTCTAGGATTATAAGGATTCGATAGATGAGAGAGAGTGGCCTTTTGACCTTTGGGGTGCCTAAAATTTCTGTTTCTGTAAAGTTTATTTCTAAATTTTTGACCATATGTCCAGAAAGCACTTATAAGTTTATTTTTCATATCATTTGCATTCCTGATTAGTAGAATTAAATAGACTAATCTAATACCCTCATCAAGAATCATTTGAATGCCTTCCTTCCTTATATTTCTCTAAAATGATTACCTGGACAACCTGCGAAACAGTGTGTGTGTGTTTAGTTTCGCCTCCTGGTCTGTCAGTTTTTAACTCTGTGGCTTCATGAACTTTATGAGGATGATGTTACCTAACATTTCTCAGCTTTTTTTTTTAAACTGTAAAATTAGGGAAATAATTTGCCTCAGGGAGTTGTTTTAATTAAATGAAATTGTTTTTGTAAAACCCCTCCCCCAGTGTGCCTGACACATACTTAAATCTCAGTAAAGTATAGTTTGGATTACTTTGCTTCATGTCCTGCGAATATGTTAGAACAGAGCAAACCTGTTTTGTATAGAGAAAAACTATCCTATGCTTTTCAGAACATTGTAAGGACATGATAAATATACTGCCTCTCTTTATGCTTTTGGGGTTCTGGTGAACATTTTTTGCAGCAGCCAGTTTTAATGATTAATTTTAAGGCCTGAACCCAAGCATTATTGACTAAGATAAAAACCACAAGCCTCAAGAGTCAGTAAGTATTGATGTTGGTTGAGAGCCAATGGATGAATGATGTTTAATATATTAAATATTAAAGGCAGAATCTTTTGGTTTGGTGAGTGTTGCTAATGCTGCCAGCGAAAACATCCAGTTTGATTTACAGAAGTTTAATTTTACCTGGATAAAATCCATTTCACCTGACAGTTACTATATAATAATTCTAAAATACTGTTAACAACCCAAATAATTTCCTAAAATTCTGTGGGAACTCAATGAGAAAAAAATAACTTTGTTATTTAAATGCTTATATTTTTCAGTGGGTGGCTAAGTTTGCATCTTTAATATTACCTTGATTGCTGAGTTTTTTTTGTTTTTTTTTTTGCAGTACGCGGGCCTCTCACTGTTGTGGCCTCTCCCGTTGCGGAGCACAGGCTCCGGACATGCAGGCTCAGCGGCCATGGCTCACGGGCCCAGCCGCTCCACGGCATGTGGGATCTTCCCAGACCGGGGCACGAACCCGTGTCCCCTGCATCAGCAGGCGGACTCTCAACCACTGCGCCACCAGGAAATTTTGTAGAAATATGGGCTTCCCTCCTCCTTTATTTCTGCTTTTCTGTAATTTCCAAAATATCATTCAGAATCATACTTAGTATGTTGCATTCTCCAGGATTCTGCTTAAGTGTGTTTCTGAAGCAGACAACCTACATTTCATCATTGATTCATTGAATTTTCCATACAGTTCTAAAAATATGAAAATTGTGGATTGAAATCAAATTGGAAACTTTCAGGCTTAAGAGTATTTTTAGAGGAGCAATTCAAAAATGCTAATTAATACACTTTGGCAAATCACAACAGCAGCTAACTCAAGTAGCCCTTATTTTGTGCCAAGTACTGTTCTAAGTACTTGTGTGTATTAGCTCATATAATCTTCACAACAGTGAAGAGGCTGGTGACATCATCACTGTTTTCATTGCCATCATCAATGTCATCACCGTCATCATCACCACCATCATCATCACCATCACCACCATCACCACCATCATCACCGTCACCATCACCATCATCATCACCATCTCACCACCATCATCATCACCATCACCATCATCACCATCACCATCACCATTACCATTACCATCATCATCACCATCATCATTATTTTTATTCTCCCTTTTCCTCCTCCTCCCAGCACGCTACTCCTACCACCACTTCCATTTCATCAATGAGAAAACTGAAGCAAACTGAAATCAAGTAACTTACCCAGTAGCACAGCTAATAACTAGTAAAGTCAAGAGTTTAACCCAGGCAGTCTAGCTCTAGGATCTAGTTTCGTAATTACTACACGTAGGGCTAACTATAGACGCAGCTCCCACAAGCTTCCACAGACTTATAAGTATGATTTGTGTTTGGGTAATATTCTGAAAAATCTTATTTTTCAGGATTTTCTAGAATACAGTTATTGAGCACTTAAGCCACCTAAATTATTTTCACTGATGTGTGGGCTCTGAGCGGATGTATAAGAGGAGTTGTGCTGTGTATTAATGTTGCTTACAATCTCTCTAAGCCTAGTTTTCTCAGAGTTTTAGCCACAAGAGGGACATTGATAAATATGTCGTCTGATTTCCTTCTTTTCCCAATTTACAAATGAGAGGAATTCTTCCATGAGTCCCCCAGACAAAGTTAGTCATTTCCTGCTTTTTGATTCCCGAGGCACTTTGTTCATACTCTATATTTTAAGTAAGTACTGTTTTGTAGTTAATCTGTTTATATTGTCACTTCTTTCCATCCCCCACCCTTGCCTCCAAGTGGGTTCTTCAATTGCTGGAACCAGGTCTAATTTGTTTTTGTCTCCCACTAGTCTGGTGACAAATGGATGAATCATGTTGCCTGGAGAGGTTAAGGGACTTGCCCAAGAGTAGCCGACCTGAAATGTGAACGGCTTTCGTGACTCCTCGTCTAGTACTTACCACTCATGTGCTGCCAGAAATGTTTTCAGATGATTTGGATGCTCACTTACGGAGCTAGGACACAGTTTTCCTATTGTGTTTCTCTAGACTAGCTCATTTTTAAAACAACAATGATAGTGTTGATGAGGACGCTTCCACTGCCGCCTTTATCTCCATGTATCATTTTGAGGATGAAACGAAACCATAATATTTGTGAAAGCTTTCGAACTGGTAGAACCCCTCCTGCAAGGATGTATATCACTGTTCCTCTAGTCTGTTATTGTGTGATTTACAAAGTATTTTCACACTCATAGTCTCCTTTACTGTTCATCCCACCCCTGTGAAGTGGGTGGAGTCTCATTGCCATTTCACACGTGAGAGAATGAGGCTGAGAGAGACTAAGTCCTTTCAGCTACAATCACAAGTGGCTGGAGGAAGCCCGAACCCAGCCACTATGTTACTCTTTCCAACATAGCCCCTGGCCCAAGGCTCAGAGCCACTCAGAGTGTGGTGGTGTCCCCCCAAAGCCTCCGGGAGTGAGCCTAGGAGAGATGAGAGCTAGGCTCTTCTAGGATCAGGGTAGTTATCTATGTGTGTTTACGTTCCAGTCACATTTTTTGTCTTCTCAAAATGTAGGGCCTGGGCACAGAAAGCTTTGTAAGGTACAGTGAGCAAGGCGATTTTGAAGTGGCCAGCCAGCCCTGGAGCAAGCAGCCGCAGCATGGGGGCCGTGTGGGTCCAGCAGAAGGAGGCTAACCCCGCCATTGCTTTAGTCTCAAGGGGGAGTTCCTTACTACCACTCTCAGGAAATGAAGGATGATAAATCCAGCTGCTGCTTCCTGTTTCTATAATTCTGAGATTTATTGTTTTTAACGGGTAGAATGCTTTGTTTTTAAACCAGTGGAAAATACCCTCAACCTGTTCCTTGTTAGTATTTCCTTAAAAACTAGATGTACTCACTTGGGCTTTAAAGGGTGTGTGTGTGTGTGTAAGGGTGTGTGTGTGTGTGTGTGTGTGTGTGTGTGTGTGTGTGTGTGTGTCTGAAATTCCCATGATGCTGCCTGAGCTGGCTCACTGTCTGTTTTTCAACAACAGAAAGAAAACCAATTAACGCAGATTTTACTGGGCAGGAACTTCTGTGTGAGATTGGTGACAGTCATTTAGAGGAGGCCTGTAATTTATATCAGTGGTATTACTATCATGCTTGTGCAATTCAGGTCTGGTTTTTCTTCTGCTTGTTGTTATATTATTAGTGAATAAAGACCTGAGTCATTTAAGAAACACACTACCTCCTCGCGTGCCATAGTTCATGGAAAGTCGCCATTAGGTATAGATTACCAGGCTGAAACTTGGTGGATTTGATTGTGTAACCAATGACTCCATAACTAAAAGTAATAGGTAGAAATATTTTCTCTAATGTCAATTTTTTTATTGCCTAATTTAAGAGAAAGAGAATGTGTATAGGAGTGCCAGTGGGGCATCATTTCAGAAGCACTAAAGGAAATTTATTCAGCAAAGTAGAATTTTAAGAATGTAGGAAATATAGCCAGTCCCCTTACTGAGTAAGAATATTACCTCTAATTTAAGCCCTTGGCCCCTCCTTTAATAGTCCTGAAATCATAGCTATGGCAGTACTCTGTTCACAATGGGTAATTAGTACATGTTGCATTTAGGAACTGCCTGGCCAAATGACTTCTTTACACTTTTATAATTACAGTTACAGTTTATATTAAATGAATTCAGAATAAAAAGGAAATCTTCATGACTTAAAGACAAGCTTATACTGGATATTTGGTCTGACTTTGTTAACATCTGAAGATAAGTAAAATTGTGAGACTCTAACACTTATTAGAGGCCCATTCTAGTATACTTGGTGCTATGGAAATCTCCAGTTCTAATCTCAGCTATGCCATTTCCTTGTTGCAATGGTTTTTTTGGCCAAAAAAACGAAGTTGACACTATTTCTTTGTCTCTCAGTAGTTTGTAAGGATCAGATTAGTTGGAATCCATGCAAGTGCTTTTAAAAACTGAGGTGATAATAAAGACATTAGGTGATACTCTTATTAAATGGCACTCGGGCTGTAAATTGTAATTTCACGTTTCAGACTTTGCTCCTTGTGTCGTGAGGCAACCTTTGAACACCACGGTTTTGTCTCCTTCGCTTAAGAGTTCCTTCTAATAACTTGTGAATTGGTGGGGGTGGGATTTAATTTAATTTGAGCTAATCTCGAATTTCAAATAAGCTGAAGGGGGCAGTTATGGGCTTGGTAGGGGCAGTCAGATCTGGGTTTGAATCCTGGTCGACAGTATTTTAGCTACATGTTCTTGGTCAAACTCAAACTTTCTAAACCTCAGTTTTTCTCTCAGTAAAACTAGAACAGTAATACTACTTCTCAGGGAGGATGTGACAATTTAATGAGCTTGAGTGTGTGAGTGTTTGGTCACTCAGTAGAGATGGTGTTCTTGTCTCCTCCTGTATGTTTGCAGAAGTCTCAGTGTTGCCTGGTGAGATGCAGCCTGAGGTTGCCACCCAAAGATGGTCTCCCCACCTCGTCTTTTCCCCCCGCATACTGCGGCCAGGGAAAGGAGGAGAAAATGAAGCTGCTTTAGGTCACTGACACTCTCCTTAGGGAATAGTAAATATTTCTTTTCCCACCTTCTTCCTTTCAGTGTAATCTGACTTGAGTTCTTTCAATGCTTGACCTTCAAAGGGAGTTTCAGTGGGTGAGAAAGCCTGACACTGTTTGGAATCCTTGAACGTATACAGAGCTACTCAGTCATATGTCCATGGGCTGTGTTTTCTTTTCAAAGTTATATGAGTTTTGGAATTATTTTTGTAAGGCACTTTTTTTTTTCCTTTAGACTTTTTCTGAAAAGGACCTTTTAAAGTTTTACGACCGGCTAAATAATATGGTGGTTAGCAAGGTTAATGTTTACCAGCTCGCTGAAGGGAAAAGCAAACAATATATATCCAAACTCTGTTTAAGAATTTCCATAGAATTACAAATCCTTTAATCTTGATACCTTTATGTAGTCATAACAGCATACCTACTTGGGTGAGAGCTCCCAGTAGAAATGTGTTTACCGTGTATGGTTTAACTTTATGCTCGAAATGAGAAACAGACATATGAAAACATCTCTGTACTTTCTCACTCTGTTATTTTTAACTTCTAACTCCTTGCTCCTTTTCATCCTAAAAAATAGACCCTTCCATCAAACCTGCCTCCTCTTCTAGCTGTTTTCCCAGCCTTTTGTTTTTCTCCCCAGCCAAGAGAAGCGAACGTTCCCTTTCCCACTTACTGCTTGCCCACGGTGGGCCTGACTTCTTCCCGGAGAGAGCTTGGGCCAAATTCTCAGGGGACTCTCAGCTGCCAGACCCAGCAGCCACTTTCTTTACTCCTTAACTTCCTTGACTAGCTTGTGATAAGTGCTACTGCCTTCCAGTCTCTTCTTGAAGTGTTTGCCTCCTTTGGCTTCCAGGACAGAGTTCTCTTCTTCCTTCTCTGACCCTTTCTTCTCCCTCTCCTTTGCTGAATCCTTTTCTTCTACCTGTGTCCTAAATGTTAGTCATCTCCAGGGTTCTTTGACCTTTTTCTCTATGTGGACTCTCCTAGGGTGGTCTCACTCTTCATATACTGATTAGTCGTAAAATGTAATTCCATCCCAGGTCCTTCTCAGTAGTCCTGAGATGCAGGTCTGCTGACTACTAGACATCTCTACTTAAACTTATTATACCAATTCTAGTTCTTGACGGTGAAAAATTGCGTTTACCTGGAAATCATCTTGACTAGTAAAACTTCTCATTTCCCTTCCTCCAGTCTTTCCTCCCTCTGGTCCCCCTTGCATACTCTGGATAGAATTCTTTCTGAACTGGAATGCTGATCTCATTACTCGCTTTGTTCAGACCCTTCAGAGGTTCCTTATAGTCTCTTTCTAATTTAGATCTGAGAGGGTTGCACGTTCCCTGAGCCCTACTCCTGCAGAATCCCCCACCCTTTTGTGTTCTGGGAAACCACAAAGGAGTACTCACAGTGAGTCTATCCAGACCTTTCTATTTCTAGATGCTTTTGTTTAAGAGGCATTTTTTAGTAATTTGAAATGTATTAATTGTGGCACCTGCTAAATCGCTCTGTCGGAGACCTCTAGTAGAATGGCTTAAATAAGACAGATATTTCCTTCTCATATAACAGCCCAGGTGTGAGCAGTCAAGGGCTGGCAGGACAGCTCTGCCATGAGCACATGGTCCCTGAGCTTGTGCCTGCTTCCCTGTTTTCTAGCCAGCAGGAAAAGGGGAAAAGGAAGGCCAAGTCCAGTAGCCTTGTCTATGTGGAGGTTACCAGGGAGTGAACAGTCCCTTCTTCTCACAGCCTGTTTGTCCAGCTTCGTCACGTGGCCATCGCTGGTTGCAATGAGGCTCCAAAATGTTATCTCTAGTTGGCCGCAGTGCACCCAGCTAAACGGAGTGTCTGTTACCAAAAAGTAGAAAGGGAGAATGGTTTCTGGAAGATACTTAGTTGTCTTTATCACAGAAAGCAAGAACTATGTTGATGAAAAAGTCAAACTGGCAGAAAGTGAGTGATCTTTTTGAAAAACTCATCTGGACCTACTCTGGAAGTTTTCGGCCGTCGCAATATGTAAGTTATAGGATTCATTCAACACCTTCTACTGTTTTTCCTTCCCCTTCCAAAAAAAAAAAATATATGTTATTCAGGGTTAAGAATATATGAACAAAAAGGGCAGTTTGTAGCTCTCATCCTCAACTAATGCCTCTGCGGTAAAAATTGGTGGCACCCGAAACATGAGCATATATACAGAGTAATGCTCATAGCGTGGAATTTCCCTCTACACTCGCCATTTATATTTTCACATTTAGTACAACTTTGGGTAGCATTTTGTCACCATCTTCAGAGCATTTTCTGAAAGGTAATGTTGACAGATTCTTTCTCAGTGGTGTTAGCATTCATCCTGCCACCGTGTATTCTTCACTCTCAGATGTGTAAGTAAACGTCACCTGTCAATGTGTTGCATATTGGATCAGTTTCTCAGCTGGTGTGGCTTGGCACACACGTAGCAGCATAAGTACCTGTTTGCTGAAATACAGATCCTCTCAGCCCCCAGTGCAGAGCACTCCACCTGGGAGCAGCTTCAGCGTTTTCCCACTTTGTACAGTACAAATATTATCATTTTCTACAATATCCTATTGGGGAAAAGTGTAAGAAATGCTGTTTAGGTGGTTTGTGTCTATTTCTTTTCCTTTTTTTTTCAATTCTACATTTCTTACTAGAAAGTAGTTGTAATATGTAACATGCTACCGTGATAAAAGGTCAGTCTCCATTCGTAAAGTAGTATAGACTATCATGAGACATCAACTACTTTGAATTGACTACAGTGTGAAATAGCAAAGTTAGGATGTATCTACAGACTATTTGTCTAAAAAAGATCTAGACTTGTTTATACATGCCTTACATAAGGGCATCAGATATTTCCAGCCCATGTGGCCCATACTTAGGGTGACAACAACTCCTGGTTTTCCTGGGAGAGTCCCAGTTATACCATAGCCTGGCATCTCACCTTGTTTAGCATTTGTCACTATCAAGAGTTTTCCAGTTCAGAAGGTGAATTATATGTCTACTTATGTTGCATATACCTGGTCTCAGTTATCACAGTTTTCTTGACAGTCAGATACTTACTTTGATGTCATTTTTAGGGCTGTTTACCCTAAATAATTCTGGGCAGAATGGTGTAGTGGTTCATGCTTCATCTTTTCAAGAATACCTGAGGTAGGCATGGGCAGATCTTTAAGCTCTGGGAGCACAAGGACTGTATCTATCTTGTTACATTATGTATATTCTCAGCAACTATCACATCACCTAAAGCAAATATTTGTTGAAACTGTAAATGGTATGAACTTGACGGCTTCATGACAACAAAGGTTTTCTGAAGTCTCTGATGGGCAAGATAAGTTATCTTCAACTGCAAATCCCTAATACCTAACACAATGTATAGTGTTTGAGAATGAATCGATGAACGATTGAACAGCCACTCTCCGTCTTAACATTGGCAGCCTCTACCTAGTGAGACTGGTCCATCAAGACAGGAGGCAGTATGATTATGTTCTCATGTGTTGCATGTAAAGTTTACACAAATGAGCCAGTTGTTTCTTGGTTATAATGATTTGTTTTTACTGTTTTGGCTCTCATGAGAAAGAAAGGAAGATGAGATTTAATTGCTCCAAAAATGATCATACCTCAGAAGGATAAATTCTGTCACTTAGACGATTTAGACCTTAGTTTACATCCAATATCTGATACTTTAGTCTGGAATTCCCAGTGAGTGTTCTAGGAATGAGTACCAGATGGCTGAAATATTAGTTCATTCATCAGCTGAAAGCCTCGGGCCTGACTGTGTTCACCCCCTTAAGTTTACCCAAAGGCGTGTAAAAATGTCCTCTTCTCTGTGGGCCACGACATGAACTGGGCTGGGAAGCACCATTAATGATCTCTACAATTAGAATAGTAGGTACTTAAATAAATACATTGGCACCATTGGCACTCAAGCATGTTAACACATTTTTTCAAAAATGTCACCTTGGGCCGTTTTCTCAGAGTTAAATAGATGCAGTGCTTTAGCAGAAAGTAAATATCCCGAAATCTCCAGAGTCAAAGATCTTCATGTAATCTTCAAAGAAGCAACTCATCTGAGATAACTTACAGCATACTAAGTTAGAAATTATGTACCTTCCCAATTCAAAAGGTTTAGGGATTTTTTACAAACTGTGGACTGCTCAATTGTGGTTCCATTTTATAGCTTCACTAATTCTTTATAAATGGGGCAAATGTTATAAATTATAACATCATGACTGTGGCTCTCTGTTACAGCTCCGTTAGTTTGTTATAATTTGGGGAAGAGGAGAAGAGCATGAATTCCATGCACATGTTAGCTAGTGAAAGTCTTCCAGTTAAACGTCCTATCAGACCTGCTTTTCTAAAGATCATTTGTAATTTTCACAAGAGTTACACATATAGGTGCTAAGTCCTTAGAAACAAGATTAAGCAAATTGAATATGAATAAACACTCCTTTGAAATAGAACAAAAGTGATATTCCACCAAGTTTGCCAATTTATCATGACTAATTCTAAAATAAGGCCTTGTTTGCATTCCTCTAAAAGGCTAACCCTTTGGGGTCATTTTTAGTCAACTCTAAGATGGTTTCTAATGTTGATAATGAATTACACTATAATAGAGATTATGTTATCAAAGGTCATTCATGATTTTTAAGAGTTTTGATTGTCCTTTATCTCTGCGGTATTTGATTTACACCTTTATTCTCTTGAAGTCAGCTCCTCCTTCTCTTAGTTTTCTTGATTTTCTTTTCTCTCTTTTCTTCATTAATTTTTTTTTTCACCCTCAAAGCCTTCATGGTCCTTTTTCCTCCCTGTTGCCACCACATTTCAATCCTGGGTTTTCCTCAAGGTCTCCCACCTTCCCCAATTTTTTGGACATCTAGGGCCAATTTTGGAGAGTATTTAGTGTGGGAGCATCCTACTATGTGCTTAACGTTATACTGGGTGATTTGGTATCTGGTCACAGTGGTATTTTATCCCCATTTCACTGATAAGGAAAACAAAGGCCCAAGTTTACACAGCAAGTGATGTGAGACATTATTTGTGTTCCTGTTTTACAGTTGAATTGGTAAGAGGTGGAGATGGGATGAAATCTCAGGCAGGCTATCTCCTTAAGCCACGTTCTTATCCATTATGCTACCAACTTGTTAAGAATTGAATTCCATTTTAAATTATTAGCTCAGAAAAAGACTCTAGATTATCTGCGCATAAATGACACCATTTCTTGATTATCTTTGTACACGTTTAAAATATTTGGTTTTGTTCTCATACTATTACCCCTTATACCTTTGCTCCACCTTCATTGCTACCCTACTGTTTGGCTATTGTTTACTTATAAAATGTAAACTCATCTTAATATTGACCTAAAGAAAGCACAGTGAAGAATGAAACTATGCTGCCTTCCCGTCTCCCTTAAAAGGTATAAGAAAGGGTTTTTATTTTTTTTTTTTTTTACTGTTCTGTATCGTTTATCCCGGAAACCAGATTTTATTAGCATGAATAATCACAGGCTTTGAGCACAGGTAGGATTCTTACGGTGTTACATGCTGGCTCCCTTTTGATTATGTTGCACATAATGTTCAGTGAAATACATTGTATGTATGTGTTCTCCAAATATAGATGAATGCAGACTACTTGGGGTTTTAAAATTGTGCTTCACCCCAGAAGTATTACAAAAAGATAGCTGTCAATCATCTGTATGTTGATAACACTAAAGTAATGTTTTTCAAACTATCTAAGCTTATAGATTTCATGGCCAAGTATGTGAGGGCTTATATTTCTTTTCATTTATTATATATAACCTACCTGCTTTTTAAAAGGACTTGAAGAAAAAGAAAAGAATAAAGGATTCTGGAAGATGTATGAGGGGAAAAAAAGGATTTGAAGGGCTTATGAAAAAAGATTCAGTTACAATAAAACCATGTAAATGGATGTAAAAGAAGAAGGGTATGGAACAGTAAGTAGAGAATTAAAAGACATCTGGGAGTCAACCTTGACACCTTTCTCTCCTTCATCCTCCCCATCCAATCCATTGAGTCCTGCTGTTATTTCTTTGGCCTGTTAGCTCACAAATCCACCCATTTTACTCACTTAGTTCTCCATCAGTCACAGCCTAGTCTTTCCCTCCGTCCTTTGCCCAGAGCAGTGCAGTAGCTGCCTTCTTCATCTCACATCTTCCCTCACTGACCTGTACACTAGGCCTGCAGTAATCTTTTCAGAGACACAAATCTGACTTAACCCACCTCCCCCCTCCACTAAAAACACATCAGTGGCTTCCCACTGCCCTTAGGTTGATGCCATCAGAAACGTTCACACGGCCTCATCTCCTACCACCCGTTCCTCTCACTCCCCAAGCTCCAGGTCACTGACCTTCTTTTAGTTCCTCAGTATTTTCTGCTCTCCCTCTCTCTCCACACGGCCTTTGGACGTTCTGGTCCAGCCCATTGTGCACTCTTTCTTCACCCCTCATGTCAGTCCTGATTTCCTCCTCAGTCTTACTGACTGGCGGAAAGTCCCGTGTTATCCGCCTTCATAATCCCAGGCAAGCAGGGAAGGTCTGGCTTTTCTGGAATCTGAAATTGGGGGAAGAGCCCTCTTTAAGAAAAAGAACACCAAGTTAGAGACATAAAAGTAGGTGCAGGGCCTTGAAAGGGGCCTATGGAAGGAAGCTTGAGTTTTCACTGCACAGCAAATCTGCCTCTGCCTGTTCTTCTTCTTGGTAGCTCTTCTCAGTTGACCGTTTTCTATATCCAGTTACAGAAACATTTCTCTCTGTGAGAAAGGAAATAGGCCTGAATTTGCTCACCAAGTTTTCTCCAGGAATGTGCATCATGTTAATACTTGAGTATACAGTGTATATTTCATGGATGAAGGGATGAGTAAGTGAATAATTAAATGATGACTCAGGGGCTTCCCTGGTGGTGCAGTGGTTGAGAGTCTGCCTGCCGTTGCAGGGGACACGGGTTCATGCCCCGGTCCGGGAAGATCCCACATGCCGCGGAGCGGCTGCGCCCGTGAGCCATGGCCGCTGAGCCTGCGCGTCCGGAGCCTGGGCTCCGCAACGGGAGAGGCCACAGCAGTGAGAGGCCCGCGTACCGCAAAAAAAAAAAAAAAAAAAAAAATGAAGACTCAGGCTAAGAGTTAATGTTTATAATACATATATAAAATTTAGCCAAATTTCTTGAAAGCCAAAGCTAAGTGGAGAACATCTGGATTCCATGGCTCTTTATATCAGTAATCATGAAAGACAAACTTCGTTTCACAACTAGTAGTAAAGGTGTATTTGTATAGGGTTCTTTCTATAAAACAGCTTATTGAACACAGTGAATAATAACAGTGGCTAATCTTATTAAGCACTTACCGTTCTGGGCACTCGCTCAACACTTTGACACGGTTTTCTGATTTAAGTGTTTATCAACTCTAGTAACTGTGTGTGTATGTGCACAGTTAGATGCAATCAGAACTTCCGCATCCATTGCCCAGGGGGAAGGGCAGCAAACTCCCCGGCGGACAAGGAGAAGGAAGGCATGAGGCTCTGGCAGCTTCATTATCTCATATAATGAAGAGTTTGCCTCTCTGGCTCTCCTTCCTCTCTGGCCTTTTACATCACCTGGCTGTGTGTTTAATTGGTGCTCATTTGCCTCTGCCCTAGAGTTCACACTGGCTTGTCACCTGCTGTCCATCAGGAATCAGATCTCAGTCTTCTGTCCTGGTCAAGGTTTTGAAGGTTTTAAAGACAAATTTACCTTTGTCTTTTTGTTTTCCTGTAAAATGTTTAATTATGAGCCAAACTGCCTGCAGATAGTCTATCAGAATGAGTTACCTTCAGAATAACCTGTTCCAAAGGATTGTGTACTACTGTCCATCTGGACAGTGAAGAACGCCTGTCAGAACTGGTCATTTTGACTTTGGCATAATTAATAGTGACCTTATGTGTCACTGTAATTAATAGTGGCAGCATTTGGCTCCCAGGTTCAGTGTTTTCTGAGCCCTCTCCTAGAATGCTGTTACAGGGCTGCATGATTCATTCAGTTACAGACCTTTATTAAGTGCCTGTCCTCTGCCATGCCCCGGGGACATGCAGATGGAAGAAACTCTCCTCCCTTTAGGTTAGGGATTCAAACCCAGGTGGAGGGAGAAAGGGAACTAGCCAGACTGATGGAGCTCCCAGTTCAGAAGGGTCATGAGCAACCATTGTCTAACTCTGCATACGTTTTTAGTACTGATGGCTAAGATCCCTAATAAACTGCGAAGTAGCTTTTTTTAACTAAATAAGCTGCCTATCCAAGGTACACTGTATCAATGTCTGAGTATCTTTTCCTAACTTCAAGAAGTGTTTTGAGAGTTAGTAAGTAGAGCACCGGGTCAAGGTACTCGCATGCTTTCTAGCAGTCTTTACCAAGCCAGGAATAAAACCCGCTGGGCTCCCAGCTGTCCATATCCAGAGCAGATATCCATGGGTTTGTCATCAGAGGGGCATTCTGTCCCAAAGACAGCTGGAAGAGAATGTGGCAGACTTCCCAGGACCATGGAAAGCTGCTAGGGTTTCAGGGAGCTCCATCCTAGTTCACTTCCCTTAGCCCAGTTTCAGGCATGTGCCGGACATACTCTAGAGAAGCAAGATTGAAGGTGAGTGACCTTAAAAGGAAAATGGTCATTTTGGGTCTAAGTTTCTATCTTACAGATGGAAAGAAGCAGCCGAAATGCAAATAAAGCTCCCCTTAGAAATCCCACTGGCTGCCTAGTAAACTGGGTGAAATTATGATTGTAAAGGTTTGACCAGACACTTAGTTCTGATCTTGGGATGGCTTTCTCTGGATCCCTTATTAAGATCCGTTAGCTGCTGGCTCTCTTTTTAGGGGCTAGTCAACCATTTGCCCATTATCTCTTTTCTCTGTTTGTATTTACTCCAGGCTGCTTTCTCAGTCAGGACAGCTACTTTATTATTATTATTCCCCTTTTTATCTCTAGGATCTGTATCCAGCACACAGAGTATACTCCATAAATATTTGTTGAATAAAATGAAGTTTCTAGTAGAGGGTATATTACGAGAGTCCTGTAGGTCCTGAAGCATCTCTGAAATTCTGTTGGCCAGAGTTTGTGGTTAAGGGGAACGCTAGTGATAACTTGTAGAAGAGACTCTGATGTTGTGTGGAACAAAATGTGGAAGCCATTGATTTAGAGGCTTTTCCGTATTGTTCCTTGAATAATCTCTCATTTCTAGCTCTCAAACATGGGACTTGACTTTTAAAATTAAAAGCTACAAGAAAAAGCAAAGAAGTTCACAACGGTGTGTTAACTCATTTGTTATATTTCCTAAGATATTTTGCGTTAGGTCTACTAAAGTGTATTTAGAGTTACATTTCTCAGCTTTGAGCTTTGAAGTAAATTTTCTCTGTGAATAGCAGTACTCTAGAGAAAAACCTCCAACAGGTACTAAAGTCTACTTTGTGTAAAGTTCTTTTTATAGTTAACAAGTTCTGAAATTTTTATAGTCCTCTACTTTCAGGCGTTAAATGGGTGGGTTTTGCCCAGTGTGGAATCTGATTTTGATAGGGTTTATATAAGAAGTTTCCTGAAAACTCTGGAATTTTTTTCTTTAAATATTTTTTTCAGTTATTTTTGAGGTATCTAAACCAAAGTAGTGTTAGAAGAAAACTACTTTTAAAAGTATAATTTCTTATCATAATCTTTAAGAGGGAGTAACACTAATTGTTTTATTTGTATACAGAATTATATCAACTATAGAGTATCTTGTATAATTGTAATCCATAACTGTTAACACTTATCTAATGCCTGTAATACAGAGCTCTGTTGGAAAAAAACTGAATCATTCCTTCTCATTCTATATGTGAAGCATTTATTTTCTTTAACCATATGAATTTTAGGTACCTGAATTGGGTATGGTGTGTGTGTATCCATGCACTAGCGTATGTTGGGTGTTGAGGAAGGGTTATTCGTAGTGAGTGTGTAGCTTATTACCTCTTTATGAACTTTAGTTTGTTTTCCTTTTACTTATTTCTGTGTAAGATTTGAGAACTTGATCCTCACCAGTCTCTTGGGTGTTCTCCCATTTTCCCAGTTTGACCAAGAAGGCTGATTGTTTTTTCACAGAACACTGTAAAAAGAAAATGAAAGTTGGTATTTGATTGGGTAGGGAACTCATACCTAGGTGGGAAGTGTATGTATTAGATTGATTAATCAAGCTATTTGCTGCTTCTTACATTAAACTCTTTTCATTAAATGACATTTCAAAGCCTATTGACTTTCTTCCTTTTAATAGGGGCATGAAGACCTAGTGCAGATGGGACAAGTTTTTTAAGTTTTAGTAGGTGATCATATTTTTCTGTTTTAATGCTAGACTTTTTCTGTGTGCTAATAATAATCTCATTAATGTAAGTTTTCCAGCAAACACTACCACGTTTATACTGCTAATAAACAGGAAAGAAAGGGCAAGATTTGAATCCTGGTCTCTTTGGCATCAAAGTTGTGCTCTTTCTAGTATAATATGCCACCTCCTAATATAAGAAATTTTAATTGAAATGTTTTTGAATAAATGAAATTGAATGCAAAGTTTTATTGTCAATCGTTTATTACAGAATGAGTTCTGTGAACATAGTGCTACATGCTAGTTCAAAATTCAAGAAATTGGCCCAGTCATTTTCAGTTAAAGACTGATTAAGATGGGCTTGCTTTCACCTTAATAATTCTTTTTCTGCATTCAGATTTAGCGAACATCTTTGGGGGCTTAACTTTGTGTCAGACCCTGAACTGGTGTTTCCAATACATGACCCACATGACCCTGAGAGGTGTTGATATCAAGATTTTATAGGTGAGGCATGGATGCTTAGAGAGGATAAGTAAAATGCTAAAGACTTTTCTCCAGAGCCAGTTCAATTCAATCATAATAACATAGCAGCCATCTAAAAATATGTTTGAACTTAGAATGTACATAGTCTAGCATGAGTATCTACAATTAGGCTATAATCCTATCTACTTTCACTTTCCTATTTCAGTTGAGAGTCAGTTTAGGCAATAAAATTAACAAAGATTGAGGTCTAGCTTCTAAATTTTAATAGTTTTACCGGGATATAGTTCATATACCATACAATTCACCCATTTAAGGTGTACAGTTCAGTGTTTTATAGTATATTCACAGGTTGTCAGGTTCAGGGTTGTTCTGAACCGATTGGTTATTGGTTTATTCCATTATTAATGACAGTAAGATAAGAAACAGAATCACATATCATAAAATAATATAGCTCCATTCTTTTATTTTCTGATTCATCTTTGTCCAACCAAAGTCCAATAACATTCCCCTTTCAGTTCAAGTACAAAAAGCTTCCTCGGCTTCCATGAGAAATGTTTGCTTACAGGAATATTAAGCTGATTTTCATATGTGCCATGGAGAAGTCTTGGAATGTGAAATCCACTTCCTTATAATGTAATTCTTTAAGTTCTTTGCAACAGACATATAAAGGAGAGCCCAGAGCATGTACGCAATTAGTACTTATTAATGTGCCTTCCTTGGGTTAAAAAAAAAAATCCCCTAATAACCATTTATAGCCATTCTGAGTCCTGATTCAAGGAGATCAAGCCTCAAGATAACTAGGTACGATCTCCTCTCTCATTGACTTGACTTTTAGATTAGAAAGTCACCTGAGGATCATAATAGACTTAATACACTATATTATATGAATATGTATTTAACGTCCTTTGTACACACACACATACACAATGTACGAAAAGCAACTTTTATTTTCAAAGTGCCACTGCATCTTTAATTCAGTTAGTGGTTGAAGCACTCCCAGTTCTGCACCCAGTTTTTGATAGGTGAAATAGGAGAACGGACACATTAACTGAAGTCCTATGTTCGAGATAAGAGCTAGTCGGTGGCTGACATTGCAGGAAAGTACTGGTTTCCTGCCTTATGGCCCAGGCACTTCCTTATAACTGCATTTAAACCATCTGTGCCTTCGTTTCCATCTCTTGGCTTACCCATTAAATGTGATACCTATTGAGGGGCATACTAGACTAATAATAGAATGACATTAGAGTTATTTGTAGTTTCTATAACATAATTTCTCCCATGTGTCTATGTCATTGACTTGCTACTTCTTCTGCCAAAATTATATTCCCACCACCCCATGGCAGTCCCCATCCTTCCAGTCTCATCTGAAAAACCAGATCTTTGTGAAATCCTCCCACTAACCAAAGGCAAATGTGAGTTTTCCCTGTCCTGTGCCTCTCCTATACCTTGCATTAACCAGGTCAGCAATTTTCTTACCACGTCATAATAGCACACTTATTGCTTGTCATCCCCCATTAGACTGGGAGCTCCTTGACGGGCCATTTCTATCTTCTCCTCCATGGTGCCTGACTTGTGGTTTTCTTGAATTCTGAGTCAGTGTCATAAAAGGTTGTTTTAGAGAAGGTGATGATTACATAATTTCACTCCTCTGTCTCTTCAAAGCCAAGGACAACAGTGAGAAGGTCTTTCCTTCAACGGCCAAGCCTTAGCCAACAGCTCAGTCATTGGATGACAGCGTGATAGAGAAGGAGGTTTGAAGATGAAAGATTCTGTTAGCTCTGTCACTTAATTGGCTCAGGAAGGTCATTTAAGATTTTTGTGCCTCAGGTTTCCTCATATCCTTGGGCAATAGTAATGCCTAGTTCACTGGGTTATTGTGAGAATCAACTGAGATATTTTATGGAAAAGTAGCTTGCAAACTGTAAAGCACTGCAAACATGAGAAGTAAAGAAAAGAGATGATAGAATTTGGTAGAAAGAACAGGTGGTTTGGGCTTAAATGAGGTTTTAAATCCAGACTCCACCGCTAATTATTTGACTTCCACAACTTAACTCCTATGAGCCTATTTCTTTACTTGTCAATGGGAGGTAATAACACTTTGGCAACTTAGAGTAATGTTGTGAAGGTTAGATGGAATTCAGGCAGTGTTCCACTTGTGTTCTGTCTGTATACGTTCAACTATTACCAGCCAGAGCTTTTGTACATCGTATATTCGTACCCCTGCACCCTCTTTTCTGTGGCAGATTGTACCCCAGGGAGAGTAGGCCCTTCTCTCAAGCTGGCAAGATGGACAGCAAGGGGAGGGTGCCGGAGAAGGTTACGGGTTCGCCTGGCCTTTGACCCCAGCCAGCCTGGGTGTGCCTTGGGACAGGGGTGAGGCAAAGCCTCAGTCTCGTGTCCCAGCACATTCCTAGGGCAGCTGTTTCTGCTACAGCTTCTTTTACCATTTCTTTTTGAAACTCCATATTGAAGTTGAAGCATGCATACAAAAAAGGCACATAGCCTTAAGTGTACAGATCACGTTTTATGAACTGAATATTCCCTTGTAACCAGACCATTCCTTCTTGTTGCTGCCTGATGTTCCACTTTGTAAATATACCACATTTCATTTTCCCGTTCTAGCGCTAATGGGCATTTGGATAGCTTCCATTTTAGGGCTGTTGCAAAGAGTGCTGCTGGGAATGTTCTTGTTCATGTCTTTTGATGAGTATGTGTATTTCTCATGGGTATATAGTTAGCAGTGGGATTGCTGGGCAATAGAGTTTGCATATATTCAGTTTTGGTAGATATTAAAGCAAAAACTTGCCAACACAGTTCTATGAATTCACACTTGCAGCTGCAGTGTTTAGGTGTTCTAATTGCTCCACAACCTCACATCCATGGTATTACCTGTCTTGTCTTTTTTTTTTTTTTTTTTTTTGCGGTACGCGGGCCTCTCACTGTTGTGGCTTCTCTCGTTGCGGAGCACAGACTCCGGACACGCAGGCTCAGCGGCCATGGCTCATGGGCCCAGCCGCTCCACGGCATGTGGGATCTTCCCGGACCGGGGCACGAACCCGTGTCCCCCGCATCGGCAGGCGGACTCTCAACCACTGCGCCACCCGGGAAGCCCTACCTATCTTTTTAATTTTAGGAGTTCTGGTGGATATTATAAGATTGTGTAGCATTTTGGAAATAGAACCATTCCCTCAGCCCCCAAACCTCAACTTTAATACATTCATTTTCAGGAATGTGCTGTGTACAAAAGCAGGGGATTGTATCAGATGCAAAGCTCCTGATATGGTGCTTGGTATATGGAGGGAAGATGACAAATGATAGCTGCTATCATTATCATCATCATCACTCAATGCCTTCTCTGTTCCTAAGGGGAGAGAATAGGGCACGGTAGATACAAAGGTTAATAAGACATAGTCTCTACCCAGGAGGAGCTCAAGAGCTAGTTGAAGAGACTAACACTGGAAATAGATTATTTTTAGACAGTATGGTAGGAGCTTGAGAAAGAGGTAGTGCTTGAGCTGGGACTTGAAGAATACATCAGAGTTCAACAGAAAGAAGAAAAAGGAAATGGGCTGGAGGAAATGGCAGGGGCCCAAAACCCTTGTTGGGGAGTGGCAGCGTGAACTGCGTGCCGGAAGAGAAAAGCCATCTGAGGCTGGAGTCGTTGCGTGCTGGTGTTGGTTGTTCGGGTGTTACCGCCCTTGAAGGGAGATGCTGGGCCGAGCTGGTGACCATTCAGGGTCAGTGTGACATTACGGTACCCTACTGCTGTGTTCTCTGCCCCCCACCTTTTTTACCTTTTCTTCCTCCTCTAGGAAAGTAATCAGCCTCTTCTTCTCTCTCCTGGAATCAAAACCTGTCCCAAGTACAATGTGCTTGAAAACTACCATTGACACTATGACAGCTGCAGAATGTCCCTGGTTACAAGAATCCCAGTTTCTTTGCTGTGTGGTCCTTTAACTTTTTATGTTGAGGACTGGCTTCGAGTTTTTATTCTTTTTTTTTTTTTTTTTTTTTTGCGGTACGCGGGCCTCTCGCTGTTGTGGCCTCTCCCATTGCGGAGCACAGGCTCGGACGCGCAGGCTCAGCGGCCATGGCTCACGGGCGCAGCCGCTCCGCGGCATGTGGGATCTTCCCGGACCGGGGTACGAACCCGTGTCCCCCGCATCGGCAGGCGGACTCTCAACCACTGCACCACCAGGGAAGCCCCCGAGTTTTTATTCTTGCTTGGGTCCAGGTTGCTTGTGGTGGCAATTAAGTTTAATAAAATGCTCTTCTGCCCAATACAATATATAGACCGTGAATAAATGTTCTTGAGGAATTTGGATGTTGATGATGGTGATAAAGGTGATGATCAAGAACCTGTACAGTGTTTCATTGGTTGAGCGTCAGCTGTGTTTCAGGCATTGACTGTATAGCAGTAAGGAAAATGGACATGATCCCTGTCCCCGTGGAACTTACAATCTTATGGGGGATCAGACAAGTGAACAGTTGGTTCTGCCAGTGTGATGAGGGCTGTGATGGATAGAGGTACAGAATCCTGTGGGAGCACATCAGAGAAGCACCTCACCCAGACTAGGGATCAGGGAGGGCTTCCTGGGAAAGGCAGCAGAAACCTGATAGCCTCATGAAGGAATGAGGAGGAAGTATTCCAGGTAGAGGAAACGATGCATAGGAGGAGCACGACGCAAGGGAGAATGGCTGGTTGGAGAAACTGGAAGAAGAAACTAGAAAAAGAAAGCATTTTCTCATTTAATGTTTTCACTTGCATCTGTGTCATAATGTCTTTTGTTCACCTGTTTTCTAGGAATGTTTACCCTTGCGGAAGTTGCTTCACTTAATGACATTCAACCAACTTACCGAATCCTGAAACCATGGTGGGACGTGTTTATGGATTACCTGGCTGTCGTTATGTTGATGGTAGCCATCTTTGCAGGAACCATGCAACTTACCAAAGATCAGGTGGTCTGCTTGCCAGTATTGCCATCTCCTGTAAATTCAAAGGCACACACACCACCAGGAAGTGCCGACGTTACCACCAACATCCCGAAGATGGAGTCAGCCACAGACCAAGACCAAGATGGGCGGATGACGAATGAGATTTCCTTTGGCGCATCTGCTGTGACACCTGACATACCTCTCAGAGCCACATATCCTCACACAGATTCCACGGTTCCAAATCAGGAGGCAAAGAAAGACCCAACAGGCCGAAAAACAAACTTGGATTTTCAGCAATATGTATTTATTAATCAGATGTGTTACCACCTGGCCCTTCCGTGGTATTCTAAGTACTTTCCGTACCTTGCTCTTATACATACTATTATTCTCATGGTCAGTAGCAACTTTTGGTTCAAATATCCCAAAACATGCTCAAAAGTAGAACATTTCGTTTCAATATTAGGAAAGTGCTTTGAATCTCCTTGGACTACTAAAGCGTTGTCTGAGACAGCATGCGAAGACTCGGAGGAAAACAAGCAGAGAATAACAGGTGCCCAGACTCTACCAAAGCACGTATCTACCAGCAGTGATGAAGGGAGCCCCAGCGCCAGCACCCCAATGATCAGCAAAACTGGCCTCAAATTCTCAGCTGAAAAGCCCGTGATTGAAGTCCCCAGCATGACCATCCTGGACAAAAAGGACGGGGAACAGGCCAAAGCCCTGTTTGAGAAAGTGAGGAAGTTCCGTGCTCACGTGGAAGACAGTGACTTGATCTATAAACTCTACGTGGTCCAAACAGTTATCAAAACAGCCAAGTTCATCTTTATCCTCTGCTACACTGCAAACTTCGTCAATGCGATCAGCTTTGAACACGTCTGCAAGCCCAAAGTCGAGCACCTGACAGGTTACGAGGTGTTTGAGTGCACCCACAACATGGCATACATGCTGAAAAAACTGCTCATCAGTTACATATCCATTATTTGCGTTTATGGTTTTATCTGCCTCTACACTCTCTTCTGGTTATTCAGGATACCTTTGAAGGAATATTCTTTTGAAAAAGTCAGAGAAGAGAGCAGTTTCAGTGACATTCCAGATGTCAAAAATGATTTTGCGTTCCTTCTACACATGGTAGACCAGTATGACCAGCTGTATTCCAAGCGTTTCGGGGTGTTCTTGTCAGAAGTCAGTGAAAATAAACTGAGGGAAATCAGTTTGAACCACGAGTGGACATTTGAAAAACTGAGGCAGCACGTGTCACGCAACGCCCAGGACAAGCAGGAGCTCCATCTGTTTATGCTCTCAGGTGTGCCCGATGCTGTCTTCGACCTCACAGACCTGGATGTGCTAAAACTCGAGCTGATTCCAGAAGCTAAAATTCCTGCTAAGATTTCTCAGATGACTAATCTCCAAGAGCTTCACCTCTGCCACTGCCCTGCAAAAGTGGAACAGACTGCTTTTAGCTTTCTCCGTGATCACTTGAGATGCCTTCACGTGAAGTTCACCGACGTGGCAGAAATTCCCGCCTGGGTGTATCTGCTCAAAAACCTTCGCGAGCTGTACTTGATAGGCAACTTGAACTCTGAAAACAATAAGATGATAGGACTTGAATCTCTCCGAGAGTTGCGGCACCTTAAGATTCTCCACGTGAAGAGCAATCTGACCAAAGTCCCCTCCAACATTACAGATGTGGCTCCACATCTCACCAGGTTAGTCGTTCATAATGACGGCACTAAACTCTTGGTACTGAACAGCCTTAAGAAGATGATGAATGTCGCCGAGCTCGAACTCCAGAACTGTGAGCTAGAGAGAATTCCACATGCTATTTTCAGCCTCTCTAATTTGCAGGAACTAGATTTAAAGTCAAATAACATACGCACAATTGAAGAAATCATCAGTTTCCAGCATTTAAAACGACTGACTTGTTTAAAATTGTGGCATAATAAAATCGTTACCATTCCACCCTCCATCACCCACGTCAAAAACCTGGAGTCACTTTATTTCTCTAACAACAAGCTCGAATCCCTACCTGTGGCAGTGTTTAGTTTACAGAAACTCAGATGCTTAGATGTAAGCTACAACAACATTTCCATGATCCCAATAGAAATAGGATTACTTCAGAACCTGCAGCATTTGCATATCACGGGGAACAAAGTGGACGTTCTACCAAAACAGTTGTTTAAATGCATTAAGTTGAGGACTTTGAATCTGGGGCAGAACTGCATCACTTCCCTCCCAGAGAAGATCGGTCAGCTCTCCCAGCTCACCCAGCTGGAGCTGAAAGGGAACTGCTTGGACCGCCTGCCAGCCCAGCTGGGCCAGTGTCGCCTGCTCAAGAAAAGCGGGCTTGTTGTGGAAGATCACCTTTTTGACACCCTGCCACTCGAAGTCAAAGAAGCATTGAATCAAGACATAAATATTCCCTTTGCAAATGGGATTTAAACTGAGATCAGATGTGCACATCCGTGTGCAGGAACAACTTCCTAGATTGCAAGCGCTCCTGTACCAGTTATTGCAAGATAATGCATTTTAGGAGTAGATACACCTTTAAAGACACAAGAGAGAGGATGCATAGAAGGCTGATAGAAGACATAACTGAATGTTCAACGTTTGTAGTGTGTTAAGTCATTCACTTCCAAATCTTTTTCTTTTTTCTTTTGGGGAAAGGGAAGGAAAAATTATAATCACTAATCTTGGTTTCTTTTTAAATTGTTTGTAACTTGGATGCTGCCGCTACTGAATGTTTACAAATTGCTTGCCTGCTAAAGTTAATGATTAAATTGACATTTTCTTACTATACCACCTTTTTTTGAGGTGTCTTGATTTACTTTGCTTAACTGGTGCCATAGTCCTTTAGCTCAGACCTCTGAAGGCGCATCAGGTCCACTCTTGTAAATTTAGATTCGCTGAAATACTGATTTCTTTTTTGTTTTAATTTCAAGCACCTCAAATAAGCACTTCTTATAATATTTAACTGGTGCTACCGCTTCTGAGAATCCCATTTTATAGATTTTACACTCTGAAAGGCCTGGAATGCAGTAAAAGTGTGTAGGTCGTCGAGGGAGTTTTGTTTGTTTGTTTGTTTTCTAAGAATAAATAACAAGAAAAATAAAAGAATGCTCTCCTTACTCATAGCTGTCTTTCGATAGTCTGGAGTTCTGGTTATATGATACATTTTTCTATCACTACTATAGAGCTGCCAATAAATAGAAAATATTATTTTAAAATAAATTTAATTACAGGCAAAATAAAAATGTAATGGCTTGATGACTAACATCCTTCCAGTATATCACCATTTGGAAGATAACACAAATTCAGAGCAAGTATCATTAAATTACTTGCCCTTTCCACTGTTGTGGGGGAAAAAATAGGATTTGTAGTTCATTGAGTTGGAAAACTGACTACATCTCTATTCATTTTAGTGACAGGCTGTGCTTCCTGTGTTTGTCTGCAGCTAGGAGGGGTCATGTCCGGGGAAATGCTGGCAGAATATACTTTTTGGATGATAGTTTTCCTTCTTTATCTAACTTACAAAGTGGCTAAACCCATCTCAGAAAATCAGAATATTCCATGCCACCTGTGTGGGTATTGGTTGACAGGTATTTCATAGGCCATTCTACAGGAGTGTTGTTTCAAGAGAAGAGAACTGTCTAGCACTCTGGGTAACAAAGTAGTGTCCTCTCCATATAAGACTGGACTCATTTAGTGAAACAGTGGATAGTCTCTTGTCACGCCTTAGCGTGGCTTGAAGGATTTTGCAGAGAATGTGAAAAGATGGACCCAACATTCTTGCTTTTCCTCCCCAAGATTGATCTCGGGCTCCTGGCCTGTTGGAAGCGGTGGTGATCTTTGCTTGCCATAGAGCTTCTAAATACCTCGAGAAGTAGTATCGCTAATAGGAAAGGCTGCAGCCACTGTGGCTGAGTTAGCAGCTGACCCCAGCCCAGCATCCTGGCCACTCCCTCTCCTCCTAAAAGACTTGAGGTAGAAGACTAGCTTATAAAAGCCCAAGTTTAGAAAATCGGAGGACAGAGGCGGATTTTTGGTGTAAGCACATTCTCTCCCAGGTATACGTCTTCCATTTCTCTCAGCATTCACTGATTTATTCGCTGGTATTGATTATGCACCTACTTTGTGCCTTGCAAGTTCAAGGAACTGGGGATTAACTGTTGGAATAAGTCACAGCCCCTGGCTGCATGGAGGTTTATAACAAAGTGTGGGAGATCATGTCAATTAGGCAAATAATACAAATGATTGATTACAGTTGTAATACAGAAGGTGTACAGAATCTGTGCATGAATAACAGCTGGGAGGGGGCACATTTGGTTAAAGAGGAGCTTCGGGGAAGCTTTGCACTTAGAAACTCTGCCTGTAAACACTCCTGGACATTTCCTTACCATCAGCCACATAGGGCACTGTTCTCCCTGCGTAGTAATGCCACCAGCAGAAATTGGTACAGTGTCTTTAGAAGGATGCCACGCTGTCTTGCTTGTAAGATAAACGGCCTGACCTTACCTTACGATCCTTGCTTTATGGACTGGGAAACTTGCCTTCCTCTCTTAAGACAACTGCCTGTTGTTTTTGAAGGGCACAAGTGGCAGCCTACCCACAACTCACCTTGCTTGTCAGAGGAGACGCCTGTAGGAGCCAGTCTGACCTTCCCACAGCCTGACCACTGGCAGCTGCCCTTAGGCACCTGTTTCCTCATCAGTACTTGGGGTGCAGTCACTTAGAGCTAGCTGATTGGTATTAACATGCCTTCAGACAATATCAAGGGGTATCTTTGCTCTTAGCCAAACTTCTATTGATTTGATTAGCCCTTAATGATTTCCTTAAACTCTGAAGAGTTCACGGTCAGTTGATTTAAATGCCGCATTCCTTGCCACTGTTTGCAAATAGCCTTATTTTACAAGAGGCTTCGCAAGAAATGCTGATTCATCTAGCAGACTTTAAATATACTGGGTCCTGGAGTCTCAGTAAAACAGCAGATGAGATTATGGGCCCAAATATACCGTCAACCCATATGTCTTCACAAATTTACGTTGGCACCGCACGCTCTAGACATGGAAACACAAGTTAAAATGTACAAGTTTGGCTTACTAGTATTTTCATATCTTTTTGTAAAGTCCCTGGAGCACCACTTGAAGAAAATTATTTTAAAGTATCTTTAAATGTTTCATGTCTATGTGAATTCCACAGAGTCTTAGAGAATCTGGCTTGTTTTCAGCTGTTTGACTTTTTTTCCACCAACATTCAGTTGGCTCTGCAGAGAGGATTGGCTTTTTCAGAGGTTCAGAAAGATGAGCTGAGATTGTTACTGGGACCCCATTTTAGTAGTGGAGATTTAGCAATTTAGTAGTGGGTAGAAAGAGATCATTCTCTGTAAGTCCTGGACAACAGTCCTCCTGATCGTTTGACATTTTTCATATGCAAAGGAAAAGGTGTTATACTTTATTAATATTATTGCTAGTACTGTCTCTGACTGCCTCCCCTGGACTCGACTTCGGCCAGCAACTATACTCAAAGTTGCTGATGGAGCAAACTCCAAAATGCCCTTGAGACCAACGCCCATTGGTTGTTTCCATTCACCTGCTGAAGTGAAGCCAGAGGGCTATCCTCTCGCTAAGACCTCTGGCAGCACTTGAGTCAGTAATTCATTCCAATAAAATGGTCCCTTTATCATCCCTAAACAAAGGCAGTACTAACAAAAAGCCCCTTTCATGAAAAGAAGGGGGAAAAAAAAAGCCTGGAAAACAGTTTTCAAATGTCCTCTAACTTGTGACTGTGACACAGAGCAGTGGCCCCATCTGTCCCTGGCCAGTTGTGGCTCTTCTGGGACAAGTGCACCAGCTATTCAGAGTGGTGTCTGCTGCAGGGGAGGGGGCAGAAGACCAGCAGGCCACACGCCTTCGAGACGGTCATACCCATGCCACTCAGGGGAATAAGCCCCTTAACTCACAAGTCTTACAACTCCAAAGAAGAATAGCTATGCTGTCTTCATCCTTCTGCCTCTGGAAATACAATGTACAAATTGCCCCAAGCCACAACTTGCTCGTGGAAATGAGTAAGATGTTTTTACTTGGATCTCTGACTCATGACCCAGCACCCTCCCACTGCTGCAGGACACCTTTGCTAGAAACTGCCCCTGTCCTGCTTGCTGTCTCTCTAATCAGCTCTTTCTTTGCTCCCAAGATTTCAGGCTCTGGAGTGAGTGTCTGGATTCGAATCCTGCCTCGGCCTCAGCTGTACGACCATAGCAAGCGACTTAACCTCTCTAAGCCTCAGTTTCTTTATCTGTAAACGGGAATAATAATAATGCCTACCAATGGCATTTTTTGTGAAGATTGAATGATATAAGGGACTGTGCCTGGCAGAGAGTAAGTACTCAGTAACATTCTGCTGTCATTAGTTTTATCCCCAACTGTGATGGAGACTATTAGCCTTCCCTGATATGCATTCTCTCCTTCCGTGATCATGGAATTTTCAGTGGACACCTGCAAACATAGAATAAAATGTGTATAAAATAAAATATTTCCCAACCGTACTTGAAGCTAGATGTGGCCAAGTGACTAAATTCTAGCCAAAAAAGTGGAACAAGGAACGTGCAGTTTCTCGATCAGGCCCTTAAGGAGATGGGCATGCCCTTCCCTTCCCCAAGCCTGCTGGTTAAACTGCAGATACAGAAACGAGTGCAATGAAGACTGTACAGACCAGGACAACAAACCCGGCGTGGCCTAGCAAAAGGGCAGAAGCAGCCTGGGCCCTGCAACTTCAAGGAGCAGGGCTACATAAAGAAGGAAAAAAATCTGTCTTGTCTAAGCCTCTGTGGATAGAGGGCTCTGACACACGCAGCAGTACCTAAAGACCTATTGAATCAAAATCTGTATGTTAACAAGATGATATTCAGGTGATTTACAGGCGTGTAAAAATTTGAGAAGCATTATCCAAAATAACACACCTATCGAGAACGAGTCAGCTGGCCATCATCAGGGGCTGGGAAGAGGATAGCGCTGGTGACCAATGTTTCTACCACCGTTGGATTCTGCCTCTCCCATCAGCCTCTTGCTGGACCCTATTTGGGGAGGAGTTGAGGTTTTGCTGGTGCTTCTGGTTTATACCAACTTCCATGCCCCCGAGTCGCTCTTGCTGGCAACCATACTGTTTGTTCACCATAGCAACCACAGGAAAGAAGGGTGATAGTCTACTGCTTATGATTATAATTAATTATATATCATCCTCCGAGGGGTCTGAGGTTTTGAAGGTCCTACAGCTACTCTAATGACATAGGCACTCGTGCTCAGCCCATGGACACCCTTCACAAGCTCAGGTAGCTAATCAGACCCGTTGCATTTTTTAACCTTCAGGCTGGGTCTGGGTTAGCTGCCTGAAGCTCACTCAACCATGGGATAACCTGCTCAGAGCCTTTTCCGAATGTCCCTGGGGAACTGCCAAGTAGCCCACCCTGAAAATTGGCTAGAGTAGTTTCAGGGGAAGACCTGCCCAAAGGAATCACCCAGGTGTAAAGCCAAACTGTGTAGACACTGTAAAGAAAGACATTTTTCACTTTGCCACTGGAAAACTATAAATTGTAGCCACGTAATTCAGTACTTTGAAATGAAATACTGCCTGAATAGAAATCTCCTTAAGACATATCTCGAAGGGTTTAACTCAGATCTTTCCTGCAACTTGGGCCTGCTGGCTCTTTATCTGGCTTTGGTTGTGGTGGAAACATCTGGTCACCAGCCAGATGATAACCCTCCGTCTTCTTGAAGATGGTGATTAAATGACTCATCTCCTCTTCCTCAGGATGTTGTGAAGATTATGTCACCACAGTGCCTAGAGCTCCCTAGACATGAACGGTGCCTAAATACGGTTTGCTATTAATTTATCATCACAGTTGGCAGGAAAAGTTGAAGACGGCATTTTCATCTCTGCCTAAGAAGTAGCGGAGGCATAATCAGGCCTACACCTTCCTCATACCAATTCTAAGTAACTGCTGTTCTTTAGGAGATTATGTGTTTCAAGTTTCCATTTCTGAAGGTGGAAGAAGACATTAGGAAGTGGATTGGATTCAATGCTAGATGAACACGACTTACTCTGACTTGACTTGTCACAGCAGACCTGGGAGGTATGAATTGTCCCCATGTTAGAGATGAAGAAGCTGTGAAGTTAGGCCGTCTTCCCAAGGTCACCTAGCTAGCAGGTGACAGGAACACTGTTAAGTCAGACGATGTGCATATATGATCTCATTTAATCCTCACAAGACTGCTGAGAGAAAGGCATTATCCCCATTTAAGAGATCAAGAAACTGAGGCTAACTTGTCTCTGGTTCCACCTCATAAGTAGCAGAAACTAGTCACAAAACTCAGGCAGGCCTACAACCAGAGCTCTGTTCTTCCACCAAACTACACAGCAGATGTCTGGAGATCTGTCAGCAATTCCAAAAGAGGTTTTGAAATCTGTGTTGACATTCAGTTACATAAATCTCCCCCAAGCTAGGATTCTCCTCCACTCTTTAGTATTAGGGAAAAGTTTTTGATGTGTCTCAGCGTCTGCCCTTAGCGTTACGACTTGTTTCCTCTGTTTGGCTGCCTGACAGTCGTGAAAGGGCAGTCCACCCAAGGTAATGGAATTATTTTCCATCACTAAATGTTCAAGGCATGACCGTCTTTACTCATGGTCATTTACTCAGAAATGAGAAAGCTCTGTCTCAGCTATGTGATGCATAGTACATGCGGTAGAGAGTGACATTCAGCAGGTTCAGAGAGGTGGGCGCACAAAAACACGGTAACAGTTGCCGGATCCTCTGGGCAGATGTGACTTTCCAGCCCGGCATTTCAGACACAGATTCTCAAGCTGTTACCTACCCAGGCGGCACCTGGGGCCTGCATCATCCTGACCTTTATTTTTACTGGATCTCTTCTTCTGTTGATGGTCACTGTACTCCACCATCTGGGCTAGGACAAGAATCAGATTTTTGTGGTCCGTGGAGAGAAAGAACCCAGTTTTACGTGGAAGAAACTGATTAGAAGAAAGAAAAAGTGAAGATAGTTAAGGAAACTAATAACACCCCCCCGCCCCACTGCTGGTACCCCTGAATCCACACACACACACCACCAAATTTGTATTTTGATTTTTTTTTTTTTTGGCCTTCCTTATCCATTTAAATTTGTTCTAATATCTTACCTAAAGTGAGCTCAGCTTGGCAGAGGAAATTTTCACCAAAACATGACCTGCCATTTGAAAAACACTTATGTGTGTTTTATATCTTTGACTCCGTGTAAAAAGTGAGCAGAGCTTTGACGAGCTAACACAACTCAGACAACCAGCACAAGCAAAAGAATCTCGTCATGCACCAGGACTAAATTTCGAGTCAGTGGTGACCAAGAAAGTCTGCGGCTGGGCCAGTAAGTCTGTGGGCCTGGGAAAAGGTGGAGATGTTTTAAAATATTGTAAAAAGTTATTCTACTATTTACAGAATAAAATTAGCCCAATGACACATTCTAAGTATAGCCTCAGTTCTTCCACCAGCCAGAGCTAAAGACATAGTAAATACCACGCGTGCTCAACTGCAGTGAATCAGAGCTGTTGCGGTTGCTTTGGGGAAGCTTACGGAGTAAGTTAACCACGCTCATACTGCGTTCTTAGTTGCTAAAATTTCATAATTGTGTGAATTTAACTTAATTTTCTTGGCCTCAGGCTTAATTTCCTGTGTATAAACAGAGCTTCGTGCCAACAGTTCAAGTACCTTCTCTTTGTCACCAGAACGGAGAAGCTGCAGCCTGGTGGCCAGGGTTCAACCTACTGGAACGTCTCTCAGGCAAGTTACTTAACGTGGGTGTGCTTTTGCTTCCTTATCTGTGAGATGGGGTTAATGATAGTATTTACCTCAGAGCATAGTTTTTTGTGTGGAATCAATGAGTTAACACACATGAAGCACCTAAGACAACATCTAGCATGTTGAGTACTTAACATGGTTTAGTGGTTTTCATTGATAATGTTTCTAAAATATTTGGAATATCTGTCCACAAGCAAAAAAAAATCTGGAAAATAAAACTTTTCTAATGTAATATTATTCTAGAGCTCAGGAAATGGATACTGCCCAAGTAGGAACTAATCGTGCCTTTCCCTCCTTTCAAAAGCCAACAAAGACAGGTCACTGGGGACTTACCGTCTCACAAGCAGCTTTTCATACATTTATTAATCTGTTTGTCTTGCTTAGCAAATCAGAGGAACCAGACTTCGTATTATTAAGAACCCTCTTTTGTCGGTTATGAATGTTCCTAAGTAGTTCTCTAAACTTGGGTCATACCCAGTGACCCATCTGGCCAAACGCCTGAAGACAGATTTCCAAAAAACAGCCGCAAGGAACTCTGTCTTGGGCTAAATTATTGGGTCCTCATAAGGCATGTTGACTATTTTAGTTGTACAGGGAATATGGAATTGGTTGCTGGTACAGGGAAGGAAAAAAAGTTATTTTCCCTCTACCTATCTTAGGTTCATTGGCCGGGCCCTGTAGATCAGACTGAGAAAAGATATTAACAAGAGAAAAATCAAACAGAAGCTTATTAATAAGTGCATCATGCGTACACCCAGAGATGAGTAACTCAAAGGACTGGTTAGAACCTGGGCTTATATAGCATTTTAACAAAAGAACAG
Source organism: Tursiops truncatus (assembly GCF_011762595.2). Taxonomy (NCBI): domain Eukaryota; kingdom Metazoa; phylum Chordata; class Mammalia; order Artiodactyla; family Delphinidae; genus Tursiops; species Tursiops truncatus. The sequence goes on along the minus strand of NC_047034.1, from coordinate 105,099,227 downwards.
TAAATTTTTAGAGAGGTGCCAAGACAAAGGAAAAAGACTTTGAGCTTCTAAGGGTGGCAAATTGTGGGAAGGCAAATCTATGGGGAAGCTAATGGTAAATAAGGGCGAGTTTTAGCCAAGTTTGTTGTGTAGATCTTCTGGTGCCATCTCTGAGCTGGTAAGGGTCTAGAGTTGTCTCCAGTGATTAACTTCTGTCTTTGCTGGTAGAGAGGAGAGACAGGAAATCTTTGCAGGTGTATGTCTTGCTTTTAGGCAAATAGGGATGGGCAGAGAGCTTTTCTTGTACGTGCTTCTTCTCAACTTCCTTTAACTCAAAATAATCCTTAGACCAAAGTGGCATATTTGGGGACGGCATATTCTGCTACCCTTCACTGAGCTGATCAGTATTTTGTATTTCTTTTTGGTTAACTTAAAACTTGTACCTAAGACTGGGGCTGAAAGTATTCAGCCTTTTCTAATATATTCAAGAGGGTGAAAGTCATCTCTCTGATCACAAATAGTTGGTCATTGCTTCCTTTAAAGAACTCATTTCAATATATATGCGTATACCCAATTTTTAGTACCTGATGGCTAAAGGGGTGATCACTCGAAAAACACAAAGAATCTTTCCTTCTGTTCATCAGGGTTAGCTCCTCTGGAACTCAGAAAAAAGAGGGTTATACACAATGTTTAGGAAATGCATCTGCTGGTTATAGCCAAGCACACTTACACTTTAAACAGAACACTCATTTAAAAAGGACTCGCCATCCAGGCTTGCACTGAGCATCTTTGGTTATTCGTCTATTGCTTTGCCAACCAAAGAAGAAAAAAAGTTAATAGAGCTTTTGGAAGATAACAGAACTCATACAACCTTTCCACTGCACTTTTATATTTTTTAGATTTTATTTTTTAACATCTTTATTGGAGTATAATTGCTTTACATTGTTGTGTTAGTTTCTGCTGTATAACAAAGGGAATCAGCTATATGTATACATATATCCCCATATCCCCTTCTTCTTGCATCTCCCTCCCACCCTCCCTATCCCACCCCTCTAGGTGGTCACAAAGCACCGAGCTGATCTCCCTGTGCTGTGTGGCTGCTTCCCCCTAGCTATCTGTTTTCTATTCGGTAGTTCCACTGCACTTTTAACGCTGCCAGTCCCAATCCACACTTAGATATAAACGATTTGATGTAAAGGGTTATCTGAGAACCCATGAGATCTCAACCTCACGTGAAGGTTCAGCTCAAGTTATTACATTTTTAAAACTAGAAACAGTCATGAGGTATATAGGACTTAAATACTGTTTTAGTATGTCAAAGATCAACCCTCCACTACACCCGCTCTTTGTTTTAAAGGTCCCCTTTAGAATTCAGTTGTACCAACAAAGAAGGGAGGGCCAGAATGGGAAGAGTGGGGTACAGAATAATTTAGGGTGACTGCTCAGGCCTGTTCATTCATTTCTTCAAGAAATAATCTAGCTCCTACCCCATATAAGCTGGGCAATATGCTAAGTGCTGGGATAATCAGATGTCCTTGATTCCTCTCAAGAAAAATTCACTCCAGGCTTTGTTTTCTCTTCTTGCCCCATCCTCTGTCCTTGCCTCCATCTCTTGCCAGGCACCATGCCACAGGGGTACAATTAACAGTGGGAGGACAGTTACAGAACATGACAGGTCCTCAGAGAATCCAAGGGCAGTGGCAGAGCAAGACGTGCACTTTTAATCAGCTGCAATCTCTGCCCGCTACCCGTTTATTCCTCTCTCTCCCTCCCCGCTTTCCTCTGTACCTGTATGTTGGCATTAAAGGACACAGCCTGTACTTGTTGCTTATTCTTATGTTAGTCTTCTAGTCTTCCACTTAGTCTTCTAAGTCTTCTGATGTCTTTTTTTCTGATTACAAAAGTGAAACCTGTTCATCGTTACATAAAAGTCAAATATTACAGAAATGCATGTCCTTTGGAAACATATCACTCCACCCCTGAAAACTGCACAGACTTTCCATTTAACCTAGAGTAAAAGGCAAAACTTCTAAACGGTCCACTGATTTGCATGCCTTCCCTCTCTGATCTTGTGTCCTCCAATTCTGCCCCTATTTCCTGTGTTCCAGCATCAACACTCCAGAGGACCTGCACGTCAGGGACTTTGCACCAGCTGTTCCTTCTGTAGCCGTGCTCTCCCCCAGATAGCTGCATGGCTTCTATCTTAGCTCAGACTGCCATAACAAAATACCACAGACTAGGTCGCTTTAAACAACAGGCATTTATTTTCTCACGGTTCTGGAAGATAGATGTGCACATCAAGGTTCTAGCCAATTCGGTTTCTGGTGAGAAATCTCTTCCTGGCTTGCAGACAACCATCTTCTTGCTATGTCCTCACATGGCCTTCCCTCAGTGCAACCTCACGACCTCATTTAACCTCAGTTACTTCCTTAGAGGCCCCATCTTCTAATACAGCCACATGGGGGCTAGGGCTTCAACGTATGAATTTGGGGAGGACACAAACATTCAGGTCCTAACAGCTTCTTCCTTCTTCTCTTCTTATTTACATATCACCTTCTCAGAGAGGTGTTCTCTGGCCTCCTCTTAAAAACACTGATTTATTATTTCTCTCGATTCTGTGGGCCAGCTGCGTTCACTAGGGTCATCCTGAGCTGCAGTCATCTGGCAGCTCGACTGGGACCAGAGCATGTACATTGCCTCACCCCCACGGCCGGGCCTCCGTGCTGCTGAGGCAGGGTTTCTCTCTTCGTGGTGTATCTTAGTCGTTTACAGTCTAGTCCAGGCTTCCTCACACAATAGCATGAACGTTTCAAAAAGCCAAGAGTGGGGCTTCCCTGGTGGCGCAGTGATTGAGAGTCCGCCTGCCGATGCAGGGGACACGGGTTCGTGCCCCGGTCCGGGAAGATCCCACATGCCATGGAGTGGCTAGGCCCGTGAGCCATGGCCGCTGAGCCTGCGTGTCCAGAGCCTGTGCTCCGCAACGGGAGAGGCCACAACAGTGAGAGGCCCACGTACCACAAAAAAAAAAAAAGCCAAGAGTGGAAGCTTCAAGGCTCCTCAGGACTTGGGGTCCCTATGAGAAAGTCGGGAACAGCAGAGTCCATTGCAAGGGGATGTGGACCCGGGACAGCATCATTTGTCAGGGGTCATAATTGTAAGAATCTGCCACATGATCCTATTTAAAATTGCAACTTGGATAGTTATTATCCTGGGATAAAACACTACAAATTCTACACGGAAAGTGTTTGTTCACTGATGTACCTCCATCACCTAGAATGGAACCCAGAATGGTGGGTGCTTAATAAGTATTTGTTAAGTAACCGAAAACATTAATTTGAAGCTGTTTTCTGGAACCCTTCACCTTTAATACTTTTATAACTCTGGTCATGTTTTTACTGTTAAGAAGCCTTTTCCTATAAAATCATCCCATGTTACTGTTCACAACAACCTCATGAAGCAGGCAGTATAAGTGTCATTTCTCCCACTTTAAAGATGAGGGAACTGAGACCTAGACCAGAGGAGAGCCTTGCTCAGGGTCACACAGTTAAAAGAAGAGAGCTTCTGACATCATGTCCCAGGGCTCTCCACCAGCCATCACGGCACCTTCCATGTGAAATGTACCTTCCGCCTCTTGTATTTCCCTCCCCAGGGCTTCATGCTTGGAGAGCTCCGTAGAGTAGATAATTTTGGCTACTCAACTGGCTACAGGCCATGGGGCCAAGAGGAGCTGCACCATCTCTCTGAAACTTCTCCCACAGAAACCAAAACTTAAAGGTCTCGATGATCCCAAGCCATCAAGACACTAAAAGGGAAGGGTGTCAGAACCTATCTTTATGGACCTTGCCCTGGACTGCGTGCACTGTTTGTGTGAAGTTAAACTTTAAAGCCGCATGTCCAACCCGTGGTTGCCAGGCTGCTCTGGTCTGGATAAGCCTTGGCTTGAGCCTGTAGGGAGCAGAACACAATCTCCTCTCAAGCACTGAGTGGCTATTCCACTCAGAGAAGGTTTGGTTAATAAGCAAATGTTAACATCACAGGGAAATGATACCAGATGGAGCAAGTACACAGCCCTGTACATTCAAAAATGTGTTGTGATGCTTCTGGGGGTGGTAAGGAAGACTTGTCCCCTTTCAGAAAAGCCCCTGGAGAGGCCTCTTGCTGACTGCAGCTAGAAGCAAGTTAGAGGTGAAAGAAGTCATTTTTAAAATAGGAAGGTTTATGCTTTCTGCCTCATTCTTTCTTTCAGCTTGTCGTGGTGTTTTTAATTCGCTATTTAGTATCATCGTAAGTGAAGAAAAATGAAAGTTTTAGATTATTAGTATAAATTTTGCCACTCATCTTTATATTGTTCAATGTCCATTTTAGATGCAAAATGAAAGCTTTAAATGTGTGCGGAGAACAGTGAAATTATACAATTCGTATTTCATAGCTCAAACATGTATACAGATTTTGTTCTTACTAAAACAGTGGAAACGCTGGACAAAACTAACTCAACTGTTTTTACTTCATGTGTTGATACACACACATTCTCCCAACACTCCACCTTTGGTTTATTGATGAGTAAGCAAACACGTGAAAGGAAAAGAAACTGTGGGTCGCCATCTTGCCTTTTCCTTCTGTGTCATCATTTTCAGTGTTAGTGGTTGGCTAATTCAGGGAAGTAACATGAATAAGAAAGGATCTATTAGGGTTCTTCAGTCAGTGTTTAAATAACATTTACATTTAGAGAAGTAGTCCCCAGCCTTTTTGGCACCAGGGACTGGTTTCATGGAAGACCATTTTTCCATGGACCAGGGGTGGGGGGAAGGGAGGGTGGATGGTTTCAGGATGATTCAAGCGCATTACATTTATTGTGCATTTTATTTCTATTATTATTACATTGTAATATATCATGAAATAATTATACAACTCACCATAATGCTGACAGGAGGCGGAGCTCAGGCGGTAATGCGAGCGATGGGGAGCGGCTGTAAATACAGATGAAGCTTTGCTCGCCCACTGCTCACCTCCTGCTGTGCGGCCCGGTTCCTAACAGGCCACAGACCAGTTCACGGACCAGGGGTTGGGGGCCCCTGATTTAGAACACCCTTACTTTCTTTCTGCATTCAAATCAAGTTCTGGTTCACAAAGCAGGGCCTCTCAAGGCTGTGAGTGCCCTGCCCCTCCCTCCCCTCCAGTAGATAGAACTCCCTTACCTTGTTCTTGCCTTGAGTCTTGCTGAGCTCCCAGGCATCACAGAATCTCTGGGACTTCTGTGCTCATGGGGCATCCAGAATATTATATGCAAATGGAACAGCAAGAGAGAGTGTAGACACTTATATTATACCTATCTCCTCTGCTCACACACGTTCCCTTGTCCCATCAGTGTGACTTGTAAAATCCAAGTTCAAAGAGAAAATGATGAAAAATTTCAGAATGGCAACAGCAAAGCATTAAATCAAGTGTGGTGTGACCATACAAGTCTCGTGATAAAGCAGGCCTTGCTCCTTGCTCCATACCCCAGGGGAAGGAGAGTTTGCTTCAAGAGCTGTAATACACATCCTTCCAACTGGGCTCTCCATTGTTCTATCTTAGGCAGGAGAGTGTTAATGTTTGTTTATGGAGTTACCTATCCCAAAAGAGAGCAGGACAGGGAACCATTCTTCTCTTAATTCATTCAATGCACAGGTATCAATTGCCTACTGTGTACAACGCACAAATTCCTGATGTTTATTTGTTCAGTTTGACTCTCAGTGAAAATCAAATAGAATTAGGTGTTAAGGTTCAGGCCTTATAAAATTAGAGGCAACCTATCCGTAGTATGGTTATTGAAAGTTCAGATATCCTTGCAAATACTTGTCCTTTGCATATGTCTTGTCTCTAAGGTATGCCAGGTAGCACTTGACCTAAGCATAATTAAGAAATTTCAATGAACATTTTTGTCCTTAACATTTGTCGTATATCAGCAATATGTTTCTTTCTGGTTAACTGCCTTTGTATATTAATTTGTTTTGTGTGTGCTTGTTTGTTAACTTTTTGTTATGAAAAACTTTAAGGATATGCCGAAGTAGAAAGAATACTATAATAAACCCTAAAAGCACCTCATCCAACTTAACTAAACCAACTAATGACCAGTGTTTTTTCATCTATGATACACCTCTACATATTTTCCCTGCTTATATTTTAATTTTTCCCCAACATTTTATTTGGAAAAATTTCATATCTGTAGAAAAGTTGCAAGAATACTATAAGAATACCCATGTGTTCTTCATCTAGGCTGCACAGTTTTTAACGTTTGCCTCATTTGCTTCCTCCCTCTCTTTGTCTCTATCTCTGTATATATGCATAAATATATGTGTATATATATATGTGTAGCTGTGTAAATATGTGTGTGTGTATATATATACACATACGCACAGTAATGTGCTGATAAAAGTTTAACAACTGGCTCTTGGGCAATGTGGGGAGGAGGAGTCCTAGATTGTAGTATTTGCTATGTTCTGTGGTGTGTAAATGCTCCCACTGTGGCTGATTTCTAGCTACCAACAGTTTAATAATATATAATAATAATAATAATATATGTGTGTTAACAATATAAAAAATATATATGGTGTTTTAAGTTGTTTTTGTTTGTGATTATTTTTGCTCAACCATCTGAGAGTGAATCGCTGACACTTCACCCTAAATACCTTAGCACATTTCTCTTAAGAACAAGGACATTACAGGGATCACATTCAGGAAATTTAAATTCATATAAATTAATAAAATCTGTACCAGCCAGCCTCCAAGACGGCACCCAATCTTCACCTCATAAAGGTATAAACACCTTTATGCAGTTCCCTCCCACTTCGAATCAGGGCTGGTTCTTGTAACAAACCGAGTACAACAGGATGGAGGTGACGGTTTGTGATTTCTAAGCCTAGGGGCATTACAATTTCCACCTTGGTCTCTTGGATTACTTACTCTGGGGGAAGTCAGCTGCCATGTAGTGGGGATACCCAAGCAGCCACATGAAGAGGAGCCAATTTGCCAGCACTAACGTAACAGCCATTTGAGTGAATCACCTTGCAAGTGAATCGTGAAGCCCAAGTTAAACCCTCAGATGGCTGCAATCCCAGCCAACCTCTCAGTACGACCTCATAATAGACCCTGAGCCAGATCTGCCCAACCTAGCCACTCCCAAATTCCTAAGCAAAGAAACTGTGGGAAACTAAATGATTATTGTTCTTTTAAGCCACCACATTTCGGAATGATTTGTTAAACAGCAATAATGAATATACAATTTGTAATCAAACTTTCCCCAAATGTCCCCAAAATGTTCTTTATTCTCTTGACCCAGGATCCAATCCAGAATCAGGCATTGCATTAAGTTGCCATGTGATTATTTTTCTTCATTGGATGTTGTGAGATGATAGAAAAGATATATATTTGTCTCTGCCTCTGGTCCCTGGCTCAGGTCTCCTAAATCTCTTGTCAATTCTTAAGTGATAAGAGCACTAGGAGCATCTGTTTTTTTTTATTTTTTTGTTTTTTTTTTGCAGTATGCAGGCCTCTCACTGTTGTGGCCTCTCCCGTTGTGGAGTACAGGCTCCGGACGCGCAGACTCAGCGGTCATGGCTCACGGGCCCAGCCGCTCCGAGGCATGTGGGATCCTCCCGGACCGGGGCATGAACCCGCGTCCCCTTCATCAGCAGGTGGACTCTCAACCACTGCGCCACCAGGGAAGCCCCTAGGAGCATCTTTTGATCTAATGACTCTGGGTGGGCTCCTGGATGCGGGCTGATCACCAAAAAGACCAAGCCATGGTTAGAAGTTTGGAATTTTCAGCCCCACCCCCTATTCTCCAGCGAACAGACACGGGGTGGAAATGGACTTGTTAATTGATCATGTCTACTTCAGGAAGCCTCCATAAAATCCCAATAGCATGGGGTTTGGGGAGCTTCCAGGTTGATTAACACATCCACCTACAGGGAGCCACCTACAGGGAGGGTAATGCCTCAGGACCCTCCCAGACCACATCCTATGTATCTCTTCATCTGGCTGTTCATCTGTGTCCTTCATCATATCTTTTAATAAACTGGTAAACATACTAAGTATTTCCCTGAGTTCTGTGGGCTATTCTAGCAAATAATTGAATCCAAAGGGGAGGAAGTCATGGGAACCTCCAACTTGTAGCCAAGTCAGAGAGAAGTTGTGGGTAACCTGGGAACCTACAACTTGCAGTTGGTATTTGAAGTAGGGTCTCATGGGACTGAGCCCTTAACCTGTGGAATCTGATACGATCTCTAGGTGATAGTGTCAGAATTGAGTTAAAGTGTAGGATACCCAGCTGGTGTCACAGAATTTTTGGTATGGGAAAAGCCAACAAACAAACCTCACACGTCTGGTATCAGAAGTGTTGTGAGTATGGCAGTAGTGTGGAGTATAGGAGAAACCAGGACTGAGGTTTTTCAATACACAGATATTGTTAAAATACTTTTCGTTTCTTAATGGCTACTAATTGGTAACGTATTCTAGGCAGAACGGTAAGAAATATAGAGCTTCACAATATTCTGTAATAACCTAAATGGGAAAAGATTTGAAAAAGAATAGATACTTATATATGTATAACTGAATCACTTTGCTATAACATGAAACTAACATAACATTGTAAATCAACTATACTCCAATATAAAATAAAAATTTAGGCTTTCCTGGTGGTGCAGTGGTTGAGAGTCCGCCTGCCGGTGCAGGGGACACGGGTTCGTGCCCCGGACCGGGAAGATCCCACATGCCGTGGAGCGGCTGGGCCCGTGAGCCATGGCTGCTGAGCCTGTGCGTCCGGAACCTGTGCTCCACAACGGGAGAGGCCACAACAGTGAGAGGCCCGCGTACTGCAAAAAAAATTTTTTTAAAGTATTCAAAAAAGAAATAAAGAAATATAGAGCTTCAATCTTCAGACTTTTACAAGCTCTGGAAAGTGAGAAACTAGCATAATCTATACCATGTTGGGGAGCCAGTTGTGATCTTCTTTCCCTTACCTCTGCAAGCCTATCCTATGTGTTCCTTTGTAATGCCATTTCATTCATTACCATGTCATCTTTCAAGGCCAGCCTTCTCTCTTTTTTTCCTTCTTTCCTTCCTTAAATTCAATTAGAGTATCGCAAGTAATTTATGCCAAAACAGCTGATTTGACTCATAATTTTTCTGGCTGGTAGTTAGGTCGGAAAAAGCCAGATAAACAGAAATCCAAACCTTGTTCTATTCCACCATCTCTTTGATCACTAAGGTTAAATATGTATTTTAATATTCATTCATCTATCAAATACCTATTTGAAATAAGCTAGGTGGTAAAACAGAAGTGAACAATATAAACATGGTCCTGATATGGAACCAAATTTGGGTCCATTCACCTGTGTGCAGTAAAGCCAATCTACTGACACTGGGTTGTGGTAAAGGAAAGTGCAGCACGGTTTCACTCCCCACCTTCATAGAGCTTACACTCTAGTGGGGAAAAAAACAATAAAGAAATTAGTTAAGAAATAAGGTATTTTCATCTAAAGTTAATTGCCACGAGAAAAATCAAATACATGGTGTAATACAGAGTGATTTGGGGAGCTCATTTAGACTGAGGGTCATCTAAGCCTTTCTAAGGAGGTGGCAATTGAATTGAGATCTAAGCTAGACCTTCTCAAACTATAACTTGCATATGAATTACCTGGGGATCTTGTTTAAATTCAGATTATGATTTTGTCAGTGAGGTATTGCACCTGAAATTCTGCATTTTTTTTTTTTTCTTAGCGGTCCGCGGGCCTCTCACTGTTGTGGCCTCTCCCGTTACGGAGCACAGGCTCCGGACGCGCAGGCTCAGCGGCCATGGCTCACGGGCCCAGCCGCTCCGCGGCATGTGGGATCTTCCCGGCCCAGGGCACGAACCCGTGTCCCCTGCATCGGCAGGCAGACTCTCAACCACTGCGCCACCAGGGAAGCCCAATTCTGCATTTTTTATAAGGTCTCAAGTGATACTTATGTTGCTCGTCCATGGAGCACGTGTTGGATAGAAAGAATAATGAAAAGAATCTAGAGAAGAGAGTTCCAGGAAAACAGGTTACATAGGTGCTGAGGTGAGAAAAAAATTGACATTTGGGTTAGACACACCATTTTATAGAGGCTTGGAGTAGTGAGCAAGGGATGAGGGTTTACGATAAGAGCAAGGAAGCAGGTCAAATCATGTGGGGCACTTATTTCAGTGCGATGGAAGATATTGGAAGATTTCAGGAGGACAAGGAGTAACGTGATCAAATTTAAGATCTTGAAGGTCAAACTGACAACTATGAGAACATGTTAGAGGAACAAGAGTGGAAGGAGAAGAGGTTTTAGGAGACCAGAGTCTTACTCTTTGTGCAAGACATCAGTGGCTTGGACCAATGGAGACAGAGAGAAGAAGACTTTGATTATAATTTAATGGCAGAGCCAACGGGACAAATGGATGGATTGGATATAGCAGAGATGGGAAAGAGAAATCAAGGATGTCAACTAGATTTATGTTTTGATCAACAAGTAGCAGGTGACGCCATTTCCTGAGATATAAAACCAAAACGACAACAACAACAACAAAACAAAAACAACCCCCCCCCCACCAAACTTGTATTTTTGGTAAATGGAAAAGAGAAAATTATCAAGAATGACTCTTACTTCTAAAGCATCTGTGTGTATGTGTGCTGATGCAATTTCATTTAGAAGGTGACATTAGAATGAAGGTAGAAGGGCAAACGCATCTGAGAATTTAGAATCATTTGGAAATTATCATTAAAAAAAAAGAAGAAGCTACCCTGATAAGTGTGGTAAGTGATGGAAGTTCTCTGGCAAACAGTGTAACAGTGTTTTGCATTATGATGCAAGTTAAATAGACTCTTTTGCCCAAGCCTGGAATTTTCCAATGGAAGGAGATGATTTCTTAGAACAGGAATGGATGGAAATTTAGGGTATTTCTGAAGACCCACTAGTAAAATAGTAGTGTTTCACCCTCAAGATTGCTCCCTTTTGGATTTCCACGAATGATTTCTGTCATTTGAAAGAGTTTAAGAAAAAGTTACATTTTTTTCCAGTTGAGCCTCTAACACATTTTTCTGGTACCACTAATATGTTCATATTTCCAGTTGAAAGGATGGTTAGGATTGAATTATTGTTCAAATCCTTTTTTTCCTTTCAAAATTGTCTTTCCTTGTATTAGTTTCTTTGTCACTGTCAAGGTTAAGTGAAGTCAGTATGAAGAAAAGAACAGAAGGAATTTGGAATTCTTTTCCATAAACTCTGAACCCCAATGACCTAGCCTATGAGAATTCCCAGTAGGGCTCAGGGTTTTTAAGATAAATCATTTTGGGGAAATGTTTTCTTCCTTTGCCGTTGGGTTGACATTGCAAAAGAAATAATACTCTTTGTGTCAACCTTTGTTCTAGCATGATTTCTCAAAGCAAGGTTTTAGAAACCATGGGAATTTCTCCCTGGATGATACAAAATTGCATCTTCACCACCAAGTACTGCACAGAGCAGATGCAGATGCAGACATTCAGTAGATGTTAACTGAATTACATTCAGATTTCCAAGACTCTTCTAGAAATCTTAGATCGGTTTCTTTCATCTCGCAGATAGTGAGCTGGAAGTGGAGGGGGTGGAGTTAAGAGTCTAGTTCCTAGGCAAAAAGACACATGTTGGTTAAGAACCTCACTATTTCCTGTGAAATTGAAGCCTTCAGTTTCTCAAGGACACTTTATAGAGCAAGGCCCTGAATCCATAAACATTCCGTTTGCAATTATCTTGTTGATCCTACACGTGAACTTCTAAGTTTCCATTTACTGCTGTGGCAGGATAAGCAGAGATCCTTCCCACCCCCACTGCAACTGGGGAGAGCTTTGGGGATCAACAAATTCTATCCTAGGAAGCAAACAAACATTCTCCACTAAGGAAGGACCTTTCTAATGAAATAGATTCAGGAAGGAAACAAAAACTACTTTATCAATGGTTCTGAAGAACCTAGGGGCAGGACAGGAATAAAGACATAGACTAGAGAATGGACTTGAGGATTCGGGGAGGGGGAAGGGTAAGCTGGGACGAAGTGAGAGAGTGACGTGGACTTATATATACACTACCAGATGTAAAATAGATAGCTAGTGGGAAGCCGCTGCATAGCACAGGGAGGTCAGCTCAGTGCTTTGTGACCACCTAGAAGGGTGGGATAGGGAGGGTGGGAGGGAGACGCAAGAGGGAGGGGATATGGGGATATATGTATACATATAGCTCTTTCACTTTGTTATACAGCAGAAACTAACACAACGTTGTAAAGCAATTATACTCCAATAAAGATGTTAAAAAAAAACTACTTTATCACACCAATGCCAGAATTTTAGTAATACGATCAGGCGAAAAACATGTTAATACACTGAAAAATAATTTGCTCCTCTGTTACTGACCTGCATTGTCTTTGGAAGAAGAGTAATTCTGACCATGGGGAGACACTTGTCTTTAGATAATTTAGGAAGAAACTTGTCCCGCCTGGCAGCCTTCACTGCCTGAGAGTGAAATGCCCTTAAGGTACACTGTGTGTTCCGCTACAAAACCAGCCCACGTTCCTCCCACTTCAGAGCGAGCTGCAGGCTGGGCACAGGAATCTTCCATTAGCATCCAGCTGAAGCCCAAGGCAATCATTTTTGCACTTAACAAGAGAAGGCAGCAACTTGGGACCACTTCCTCTTGTGGAGAATAGGGCAGAAAACGGCCCCATTCTGTGGCAAAAGGATGGGGCTGTTACCTAGGAAACCTAGCGGGAGAATATAAGAGGAGGACGGCAGAGACCCGAGGAGAGGAAATCAGAAAGCAAGGTACCAGCCGTTTGGGATAGCTCCTCAAGGCCTAAATCGTGAGTCCTTGTCCTGTTTGCTCGTCTCCACCTTTCCCCAGATGCTAGTAAAGAGCAGCTTGCTCAGGTAGGGTTATAACTACTAGTCCTCCTACTAGGAATGACTTTGCAATACTTACCTAACTTTTTTGGTTATGTTTCTGACCTGGGTTCTTGGCCTCCTTAATCAATAGAAATTGATGAGGCCAGACAAGAAATTCAGGCAAGGCTTTATTAGGGCTCCCGCTATAGCAGGAGGGAGCGAAAACAAGTAACAAGTTCCCTTGCTGCTCCACAAGGTGGGGGCAGCTGGTTCCTTCTATGGGGTGAGGGTAGGGGTGTGTCCAGGGGTCGGGCCAGAAGCGTGGCTTAGGGGGTTTGCCCCACCCCTTTGGTGATGCCGTGTGCAGGGGGCATGCACAGTACCCTGCTTTTGCTCCCGACACCCTGTTTTTGCTCCCGGCTCCTCAGAAGTGGCAGTTGGGATTTTGGTCTTTTTGTATCTTGATCATAATTTGCTCCAACTGGCATGCATGCAGTTATTTTTAGTCCCTTGTAGTTTCTTTGTATTTTGTTGCTCAGAGAGACGTTTGTCCCGGTGCAGTCACTGCAGCAAAGGGTCCCAGGTCCCAGGTTCCACCCTGTCTCAATTACTCCTTCATCAGTGTTCAGGGGGACTCAGGGAAACAGGTGTGGGTGGGTTTGAGAAAGACAGCAACTTCCTGATCACTTGGTGGGCCCTGGTGGAGACAGGTCTAAGAGGGACATAGGCCAGACTCTCTCTCATGATTAAGATAAAGAGATGTTTACAGGCCAGCAGGTGACTGCCTAAAATGAGAGACAACATGCCTACTTTGCCTTGATCACCCCTCAAGTGCTAGCAATGTTCATGCACATAGCAGGACAGGAAGGGTTCCTGGAATATCTGGGTCACGTAACACTTAATCCTTATTATTACAAAGGCTCTTTTTTCCCCCGAAAGGATTTGTAGATGCTGGGCATAGTACGGCACTGAGTATTCCTTCCACAAATGCTAATTTAATCCCTTTAGATGGCAGACTCTAATCTAGGTTCTGGGCAAATCAATTCTTTTTGGTCTCTGACTTTAGTGATCTCATAATCTACTGGGAAGACAACCCTGAAGAAATAATTCATTTCAGTTCAATTAGGTTGAAGAAAACACTGTGAAGAGAGTTCAGTTAGTTCACCTAAGAGTTGATAAGGATCTAAACAGAAGCAATGGCAAAAAGGATGAAATAGGAGAGGGAAGCAGAGTCTGAGAGATGTTTCTGAAGTTTCAGGTAGATTTGATAGGCAATTGGAGACAGTGGGAAAGGGGGCTGTCAAACCCTAGAATATCAAAACCAAAGAGAAGACTCTGCATAGTTAGGGTGCGATAGGGGTCAGGGAGCCACTGAAGTCGTGGCATCAGGGCCTTAAGTATTCTGTGTCATGAACGAGGGTGTTGTTTTGCCTTTTTGGATGACTATTTGTGTGTGTTGGAGAGTTTGCAGATTCTGGAAGTCCTAGAAAGGGTGGTGCTGGGAACTCACCTCTGGGAAGGGAGAGGAATAAAGAACAGGGGCTGAGTTACTTGTCCAACACCAACAGCAGATACATCACTTTTCCCTTGGAAAAATGAAACAAATATTAAGGTGAGGAAGATACGTTCGGTAGGACAGTGAAGTGGTTGAGAGTTATGGACTCCCCAGTCAGATTGGCTGGGTTGATCTCTATTAGCCCTGAGGCCCTGGGCTGGTTACCCAAGCTGTCTGAGCTCTTAGTAAAAGACTGGCACATAGTAAGTGCTTAGCAAATATTAGCTTCTGCTATTCCAAGTAATTCGGGGCAGAAAAGGGAAATCAGACGTATTTTTCTAAACATGAACAGGAAGCTAGGAAAAAATAGCTTTCAAAACTGCACTAGAATGTAACTCCGGAAGCACAAGCAGCAAAAGAAAAAAATAGGTAAATGGGAAATAATCAAAATTTAAAACTTTGTGCTTTAAAAGACATGATCAAGAAATGGAAAAGACAACCCACAGAGTGGGAGAGGAATTTTGCAAACCATATATATCTAATAAGAGACTTACCTCTAAACGATAGAAAGAATTTTTATAAGTCAATAATAAAATGACATATAACCTAATTTTTTAAATGGCCAAAGGACTTGAATGGACATTTTGCCAAAGAGGATATACCAATGACAAATAAACACATGAAAGATACTCAACATCTTTAGCAATCAGGGAAATGCAACTCAAAATTACAATGAGATACCACTTCACACACACTAGGGTGGCTATAATGAAAATGACAAATAACAAGTGTTGGTGAAGGTGTGTAGAAATTGAAACACATACTGCTTATAGAAATACTGGTGCAGCCACTTTGGAAAACAGTCTGGCAGTTCCTGAAAAGTTTAGAGTTACCATATGACCCAGCAATTATACTTCTTTGTATATAACCAAGAGAAATGAAAATATATGTCCACAAAAAAAAAAAAAAAACTGTGCATGGATGTTCATAGCTGCGTTATACAAAAAGTCCCAAACATTCCAAATGTCCATCAACTGATGAGTGGATAAAGAGAACGTGGTCTATCCACACAGTGAAATACCATTTGGCAATAAAAAGAAATGAAGCACTGATATATGCTCAACGTGGATGAGTCTTGAAAATATTATACTTGGTGAAAGAAGCAAAACATTAAAAAATCTTATATAATTCTATTTATATGAAATACCCAGAATAGCCAAATCCAAAGAGACAGAGCATAGATTAGTGATTTCCAGGAGATGGAGATGTTTGAGGGGGTGTGAAGAGTGAATGATAATGAATATGGAGTTTCCTTTGGGGTGATGGAAATGTTCTAAAGTCGATTGTTGTGATGGTTGCATAATGCTGTGAATATGTCAAAATCCATTGATTTATACACTGTAGATGGGTGGATTGTATGATGTGTGAATTGTATCTCTATCAAACTTAAGAAAAAACAGTATGTTAAGCATTTTCCTGGTTAAGATACATCATATGGACTGCCTGTTTCAGACTAACAGATCGATATCAAATGAGAAATTTCTAGTGGCTGTGCAAAATGGAAATTCATGGTCCTTGGATGGTCTACTTTTCTTGGATGACCCAGAAAAAGACCACTTGTGCTGGATATCTTGCACTTGTTTCTCCAGATTCACTCTCCACCCTCCACCCTGCTCTTGGTAGAGGCTGATTTGTGTGAACTCTGCCAGTGGACTCCTGTGACTTATGGTTGGTTCTGGCCATGGGGAGCTGCAGCAGGAGACCAAGGGGAAGGAGGAGTGAGGAGTTTGGGGAATCTAACTGAAATACCACCAATGCATAAGCAACATAATGCAGGATGTAACCAGACCTGGGCTGAGGTGGAATGATTCTAACAAGTGGATGTTTAATATAAAGTCCAGGTGAAGATGTGGTTACTACAACACAATGTGAAGTTGGGATTATTGCCAACTCACTGTGAATCAGGAGTTGACATAATGCACCCCCCATAATAAAATTCTAACTTTATAGTGCCCCAAATAAAGGAATGTTTACATTCACGTCCTTTGTGATTAGACTACTCTTGGAGTCCTGTGTTCAGTTCTAGGTGCCACGTGAGAAAAGTCCCTGTGTCAAGCTGCTGCAGATTTTAATGCATTCATTTTATTTCGAGCTCCATCTCTTGGGTACTCGGACATGAGCAAACAGGAACTGGGAAATCAAATAATTTGATAGGTAGATGTGAGGCTGTTTTTAAATTGCCTTTCCCTTCCAATTCTTAAGACATTGTTTTTGAACCAAACTCTCACTTCCACTAGAGTAAATTCTTTCCCAGGTGGCTTCTGAAATCTTTATACAAATATACTTAACTCATCCTACAGACCTTAAACCAACCCAGACCTATGTACACATTTTAGCCTCCAACCTGGTGCATATAGAAGAACTATCTAATCAATAAATTTGATCGGAAATAGCTTCTTAAAGGCCTAGTTTTAAGTTTATGGTGAAAGTCACGTTGAGGTCAAATAGTGTCAGAATGTTCATGCTAGAAGTGCCTTTGATATCATTTAGTCCAAACCTCTGCTCTTATAAGTAGGGAGGTTGAGGCCCAGAGACGTGGAATGATTTGCCCAAGTTCACCAAGCTAATTAGTGGCAGAACCTAGACAACATCTGAGCTCTCCTGATTTTGACCCAGAGTCTATTCACTGGGCTACATTGCTTCTCTGATGAAATCATGGTTCTAAAAGCTGATGCGTTTGAGTCCGCTTGGAGTAGACTTGATAGGTCTTCTTTTCTCAGTGTTTGGTATCGACACTGTGATAAGGCACTGTAGGTCACATATGCAAGGCATTTGTCTGCTTTACTTGAAACTGAAAAAATATAGTGCTTGTAGTGTTTTACCGAGACATTTTTAAAAAAGACGTTTTCCTGACTTTTTATTATCTGTTCATTACACAAACATTTATTGAGAAAATATTGTGTTAGGTAATATCCAAAGGAGTAAGCACAACAAACAGAAAAAAAAAAAAATCCTTACCTTCGTAGCATTTATCTTGTAATTTTATTTTTATATTTGGGGTGGACTTCAAGTGAATTGAGAGAATGCTTGCCTTACTTCCTGTGGTAGCCAGCCTCCAAGACAGCCTCCAGCGATCCTAGCCTCCTGGTATGCACAACAGTGTATTAACATCCTCTCTGCTGTCCTGTATGCACAACAGAATACTGTGGAAGCGGTAGTGTGTGACTTTGATTTTCAGTCACAAAAAACATTGCAGCCTCTGTCTTCACCTCCCTTGGATCACTTACTCAGAGGAGCCTTGTGGAGAGACCATATGTAGGGAGGAATTGAGGCCTCCTATTAACAGCCAGCACCAACTTTCCAGCCATATGAGAGAGTCGTGGAAGTAACTTGGAAGTGAGTCTTTGGTGCTGTCTTGGAAGCAGACCTGCCAACCTCTGTCAAGTCTTCAGATGACTGCAGCCTCATGAAAGACTTAGAGCCCAAACTGCCAACTAAGCTGCTCCAGAATTTCGGACTCAAGAAATTGCAAAAATATGAATGTGATTGTTCTCTTACGTCACTAAGTGTTGGGGTAATTTGTTATGCAGCAGTAGATAACTGATACACTCCCTGAGTTTTAGGAAGGCTCCCTACAGAAGAAAGATCTGAGAAACACCTGCATATTAAAAATTGGAAAGGAAGCAATGTTTTCCTGCACTTCTGGGTCACAAGAAAAGAGAACGAACTCTTAGCAGGAAAGGCACCTACAAACATTGGCCGTTTCAAACCCACGGTTTCTGATACAGTGTTCCATGTTTTTGGTGCCATCAGAAATTTGGGTTTCAAAACACGATTAAGAAGAATATAAAGTAGGTAAACATTTATTACATGGGAGAGGAGAGAGATGCATGGGTGAAGAAAAGGCAATCTTCTTGACTACAATAAAGAAGACTACAGCTATTAACTTAGGGTGGTTAAATTCAGCATTGGGCATAGCAACAGAAAATTTTGTAAAAAGTGCAACAGCTGGGCGAGACTATTTGCTAGTAATTTATTTTCATCAAGAAAAGAAAACCGTATCTTTGGTAACGTACCAATTTTCAACAAGCTAATTCGTGGCAAGTCTTTCTTCGGGAAAAGAAATAATTAAATCTTTCTGAAGTTTTTGCTCTCTAACTATGGTAGTCATTAGGGCTGTTCACAAATATTCTTCTTCTCTTTCCTGCCTGACAAATGGTGGGTTGTACTTTTCCACCCACTTGAAGGTATCACCATGTGACTTGCTTTGGGCAATGATGCGAGTGGAAGCTTTGAAATACAGGATGCTTTGCCATCTTATCTTTTCTCCTGTCATGGCAACCAGCGATGTTCCTGCTGGTGGCTGCTTTGTTGGCCTGGGGCCTGGAATGAAGATGACAGTGGTATGGAATAGAGCTTCTGGCCTACTATGATAGAGCGTAGGGTGAATAAGAAATAAGTCTTCAAATTTAAGTCACTGAAATTATAGAGTTATTTGTAACACAGAGTAATCTAACCTATGCTGACTGAAATGCTAAGTAACTGAAGTTCGTGTCCATCAGTCCTGCTTGTCAGATGCTGGCTCAGCTTCTCTCAACTGGTTGAGAAGATCTACTATGTATAAGAGTCTCACTGGGACTCTTACATCTTACATGTCAGTACATTTTCACAGTAAATAAGGCAGGTATTATTAACCACATTTTCCCTATAAGAACTGAGAAGGGAGGTGACTTGCCCCACCTCCCCAGCAAGCAGCAAAGCTGAGACAGGAGGCCAGGTTTTCTTAATATAAAACCCAAGCAGAGTCACTAAGCTGTACTGGGGCCTCCTATTACTGATTATGAACCAAGGTAATTTTAGCTTAGTTGATAACTCAACTGTGACCTCTTACTATATTCGTCACTTTTTGCGTCCTCCCCCTTGTCTTTGCTTTTCTGTTTTCTTCAGGAAACTGAGCTGTGGGAAGCTTTCCTTAATCATGTTCCCCCACTTAGAGGTAATTGCCACCCTCCCACTAAATGGTGAGGAAATAAATCCTTGGCATGCAGTCCCTGAAAAGTACGCTAAGCATTTTATATACATTGCAATTTTATGTAGTCCTTATTTGAACCCTCTAGCAGAAGTATTATTAACTCTATGTTAAAAATGGACAAGTGAACACAGGCAGGTTATGGAAATAGTCTAAGGTTTTAGTTAATAATCATTGGTGGATAGATTTCAAATCTGTGCCCCTCTGACTCAGAACTTATTGCTCTTTCCTGTACCTTTTCTCACAATGATATTCCCTACAACTAAATCCTTAAGGGAAAAAAATAAAAACAGAGTTGGAGAGGATTAAGACATCCTGCAGCCTGTTTGGTTGGGCTTTTCTCTACCAGAAGTAGCCTTTTGGTAGGCCAGAGTCTGCAAAGATCCAGAGATCCTATCATCATGAAAAAACAGGCCCCTCCAAACTCCTCAGGGTAAATCCAGGAGTGAGAGCAGCTGGAAATGGTTAATTTCCATTTTTTGATTTGCATATAGAAAGTGCCCAATATGTATTTGTTAATAAATTTCATTTCTCCAGGGGCTTATCAAAGTTAATGGTAGACAAATGAGGCCTGCACAGCTCTGGCTTCAAGGCAGGCTTAGAGATTTGATTGGTCTTCTTGATGGGCATTTCCAGCCTCTGCCTTTTCCTAGCAGCCTCTTAACACTTTTTTTTTGCACTATCATGAACTAGGTACCAACTTCTTAGCCCTGGCTCCAGCTCTACTCCTGTTTCACTTCTCTGTAAATTAATTGCTCAGATCCCTGTAAGGAAAGAAAAGATGTGTTCCTGGGTATTCGAGACTAAATACGTCAGCAGTTGTTTACCATACCTTACGCTCAGCTGCCCAGGGGTTGATTTGAGGTGGTCAGGTCTTAACTTGTCCATGCTATGAAGGGCTCTCCTTCCCTTGCCTTATCTGTTACAAGGGGAGATTCCAGAGGCTAAACCAAAGATCTCACAGGCGGCCTTCTAGTTCTAAGGTCTTTTCAACTAGATCAGTTTCAACCTGTGTTGGTTTATCAATTACACCGGTCACTCCTTCAGTCAGTATTTACTGAGGGCTTTGCTCTGTGCCTGGCCCTCCTCTAGATGTTGGTGGCAGAGCAGTGAGTGAGACAGACAAGGTCCCTGGTCTAACCAAATTTACATTCCAGTGGCAAGAAAGTGACAATAAACAGGTAAACAAGTGAAAGTGGTAATTTCAGATTGTGACCATCCCTGTGAATGAAATAAACAAGGTCATGTGGCAGGGTGCAAGAAGGGACGGGATCTGTTACTGTAGACTGGTGGTGATGAAAGTCTTCTCTGATAAGGGACCTTCTGAGCTAAGACTTGAATGATAAGGAACCAGACTGGGAAAGATCATTCCAGGCAGAGAAGAAAGTCGACAGCTCCCAGAATGGGGTAGGTTTGGAATGTACAAGCACTAGAATAAAGTTGGGATATTACCATTCGTTGATTTGGTTACTATGGGCCTTGTTAGGTATTTCCATATATTATCTCATTTTAATAATTACAATACCCCGCAAGGTAGATATTATCTCCACTGTACATGTAAGTCATCAGTTCTATTAGCACTTGGTGTCCCCTCACCTCTGTAATGGCGCCCTAGAGAAGTGGGTCTCAATTAGGGCTATTTGGAAATCTGTCCCTGTGGGCAGGGACCAGGGAGGAGAGACATGCTTCAATAAGCGAGACGGCTCACACAACAAAGAATTGTCCCTCATCATGGGTGATTCTCAAATATCCCATGTAGGTGAAAAACTGTTTACAACCTCCAAACCTAATACCTAATTCTGTTTACATACACATAGGAAGCTGAGAAATAATAGAAAATATATTGATCTCAGCTCCCAGTTCCTGGGACAGAGCTCCTATAACCCTTGTAATTTCCTAAGTGATAAAAGCACTAGGAGCATCCTTGGTTCTAATATTTGGTCTTTGACCCTGATTCCTGACAGAGAGCTCTCAAATCCCTTGGGATTTCCCAGGTGATAGGAGTGTCTTTTGTTCTAATGAGGTGACTTCTGGTGGGCTTCTGGATTGCTTCAGGATGGCGGCTGGTCACCAGAAAGAAGCCATGATTAGAGGCTTAGAACTTTCACCACATCCCCCATCCTTTGGGAAGGGGAAAGGAGTGGGGATTGAGTTAATGACCGATGAGACACATGTGATGAAACTTCCGTAAAAATCCCCAAAGTACAGGGTTTGGAGAACTTTCAGGTTGGTAAACATGTAGAGGGGCCATGTAGAATGGCATACCCCGAGAGTGCATGGAAACTCCCCACCCCTTCCCACATACCTTGCCCTATGTATCTCTTCATCTGGCTGTTCAACAATATCTTTTATCATATCCTTTATTATAAAGTAAACCAGTAAACGTAAGTAAGTATTTCCCTAAGTTCTGTGAACTGTTCTAGCAGATGATCTAATTCAAAGAGCGGGTCCTTAGAACCTCTGATTTGTAGCCAAGTCACACAGAAGTATGGGTAACCTTGGGACCTACTGCTTTCAACTGGCATCTCAAGTCGTGGGCAGGGCAGTGTTGTGTGGCTGGGCCCTTAACCTGTGGGGTCTGTGCTAACTTCCGTTAGTGTCAGAATTGAACTGAATTGCAGGGTACCCAGGTGGTGTCAGAGAATTGGTTGGTGTGGGAGAAGCAATCAGGAATGCAATCACCAACTAAATGGAGGGAATATCATATTCTGTTTTATTTGGAACTTTATCAAGAAATGTTCGCTGTTTCAGAAAATCACAGTACCTACTGCAGTGCTTGCTGCTCATGGTATTTGAGTCACCGGAATGACACAACTGTATCAGTCTGCCTTTGTAACTGTCATGTGCAAATATATAACAGGAGATTTGACATTGTTTTCAATAGATGTAAGATCCAGCATTTCTAATCCAGCAGAGATATATAAAATGCATTCTCTTGTTTCTTAACTCATTCATTGTAAGTAAAAGCAACTGACTACTTCAATGCATCTTCTAATGTAACATGGTCTAAGCAAAGTCTTCTAATGCATGTTAATTTATTTTCAATTCCTCACCTTTTATTTTTCCTATATATGATAACCAAAGCTTAGTGCTGAAAATCTAGTGTCCCAGAAAACCACAGTCCCAGATAAACCAGGCGCTTGGTCACCCTAGATAGTGTTATTTTTTTTTCCTGAAATTATGTGTAGGTGGGTTTTAGTATGTAAGAATTTAATTGCATGTTCACAAAGGACATGTTACAAAATATTTGTTGTAGAAAAGGAGTATTGGGTCTGATGGGGTGGAGAACCATCGCCCTAGAGAAGGCCTGACTCATGGAGTAGTCTGAGAATAGGATCTGTTTCCACAGGCTGTCTAAAATGGGGAACGCCCAGGGCCGAGTCCAGCCTTTCCTGCATAGATAAGCGTTGCACCTGTGAACCTGGGCTAGTGTGTCAGGTGGGGAGGGAAGTCACAGGGCATTTGAAATCTATATTCCTAGCCTTGGCGGCCTCCAATACAAAGTCCAAATTGATGCACACAATTATAATTTTTATTTCTGGAAAATTGTAGGGCAGGAGAACTTTGTTTTTGCTGTCCTCCCACCACCTCTTCTTGACACTCTTATTCTCATGTTCCCTATGTTCTCATATTGAAAACTGTCCCCAAACAGTCTAAATGTAGAAGTGTTGGTTTTGACCTCAGTCAGACTTTGATTCAGATCCCTGTTCTGACCTAACCATTCTATGTCTAAACTTCCTTCACTGTGAAGTGATGATGATAATAATCTATCTGCTTCATAGAGTTAAGGTCAGGAATAAATAGAAGAAATGGACTAATGTCACTAATTGTTAGCATGACACATGGTAGATGTCTAATAAGTTTTATTTATCACTATTCCTAGGGCTACCCAGCTCTGCCTTTTCCACCCAGGTCTGCCCTTCCCAGTAGAGACTTGTGAGCCAAAATTACTTATTTCTCATTTCTGGCACCTCCTCTATCACCTGTGTCACTGATTTCATATGGTTAGTAGGAAACCATTCCACTTAATGAAGCAATTCATATTAAGGTGTGAATGATCAACAGACCATCCTTTTAGCAGGCTGCCTGCATCTTAAAGCTTATTAACTTCTACCAGAGGATTGTACACAAGGTATTTTTTGAATTGAGAGGAGAGTGGTAGCAGGTTTTCCAATGTCCCCTTTTATGGGCTAATTGTGTCCTCCCAAAATACATGTGTTGAAGCCCAAACCCCCAGTACCTCAGAATGTGAATGTATTTGTAGATAGGGTCTTCAAAGTGGTAATTAGGGTTAAATGAGGTCATTGGGGTGGGCCCTAATCCAATACAATTGGTGTCCTTATAAGAAGAGGAAGTTAGGTCACAGACATGCACAGAGAGAAGACCATGTGAAGACACAGAGAGAAGAGAGCCATCGACAAGCCAAGGAGAGAAGCCTCAGAAGAAACCAATGCTGCTGACACCTTGATCTTGGAATTCTAACCTCTAGAACCGTGAGAAAATTAATTTCTGCCTTTAAGCCATCCAGTCTGTGGTAGGCAGCCCTGGCAAACTAATACACCTCCTTATTTCTGTCACTGACCTTTTGCAGATTAAAGTTCCTGTGTCCAAATCCCAGATAAGTTCCTTGAATTCCCTGTCCTCCTTTTCATCCTTACGGCAAATCCCAGAGATTCAGTCTATGGGTTCAAAATGGGGAGGAAAGGAATGATTACTTTTGAGTTCTACATATGCTAGGCATTTAATCATCGTGGTAATTTATGGGGGTTATCATTACAGATTAGGAAACTGAGGGTCAGAAAGGTTACTTAACTAATCTTAACTAAGGTAATCATTCATTCAACAAGTGTTTACTGAACATCCAAACCCATACCTATGTATCAGGCAGAATAAAAGATGCTGGAGATATGTCAGTGAACCAAACTGACTCACGCCCTGCTCTCATAGGGCTAATAGTTTCGTGGGGAAAACAAATTTTAAACAGATAACCACACAAATAACTATATAAATTATAAATATGATAACTTATGAAGGAGCATAACATATTTATAGGAGAGCCAGATCAGTTTAATTCCATTCACTAAAATTTTACAGAGCACTTGTTATATGCCAGACATTGTGCTAAGTGCTTGGGAAATATCAGTAAATATGACGGATATGGACTTTATCCTCTTAGCACTTCCATCCCATGTCTAGTGGGAAAAGAAGACATCAAAAAAGCCTTAAAAATGAGAGAGAAAGATATTATGAGAGATAACTTCAAGGTTACCTGGGAGCATTTAGCAAAAGCATAAGATTTAATATAAGAAATTAGGGTAAGCCTCTGGAGGAATTGCTATACTTACTGAGGCTTGAAGAATCAGGTAGCAGTCAACTGAGCAGAGGTATGCAAGGCTCTCTTCAGTCAGGCCATCTCCAGTTCAGATAATGCCTTCCTCCCTGTAGATTCTTTCTCTGAAGGCATATTTTCTCTGGTCATAAACAAATTGTTCAGCTAGAACACTGGGCACTAACTGAAGAGCCATTTCCACACTGTCTTGTCTAGAATGGGACATTTACATCTGAGGGGACAAGCCTGGAAGCTTCCCATCTCAGTGGGTGACTTTAGGGCACTTCCTCTCCCCTGCTACTCTGTCTGTGGCAGACACTGGGAGTTGGCTTACCAAAAGCCTTTATCCTTACTGCCCTCTGCTATACAAGCCAGAAAACCATGAAATGTATTTACCCAGACTCCCTTGCAGGAATGGTTTGTTGTGTGGCCCAGTTCTTGCCAATAAGCAGACAATACTGGGTGGGCTTCTGGAAGAACGTTTTTAAAGGGATAGATTATTTTTTCCCCTTTCCCCATGCCTGACCTCTTCCTCCTTCTTGCCTTGAATCCAAACTAATGAACTGTAAGCACAGCAGCAATCTTGTGAGCACGGGGAGGAAAGCCACTTGCTAGGGATGCAGAATTGTAAAGAAAGGGCCTGTTCCTCTCACGGCTCATGTCAAGCTGCCGTGTTGGCCCTGCTTGTGCCCTGACTTAACTGTTCTGAGAGGCTAGGGAATCTCTCACACGAAGGTGTTTTAAGTGTTGCCTCCACCCCGTTATATTTATTTGCTGCTAACCACATGCCTGTGATGTGTTTAAGTTGTGATTCAAGCTGAATCATACTTGTTTAGACTATGGTACTCGGGGTTGCAGAGCCAGCTGCCTTTTTAAGTGCCTTGATTTAAACAGCTGGGGCTCTCGTGTTCTAGTGCTTCAGGTTAAAACAGGTAAAAAGTATTCAGGGAGTGGCTCCACCCCAAAGTCTGAACACAAGTAAGTGATACAGATTAACTTTAAAAAAATTATAGCTGAAGGAAAAACAAAAAACTGAAGAGGAAAAAAAGGCAAGAGTACAAAAATAAGTTTTAGGTAGTGTGTCAGATTATACTCCCTTTTGTAAAATCTTGATGAGTGGGAAACATATCTTCCTGAGGAAAGTCTTTCCTTAAGATAGAAAGTCCCTCCAGATATCTCCCTTTGTCCAAACATTATGTCTTTTAGTTACGGGGAGGTATCTACAAAACAGATTCTCTAAGGTGATCACATTCCTCTGCAGTATAATTTCAAAAGTATTTTCTTACTGAAAAAATCTGCCCTTCTATTTGCCCCCTGGAACACAATCCCAGAGTCTGTGAATCAAAGCTACATATTGACCTTAGCATAGACTACTTTCTCCGATTTAGAAATGTTGATCTTTGCAAAGTTGATCTTCAAAGAACCATACTAGTCTGCATTCAGTGGTGCATGTTGTCTGCTTCACCAGCTGAACTGGAGAGACTGCAATGAACTGAGTTTAGTGGCTTGGCCAGATCCTGGACTTGTGAGCAGAGGGGAAAGGAGATCAGCAGAAAACCCGGAAATAAGAACAGCCATCTTCTATAGTAGGATTTGAGAGACCTGCTTGCCCCGCCTCTCCTCCTTTTGGAAACATGACAGGGGCCACTGCTTTGGGATAAGTCAGCAAAGATCAGTGCAGGGTGCAAACTGGAAAGTCTCTCTTGGTTTCAAGGAGCAGAGAAACACAGATGCCAACTTGGAAAGAGAGGATTTATCACGTATGTGAAGCTGGGACCAGAAAGCTGATCAGGGGTCGAGGCAGCTGCAGGAATTGGCTGCTCTTTTTGTCTCTCTCATGGTCTGTACTATCCCTCTCTCATGATCTCTCTGCCTTTCTTCCAAAATATGTCTGCTCTATTTTCCTCTCTTTATTAACAGGCCAGTTCCTCAATCCAAATGCCAGAAAGAGCTAGTCCCAATGACTTTGCTCACTGACATGGCCCCTTTGGGTAGAGTGCTTTGCCAAAGGCATCGTCACGAGCCATTAGGCAGCTCATGGACGGGCTGCCTCAGGCCAGGTGCCTGCCTCAATCCACTCAGTGGTCACTGATGCACAGTCGCCAGCCTTATACAGCTTTCCTGATCCAGGGGGCTACGGACAGGGTAGTTTATACTAAAAGCGGTGTTAGGTTACACAGTCTCTGGGATTTGCATTTAGACTGAGTCCAATGCCATCACATTGTACTTTGCTTGACCAGCAGCACTCAGATTTCCTTATCTATCCATAGAAGGATAATAATGAAACTTATCTCACAGGGTTGTGGTGAGGCTTAACTAGGATAATGTATAGGTGAAAGGACTTTGTAAGCTGTTAAATATTATACTAATGATATTATTATGAGAAAGGGATAACCTCAAGCCATTTTGACCCATTTGCCTTCTCAGAAAGGCTAGCCGTTCATCTAAAAAGAGAAGAGTGACAGGGAACAAGTAACAGGCGGGGAGTGCTGGGGGACAGGAATCTCCGGCTCCCCTGAGTGAAGGGGTGTCCAGTGTGGTTAGCCAGGAGTCCTACCCTCAGGATCTCCCAAGGCTCTGGGTGCTTGGTGTGTGTGTGTGTGTGTGTGTGTGTGTGTGTGTGTGTGTGTGTGTAAAGTGAGTAACAGAGAGCAGAGGAACCCTCCTCTTCTATCTGTTCAGAGCCTCTCCTCCCCTCTACTGGTGGCCCCCTATTCACCACTAACCTCTTCACATTTCTTTAAAGACAAAGAGATAAGTAGACAGGAAATTTTTTTTAAAAAGTCAGGGTTGAAAGACAGGTGGCAGTGAGTAGGCAGAAGTAATGAGTTATTGGGTGTGAGTTCCGTAGAAGGGCTGGGCGGTTCAGCCCACAGAAGTAAACTGCTGGGGAATTTCGGCTCATAATTGAACATCCTGTAGCTGCGGGTAAATATCAGGCCCTTTGTGTGAAATGTGGTCCCGACCTTGGGCAGAGCTGCATGTGGGCACCCCTGGAACTCCCTGACATGCTGCAGAGGTAGCTGAATGAGGGTGGGGCACTGGGCCAAGGACCGTCGTTTGCTGTTGAGCTCACCATGTGCCCCCTTAGAGCACAGGAGGAGAGAGGAAGAGTGGCTGCAGGGACACCTCTTTCCCAGCCTTTCTGTCCCAGATCAGACACGGGGGGCCCTATTTGAGTAGGCTCAGGTTGCTCACATGTAGGTTGTCAAGAAAAAATGTCCTGAAGCATACTGAAAAAATTTATAAGATATTCATAAAGTCAAAGTTTTCCAAAACACACTGCAAAGTGGAATGTCTTGATCCAGCAGAATTCTGTAGTATGTGCAAAGCCACATGGGGTAGGAAGATTATGCAGGGGAGCCGGAAAAGTAGAAGCAAAGTTTTGATATGTTCTTTCGAGAAGAATACAAGAAGGGCAATCAAGGGGAGGTAGGGAAGAGAAGAAAGAGATGAATCACTCTGCTCTCTATTTGGCTACTTCTGTCATTGGCCCCGGGGGATGCGACTGGTGAATCGAAGTCCTGGGGTCCTGGCTTTCTTCTTCCAGGGCTTTTTGTTCTCTGTTGGTTAGGACATTGGAGAAACTGTCATGATAATTATGGTGTCTAGACTTGGAGAGCTATGGGGAGCAGTAAGAGTATATTTAATTGCAGAGCTGAGAAGACACATGAAGACTGCAGGGTTTTGAAAGTCTCTTCTGAGAGCAATGCTACACTGAGCTGTGTTTTTCGGGATTGCCCTGAAATTGTTTGTTATGTAAGCGGAATCTTGGGTGTTTTGTCTGCGCGTTTGGGGTTGTCAAAATGTTCATTTCCTCAAGAAGAGTCTGAGGATCTGAAGAGAAAGCTGTGCCGCAGTGCTCTGATCTTTATCAGTTTTACTCTCAGAGCAAGTCGTCATGAAGCGTGGCAGAGGCAGATGCTCTCAGAGTTTGGTGCCCAGACTAAAAGATACTGACTGATTCTTTTGGAGAGATAGGGCAAGTGATTAGGATGGAAGCCTCCTACTTTGCCAAGTTTGGTCATCATATTTTCCCTTCCACAAATTCAATGACATGTTTTCTTTAGCTTATTGGTGGAAGAACAGAGCAGAATGTTTTCCTTCCTAACATATAGTAAACCCATGCTTATTGGTATCCAGTTAACTAGAAATCCCCATTAGGCAGCATCTCCTTACTTGGAGAGGACAAAATGATTGGTGTTCCTAAAGATGCCTGGAAGGGTCCAGACCATCTCCAAATGTCTTTTGCTTTTCCCAGTGGAAGTATCACTATTGTTTCTGCTGATTATACATGTAAAACTAGCTTACTATAAAGATTCAACATTGAAAAATGGGGAAATGGAAAATCCCTTTGTAAATGTCTCACCCCACAGTTACACCCCTACTTAAACACTCAGTAGTCTAGTGTAGATCCCTAGGAAATTTTCATGCATATAAATATACACATGTATATAGAATATATTTATGTAAATTAGATCATACTGTGCATACCGTTAAGTAACCTACATTTGCACTTTATATGTCATAAACATCCGTATCAAAATATAGCACTGGGCTTCCCTAGTGGCATAGTGTTTAAGAATCTGCCTGCCAATGCAGGGGACACGGGTTCGAGCCCTGGTCCAGGAAGATCCCACATGCTGTGGAGCAACTAAGCCCATGCGCCACAACTACTGAACCAGTGTGCTGCAACTACTGAAGCCCGCGTGCCTAGAGCCCGTGCTCCGCAACAAGAGAAACCACCGCAATGAGAAGCCCACGCACCATAACGAAGAGTAGCCCCTGCTCGCCGCAACTAGAGAAAGCCTGTGCGCAGCAACGAAATCCCAACACAGCCAAAAATAAATAAAATAAAATAATTTATAAAAAATATATAGCACTACCTCAACTTTTTTTTTTTTTTTTTTTTTTTTTGCGGTACTCAGGCCTTTCACTGTTGTGGCCTCTCCCGTTGCGGAGCACAGGCTCCGGACACGCAGGCTCAGCAGCCATGGCTCACGGGCCCAGCTGCTCCACGGCATGCGGGATCTTCCCGGACCGGGGCACGAACCTGTGTCCCCTGCATCAGCAGGTGGACTCCCAACCACTGCGCCACCAGGGAAGCCCTACCTCAACTTTTTAAATGGTTGCACAGTGTTTTATAGTATAGTTTCATTATAACTGATTTTACTAAATGTCTGTTGATTAATGTTTAGTTTCTTCCTATTCTTTGCAATTATAATTAATTCTACAATGACATCTTAGCAGTTCTCTGAATATTTTTTAAAGATAAACTGTATTATTGCTTCTTTTTAAAATTAACTTTGAAATATAATTTGTATACAATAAACTGAACTCATTAAAAGTGTACAATTCAATGAATTTTGACAAAAGCATCCACCCATGTAACCAATACCACAATCAAGCTATAGAACATTTTCATCACCTCAAAAAACTTTCTCACGTTCCACCCCAACCCTGGCGACAGGCAATTGTTGTTCTGCTTTCTGTTGCTGTAGATTAGGTTATATTTTATAGAACTTTATAAGTGGAATTATATACTATGTATTTTTTTGAGTCTGGCTTCTTTAATTTAGCATAATGTTTTTGAGAGTCATCCATGTAGCTGCCTGCATCACGAGTTCTTTCTTTATATTGCTGAGTAGTATTTCATTGTATGGATATACCACATTCTGCTTATCCATTCATTTGTTGATGAATAAGTGCTTCCAATTTTTGGATGTTATGAATAAAGTTACTATGAACATTCATGTAGAAGTCCTAGTGTAGACATATGTTTTCATTTTTCTGGGGCGTGAACTTTATAAGAAACTGCCAAGTGTTTTCCAAAGTCATACCATTTTACATTCCTACCAGCAGTATGGTAGAGTTCCAGCTACCTATATTTTTGCCAATACTTTCTAATTTTAGCCATTCTACTGGAGGTATAACAGTATATCATTGTGGCCTTGATTTGCATTTCCCTGGTGACTAATTGTGTTGAGTGTCTTTTCGTGGGCTTTTAGTCATTTGTAGATCTTATTTTATGATGCAACTTTTGAAATATGCTACCCATTTAAAATAATTAGGTTGTGTTCTTACTATTGCATTGTAAGAGTTATTTATATATTGTAGATACAAGTCCTTTGTCAGATGTGTGCTTTGCAAATGTTTTCTCCCAGTCTGTGGTTTGCCTTTTTATTTTCTTAATGGTGTTTTCCAAAGAGCAAAAGTTTTTAACTATAAATAAAGTTCATGAATTATTTTTTTTTTAAACATCCAAAGAGAGAGAAAGAAAGAGAGAGAGAGAGAAATTAAATGGTGGTTAGTGTAGGTTTTGTATTGAGTGCATACAATATTTCACTTCCTTGGAAATTGTTAACTGTGTGTTGATTAGAGTATTGTATTAATCGAAACACCCCGTTTTCTTATTGCCTTGGGTAACAGAATTTGCTTTATTTATGTGCCCTCATGCAGTGACTCTGAAGTTTAAATGCCATCTTAAACTCTTTTTTTTTTTTTTTTTTAAATGTGACTTGGGAAATGCAGGGGAAAAGGAATACATCAGATCTCTGATGAACATTTATATCAGAATGATTTTTTTCCCTAAATGAGTAATCTACAAAAGTCTGTCAAGAGTAATAATAAAAACATCTACTGAGCGCTTACTATGTCAGTCACTGTGCTAAATGGCTTATTTCATTTAATCCTCACAACCGTTACCCTGTGAATTGGTCACCACTGTTATCCCCACTTTATAAAGAAACAGTACAAATTCATTCAACTTACTGCAGAGCGCAGATCCAAACCCCAGATGATATTGCCTGTATGCTTTGACTACCACCCACACTTCACTCATTCTGTGAGTTTCCTTTGGCGCATTAAAAGAGATGTATTGTATGTCATCAATAACATTAACTTAACAGTGCATCTAAATTGTTGCACCCTAAGATTATTTACTGCCCAGTCTATGTTCTGATTTCCCAACATGTCCCCCAATACTTTTTTTTCCCCAATACTTTTAACACCAATATTTAACACATGGAAATTAATGTTCCATGCTATTTTAATAGGTCTATAATAACCAGCTATTGCATCTCAACCATACAGTCTTTATTTTTAAATAGCTTTTATAAAACTGTCTCACTATCCTTATTTAGGTATTCATTGGTTTTGAGGGTAAACTGCTTTGAGATTTTCAAATATTTCATTTCAGCCCCCAAAATATTTTTTTCAATGTAGAAACGTATTTTTTGAACTTACATTTGCCAATATTCTTAAGTAAAAAATTAGAAGATTCTAGTATTGAACCTTCTATCTCTCTGTCAAGGCATAGCTCAAAAGACAAGAATCTGGAAGGAAAGAGAAAAATTGACATGGGAGATGAGGGCTGTCCCTCATAAATAAGAAATTTTGCTGAGTCACAGCTGTCCTTCATTTTCAGATAAATTAATGAGAATCAATGGAGGCATGCAGAGTGAGGTCTCAGTGCATCACAGAGCTGGCTCCTACTGAGGGGTAGTGCATTTTCAATGAGGGATTCAGAGGGATGGTGATAGCGTATTAGTCCAAGTTTTTTTTTTTCTATAACTCCCTCAAATAGTGAATGATCTCTGTGGCATGCTTAGAACAGGGCCTGGCACTAAGTACTGCTCACTGTTACTGTTTGTGCTGTTATTATTGTCGCCAAAGCTGACATAGTACCACTAGACCAAGAACTGCAAACTCAAATACCTACAGGGGCCAGGTGGATCACACAGCTGAAACACTCAGATGCGGCAGTAAACTGGAGTCATTTAAAGGCAGCAACAGGTGCCCAGCTCCACCGGAGTGTGCCTGTAGGCTAAGGTTGACAGATCTGCCTGGTTTGCAAGAGGATTAAAGCATAAGAATTTGTATGTAGATTTTGATTGTTTAAGGTTGACGATGACTTTGAGTAAGTTTAAAACAGCCCAAAGTTTATTGAAGGTCCAAAGAAACCAATCTCTACAGGTAAGTTAGCTTTTGAGTAGCTTGTTTGTGATTCCACTCTAGACCCTCAAACACGATCTGTCACTTAATTTTGAAATGACACTTTTATTATACAAAGAAGATCTTAGTTTTAGTTTCTGCTCTCAATAACAGTGGGAGAATAGGCCCTTCATCTCTCTTGAGAAACCTCATTTGCTTTGCTAATCTCAGCAATCCCCTCTAGCTAAATCACTCTAAAACTTTTGTAAAGTTTCAGTTCTGCATTTCACTGGCCTATTCCCCATAATGCCATGGATCCAAAATAAAGTTCATTTCTCCTCAGATCTGCATCTTTTTTAAAAATTTAATTTATTTTTAATACATGAGGTTCTTATTAGTTATCTATTTTATACATATTAGTGTATACATGTCAATCCCAATCTCCCATTCATCACACCACACCCCCACCCTGCTTTCCCCCCTTGGTGTCCATAACATTTGTTCTCTACATCTGTGTCTCAATTTCTGTCCTGCAAACTGGTTCATCTGTACCATTTTTCTAGGTTCCACATATATGCGTTAATATACGATATTTGTTTTTCTCTTTCTGACTGACTTCACTCTGTATGACAGTCTCTAGGTCCATCCACGCCTCTACAAATGACCCAATTTCGTTCCTTTTTATGGCTGAGTAATATTCCGTGGTATATATGTACCACATCTTCTTTATCCATTCATCTGTCAATGGGCATTTAGGTTGCTTCCATGACCTGGCTACTGTAAATAGTGCTGCAATGAACATTGGGGTGCATGTGTCTTTTTTAATTATGATTTTCTCTGGGTATATGCCCAGGAGTGAGATTGCTGGGTCATATGGTAATTCTATTTTCAGTTTTTTAAGGAACCTCCATACTGTTCTCCACAGTGGCTGTATGAATTTACATTCCCACCAACAGTGCAAGAGGGTTCCCTTTTCTCCACACCATCTCCAGCATTTGTTGTTTGTAGATTTTCTGATGATGCCCGTTCTAACTGGTGTGAGGTGATACTTCATTGTAGTTTTGATTTGCATTTCTCTAATAATTAGTGATGTTGAGCAGCTGTTCATGTGCTTCTTGGCCATCTGTATATCTCCTTTGGAGAAATGTCTATTTAGGTCTTCTGCCCATTTTTTGATTGGGTTGTTTGCTTATTTAATATTGAGCTGCATGAGCTGTTTATATACTTTGGAGATTAATCCTTTGTCTGTTGATTCGTTTGCAAATATTTTCTCACATTCTGACAGAAATGGGAGAAAGTCTTTTCGTCTTGTTTATAGTTTCCTTTGGTGTGCAAAGCTTTTAAGTTTCATTAGGTTCCATTTGTTTATTTTTGTTTTTATTTCCATTGCTCAAGGAGGTGATTCATAAAAGATCTTGATGTGATTTATGTCAAAGAGTGTTCTTCCTGTGTTTTCCTCTAAGAGTTTTATAGTGTCTGGTCTTACATTTAAGTCTTTAATCCATTTTGAGTTTATTTTTGTGTATGGTGTTAGGGAGTGTTCTAAGTTCATTCTTTTACATGTAGCTGTCCAGTTTTCCCAACAACACTTATTGAAGAGACTGTCTTTGCTTCATTGTATATTAGGCCTCCTTTGTCATAGATTAGTTGACCATAGGTGCCTGGGTTTATCTCTGGGCTTTCTATCCTGTTTCATTGATCTATATTTCTGTTTTTGTGCCAGTACCATGCTGTCTTGATTACTGTAGCTATGTAGTATAGTCTGAAGTCAGGGAGTCTGATTCCTCCAGCTCTGTTTTTTTCCCCTCAAGATTGCTTTGGCTATTTGGGGTCTTTTGTGTCTCCATACAAAACTGGAGATTTTTTGTTCTTGTTCTGTAAAAATGCCATTGGTAATTTGATAGGGATTGTACTGCATCTGTAGATTGCTTTGGGTAGTATAGTCATTTTCACAATATTGATTCTTCCAATCCAAGTACATGGTATAACTTTCCATCTGTTTGTGTCATCTTTGATTTCTTTCATCAGTGTCTTATAGTTTTCTGAGTACAGGTCTTTTACCTCCTTAGGTAGGTTTATTCCTAGGTATTTTATTCTTTTTGTTGCAGTGGTTAATGGGAGTGTTTCCTTAATTTCTCTTTCAGATTTTTCATTGTTAGTGTCTAGTAATGCAAGAGATTTCTGTGCATTAATGTTGTATCCTGCAACTTTACCAAATTCATTGATTAGCTCTAGTAGTTTTCTGCTGGCATATTTAGGATTATCTCTGTATAGTATCATGTCATCTGCAAACAGTGACAATTTTACTTCTTCTTTTCCAGCTTGTATTCCTTGTATTTCTTTTTCTTCTCTGATTGCTGTGGCTAGGACTTCCAAAACTATGTTGGTGAGAGTGGACATCCTTGTCTTGTTCCTGATCTTAAAGGGAATGCTTTCAGTTTTGCACCATTGAGAATGATGTTTGCTGTGGGTTTGTTGTATATGACCTTTATTATGTTGAGGTAGGTTCCCTCTATGCCCACTTTCTGGAGAGTTTTTATCATAAATGGGTGTTGAATTTTGTCAAAAGCTTTTTCTGCATCTATTGAGATGATCATATGGTTTTTATTCTTCGATTTGTTAATACGGTGTATCACATTGATTGATTTGCATATATTGAAGAATCCTTGCATCCTTGGGATAAATCCCACTTGATCATGGTGTGTTGTTGGATTCTGCTGGCTAGTATTTTGTTGAGGATTTTTGCATCTATATTCATGAGTGATATTGGTCTGTAATTTTCTTTTTTTGTGACATCTTTGTCTGGTTTTGCTATCAGGGTGATGGTGGCCTTGTAGAATGCGTTTGGGAGTGTTCCTTCCTCTGCAATTTTTTTGGAAGAGTTTGAGAAGGATAGGTGTTAGCTCTTTTCTAAATGTTTGATAGAATTCCCCTTTGAAACCATCTGGTCCTGGACTTTTGTTTGTTGGAAGATTTTTTTTTTTTTTTTTTTTTTTTGCTGTATGTGGGCCTCTCACTGTTGTGGCCTCTCCCGTTGTGGAGCACAGGCTCCGGACGTGCAGGCTCAGTGGCCATGGCTCACGGGCCCAGCCGCTCCACGGCATGTGGGATCTTCCCGGACCAGCGCACAAACCCCTGTCCCCTGCATCGGCAGGCAGACTCTCAACCACTGTGCCACCAGGGAAGCCCCTTTTGGAAGATTTTAAATCACAGTTTCAATTTCATTACTTGTGATTGGACTGTTCATATTTTCTATTTCTTCCTGGTTCAGTCTTGGAAGGTTATACCTTTCTAAGAATTTGTCCATTTCTTCCAGGTTGTGCATTTTATTGGCATAGAGTTGCTTGTAGTTATCTCTTATGATGCTTTGTATTTCTGTGGTGTCCTGTTGTAACTTCTCGTTTTTCATTTCTAATTTTATTGATTCGAGCCCTTTCCCTCTTTTTCTTGATGAGTCTGGCTAATGGTTTATCAATTTTGTTTATCTTCTCAAAGAACCATCTTTTAGTTTTATTGATCTTTGCTATTGTTTTCTTTGTTTTTATTTCATTTATTTCTGCTCTGATCTTTATGGTTTCTTTCCTCTGCTAACTTTGGATTTTGTTTGTTTTTCTTTCTCTAATTCCTTTAGGTGTAAGGTTAGATTGTTTATTTGAGATTTTTCTTGTTTCTTGAGGTAGGATTGTATTGCTATAAACTTCCCTCTTAGAACTGCTTTTGCTGAATCCCATATGTTTTGGATGGTCGTGTTTTCATTGTCATTTGTCTCTAGGTTTTTTTTTTTATTTCCTCTTTGATTTATTTAGTGATCTCCTGGTTATTGAGTTATGTATTGTTTAGCCTCCATGTGTTTGTGATTTTTACATTTTTTCCTCCTGTAATTTATTTCTAATCTCATAGCATTGTGATCAGAAAAGATGCTTGATATGATTTCAATTTTCTTAAATTTACTAAGGCTTGTTTTGTGACCCAAGGTGTGATCTATCCTGGAGAATGTTCCGTGTGCACTTGAGAAGAAAGTGTAATCTGCTGTTTTTGGATGGAATGTCCTATAAATATCAATTAAATATATCTGGTCTATTGTATCATTTAAAGCTTGTATTTCCTTACTAATTTTCTGTCTGGATGATCTGTCCATTGGTGTAAGTGAGGTCTTAAAGTCTCCCACTATTACTATGTTACTGTCGATTTCTTCTTTTATAGCTGTTAGCATTTGCCTTATGTATTGAGGTGCTCCTATGTTGGGTGCATATATATTTATAATTGTTATTATCTTCTTCTTGGATTGATCCCTTAATCACTATGTAGTGTCCTTGTAACATTCTTTATTTTAAAGTCTATTTTATCTGATATGAGTATTGCTACTCCAACTTTCTTTTGATTTCCATTTGAATGGAATATATTTTTTCTCCCCTCACTTTCAGTCTGTATGTGTCCCTAGGTCTGAAGTGAATCTCTTGTAGACAGCATCTATATGGGTCGTGTTTTTATACCCCTTCAGTGAGCCTGTGTCTTTTGGTTGGAGCATTTAATCCATTTACATGCAAGGTGATTATCTTATTACCATTTTTTAACTTGTTTTGGGTTTGTTTTTGTAGGTCCTTTTCTTCTCTTGTGTTTCCCAATTAGAGAAGTTCCTTTAGCATTTGTTGTAGAGCTGGTTGGGTGGTTCTGAATTCTCTTAGCTTTTGCTTGTCTGTAAAGCTTTTGATTTCTCCTCAAATCTGAATGAGATCCTTGCCAGGTAGAGTTATCTTGGTTGTAGGTTCTTCCCTTTCATCACTTTAAATATATCATGCCACTCCCTTCTGGCTTGTAGAGTTTCTGCTGAGAAATCAGCTGTTAACCTTATGGGAGTTCCCTTGTATGTTATTTGTTGTTTTCCCTTGTTGCTTTTAATTATTTTTCTTTATCTTTAATTTTTGCCAGTTTGATTACTGTGTGTCTCAGCGTGTTTCCCCTTGGGTTTATCCTGTATGGTACTCTCTGCGCTTCCTGGACTTGGGTGGCTATTTCCTTTCCCATGTTAGGGAAGTTTTCGACTATAATCTCTTCAAATGTTTTCTTGGGTCCTTTCTCTCTCTCTCTTCTCCTTCTGGGACCCCTATAATGTGAATGTTGGTGCATTTAATATTGTCCCAGAAGTCTCTTAGGCTGTCTTCATTTCTTTTTATTCTTTTTTCTTTATTCTGTTCCACTGCAATGAATTCCACCGTTCTGTCTTCCAGGTCACTTATCCATTCTTCTGCCTCAGTTATTCTGCTATTGATTCCTTCTAGTGTATTTTTCATTTCATTTATTGTATTGTTCATCTCTGTTTGTTTGTTCTTTAATTCTTCTAGGTCTTTGTTAAACATTTCTTGCATCTTCTCGATCTTTGCCTCCATTCTTTTTCCAAGGTCCTGGATCATCTTCACTATCATTATTCTGAATTCTTTTTCCAGAAGGTTGCTTCTCTCCACCTCATTTAGTTGTTTTTCTGAGGTTTTATGTTGTTCCTTCATCTGGTGCATAGTCCTCTGCCTTTTCATTTTGTCTGTCTTTCTGTGAATGCAGTTTTCATTCCATAGACTGCAGGATTATAGTTCTTCTTGCTTCTTCTGTCTGCCCTCTGATGGATGAGGCTATCTAAGAAGCTTGTGCAAACTTCCTGATGAGAGGGACTGGTCAGTGCCATGGCTTTTGATGGTCAAATATGGCTTTGTTAATAGGTGCTCCAGTTCCATCCTCCAGATGTTTTCTAACAGTTGTCATGAGGGAAAATGTCTGAGTAGAGTTATAGAAGACAACCGTAGGACATGGAGTAAGACCCCTTTCTCATCACTTTGTGCTTTAAAAATTAAATAAACAGTCAAATGTACTATGAACATTTTTTTCTCCTCTTTAATTTCCTGAATCAAAAAACAACAAAGAAATTAAAGGGTGTGAAAAAAATTCCTTTTGCCTCATATCAATTGCCAAACTAAATATCATAAAATTATGACCTTTCTTCCCTTAGTAATTCATATTGGCAAGAACATAGATGAAAAGAAAACTTTGGGGAGACTGGTGTACTATGTAAATAGGAACATCCGCTACCTCTTGTGAAAGTGATGATTAATTCCTAGGGCTAGGGCACATATTTTGTTAAAACAACTAGGGCCAGATTGTGCCATCTGTATTCTCCTTCTCCCAGGCAGTTTTGGGGTAAGGAAGGGAGTAGAGGGGGAAGGGTATATCTCCAGAGTTAGTAAGTTTTGTTCACTGATCCCAGCCAGGGCAGGTAGATTTCTGGAAAAAAAGCAGGGACAGACCCCTTCCCAGCTGTAATCCTCTTCTCCTCCCACTACATTCCGTCCTTCTCTCTGTGCCCCTGTTTAGAGTTCCGAAAAAGATGTGGTTGGAGGGGAGGAGATTGTAGAGAAGCACTTGGAAAATAGCTATTCAAGGCTCAGGGTGAGGAGTGTGTCAGAAAGCTCCTTGGATTAGACTTACTCATTTTTTAGTCTTATTGCTTCTTTTTATTATCTGAGTGACCTTGGATAAGTACCTAAACTTCATTAGGCCTTCTTGTCCTCATCTGAAAAGTCAGGGGGTTGGGTTAGAGCTAGATGATCTCCAGTACATTTCAAGACTTGACAACTATGAGTCTCTTCTGTAATTCTTTGCCTCATCTAAGACAATGCACGGCAGCATGTGCTTTTTGTAGGGGTCTGCTAAAAAAGATACAAGCACCTTTCTTTTAAAATAACTCATTTTCCTACAGTCATGTGTTTCTTTAAAAACAAATACAAGAGGATTGGATTGATCATAGTAACATGCTTCTAGAAATATCTTGTGGCAGGAAGACTACTTATTTCTCCTTAAGGACTGCATATTGGCCATACTCCACATGCTTTTCACTTCTTTGAGCCAGAACTCAGCTAGTATGCTCTTAGTAAGGACGGATGAAACTGTATGAAAGGTAAAGTAAGTTTCTCTTTTAAGACAGGAGACTAAGCCTATAGGAACCTACTTCCCCCCATGACTCCATTGAAATAAAAGTAAACAAGTATCCCCCAAAAAGTATGTGATTGGAATGGGTAGAAGCCCATGGACTGGAGATTTCAACTAATTTCTAAAAGATAAAAAGTGAAAGGGGAGGATTAATGGTTGAATTGGCAGAAAATGCCACAGGCTAGAATACACAAGATAAAGTGACAGAATCTTGAGAAAAAACAAATTCAGAACAACAAAAGTCACAGACCACATATGAAGTAAACTACAACTAGGCATGAATATAAGCAGTTAATAGACTGTAAGAAAAAGCGATCCATTTGCCCTTGATGCTAGCAATAGCCACATTTGAGAGACCCAGGGTTTATAACATTGGGTCCATGGAAAATGTCATCCTAGCATATAACACTGAACAATGCTTATATTGATCATAATAAAATACATGGAGTATATTGGCTTGCTTCCATTGTTTATTATATTGTAATAAACTTTATTTTTTAGAACAGTTTTAGATTTATAGAAAAATTATAAAGACACTACAGAGTTCCCCTATTATTAACACCTTATAATATAAGTATCATCCATTTGTTACAATTAATGAACAAGTAATGATCTATTATCATTAACTAAAATCCATACTTTATGCAGATTTCTTTAGTTTTTATCTAATGTCTTCTTCTGTTCCAAGATCCCATCCAGGATACCACATTACATTTAGTCATCATGTCTCCTTAGGCTCCTCTTGGCTGTAATAGTTTGTCAGACTTTCCTTATTCTTGATGACCTTAAGGAGTTTGAGGAGTACTAGTCAGGTATTTTATACAATGTCCCTTATTTGGGATTTGTGTGGTGTTTTTCTTATGATTAGACTGGTGTTACGTGTTTTGTAGCGAAGACCACAAAGGTCAAGTGCCGTTTTTGTCACATCAAATCAAGGGTACATACTATCAACATGACTTATCACTCTTTCTGACCTTGATAACCTGGTTGAGGTAATGTTTGCCAGGTTTCTCCAGTGTAAATTTTCCCCTTGCTCCCACCTTTTCATACTGTCCCCTTGGGAAGGAAGTATATAGGTTATTAACTTCTAAAGTCAACCTATAGATAAAGTAGGAAAGAATTTTTCATGATAGCAGTACTGAATGTAAATATTAACAATTTTGTTAGTGGTTAAATATTGCTAACAAAAAAAAAGGGAAAGGAAAAGTGGAGGAACGGGAAGGGGGATCAATACCTTCATTTTATAGAGGAAGTCCATAGATACACTAATAAAAAATAGAAATTTGAGTCCTTGTTCAAAAATGTAAACATTTAGGACTTCCCTGGTGGTGCAATGGTTAAGAATCCACCTGCCAATGCAGAGGACATGGGTTCGATCTCTGGTCCGGGAAGATCCCACATGCAGCAGAGCAACTAAGCCAATGTGCCACAACTACTGAGCCTGTGCTCTAGAGCCTGCAAGCCACAACTACTGAGCCCGTGTGCCACAACTACTGAAGCCCACGCGCCTAGAGCCCGTGCTCCGCAACAAGAGAAGCCACTGCGATGAGAAGCCCGCATGCTGCAATGAAGAGTAGCCCCTGCTTGCCGCAACTAGAGAAAGCCCACATGCAGCAATGAAGACCCAACGCAGCCTAAAATAAATAAATTTATTTAAAAAAAATGTAAACGTTTAGTTCCAATGGAGGAAATAAAACACTATTACTGCTGTTAAACATTGGGAAGAGAAGAGTAGTATGAGATACATTCTGATTTTCATACTGTGAATTGACTGACACTGACTAAAGTTGGTAATCCAAGA
Source organism: Tursiops truncatus (assembly GCF_011762595.2). Lineage (NCBI taxonomy): Eukaryota > Metazoa > Chordata > Mammalia > Artiodactyla > Delphinidae > Tursiops > Tursiops truncatus. The sequence goes on along the minus strand of NC_047034.1, from coordinate 105,057,791 downwards.
AGAGAGATATAGAATGCACTGGAAGTAAAGACTGAATGATCTCACTCCAGATAAAACCAGTTTTCCTCTGTAGAAGGGATTGGAGCTAACTAAGCAAGGAAAAGAGGAAAGGCTCTAGCTTTTCCCTGGAAGTTCTTTTATACTACTTGATTTATTACCATGTGCACAAATCATTTGCTTTAAAGCCAAAGATGATGTGTAGGGTGGTGTCAGGACTAATACTGGACCACCCAGTATGACCCCTTTTGACTTCAGTGATCCAAGCAAACCCATCTGCCTAAACATCGTTCACACCAAACCATACTACTATGTGGTGTTTTGTTGAGGCAGGAACCTCACTTCTGAGAGAATAAAGGGGTAATCTTCTTAGGTCTTCGATTTGTAGGAAAGGCATTTAAAAAAGAGAACTCTGTTTGTAGAAATAAAGATTAGAAGATTTCAGCTGCAAAAGAGAACCTGGCTGAAAGATGCAGCAACTGTCTCTGGTTGAGAAGTATTGGCAGTCAGTGAAATCCATTGTGTGTTTCCTGTGTTTAGCATTATACATGTTTCAGTTTAAAAGCCTTTACTGTCATTAGCTAATTACCTCCCAAGGATGCAGGGTAGTTAGAGGGAATATTGGAACCAAGCCAGATTTTAGAGCTGAAAGATGTATATGCATCTGTACCAGCCCTGATTCAGGGTGTAGCTGTTATACCATTTCACACACAGGGATCGATCTGCTAATGTGTGGTTACTCAATCTATAAAGTTTTTTTTTCTGGAGTCAACATCTCCTTGAGAAATACAAGTTACTGAAACAGAAGGGAACTTATTCCAACAGCATCTCTTATGAGTGTCTTGAAAATCAACATTGGTGACAGTTTTAGATTCATCATTAAATCAGAATCTCCAAAGTGAGGCCTGGATACTGGAAGTTATTAAAAGTGCCCAGATGATTCTAGAGTAGAGACAGGCTTGAGGACCACTTACTTAAGTGGAAAATAGCTGCTCCTTTCCCTACCCCTAACAGTAACTATATCTACTATGAAAATGAAATATAACATTTGGCTAAGGAGAAATTTTTATAAACACTAATTATTAATAAATATTACAGCTTGTTTTATATAAACTATATATTTTACATTATAGAAGTGCTCAAGAAATTTGGAGACTATAGGAGAACAAATAGGTATGTCTCTGTGCATATAAAAAGTCATCACACAAAGAGTCACTGTTCATGTTTTGGGATTTTTCTTTCCATTTTATTTTCATACTTTGTCTTTTAAAAAAATTATTGACATTGCTCTTGTCAGATTCCATACACAATTTCATATCCTGCTTTTCAAATATACCATTATAATAAGCTTTTTCATCCTTTGATTCAGCCTTTAAAAGTTATCTCTAAAAATGAAACCTAGTGAAATGAGGCAAACAGGGAAATTTATATCCACAATTAAACCAGAATAGAAATTCAGGTACCTGTAGAGCACCAGCCCACAGGAATATTCTCCACCCTGTTTCTATTTGGAACACTCAGACCAGCAGTATCTAGAACATGTGCTCAATTTCTACAGCCGAATTTTGACTATATTTGGTATGTGGTGCCCTCTACTGGCTTTCCCAGGATTGTGCCTTTTTTCTGTTTGTAAACTATGTGTTTTAGTAAGGACTCTAAAGGGAGTTACATTGTATGTGTGCAAGTTTGAATTTTGCATGTCTGTATTTTTATTAATATGTGTAGCCTTAATGTAGAATTGAATCTATCTTAATATTGGATCTGACTGTGGGTCTGTTTCCTTTTTATTTATTCCACAAACATTTTAGAGTCTACCATGTGCCAGGCAGGGGTATTGTGCTAGGGGGCTGGAGACATAAAGATGAAATCTCCACCTTCAAGTGGCTCATTATCTATCCCAGGCAGGATAACCTACTTAACATGCCTTGGATATTCCAGCAGAAGAACCTGACTCCGTATAGATCCTTGTCCTCCTCTATCTAGGAAAATCATCCTCTTCAATGAAGCATGCAGCTTTGGGACAGACACATGTGGCAGAGCCAGGAAGAAAGAGGACACCTTTCCAGAAGGGCAGATCCACCAAATCAATTCTGGCCATCAGTGGGGTTGACAGATGTCACAGACAGCTTGCTCTCAATTTACTTAGGAAATTAAAATTTATGATGGACTATAACATATTAATAGATAAAATGAGTGGCAATAATTCAGAGGTTTAATTGAGCCCCTATAAGGGAATAAACCTCATTTTCTAGAAATGTAAACTTTATATAATATGTACCTAAGGAAGGGAGGTAATTATTACTTTTTTTTTATATGTATAACTCATTCATTTTGTTATAAAGCAGAAACTAACACACCATTGTAAAGCAACTATACTTCAATAAAGATGTAAAAAAAAAAAAAAAAGAGCCACATGTGCGCCAGAGCAGAAAGCAGAGGCACAGCAGTTGGGTCTGGGGGGAAACAACAGGCCGAGTGGGAGGTCAGCGATGGCTGAAGAATCCTTGAGGGTGGTTATATTTAAACGGCTTCATCCTGCTGGGGCCCCTGAAAAGCCGCAGACACATTTTCTCCTGGGGAAATTCCTTGGGCCCCTCCACGCTGTCATCGTGGCTCTCCGTCTCCAGGTAGACGTCCAGCAGCACACACAGACGCTGCAGCTGGTTCGTCAAGAGCTGGTGGCGGGGCCGGGGGCCGCACAGCTCCTTGTAGCACACATTGACCTCACTCTCCACGGCCCGAATATTGTCGTCGTTGTTGTTGGTTTTCTCCCCTTTCCAGTTCAGACAGAGCTGGAAAATGGGTGGGATGGAGGAGTAGCCGGGGTTCAGCACCATGGCAGCCTGGAGCTTAGCCGTGCCCCTTTCCACAAGTGCCATATAGTAGAGATTGGTGTCCCCAGCCAGTCCCGCCTCCACGATGTCTTTGGTAAAATGCAGCTCCGTATAATCCTCATGGGCAATCGTCACCCACTTCACCAGGCGAGAGACAACCTTTGCAGGGAAGAGGTACTGGCAGTCACTGGTAACTGGCACAATGCCGTGTTCCAGGGAGGCAAACCACTTGTGGCGGGCCAGGCGGGACTGCGCCCTGGTCTTCAGCGGTTTCATGGTGGTCTCCATGTGGCTGGCGCTCAGAGAGTGGTCAGCGATCACGGTGTGCTGGGGCTGCTCTTTGGGGAAGTGGAGGCCACCCAGCTTCTGCACCCACAAATAGGGATGCCCTAAGTCAAGTATGTAGTCCCTCAAAGTCAGGATGCCAACTTTATCAAACTGATACTGATTGGCTGGATTTGGAGTTTTCTTTCCATGATCCCCAGGATACAAACAGCTCAGGACTGAGTCAGGAGACAGCAAGTCACCTGCACTGATGGGGGTGATCAGTTCTGTGGCGGTTGTCACTTTGGCTTTTACCGTCATGATGTTGAGGTTCATGAGGTAGTAGAAAGTCAGGTGCAGTTCACTGTCATCTTTGCACCTCAGGTCCAGCATGACGGACAGCGGGTGCCTCTTCAGCATCTCCTTGCGCTGTCTTGCCCATACACAGTGGCCTGGACATAGAGGGGAGGAGGTAGGTGTCGGGCTGTCTCATACTGCTTGTGAGCTTGGTCGAAGGGCATAAACAGTTACTCCTGCACCGGTAGGGAAGCCTGCATGATGCTGTTGAGACGAGGCTGGAGGCTACTCAGGTACTCCTTCTTTACTTCAGTCTCCTTAAGGATCTTCTCCTTGTTGGACAGGCACTCTCGGTACTTCTCCACCAGCCTTTTCCGCTGCTCCAGCTCCCAGTCCAGACGTGCAAGGGTCTGCTGGTGAGGGTCTCCCATGGTGACTTCCGCCTTGCTGATATCTGGAGGAGCCTCCTCTAAGCTGACCCGATCGATTTCTTCGTGATTTGACTTAAACTCCAGACATTTGGTGATCTCCTTCTGCAGGTGCATCACCTCATACAACAGGTTCTGGAGCTGCAGGTGATAGGCGTCCACTTTCTGCTCGGCCTCATGAGTCTGATCTCTTCCTTTCTTCAACCTGATGTGGGCTAACCGGTTAAGCTTTTTTTTTTTTTTTTTTTTTTTTTTTGTGGTATGCGGGCCTCTCACTGTTGTGGCCTCTCCCGTTGCGGAGCACAGGCTCCGGATGTGCAGGCTCAGCGGCCATGGCTCACGGGCCTAGCCGCTCCGCGGCATGTGGGATCTTCCCGGACCGGGGCACGAACCCGTGTCCCCTGCATCGGCAGGTGGACTCTCAACCACTGCGCCACCAGGGAAGGCCCCGGTTAAGCTTTTTTAGAGTCATGAAATGCACACAGCTCTGGATCCTCCGATCTTCGATCTCAACTGCCGCATCCTTGTCTCCCCTGCTCCTCAGGTCCTGGATCTCGGCCATGAGCCTCTGCAACTCCTGGCACGTGTACTTGTACAGCTCATAGTCTCTGCAGGGTCCCACAGGTCCACCTCAGCCTCCTCGCTGTAGTATTTACCTTCCTGTTCAGTGTCAGAACGATTATGCTTCCCTTCAGCTGGAGCTCCATCACTTCGGATCACTTTGGGCTTTCGATTTTTGCTCGATTCCGATGACATGGTTGTTTGGTGAAGTCAGGAGGAAACAGCAGAGACCTCAGAGGTGGCTGTGAACATTAATGCAGGAGGTGCTCCACTAGGGCAGGCAATGAAGATGATCTGAGAGCAGGGCACACTGCACCCCGACCTGTCCCGGCCAGCGAGCCACTTCCCGCGGCTCGCGCACCATAGAGCAATTATTACGTTTTGAAAGCACTTTGCATTTTAAATTTTACCTCCATTTTGGGGGGAGGAAATGCATATGAAACTAATGGAGTTTTTCTAATCTGAGGAAGGCCTAAAACATAGAACAAAGTGAGGAATCTCTAAAGCCTTCTTGATCACTTCTTTTGGTATGCAGTTTCTTTTACCACATTATGTGCAATTATGCAAATGATAGGTTAGCAAACCCCTTCCCATGCCCCCTTTTTAACCTGAGGGCCCTGATGATGATGCTGGGTCTACAAGGTTGAATCCATACACCAATAGACCCAAGCATGACTATATAATATTTATCCTGAATATGAAACCAGTTTATATAATATTGTACATCAACTATACCTCAAAAAAATTTTTTTAAAAATATGGAACCAGCAATTACTCATTATGTGTTCTTGGATGAGTAACTTTCTTTTTAATTTGTCTTACACACCCTGTTCTCTTTTATTTTCCAAGGGACTCTGCCAGTCTGGCGTTTACCAACCTTCTACCTCTTGCGAAATATGTGGAGGATGAAATGATATAAGACTTTGTACAAAACATTGGCCCCTCAGGGTAAAAATCTAGCAAAGTACAGACCCTGGGAGGAAGGAAAGAGACAACAATGAAGAAAAGGATGTTTGGCACATAGTTGGTGCTTATCCAATATTTGTTCCATAAGTGAATTAGGGGATGATGTGATAGTGTCTCAAGTATTATGGGGTGTCTCAGGCACTGCCACCTGCCTCTTCAAGAACACTTCCTATTTGGGAAGGAGGAAGGAAGGAGGGAAGAGACACATGTATTCTGGCTCTCCAGGCGTTTGTGCTGAGGTCAGGTTTCTTCTGGAGTTAGGAGTTCCTTGTCTGGCAGTTTTCTCTTTCAGGGGAGTAAGGTAGGGGTGTGTGTGTGTGTATGTGTGTGTGTGTGTGTGTGTGTGTGTGTGTGTGTGTGTGTGAGCAGGTACATATGCGTGTGTGCACATGATACACAAATATAAATAGTGACCCAATGTTTATTTCCTTGGCATCCTTCCTATGCCAAGACCTGAAGACCTCAGATTACAAAATCATTCCTTTGCCTTGATAACAAGAAAAAAAGTTAAAAACCTCAGGGAGAGCTCCGTTTTAATTGTTAAACTTATGTGCTTGGCACTTAGGATACAAAGAAGACTTAGGTCTAATCTCAAAAGACTTTTAACGTGGAGAGACATAAAGCCAAACAGTATCTGATGCAAGGAAGATAGTGCTGGAGCAGAGGCTGGTCCAGGGAACTCAGAGGAGGGGCTTTTAATAGAGCCCAGGGCCCAGGGCCTTGCTATTCCAAGTCTAGTTCGACTGCCAGCAGCAACATCTCTTGGAAACTTGTGAGAAATGCAGACTCTCCGACTCCAACCCAGACTGACTGAATGTGAATCATATGCTCATTAATATTTGAGAAGTACTGGTCTAGGGGGTGGGGGTGGGATGTGGGAGCGTTTTTTTAAAGGAAATAAATTCTGAACTGTGTTTTGAGGATGAGAAGGGTTAACTAGGGAGTGTTCCAAACAGAGAGAAAAACCTAAGCAAAAGTTCAGTGACATGAAAAAGCATTGGGGGCTTCCCTGGTGGCGCAGTGGTTGAGAGTCCGCCTGCCGATGCAGGGGACACGGGTTCGTGCCCCGGTCCAGGAAGATCCCACATGCCGCGGAGCGGCTGGGCCCGTGAGCCATGGCCGCTGAGCCTGCGTCTGGAGCCTGTGCTCCGCAACGGGTGACGTCACAACAGAGAGGCCCGCGTACCGGAAAAAAAAAAAAAAAAAAAAAGCATTGGGGTGTTTTGGGAACTGCAAGTAGCTTAAAATTGCCAATCAAAACGGAAAGAGTAGGGGAGAGAGGAGGAGGGAGAAATGTAGGAAGATGGCAGATCAGGCAGTGGCTAGATCCTGCTGGGTGTGCTCTATGTTAAGGAGCTTTGCCTTCACCTAATCCATGATAGAGAACGCATGATATGTTCAGATTTGCCTTTAGATCACCGTGGCCCTGAAGAGCCTGAGAAGGTCAAGGTGGAAAGGCAGAGAAATTACTTAGGAAGCTATGGCAATAGTTTGGGAGAGAGATAATGAGAGTCTAACTCAGGTAGTGCAGTGAGCTGGAGAGCAAGGGGCAAATTTAAGACATTTTAGGAGGTAGTAAGCAGATGAGAGACTTCAGTACAGATTGAGGATGGGAGAAGGGGAGTAGCCTGGATGAGTTGCTGGCTTCTGGCTGGGATTAGTAGTGGGTGGTTGCTCATGACGCCACTAACACAGATGAAAGGATAAAGGAGGATGAACAGGTTTGAGAAAGGAAATCATGAGTTCAGTTTTCAACATGTTCTACTCCGGTGAATAGAAAACATATATAGGAGGAAAAAAAAAAAAAAAGAAGAAAACAATAAAAGGGTGGAGAACTGGGTGAATCAATCAGGGTGGAGAAGGAAAGTGATGAGGAAGAAACAGTGCCCTGCCCAGATTTGGGGCTACAGTAATGCAACATAGTATACCTGTGAGTTTTTCCTTCAGTCCTGTTGCTAGGGGCTGCTTTCTCGGAACTTGGTTCCCACAATTGCTTGGACCCCAGAGAAGGGCAAAGGGCTTGATTCATGATTTCCTATCCTGTGATCAACTCATTGTTAACACCATTTGCGCTATTAAAAAAATGTTTTCTAACCTGGTGTTCAAGCTGCTCCAGGGTTAGAATGACCTAACAGTTGTCTTTTTCCACATGGCCTTGTGGGTGAATGACTTTGCCCACTGTCCCCAACACTATTTCCAAAGTGGCAATAATACAATGTTAATAAGTATGTGTGTTTGCCCGTTGTTGTCCTTCCAGTTCTGGATGACTCCTGCCACAAATCTTCCCTGTCTGTTAACTTTTACTTTTATTTTGCACCTTGAAACTCAGAACTTGATCATGGCCTGTCTTGGATCATACTCATAATTGTTTCCTATTTAGCAATCTGTTCTCCTCTGCTCACAGAGTTCTAAAAACGTCCTGGACTTCTGCGTCTCCACGACAGAAACTCCATAAGGATTTTAACATTTTCCGATCAGTCATCACCAGCCAATAAAAAGCAAAATGTCGGCACGTGGTATAATACATTAGTTCGGGCTGGAGGAAGGTATTCCAACCAGATCTTTTCGCTCTTGCCAGAATCAAACATGGCGGGCCGCAGCTAGACCTTCCAGAACACCCAGCTCTCTTTCCCACGACCCCGGCCAGTCTGTGGGGCTCCTTTTTTTTCCACCTTCCTTACCCCTCGTCCGCTCCTAAAGGGTCAGCACCTGGGAGCGTGACAGCAGACCTGCTTCCCGCCCCCACTCCAGGGCCCGCCCACCAGCCCGCTCCAGCCAATCGCAGGCCGCGCTGCGGCGGCCGGCAGCGCCGGCCGGCCCCGCCTCCCAGCCTCGCTGTGGCCTGCGGCTCCCGGGCCGGTAGCGCCGCTCTTGGTCGCGTTTACTGGCTGTGTGTAACCGCGGGTCACGGGCGCTCTCCTTCCGCCACAGCTCAGCCCAGCGCCGCCGAGGCCGTCGGCCCCGAGCCTCCGCCATGGACTTCGAGGACGGTAAGCGCGGCCTCTGGCTGGTTGCCGCGGCGGCGGGAGGCGGGGTGGCCTGCCCCGGGGGTCTGTTTACCGTCTCAAGATGGCCGTGTGGGCTTTGTTCTGCGGGCCCGGAGGCCGCCCGCCCGCCGCGGGCCCGGTGCCCGGAGTCGGCCTCTGTGGGGACCCGCGCGCCCGATCCCCCGGCCCGGCGCCCGCTGTGGCCCGCGACCCTGGAGTTCCGCGCCGGCCTCGGTGTGGGTAAGGACGCGCCTAAAGCGCCGCGGCCTCCGGACTCGGCCCCAGACTGGTCCCCGCCCCGCTGCGTGGAAATTGCCCGGACGCTTCCAACTTCCCGGTCTCGGGCTAAGCGGCAAGCGGGCCTCCCTTGCCGCGGCTCGCACTCGCGACGTGGGCAGCGACCCAGATCGTCCTTTTAGTCAATGCCCAAACCCAGGTTACTTCTCGCCGGATAGGATTTTCAGTGGCTTGTTCACGGTCGTGTGCCTGGTTGTCTTAGTTTAAGATGAGTTTAAAGGGCATCTGTAAGTGATAAGTATAAGTAGATCTCTATCCAGAATGGAAAGTAAGGTATTTCTGGTTAGCAAACTGGGATATTTATCCACCAACAAACATTGCCTGGGCCTTAATCCCTAATTTGAAATATGTCTGTGAACCAAAGCTTTTTTGTCTGGACGGTGTATGGATGGGACTTAAGTTAGTCAGAATTCTGGCACAGCATCACATGCCCTTCAAATTCAGACCTGTGCACAACCGCCTGTGTTGGACTTGCTGTTTAAATAAACCGTATTTTAGCAGTACCTTTCAGTCGTCTCTCAGGCCAGTTCTTTAAAGCATTTTCATAGGCTCACGAAGTAAAATTAATTTGGTTTTCAACTTGTCTTCAAATCTTGGCCAACTTTATAGGAACGGGTGTCAAGGTAAAATGAGTACGTAATGACAGCTTTAGGGAGACATGAGAAGGGGTGTGAATAAACTGAATTTAGTCCTGAGTAACCAGGCATTTCTAAATAAAATCAGTTCACTACCTAGTTCTAAGCCTCTAACCCAACCCCCAGAATTATCTTTGAATGTGCTGTGAGTCCGACTAAATGATCTTTTGATCTTTGATTTGATTTCATGCCACAAAGAGTTAAAGATATCAAATCTAAGTATATGAAAGGGGATTGGAATAACCTTTTTGTGGATAGTTTTAAGTTACTTTGAAACAGGAAGTTTAGATATTAACAGTAGCACACTGGTGTTTTTTTTGTTTTAGTTGGACTTTGACTAATCCTGTGTAGTGTAGTTGGATTCTGTTGTATCCAAATGACCACTCTGTTAAATTCTTTTCTTTCAGTATTTATTAGTAAAATTAACTAAAGGATTTAACAATTGCCGAATTCGTTTTGACAGAGAAATTATCAATATGATTTTTTGGTGGTGATGCCACATCCTGGGTAGATGTAGCACCACACATATATACATATATGTATATACATTTCTCAGATAAGATCTTGAAATCTTTAGAGAGCAAATTAAGTGCTAAAAGAAATATTAACTTGGAAAAAATTATATATTACATAGAATCAATTCTCAGATGTCCCTGCTTTTTGCATTATTTGATACATATTTGCCTTCCTTTTTGTTACTCCATATAAATCAGTACTGGATCCCCTTTTTTGGATGTTATTATATATCAGGTTTTATAAACTAATTTTTACATTACCATGATTTATTTGGATGATAAACTTGCCATTTGGGGAGATAGTGAAAAGAAAGGGATATGTATTTTCCCATATGAAATATTTATAATTATTTACACCCTATTTTGCAGATAATTGCATTAATGGCATTTTAAAAATTGTGTTTGTTTTTAGTAGATGGGTATATAATTTCAGATTTTTGCTAATATTGAACTAATTCCTTTCTGTTAAATGTGTCTTCATAGATTACACTCACTCTGCTTGCAGAAATACTTATCAGAGCTTTAATGGTGAGTATCCTCTTTCATTTGCTCTGAAATAAGTTAAGGGAATGCATTTCAGTTTTTCTCTTCATCCATATAAAGTACCAATGTAAAAAGGGAATTGTGCCTTGTTTCAGGCATTGTTTGGTCTCTTCATGTATCAGCGTTAATGTTGTTATAATATATATATTATTTGAGTTAGATAATTTGGGATCAGAAAAACTTAGGGCTATTGAGATTAATTTGACTCTGTTTTATTTGAATTATGAATCCTTTAATTTATTCCAAAAGGCCCTGACTGCAACTGAGTGAGGACTTAACAAGCAGCTAGCTGAGTTATTTTTGTTGAATTAGAGGTTTTGGTATTGAGTAAAGTAGATTAAGTGGATTATTGGCTTTGTTTTATACTGCTTCTTTTGTAACATTTTGACCTTGTTTTTGAGGTCATTTGCTTTAATGTGTCCAAATGTGTTAGTATATAAAGAACTGTCTAGAGGAGCACATAAAGAAGCCTGATTGTTTATTGACATAAGAGTTGTGACTACAGAGCTAGGTAAAATCATAAGAGGTATGCAGCATACAATTGGGGTGGTGTTTTGATAGTTATTAGAGTTAAGGCTTTACCAGTCAGGATAATAACACAAAAAGAACATGGAACAATTCAAAGAGGTTAAAAAGCATTATATGAATGACACCAGGGAGTGGAATTAAATATCCTAATTGCCAGAGAAATGTAAAATTCAACTGTTGTACAGGATGTAATATATTCACTAAATAAAACTGAAGTAAATGTACTACTACGTAAAGAAGACCATGTCATTTTATGGGAATAATTAGCATTCAGTTAATTTCTATTTATCGTCTCTAAGAATTTAGAGAAACTTTGAATTTGATGTTGACTAAAAAGGTTAAACATATAGGAAGTAGTCAATGTATATTGAGTGCTGAAAAATATATTTTCGAGCAGCAGAGTGATATAATAAAATTACCAGAAGAAGTTTAATTTGCATCCACATGTAGGTTAGATTGAAAACTGGAAAACTATCAAGAAGGCTGTTTCGTAATTTCAGTTGTAAGGATTTTAGACCTTGAACTTGGGAGGTGATGATAGTAATTTAAAAAATATTAATCTGTTTCTTGAGAAAATTAGCAGAACTTTCAGGCTGCCTAGTAGTGAGTAGAAAATTGAGAAGGATGAATAAAAATGAATCCAGGATTTTAAACTGGAGTCAGTAGGACTAGTACTTTCAGCAAAGAGGTTTGGAATAATAGAAGGCCATGATCTCCAGTAGGATGTAAGAGAGAGTTGAATTTAATGCCTAAATATAGGGCTTTGAGATGCAGAATCATAGAGGGCCAGAAGTTTATTTTCTTAATGTACAGTGTTGCAAAAAGAGTTTCAGAAATTTCTGTTACTACTGTTATGACCTTCTTTTTAAAACATGCACTTTATTTTTAATTGAAGTGTAATTGACATATAACATTATATTTCAGGTGTACAACATCATGATCCCATATTTGTATACATTGTGAAATGATCACAATAAGTCTAGTTACCATCTATCACCATACATAGTTTTCCTGTAATGAGAACTTTTAAGATTTACTTTCTTAGCAACTGTCAAATATGCAATACACTATTACTAACTATAGTCACTGTGCTATACATTACATCCCCATGACTTGTTTATTTTATAACTGGAAGTTTGTACCTTCTGACTCCCTTCACCCATTTCACCCACTCCTATACCTACCCCCCTTCCCTGGCAACCACCAATCTGTTATATCCACAAGCTTGGCTTTTTTGTTTGTTTTGTTTTGATTTGATTTGGTTTTTTTAGATTCTACATATAAGTGAAATCATACAATATTTATCTTTCTTTGTCTGATTTATTTCACTTAGCATATGCCCTCAAGGTCTATCCGTGTTGCAAATGGCAAGATTCCATTCTTTTTCATGGCTAAGTAATATTTCATGTATATACATACATATATATCACATCACATTATCTTATCCATTAATCTATAGATGGGCACTTGGGTTATTCCATATCTTAGCTATTGTAAATAATACTGCAGTGAAAATGGGGGTGCATATATCTTTCCAAATTAGTTTTTTACTAATGTTATGACTTATTTTTCTCTTAATTTTAGTTCCAACAGTGGTTCTCATTTAAGGGTGATTGTTAGACTTCCCTGTGGAGCTGTCTCAAAGTGTATCTGTTTAGGTCATACTCTAGTCCCCTTGAATCTTAATTTTTAGGGTAAATGGTCCCAACTATGTAGGTTTTAAAGAACTACTTTGAATGATTTTGGAATGCACCTTTAGGTAAACACCACTGCTTGACACCACTTTGAGGTCTGAGTTATCTACATTTTATAAATGAGGAACTTAATTTCAGGGATGTAATTTGACTTCAACAGATATTTATTGAGTGCTATGTATCAGATATTGTTCTTGGAGCTATCAATATAGCAGTGAACAAAATGGACAAATATTCCTGCCTTTGTGAAGTGTACAGTCTAGTGGGGTGAAATAGACAGTAAACAAGAAGTAATATATAGTGTACTATTGCAATTGCTAGGAGAATAATAACACAGGGCAGGGTGTGTGTGTGTGTGTGTGCACGCGTGCGTGCGCATGTGTTACAATTTTAAAGAGATAAGCTAGGGAAAGCCTCACTAAAAGGGTAACTTTTGAGCATAGATTTGAGGGAGGTGAGGATGCAAGCCATGAAGCTATCTAGGGGAAGAATGCTGTAGACTTTAGGAAATAAAAGGTGTGTAGTAGTTACCAGTTGAAGCCAACAATGCATTGATTGTTAGTGTTGTATTTTCCAGCGACTGAAATGAAGTAGAAGACACTGGAAAACATGTCAAGCTACAAATTTCTTGGAAGGAAGTTGTATTTCCAGTGTCTTCATATTTCCTTCTTGCTTTAAAATAATTCTTCTTATATAAATAGCAGACAAAAAAAGGGAAAGCATTTTGGGTAGAGGGAAAGCAGGAACAAAGGTAAGGCTGAGTACACTGTGCTTCAGAGAGACTTAAGAAGATGAGCTTGACTACAGCAGATGATTTTTGCTGAGTAATCTTAAAACAAGGTTAGAATAGTGAGGTGTAGCCAGAAGGCATTGAAAGTCAAAGACAATTTGCTTATATCTAGGAAGCAATAGAAAGTGAAGACCTGAAAGAGTTGAGGGTGTGAGCAACACAGATACAGAAGAAGAGCATTCCAGGCAGAGGGAATAGCAGGTGCAAAAATGGATATATGCCTGTTGTAGTCTAGGAACAGCAAGGGACCTAGTATAGCTAGAGTGGAGTAAGGGGAGACCATAGATGATGAAATTAAGAGGCAATGGGGTAGATAAAGTTAAGAGGTAATGGGCAGGATTTCTCAGCTTTGGCACTGTTGGCATTTTGGACTAGATAATTTTTCGTTGTTGGGGGAATGTGCTGTGCATTGTGGAATGTTTTAGCAGCATCCTTGGCCTGTGTCATTTGATGCAGGTAGCACCCACTACCCATTTTGGTGATAGCCAAAAATGTTTTCAGACATTACCAAATGTCCTCTGGGGGGCAAAATTGCCCGTGAGTAAGGGCCACTGGTGTAGGGCCTTATAGATTATCTTAAGGCTTTAGCTTTTACTTGGAGTAAGATGGGAAGCCATTGGAAAGTACTGAGCATTGAACAATTTGACTTACATTTTAACAGAATTCTTCTAGCTATCTTCTTCACAATAAACAGAAAGGGAGCAAAAGTGGAAGCAGGAAAACCAGTTGGGAGGCTGTTGCAATAATGTAGGTGAGAGATGCTGGTGGCCTGCATCATGATGCTAGTAGTGTGGAGGTGGTAAAAAGTGGTCTCATTCATGACTTAGTGTCATACAACTTGTTAGTTATTTTGATCATAAGTCAGTTGCTTTTTCATACTACTCCACAGCTCTTATCTTTTGATTTAATTATACATGAGTTTTAACATTTGTTGAGCTTATCATTTATATGATAATCAAAGCAATAGAACAGATTTGATTTAAAATATGTCCGTTTAATTTTTGAGTGAGTTACTTTCATTTAATATATTTTTTTATTCAGAAATAGTTGATGGAATACTATATGTTTCAGGTGTATAACATAGTGATTCACAATTTTTAAAGGTTATATTCCATTTATAGGTATTGTAAAATACTGGCTGTATTCCCTGTGTTGTACAGTATATCCTTGTTCTTATTTAATATTAATAGTAAAGGTATGTTATAGTCTTACAACTTTATTTTTAAAGTGATTTTTAAATTCCTTTGGTAACCTGGAAAAATATCGTTTATATATAAATGGTCATCTTATAGAATCTATATCCCTATAATCACACTGATTATATGCAATACGTATAAAGACTTTTCCTCTTTTCCTTTTTAATTAACTGAATAGTAACAGTAGTATGAACAGTAAGCCCAAGTCATTGCTGTATAAGGGTAGCTCTGTTAATTTTTGTGTACTCCACAGTGCCTGGCACAAGGTGAGTGTGCAATAAATGTTAGTAATTTATGACTCTGTAGTGAAATAAAAACACACAGAATCAAAAAACTGAAAGATTTAGTATCCAAAGGCAGCCTCTGCTGACTCAAAATAGAAATGAGCAGAAATAACAAAATACAAGTTTTTTTGTTTTGTGTACCTAACTGAACCTAACTCTAAAATTACATTTTAATATGAGGCCTTTAGAGGAAAGCTTTTTATTTTGAAAACTTTATTTTAATGTTGAAATTGTCCCCTATATGAGATATGAGCAAATTATATTGTATAATTACCAACTTTAAAGACCGATAACTATTTTATCAGTCTAGAACTGTGTTATCTGATATGGTAGACACTAACCATGTATGACTATTGAGCGCTTGCAGTGTGGAGAGTCTGTATTGAGGTATGCTGTCTTAGTCTTAGTATGAACTCGACTTGAAGTCTTAGTATGAACAAGAAACAATGTAAAATATCTCAGTACTTTCTGTATATTGATAAACTTTTTGTTATATTAAAATGCATTTGTATGCCTTGCACTTTGAATGGATCTTTTTACGATTTATGATCCTGTAATATCAGGCATTAGTTATTTGAAAAGTACTGGTTTATTGAGTTATTCAGATTTT
The DNA here is from genome assembly GCF_011762595.2 of Tursiops truncatus. Lineage (NCBI taxonomy): Eukaryota > Metazoa > Chordata > Mammalia > Artiodactyla > Delphinidae > Tursiops > Tursiops truncatus. The sequence continues at coordinate 105,042,365 of NC_047034.1, read as the reverse complement.
CCAGATATTGACAGATTTTATTGTACAGTGTAAAAAGTCATATTCAGTAATACTAGTATCAACTTTATCAGAAAAACCTTTAAGTATTGGGAAGCTGTCAAGCTCAAGTTTTATAAAATTCTAATTTTCACGTGAGAGCTTGAATTTCATCTTTGGCAACAAATATTGTTACCTATTTTCTTTGAAGTGAGTTTCACTTCATTTTTGAGAAAGTGTCTGCCAGATGCTCAAGTCTGAAAGCCATAGTTTTTGAATGTCAGTCTTTCCTTTTAGTAAAAATAGTATTCCTTGTAAAAAGTGGCTAATTCAGTGGCTTTTCCTGGAGAGAACTATGGCACTTAATGGAACTTTATGCACTGATATGCAGCAAAATTGCTTTACATATACTTTCCATTTTACTGCGCAGAATATCATAAAGAGAGTGTACTCAAAGGTCATGATTTAATAAAATTAATAACTCTTACTGCTTCATCAAGGACATTCTTTAAGCAATGATGGCATTTTTATTATTTTTTACTGCAAGTGTGCAGTACAACTACTAGTGTGGTCTGGTGTCACTGCCTTGATTTGTGCTATAGCACCAACAGTTTTATCCACCAGTGCTTTTGCATCTTCAGTGCAAAAAAATTTTCAACACTGTGAAAAAAGGCAGATAATATCTTAGTACTATTTATAAAAATAGTTTGACCTTGTGGACCCTCTGAAGGGGTCCTGGCAACTCTCAGTAATCAACAGGCTATTGAAAACTGCTGTCCTAGGGTGCATAAAAGATTTGTGAAAAATCAGACCCTGACCACAAGTCTAGTGTACATTTAAAATGCAGCCACAGGACTTCCCTGGCAGTCCAGTTGTTAAGACTTCACGCTTCCAGGGGACACAGGTTCCATCCCTGGTTGGGGAACTAAGATCTCCATATGCTGTGTGGCGCAGCCAAAAAAAAAAAAAATGAGGCCACAAATAGCAGAATACTGTATAAGGCAGAGTATCATAAATACCATGTAAGAGCTACAGAGTTTTGTAGACATTCAAAAGAAAGATGATAATCAACTGAGACAACATCAGTAAAAATGTTCTTGAAAGGATTAGTATTTGAAATGGACTTTAAAAGATTAGAAAATTTCAACAAGCTGATATTTGGGGTGGTAGAAGAGAGTGTTTCATGTAGAAGCGACAGCACGAAACTAGAGGGGTGGTTATTTATGAGACTTTAGGAAAATCATTCCATCTCTTTGGACTTTTTAGTTCCATAATCTATAAAATGAAATGATTAAATTTGATCATTTAGGTTGCTTTCAGGTTTAAAGTTGCAAGATTTTGTTATTAGGACCTGAAATCATATTTATATGATTATAATTAAAATTTAGCGTTTTTAAAAAATAAAAATTAATGTATTTGCTCCGTGTATATTCTTACATTTATTAGTGCATAAAATTTGGAGAGGGTGATAAATGAAGGATCTTAAAGGACTTTATAGGAAACACATTCTGAATGGTTTTTAAATTTTTTCAATTTTATAATCATAGTAAATTCATTTTATTACCTCTTTTGTTGTATTTGTTTTTCATGTCAGAGGTTGGGATGTAAGTGGAATTACAGTGTAATAAAATATACTTAAGTGCCTCGATTGTATCATAATTTTTTTAGTGTCTGTATTGCTAGAATTCACATTCATTCCCTTTATTCAAAGTATTTGAGGATTTAAATATTTATAGGCATAGTACCACAGATTGGCCCTACTCTGATTTTACTTTTTAAAGATACCTATTTCAGTTACTGTATGAACTAATTTCAATTGGGCTAATTTAAACTGTGGCTGCTTCTGAGTTTTTAGACATTTTGAGAGGAGTTAGATGTAGAAGACTATACTTGTAACAAAAATTTTTCCTTTTGATGTTATTAAATACTGACTTTTCTTAAGAATAGGAATTATTAATTATGTACCATGTAGCACCTAACACAGGGCCTTATGGTAGTACCCTAGTCAAATAAACATTGGCTATATTGAAGATAATTTTAATATAGAACTTTTTAGTTGATAATGTTTTTCTTTGAAAAATTAGGTTTCATTAGCAAATCTGATTTTTCAGTAGATTATAATCTGTGTGTTTTTTCCTTCAGTGTCTGTTGTGACTTTAGCTTAAATGTTAATGATGAATTATCATCTCAGATGATTGATATGAATATCTTGTGTTTTATGCAAAGATTCCTGAAGAGAATGGTATCTTACTGACCTTTTGCTATTGACTCTTTTAGGAATGGATCGTGATTATGGCCCCGGATCTTATGGAGGTCTGACATTCAAGGATATTTATCTAAAAATACTTCTTTTGAGTGCCAGTAAAGGTGAGCGTCATTTAATTTTTTTCTTTTTAAACTCTTTGTAGGGATGGATCGTGACTATGGCCATGGATCCTGTGGGGGTCAAAGATCCATGGACTCCTACCTAAACCAGTCATATGGCATGGACAGTCACAGTGGTGGTGGTGGGGGTAGCAGGTAAATTGCTTCATCACTTGGCCAAATAATTAGATGACTGTAAGATTCTGGATATTCTAATTTCCTATTCCTTAGGCATGTGGCGCTACTTGAACTTTGCTATTTAGAATCACCTTAAATGTTGAAAGGTGTTAATGGTTCTAAAAATTATCTCAGCATCACTGGCAGACATTAGGAAAATCTCAGGAAAACCTTTATCATTTCATTATAATAGAGTAAGATTTTCTGTCTTTAGCAGTGAGCATTTTTTTTTCTTCTTTTACTTTTAACTGCTTATCAATCAGAAAGTCCTGAACAAATGATATAAAAATGTTATTGGAAATATTATTTGTGAAGCTTTTTCTTATGAATTTCCAAAAATCTTTACTACGGTGGGGTACTCTATAAAGCAGCAAAGCAGTCTTTGACTAGAATGGGTTTAACTGAACCAGTCTAGCAACATTCAGTTTCTAAGAAACGTTTAAAATAGTTATTCTTTTAATTTTAAAGTAAGTTACAAGAGCATATTGTAATAATAAAAGTGTTCTTTAAATCATGTCTAGATTATTTATTGGCAGGTACTGCTTATACCAGAAACACTTGTGCTCTAGACTAGGAACATTATATTAAAGCCATGAGTATGATACCTTTTCTTATTTTAATGCAGTAGAATTTAGGTTGTACTTACGTTTCACTGTCAATGCTGTGTAAAGCTTAAACCTAGTTGAACTCCTGCAGGCTTTAGGGTTGACCACATTTCAGGTCAAGGGGGGTCTACTTTTTGAGGCACAAAGATTCCTACTAGATATAAGTAAAACTAGTTAGGAAACATTAGAAAGTATTGTCCTTCTTCATAAATTGAAGGATCTGGATTCCTTAAGGATGGACTGAATGATGCTTACTTTTCTTTTTTCTGCTTCAAGTGTGCCATTATGGTTTATAGTAGAGAAAAATCAAGAAAATAGTTACAACAATTTTGCTTACGTGATAGATGTTTTGAAAAATGTAGTTGAAAAGAGGAATAATTTTTATATAGTTACTAGGATTCAGAAGTAAATAGTACCTTCTATTTAGTGATCTGTAAATAATTGAAGTAATGTAACACATTTAAATGTTTTACCATATCTCTTCCTGCCCTATTACATTGTAAATGTAATGTGCGTAAACTATGTAGATGTTATCATTTATCTCGTGTAATTGTGGGCCTTTATAAAACTATGTTGTAAGATAAGCGACTTCTGTAATCCATGCTTCGGTGAGAAGTAAGATGATTTGTTTCTTCTGTTGACTCTATTAAAACCTTGAGGAGACTGTACACTCCCTTTTTTAGAGTAGCTTTATGTGATAATTTTATGTGATACTAGGGAATAATTTTTTGATAATAGGGAATAATTTTTCAAACAATTGAAGACCTTATAAAATGTATTCTTTCTAATCTGCCTTGAAAATTCATATGCAGAGGGTATATGTTGGTGGTCTTTTACTTTTATGTTCTATTTTATGTGCTTATCCTTCTAGATTTGTTAGATTTATTAGTCTACAAGTAAAAAGTGACTGAGGATTGATTATTGACCTTAACCAAAGTTTGGCACGTTGCCAAACTTCATAACCAGATAACTCTCCCAATTTTGACTGCTGTAGACACAATGAAGCAGTTTTGTCATATAGATTATTGGGGGTGCAAATGGATCTCTTCTGTGTCACAAGTAGCCTACATCTGTGTAGTCTTCAATTTGTGTCCCCATTGAAAGCCAAAATGTTGTAAATATTTTGTATTTTCCAGTATTAGGGATGGATTCAAAGAAAGTTTTGAGTAGTTTGTGAACTTTAACAAATGACTTTTCCCAAGACTAGGGCTGGGCTTAAATAATGACAGACAAATCTTTTCTTTCTAATAAAATAGAAAGCTGCCAAAAAGCAGATTTTTAAGCTAAGGTTTACTTAACTCAATTCATATTTAAACACTGACTCAGATAGCTTTCTATCTGGTCTCATGTTGAACTGCCCAGCCCTAATCAGGTGTGAACAAAAGTAGAACTGTGCAAACCAGTATGGTATAAATGAATTTTAGTTGATAAATGTCATCTGATAATTTGTCTTTTGAATTGTCTAACATTAGTAAGCTTACTTTTGTTTTTTCCCTCACTGTGCAACTCTTCCAGGTTTGGACCTTATGAGTCTTACGACTCCAGGTCTTCTCTGGGTGGGCGAGATCTGTACAGATCTGGCTATGGTTTTAATGAACCCGAACAAAGCCGCTTCGGAGGTAGTTATGGTGGTCGATTTGAGAGCTCCTACCGGAATAGCCTTGACTCTTTCGGAGGTAGAAACCAGGGCGGGTCTAGCTGGGAAGCACCTTACTCCCGTTCAAAATTGAGGCCTGGGTTTATGGAGGACAGAGGAAGAGAGAATTACTCTTCCTACAGCAGTTTTTCTTCACCCCATATGAAGCCTGCACCTGTAGGCTCTCGGGGGAGAGGAACGCCTGCTTATCCTGAAAGTACGTTTGGAAGCAGAAACTATGATGCTTTTGGAGGACCATCAACAGGCAGAGGCCGAGGCCGAGGAGTAAGTACAACAGAATCTTTTCAGATTCTTTTCACTAGTCACTCTTTTAAACCCTTTCAAGACCATGGTTTTCAACTAGAATAAACACTGTTCATCCCAGTGTATTTTGAAGAAAAGCTGAGTCCTAAGCATAATTTTTAGGTTGCCTATAAAAGTTTTCCACCTCAGAAAATACGTGGCAGTGTGAGATGACTGTTCATAAAGTTTTGCCAAATCTCCCTTTATTAAAAAGGTGAGGATATTAGGTTTGGTCTAAAAGGGGTTAAAAGGAGTTGCATTTTTCCTTGTAAACACTAGCAGTTTTGCTAGTGGGACAGTTCTTGGATTATGTAAAGGTAATGAACCCTTCTGGAGTTTTTGAGTAGGTTAAAGGTGCAATGTATGATAAAATGTGTATACTTTGCTGCTAAACTCTAGCACGTAGAATTTCTTCAAAGCTTCATATTTCACATTAAACACAAGAGACTAAAAATCGGTGATAGTTGAGGGTAGCTTAGCCATGTTTACATGGTGAAGAAGTTGATATGTATAATAGGTTGTAGATGATTTGTGGTCAGTATAATTTTGCTAACTTACTCTTTTACAGTATGTCCTATTGCTGGGTGTTCTGTTTTACCTGTGTCACTAGTTTTACTATTGAGAAATAATTTCCTCCCTGTATAAACATGTCTACGGCTTCTTCCTAGGAAGTAATATTTTGTAAATTACTGCTTAAATGAGTAAATATACTAGTCTTCAAGTATTTAATTTCAGGATATATAGTATAAAGATTATGCCTTACATTCTCAGGTAACTTGACTGACATGAAATTTTACCTAGTAAGGGTATGTAGATTGTGGAGTTACTATGCACTTTGATCCTATAAAGAATATTGTATTTTTGCTATAACATGAGGAGTGTTTTATTTTTTTTAAGTCAGTTGCTCTTAATATTCTGTTTGCAGAGGAAAGTACTTCTGATAAAAAATGCTGTAGGGCACATATTTTTAACTGCTCACTAGCCTTTGGTACATCAGTGTAGTTTGTCATACTTGTGTAGAAATTTTGCATTTATAACAGTTACTCTTTACTTATGTAAAATGCATTGCACCTTTAATGGATAATTGATGAAGATTTTTCTGATGTGACTATGTAAATTACCTGGAAACACTAATTTATTCAAGTCTACTAGGTTAGATAGGTATTCCTAAGCATAATATACAAATGTAAGCAACTGATATGTTGCTATTCTACCATGCTTCATGATTGTAGATTAATTGAAAATAGTTGGGATAATAGGCTTTGGGTTTTGAAATTGAAAATCTATTCCAGTTGGAAAATTTGGAAAACTCTTAACGTTTTCCATTAGGCAAATGATGTTTTTCTCAATGAGACTTCAAATATCAATTTTGTTTTCATGATAGAAAAACAGGTATTCCTGTTCTTTGTTTCCACCATTCTAGTCGGAATGGACTTTTCTTTCTTTCTTCCTGTTAATGACATAGATGAACCAATAGGGCTTTCTTTTTTAATCTTCACTTGTACAATTCCCATTGGATCCTTCTCTTCAGATTACTCCTCAATCTTTATCTTCTAAAAGTAGGGTTAGTAGAGTAAATTTCTATGAACATGTGGCCTTTTGGTGTAGTGGATTTTGTTAACGACAGGAGAAGAGGAAGGGACACAAAGAGTCGTTTGGTTGCATGACTCTTCGTCTGTAAACTTTTGCTTCTTGGGCTTCTGGGTCAGAATATGTTTCTCTAGGTAAGAATGTGAATGGAACGTCAGATGCAATTCTTTATCTGAAGTGTGTCTTGGAAGTTGATGCATGGTTATGCTTTAACTCTCCTATTTCATACTAATGTTCCATCTCGCCTTCTCATCCCTTTTTCAACAGGGAGAAATCCTAAATCATTTCTGGATCTTTTTTTACTTCAAACTTCAAATATGGTCTTCTTTGTGTATCTTAGTTTTAAGCCAGGTTTTAGTAAAATAAAGATTTCTTTTAAGGTCTTTTCATGGGAAAACATCGATTAGGAACTCTGAAGAGGAGTTGTCAGAGAGTTGTACAAGTGGTAATATTCTGACAGGCACATATGTTGTTTATGATCTCAAGTAATTTTGAATTGTAAGAATCAAAAAACAGGAAATATTCATATATGTTCTTCTGGAAATAAAAATACTAATTCAATGGATTTGAGCTCATGTAATAATTTACAAAGTTTTTCAATGTATTTATTCAGAGTGGACTTGTAAAATTTAGTTACATTCTGAGGAATTTTCAGGTGAAAAATTTTAGATAGGTAACATAAATTATATATGAATTCATACGTTATCATTGGATATTGTGCTAATATTTCTTGATTTCACAAATTTGCAGCATATGAGTGATTTTGGAAGCATTCATAGACCTGGAATTGTTGTTGACTATCAAAACAAACCCACCAATGTGACAGTTACTGCTGCAAGAGGAATAAAGAGAAAAATGATGCAACCATTTAATAAGCCTGGTGGAACCTTTATCAAGAAACCCAAGCTAGCAAAACCTGTGGAGAAGATGAGCCTCAGCAAATCACCCAGTAAGTAAGAAAACATAACCTTGCTATGGTTCAAGGTACTTTTAATTTTTTTTAACTCAGTGCATTTAGATAATTTTTCACATTTATATAGAGAAACAGTATAATAATTACAGTTGTAGAAATCAGATCTGCAGATGCCCTAATCAGTCATGGATATCAAAATTACCAAAAGATACTTTTTAAATTCACATGCCCTGGTTCACCCCTCTTCGCTACATCTTGATTTAGGGTGGAGCCAGAATGTCTATATTTTTAAAAAGACCTCACACATGATTTTGATTCAGACTCCTTTCTTGGGTGTTATATTTATTGTTGGATATATTATTGAAGAAGTGGTATGTTACATTACATAGAATCCCCTTCATGAGGTCAAAGGCAAGAAATTTTTCATGGTCCTTGGTACCAGGAAAAGCTGTGCATTCTTCTAGAAAATTAATTTGTTCATTATCTTCTGGACATGATTATTCTTAGAGATAATCCTATTTCCATTTTTACAGTGTTAAAAATTGAGAGCCAGTCAGAAAATGAAATTAAGAAAACAATTTAATTCATTTAGCATCAAGAAGAATTGGATACTCAGAAATAAATTTAACAAAAGAAGTGTAGGGCTTCCCTGGTGGTGCAGTGGTTAAGAATCCACCTGCCAATGCAGGGGACACGGGTTCGAGCCCTGGTCCAGGAAGATCACACATGCCGTGGAGTAACTAAGCCCGTACGCCACAACTACTGAACCTGCGCTCCAGAGCCCGCGAGCCACGACTACTGAGCCCGCATGCCACAACTACTGAAGCCTGCGCACCTAGAGCCTGTGCGCCACAGCAGGAGAAGCCACCACAATGAGAAGCCCGTACGCTGCAATGAAGAGTAGCCCCCTCTCGCTGCAACTAGAGAAAGCCCATGTGCAGCAATGAAGACCCCACACAACCAAAAATAAAGAAATAAAATAAATAAATTTTAAAAAACCGCAAAACTTATACTTTGAAAACTATAAAACATTGTTGAAAGAAATTAAGGATCTAAATAAATGGAATACTAAATAAATGTTCATAGATCAGAAGACTTAACATTATTAAGATCGTAATACTCTCCAAACTGATCTACTGATTCAGCCCAATCCCTATCAGAATGCCACCTAACTTCTTTGCAAAAATTGACAAGTTGATTCTAAAATTCATAGGGAATTGCAAGGGACCTAAAATAGCCAAAACAATCCTAAAAAAAGAAGAACAAAATAGAAAGACTCATTACTTCATGATTTCAAAACTTACTACAAAGCCACAGTAATCAAGACAGAGTGGTACTGGCACAAGGCCAGACATATAGATCAGTGGAAGAGAATTGAGAGTCCAGAAATAAACTCATAAATCTATGGTCAAATTTATTTTAGCAAAAATGCTAAAATTATTCAATGAGGAGAGAATAGTCTTTTCAACAAATGGTGCTGGAACCAACTGGATTGCCACATGCACAAGCTAAAATGCAACACCTAAATGCAAGGACTGAAACTATAAAACTCTCAGAAGAAAACAGGGGTAAGTCTTCATGGCTTTGGATTTGGCAAGGAATTCTTAGATATGACACTAAAAGAATGAGCAACCAAATAAAAAATAGGTAAATTGGACTTTATCAAAATTAAAAACTTCTGTGCTTCAAAGGACACCATCAAGAGAGTGAAAAGACAGCTCACAGAGTAGGAGAAAATATTTGCAAATTACATATCTGATAAGGGACTTGGCGTCTAGAATATATAGAATTTTTAAACTCAATAAAAAGACAAATAGCCCAACTGAAAAAAGTGAGCAGAGCATCTGAACAGACATTTTCCCCAAAAAGATATACAGATAGCCAATAAGCACATGAAAAAGTGCCCAACAATTAGTTAGCAGGGAAATTTAAATCAGGACCACGATGAGATACCACTTCATACTCACCTGGATGGCTAGAATCAAAAAGGTAATAACAAGTCTTAGCGAGGATGTGGAGAAATCAGAACCTTCTTACACCACTGGTGGGAATGTAAAATGGTCCAGGCACTTTGGAAAACAGTTCCTCAAATGGTTAAACAAATTACCATATGATCCAGCAGTTCCACTCCCAGGTATATACCAAGAAAAATTAAAACATATGTCTGCACAGAAATTTGTGTACGGATACATATAACATCATTGTTCATAGTAGCCAAAAGGTAGAAACAACCCAAATGCTCATCAGTGGATAAATTGATAAACAAAATGTGGTACGTCCATACAGAATAGAATGGTAGAATAGTTTCCAGCCATAAAAATGGAGTGAAGTACTGATACATGCTACAACTTGGATGAACTTTGAAAAGATTAATGAAGTGAAAGAAGCCAGTCACAAAAGTCCACATAATATGATTCTTTTCATTTGAAAGTGTAGAATACAGAAGTCTATAGGGATAGAAAGTAGATTAGTGGTTGCTTTGGGCTCTGGGGTGTGTAGGGAGTAATACCAGGGTACCAGATTTCTTTGTAAGGTGATGAAAATGTTCTAGAATTGATTATGGTAATGTTTGCACATACCTGTGAATGTTCTAAAAAACATTGGATTACATACTTTAAATGGGTGGATCGTATGGTTTATACTGAATTATATCTCAATAAATCTTAAAAAAAAAAAGTTCAGAGCCAGATTACTCTGTTTCTTTTCTCCGTCATTGTATTTTACTTAACTTTGTAATGTATCTCTAAATGAAATCAAGTACATTTGACCAAATTAGATTGTTAAGAGGATACATAAATAAAAGGTAAGAAAATGTCTTTCTCAGCATTCTTTGTGAAAACATAATAACAAAATAATATACAACAAATACTTTGCCTGTTTTTGACTGTACACTGAATTATTTTTTGCTTTTTATATTTATTTTACTTTTGCCTTGATGACTGAAAAGCATTTTATCTTTCCAAGTTAGGTGATATTGCAAGGAGGCAAAAATTACTCTCTTCTTTAGAATTAATATTTGATTGCCTAATCTTGTTGGGACTGGAGGAGGTTAAGATCATTGTAATGAATGAATATTCCAAGTTTTTCTAGTCCAGTTTTTCAAATTTTTTACATCCAGTTTTAAAACTAAGATATATATATATATATATATATATATTTTAACGTCTTTATTGGTATATAATTGCTTTACAATGATGTGTTAGTTTCTGCTTTATAACAAAGTGAATCAGTTATACATATACATATGTTCCCATATCTCTTCCCTCTTGTGTCTCCCTCCCTCCCACCCTCCCTGTCCCACCCCTCTAGGTGGTCACAAAGCACCGAGCTGATCTCCTTGTGCTATGCGGCTGCTTCCCACTAGCTAGCTATTTTACGTTTGGTAGTGTATATATGTCGATGACACTCTCTCACTTAGTCACAGCTTACCCTTCCCCCTCCCCATATCCTCAAGTCCATTCTCTAGTAGGTCTGTGTCTTTTTTCCCGTCTTGCCCCTAGGTTCTTCATGAACTTTTTTCTTTTTTCTTAGATTCCATATATATGTGTTGGCATACGGTGTTTGTTTTTCTCTTTCTGACTTACTTCACTCTGTATGACAGACTCTAGGTCCATCCACCTCACTACAGATAACTCAATTTCATTTCCTTTTATGGCTGAGTAATATTCCATTGTATATGTGTGCCACATCTTCTTTATCCATTCATCTACTGATGGACACTTAGGTTGCTTCCGTGTCCTGGCTATTGTAAATAGAGCTGCATTGAACATTTTGGTACATGACTCTTTTTGAATGATGGTTTTCTCAGGGTATATGCCCAGTAGTGGGATTACTGGGTTGTATGGTAGTTCTATTTTTAGTTTTTTAAGGAACCTCCATACTGTTCTCCATAGTGGCTGTACCAATTTACATTCCCACCAACAGTGCAAGAGGGTTCCCTTTTCTCCACACCCTCTCCAGCATTTATTGTTTGTAGATTTTTTTGATGATGGCCATTCTGACTTGTGTGAGGTGATGCCTTATTGTAGTTTTGATTTGCATTTCTCTAATGATTAATGATGTTGAGCATCCTTTCATGTGTTTGATGGCAGTGTGTATATCTTCTTTGGAGAAATGTCTGTTTAGGTCTTCTGCCCATTTTTGGATTGGGTTGTTTGTTTTTTTGATATTGAGCTGCATGAGCTCCTTGTAAATTTTGGAGATTAATCTTTTGTCAGTTGCTTCATTTGCAGATATTTTCTCCCATTCTGAGGGTTGTCTTTTCGTCTTGTTTATAGTTTCCTTTGCTGTGCAAAAGCTTTGAAGTTTCATTAGGTCCCATTTGTTTATTTTTGTTTTTATTTCCATTTCTCAAGGAGGTGGGTCAGAAAGGATCTTGCTGTGATTTACGTCATAGAGTGTTCTGCTTATGTTTTCCTCTGAGAGTTTGATAGTGTCTTTTTTAATCTAATTACAACATTACAGACATTTTAATGTATCGTATTTGAAAAAATAATTGATATTGCAAATGTTGGATTTTTTTCCTTAAAATTATAAGTTTTAATACAAGACTCAGGAACGGTTTAAATACTATTCTTAAATCTACTTTCCTGCCATGCTTTGCGTGGGACATCTGTATTATTTAGTAAAAAATAGCAATATTCTGGAATTCAGGAAACCTGCTAATAGGTAGAGTGTGTGTTAGTAAGGATAACTTTTATACTGTTTTAGTTGATAGATTGCTATTTACTGAATTGTGTACTCTAAATATTTCTAGACTAGGCAATTCAGTTGATCCTCTTGGGATAGATTTCAAAGATATATTTTGCAGGTATAGTTAAATAAATATTGCAAAGTTTGAATCAGAAACTGATTTGCCACTAAAGCGGCTATATGTGACCCAACTTTTTTTTCTTTTTAGCAAAACTTGAGAGAGCAGTGTAGTATAACTAACAATGAAGCCAAAATCCTGTAGTCAAATCAGGCTTTCACTTTTAGGCATGAGGTGGGCATTCTGAAAGATGTCTGCTGAATATTTAGGAATAAGAAGTCTTGCTACACTGTAGTATATAGACTATATGATTTGTTGAAAAGAAGTAGGAAAGGAACCGTATTCAGTCATTTGGATAGAGGTACAACATATATCGTAGTTTTAGCACATGAAGGGAAATGGAACTGCTTCTAGTTTAAGGTCATGTACAAGTGGATTTTATACAGAGTGAGGATTTGAGGGGAACTGAAGGAGGATATTGAAAATGGTTAATAAAATAATAATGTACATTTAAGCTCTTATAAAATGATGAAAAATAGGGCTTCCCTGGTGGCGCAGTGGTTGAGAGTCCGCCTGCCGATGCAGGGGACGTGGGTTCGTGCCCCGGTCCAGGAAGATCCCACATGCTGCGGAGCGGCTGGGCCCGTGAGCCATGGCCGCTGAGCCTGCGCGTCCGGAACCTGTACTCCGCAACGGGAGAGGCCACAACAGTGAGAGGCCCGCGTACCACCAAAAAAAAAAAAAGAAAAAAAAAAGATGAAAAATAATCTAGATATTTAATTTTAAGGTATTTTATATAGTTTTGAAACATCCCACTGTATGCATAGCAAGTACTTAATATTTGTTTACTGTTAAGTTTATGAAATCCCCAGGTGTTCATGATTTTGTATTAGATATTTTTCCAAAGGTAATCCAAAAGGATAAACAATGTATAAAAGGAAAAGTTTGAGGGCAGATGAGGTTTTTTTTTTTGTAAGTCTAAAGTTAATTGTATCATAAGAAAGAACCTTTTTCTTTTAATACAATGAGATACCACTTCACACCATGTGAAGTCGATGGTCTTAAAAATAACAAAAGGAGGGCTTCCCTGGTGGCGCAGTGATTGAGAGTCCGCCTGCCGATGCAGGGGACACGGGTTCGTGCCCCGGTCCGGGAAGATCCCACATGCCACGGAGCGGCTAGGCCAGTGAGCCATGGCCGCTGAGCCTGCACGTCCGGAGCCTGTGCTCTGCAACGGGAGAGGCCACAGCAGTGAGAGGCCCGTGTACCGCAAAAAAAATATAAAAAAAGGAAAATAACAAGTATTGATGAGGATGTGGAGAAATTAGAACTCTCATACAGTACTGGTGGGAATGTAAAGTGGTGCAGCTGCTGTGGGGAACAGTTTGATGGTTCCTCAAATGATTAAACGTAGACTTACCATATGAACCAACAATTCCACTCCTAGATACATACTTCAAAGAATTGAAAAGAAGTATTCAAACAAAAACTTGTATATAAATGTTCATAGCAGCATCATTCACAAGTGTTAAAAGGTGGAAACAATCCAAATGTTCATCAGCAGATGAATGGATGAAAAAAATGTGGTGTATTCGCACAGTGGAATATTATTCAGCCATAAAAAGGAAGGAGGTACTGATACATGGTACAACACATGGGTGAACCTTGAAAACATTATGCTAAATAAAAGAAGCCAGACAAAAAAATGCCACGTATTGTATCCTTTGTTTATATAAAATATCCAGAATAGGAAAATCTGTAGAGACAGAAAGCAGATTGGTAGTTTTACCAGGTGCATTAGTGACTGCTTAATGGGTATGGGGTTTCTCTTTGGAGTGATTAAAAAGTTCTGGAACTAAATAGTGGTGATGGTTGCACAACATTGTGATGCACTTAAAGCCACTAAATGGTACACTTTGAAATGGTTAAAATAGTGCATTTTGTACTGTGTATTCGCATTAAGGCATGTTTTGAGAAAAAGAGGAAGAATCTGCTTTTGTTTTAGAGTTTATACATTTTAAGAAATTTTGGGAGAGCTGCTATAATAAATGAGTTTTTGTATCCAAGGCTCTCTTTCTAGTGCTCATTGTTTTTCCACATTCATGCAAGGTCAGGTTATTTCCGTGTTTCCCAGAGTGTGGTATTCAAAATTATTTTAGGTGATGTGGATATTATTGCTTAAAATGAGGATAAGAAAAAATGAGCAGATCTACAGAAAAATATGTAGCAGATAATAACATAGGTGAGAAGTAAATAGGCAAAGTTCATGATGATGTTATTCACATGAATGAAGTTTCAGAAATGCTGGGTAATCTCAAATTCTGATTTTTGTGGTGAGTTCAATTTAGATAATGACCATCAAGTACATCTTGTATGTCTATAGTTTATGAACTGGGGACTGGAAAAGGAGAATGGAAAAATGATTTTTATTTTTAACTCTTTTGTCTGATCCCCTAGCAAAAACAGATCCTAAAAATGAAGAAGAAGAAAAGCGACGAATTGAGGCTCGGCGAGAGAAACAAAGGCGCAGAAGAGAAAAAAACAGTGAGAAATATGGAGATGGATACAGGTTTGTGCTTAGTAGAGTCTGCAAATTGGACTCATAAAAACACTGTTTCCGGGGTTTGGGGGTTGGAAAATTGAGTCGATGGCCAAAAGGTTCAAACTTCCAATTATAAGATAAATAAGTTCTGGGGATATATTGTACAGCATGGTGACTGTTGTTAACAATACTGTATCTATATTTGAAGTTGCTAAGAGAGTAGATCTTCAAAGTTCTCAGCACAAGAAAAAAAATATAACTAGTGAAGTGTTGGACGTTAACTAAACTCATTGTGCTCATCATTTCACAATAGATACATGTATCAAATAATTACGTTGTGCATCTTAAACTTACACAATGTTATATGTCAATCTCAATAAAACTGGAAAAAAGTAAAAAAAGAAAAGATATTTTTTAAAAAGCTGTTATTGGTGTCTTAAGCTGGTGCTGTAGTTGTGTATAGTTAGCCTATGTTTGATTCCTGTCTCAAGGATATTGACATTCAATTTGCTACTCTCCACCTCTCCCATAGCTATTTGGTTGTCAGGGTCTAAAAGAATGCTGTATAATTGTCCTTGGGACTTTCAAGCCACCGACAATCACTCTACAGATTTTAAAACTGGAATTCCTGATTTTTTACATGCACAAGCAATAATCTATCTGGCCAAAAGAGATTGTGATATGTCATTAATTTTATGATACAGACTGATTTCTGAGATGCAATAAGGAAAAATATGTCTTAGAATCGATAAAGTATTGTGTTTAAGCAAACAAAAACAAAAACCTGTTTCCTTGAAAAGGCAGATACATCAATTTGGATGTGAAAAAATTCCTGAGAGTCAAATGAAAAGGTTTGATCAAAGATATATAGGAATGGGACTTCCCTGGTGGCACAGTGGTTAAGAATCTGCCTGCCAGTGTGCGGGACACGGGTTCGAACCCTGGTCTGGGAAGATCTCACATGGCGTGGAGCAACTAGGCCTGTGCGCCACAACTACTGAGCCTGTGCTCTAGAGCCCGCGAGCCACAACTACTGAGCCTGTGTGCCACGACTACTGAGCCCGTGTGCCACGACTACTGAGCCCGTGTGCCACAACTACTGAAGCCCGCACGCCTAGAGCCCTGTGCTCTGCAACAAGAGAAGCCACCACAATGAGAAGCCCACGCACCACAATGAAGAGTAGCCCCTGCTCACCGCAACTAGAGAAAGCACGCACGCAGCAACAAAGACACAACAGAGCCAAAAAAAAAAAAAAAAAAGATATATAGGAATGATTTTTTGATATTTACAGTCATCGCACAGTGGATTGATTCTAGGACCACCACCCCTCCTACCCGACCCCCACCCGACCCTCAAATACCAAAATCTGAGGATGCTCAAACACCTCTATGAGGGTTTTAATCTTACTAAGATAAGAAAACTAAGGCCCAGATAAGTTAAGTTGCCTGAGGTCACATAAGGGTGCTAGGAAATAAACCCAGCAGTAGATATCAGATCCTATACTCTTACCCAGGAAAATAAGTATAATAGTACTGTGAGGAATTAGTTGGAAAATGGAGACTAGAGGCAAAGAAACCAATTAGGAAACTAGTGGTGTAATTCGAGGAAAAGGAAGTAACAAGAATATATGAGGTAGGAATAATTAAATGGCAGAAAAAGGGAAAATTCATTCTGGAGTGCCTCCTGAGCTTCTAAATGAGTGCATTTGTCCAGTCCAGGCTGATTAGTCATCCTGAAGTGATTTTTACAGGGCAGGACTTTTGATCATCCAAGAGCTCTAACAGAGAGAATTATGGTTGTCTGATGTTCCACCTGGCTTTGTTGTCACTACTTCAGTGGTTTGGAAGCTTGAGGATGGAACAGAGTGTAAAATAAGTAGTAGAACTTCGGAACTTGATACTGCCTGAAGTTTGCTCTGGCTTTCTAGCTGATCTAGACTTGAAGTGGATAGTTCAGGATTAGATTAAGTAGATTCATTGATCCATCTTTCATACCCAGAAGCTCCAGTGTGGGCCAGCGATGCCAATTGGTATAATAACAGTGTCCAGACAGGTACTTAGATACTATCTTTTTCTGACTTAAGCTAAATTTAAATCAACCATTAAATGGAAGAGAGGAAATCATTTATGCTGGGAAAATTAATTTCATTGGTATAGTCTTATGAACTCTTTCTAAGTAAATAAGGTAATATTTAAAGAAAAACTTTTTTTTTCCCTTACAGAATGGCATTCACATGTTCATTTTGTAAATTTCGAACATTTGAAGAAAAAGATATTGAACTGCATCTGGAAAGTTCTTCACACCAGGAAACATTAGATCATATTCAAAAACAAACCAAATTCGATAAAGTAGTTATGGAATTTTTGCATGTAAGTAGCTGTTTCTGAAGTGAGAAGCACTTTATGTGACATTTGAATTTCTTATATTTTCATAGTTTCCCATCTTTCTCCCATTTTATGTTTCTAAGAATTTAATTTACTATTCACTTAAAGAAAGAGTTGTTTTAAAATTAGCTCAGAAGTAGACGTGGATTCCTCTTTCATAGATTTTAGGTTTGTTATTTGAGAGTACATTTTTCACAGTAGTTTCTGGCAGAGGTGTCAGGAAAAAATTCCTTTAACAGCTGTTTATTGATACAGAATCAGCTATCATCTATTAACAGTCTTCTGTGTACCTGGTGTTGTGTTGGGTACTTTTCTTCATATTTCATTTCAGCCTTATACTAACTCCTCTTTATCCTAAAAGATCATGCTCAGAGCAGTTCAGTGACTTTCAATAAATGGAAGTCTGAATTCAGAGCCAGAGCCTCGTGTTTGATTAGTGTCCTTTATATTATCAGAATGTGATCATCAGTTCAACAGTTTTTCTTGAATACTTACGGAAGGTGCTGTTCAGGCACTGAAGACAAAGACACTCCCCTCAGTGAACTAACAAAAATTGGAAATTGAACACACTCACACTTAAACAGATGACACTATTGAGTGGAAGGCCCCAGCGTGATGGTGTAGGCAGAAGTGGCTTGGAGAAAGGGTGGATAGTTGGGGCCAGGGCTGGATCTGGACTGCTAACTGTACATACAATTAGTTTGCGCAAAAGAGATGGAGCTGTTAGAAGGTTAGAAGTACAGGAATCATTTACTCCTCTATATCCTTGCAGAATTGTGTACCTTAATTAAAATTTCTTTCTGTAATTTTGTTTAACGGGTTCCTAACTGTTATTTAGGACTTTCATATTCACCTGTCCTGAGACGATCTCTTGCCTATCAGCTGTCTTCGATCTCTCTCTCTCTATGTACCTAAAATACATCTTGAAAAGTAAATACTTTTTGTAGTTTCCTGGGACTTTGTCTTAGTCTTTCCAACTAAATTGTAAGCTCCTTGAGAACATTTACTAGTTCTTATATAACAGATATTGTTATCTTCCATAGGCCAAGCATGGTGCTAGGCCTATACTATGTGCTCACTGAAAACTTTTTGGATTCTTTCTATTTTGTTTTCTAGGAATGTATGGTAAATAAATTCAAGAAAACATCTATTCGTAAGCAACAGACAAATAATCAAACAGAAGTAGTCAAAATAATTGAAAAAGATGTCATGGAAGGTAAGTATTTAAACAAATTAATTTAGAAATTTACATATATATTTTACATACCTATTTCAGTGTAAATGATGCCCATTAGAGCAGGGGTCCCCAACCCCTGGGCCATGGACCAGTACTGGTCTGTGTCCTGTTAGGAACCAGGTTGCATAGCAGGAGGTGAGCGGTGGGCAAGTGAGCAAAGTTTCATCTGTATTTACAGCCATTCCCTATCGCTTGCGTTATCGCTTGAGCTCCTCCTCTTGTTAGATCAGCAGCGGCATTAGATTCTCATAGGAGCTCGAACCCTACAGTGAACTACGCATGCGAGGGATCTAGGTTGCACGCTCCTTGTGAGAATCTAATGCCTGATGATCTGAGGGGGAGCTGAGGTGGTGATGCTAGTGCTGGGGAGCAGCTGCAAGTACCGATTATCATTGGCAGAGAGGTTTGCACAGAGACCATAATAAATCAATTGCTTACAGACATATCAAAACCTTATCAGTGAGTGACAAGCGAAAACAAGCTTAGGGCTCCCACTGTTTCTGCATTATGGTGAGTTATATAATTATTTCATTATATATTACAATGTAATAGTAATAGAAATAAAGTGCACAATAAATGTATTACATGAAACATCCCAAAACCATCCCCCCTCCACCCCGTCCATGGAAAAATTGCCTTCCACAAAACCGGTCCCTGGTGCCAACAAGGTTGGGGACCGCTGCAATAGAGTGATATAGTACATAGTCATATGTGGTAGGCCTGAGTGGGTTATCAGAAATGGAATCCTTTGATTCCTGTTCTCATGCTTACAAATTTATCACTACCTGCCCTTACGTCTTTCACTTCATTTCCTTCATAGAGGAAAACTCAGCTTTGCCTCCACATGGAAGATATAGTTGTCCCTAGGTTCCAAGAGAGATTGGTTTCAGGACCTGCTTCGGGTACCAAAATCTGCAGATGCTCAAGTCCCATAGTTGGCTCTCCAGTGTCCATGGATGCAGAAGCCATGCATACAGAGGGCCGCCTGTACTTCTGTATGTCCTCTGTCTCTCTTATCCCTTCTCATAAGCCCCAAAGGAGAAGAAAAAAGCATAGACACTAGTTCCTCTAAAACCTGCCTTTCTGTTTAAACAACCACACTTCTTTAAGCATAGTCCACACTGGTCTCTCTTTTTTCATTCTCATTTATTACTTTACTCACAGCAGACAAGTTTCTGCTACCATTAGTCTACTGAAACTGCTATGACAGAGGTTACCAACACCAACTTCAGTATGTTCTTTTGAATCATTATCTTTCTTCTGCAACATTTTCCACTGATAACTGTATTCTTTGTGAATCTGTTTCCTCCCTTGGTTTCTGTGGTATCTCAGTGCCCTGATGTTTTCTTTATTTCCTTGTCATTTTTGTTTTGTTTTGTTTTTGTTTTTGTTTTGCGGTACGTGGGCCTCTCACTGTTGTGGCCTCTCCCGTTGTGGAGCACAGGCTCCGGACGCGCAGGCTCAGCGGCCATGGCTCACGGGCCCAGCTGCTCTGCGGCATGTGGGATCTTCCCGGACCGGGGCACGAACCCGTGTTCCCTGCATCGGCAGGCGGACTCTCAACCACTGCACCACCAGGGAAGCCCCCCCTTGTCATTTTTATTCTTTGTGCTTTTCCTTCTCTAGTAAGCTTTTGGAAGTTGATATTTTTCAGTATTGTCAGTCCCATTATCATCTCTCTTTATATATCTTCCTGATGAGTTAATTTACATACAGAGTTTAAATCAACATCTATATGTTGATTACTTATAGACCTATATCTTAAGTACAGGTCTCTTCTAACTCCAATCTCCTACATACAACTGCCTACTGATATCTTTCTTTAGCAGTCTCACAAAGTGAACATATCCAAAAAATTTATCCTCCCCTTGAGCGTCCTCCACCCCCAAAAGAAAACAAAACAAAAACTTAACAAATATCTCCTCATTCATCTTGGAAAGTGGCCCCATCATCAAAACCAGAACTTTGAAGTTAATCTTAGTACTCACCTTTACTATGTCTGTAGCATTGTGTTCTGTCGGTTCTATCTTTTAAATATGTACCAAGTCTGTTTCTTTACTTCCTCTTTAAATATTGAATTTGTTCAAAGCTTTATCTGTTCTTTTGGCAGTTACAGTATCTTTCTAACCAGTTTCCTTACTTTTAGTTTTTCTTATCTTTAATTTTACTGCATGATTTTATTACTTCAGGAATTTTCAGTGGCTTCCCCATCCTCCACAGAATAAAGTTCAGATTCCTAGACATGGCACACAAAGCTGTTCATAATCTAGGCGCTGCTGTTTTTCCCTGTCATCCCTTCTTTATAGTCTGTGCCCCAGCCATATTGAATTACTTGTAATTCCTGGAAAGTGCCATTTTCTCTTATATCCTTCCCTTGCATAGACAGTTGTCTTTATGTATCTGACGGAGATTGGTTCTAGGACTTCCCTGCAGATAACAAAACCCATGATGCTCAAGTCCCTTATATAAAATGGGTGTAGTATTTGCATATAAACTATACATGTCCTCTTATATACTTTAAATCATCTCTGGATTACTTATGATACTTAATACAGTATAAATGCTGTGTAAATAATTGTCAGCATGGAATTCTGCTTTATGGAACTTTCTGGAATTTTTAAAATATTTTCTACCTTTTTTATTTTTAAATATATATATATATATATATATATATATTTTAACATCTTTATTGGAGTATTAAATATTTTCTATTTTAAAAATTCAGCCATGGGGCTTCCCTGGTGGCGCAGTGGTTGAGAGTCTGCCTGCCGATGCAGGGGACATGGGTTCGTGCCCCGGTCCTGGAAGATCCCACATGCCGCGGAGCGGCTGGGCCCGTGAGCCATAGCCGCTGAGCCTGCACGTCCGGAGCCTATGCTCCGCAACGGGAGAGGCCACAACAGTGAGAGGCCCGCATATCGCAAAAAAAAAAAAAAAAATTCAGCCATGGTTGGTTGAATCTGCAGATGTGCAACCAGCAGATACAGATGGTCACAGTAACTAGTACCTTAAAATGTTACTTCAAGAATGAAATATAAGATCATGGGGATCTTTTTATTGAATTGAAGCTACATGTTGTCTACTGTTTTCTTAATCGAATGACATGATAAGTTCAGTTGCCCAAAGGAAGAGCCAAGTCAATTTTTTCAACATAAAAAAATACATGGTTCTTTAAAAGTGATATAATTCCAAGGAAACTGGTGTGTTCCCAACAGTTTTTCATGTGCAGCGTTTAAAGAAAATTCCTGTGAATATACATATAACTTATTAATTTAACATATTTACTGAGGTCCTATTATGTGTCAGGCACTGTTGCTAAGAGCCAAACACACAGTGATAAGCCAGGTAGCCAAAGCTGCTACTCTCTATTGGGATGTGCAGAAATCAACAAATAAAATAGGTGTTAAAAACATATAAAGTAGCCTTCACCTGTAATACACCTCAGTCACCATTTTTAAGATCTAACATATGTTTTTGTTCCTTATGAATACAATTTTGACATATTTTTACGATCCCTACCCACCCACATTCATAAGCATGGAAATTCTTATTTTACTAGAAAATCAGCTTTTTTTTTTTATATTATATTTTTTGGGGTTGGACTTATAGACCTCAGAGCATCAGTGTATATAACATGATTAGGAAATATAATGTAATTATACTTTATAATTTTAATCTTTTATACATATAGTTTTCAATCTATATATGCAGATGAATGAGATACGGCAAAAGAACTCTACCTATATACTCTGATCCTTTTTTTGGAATAAGGGGCATAAATAATCATGGAAATGAAATAGTGAAAACTTGATTTGTCAGAAGTATGTGAATCATACTTTTCTTATTAATAGTTGTATTTCTTTTGTAGGTGTTACTGCAGATGATCACATGATGAAAGTAGAGACTGTTCACTGCAGTGCTTGCAGTGTGTATATCCCTGCTTTACATAGCTCAGTTCAGCAGCACTTAAAATCTCCTGATCATATCAAAGGGAAGCAGGCAAGTTTTAATTTGTCTTAATGAAGTCATTGAATTGTTCATTAATCCCTTATTGCTGTTTAAAGGCTGTTGTTTTCACACCTACCTACTTGTGTACAATCCAATTAATCTCATGAGTGAATTACTGTAAAGGTACTTAGTGTAATATAGTGGTTAAGTGTAGTATTGTGGGCTCTGGAGCAAGACTTCTCTGAATCCTGGTTCAGTACATACATGTGTTAAGCAAGTAATAAACTTTTCTTTGTCTAAGTTTCCTTATCTATAAAATGAGGATGGATAATCTCTCTTCTCTTATGTGACTGATTAAGGATTAGGTTAATTAAAATATAAGGGCTTCCCTGGTGGCGCAGTGGTTGAGAGTCTGCCTGCCGATGCAGGGGACAGGGGTTCGTGCCCCGGTCTGGGAAGATCCCACGTGCCGCAGAGCGGCTGGGCCCGTGAGCCATGGCCGCTGAGCCTGCGCGTCCGGAGCCTGTGCTCCGCAACAGGAGAGGCCACAACAGTGAGAGGCCTGCGTACCGCAAAAAAAAAAAAAAAAATATAAAAGGCACTTAAAGTAGTGCCTGGCACATAGTAAGTATTCAGGAAATCATAGCTGTTGAACGTTTTTTTTTTTGTTAACGTTTTTTTAACGTGGTACAAAATGATTTTATGAGTGTGTGTTTGTGTATTTTAGAACAAAAAAGAAAGACTTGATTATAGCATACATTTTGATGACTGGGAAAAATAAATTTAAAAAATAGGATTACCAGTTACTATGTATTGTTATGTTTTTAGTAGAATTTACTCAAAACTTCTAGGAAAAATTTACTATTTTCTTCTTGATTAGTATATTTCTGCTTCTGTGTTAGTTTTATTTAGTCAAATTTATTTCAAATAAAAATATTTACTTTGTGAGAAATTAGTTTATTTGAAAAGCAAATTTAAAAATTCAAATATTAAAGACTTAAGTTTTAAATAGAGCATTCCTGAGTCTTAAATTCATATTTTGTATTGACGTGAACCTCATTTAACTCAGATTTTTTTAGCCACTTTGAGCACGTACAATCTTTTTTTAAATCTTTGTCCTTTCTCTTTTTTGATATTCCCTTGACACCTTTTTGGCAATTAGACATTCCATTTTATTACCTTTCCTCCTTTGTATAATACATTCTTGTACTATTTACAGCCCAGAGAAAGACTCTAGCAGTATGAAAAATTAGTCTTTCTTTTTTTGATAGCATGAAAATGAATAGTTGGAGTAGCTGGGGCTGGGGGAATTGGATGTAGAGTGAAAAGGAGAGAAAGCAACTGTTTAGTAGACCCGGACTTAGAGTGTTTGGTGACTAAGTGTTTTTTGCTGAAGTTGATTCGCTTTTTGAATCTTCATTGTTTTAATTCATAGATGATTTAGATTGTGGTCACAGTAGCTGTTGTTGCTTTATAGCTTAATTTGCCAGAAAATAAGTCATTTAATACTAAGGATTCGAGCATGCAGTCATTTTAATTAAGGAAATATTTTTCATGGCATGGCTTTCAAGTATCTCTGTGTTCTGTTTTTCATAGGCTTATAAGGAACAAATAAAAAGAGAGAGTGTCTTGACTGCTACAAGCATTTTAAATAATCCAATAGTGAAGGCGCGATATGAACGTTTTATTAAGGTAAGATTTTAGTGCAAAAACTTTAGGTTATATTGTAGTATTGTAATAGTTAAATGATGATATGGTAACTCTTTGTGATGTTTAATATAGTACAAAATGAGGAGAATTTTACTTAATATTGTACATATAGGTAAAAAAATACCTTTTTTCCTAATTATTGGGATTTATTGGGGGAGGGAGCAATAAGCCATTCCTTTCTCATCGCCTTTCTAGCTCTGGGTCATTTGAGAGATACACAAGAGTCTGATAGAAGACCCAAATGTCAGACCCAATATTATCCTTGATTTTTAAAAAAAAGAGTGACTTGGTGGATATGTCTTAGATAGTCTAGTATTTCACCCCTAGACAGACTCACCTCCCCCCAGCTTCTGTTACTGGTTCAGCTGGACAGCAACAGGGTTCTCCTAGTCTATCACATGGCATAGAACAGAGTAGAATGTACCCTTTCTGTTGCTAAGAAGAGGCAAAAGAGGGTCTTGATGCCCAACTCAATCCCTTCTTTCCCCTCTTTTGGGTCTTCTGAGCAAAGAGAAATTCCAAAGAGGAATGATGTATCCAATTTGTATTTCTTTTTCTAAGCATACCAATTAGATAAGTCATTCCTCTTCCTTGGATAAAAGTTGGAGGGGAAGTAGGAAGATCAGATATGTTGCTTCAGAAAAAAGCTCCCTCATAGAATCAGGAGGCCAGGAGGAAAGAGGTTTGCTTCTCATGTTAGGAAAATCAGAGGTGAACAGTTAGGTATACCTGGCCTACTGCTTCTCAGGATTTTTGACATATATTATTCCAGTAATCCTTCTTTACATATTATGAGCACTTACTGTATAAATAAGAAACTTATTATTCAGGAAATTAATAGAAATTTTTAAAGGTTAGTTTTTGAGTCTTTATAAAATAATACCTCATTTAAAATCATCCTGCACTGAAGTGAGCCTGTTATGTTGAAGATTTACAAAAGTGTTATTTACATTAGTAACTAAATATTTTATAAATTAAAGAAGTTTTATTTTGGCTCTTGTGATTAATAGGTACTATTTGATTGTTATATATGTATATCTTGTATAGGTATGTATAAATTGTTATATATCTAATATAAATATATATATTTAGTGATCATTAAATTATTCCTCAACCAGATGACTTCCAAGCTGAATAAATCTCAGTTCTTTCAGCTTGTTCCTGAGGGCCCTGTTTTCTGATTTGTCCTATTTGGCACTGTTTACTGCACTCTTGACACCACTTTTAAAAGGTGAATGCAGCCCTAATTGAAATCCAATTTTGTGGGAGATATGGCATCAGAAAGATTAAAGCACCATAGCTAAATTAGGAAATATTAAATTTTTTATCCTGCTCTATCACAAACTTTTGAGAAGTTAATGGTTTCTATTGATGTATGAAAGTAATTTTTAATGAGAGAAGAATACAAATTAGAATTTCTATGTAGGGTTTTCAGGCTACACTTTAGAGTCACTTCATGGAATGGGAGACATTATTAAGTGGGAGTGTCTTGCTCACGTGCATCTTGTGGAGAAAGTACCTGAACTGAGGAGAACTCTTCTAGAACCTTGTTACTCCATATGATTCAAGGATCCAGCAGTATTGACATCACCTGGGAGCTCATTAGAAATACAGTTTCAGTTCATATCCGGGCCTGTTGAATAAGAACCTTCATTTTAACAAGATCCCAGTTGATTTATATACATGTTAAAATTCAAGACGCACTGGTGTCACATGACTCAGTTATGTCCTTTGTCCAGCATTTTTTGTCCAGCATTCCTGTCTGCTCTGTTCCCTGCTGTCTGCTCTGTTTCTAGCTGTTCTAGATGTCTGCAGAAATCCTCTGCGCATAATCATCTCTGGTCATGGCTTTAAAACACTTTCATCTTTAAGTGCTCTCAGAATGACAAAATACCTTTTTTAATCTTTTCCCGTGAAATAATCAGTTCATCAATTTCTCCCACTTCTCCAGCTATATCATCTTATTCTGCCTTCACTCCCTGGCCTGGACACTCATGGTTAGCCCTTACGACAATGCAGTGCTGCCATTCTAAAATTCTTTACTTAATTGTTCTACCACTTACCAGTTCTTAACTCTGCCATTTATGGTTAGCTTTACTGTCTTTCTTGCTAAAAATATCATGGAATTATGCCAGTACTATGTTTGCCAGATTTTCACTGCAATTCACAATAATTTTACTTATTATCAGTCAATGTAACGTGCTTCCCGTAGTGACTATTTCAAACTTTCCACTCTTCACATATCCGGATTTCATTCTTACTCCCTTCACTTACCATATTCTTATCTCTTCTCTTGCTTTAGGGAGGTTGGACCGTTAGATGTGAACTCCGTAACTTTTCTCCTTTTTACTTTAGAATTATGTATCTTTTTTCTCACCCTTACTGTTGTCTGTGAAGGAAAACACTCTTTTTTTGCCCTTCATCTATGTTGTTGTTTCATCAGTTATCTCTCTCCTTACTTTCATCTGATTTTTTTTCCTGTTTATTATCTTACTGTTCTTCCCCAAAGAGACATGCTTATGAGTTCCCTAAACTAAAAGTGACTTGACTTTTCCTAGACTCTAGCCCTTCTTATCTCTTTTCTTACTATCATATTTGAAAAGGTAATTAACCTGCATTATGCTCTTTGCTTCCTATATATTATTCACTCTTTAATCTAGTATTTCCCAATTGGAGATGTGTGATTAGAATTCCCTGTGAAGCTAAAATCAAATAAAAAAGCTACCCAGGCCCCTTATAAAAGACCTTCTGAATTAGGGTTTCTCAAACTTCTCCGATAAAGATCTCCCTAAATCTTTCTTAAATATGCAGATTACCAGACTTCTCTGGACACTTTGATTCAGAAAGTTTAGGTCTGAAACTAATTCAGGAATTTGTGCTTTTAGCAAGAGCTCCAGTACTTGATTAAATTAAAATATTGGAGTATGGGGTCTGGGCCTGTATGTTTTGAGAGCTTAGGAGGAAATTGTGCAGATTCATTCTTGGGCAGTCATTGCTGTCCAACTTCCATTTACATCATACTTTTGAAACTCTTCTTTCTAAGATTACCAGTGACTTAATTTTCAAATAAAAAATTTTAACATTTTATTGTTTATTATTTTAAACATACAAAAGTAAAGGGAATAGTATAATAAATCCTTTAAGTACCCTTACTCAGTTTAATATTTATCAGCTTTAGTGAACTTTTCAGTTCTTTTCTGTTACCTGGTTGAATCATTTGACACTGTTGATCTGTTGACTTATTCTTGAAACTTTGTTTTGCCAGATGATATTTTACTATCCTGGGTTTCTTCCTGCATTGAGTATTCCTTTTCTAACTTCTGTCCCCAGGTACAAGCCTTTTCCATAGGTTTTATTCTCAGCCCTTTTTTTCTACTTACTTCCTCAGCCCTACCCTGGGCTTTCCTATTTAAGACCTGGCTTCACTATTCACTCTGTTCAGGCAATTCACAAATCTAAATATCTTATTTTGAAGTCTCTTCTCTTTTTTAGTTGCAGATTTATCGTTGCCTATTGGACATTTAGACATCTTAAATTCCAATTATATATAGCATATACCTGCTTCTCTTTCCCCATCTTAATTTATCCATTCTGGTAATAGTGTCACTACATCTTTTACCCTTTCCTTTCCTGGGCTATTAGAGTAGCCCCCTCACTAGTATTTCTTCTCTTGCTACTTCCATTCATCCTGCATCTTCCTACCTGGGATATCTTAAAGTGTAGTACCATCTTATACTTTCCTGCTTTAAAAACCTTCATTGCCTCTTCATTTCTTACATCATTAATATAGCCTTCTAATATGCTCCAATTTATGAGACATCATCCAGATACATAATTTAAGTATTTAAATAAATTAAAATATTAAAATTGTATCTGTGAACGTTTAGTGAATTAAAGATGTCTGTTTTTTTAAAAAAGTAAGTCATGATACCTAATACGTTTCTGATTTTCATTTGAGTTTTTAAAAGTGCTTGATTTTCATTTGAATTTTGTAAAGAGAACTTGTAACAGTAGTGCATTGAATATTGATGTAATTAAGTAGAACATAAATCTTCATCTGCTTTGTTTTATGGAGTATAAAGTAATGACTTCAGGAATTTATATACCCACATTGGTATGAAATAAGTACTCAAATATTAAATGAATTTGTTATAAGTTGAAATTAAAAGTTTAAAATAGTTTATTTTTAATGGTATAGCAAATAAAAATTTCACTGATAAAAAATGAATGTGCTGACTTTAAAAGCTATTGTTTTTCATGTTTTTAGGGTGAGAATCCCTTTGAAATTCAAGATCATTCTCAAGATCAGCAAATAGAAGGAGATGAGGAGGAGGAGGAAAAGATTGATGAACCTATTGAAGAAGAGGAAGAGGAAGAGGAGGAAGAAGAAGAGGAAGTGGGGGAAGTAGAGGAAGTAGAAGAAGTGGAGGAAGTAGAGGAAGTGGGAGAAGGTGGAGGAGTAGAAGGAGTGGGGGACACAGAGGAAGGAGGGGACGTAGAGGGAGAGGGGGAAGTAGGGGCAGTGGAGGAAGGAGAGGGAGAAGGAGAGGGAGTAGGGGAAGTAGAGGAAGAAGAAGCAAAGGAAGAACCTGTCAGCTTCCCCGTTGACCAACCAGAAGAAAATTAAATATAAGGTATTAGTCAGTTTTAAAAGAAGCTTTAAATTTTTGTTCCAATGTGGAAAAGGGTAAGAATATCAGTAGTTTAAAATGAGAGTTAACACCCATGTTGCATGCAGTCCACAGATTACAGTTTGTTTTATATAATTTCTAAATGTTTGGCATTTGTTTAATAAAATGAAGGTAAGACTATTTTAGTTTAGTTTTTATAGCTACCTAACATAGATTGTTTGTATAATTTTTAAGCTTAATTTTTATTACTTTATTGGTGTTGAGGATAACAGATGTGTATTGTTAGTGTATCTATTCTAATCATTTGAACTTAAATGCTGCTCTTGGGAGTGTATATTCAAGTGTGCATTAATGTTTTGAATACTTACCCTAGAAGAGATAAATTGGGCAAGTATTTTGTGCTCTGTGTATTTTTTTACTGCATTGGACATTGAATATAGTAATTTGCGTTAAGATACGCTTGAAGCCTTTTTGTGACCATGTTTCCCTTTGTAGCAATAAAATGTTTTTTACAAAAACTCTCTCCCTGGATTAGCAATTTAAAATGAAATAGAATTCATCAATTAAATGAATATATAAAATCAGGATTTGCCTTAATGTATGAGTTCAGCTTATAAGTGTTTTAAGATAATTGGAAGACTTGAATTAAAAAAATGTACTTCACTTTTTTTTAAGTATGATTAAAATATTTTAAAACATGTTTCAAATAGAAGTCAGTCTGTAACTGACCTTTCTATATTTGTTTTAATTCATTCCTTTTCTCTGTGCCTGTGTCAGATCTTGAAATCTTCTCGGAAATACATTTGAATACAAATAGTTTCTCATAGTTTTATTAGTTGTTTTGTCATGCCTGTTTTTGGCTGAAGAAGCAAGAAGCAAACTATCACTTTTTTAAAAAGAATTATTTCTCTCTTGAATCTATCTCTCCTTTTTATAGCTTGTATGCTTCATACTTAAAAGAAAATAAGATTGATAGATTATCTATTTTCAAATGACCATCTATGTCACTAAAAAAAGTAGTGCTCTTATTTGAATCTTTACTCTGGTCTCTTTTGAGAGGGGGACTCTTCCAGTGAAATTATCTTCTCAAAATTTTGAGGCATTGAATGGATGAACATATGGGTATATCAAGTAATTTTAAGGCATTAAGGGGATGAATGTATGGGCATTTGTAGAATTTCACAGATAATTTCTCTTTTTGCATACAACAAAGCTTTTAAAAATAGATTTTTGAGGTCAATTTGGGTTTATTGTTGTGGGCTAGATTTGCTTATCTTTAAGCTGGGAAAATCCAGTAGGCATTTATATCTGCTTGTAGGGATTTGGAGCCAAGCAAGAGAAGTTTAGTTGAAAGCGGGAGAAATTTGGATCCTATCTAGGAGTCTGTATTTACTTAAATAGGCTGCAGAGAGCCTTTGTGCTCAGGAGTTCAGATTTTAAAGCTAATAGGATTTGATTGACCTTCCTGTTTCTCTTTTATTTTAAAATTTGGGGGAAGGGCTAAGGTAAAAGGAGAATAGATCCTTTTGAGATTAGAATTGCAAGCAGACCTCTGTATTCCCAGGTTCCACATCCCCAGATTCAGCCAACTGCAGATCGAAAATATTCGGGAAAAAAGAATTTCAGAAACTTCCTAAAAGCAAAACTTGAATTTGCCAACCACTGGCAACAATTTACATAGCATTTATATTTTATATAGCACTCACATTGTAATTAGGCATTAAAGTAATCTAGAGGATTTAAAGTGTAGGGAAGGATGTGCTTAGGTTATATGCAAATACTATGTCCATTTTATATAACGGACTTGAGCATCTGTGGATTTTGGTATCTGTGTGGGTCATAGAACCAGTTTTGGAACTAGTAGAGTGCTTTAAAAAAAAAAAGTATCCCAAGTAATTTGATATGTGAAACTTTTGGAATTCTGTATAACAAGAATTTGTGTAACAGCTTCTAAGTAAATGTTTTAGAATGAGAGATGAAGACTATCTAAGTATTTTTGTCAGAAATGTAAAAACCTTTATTCAGATTAGCTTATTTGCAGGGTATTAATAAAGTACTTTGTTATTGTACTTTATTCAGAGATTCAAATTTTATATATCTTATCAGATAATTCATAGATGGGCAGTTTAGTTTGCTGGCAGACTAATTTTTGTGATCCTTAGTGTTTATATTTTCAATATTTTTGTGATAAGGATTTATGTAATATCTGTAATACCCTTTCAACTTCTCTTACCCAAGTATTATTTGTTTTCTTTATGAAAAGGCTAAACATGTAGTTCTAATAACCAAAGAAATTTATATACAACACACACAGTTGTTTAAGCCAGAAGCCTAAGGACTATCCTGTAGCCTTCTCTTTTTATCACTGTCTACCTCCAATCTATAAGAAAGTCTATGTTTTCTACTTCCAAAATTTATCTGCCCACTCTTCTACCTCTGCTGCTACCAACCCCAGTTCAAGTCACCATCATCTCTTTCCTGAACTATTGAAATAGCTTATTAACTAATCTTGCTTCCACTCTTACCCTGCTAGGGTTCAGTTTTCCACACAGAAGTATAGTCTTTTAAAAATGTTAATTCAGATAACGTTAGTCTCCTGAGGTTTTTTTTTGGTTCCCGTACAGTCAGTCCAAACTCCTTATCGTGGCATTCAGGCCTGGTTTAGTTTTCCGACTTAATATCATGTCATTTTCCCCACTAGGTACGATGGCTTTTTGTTGGTTTTTAATGAAACTCTTGCCTATCTCCAGACCTTTGCATTTTCTGTAACCTATACCTGTCAGCTTTCTTTAGCAGACACTTCATCCTTTCTAACATTTATGGGTACCGTAAATGTTAGAAAAGGCTTTTCTGAGGAAAGAAGGATATTAGTTCTTAGATTTTTGTAAAAGAGTTTGGGACCATCTGTGTCCCAGATGTACTAGATCATATTCTTTGGTGATGGTATGTTTTTAACAAATATCCCAGGTGATTCTGATGATAGTGATCAGTGATTGCATTTGAGAATATTTATAGTGCCTTCAAACAAATTTAAGTGCCTGCAACTCTCATCTCAAAGCAGGAGCTTTTGTCCTTTAATAAGCTGATATAAGTTTGGGAGAGACTCCATTATATTTTGCAAAAGCATTGGAATGACCTGTTATAGACTTCTGAGGAGTCAGAAAAGGGTCTTGTTTTTGTTCTTTCCCCTCTTACTGGATTATTTAATTCTTACAAGCATTTTGTAGTCATAGGAATAGTAGTTCTCCCATATAACAAGCTTTCTCTTGTTTCATTCCCCTACTTGAAATCCTTCATTGGCTTTCATTACCAGTTAGTATAATATTCAAATCCTTTTAGTGTGGCATCCGTGTTTTGTTTTGTTCCTTGTCTGCTTCTCCGGCCTTATATATCAGCCTTAACATATTTATATTAACTGCCTGTTCCCATAAACATTTTAATTTATGATCCTACTTCAGGAGACAGGAGTGGTTCTTAGAGTTGCCAAGACTATATTATAACATCTAGATATTATATTTGTATTTTATAATATCACACTATTATAAAATATACTCACATCTTATATTTTATAGTAGTATAATATATAATATATAATTATATAATATCCTTTCTAAGAATGAGATTGAGGTAAAAATAACAAAATATCTACAGAAATTTGTATCCCAAAAGTCACAGACATACATATAGATAAAAGAACTACAAAGGCAGTATTGGTAGTATTACATGTTAAAACATACTTGAGAATTCTATTTTTATTGACAGATTGCTTTTACTATAGAGATAGTATCAAGTTATCATGTTATTAGACTTAAATTCTTTAACATTTGCTTCACCTACCAAATTGTCCTTGCTTTGAATACAGACTTTTTTCTCTATATATGTAAAATATACATACCATAAAATTTACCACTTTAACCATTTTTGAGTGTACAATTCAGGGGCATTAATGACAAGCAAACTTTTTATTACAGTTTGCCATCCCTTGTCATTATGCTGATGGACAGAAAATGGAGTAGTCATGCTGGCAGAAATGTTTCAGTCCATGGGGGACTTACAGTTCATGTTATAAATTAATAATTTGACTTTATTTGATAGTTATAGTTCCTACCCTGATAGCTGGATCTCTACTTGGCGTGCAAACAAAATCAGGGAGCCTGCAAGGCTGGGGGCAATTTTGGCTGTGGTGAATTCAGTCTGCGCTGCCACCATTTGAGGGCTCCTTGGAAGCAGTCATACTAGTCTCTTCCCACTTTTCTCTCTTGATGTTCCTAGTTATTGTTCATCTGTTTCCGTTAAAAAAATTTTTTTTAAGTTAGTATATTGGGGTAGAGGTGAGGCGGTGTTAATGGAGATGGGAGATGGTCTCCCTGGTGACTGGGAATATGGAAGGGAACTACAAGTAGCTTCGTTATTAGATGAATATAAAGTGTGAATTTGGGTAGAGTTCCAGATCAAAATGCATACTGGATTTAAGTTACTGTCTTCTAAAGTTTTATTAAAATTACTGAAGATATACAATGATAAAAAATTATAATAAGATAAATCCATAAACACACTGGAAACACAACTAGGGTGCTGTGAGGCATTTCTAGAAGATATAAGGAACCAGATTTTGGTGAAAAGAAGAGAGCTACAGCCACATACAGATGACAGTTAAGGAATTACCTTTATTTTTAGAGGCAGCTGTGAGAGTGGGTGGCTATAGTATGACAAGACATTTTTTTTAAAAAAACATCTTTATTGGAGTATAATTGCTTTACAATGGTGTGTTAGTTTCTGCTTTATAACAAACTGAATCAGTTATACATATGTTCCCATATCTCTTCCCTCT
This sequence comes from Tursiops truncatus, assembly GCF_011762595.2. Taxonomy (NCBI): domain Eukaryota; kingdom Metazoa; phylum Chordata; class Mammalia; order Artiodactyla; family Delphinidae; genus Tursiops; species Tursiops truncatus. Next base: position 105,008,767 of record NC_047034.1, on the reverse strand, counting down.
TGCGTCTCCCTCCCTCCCACCCTCCCTATCCCACCCTTCCAGGTGGTCACAAAGCACCAGGCTGATCTCCTTGTGCTATGCGGCTGCTTCCCACTAGCTAGCTATTTTATGTTTGGTAGTGTATATATGTTCATGCCACTCTCTCACTTTGTCACAGCTTACCCTTCCCCCTCCCCATATCCTCAAGTCCATTCTCTACTAGGTCTGTGTCTTTATTCCCGTCTTGCCTCTAGGTTCTTCATGACTTTTTTTTTCCCTTAGATTCCATATATATGTGTTAGCGTACGGTATTTGTTTTTCTCTTTCTGACTTACTTCACTCTGTATGACAGACTCTAGGTCCATCCACCTCACTACAAATAACTCAATTTTGTCTCTTTTTATGGCTGAGTAATATTCCGTTGTATATATGTGCCCCATCTTCTTTATCCATTCATCTGTTGATGGACACTTAGGTTGTTTCCATCTCCGGGCTATTGTAAATAGAGCTGCATTGAACATTTTGGTACATGACTCTTTTTGAATGATGGTTTTCTCAGGGTATATGCCCAGTAATGGGATTGCTGGGTCGTATGGTAGTTCTATTTTTAGTTTTTTAAGGAACCTCCATACTGTTCTCCATAGTGGCTGTATCAATTTACATTCCCACCAACAGTGCAAGAGGGTTCCCTTTTCTCCACACCCTCTCCAGCATTTATTGTTTCTAGATTTTTTGATAATGGCCATTCTGACTGGTGTGAGATGATATCTCATTGTAGTTTTGATTTGTATTTCTCTAATGATTAATGATGTTGAGCATTCTTTCTTGTGTTTGTTGGCAATCTGTATATCTTCTTTGAAGAAATGTCTATTTAGGTCGTCTGCCCATTTTTGGATTGGGTTGTTTGTTTTTCTGATATTGAGCTGCATGAGCTGCTTGCAAATTTTGGAGATTAATGCTTTGTCAGTTGCTTCATTTGCAAGTATTTATTCCCATTCTGAGGATTGTCTTTTCGTTTTGTTTATGGTTTCCTTTGCTGTGCAAAAAGCTTTTAAATTTCATTAGGTCCCATTTTTTAATTTTTATTTCCATTTCTCTAAGAGGTGGGTCAAAAAGGATCTTGCTGTGATTTATGTCATAGAGTGTTCTGCCTCTGTTTTCCTCTAAGAGTTTGATAGTGTCTGACCTTACATTTAGGTCTTTAATCAATTTTGAGTTTATTTTTGTGTGTGGTGTTAGGGAGTGTTCTAATTTCATTCTTTTACATGTAGCTGTCCAGTTTTCCCAGCACCACGTATTGAAGACACTGTCTTTTTTCCATTGTATCTTTTTGCCTTCTTTATCAAAAATAAGGTGACCAGGGCTTCCCTGGTGGCGCAGTGGTTGAGAGTCCGCCTGCCGATGCAGGGGACGCGGGTTCGTGCCCCGGTCCGGGAAGATCCCACATGCCGCAGAGCGGCTGGGCCCGTGAGCCGTGGCTGCTGAGCCTGTGCGTCCGGAGCCTGTGCTCCGCAATGGGAGAGGCCACAACAGTAAGAGGCCCACGTACCACAAAAAAACAAAACCAAAAAAAAAAAAAAAAAAAAATGTGACCATATGTGTATGGGTTTATCTCTGGGCTTTCTATCCTGTTCCATTGATCCATATTTCTGTTTTTGTGCCAGTACCATACTGTCTTGATTACTGTAGCTTTGTAGTATAGTCTGAAGTCAGGGAGCCTGATTCCTCCAGCTCCGTTTTTCTTTCTCAAGATTGCTTTGGCTATTCGGGGTCTTTTGTGTTTCCATACAAATTGTGAAATTTTTTGTTCTAGTTCTGTGAAAAATGCCAGTGGTAGTTTCATAGGGATTGCATTGAATCTGTAGATTGCTGTTGGGTAGTAGAGTCATTTTCACAATGTTGATTCTTCCAATACAAGAACATGGTATATCTCTCCATCTATTTGTATCATCTTTAATTTCTTTCATCAGTGTCTTATAATTTTCTGCATACAGGTCTTTTGTCTCCTTAGGTAGGTTTATTCCTAGATATTTTATTCTTTTTGTTGCAGTGGTAAATGGGAGTGTTTTCTTAATTTCACTTTCAGATTTTTCATCATTAGTGTATAGCAATGCCAGAGATTTATGTGCATTAATTTTGTATCCTGCTACTTTACCGAATTCATTGATTAGCTCTAGTAGTTCTCTGGTAGCATCTTTAGGATTCTCTATGTATAGTATCATGTCATCTGCAAACAGTGACAGCTTTACTTCTTCTTTTCCAAGTTGGATTCCTTTTATTTCTTTTTCTTCTCTGATTGCTGTGGCTAGGACTTCCAAAACTATGTTGAATAATTGTGGTGAGAGTGGGCAACCTTGTCTTTTTCCTGATCTTAGTGGAAATGGTTTCAGTTTTCCACCATTGAGGACGATGTTGGCTGTGGGTTTGTCATATATGGACTTTATTATGTTGAGGAAAGTTCCCTCTATGCCTATTTTCTGCAGGGTTTTTCTCATAAATGGGTGTTGAATTTTGTCAAAAGCTGTCTCTGCATCTATTAAGATGATCATATGGTTTTTCTCCTTCAGTTTGTTAATATGGTGTATCACATTGATTGATTTGCGTATATTGAAGAATCCTTGCATTCCTGGGATAAACGCCCCCCCCCCCCCGATCATGGCTTATGATTGTTTTAATGTGCTGTTGGATTCTGTTTGTTAGTGTTTTGTTGAGGATTTTTGCATCTATGTCCATCAGTGATATTGGCCTGTAGTTTTCTTTCTTTGTGACATCTTTGTCTGGTTTTGGTATCAGGGTGATGGTGCCTTCGTAGAATGAGTTTGGGAGTGTTCCTCCCTCTGCTATATTTTGGAAGAGTTTGAGAAGGATAGGTGTTAGCTCTTCTCTAAATGTTTGATAGAATTCGCCTGTGAAGCCATCTGGTCCTGGGCTTTTGTTTGTTGGAAGATTTTTAATCACAGTTTCAATTTCAGTGCTTGTGATTGGTCTGTTCATATTTTTTGTTTCTTCCTGGTTCAGTCTGGCAGGTTATGCATTTCTAAGAATTTGTCTATTCCTTCCAGGTTGTCCATTTTATTGGCATAGACTTGCTTGTCGTAATCTCTCATGATCCTTTGTATTTCTGCAGTGTCAGTTGTTACTTCTCCTTTTTCATTTTTAATTCTATTGATTTCAGTTTTCTCCCTTTTTTTCTTGATGACTCCTGCTAATGGTTCATCAATTTTGTTTATCTTCTCAAAAAAACAGCATTTAGTTTTATTGATCTTTCCTATCGTTTCCTTCATTTCTTTTACATTATTTCTGATCTGATCTTTATGATTTCTTTCCTTCTGCTAACTTTGGGGGTTTTTTGGTTCTTTCTCTAATTGCTTTAGATGTAAGGTTAGGTTGTTTATTTGAGATGTTTCTTGTTTCTTAAGGTAGGATTGTATTGCTATAAACTTCCCTCTTAGAACTGCTGTTGCTGCATCCCATAGGTTTTGGGTCATCGTGTTTTCATTGTCAGTTGTTTCTAGGTATTTTTAAATTTTCTCTTTGATTTCTTCAGTGAGCTCTTGGTTATTAGGTAGTGTATTGTTTAGCCTCCACCTGTTTGTATACTTTACAGATTTTTTCCTGTAATTGATATCTAGTCTCATAGCATTGTGGTCAGAAAAGATACTTGATACAATTTCAATTTTCTTAAATTTACCGAGGCTTGATTTGTGACCCAAGATATGATCTATCCTGGAGAATGTTCCATGAGCACTTGAAAAGAAGGTGTATTCTGTTGTTTTGGATAGAATGTCCTATAAGTATCAATTAAGTCCATCTTGTTTAGTGTATCATTTAAAGCTTGTATTTCCTTATTTATTTTCATTTTGGATGATCTGTCCATTAATGAAAGTGGGGTGTTAAAGTCCCCTACTATGATTGTGTTACTCTCAATTTCCCCTTTTATGGCTGTTTGTATTTGCCTTATGTATTGAGGTGCTCCTATGTTGGGTGCATAAATATTTACAATTATTATAACTTCTTGGATCGATCCCTTGATCATTATGTAGTGTCTTTCTTTGTCTCTTGTAATAGTCTTTATTTTAAAGTCTATTTTGTCTGATATGAGAATTGCTACTCCAGCTTTCTTTTGATTTCCATTTGCATGAAATATCTTTTTCCATCCCCTCACTTTCAGTCTGTATGTGTCCCTAGGTCTGAAGTGGGTCTCTTGTAGACAGCATATATATGGGTCTTGGTTTTGTATCCATTCAGCCAGTCTGTGTCTTTTGGTGGGAGCAGTTAATCCATTTACATTTAAGGTAATTATTGATATGTATGTTCCTATTCCCATTTTCTTAATTGTTTTGGGTTTGTTATTGTAGGTCTTTTCCTTCTCTAGTGTTTCCTGCCTAGAGAAGTTCCTTTAGCATTTTTTGTAAAACTGGTTTGGTGGTGCTGAATTCTCTTAGCTTTTGCTTGTCTGTAAAGGTTTTAATTTCTCCATCAATTCTGAATGAAATCCTTCCTGGGTAGAGTAATCTTGGTTGTAGGTTTCTCCCCTTCATCACTTTAAATATGTGCTGCCACTCCCTTCTGGCCTGCAGAGTTTCTGCTGAAAGATCAGCTGTTAACCTTATGGGGATTCCCTTGTATGTTATTTGTTGTTTTTCCCTTGCTGCTTTTAATATTTGTTCTTTGTAATTTTTGATAGTTTGATTAATATGTGTCTTGGCGTGTTTCTCCTTGGATTTATCCTGTTTGGGACTCTCTGTGCTTCCTGGACTTGATTAACTATTTCCTTTCCCATGTTAGGGAAGTTTTCAACTATAATCTCTTCAAATATTTTCTCAGTCCCTTTCTTTTTCTCTTCTTCTTCTGGGACCCCTATAATTCGAATGTTGGTGCATTTAATGTTGTTCCAGAGGTCTCTGAGACTGTCCTCAGGTCTTTTCATTCTTTTTTCTTTATTCTGCTCTGCCAGTAGTTATTTCCACTATTTTATCTTCCAGGTCACTTATCCGTTCTTCTGCCTCAGTTATTCTGCTATTGATCCCTTCTAGAGTAGTTTTAATTTCATTTATTGTGTTGTTCATCTTTGCTTGTTTCCTCTTTAGTTCTTCTAGGTCCTTGTTAAATGTTTCTTGCATTTTCTCTATTCTATTTCCTAGATTTTGGATCATCTGTACTATCATTATTCTGAATTGTTTTTCAGGTAGAGTGCCTATTTCCTCTTCATTTGTTAGGCCTGGTGGGTTTTTACCTTGCTCCTTCACCTGCTGTGTGTTTTTCTGTCTTTTCATTTTGCTTATATTACTGTTTGGGGTCTCCTTTTTGCAGACTGCAGGTTCATAGTTCCCGTTGTTTTTGGTTTCTGTCCCCAGTGGCTAAGGTTGGTTCAGTGGGTTTTGTCGGTTTCCTGGTGGAGGGGACTAGTGCCTGTGTTCTGGTGGATGAGGCTGGATCTTGTCTTTCTGGTGGGCAGGTCCACGTCTGGTGGTGTGTTTTGGGGTGTCTGTGGCCTTATTATGATTTTAGGCAGCCTCTCTGGTAATGCATGGGGTTGTGTTCCTGTCTTGCTAGTTGTTTGGCATAGGGTGTCCAGCACTGTAGCTTGCTGGTCGTTGAGTGAAGCTGGGTCTTGGTGTTGAGATGGAGATCTCTGGGAGATTTTCACTGTTTGATAGTACGTGGAGCTGGAGGTCTATTGTGGACCAGTGTCCTGAAGTTGGCTCTCCCACCTCAGAGGCACAGCCCTCACTCCTGGCTGAAGCACCAAGAGCTTTTCATCCACATGGCTCAGAATGAAAGGGAGAAAAAATAGAGAAAGAAGATAAAATAAAATAAATTTATTAAAATAAAAAATAATTATTTAGAAAAAACAATTTTTAAGTAAAAAAAAAATACGGACAGACAGAACCCTAGGACAAATGGTAAATGTAAAGCTATACAGACAAAATCACACAGAGATGCATACACATACACACTAACAGGAAGAGAAAAAGGGGGAAAAAATATACCTTTGCTCCCAAAGTCCACCTCCTCAATTTGGGATGATTTGTTGTCTGTTCAGTTATTCCACCGATGCAGGGTACATCATGTTGAGTGTGGCGATTTAATCCGCTGCTCCTGAGGCTGCTGGGAGAGATTTCCCTTTCTCTTCTTTGTTCTCACAGCTCCCGGGGCTCAGCTTTGGATTTGGCCCCGCCTCCGCGTGTAGGTCGCCGGAGGGCGTCTGTTCTTCGCTCAGACAGGATGGGGTTAAAGGAGTCGCTGCTTCGGGGACTCTGCCTCACTCAGGCCGCGGGGCGAGAGGGGTACGGATGCGGGGCAAGCCTGCGGCGGCAGAGGCCACTGTGACGTTGCACCAGCCTGAGGCACGCCGTGTGTTCTTCCGGGGAAGTTGTCCCTGGGTCACGGGACTCTGGCAGTGACGGGCTGCACAGACTCCTGGGAGGGGAGGTGTGGAGAGTGACCTGTGCTTGCACACAGGTTTTTTGGTCGCGGCAGCAGCAGCCTTAGCGTCCCATGCCCATCTCTGGGATCTGCACTGATAGCCGTGGCTCGCACCCGACAAGACAGATTTTTAAAGGACAGTAGTTACACTAGTCTCTGGCTCAGAGCTGTTGGTTCATAGATTCCCTCCAAGTGAAAGCCAAACTCAGCTTGCTGTTTGCCAAATGGAGTGAGGCTTCTGATACAGGAGACTCCCAGAGGAAATATCTAGGGGCCATCAAAGTGTGGCAACGCCCTATGTGTTTTGTGGGTACCACAAGGAGCTTTGATTCCTCATACTTAGAAAACACGCAAACAAAAACCTGGTGGCTGTCCATTTCCCATTTTCCCTACTGACTTCCTCCCCTCTTCCTTGACAATTAGAATGCTAGGTTCCTTGTAATAAAAAACTGCCAGGGAATTGCACTCAGACTGAGAAAATAAACTTCAGGTAACAATAGTGAAAAATCTAGTAGTTGGCAAGACTCCCACTGCCTGTTTTCATATGAATTTTACATTTTTAAAGGGTTGTAGAAAACGAAAACAAAGCATATATGACAGATACCTAATGTGTCTCTCAAAGCCTAAAATACTTTGCTAACTGGCCCTTTACAGAAAACGTTTGCTGGTCCCTAGGCTCTCATATTAGACAACAACCTAGAAGCAAAAAACATTGAAGGAAAAGAGCAACATGAAAGATAGGCAGGAACCTTAACAAGCAGAAATAATTCCTAGGGAAGTAATGCAGGGGAGACAGAAAGAACTTTGAGTAAGCATAATTAGTATTATATGTAATAATAGTAATTATAATAATTAGTTTTATATGTTATTCTTGGATAGTGTTATATATGATAATCTTCAAAGAGATTTGAGAGATTGCACTAATTTAAAAAATGCAAACTTATGAAGAAGTATCTTGAAAATAAAAAATAGTTGCTAAAGTAAAAATCTCTGTTTTAGGCCAAGTAATTGAATAAACATGACTGAAAATCAAATTACTGACCTAGAATCTTGAGCTAAGGAGTACTTCCAGAATCTTATGAGAAGATATCAAATAGGTGGAAATAATGAGAAAAGTTAAGAGACATAGATGCTCCAGGTAAATACCATCCATTTAAAATAAAACTTGATGAGTTTAGGAGCCATAGAGAGAGAGAATTCACCATTGACTATCCAGCATACATCACAGTGCCAGGCGCCTGGTAAGTGATCAATATTTTCAGATGAATGAATGAATGCGTGTATGTGTGTATGAGTTCCAGAAGGTGAGAACAGAAAAAGCTGAAGAAAAGAAATAATAGGAAAAAAATTCTGATGAAAGACTGATCTCATATTAAAAAGCCTAAGTACTGAGAAAAAATAATGGAAAAGGAGACATTTGAAAAATAACTCCTGACAAAATTTATGTAATGCCAGGATAAAAAGGTAATCTCAAAATATCTAAAGAGAAATAATTTACCTACAAGCAGAAAATCACATTGGTCTCAGACTTGTTGTCTGTACATTGGGATACTAAAAGATACTGTTATTTTTAAAGTTATGAAGAGAAATTGTTTTGAATTCAGAATTCTATGTTGAGTTAAACTATCATTTGAGAGTGAGTACACAATAAAGGCATTTTAGAAATTCTAGAACATGGAAGGATTTGGGAATTAACTGTCAGATACTATGCACTCAACAACATGAAATCAAATTATGTGATGAAAAACTGTTGACAGAAACAGATTTGCTGTCATAGCTAAGTATTTGAACACAGCTCTTTCAAAAATTATTAGATGAAGGGTTCAAAATTGAGGACACAGTTTTTGAATCATACAATTCAAAAACTTTAATCGTTATAGAGAATTTATTTTCAAATACCATGAAAAAATGACTATAAAGCAGGTCACAAAGAAGTCATATAGGCTCCATTCTATTATCACAGCACAATAAGCTAGAAATTAACAGGTGTTTAGCAACCAATAAAAATCAGATACAAAAGAAAACTGTTGTGATGCTTTCATTAAAAGAAAAATGAAATTTCAAGAAAGAATTTGTTTTATTTAAGCTGTTCCAGATTATACAGAAATCTGAAACACTTCTCAACTTGGTCTCCGAAACTAGCATTACCCTTATTCCAGAATGTTGTCTATCAAATATAACGATAGATCAGTCTCCCTTAGGAACAAATGTAATCGTTGAAAAGAACATTCGCAAATTAAATCCAAAAGAATGTGGTCATGGCAAAGTAGGGTTTATCCAAAGAATACAAAATAATCTATTAATGTAACTCAATACATTAGGAATCTATTACTGTGACTTTGATAAAAGGCAGATTAAATGAGAAAAAATATCATGTGATAATCTTGACAGATGCTGGAAACATATTTCCTAAAATGTAATGCTCATTCCAGATTTAAATCTTGTCAGGCTGGGAATAGAAAGACCGTTTTCAACTTGACTAAGGACATCTACCAGAAACTTTTCAGCAGATGTTCACATTCACAATCATTTAACCACAAGAACTAGAAATATTAGGGAGAGACAATGCAGTCGTTATTTCAGGTAATGTGATTGTGGAGATTGTACCTCCAAGAGATTCAAGTCAAAAGCTATTAGAAATAATAAGAGGTAGTTTTGCTTAATAGTTCAACATAAAAAAAACTGCTTTTTTTTTTGCGGTATGCGGGCCTCTCACTGTTGTGGTCTCTCCTGTTGCGGAGCACAGTCTCCGGACGCGCAGGCTCAGCGGCCATGGCTCACAGGCCTAGGCTCACAGGCCTAGCCGCTCCGCGGCGTGTGGGATCTTCCCGAACTGGGGCACGAACCCGTGTCCCCTGTATCGGCAGGAAGACTCTCAACCACTGCGCCACCAGGGAAGCCCCAAAAACCTGTAGCTTTCTATTGACTGGTATGGGCCAATTGGAAATGTAATTTAAAAAATCCTATTTGCAATAAAAATCTGAACTATATACTATTTAGGAATAAACAGTGGGAAAGTGTAAGATCCATATGAGGAAAACTATGCATTTTAATGAAGGATGTAAAACATTTGAATAAATGGTTTATGTTGTTGTTTGTAAAAACTCAGTATTGTCCGGATGTCAGTTATCGTCAAATGAATTCATAAGTTAATTAAAACCCCAGTGGGGTTTCATTACTTAGTGTTGACTGTGAGAGAAATTAAATGTAACAGCAGCTTAAGATTGAAGTGTCTTTCTCGTAAAAGTTCAGGTGGGCAATACAAGGCTGGTGGTGCCCTTCCAGGTGTCAGAGTCTGAGGCTCCCTCTATATTGTTGTGCCATCTTCCACAATCTCTAATCTCCAATCATCCTGTCTATATTCCAGTCAGTGGAGAGGAAGAAGAGAAGAAAGTCACACATCTTCAGTTTGAGAACAGGTCCCAGAAATTGTACCTACATTTCTACATTATTCTTTTCAATGGAAGTAGTAAACAATCTATAATAGGAATAGGAAAGAGTTTATTTGAGCCAAACGGGACTGGAAAGACAGATTCTGAGCCTGAGAGACACAGATTCAAGAAGCATTTTTTTTAATTGGAGTATAATTGCCTTACAATGTTGTATTAGTTTCTGCTGTGCAGTGTATCATCTATATGTATACATATATCCCCTCCCTCTAGGACCTCCCCCCTCATCTCACCCAGCTAGGTCATCACAGAGCACCGAGCTGAGCTCCCTGTGCTATATAGCAGGTTCCCACTAGCTATTTTACACATGGTAATGTATTTATGTCAAACCTAATCTCCCAATTCATCTCACCCTCCCCTTCCCCCACCCCGTGTCCACATGTCCATTCTCTACGTCTGCGTTTCTATTCCTGCCCTGCAAATAGGTTCATCTGTGCCATTTTTCTAGATTCCAAATATATGTGTTAATATACGATATTTGTTTTTCTCTTTCTGACTTACTTCACTCTGTATGACAGACTCTAGGTTCACCTACATCTCTTCAAATGACCCAATTTCATTTCTTTTTATGGCTGAGTAATAGTCCTATATATATATATATATATATATATATATATATATATATATATATATATATACCACATCTTCCTTATCCATTCATCTGTTGATGGACACTTAGGTTGCTTCCATGTCCTGGCTATTGTAAATAGAGCTGCAATGAACATTGGGGTGCATGTGTCTTTTTGAATTATGGTTTTCTCAGGGTATATGTCCAATAGTGGGATTGCTGGGTCATATGGTAGTTCTATTTTTAGTTTTTTAAGGAACCTCCATACTATTCTCCATAGTGGCTATATCAGTTTACATTCCCACCAACAGTGCAAGAGGGTTCCCTTTTCTCCACACCCTCTCCAGCATTTATTACTTGTAGATTTTTTGATGATGGCCATTCTGACCAGTGTGAGGTGATACCTCATTGTAGTTTTGATTTGCATTTCTCTAGTAATTAGTGATGTTGAGCATCTTTTCATGTGCCTCTTGGCCATCTGTATGTCTTCTTTGGTGACATGTCTCTTTAGGTCTTCTGCCCATTTTTTGATTGGGTTCTTTGTTTTTTCGCTATAGAGCTGCATGAGCTGTTTGTATATTTTGGAGATTGATCCTTTGGCCATTGCTTCATTTGCAAATATTTTCTCCCATACTGTAGGTTGTCTTTTCATCTTGTTTATGGTTTCCTTTGCTGTGTGAAAACTTTCTTTCTTTTCTTTTTTTAAATATATTTAATTTATTTGTATATATCAGAGAGAAAGAGTAAGTGAAACTGAAGGAATTGTCAAATGTCAAGTAAAGTAAATATCTTTTCACAGTAAGATATACTATTTCTTGGAATATTCCTCCAGAGTTAAGAAAAAAGACTGCAAAACATGAAGGTAGAGTGTCATTCTTTTTGAGAAATAACGTATATACAATAAAGTGCATAAATCTTTGTATAGGTGTCATTGGTGATTTTAGGTTGTATTTTAGTTGTAGACAGTCAGGTATCTTATACTTCTTCCCAGAACCCCTCCCGTACTTGACTTCTCAACTTTCATATACTGTGAGTTTTATTACATTTAGTTCTTTAGTCATAATTCCCATGATTCTTTTTTTTTAACATCTTTATGGAGTATAATTGCTTTACAATGTTGTGTTAGTTTCTGCTGTATAACACAGTGATTCAGCTATATGCATATGTATATCCCCATATCCCCTCCTTCTTGCATCTCCCTCCCACCCTCCTATCCCACTCCTCTAGGTGGTCGCAAAGCACCGAGCTGATCTCCCTGTGCTAATGCAGCTGCTTCCCACTAGCTAGCTATTTTACATTTGGTAGTGTATATATGTCAGTGTTACTCTCTCACTTCGTCTCAACTTACCCTTCCCCCTTGCCATGTCCTCAAGTCCATTCTCTACATGTGTGCCTTTATTCATGACCTGTGCCAAGATTCGTCAGAACCATTTTTTTTTGTTTTTGGATTCCGTATATATGTGTTAGCATACGGTATTTGTTTTTCTCTTTCTGACTTACTTCACTCTGTATGACAGACTAAATAACTAAAAATAGAACTACCATATGACCCAGCAATCCCACTACTGGGCATATACCCTGAGAAAACCATAAATCACAAAAAGTCATGTACCACAATGTTTATCACAGCACTATTTACAATAGCTAGGACATGGAAGCAACCTAAGTGTCCATCGACAGATGTGTGAAGGCTTTTAAGTTTAATTAGGTCCCAATTGATTATTTTTGTTTTTATTTTTATTACTCTAGGAGGTAGGTCATAACAGATCTTGCTGTGATTTATGTCAAAGAGTGTTTTTCCTATATTTTCCTCTAAGAGTTTTATAGTGTCTGGTATTACATTTAGGTCTTTAATCCATTTGGAGTTTAGTTTTGTGTATGCTGTTAGGGAGGTTCTAAGTTCATTCTTTTACATGTGGCTGTCCAGTTTTCCCAGCACCACTTATTAAAGAGGCTGTCTTTTCTCCATTGTATATTCTTGCCTCCTTTGTCATAGATAAGTTGACCATAGGTGAGTGGGTTTATCTTTGGGCTTTCTATCCTGTACCATTGATTTATATTTCTGTTTTTGTGCCAGTACCATACTGTCTTGATTACTGTAGCTTTGTAGTATAGTCTGAAGTCAGGGAGTCTGAGTCCTCCAGCTCCATTTTTTTCCCCTTAAGATTGCTTTGGCTTTTGGGGTCTTTTGTGCTTCCATCCAAATTGTAAAATATTTTCATTCTAATTCTGTGAAAAATGCCATTGGTAATTTGAAAGGGATTGCATTGAACCTGTAGATTGCTTTGGGTAGTATAGTCATTTTCACAATATTGATTCTTCCAGTCCAGAAGCATGGTATATCTCTCCATCTTTTTGTGTCATCTTTGATTTTTTTCATCAGTGTTTTATAGTTTTTGGAGTACAGGTCTTTTGTCTCCTTAGGTAGGTTTATTACTAGGTATTTTATTATTTTTGTTGCTATGGTAAATGGGATTGTTTCCTTAATTTCTCTTTCTGATCTTTCGTTGTTAGTATATACGAATGCAAGAGATTTCTGTGCATTAATTTTGTATCCTGCAACCTTACCAGATTTATTGATTAGTTTTAGTACTTTTCTGGTGGCATCTTTAGGATTTTCTATGTATAGTATCATGTCATCTGCAAACAGTGACGGTTTTACTTCTTCTTTTCCAATTTGTATTCCTTTTATTTCTTTTTCTTGTCTGATTACTGTGGCTAGGACTTCCAATACCATGTTAAATAATAGTGGCAAGAGTGGACATCCTTGTTTCATTTCTGATCTTAGAGGAAATGCTTTCAGTTTTGCACCATTGAGAATGATGTTTGCTGTGGGTTTGTTTTATATGGCCTTTATTATGCTGAGGTAGTTTCCCTCTATGTCCTCTTTATTGAGAGTTTTTATCATAAATGGGTGTTGAATTTTTTCAAAAGCTTTTTCTGCATCTATTGAGATGACCATATGTTTTTTCTCCTTCAATTTATTAATACGGTATATCACATTGATTGATTTGTGTATATTGAAGAATCTTGCATCCCTGGGATAAATCCCACTTGATCATATTGTATGATATTTTTAATATGTTGTTGGATTCTGTTTGCTAGTATTTTGTTGAGGATTTTTGCATCTATGTTCATGAGTGATATTGGTCTGTAATTTTCTTTTTTTGTGTGATGTCTTTGTTTGGTTTTGGTATCAGGGTGATGATGGCCTTGTAGAACGAGTTTGGGAGTGTCCCTCTCTCTGCAAGTTTTTGGAAGAGTTTGAGAGGATAGTTGTTAGCTCTTCTCTAAATGTTTGATAGAATTCACCTATGAAGCCATCTGGTCCTGGACTTTTGTTTGTTGGAAGATTTTTAATTACAGTTTTAATTTCACTACTTGTGATTGGTCTGTTTATATTTTCTAATTCTTCCTGGTTCAGTCTTGGCAAGTTTTACATTTCCAAGAATTTGTCCATTTCTTCCAGGTTGTCCATTTTATTGGCATAGAGTTGCTTGTAGTAGTCTCTCATGAGCCTTTGTATTTCTGTGGTAATTTCTCCTTTTTCAGTTGTAATTTCTCCTTTTTCATTTCTAATTTTATTGATTTGAGTCTTCTCCCTTTTGTCTTGATGAGTCTGGCTAAAGGTTTATCATTTTGTTTATCTTCTCAAAGAATCAACTTTTAGTTTTATTGATCTTTGCTATTGTTTTCTTCATTTCTATTTCATTTATTTCTGCTTGATCTTTGTGATTTCTTTACTTCTACTAACTCTGGGTATTCTTTGTTCTTCTTTTTCTAGTTGCTTTAGGTGTAAGGTTAGATTATTTATTTGAGATTTTTCTTGTTTCTTGAGGTGAGCTTGAATTGCTATAAACTTCCCTCTTAGAACTGCTTTTCCTGCATCCCATAGGTTTTGGATCATTGTGTTTTCACTGTCATTTGTTTCTAGGTTTTATAAAATTTCTTTGATTTCTTCAGTGATCACTTTGTTATTTAGCAGTGCACTGTTTAGCCTCCATGTGTTTGTGTTTCTTACAGTTCTTTTTTTCCTGTAATTGATTTCTAATCTCATATCATTGTGGTCGGAAAAGATGCTTGATACGATTTCAGTTTTCTTACATTTTCCAAGGCTTGATTTGATCCAAGATGTGATATATTCTGGAGAACGTTCCGTGTGCACTTGAGAAGAAAGTGTATTCTTCTGCTTTTGGGTGGAATGTCCTATAAATATCAATTAAGTCTATCTGGTCTATTGTGTCATTTAAAGCTTGTGTCTCCTTATTAATTTTCTGTCTGGATGATCTGTCTGTTGGTGTAAGTGAGGTGTTAAAGGCCCCAATATCATTGTGTTACTGTCAATTTCCCCTTTTATGGCTGTTAGCATTTTTCTTATGTACTGAGGTGCTCCTATGTTGGGTGCATATATATTTATAATTGTTCTATGTTCTTCTTGGATTGATCCCTTGATCATTATCATTATGTAGTGTCCTTCCTTATCTCTTGTAACAGTTTTTTTTAAGTCCATTTTATCTGATATGAGTATTGCTACTCCAGCTTTCTTGTGACTTCCATTTGCATGGAATATCTTTTTCCATTTCCTCACTTTCAGTCTGTATGTGTCCCTAGGTCTGAAGTAGGTCTCTTGTAGACAGCATATATACGGGTCTTGTTTTTGTATCCATTCAGCGAGCCTGTGTCTTTTGGTTGGAGCATTTAATCCATTTACATGCAAGGTGATTATCGATATGTATGTTCTTATTACCATTTTCTTAATTGATTTGGGTTCGTTTTTGTGGGTCTTTTTCTTCTCCGGTGTTTCCTGCCTAGAGAAGTTCCTTTAGCATTTGTTGTAGAGCTGGTTTGGTGGTGCTGAATTCTCTTAGCTTTTGCTTGTCTGTAAAGCTTTGGATTTCTCCATCAAATGTGAATGAGATCCTTGCTGGGTAGAGTAATCTTGGTTGTAGTTTTTTCCCTTTTCTCATTTAAAATATATCCTGCCACTCCTCAAGAAGCATTTGAATTGTGTTCCACTGAACTGCAAAATGGAGGGAGGCTTATAAAGGCAAAAAACACAAAATTGCATAAATTGTCAAAAATTACAATTGGAGCTGGCAAGAAGTAACTGCTTTTTAAGCAAGGATTGATTAGGGGCCGAAAGGGTTGCATAGTTACAACAGGAGAGCTTGAGACCACAAGGTTGCAGTTGGCAGCTGCTAGCAGATATTGTTTTGAGAATGGCTGGTGGTGTCCTGGAGTATGATACAGTTCCTTTAGTATGATACAGTTCCGAAAATTCAAGTTCTCAGTGATGAAGAAACGTGTCCGATACCACATCTACAATGGCCACCAGCTCCATTTTGAAAGCTTGAACCACAGTTACTCCATTTTCAGTTTTAAATGCATTTTTTTTGTGTAATGTTTAAAGCGGATGTACAATGCATGTTTAATAGGCTGCAAACTGGCAGTTTTGGTTAGCCTAAAGTTCAAGTTAAATCATGTATAAGCCAGAATAACTTCCCCATACCTCAGTATGTGAAAATTACTTCCATTGATCCCACTGCTTAAAACACCCACGTGAACACACCTGCCAAAAAGGCAGGGAATTGTATATATTCTATATGGTCATGTTTCCAGTAAAAAGCAGGGGTCTATTAATAGGAAAGGTGAAAATGGATATTGGGGTAGTATGAGCAGCATATGCCATTTAAGCTGATTCAGAAATTGGTACACAAAGTAAATAACCAAGAAAAACAAACTTGAAAAAAGAGCAATGAGGAAAATTTGGCTTATATTTCTCACTAGAGATGAACAACAAAACTACAATAATATATTAAAGATCAATAGATCAATGGAACAGATTAATGAAACAGACTATACTATGCAGATACATAGTATATGATAAAGATATCATTTTGAGCCATGGGTAAAAAATAAAATACACTGAATGATTTGGAGACAGTAGAATAGTTACATTGCAGGAAAGTAAATGCCTATGTCACTCTATACACAAAATAAATTTCAAATGGATTAAAGAGACAAAGGTTAAAAAAAAACTACACAAGTACTAAAATAAAATGTATGAAAATCATTTATAATTTTGGGGTGGAGGTGTTTCTAAGCAAGATATAAAGCCCAGAAGACATAAGGAAAAATATTGACAAATTTGGGACATGAAAGAAACTATTGCAGGGTGAAAGACACCCTAAATGAAGTTGAAAGAAGAGTGACAGAAAGGGAGAAAATATTTGCAATATGTATAAGAGATCAAAGATTAAGTGAAAGAGCTCTAATTTGTCAACCATTGTGTTGATAAATATTCAAATATTTATAATAGCCGCTATGAGTAAGGAAAGTAGGCCCTCTCTCAGATGGTTGATGGCTGAGTAAATTGATTCGCCTTATTTAGGAGGGACATTTGGAAGTAACTTGCAAAATTTAAAATGCACATATAATTTGATCCACCCATCTTACCTATAAATAGCTATACATTCGCCTGAAATCTGAAATGCATGTGAATGCAAAAATAACTTATTTCATCTAATCTAAAATGTATTGAGGTTGATGCTTTTTTACTATTACCAGAAGGTATCAAAAAAATACCACCTGGCTGACAGCAATCATAAGATGTCATCAACTGTAAGATGCATTCCAGTCCCAGAGATGATAAAATGTGGGGGGAAAGAGTGTGTCTAAAAATTGCTGAAGCAGAATATATCTGAAGGAATGATCTTTGCAATATTATTTGTGACAATGAGAAATTGGAAACAACCTAAATACTTAGCAATAGGGGAATAATTAAATTACTGTACAAGCACAACAGTTGAATACTATATAGCCATTACAAAGAATGAGAGAGACCTGTATGCTTTGACATGGAAGAATCTCCAAGACATACTGTTAAGAAGATAAAAGCAAGTTACAATATAATGTATATATTAGAATTTTACTTGGAAAAACTACATGTGTGTATATATAAATATATAAATTCCAAACTATATATTTGTATAGAAGTGCATAAAAGTAAGAGTAATGTATTTACGTAGAAAAAGTCTGAAAAAATACACAAACAGTGTTTACATGTAAAGTGGGAAGTTGCATTGGGAAAGTGGTAACTTTCTGTTTTTCATTTAACCTATTTGTTTTTGCTTTTTTGTTTTTTAAACAAGGATATAATCATATGTCATGTGTATAATGTAAATGTTTTAAACGAATCTGGAAAATCAGAGCAGTATAAAGAATAAAATAGGGCTGCCCTGGTGGCGCAGTGGTTGAGAGTCCGCCTGCCGATGCAGGGGACACGGGTTTGTGCCCCGGTCTGGGAAGATCCCACGTGCCGCGGAGCAGCTGGGCCCGTGAGCCATGACCGCTGAGCCTCCACGTCCGGAGCCTGTGCTCTGCAACGGGAGAGGCCACAACAGTGAGAGGCCCGCATACCGCAAAAAAAAAAAAAAAAAAAGAATAAAATAAAGAACACCTAGAATCCAACCATCCAAATAACAGCACAATTAGCAGTTTTTGTGTATTTCCTTCTAATCTATTTTTCTTTGCAACTAGGTAGATGTTAATACTGTTCCTTGAGGTAGGAGAAGCAAGAAGAAGTGCAAATTTAGGTGAGGTAGATGATAAATGGACTGGGGGCATGTTAAGTTGCTATTCCCTGTGGAACACTGAAATGGTGATATCAAATAAGCAATTGGAAATGTAGGCATGGAGCTATGGGGAACTCATGATCAACTTTTATAGTATTAATGCTTTCTCTTTCAAGTGATGAGTTTTAATATTCATGTGTCTGACAAAAATAAAAATATAATTTCTTGTAGCAACATAGTGTAACACAGCTTCTTAGCCTTGGGATTCAACAGATCTTTCTTCCCCACTGTTCCCCACTCCCTATTCCAGCTGTACCATGTTCTAGTTTTGTCCATCTTGGGAAAAGCATTTAAATTAAGAAAAGCCCCAATTTTCTCATATATAAAATGAAGATACTATTATCTTCCCTGTATGATTGAAGCAAAGATTAAATGAGTGTAAGTAAACACCTGGTACTGTCTGGGGTGCTTAGTTGGCTTTCAACATTTACATTTTAGTTTTCTTACTGTTACCTAAATGTCAGAGTTCATTTATTTATTTATTTTTAATTAGAGATAAAAGAGAAGAGGACGTATTGGCTTGGTAAGCCTTTATGTAAAATTAATACAGAAATTTAGTTTTTTTCACATTTATTTTGACCGTCTTGATCTTTCATAATGTGTTTTGAAGATTACATTATATCTACTCTTTTCTCCATAACGTTTGCGCAGGCCTTTGGTCAAAATTAATCATGACCTGATAATCTGATATAATTAAAGGGAAATAATTAATAAATGGCTCATATAACAGAACCAATCATAATTATTCCCAATAATTTTTTCCTTCGGCATCAGAGTTCCTCAACTGTCAAGGATATTCATAACCTGCTAATGTTGGAGCTCCAAACTCAGCCACCACAAAGAGTTAAATAACTCTCCTCAACTGGGGTTTGAATTGCTTGTCAGAGCTGAGGTCACTCTCACTGTTAAATGACAGATGTTTGCCTGCAAATGCCTTGTATCTCTTCTTGGGATATAAAGTTCAGTGCCTGCAACAACAGGGTGGTGTTCTTTAATAACTGTTAAATTTATTCGTTAGAGATTTTACAAAGATGTCCTATGGCTCCTGGAGGACTCCCTTGACACCCAACTCTGCATTTTCTTTTTGCATAATGCCTACAATTTAGAGCCACTAAACTCCCTGTTGTATAGCTCCTGTATCCTTGGTTCAGCATAACCAAAATACTCATAAATCTCCTTTTGTTTCAGTAGCTTTCTGCAGCAGCTGGGGTATGACAGTGATGTCCCTGATCTATAATTTCAGACAGCCCTAGAGTGAAGAGACAGACCAATCCAGAGCTACTACGTCAGATAAAGTGATGTTGTTTGTACAACTCAGTGTTCTCAAGAGGTAGTCATGTAATACTCCCAATTTGTATTCTGCATAAAACCCCTTTTACAAGTTATAAACTTCCTACAGGGAACAAACGTATCCAGCTAAAGGATGCTGAACATATGACTATGTAATGTAATTTTAAACCCAAAAGGAATGGGCTAAGTCTTTTCCATCCTAGAAGCTGAACGCTATAAAAGAGCCTACAGTTTCTATTTAAGAGTGACGTTCTTCAATTTGGAATTCTAATCAAGAAATGTGTTCCTAAGACCCTGTGTTTCGTATGCGGTGCTAGGAATATGACTGATTAATATAAATATTTGAATTGTGCATATCATGAGACTTTATTCATAGTTATCACAAAAATCTAATTATTGTTTTATTATTTGTGTTTTATTGACTTACATTTGAGGCAGCTCTTAAATGATCCTATTATCACATTAATTACATTAGAGAAATCTTGACTAAATTATATCCTTGTGTTTTTATTTGCATGGTACTTCCTAATTCTTCTGTCATTCGAGATCAGGGATTCTTAATCTTGGCAGTGTTGACATTCTGGAGAGTCTAATTCTTTGTTGTGGAAGGCTGTCCTGTGCATTATAGGATGGTTAGCAACATCCATGGCCTCTGCTTCATAGATTCCAGTAGCATACTGCCTGTCGTGACAGTCAAAAATGTTTCCAGTCATTGTCAAATGTCCCTTTGGAGGCAAAATCTCTCCCAGTTGAGAACCACTGGTCTAGATATATTAAAAACAGTTGGGTGTGGAATTTGAACTCTAAATGTTTTGCTTGAATGTATTACGATTAAAAAAAAAGCCTCTTTAAAAAAAAAGTCCTCCTTAGATTCAGTGGTTCTAGGAAGCATTCTCAGGCTTTTTGACCTTTTCTCCCTCTACTCACCAATAGATGTGCTGTAGATATTTCTTTCTCCACCCTATCCTGGAGTCCTCTGCTTCCCAGGAAGGTCAGTGTCATACTCCTTCTTCCACCTCCAGATTCCAACACAATGCCTCGCACATGGTAGGCGCTCAAAAAGTAAATGAACTGATTGTATGAATGAACATTCTAGTTATTTTTCTCTTGGAAGTATATGTCTATAAATATACAGACCTTTTTGAGAATAGATGTGTCCAGCTATTTTATTTTGTTTTGTGTTACCTACTTTTCATAAGTCTGAATGTTCATGAAACATTATTTATTCACCTCACATCCACTGAGTGCTTACTAGGTGCCACACATTAATACTAGGAGCTGAGGATACAGTTATAAACAAACAGACATAATCCTTGTCCTCAGGAGTCTTACAGAAGGCTAAGCGGTGATTACAATTCAGGAGTGACCTACTCACTTAGCTCTGTCTGACAGCACTGGTTTCCAAACAAATCACAATTGTACATTCCTAGAAACCACCTCTGGATACATGGCATCTTAGAAACATGGTCTGTAGACTTCCAGGGTTTCCCTTCTGCTTCAGAGATCCTAAATTATTTCTTCTAGCTTTTCCCACACTCCAAAACACCAGAGGAGGAAATCTGGAGTCAACAGTGGTGGGGTTATCTTTGGGAAGTAATGAAGAGTCAGAGCTCTGTTCTTCAGAACACGGGGGGCCTGCCAGGAACCTAGAGAGGCAGCATTCCAAGGAAGCACAAGATTTTGAGTGAGAAAAGAAATTGCTGAATAGCTTGCTTTCTCCTCTAGTTACAGATGCATCCCTAAGTTTCATTAGGCTCAATCAGCCGTCTGTGGGTACTGATGGGATACAGTAACAAACGTAACTCAAATTCTCCTGCTCTCACCCCTTCCTGCTTGCTAACTTATTCTCTCTAGTTCCCTTGTAAAGTCCTCACCCCGACTCCAGCTTTCCACATACACCAGGGAGTAACCCACATGTTCGTGAATATTTGTTCACACTGCTTTCAGTCACTGCCAGACACTGAGCTCTCCCTCTGCAGGACATCTCTGAAAGCTTCAATTGAATCTACCTTTGGTACCATGCCAGCAGTTCCATATGTGATCCTGCAGATGTCTTTCCGACCACATCTCTTACCTTACTCGTTATGCCACAGGTATACTGGCCTTCTTTCTGCTCCTCTGATACATCACACTTTGCTCCTGTCTCCTGGCCGTTGTGTTTAGTGTTTTCTCTGCCCAGAATGCTCTTTGCCCAAACCATGGCATGACTGGGTCTCTTTCCTCATCCAGCGAGGTTAAACCACAACTTTCTCAGAGAGGACTTCCCATGTAGTCATTGTCTATCCCTTTATCCTTTTACTACTCACTAGATCTAGAATCATTTTATTTATTTGTTCATCACCTGTCTCCTTCACTAGAGTGTAAGCCCCATGAGCACAGGAATTTTTTCTTTTAATTCAGCACTAGATCCTTGGCACCTGGAATGCTGGCAGGCACTCAGTAAGTACGTACGGACATAACTAGTTAAGCAGTCAGTGCTGCCACACACACACAGGAGTTCTTATGGCTGAGCCGAGGTGTGCGGCACAAAGGGAAAGAATATGTCATCCTTATTAGCATCTTATTTTATTAGGACGAGGTTTCTCAACTTCAGCACTACTGACACTTTGGACAGGATAATTCTTTGTTGTGGGGCTGTCCTGCATTGTAGGATGTCTAGCAGCACCCCTGGACTCTACCCACTGGATGCCACCCCTCCCCAATTTAAGACAAGCAAAAATGTCCCCAGACATTGCCAAGTATCTGCCTGGGGGCAAAATCGCCTCCGGTTGAAAACCACTTTATTAAAGAGATCCAAAGCTGGGAAACTTGAACATCTATGTCTTACAGAGTTTTTGGAGATATAGTTTGTTACGGTCATTTTTATAATAACGCTAAGTAATGTACCCCAAACTCAGTGGTGTGCAGTGATATACATATTTTGTTTTGTTTTGTTTTGTATTTTGTTTTTGTCATGTGCCTGCAGGTTGCCTGGGATTGGTATAATATTGGTTGGGCTGGGCTAGGTTTGGCTTCAAGCTGCAGATTTGATCCAGTCTGTTCCAGATATCTCTCATTTTCCTTGGGTCAATGGCCACCTGAGTCCATTCATGATGAAAAGGAGATGTGCAAAAAGGGAAACCCAATCATGTTAGTGTATTTCAAGCTTCTGCTTTTGTCATATTCTCAAACATATCATTGAAAAAGCAAGACACATGGCCAAGACCAAAGTCAAAGGGCGGGGAAATATACCACCTGCAGTGGGAGGTGGGGGGGATTGAGTATTTTCTGAATGGTAACCCAAACGATCACACACATCTTTCAGTTTTCTCTCACAGTTCTCTATTTAGACATAGAACCAATAGACTAGAGCAGGAGACATATCTAAGTGATAATCACACTGAAATCTTCCCCGACAATTATTTTCTTAATGGGTCCTTCTTGCTTTTCCCCTCCGGATTAGTTTATTTCAGGATGATTCTTAGTTTAATTTGAGTCCCTCTTAGGCTCTAAGGTAGAACACTCCTAAACAAAGTTTTGATAAAATATTTGATGTTTATGCTTTGAAGAGTCTTTGAAGAACAGAGCTATTGTTAACTTACTTTTTTATAATGTTCTCTTACACATACCATAAAGTACTTTTGGCGGTTGAATCAGTTTTGATCGTGTCTTTACTGCAAGCAACAAAAACTGACTTACGTTGGCTTAAACAAATAGGGTTTACTTTTCTCACATAAGAAATCTGGAGTCAGATAACTACTGACATTGGTTCAGCTGCTCCATGTTGTCTGAGTTATCCTCTTGATCCTTCTGGCCTTTCCCTCATCATCTCAAGACACAATGGCAGCTCCAGGTAATGTATCTACATTGAAAGCAGGAAGAAGGGATGGCAGGGAAGGCAGTCTTCAGACATATCCATCTCCATTATTGGGAAAGCAAATATTTTCCTGGAAATTCTCCAGCAGACTTCTGCTTATGTCTCTTTGGCCAGAACTTATCACTTGGTCATCTCCAGCTGCTTATAGTGGAAGATGGCAAGGAAGAAGACAGCTGGCAAAGACTGTTGAGTCGGTTTTCCAGCAAGCACTGGGGAAAGATTTTGATATGCTACGATTCAGAGGAAAACAGTAGTTATAAATAAGTAACAATAGTAATAGCCTCAATTGGTCGAACATCGACACACCAGGGATTGTGTTAGTTGCCTTGCATTTATTGTTATTTAACCCTCATCCAAACTCAGATCAGGAAAACAGAAGGGCTCAGAGTGGTTAATTAATTCCCCCAAACCCATCACCCCCCAGTACACACAGCTGGTAAATAAAAGAGCTGTAATTCATTCCTAGTTCTATCTGATTCCAAAGTTTGTGTCCTTAACTTTGTTTAACTTTGACTACGGTTTAATTGCTGAATAATTTTTTTTGTTTTGTTAGGTTTAGTTTTTGATGGAAATGTTTGTCATCTTTATTGTAGTGATGGTTTTATTTGTACATACATTTGTCAAAACTGAACAAATTGCATACTTCATATATGTGTGGCTTCATGTCCTTCAGTTATATCTCAATAAGGTTGGAGAAAAGTGAATGCTTAAAAAAATCATGTATTAGCACCTCTAATTCCAATCCAATACTACAGGATTCTTCCTCTCCTTTTCCCATTCTTTATTTGTATCTCATTCCTCCACAATGATTCTCTCAAATATGTTCTTAACCTCCCTGGATCTCAACAACATCAATAAATTTACTCATTGGCTCATTGCCATAACATATGCAAATAATTTTGAAATTGCTGTACCCATACCACTACCAAAACAATACTATTAGAAAAGGTCAAAATTCCTTTACAGTTCTTATTTTTAGAATATGTCTCACTGAGTATGTACAGTCCAAACTAATCAAAAGTTAGCTGGATTAAATTTTTTCCTTTCTATATAGTTATCTTACCAGTTTAATATGTAGATAGGTTCATTTGATTCTTTTCTTCTTTTTGAATTTTATTTTATTTATTTTTTTGTACAGAAGGTTCTTATTAGTCATCAATTTTATACACATCAGTGTATACATGTCAATCCCAATCGCCAAATTCATCACAGCCCCTCATCCCCCCGCCGCTTCCCCCCTT
Source organism: Tursiops truncatus (assembly GCF_011762595.2). Lineage (NCBI taxonomy): Eukaryota > Metazoa > Chordata > Mammalia > Artiodactyla > Delphinidae > Tursiops > Tursiops truncatus. Next base: position 104,984,321 of record NC_047034.1, on the reverse strand, counting down.
GGTGTCCATATGTTTGTTCTCTACATCTGTGTCTCTATTTCTGCCCTGAAAACTGGTTCATCTGTACCGTTTTTCTAGGTTCCACATATATGTCTTAATATACGATATTTGTTTTTCTCTTTCTGACTGACTTCACTCTGTATGACAGTCTCTAGATCCACCCACGTCTCTACAAATGACCCAGTTTCATTCTTTTTTATGGCTGAGTAATATTCCATTGTATACATGTACCACATCTTCTTTATCCATTCGTCTGTCAATGGGCATTTAGGTTGCTTCCATGACCTGGCTATTGTAAATAGTGCTGCAATGAACATTGGGGTGCATGTGTCTTTTTGAATTATGGTTTTCTCTGGGTATATGCCCAGTAGTGGGATTGCTGGACCGTATGGTAATTGTATTTCTAGTTTTTTAAGGAACCTCCATACTGTTCTCCATAGTGGCTGTAAGAATTTACATTCCCACCAACAGTGCAAGAGGGCTCCCTTTTCTCCACACCCTCTCCAGCATTTGTTGTTTGTAGATTTTCTGATGATGCCCATTCTAACTGGTGTGAGGTGATACCTCATTGTAGTTTTGATTTGCATTTCTCTAATAATTAGTGATGTTGAGCAGCTTTTCATGTGCTTCTTGGCCATCTGTATATCTTCTTTGGAGAAATGTCTATTTAGGTCTTCTGCCCATTTTTGGATTGGGTTGTTTTTTTTTTTTTAATATTGAGCTGCAGAAGCTGTTTATATATTTTGGAGATTAATCCTTTGTCTGTTGATTCATTGGCAAATATTTTCTCCCATTCTGAGGGTTGTCTTTTTGTCTTGTTTATGGTTTCCTTTGCTGTGCAAAAGCTTTGAAGTTTCATTAGGTCCCATTTGTTTATTTTTGTTTTTATTTCCATTACTCTAGGAGGTGGATCAAAAAAGATCTTGCTGTGATTTATGTCAAAGAGTATTCTTCCTATGTTTTCCTCTAAGAGTTTTATAGTGTCCGGTCTTACATTTAGGTCTCTAATGCATTTTGAGTTTATTTTTGTGTATGGTGTTAGGGAGTGTTCTAATTTCATTCTTTTACATGTAGCTGTCCAGTTTTCCCACCACCACGTATTGAAGACACTGTCTTTTCTCCATTGTATATCCTTGCCTCCTTTGTCATAGATTAGTTGACCATAGGTGCGTGGGTTTATCTCTGGGATTTCTATCTTGTTCCATTGATCTATGTTTCTGTTTTTGTGCCATTACCATATCGTCTTGATTACTGTAGCTTCATAGTATACTCTGAAGTCAGGGAGTCTGATTGCTCCAGCTCCGTTTTTTTCCCTCAAGACTGCTTTGGCTATTCAGGGTCTTTTGTGTCTTCATACAAAGTTTAAGATTTTTTGTTCTAGTTCCATAAAAAATGCCATTGGTAATTTGATAGAGATTGCATTGAATCTGTAGATTGCTTTGGGTAGTATTGTCATTTTAACAATATTGATTCTTCCAATCCAGGAACATGGTATATCTCTCCATCTGTTGGTATCATCTTTAATTTCTTTCATCAGTGTCTTATAGTTTTCTGCATACAGGTCTTTTGTCTCCCTAGGTAGGTTTATTCCTAGGCATTTTATTCTTCTTGTTGCAATGGTAAATGGGAGTGTTTCCTTAATTTCTCTTTCAGATTTTGCATCATTAATGTATAAGAATGCAAGAGATTTCTGTGCATTAATTTTGTATCCTGCAACTTTACCAAATTCATTGATTAGCTCTGGTAGTTTTCTGGTGGCATCTTTAGGATTCTCTGTGTATAGTATCATATCATCTGCAAACAGTGACAGTTTTACTTCTTTCCTGATTTGTATTCCTTTTATTTCTTTTTCTTCTCTGTTTGCCGTTGCTAGGACTTCCAAAACTATGTTGAATAATAGTGGTGAGAGTGGACATCCTTGTCTTGTTCCTGATCTTAGAGGAAATGATTTCGGTTTTGCACCATTGAGAATGATGTTTGCTGTGGGTTTGTTGTATATGGTCTTTATTATGTTGAGGTAGGTTCCCTCTATGCCCATTTTCTGGAGAGTTTTTGTCATAAATGGGTATTGAATTTTGTCAAAAGCTTTTTCTGCATCTATTGAGATGCTCATATGGTTTTTATTCTTCAGTTTGTTAATATGGTGTATCACGTTGATTGATTTGCGTATATTGAAGAATCCTTGCCTCCCTGGGATAAATCCCACTTGATCATGGTGTATGATCTTTTTTTTTTTTTTAAATAAATTTACTTATTTTTGGCTGCATTGGATCTTTGTTGCTGCACGTGGGATTGCTTTAGTTGTGGCAAGCGGGGGCTACTCTTTGTTTCGGTGCACAGGCTTCTCATTGCTGTGGCTTCTCTTGTTGCGGACCATAGGCTCTAGGCGCATGGGCTTCAGTAGTTGTGGCGCACGGGCTCAACTGCTCCGTGGCATGTGGAATCTTCCAGGACTAGGGCTCGAACCCATGTCCCCTGCATTGGCAGGCGGATTCTGAACCACTGTGCCACCAAGGAAGTCCATTTTATTTTTTTTTGTTTTGTTTGCGGTACGCGGGCCTCTCACTGTTGTGGCCTCTCCTGTTGCGGAGCACAGGCTCCAGACGTGCAGGCTCAGCAGCCATGGCTCACGGGCCTAGCCACTCTGTGGCATGTGGGATCTTCCCGGACCGGAGCATGGACCCATGTCCCCCGCATCGGCAGGCGGACTGTCAACCACTGCACCACCAGGGAAGCCCTATGATCCTTTTAATGTGTTGTTGGATTCTGTTTGCTAGTATTTTGTTGAGGATTTTTACATCTATATTCATCAGTGATATTGGTCTTTTCTTTTTATGTGGTATGTTTGTCTGGTTTTGGTATCAGGGTGATGGTGGCCTCATAGAATGAGTTTGGGAATATTCCTTCCACCGCAATTTTTTGGAAGAGTTTGAGAAGGATGGGTGTTAGCTCTTCTCTAAATGTTTGATAGAATTCACCTATGAAGCCATCTGGTCCTGGACTTTTGTTTGTTGGAAGACTTTTTATCACAGTTTCAATTTTATTACTTGTGATTGGTCTGTTCATATTTTCTATTTATTTCTTCCTGGTTCAGTCTTGGAAGGTTATACCTTTCTAAGAATTTTTTCATTTCTTCCAGGTTGTCCATTTTATTGGCATAGAGTTGCTTGTAGTAGTCTCTTAGGATGTTTTGTATTTCTGCGGTGTCTGTTGTAACTTCTCCTTTTTCATTTCTAATTTTATTGATTTGAGTCCTCTCCTTCTTTTTTTTTTTTTTTTTTTGCTGTACACGGGCCTCTCACTGTTGTGGCCTCTCCCGTTGCGGAGCACAGGCTCCGGACGCGCAGGCTCAGCGGCCATGGCTCACAGGCCTAGCCGCTCCACGGCATGTGGGATCTTCCCGGACCAGGGCACGAACCCATGTCCCCTGCATCGGCAGGCGGACTCTCAACCGCTGCGCCACGAGGGAAGCCCATCCCTCTCTTTCTTGATGAGTCTGGCTAATGGTTTATCAATTTTGTTTATCTTCTCAAAGAACCGGCTTTTAGTTTTATTGGTCTTTGCTATTGTTTTCTTTGTTTCTTTTTCATTTATTTCTGCTGTGATCTTTATGATTTCTTTCCTTCTGCTAACTTTGGGTTTTGTTTGTTCTTCTTTCTCTAGTTCCTTTAGGTGTAAGGTTAGATTGTTTATTTGAGATTTTTGTTGTTTCTTGAGGTAGGCTTGTATAGCTATAAACTTCCCTCTTAGAACTGCTTTTCCTGCATCCCATAGGTTTTTTTGTTTGTTTGTTTTTATTGCAGTACGCGGGCCTCTCACTGTTGTGGCCTCTCCCGTTTGCGGAGCACAGGCTCCAGACGCGCAGGCTCAGTGGCCATGGCTCATGGGCCCAGCCGCTCCACAGTATGTGGGATCTTACCAGACCGGGGCACGAACCCGTGTCCCCTGCATTGGCAGGCGGACTTCTCAACCACTGTGCCACCAGGGAAGCCCCCATAGGTTTTGGATTGTCATGTTTTCATTGTCATTTGTCTCTAGGCATTTTTTGATTTCTTCTTTGATTTCTTCAGTGATCTCTTGGTTATTTAGTAACGTACTGTTTAGCCTCCATGTGTTTGTGTTTTTATGTTTTTTTCCCTGTAATTCATTTCTAATCTATAGCGTTGTGATCAGAAAAGGGGCTTGATATGATTTCAATTTTCTTAAATAGACTGAGGCTTGATTTGTGACCCAAGATGTGATCTATCCTGGAGAGTGTTCCATGCGCACTTGAGAAGAAAGTGTAACCTGCTGTTTTTGGTTGGAATGTCCTATAAATATCAATGAAATCTATCTGGTCTATTGTGTCATTTAAAGATTCTGTTTTCTTTATTTATTTTCATTTTGGATGATCCGTCCAGTGATGTAAGTGAGGTGTTAAAGTCCCCCACTATTATTGTGTTACTGTTGATTTCTTCTTTTATAGCAATTAGCAGTTGCCTTATGTATTGAGGTGCTCCTATGTTGGGTGCATATATATTTATAATTGTTATATCTTCTTCTTGGATTGATCCCTTGATCATTATGTAGTGTCCTTCCTTGTCTCTTGTAATATTCTTTAGTTTAAAGTCTATTTTATCTGATATGAGTTTGCTACTCCAGCTTTCTTTTGATTTCCATTTGCATAGACTATCTTTTTCCCTCCCATCACTTTCAGTCTGTATGTGTCCCTAGGTCTGAAGTGTGTCTCTTGTAGACAGCATATATATGGGTCTTGTTTTTGTATCCATTCAGCAAGCCTGTGTCTTTTGGTTGGAGCATTTAATCCATTCATGTTTAAGGTAATTATCAATATGTATGTTCCTATGACCATTTTCTTAATTGTTTTGGGTTTGTTTTTGTAGGTCCTTTTCTTCTCTTGTGTTTCCCACTTAGAGAAGTTCCTTTAGCATTTGTTGGAGAGCTTGTTTGGTGGTGCTAAATTCTCTTAGCTTTTGCTTGTCTGTAAAGCATTTGATTTCTCCTCGAATCTGAATGAGATCCTTGCCGGGTAGAGTAATCTTTTTTGTAGGTTCTTCCCTTTCATCACTTTATGTATATCATGCCACTCCCTTCTGGCTTGTAGGCTTTCTGCTGAGAAATCAGCTGTTAACCTTATGGGAGTTCCCCTGTATGTTATTTGTCATTTTCCCCTTGCTACTTTCAATAATTTTTCTTTGTCTTTAATTTTTGCCAGCTTGATTACTATGTGTCTCAGTGTGTTTCTCCTTGGGTTTATCCTGTATGGGACTCTCTGGCTTCCTGGACTTGGGTGGCTATTTCCTTTCCCGTGTTAGGGAAGTTTTCGACTATAATCTCTTCAAATATTTTCTCGGGTCCTTTCTCCCTCTCTTCCCCTTCTGGGACCCCTATAATGCGAATGTTGTTGCATTTAATGTTGTCTCAGAGGTTTATTAGGCTGTCTTCATTTCTTTTCATTCTTTTTTCTTTATTCTGTTCCACAGCTGTGAATTATACCTTTCTGTCTTCCAGGTCACTTATCCGTTCTTCTGCCTCAGTTAGTCTGCTATTGATTCCTTCTAGTATAGTTTTCATTTCAGTTATTGTATTGTTCATCTCTGTTTGTTTGTTCTTTAATTCTTCTAGGTGTTTGTTAAACATTTCTTGTATCTTCTCGATCTTTGCCTCCATTCTTTTTCTGAGGTCCTGTATCATCTTCACTATCATTATTCTGAATTCTTTTTCTGGACAGTTGCCTATCTCCACTTCATTTAGTTGTTTTTCTAGGGTTTTATCTTGTTCTTTCATCTGGTACATAGCCCTCTGCCTTTTCATTTTGTCTGTCTTTCTGTGAATGTGGTTTTTGTTCCACAGACTGCAGGACTGTAGTTCTTCTTGCTTCTGCTGTCTGCCCTCTCGTGATGAGGCTGTCTAATAGGCTTGTGTAAGTTTCCTGATGGGAGGGACTGGTGGTGGGTAGAGCTGACTGTTGCTCTGGTGGGCAGAGCTCAGTAAAAGTTTAGTCCACTTGACTCCTGATGGGTAGGGCTGCGTTCCCTCCCTGTTGGTTGTTTCGCCTGAGGCAACCCAACAGTGGAGCCTACCTGGGCTCTGGTAGGGCTCACGCCAAGGATTACTTCCCAGAACTCCTGCTGCCAGTGTCCTTGTTCTCACGGTGAGCCACAGCCAACCCCCGCCTCTGCAGGAGACCCTCCAACACTAGCAGGTAGGTCTGGTTCAGTCTGTGTGGGGGTCACTGCTCCTTCCCCTGGGTCCCGATGAACACACTACTTTGTGTGTGCCGTCCAAGAGTGGAGTCTGTGTTTCCCCTAGTCCTGTCAAAGTCCTGCAATCAAATCCCACTAGCCTTCAGAATCTGATTCTCTAGGAAATCCTCCTCCCGTTGCCGGACCCCCAGCTTCAGAAGCCTGACATGGGCTCAGAACCTTCACTCCAGTGGGTGGACTTCTGTGGTACAAGTGTTCTGCAGTTTGTGAGTCACCCACCCAGCAGTTATGGGATTTGATTTTATTGTGATTGCACCCCTCCTACCATCTCATTGTGGCTTCTCCTTTGTCTCTGGATGTGGGGTATGTTTTTTGGTGAGTTCCAGTGTGTTCCTCTCGATGATTGTTCAGCAGTTAGTTGTGATTCTGGTGTTCTCGCAAGAGGGAGTGAGAGCATGTCCTTCCACTCTGCCATCTTGGTTCAGGGCCCTATGCTGTTGAATAATTTTTGAAGTCAGGAATTCATAGAATTTGTTAGGCTTTCAAACTTAGAGTTAATCAGTTTCTTGAGCTTGGGAAGTGAGTAATGACCCTAAAATTCAGCTATGTAGGTACCCTTAATACTTTTATTGGTTTATTCAAATACTTACTGAATAATAAACACATGTAATACACTCTGCTTGGTGCTATGTGTGATAGAGGCATAAAAAGTGACCAGGAGATTGAAACACTGATACTCATTTATGAATTTTTCAGGCAAGTAGGGAAATATATACACAGGACGAGAATACAAGTTGGAAAGTATAAATATTAGACTGTAAGATACACAAGGATAGTGAGCATGTCTGTTTGTGTTTCCCTCAATGTGCCCAGACCTGGTATATTCCCTTACACAGTAGGAACTCAATAGACATTTGCTCACTTGAACTTGAAAGAAAGGAACAGATAGGATGTGATTGGACTTCAGACAAAGATTTGTTCTAGTTGAAGGAATTAAGGAAGGCTTTGTGGAAGAAGTGGCATTTGACTTGGGACTTGAAAGATGCAAATGATTTGGACATAAAGAACTGGGGATAGTGGAGGTGGTGGAGAAAAAGCATTAAAGGAAGAGGTATCATCAGGGAGGAAATCATGGACTGTCCCTGGGAAACAGCATGAGCCTCCACATGGCTGCAGTCTTGGGCTTGCATATGGTAGCAGAATTGGGTGGTAGCAGATCATGGACGGCCCTGAATGCCAGAGTGAAGCATTTGCAGTTTATTCTGAGGCAAGAGGGAAACAGTAGAGTGACATGAGCTGAGCCGAACTTCAGAAAGAAAAATCCGTCAGCAGTTTTAAGATGTACTGGAGTAAAGAAAAGCTGGTAGGAGGTGGAGACTGCAGATGGAAGGTTAGTGGAATATTTCAGATGGAAATAGCAAGGGCCCAAAGAAGGCCTAACCCAGGCTAATAGTGGAGAGGAAGCCATAGGTGTGAACAGTGTTGCAGTTCATGTGATGCCGAGGCCTAGGGAGAGGAAAAATAGTCAAAGATTGTGTGCAAGTTTTTGACTTCAGTGCTATTAAAAGAAATCAAGCTCACTGAAAAAACTCCTCCTATTGGCTGGCTTCTGAGGGGAAATCCTGCTGGTTTTGGTCATTTGGGGTTTGAAATCCAGGTATGAGTAAAGCATGGCTGGTGAGGGTAGGAGATTCTCGGTCAGCATGGACGCAACAGCTGAAATCAGAGGACTGTGGCAGAAAGAGCACAGACGGGGCAGATGCTGCAAGCCGGATCCACTCAGCGAGAGGCCACCGTGCAGGGCCTCACGGCGCTTATCACTGGAGCAGGTAACCAGTGTTTAGATAACAGTGGTGCAGAGTTGATGGAGGATATTTTCGGAACCCCTAAGTTTTGGGCTGTGTGCACATGTGTGTGAGAGAAAGTGTCCTTCAGCGAGTTAGTGATTTCCAACTCTCTCCTCAGCACTTTTTGTAGTGGAAGGCAGGGGGCAGCAGAGTCTCACTTTTCAAAGGCGATTCGGGCTGTAATTTGAAAGGTTTTTTCTTTTTTGTTTGTTTTTTCCTTTATTTTTTTTGTTAATGAAACCACCCCCCTTTTCAAGTTGGAGAACATAATTTGTTTCCTAAGTTGCTGTCTTTGGGTACAGCATATGAGTCCGAAGCTTTACTTTGGGGGAGCATGTCTCCAAGGTGATTGTCAACTTTTTTAAAGAAATGAGTCAAGAACTTATTTACTGGTGAAGGTCTGATGCTGTTTCAGAGGAAGGCTTGGGGTTAGATATGTAAGGGAGAGTTTTAGCCTGAGAGCTAACTCTATTCTGAAGACAATGGTTCGTATTTAAAGAAAAAATAATTAGGTCTACCACAGCAGCACTTTCAAGATACATTTGCTGTTATAGTTTCAGTCTATAAAAGCGCAGTCCACAGTCCTTGTTGCTGCTGTTGGCTGGTTTTCTTGAGTCAGGTTGATCTGGGATAAGTGGGAAGTGAAGCCATATTCACAAATAGAACTTATATTTCTTTGGTTTTTAACCTGACTCACTATTGCAGTCCCTCTAGTACTTTCCTTTTTTTTTTTTTTTAATCATTTTACCTTTCAGTATCCATCTACTGTCTAGTCTGCCTGTGAAGCAGGTGGTACAGAGGCTTCTCATTTCTGTTTCTAGTGCGGTGTTGTCTGTCACCAGGTGATGTCACCACTGGGCCCTGAGCGGTGGGTCCTACCATTGCCCTTCTGTGTGCCCGTCACGCTGGATCCCATGCAGAGCTGTGGGGCTTGCTTCTCCCTTTGCATTTTGCTTTGTTACACAGACAAGGACCATCTCTGCCTTGCACATTACCGTATCTGTAACACCAGCACTATGCCTGTTATGGAATAAGTGCTTGATTTTTGTTTTTTTGTTTGTTTTTGATTGTTACTGAAGAGGCACAAAGGCCTTTTCAGCTCAATGTCTTATAGAATTTTAAATAAATCAAAACAATTTTTTTCAGTTCTTCTACTTATACTTCCTCTCTTTCTAGGCATGTGTCCATGAACATGTGTCCATGGGGATAAGTGCAAAAGAAAAACTTCCCTGGGTTCCAGGAGGAAGGAGGGGCAGTGTGCAGATAGATGGTGCTTAGTGCCAATAGTCAAGTTGAGATGAGCCAGGGGCCGGGTCTGCCCTGGGTATCTTTGATACTGTTCTATACTCCCCACTATCTTCAATTCTTTGATTATGCCATGCCTCTTACACTTCCAGCCCTTTTGTTCATACTGTTTTCCCCCTTAGAATGTCCTTCTTCTTTCCTGCTTCATGAACTTATCTTTCTTGTCCTACTTTTTCTTTTTCCCCCGCAGCATTTGTCATTTTTATCAAGTTATGTAGTTTATCTATTATGTTTGTTGTCTGTTCTCCCATCCTTCTACTAGAATGTAATCTCCATGAGTGCAGGGTTCTTTGTTCTGTTTACTGATAGATCCCAAGCACCTAGAATACTGCTTGGAACATATAGATACTCAATAAATATTTGTTAAATGAACAAACAGATCCTTAAAGACTCAACTCAGAAGGTATTTCCTCAGTGAAGACTTCCATGTCTGACATCAGCTCCCAACCCTGGATAAAATTTGTTTATTTGCCCTCTATATTACCATGGAGTTTATATTTGCATTATAGCACTTACCCCATTGTATGATAGTTGCTTTATACTTCAATAAAAACGATAATTTAAAATGTAACAGAGTATGAAATTGAAAGTTTTGATTAAGGCACCAGGATGCAATAATAAGTATGAAATTTCAAAGTGAGATAACATCCAAAGATGCAAACTTCCATGAGTTTCTTGACTCTTAAAAAAACCCCACCCACACTGGAATATTGAAGGATCAAGAGAGTGGCGATGAGGAGAGGTTTTTTGTTTGTTTGTTTGGTTTTGGGTTTTTTTGCGGTACGCGGGCTTCTCACTGCTGTGGCCTCTCCCGTTGCGGAGCACAGGCTCCGGACGCGCAGGCTCAGCGACTATGGCTCATGGGCCCAGCCGCTCCGCGGCATGTGGGATCTTCCCAGACCGGGGCACGAACCCGTGTCCCCTGCATCGGCAGGCGGACTCTCAACCACTGCGCCACCAGGGAAGCCCGAGGAGAGGTTTTTGAGGAGGATTTCTTTTGCAAGAGCTGTGCTCTGAGTCTTCCACCCCTACCAGGCGGAGCGTGGAGAGTGCTCTACCGTCAGGAGAGGGGTTTCAAAATGATTAATGGAGATACGTGTCCCTGGCTGTTAGGGAGACAGAGTTGCTTGTTGAGTCTTGCCTAGAAATTGTAAAAGGCAAGACTGGCTGGCCAGCAGCTCTGAGGTCAGGAGCAAGGAGACACTCCCAGAGACTGTTGGGGGCAGTCGAGAGTTTCCTTTGGAGCAAATGAGAGCCATGCGGGAGACCGAACCAGTCTGGAGTCATCATTTTAAATCCTTCCCGAGATTGCTGCCTGGAGAAAGGAGGTGGCCAGCAAGAGGCCAAAAATACATTACCTTTGTCAGAGGAAGGACAGTCAAACACTCCTAAGAATATTGAAGAATCTGTGAAATTGTTAGAAAGGGTCATCTTTAAACACCCAAAGCAAGTTTGTCCCCAAATGCAAGAAATTTTCCCTAAAGAGAATCGGTCAAAAATAAAAACTTTCTGCCCTCTACCTCTCCTCCTTCCCTTTTTTTAAAAATTTTGCCTCTGACAGGGTAGGAAAAGTAGTGGCCAGCTGGGGAAATGTAGAAACGCTGGGGCCTGGGAGAAGGCACCGTGTGGAAGAGGGCAAGGACGAGGCCTGTCTTTCTCACCAAACACAGTCAGCATTCAGCAAAACCCTCCTCAGAAACGATGTCACCAGGTTAGAGACTGTACTTCTTACATGAGACTGGACGTTCTGATTTCTGAATTAAGATAGTTATTTATGACAAAACTATCTGAATACTCTTTTTATTACCTGGGAATCTTCAGAAATGTGATGATGTCTGACACTTTGCCCAGGGCCAGTGGCAGTCCTTTCCCCTCAGCAGAAAGTTTAAAGGAACAGTGGAATCAGGCTCTGTGATTACCTTCCATGAACCCTGCTTGCTCATAGTGTCAGTGACAATACTCAGTTTAGCTAATTTTATTGTGTGTCCACTGTTTTCTGGGCACTATGCTAACTATTAATATATCTGTCTCATGATTCTACCCGATAACCCTATGTGGTGGGAACTCTTTATCATATTTAACATGCAGGAAAACTGAGGTTGAAAGAGATTAACTAATCTCCCCGAAGTTTGCACACCACTTAGAAGTAGAGTTAGTATTGGAACCCAGTTAATCTGATTATGCTTTTTTTTTTTTTTTTTTTTTTTTTTTGCGGTACTCGGGCCTCTCACTGTTGTGGCCTCTCCCGTTGCGGAGCACAGGCTCCAGACGCGCAGGCTCAGCAGCCATGGCTCACGGGCCCAGCCGTTTTGCGGCATGTGGGTTCCTCCTGGACTGGGGCACGAAGCCGTGTTCCCTGCATCAGCAGGTGGACTCTCAACCACTGCGGCGCCAGGGAAGCCCTGATTATGCTTTATTCTTTACCAGCTTCACATTTCCTCAGGAACAAGGCTGCACTCGTGTCCACATTCCCCACGCACAGCACGAGGCCTGACTTTCAGCGCTCCACAAAAGTTTTGACTATGAACAATAGGTACATATATGTTGTTGGTAATATTTCACAGTAACATTTATACAAAATTAAGCAAAATATAGTATGGAGGAGCTTAGGCATTAGAATCAGGGGACATGAGTTTAATCCTGGTTCTGCCTCTATGCTGTCTTTGAGAAAATTACTTAACGCCTTCATGCCCCAGTTTCCTCATGTGTAGAATGTAATAATAATGCCCACTTCATTGTGTTGTGCTGAGGACCAAAGAAGGGAATAACTGTAAAGCACCTGACAGTACCTCGCATTTAGCACACAGTAACCATACTTGTCATAGCATGTGGCTCAACAATATGATGACATTGACTTATTTGGGTTTTGCATTATATTAGATTTCTGAATTAGCAGAGGGAGAATTTGGTAATGGTAGACAGACCCAACTCTAAGCAAGATTGTGAAGCACGCTTGAAGCTATCCGCCAATCCACACGCTGGCGGATGCCCCATGGCTGGCTGGACACTGTCTAACTGGCATTTGTCTTCTTTCACAGAGAGTGGTACAGTATACATTGTAATTAAATTTATAAACAGAACCTATGGTATAGCTTCTCCAGGCTGCAGACTATGCTCCCAACTTTTACTCTTTTGTGACAAACCCCAGGTCCAGACCTACTCACAACACTTAGTCTGTTGACTGTGTTGTGAATTCCCCCAGGGTGAAATATATCCTTTATTTATCTTTGCGCACTGCCTTGGTAAATGCTTACGGAAAAAAAGACTTGATTCCCACTTAACATATGTCGGTTTTAACTTTCCTTCCATGCAGAATTAAGAACATGATACAAGTGGAATCATACAATTAGAAAGGACTTAGGGAAACTGTAGTCCAACCGTCCCATTTTTTTTTTTTTTTTTGCGGTACGTGGGCCTCTCACTGTTGTGGCCTCTCCCGTTGCGGAACACAGGCTCCGGACGTGCAGGCTCAGCGGCCATGGCTCACGGGCCCAGCTGCTCCGCGGCATGTGGGATCCTCCCGGACCGGGGCACGAACCCATGTTCCCTGCATTGGCAGGTGGACTCTCAACCACTGCACCACCAGGGAAGCCCAACCATCTCATTTTATACATGAGGAAATTAAGCCGAAGAGAGATGAAGTGACTTGTGGAAGGTCATACACTGAGTTAATTCCAGACCTGGATCTGGAACCTAGGTCTTCTGACTCCTATCCTGGGGCTGTTTTGCTGCTCTAGCTATTACATTGGAAAGTGTGTTAATAATATCCCACACTTATGGAGTGCTCACTATAGTCCAGGTGCAATTACTAGCCCTTTACATTTATTAACTCATTGTCTTCTCAAAACAACCCTACAAAATAGGTCCAATTTTTTCATTTGTTTTGTTTGTTCAACTATCATAGAGTGGTGACAACCTACAGACTTCATATTGTGAATCAAACAATTTGAATTAATGTTATCTTAAAGAGAGATCACTATTCTTTAACTTCAAACCCTCAGCCTTGAAATATGTTTTTATCAGGGCTAAAGAGATATTATCTGAAAATTCTACTGCTAAAATTTGAGGTCGTACCGTCCAAAGCCCCTCACTGCAGATGCGCAGTTGAGCTAAAATGGCTTGCTTAACATCACATGGCTCTTCAGTGACAGATCTAATACCAGAAACCACACCTCTTTATCCTCACTGTGCTGCTCATTCCTTTCAACCACAGCTGCACTAACTTGTTCTTTAAAGCAAGTGTTTGCATTAATGACAAGTTTAGCACCACCCAAGCTGCTGTGTAACCAGGCCCCTGACTACAGGTTTACTTCTCTCCAGGATAAGGTATGAACCTTATGGAACCTCTGGGAAGCAAGAGGGAGCCCTGCAATGACCTCTGTGGGCTTGAGGAAACTGCCTTCTCCTGGGGTGTGGAGGGGTGTCCTCTAAGTGTGGCACTCACAGGGGAACTGAACCACTAAGAGTTCCCTGAGTTTCATGAGGAATAAAGGGCACAAGCAGAGATAGTGGTAGGTGGAAGCAAAACGTTTTGCCAAATGCCTTCCTGGAAAATTATTTTCCAGCTGCAGTCATATTCGCTTTTACAAGGGCACGTGCAATTGTGACCCTGCTCAGCATCCGGCTTCTCCAGCGTGGCCACAGGGCATATCTATGACTGGGCTAGAAGTTCTCTTGTGAGAAATCTGTGAGCTACATTCCCTGCCTCTCAGCCACCCCAAACCACGAGGACACTGTGGCTACCCTTGTGTGTTACCAGATAAGGGTACAGAAGGAATTAGAGAGGTGCCTGTCATTGAGTTTAAGGCTAACATAATTGCTACAAGCTCGCCATTGAGGGCTTTGCAGAGGAGATAAGCACCATCAAGTTGCAAGGCTAATTTTCCTGTCCAGTGCTGAAAAGGAGCTGCCCTCAATAAATCACCTTCCTAACGGAAATAACAGAATTATTCTCCCAGGAGGGGTAAACCTGGAGGAATGCACAAACTACACATCCTTCTCAAGGGCAGTAGGAAGGAAACACAGAGCCATAGCTGCTTGGGAGGATCTAAGGCTTCCTAGGGATTTGTTCCACCTCTCTCCCTCTGGGTCATTCTTTTTTTTTTCTTTTTTTAAGATTAAAAAAATTTAACTTATCGGGGCTTCCCTGGTGGCGCAGTGGTTGAGAGTCCGCCTGCCGATGCAGGCGACACGGGTCCATGCCCCAGTCCGGGAAGATCCCACATGCCGCGGAGTGGCTGCGCCCATGAGCCATGGCCGCTGAGCCTGCGCGTCCGGAGCCTGTGCTCCGCAACGGGAGAGGCCACAACGGTGAGAGGCCCGCGTACCACAAAAATAAATAAATAAATAAATAAATAAATAAATAATTTAACTTATTTATTAACAAAAAACCCAAAAACAGTTCACCCATTTCTTGCCCCCTTCCCTGAAACCACCAATCTGTTCTGTTTTTTTTTTAACATATGTATACACACATTTCTTAGACTCCGCATGTAAGAGAGATTATACAGTAGTTATCTTTCTCTCTCTGACTTATTTCACTCAGCATAATGCCCCTGAGAACGATCCATGTTATCACAAATGGCAAGATTTCATTAGTTTTTATGGCTGAATAATATTCCATTGTGTGTGTATATATATATATATATATATATATATATATACCACATTTTCTTTTTCCATTCCTCCATTGATGGACACTCAAGTTGTTTCCATGTCTTAGCTATTGTAAATAATGCTGCAATGAACATAGGGTGTATCTTTTCGAGCTAGTGTTTTTGTTTCCTTTGGATAAATACCCACCAGTGGAATTGCTGGATCCTGGATCGTATTGCATTTCTATTTTTACATTTTTGAGGAGTCTCCACACTGTTTTCCATAGTGGCTGCACCAATTTTCATTCCTACCAACAGTGTGGGAGGGTTCCCTTTTTTCCACAACCTCACCAACACTTGTTATTTCTTGTCTTTTTGATGATAGGCATTTTAATCAGTGTGAAGTGAAATTTCATTGTGGTTTTGATTTGCATTTCCATGGTGATTAATGTTGAACACTTTTTCATGTACCTGTTGTTCATCTGTATGTATTCTTTAGAAAAATGTCTATTCAAGTCCTCCATCCATTTTTAATCAGACTTCTCTTTCTTGTTGTCCAGTTGTATGAGTTCTTTATATATTTTCAATATTAACCCCTTATCAGATATATGATTTAAAAATATTTTCTCCCATTCAGTAGATTGCCTTTTCATTTTGTTCATGGTTTCCTCTGTTGTACAGAAGCTTTTTAGTTTGATTGTAATCCCACTTGTTTAATTTTGCTTTTGTTGCTTTTGCTTTTGGTGTCAAATCCAAAAAAATAATCTCTCAGACTCATGTCAAGGAGCTTGCTACTTATTATGTTTTCTTCTAGAACTTTTATGGTTGCAGATCTTACGTTCAAGTTTTTAATTGACTTTGAGTTAATATTTGTGTGTGATGTAAGATAGTGCTTTTATGTGTGGAGTAAGCTATTTTATAGTAAACCATGTGGTAGAGACATAAGAACAGACAAATAGGAAAAAGGAACAACAAAAAACCCAGTGTACGTAGATCCATGGATATATGGTAGCATCATAAATTGGATGGGAGATGATAGTTTGCTATAGTGTGTTTGCAACATTGCAACGCTGGCTCACCTTCTCACCAACTGTATCTATAATACGGTTGGAGCTCCATTTCACATCACGTACAAAATTGAACTCAAGATGGATTAAAGACCTAAATGTGAAATGTAGAACTATAAATCAAATAGAGTTTATTATGAATACTGATAACAAACACAGTAGTCCTTATAGTGCCTGTGAATTTCATTAATAAAAATTTTAGATATTTTTCTGCCACGTTCAGTTGTTGCATACGTCTCATCATTACTTTGAAATTATGGTAGTTATTAGATCCATAGACATCCTCTCATTTAATGCTTTAATAAAGCAGTACACATATTACTATGTCACAAATGGAAAAATATATTTATAACTGTATTTCAATAAATTGGTTTCCTTTGTAATTCCAACTATTTTATTTTATATTTTTAAGGACAATATTCTGAGCAGTCCATAGGCTTCATTAGACTGCCAATGGGGTCTGTGGCACAAAAATGAGGTTCAGAAATTCTGAGAAAGGAGGGATGATCTATAGGTGGAGGCAGAAGCCAGACTGCAATGAACTGAGAAGTGACTCCACCTGAAAACATGAAAATGGCTGAGACAACTGTTTTTTTGGCAGTCAAGGGAAAGAAGTGATAGGTAAAGGGAGTAACAGGATCAAGAATAAAACCAGGAAGAAAAGCATGAGTGCATACATAAGTTGAGGTGAAGAATCTATTGGGAAGGGCGAAACTGAGAGGAGATGGGGAGAGAGAGTGTGACTGAGGTCATGAGGTCTCAGACAAAAATAGGACGAGTGAAAGCAGAAGCATGGAGGGATTAGCCTCAGAGTGGATGGGAAGGACAGGTTCAAGTTTATATACATTAGGGGAGAGAGGAAACAAGGACTTTCAATATCTGATACCTCATCTACCCTTCCAAATATTTTAGGGGAAGGGATCATTTACAAGCTTTGTGCTTAAGAGTATAAAGTTGTGGAGAATGGGAAGGTTGTTGACTAGAAGTTAAAAAAAGATTGCAGAGCAGATCTTGGGGCTCTAGTGGTCAGAACCCATTCAGCTGTAGTGAAGTCAGCGCACCAAAGTGAGAAGAGAGACATACAGCTCAAAGCTGTTGTTGAGTGGAACTCAGGAGTGCCGTTAAAAACATAGTGACCACCAACCTTCTTTTTTTTCCCTGTGAAGGTGGAAATACTTTGCTTTAATCAATGATAACATTCTTTTTCTATGTCATTTTAAAGGCTTTTATTTTTAAAAACCTTTAGGATTTTATGTCTGATGCCCTCCTTACTGAAATAAGGAGCAGAAAACATGGATGTTTGGACTAGGAAACCATGGTCATGAACTTGGAAACATGACTGAAACCTGACAAACATTTTTTTTTTTAAGGGAATAGCATTAACGTATAGCAAAACATCCTATATTTTATATCTTATTTTACAGTTAAGAATACTTTTCTTATTTGGAAATGCTCTTGTCTTTGGACCAAAAGTAATAAAACATAAAGAACTTAGTAATACTTAATTATTTTAGAGTTTTGATTTTGGAAAATAAATTTAACAATGACATCAAAGTGTTAAAACCAATTTCTTTGTTAATACTCTGATGAAAAAAATTCTGTAAGAATCATAATAAAGTTTTTTTGTTCCAGTCTATATATTTGCTTACAGAGAAGACTGAACACATTAAAATCTTTTGCTTAATATATTGATTTTGTTATTTGTGTTTTAACTATTTGAAAAGCATCTTAAAACTTTATTCAAACAGGAAAAAGAAGAATACATCGAGCCAGCCATCTCTATTAATTAGTGTAAGCTTTTGTAAAAAAGAAAATGAAGACTTTAAAAACCCAATTGGAGACTCTAAATAAAAGAAACCAATTTTTAAGCAGCCATAAGAGAACCTTCACTACATATGAGTCCCTTCCAAATGGTCACCTTGGAAATGCAGACATCTATTCTAATGATGTTATCCTTACATTATTTATAGAACACGTCTTGTAGAATTTCCTCTGAATCCTGTTGCACTTTTTATTGTTGTTGGTAATTATATTAGTCAAATTGACACATAAAATTCATCTTAACAATGATGTTTTCAGTAACGGAAAGTTCTTCCTTTTGGGGGAGGTAAGTTTGATTTAGAAATAGCTAAGGCCCTATAGAAACAAGTCTGGTGAAACAGCAAAAAAACTATCACGGTCAAAGATAAAAAGCATGACCACAGTGTAATGAGATGAATTTTCTCATGATGGAAACAAACAAACAAACAAACAAAAACTCCAGAACTGCCTCTGAGGGTGACATTGGTCACGTATGTGAGATAAATTAGAAAGGCAGGTAGGATTCAAATTACAGAGGCTGGGATTGCAAAGCTGTTTGAATGTAATTTTAAATTCAGTGGAGGACCCATTAAAGGTTTTTGAGCAGTAGGATGAGATCTAGGACGTTGTGATTTTCTATAGTTGTACGATATAATACCCCTTTTCAGGAAAAGGAAATGATTTGACATAATTTACCAGTGAACTGATATTCTATTCTTCTATACTTTAAAAAATAATTCCCGTTGATGGAGAGGATGGAAGTGGGGGTGGGCAAAGGGGGAAAGATTAATTGTCGGTAATCACTGTGATGTTGGATCATTAATTCATTAAATGTATTGAATCACTGAGTAAATCATTATCATTTATTTTTTAAAAATTCTTTTAAAATGATATAATAAACACCTTTTATGGGGTCACATACTATATCTTATTTGTATCCTCTGCCTCTTCTATAATGCCAAAAATTTAGAAATAATATTTCATCAGGGCATAGCTGATAAGTGTTCATTTACTCTTAAATATCTCTTTCTTTTTGAGGATATCAACATTCACTTGCTATACTTAGAAACTTCTGAGTTCTTCTAGACACTTTCCTTTTCTATGACATCTACATTAAATACACAACCAAGTCCTATATTGCCAACACCATCACTGCCTTATTTTAGGTTACCATGAACTGTCTATAAACTGCAACGATCTTATTTACCTTTTAAAATACAGTCTCAACTCCCTTCAATAAATTTATTTGTTCATTCATTTAATCCTGCAAATAATAACCAGGCAGTGTATTAGGCTCTGGGTCTCCAATAGCAAACATAGACATGATTCCTGATTTCATGGATTTATATTTAGTGGGAAGATGGGTGTAAACCTATTTATGGTTATGAATTGTAATCAGTCCTATAAAGAAAAAAAACAGAGAGGTCTGAGAGGAAATGACAGAGAGAATGGCACTGTAGCCAAATTAATCTTTCTAAAGATCAAATCTGATCACATCTAAAGTCTTTCCTTTATTTGCCTGCAGGATTAAATCCAGACTCCTGAGAGGGGTTCACAAGGGACCATGTATTTGTACCTTAATGTCTGGCATAATGCCAAACTCACAGAGGTTAACAATATTAGTGGAATGAATGAATGTTAATCTTGAAAATGGTTTTAAGACAACCTTGCATTTACTTGCATTAATAAAGTTTGTTCGTTTTGAAAGAGATTGCCAAATACTTCATTAAAAGGAAAAAAAATGCTTCCATCAATTTTTGAGCCCACATTACACGTAGAACTTTTTTTTTTTGTCCTTGAAAACACTACTAGAATTTTAACTGAAATATCAGAAATGTGCTATTACTATACTGTGTAAAACATTGCTTTTTTTGTGTGGCAGGAGAAGCCTGTAGTAAGGGTAGTGAAAAACAGATTGACATTTGGTCATTATTTCTTATCAAGGGTGTTTTACTTGTAATGCTATTTGACAGCTATATTCTAAGTCTGACAGCATTGAACCAGTGTAATTCCCACTGAACTGCTCTAAATAGGCAGTATTGCAATCAGTTTAACAACCCCTGGAGGCAATAAAATCTCCCCTTTGAACAAATACTCAAGGGGAAGAAATCTAAGATTTATAAAGGGCAGCAAGTATTCAAGAAAGGGGCAAAGTTTATGTGTGAGCCTATAATTGATGTTTCCTTTGTTGGAAAAGAAAGCTTGAGGATGCTTTAAGAATTAATCTTTAACAAGTTCTAATCTGCACTAACAAGTGTGTTCAGATGAGTGAAAGAGATATGTAATTCTGAGAGTTGAGTTGCTTCCAGCCAACTAAGAAAATTTGAAGGGGTCTGAAAAGTATGAGGCCACTTTAAAATTAAACCAGAAGACTTAAGCCATCCATGTCTCTTTGATGTCTATGCCAGAGGGTCACCATCACTACAGTGTTAATTAAGCTTTATGTTTGGCTCATCGTTTGTACTTACTTAATATGTATGTACCTGTATGAAGAAAAATTCAGTCAAATATAGTATCATACTCATTACAAATGAACTTACCAGTTCTACTTCTGTTGATAGTAATTTAGTTAAACACAAGTTTAATCCAGGTTTAAATTAAGACTGTCCTAGCTTTAATCTTCTGCTTCTATCACTATTAGCTGTGCATCCTTGGGGATATTATGCCATCATTCACAGTTTTCTCATCTGTAAAATGGGGTTGATATTTCTTATTACCTCGGGATGGGGGGGTGGGTTGAAAGTATTTAGGTAAAGAAGAGTGCCTAATTCAATGTGGGTCGCAGAGGAATAGCTGAAGCTGACTTAAATGAGGTCTTACTGTGTGATAAGCAACTGTGAGTTTCAAGTTGCTTGATACTCTCAGTAACCATATGAGGTTGGTACAATAGTGTGGTAGAGAGGGTGCTCTGAGCGCGGGGGCTCTTAGGAGAAATATGTTGGGATACGCAGTCAGCTTAATTCTCTATCTTGGACCCAGTTGCTAGGGAATTAGCTTTGTCCCTGTCAGTGGACTCCAAGGAGGTTGGTCCTGAAACTTTGGAATTCCTCAGCATGTCAGGGTGTTCTTGTCTCTAGAGGGTGTTGGGGGCAGGAACTACCATCAAAACTCAAGTGACACCTATCTCTACCTCTCCATTTTTTTTTTTTTCGATACGCGGGCCTCTCACTGTTGTGGCCTCTTCTGTTGCGGAGCACAGGCTCCGGATGCGCAGGCTCAGCAGCCATGGCTCACGGGCCCAGCCGTTCCGCGGCATGTGGGATCTTCCCGGACCGGGGCACGAACCCGTGTCCCCTGCATCGGCAGGTGGACTCTCAACCACTGCGCCACCAGGGAAGCCCCTCCATTTTTTATGTATGAGTGTGTGTGTGTGTGTGTGTGTGTGTGTGTGTGTGTGTGTGTGTGTTGGCTCATTGTTGATTCCTCTAGCCCTAGCTCTTCTTATCTCACCATTTACACCTATGTTGTAAATGCAACTTCTGTAGCACTAGCAGGAGTAGGCAAGGGGTGTTTCTTTATGTAAATGGTTCCTGTCTAGGACTCTCACCTTTCACCATTTATTTGACTTATTAAATTCTGCTTATCTTCTGGGTCTCAGCTTAAATGTTATATCCCTCAGCAAGCCTTCCTTGACCCCTCAAGACTTGAGAGGCCCCCCCTATGTGCTCTTATAAAACCCTCATAGCCTACCACACCCTGTCTCCTGCATTGTCATTGTGGGGGGCATTTCCACTCTTTAATAGTACCTGTTGGGCTTCCCTGGTGGCGCAGTCGTTGAGAGTCTGCCTGCCGATGCAGGGGACATGGGTTCGTGCCCCGGTCCGGGAAGATCCCACGTGCCGCGGAGCGGCTGGGCCCGTGAGCCATGGCCGCTGAGCCTGCGCGTCCGGAGCCTGTGCTGCACAACGAGAGAGGCCACAGCAGTGAGAGGCCCGCGTACCGCAAAAAAAAAAAAAAAAAAAAAAAAAGTACCTGTTTCTTTACTTCTGAGCATATGAGATGTTGGCACCTTCTCAACTTCTTGAAGTTCAGTGAAGCCGTATGGTTTGATGTGGGTGAAGATTTGTGAGTAGAATGGACATAGGTTACTCTGTGCTCACGTCCCTCTCTCTTCTCAGCCATGTCAATTCCGCAGGCCTGCGTTGATAACGGAGATGCAATGGTGAATCGTCATATGGAGGGCAGCTGTCGTGGAGAGTTGTCAGAGCACGCAATAGACACTGCGGTGTCAGATATATACCTTTGTTGCCTTTTAGCCACCGAGATTTTGGGGGTGGTTTGTTACTGTGACATATCTTGGCTAATACAGTCATTGCTGGGTCATCATCCTGCTTCCTCACCTGTCTATAGGTCTTTAAGGGAAGTAATTGTCTTGTTCATCATTCTGTCCCCAGAGCCCTGTTACAGGACTGCCTGGCATATGGTAGGCAACTAATAAATCATTCATGGAATGAAATAATGACTCTATATCAAGGAAGGTGCTATCTGAAGATTTGATTTCCGCAGTAGCCAAATCCTTGGCATGTTTCTGATGTGAGAAAAAATGATGGAGGAATACTACTTGAGGAGAAAAATACTGATCATGATTCAGTATCTAAAGCTTTTGACAATTTTTTTAAGAAAAAGATGTTTTATCATTGGAAGAGAGCTATGTAGAGACAAGAAATAAAACACACACTTCTCTTTATTTATGGATAAATAACAACAGTGAAATATGCCAGGAATTGGAGAAAGAGGTCTATGATCTGAGGTCACACTGAAACAATTTTTACTAGGAATTCATTCATTCATTCCTTCATTCCTTCATTCCACATCGTATGCTGACTGACCTTGTGTGTACTGTGATGGGTGGAAAGAAT
The DNA here is from genome assembly GCF_011762595.2 of Tursiops truncatus. Taxonomy (NCBI): domain Eukaryota; kingdom Metazoa; phylum Chordata; class Mammalia; order Artiodactyla; family Delphinidae; genus Tursiops; species Tursiops truncatus. The sequence continues at coordinate 104,961,643 of NC_047034.1, read as the reverse complement.
ATGAGCTGACATCTCTACCTGAAGAGCTCACAGTCAAGTAGAGGATAAGCAGAGACCCAGCTAAGTAGAACACAGTGGAATAAGGGCAATAATAGAAGTGCTCTTGGGAAAGAGCATAGAAGATGATGAATTTACAGAAATGATATTTTATTTGGGTCTCTCCACTGGTGTAAACTCACCTTTTCCCTCCAATGACTACCCTGTGTTCATCTTCAGCCACCACCATGGCCTTATTCTGGGCTTTGTCATCATCTGGAAGGGTGCCACCTCTGGAACAATAACATCCATGATCTCCTCTCTGACCAAGCCCACTAGTCTTCTCAGCTTGCTTATTCAGTTATGGCCATTTACAGCTAGCTGTTCCTTCACATTCATCAAGACTTTCACTCTCAGATCCCTCGTATTTTAACTTTTCTCTTTTCCCAGCTTAGAGCTCCATGGACCAACACTTTGGCCACTCTCTTACTGTTCTCCTTAATTCCTTTACTCCTTTATTGTCCTGTTTTTGGTTCTATAGAACCCACCTGGAAAACTCCACCTTGGTTTAAACCGCTTGTGGCCTTCTCCATGCTTATGTTTAGACTGCTGGAGGAAATCACAGGCAGATTGGGAACACTTTAAAACCATTATTTCCAACTTTAACTAGAATTTCAACATTTCTCAGTTACCTATGTTTCCCTACTCAACCTTCTTTCCAATCCTTCATGATGACTATTTCAAGATTTCTCCTCTTTCTTAATATTCTCAGATACTATCACCTTCTACTACATGCTCAGCAGATGACCTTGCCTGTTAATTTTCAGAGAAAATATAAACCATCACATAGGTGCTCCTTTAAATTCCTGCAACCAATGTAAAAAATTATTGATGGTTCCAGTCACACTTTTCTCCTTCTATTCTGATAAAATGAAAGAGTTGGGCTTCTGTCTCTCTTAGGCTAATAACTTGGGTAAGGATTAAAATACCAGGTTGGGGGAAGGAGAGGGAATATGTTTGTGCAATAAGGAAAGGGCCTAGGAAAGAATCCTGAGGAATAGCATTATTTAAGAGAAAGATGAAGGAAGAAGACACCACCACAGGGCCTGAGAAGGAACAGTCAGAGAGGGGCGAGGAAAAGCAACTAAGTGTGTAGTTAACAGAGCCAAGGGAAGAGTGCATTTCAAACAAGAGGGAGAATCAACATTTCCCATCTGTGAAACCTTGGAGAAGTCAGGTAAGATTAAAAAAAAAAGGTGTATCTTTTGGATTTAGCAAAAACGAGGCTATTTGGGACCTTGATAAGAGCTTCAGTGGAGAGACAGGCAGCAGCCAGATAGGGTGGGGTGGGTTGAGAAGTGAAAGGCAAGTGAGGAACTGAGGAGTCCATTTGTAACTTCTATTCAAAGAGGTTTGACTCTGAAGGAGAGGAGGTGAGACAGGACGGAACAGGAGAGAGTTATGGGGTAGACAAAGCTATCTGTCTTTCTGATAATAGAGACTTTGTATATTTAAATGCCCATGGAAAGAATAAGTAGAAAGGGAGAGGTTAAAGGAACAAGCAGGAGAGGATAGGATACTCAATGGAATAAGGTCCATGTGAAAGCAGGAAAGGATAGAGCCCAAAGCTTTTTGTAGCCTCCTCTTTTTCTATCCATCTTTTTCCAGGCCATTTGGTTTCTTTTAACTCGATATCACTCTTTCATGCTTTCAAATACTATCTACATGATAATGACTTCCAAATCTAAGCTTCATGCAAAATCAATCTCTTGAGCTCCAAATCCTTTTATCCAGCTGCCTAGTGGACTGTTCTCTCTGGTTAGCCATAGGCACCTTAGGCTCTATGCACCCAAAACAGAATTTATTTTCATCTCTTCCAAATATGCTTTCTTTTCAATGCTTCTTATACCAGGAAAAGGTGCCACTATCCAACCAAAATCCTAGTAGGCATCTTCGACTCACCTTTGCCTTCCCATCTTCTCTTCCCACTTTCCTCCCTTAGTGAATTTTTTCCCTAGTGAATCTTGACTTAGATTCCCCCTTCTCCAAGAAGCCCTCCTAGCCTGTACAAGTCAAGAGTAGATTTTCTTCCTATATGACCTCATTGCATCACTTACAACCTCTATTTTAGCACTTATTACTTTATTTTGTAATTGCCTTTTTAATAGGCTCTAAGCTCTATGTTGATAGGCAGGGACTGTGTCTACTTCACAGTTACATTTCCAGGGCTTGGAACATGGTGGAACATTAGTAGAATGAGTGAATACTTATAACTGCTAATATTTATATACCACTTTAAGACATTTCCACATTTATTATCTCATTTAATCTTCATATACAACCATGAGAGGTATTATTTTCCCTGTTTTATTGATGAAGGAAAATGGGGCTCTGAGAGTTTAGGTGCCTTCGCCCAAGAGCATCTGCCTATAGGGTGCAGAGTAGGACTGTCAGTCTTCTGGTAGTTATCTCACAGCACGTTGTCTCTCATGGGTAAGGAGATTTGACTTGGGCTAATAATGGCTTGAGACAGCAAGGTTTCCATGTGGAATGCCAGATACTTTCTGATTTTAATCATACTGGTTCTGTATTATTCCAAGCTCTCTGGGAGATTCCTAGCATAATGGTAAAAAACAAAAATGGTGGAATTGATAGGGACAGAGTAAAGGGACGAAGTAGGTGATTAAATAGTTAATCCCACTAGGAGACTGTAAGTAGAAAAATATGGGAGACCCCTGTAAATTAATGATTACTCAAAAAAGCAGGCTTACTTAACCACAAAACCAAGCAGGCTTGCCTAGCAACAAAACCATGTGACAGAAGAAAGAGACATGCCCCCAAACAACAAAACAATGGTGGCATGAGACCGACATCCTGCCCAGTGAGCTCAGTAAGTTAATGATCCCTAGGTCATGCTCTCTGCACACATAAAGAACAATAATTTATGGAAAGGTGCTCATTGTACAGAGACATCAAAAAACTTTTATAGTCTTGGCTGGACCATGTAGGGACGAAAAAACTCCCCTGGCCAGCCTGGAGGAGGAGCTGATGATGGAAGCATGACGTCTACTCAAGAATGAAGAAGAAAGTGGTCTTTCACCTCTCCCTCCCACTATTCCTTTGATTATAAAACTGTAGCCCACTAAGTTCTCAGGGCGTGGCATCCTCTCTCCCACCCGCTTGTAAGCCTCAAAAGCGTCCTATTCTAATAAGTCACTTCTTATCTATCACTTTGCCTGTCACTGAATTCTTTGTGCACTGAGACATAAAAGACCGGGCTTTTCAGAGCCCCGCAGAAATGACACCGATCAGCTTCAGAATCAGGCTACACACATCAGAATCCTTCCTGCTACCTCTGTGAGCCTGGGCAAGTTTCATAACCTCTGTAAGCCTCAGTTTTCTCAAAGGTAAATTGGGAACAGTAGTACTTATCTCCTAGGTGCTTTTGAAGGTAGCCCTTAACATAAACCCTGGCCCAGATGTGGTAATTAATCAGCGGTAGTTATTATTTTTACCATGACCATCACCCTCGTGTTATCAGTCAGTACTCTGCTGTGCAGGCAATACAACAGACTCAGAGGTTCTTGTTTTCTAGGGCAGGTAAAAAATGTCATCTTGGCAGTTCCTATTGTCAGTTAATACACAGACCGGTCTTGAGTTCCAGACCGCTCAGGCTCCCTTGGGCATGATGATACTCAGAGGGAGAATCCTGCCTTATGGGGCATTGGATAGTATTGTTGTGACTCTAAGGGGGCCAGACTTGGGAGGATTGGAGCCTATGGCTAAGTCCTAGTTCAGAATCTGAAGATTTGAGAATTTGGGAGAGGGGTGGATGAAGGTGTATTTGGTTTAGAGGAGAAACCAAAGATAAGGTTGTCCAGTAAGAAAGGAGAGGTGAGACCTGAATAAAGCCAGAAAAAAATGAAAATAGCTAACAAATATTGATTGCTTAGTAGGTATCAGGTACTTGTGTGTATTATTTAATTCTTATGACAACCCAGCAGATTGTGATAGCATCCCTGTTTTGTAGTTGAGGAAGCAGAGGCCCAGAAAGGCTAAGTAACTGGCGCACCGTCTCACATATGGTACCAGCAGGAGAGCACGCCTGGGGTGCAGGGCAAGTGGAACCAGAGTAGGAAAAGGCGCTAGAACATGCTGTTCTGGGGAACACCCCCCTCAGCTGGGTGCTTTGGCTTCCGTGGGTTAGGCTGTCGAGCTTTACGTACCCGGCCCCACCTAGGTAGCCCCTTAAAGGAGCTGACCAAGCTGGCTGCACATCGCATTTCTTTGGGGTCTTGTTAATTGCACAGATTCCCAGGTCCTGCTCCCTGGGAAAGGATCTGACTCAGGAGGTCTCAGGTACGTCCAACAAACCCAGGTTTTAACGATCACCTCAGAAAATTCTGAAGCACCCGGTCCTCTGACAGATATTTAGAAAGCACTACCTTGAAGCTACCCACACCCTGGAGGCAGCGTGGGGGTTTTATGCAGGCGTTTCCTCCCACAAGTTACCCAGCAGCTGTAGGTAAAGAATCTATTGATTACCCAGTTCTGGCTGGGGAAGGGTTGGAACGGCGCCAAGCAATTCCCTTGGTTTCTCAAATCCCAGGCTTCAGAATGAAACCTGGATTAATATCCTGCACGTGTAGAGTGCAACGTGGGCTGGGAAAGGTATCCCTGTTAAATCGACTTTATTCTCCACAGAATGCTGCTGGATTGTTAGGTGAGCTTAAAATCCTGAATATTGGGTTTGAGTTTCTCAGCAATCATTTGTGTTCTACACGAGTAAAGGAGCAATAAGCATTTTGTCTGCAGCAATCTAAATCATCCTGAGGGAGCAGTTTACATCATTAGAATGTAATGAAATAAGTTGTCACCGGCAGCTGCCAGCAATATGTCTGGCGACTTAGAAAAAGGTTACGTTTAGCAGACATTTTCTGCGTTGTATTTACTTTTGTACACGGAGGGAGGTCGGGTAGGCTGGCAGGCTGATTTTCTTTCTGATTTCATGTACTCTAATAATGGTTTGTCTCGGTAAGTATGGGAAAATCGAGTAAAGTACTTGATGAAATGCTCCATGTCAAAGCAATAATTTAATGCTTCACTAGGAGACTTGAAGAGTCTGTTCTCCTCCAAGATGAAGTGTGGAGCATGCGAAATGCTATTCATCACCGCATTTTCTTATCCTGTTGTTAGGCACAGCAGTGTAAACTCTTGGCTAGGGGAGCCAGTGCATCTTGAAGCTTTAAGTTTTCTCCACCTACACCATCACCACCCTGGCCCAAGCCTAGTCCTTGTGTAAAAACTCCTAACAAACTCCTGACTGGTCTCCCTTTCTCTCTTCTTGCCCTTCTGTACACAGTTCTCCATTTGGTAGCCAGCATAGTTGGTCTCTACACAAATTTGATTGTGTTTAGCTGCCATTTCCCCAGCATTTAGAACAGTTTTTGACACATTGTAGGTGACCAATAATAATCTGTTAAATGGACAAATAACTGTTACTCTCCTGCTCAAATGTTTCAGTCCCTCCCCACTGCCTTCAGGATACAGACCAATTTTCCTAACACGGTTTAGGAGGCCCCTGCCTGCTCATCCCCTCCCTTATATACTCTGCTCCATCCTGAACTACCTGCATCTCCTCCAGTTTGCCATCTCTCTCTTCTCTGAGACTTTACACCTGCTATTCTGTCTGCCCAGATATCTTCCCTTCCTCCATTCTGCCCACTTTTCTTAACAGCTAATTCATTTTCATTCTTTAGATCTCCATCTAGATGTCAACTCTGAGCAAGTCTTCTCTGATTCTCCTGAGATTGAGTTGCTTGGACCTCATTTGTGGTCCCAGCTCCTGAACTTGCCCCCCACAGCTTTGCTCCACTGCATGGTAATTGCTGATTCTCTTGTCCTGTATGCAACTATGCTGTAAGCTCCTTGGGTGCAGAGATGATCTCCATCGTACCGCTATACAGGTCCTATCGGCTAGCACAGGTCCTGGCCCCTAGTGTAATAACTACTATCGCCTGCTGCTGAGGGAATGAATCAGGTTGATATAAACAGCCTAGAGAGCCTAAGGCATTGCCTTGATTTTTCCCCTTGCCTTTAGTCGGAAGAAGGTCCTACGGATACTTTCACAGGCTCTCAGAGTGAGGGACTTTGATCCAACTCCCTCAAGCGACACCTACATGGTCACCATTTTGGCTCAAGCTACCATCAGTCCTCACCTAGATTAGAGCAATAGACCCCTAATTGGTCTCCGCCCACCTTCTTGTCCTTCTATGCATAGTTTTCTATTCAGTGGCCAGAGAAGTTGAAGCCTAGAATGTCTGAATGACTTATTCAAAGCTTTCAATGGTTTAGTAGCAAAACCATTTTTTTTTTTTTTTTTTTTTTTGCGGGCCTCTCACTGTTGTGGCCTCTCCCTTTGTGGCACACAGGCTCCGGACGCGCAGGCTCAGCAGCCGTGGCTCACGGGCCCAGCCGCTCCGCAGCATGTGGGATCTTCCCGGACCGGGGCACGAACCCGCGTCCCCTGCATCGGCAGGCGGACTCTCAACCACTGCGCCACCTGGGAAGCCCATGAGAAACCATTTTTTAGGAACTATTTTTTTCTAGCTGCTCTATAGTCCCAAACTTCCCCTGATTAAATCCAATTTGACTCTGATTCATACTTAAGTCTCTTAACATAGCTATGTTATTCTAATTCCAGCTGTGCTTTTTCTTGAGGTCTTTGCACAAGTCCTAGAGATCATACCCTTACTCCCTCCTTGCAATTCTGGGGACATCTGCTTTCCTTCATAAGCAACATCCCTTATTTAGAGAGATTTCATTGACATAATGAAACCTTAAATAATAAACCTTAAATCTGCAGAGTTTATAATGGCTTAATGCCTCAAAAAAATCTGTGTTCATATTTTTCATTCTCGATGAGTGTGTGTATATATATATATATATATATATATATATATATATATATATAAAACATCTTTATTGGAGTATAATTGCTTTACAATGGTGTGTCAGTTTCTGCTTTATAACAAAGTGAATCAGTTATACATATACATATGCCCCCATATCTCTTCGATGAGTATATATTTTTTATGTACTCAGTCTATGAAGACACAAGAGGGATGGGGTGGGAGCTAAAGACTGTTATAGCCCAGAAGTCTGTGCTCGCTCCATAATGTCTTAGCAGGTGTCTTTGTCATTAATTCCCTGATACTGTTAGCTTGTTTCGCTGAACCCTCAGGGATCCCAATGGCAAAAGTTTTCCATTTCTTTTTCTTTTCTTGCTGTCCATTTTTCAGCTACTCTATGCAACTACCATCTTGTTTCCTTCATAACATGGCTACTTTTTGCTTTTGTTTTTCAGTTTTTTGTTTTGATTTATTTTGTTTTTCGTCGCTAGCTTGCTGTTGCTGTGATAGAGCACATTATAAAACATAGTGGGGTTTTGAAAGGGCGATAGTAATTTTTGGTTTGGGGGTGATTACAAAGACTTTCCTCCTTCCTCCCATCTAGCCATTACTCTAAGACTTTTGCTCTATACCACCCCATTTTCCTTTTCTCACAGGTAGCAACTGGGGTTTGCCATGTGCTCCGGGTGCACATACCTTTAAATAAAAATTATTTGAAGAAGGTGCAGAGTCAATTTTAGGGTTGAGGTCTTGCGGGCAGTCGTCAGGAACTGGGCTTTGGGAGGGGTAAGGGTGGAAGGCAGAGAGAAAGGGGTCTTTAGAGGTCGAGCAGCTGGGACTACCTTCAAGAAGTAAGTGATACATCCCTGGAGAATCTAACTGAAAATCATCTCATATAGCTGGCGAAGCATACGAATCTCAGGGTTCCTTCCCTCCTCAGGACCATAGCTCTTCTTTTTAAATTTTTAATTTCATTTTAATTTTGAAATAATCTTAGATTTATGGAAAAATTGCAAAAATAGTACATTTTTATATATTCCAATTCCCCAAATGTCAACATTTTTAACATATATGCTTTACCATTCTCTCTCTCCAGGCATACAAACTAAACACACACACACACACACACACACACACACACGTGTGCACACTCAATTTTTTTCTGAATAATTTGAGAGTATGTTGCAGATACACGACTTTACTCCTATGTGTTTCAGTGTGTATTTTCTAAAAACAATGAAACTATCTTACTACAGTGTAATTATCAAAATCAGGAAATTAACATGGATAGAGTATTAATTATTGTCTAACCTATGAACTCAACTCAAATGTGTCAGTTGTCCTTTTAATGTCCTTTATGACAAAAGTAAAAAATTCTGGCTGAAGAACCAATCCGGGATTACTCTTTGCCTTTGGTTGTCATGTTTTTTAAGTTTTCTTTAATCTGGAATAGTTTTTCTTTGTCATGACCTTGACATTTTCGAAGAGTACAAGATATTTATTTTTCAGAAAGTCTCTCAGTTTGAGTTTGCTTGGTATTTCCTCATGATTAGAGTCTGATTATACATTTTTGGCAGGAAAACCACAGAAGTGATATGACCCTTTCAGCATCACATTGGGATGAACATGATGTCAGATACATTACTGGTAATGTCTCATTAAGGGTAATGTCAACTTTGATCACTTGGTCAGCATGGTGTCACTTGGTCTGACTTCTCCACCATAAAGTTACAATTTCTCCTTTGGTAATTAATAGGTATCTTGTGGAGAGATATTTTGAGACTATGCAAATATCTTATTCCTCATCAAGGTATAACCCCCTAATTTTAGCATTTCATTAATGATTCTTGCCTGAGAATATTATTACCATGGTAGTTGTCAATGGTGATTTTGAATTACATTATTTCTTCTATATTTATTAGTTGGAATTTTACTTTAAGGAAAAGCTTTCCCTTCTGATTGATTGATTGACTGATTTATATTTATGGTCTCACAGACTCTTATATTCTATGGGTTGTCATTCATTACTATAAGAATCTATTTTCATGCTCAAATTGACCCAGGCTTAGCTAGCAGGGAGCCCTTTGAAGCTAGCTCTGTGTCCTTCTGACTTATCTCCATCAGTCTCTGAATACTTCCTTACTCTCTGGTATAGCAAAATGTTCTAGGCTTATCTTGTATTATCCTATCCCAGTCCTGGAACTAGTTGTTTCTTCATGGAGCCCTAATTCCTTTTGGTGAAGAACGGCATTTAGAAACAAAGATCTGAGCGCTAGATGTGCTCATTAATACTGAGATATCATTTCTTCTAGTCTCTCTCAGTAAATACAGCTAAAGAACACACACACACAAAAACACATGCTCATACACACATATCTCATTTCTATTTCTAGAGGGCCTTAGCTTTTGCTTATTTAGCTCACAGGGCAGTGAGAAAGGAATTATTATTTTGTGTTTGTTTAGCACTTTAAAAAATTTCTAGGATTCATATTTTCATCAAGCTTAAAAATGACTCACTTTTTCCTCCCCAATTCCTGAATATATTTCACATATCTATTTTAAATTTGAAACTCTAGAACATGTGTGACATAGAGTAACAAATACAGATCAATGTAAGTAGCCAGGAACAATGGGAGATTGCAAGACTTACTGCTCTCCAGTGCTTGACTGCAGAAGGTTATGGGCGTCAGACTACGTCATGGCATGTGATTCTGTTCCCTCAGTGAGGCAGGCGAGATGGGAAAAGTTCATTGTTTTGGACATATGTGATCAACATTGCTCTGGAAAAAATGAGTGACAGTATTTTATTTAGATACATATTATTACACTAATGTGGTCTGAGAATGTTGACTAATATTAACTGTATTCAATAAAAAAAAGTTCTGTGGTGAAATATGCAGAGTATTTAATATGCTAATGGGTATTGTGACTTTTCAAGAAAAGGATATAGTACAAGATTTCCTAAACTTACTTGTCTGTGGAATCCCCTTTCTACGGAGCATCTAGATGAATTTGTGTTCCATGAAGACCACTTTGGGAAATGCTGTTACATACACATTCGCTCACACAGAGTCGTAATACTAAAAATGTCCCAGAAAACATGACTTGCTCTGAGTCCCTGACCTCTCCTGAATGAAGTCCTGATGAAGTGGTTTGTGTTTTCTGTAGATAAAAGAAGCCCAAAATGTGTGCATTCCATTTTCTCTCTGACTCATTTCTATGTGTCCCTGACCAAATGGAAGGCTTGGCGTTCCTATCTCTGTATCAATGAAGTCATGGGGATGTTTGAAATTTAACAGATGTGCTACTCACTCTGAATATTTATTTCTGATAGATACATCCATAATATCTGCTGATTCCCTAAGGGTTCCTGCCCCAACTTCTACTAAAGCCTGTTGTGATCCCAACTCCTGAAGAGAATTTAGAACCCTTTGGAAAATGCATGTGTGTGACAGAGGAACTCCAATAGCAGTATCAGTGGTACAGATGAACTAATGCTACTGCATAGTACATTTTCTTTATGTACTTTAAGTTTTTTCTTTAAAAAACTTATTTATCAGAGAAATTAAGACTTGATAACCTTAAGAAATCACACTGTTTAGGCTGATTTCTTTTTTCCAGCGAGCCACAGAAAGTGCAAGTTAAATTAAAAAATTTTGCAAGCAGACTACATTATACAAATATTTTAGGGCTTCCCTGGTGGCGCAGTGGTTGAGAGTCCGCCTGCCGATGCAGGGGACATGGGTTTGTGCCCCGGTCCGGGAAGATCCCACATGCCACAGAGCGGCTGGGCCCGTGAGCCATGGCCACTGAGCCTGCGCGTCCGGAGCCTGTGCTCCACAACGGGAGAGGCCACAACAGTGAGAGGCCCGCGTACCGCAAAAAAACAAAAACAAAACCAAAAATTTTAGTATTTTATTCATCTAGAAGAATGAAGTTGACTATCAAATCTTTTCATACTGGTGTTTTTTGACTGAATGATAGGTGTTTACTAATGTTACTAAATACATTCCTCCAACATTTTTAAGATTAATGAACAAAACATTTTGGGTCCCTGAATGGGTTTTAGATCTGTAAATCAATCTCACGGATCATTTTAAATTACTAACCATAAGCAAACACATAAGCAAGAATGACTGTAAATTGGGTTAATTACTGTAGCTCAAGTTTTAGCTCATAATTTTGACTTTCAAAGGCTACACAAACCAATTTTGTACTCTTACATTATAATGAGCAGTCTTTATTCTTTAATCAGTTCGCCCCGTATCTAGCTGTCTAATGTAACATTCCTTTGAAGTCGAGAAAGATCTAACATAATTGAGGAAATGTCGAACTACTTGACTCTTTTTTTTAATATAAAGGAATTAAACATTAATCAGACTTGCGCATCTCAATTAAGCCAATTAAAATTATCACAGGATGCAGTGCATACCGCAATAGGTAGCTTTAATGCTTGAATACATTATCAACTTTTACCTAATGTTCCCATCTTCATTATTTTCTTACTCAAAAAGTAAATACAGACATGAAATCCATATTAGAAAGTATACCAGTTAATACAACCTGGCAAAGCCCTGGGAAAGAAACACTTAAAATGATGTTTATTCAACTATGGCTGATAGTGCCGGAACTTACCTTAAATCTTTCTGCCAAAAAAGGAGTTCTGTAATTATGGTGATGACTGGTGCCTTCATCCAAATAGCCCATTAACTCTTCAATTTGTTTCCCGAACAACTGGGAAGCATTTTTGGTCTTGCAGGCTATGGTATATACACAAAGTCCATATAATTACTAATAATTTGTAACAAGTGTTAATTGATAAACAGCTCCCTCTGGTAGCTTAATTAAAGCTGTAGGATAGCGAGGCGATTTACAACTGGGATTGATCTCAATTAGTCAACAAAATTTGTGTAGTCTGTTCAAAGGAGAGTAAGGAAATTTAGCCTAGTGAGGCTTTGGGGATTTTGTCTCGTCTTCCCTGTTTCTTTTTCCTTCAAGAAGAGAAATACAACCAGAAGAGCTGCATTGCTTTGTTGGGAGCCATCTACCCAGCTTATGTGGCGCGTTACTCTAAGTTCTTTAGCATTTGTTCCTCCCTTTGTTTATTCTCTGTCAGGTTACTGAAAAATATTCAAGCATTTGCTTTTATTACACCCAGTGGTACACACTGGTGAACACCAACCCTAAGGGACCCAAAAGTAGAAGGAAAAAACAATTTTTAAAAATGTCATGTTTTGATCTTGCAGATCTGTTTGCAAACTGGCATTTGGGGGCCATAATTAAAAGGAAGCCCAGGAAAAGTGGCATGGGGGAATCACCAGAGACTGGGCAGCCTGGGGATCTTATAAAGCCAGCTTGGCTGCTTCAGGACTCAACTTATTTTATCATGTGGGCTGTTATGGTAAAAACCTAATCTAAGCGTTGCTGAAATTGCCTCTATGGAATAGAAGAGGAAAAAAGTGTCAACTGTGCTCAGTGAGATCACAGACTGGCTGCAAACGGCTGCTGAAACATTAATTAAACTGTTTGCAAATAAATTGTGGATCTGTACTAGCTGAAATTGCTGTTATAAACAAGCTGGGATGCTGTACGTTCCAGATTTGTCTGTATTTTAAGGCTTTTTTTCATATACTGTAAAATCACCAGGGCCCAGATACTGTGTGTTTACTTCTGGAAGCTCTGAGCGAGTGTACTGACATTACCTCATAGACACTCAGCTTGGAGGCAATTCATACCGGTTGTGGTACTTTTGAAGATGGTACAATACTCTGTGAAAGGTCTGCACCTCATTTAATTCAGATTTGTTAATCAAAGAGAATGAAATATTCTACAGAGCAAATGAATGTGGATTTAGTAATTTTGTAATTTTAAAGCATTTCGTTAAGTATCACAGTTGCTTAATTTGTTTTAACTAGACTGCGGCAAATTCTAGTTGCCTTGACACTTAGAAGATTAATGTTGGTTCCCAGCATTTACTCATTTTTTAAAAGTGATAGGATATGTGCTGGAACAGAAAATCTGTAAGAGTTTGTTTTGCCAAAAATTAAAGTTCTGATGTTCCCTGTTCCCTGGTTTTGTGTCCTTCTTTTTTTTTTTTTTTTAACGTCTTTATTGGAGTAAAATTGCTTTACATTGTTGTGTTAGTTGCTGCTGTAAAACAAAGTGAATCAGCTATACGTATACATATATCACCATATCCCCTCCCTCTTGCGTCTCCCTCCCACCCTCCCTATCCCACCCTTCTAGGTGGTCACAAAGCACCGAGCTGCTCTCCTGGTGCTGTGCGGCTGCTTCCCACTAGCTATCTATTTTACATTTGATAGTGTATATATGTCCATGCCACTGTCTCACTTCGTCCCAGCTTACCCTCCCCCGTCCCTGTGTCCTCAAGTCCATTCTCTACGTCTGCATCTTTATTCCTGTCCTGCCCTTAGGTTCTTCAGAACCTTTTCTATCTTTAGATTCCATATATACGTGTTAGCATACAGTATTTGTTTTTCTCTTTCTGACTTACATCACTCTGTATGACAGACTCTAGGTCCATCCACCTCACTACAAATAACTCAATTTTGTTTCTTTTTTGGCTGAGTAATATTCCATTGTATATAGGTGCCATATCTTCTTTATCCATTCATCTGTTGATGGACACTTAGGTTGCTTCCATGTCCTGGTTATTGTAATTAGAGCTGCAATGAACATTGTGGTACATGACTCATTTTGAATGATGGTTTTCTCAGGGTATATGCCCAGTAGTGGGATTCCTGGGTCATATGGTAGTTCTATTTTTAGTTTTTTAAGGAACCTCCATACTGTTATCTATAGTGGCTGTATCAATATACCTTCCCACAAACAGTGCAAGAGGGTTCCCTTTTCTCCAAACCCTCTCCAGCATTTATTGTTTGTAGATTTTTTTTTTTTTTGCAGTATGCGGGCCTCTCACTGTTGTGACCTCTCCCATTGTGGAGCACAGGCTCCGGACGCGCAGGCTCAGCGGCCATGGCTCACGGGCCCAGCCGCTCCGCGGCATGTGGGATCTTCCCAGACTGGGGCATGAACCCGTGTCCCCTGCATTGGCAGGCGGACTCTCAACCACTGCGCCACCAGGGAAGCCCTTGTTTGTAGATTTTTTGATGATGGCCATTCTGACCGGTGTGAGATGATATCTCATTGTACTTTTGATTTGCATTTCTCTAATGATTAATGATGTTGAGCATCCTTTCATGTGTTTGATGGCAGTGTGTATATCTTCTTTGGAGAAATGTCTGTTTAGGTCTTCTGCCCATTTTTGGATTGGGTTGTTTGTTTTTTTGATATTGAGCTGCATGAGCTGCCTGTAAATTTTGGAAATTAATCCTTTGTCAGTTGCTTCATTTGCAAATATTTTCTCCCATTTTGAGGGCTGTCTCTTTGTCTTGTTTATCGTTTCCTTTGCTGTGCAAAAGCTTTGAAGTTTCTTTAGGTCCCATATTTTTATTTGTTTTTATTTCCATTTCTCTAAGAGGTGGGTCAAAAAGGATCTTGCTGTGATTTATGTCATAGAGTGTTCTGCCTCTGCTTTCCTCTAAGAGTTTGATAGTGTCTGGCCTTATATTTAGGTTTCTAATGCATTTTGAGTTTATTTTTGTGTATGGTGTTAGGGAGTGTTCTAATTTCATTCTTTTACATGTAGCTGTCCAGTTTTCCCAGCACCACGTATTGAAGACACTGTCTTTTCTCCATTGTATATTTTTGCCTTCTTTATCAAACCATATGTGTATGGGTTTATCTCTGGGCTTTCTATCCTGTTCCATTGATCTATATGTCTGTTTTTGTGCCAGTACCATACTGTCTTGATTACTGTAGCTTTGTAGTGTAGTCTGAAGTCTGGGAGCCTGATTCCTCCAGCTCCGTTTTTCTTTCTCAAGATTGCTTTGGCTATCCAGGGTCTTTTGTGTTTCATACAAATTGTGAAATTTTTTGGTTCTTGCTCTGTGAAAAATGCCATTGGTAATTTGATAGGGATTGCACTGAATCTGTAGATTGCTTTGGGTAGTATAGTCATTTTCACAATGTTGATTCTTCCAATCCAAGAACATGGTATATCTCTCCATCTGTTTGTATCATCTTTGATTTATTTCATCATTGTCTTATAGTTTTCTGCATACAGGTCTTTTGTCTCCTTAGGTAGGTTTATTCCTAGGTATTTTATTTTTTTTGTTGCAATGGTAAATGGGAGTGTTTCCTTAATTTCTCTTTCAGATTGTTCATCATTTGTGTATAGGAATGCAAGAGATTTCTGTGCATTAATTTTGTATCCTGCTACTTTACCCAATTCATTGATTAGCTCTAGTAGTTTTCTGGTAGAATGTTTAAACAAGGTGGGCAGAATGTGCCAGTTACAGGATAGAAGATGGGTCAAAGTCAAGGGTGAGATTCAGTGTGGTGTGTGTGGTGGTGTCATTAAGACCATTTATACATGTTCTGATTTTCCTCCTCCTTCCAAACACACAAAAGGATCACACTTCTCCATCTGCCCTAAATGTAAGCATGGCCATGTGACTTGCTTTGGTCACTGAAACGTGAGAAGGAATGGCATGCGTTACCCCTGGGTGGAGGACTTAAGAGCCAGTGTTCAATTGCCTTACCACATTCATGTCCCCTGCAGGCATCACAGAAGCTCTGTTGAGATAGATCCTCCGTGTACCTTGGTTCCTTACAGATTATCATGACAGCTCCCTTTACAATTTGCACTGAGCTTTTAGTGTGAGATTCTGGTAAACCTGGGTTGAGTAAAACACTGAAATGTTGCTGTATTTTTAAATTCTGGCATAGCCTAGTCTATCCTGACTATTGCAGTGTGTTCCTGGAACTGAAACTCTTTGTGGAAGACTTTGTCCTGTGTACTGGTGTAGATCCAAGGAGTCTGAAATCTACTGGCACTCAATTACGACAAAAAGCAAGATGTGGTAAGTGATTTGAGAGAAGTAAAAAGTGCTAGGGGGGGCTTCCCTGGTGGCTCAGTGGTTGAGAGTCCGCCTGCCGATGCAGGGGACACGGGTTCGTGCCCCGGTCCAGGAGGATCCCACATGCCACGGAGCAGCTGGGCCTGTGAGCCATGGCCGCTGCGCCTGCGCGTCCGGAGCCTGTGCTCCGCAACGGGAGAGGACACAACAGTGAGAGGCCCACGTACCACAAAAAAAAAAACAAAAACAAACAACAACAACAAAAAAGTGTTAGGGAACCACAGAAGGGAGAGAGCCTATCCTCGGGACTATCAGGAAAGGTTTCATTAAAGAGCTGTCATTTGAGTTGAGCTATAAAGAACAGTTAGGGTTTTGTCAGGCAGTTATACGCAACAAGATTGAAGAGTAGTAAGAAGAGAATAAGACACAGTATGGAGACTAAAACACATAAGTTAAAATTATGCAGATTGGCAGTAAGACAAGAAAATCAAGGTCAGTCAATGGGGACCCTTATATGCCATACTAAGGCGTTTGAACTCTGAGATGGAGTGGGCAGAGCAATTAATGTAGATCGGAAGACATGGTTTCTGGTATTCTTTCTACCAATTACTAGCTGGGGGGTGGGTGGGGGAAGGAAGGAAGTCTCTCTCCACATGGGCTACTGATTGGGCCTGTATTGAAAAGGTGTTCTCAGGCTGGCACAATCCTGGTCAGATTCCTCATTCCGTTCCTGAAGACAGCAAGTAAAGACCCTAAAAATGTTAATAGGATAAAGCGGTGGCTGGATTTCAGGGAAACTTATGATAAACTTATTCTGGGTTTATTAGTTCAGTTTTAAAGGTGATGAAACTGAGGCCCAGAGAATTTACATGAATCATTTAGCTAGTTCAAGACCTGTGCTAGAATGGAAGTTTCCCAGCCACACTACACTACCTCTGGAATGAGAGAATCTTAAGCTGGGATCCTGTTCTTCAAATGTTCCCTAAGGGATAGAGGAAGTCAGAGGGCAGAAGTGAGATCTGGGGTGGTTGGAGGAACAACTCAAAAAGAGCAAAGGAATTTCCATCGTACACCTGACCTTGGTTCATGGAGGTGGGAATCAGGTTATAGATAAAGACCTGAAGTGGTTGCCAGAGGGTGGGGGGTGGGAGCAACAGGAGAGGTTGGTAAAAGAGTACAAACTTTCAGCCATAGGATGAATAAGGTCTGAGAATCTAATGTATAACATGGTGATAATAGTTGATAACACTGTATCATATAATTGAAATTTGCTAAGAAAGTAGAACCTAAATGTTCTCACCAAACAAAAGGAAAGAAAGAAAAAGATAAATATGTGAAATGGTAGATGTATGTGTTAATTAACTAGATGGGGGAACCCTTTCACAATGTATATGTATGTCAAATCATCATGATGTACACTTTAAGTATCTTACAATTTTATTTGTCAATTATACATCAATAAAGCTGAAAAAAAAAAAAAGACCTGAAATTCCCATAGATGTGGTTGTCCTTGATGCCACGCTTATGCTTCCAGTAGTATACATTTAAGGGCTTCTAATGCTTGAATCTTTCAAAAATCTATTTATAGTTATCCCAATCCCTGAATATAGTTACTGTCAATACAGTATTATTGTAGGAGTAATAAGTTTTAAAAATTTTGTTAATGACTCTCTACTTCAGAGGCTGTGAGGTATAGAGCATGGAATCAGAAGTCAGCTTGCTTGGCTAGTCTGGTCCCCAAATCTGCCAACTTTGTGCAAAACTCAACCCCTTTTGCAATTTTCTCACCCAACCCCTTGAAAAGGATGGAGAAATATTGTCAAATCTTTGTAAATACAACATATCACTTTTGCTGCTATCAATTTTAAGAAGTAGCTTTCCAAGTTCAACTAAGAAGGAAGACACTGCTGTGTGGGGCATCGGCACTGCCTGTTCAGGATGATGGGCTGTGCTAGACTACTTTACTTTTCTTGGGGAGTCTGTCTTTCTTAGGGTGAAGACCAGGATGTATCCTTTGTATCTGGACCTTAAGCTTACTTTTACTAGTGGACCTATTACACATTTGTTTACATAGTTTTCTCTCTCACTTATCTGGGAACTCATTGAGAAGTAAGGCTTACTAATCTTTGAGTCTTCAGATGGTGAGGTAAAGTGGAATTGCATCGTAGGTGTCATACCTATGCAGATGCATCTCACTATACATACCTGGGGTGGTGAGGGAGAGAAAGGAGACAGGGAGAGAAGGAGGGAGAGAGTAAAAAGAGACCAGGGGAGAGAGAGACAGAGACAGGAGACAGAGAGAGAGAGAGAGGGAGAGAGGGGAAGAGAGAGACTGAGAAAGAGAAGGAGGCAGATTTCACCAGGGAAAGTAGGTGATACCACTCACCATTGCATTTAATTAATCTATGGTCCTGAATAAGCAGTATTTGGGAGCCTCACATCTTCTAGCTTTCATTCTCCTGCACAGTCCCAGTGTCCCTGTGCTTCTTGTAGAGTGAGCATATTGCTGTGCTGAGTGTGATTCTCGTGTTTAAAGGTACATATTTTTCCTGCAATATGGCTGCTAAACTCAGCCAACTACTTCATCTCTGCTCAACTGAAATAGTTGCAATCTGTTCCAGTGCTGGAAGAAAAAATTGTTCTGTTGGAATTACTGAAAGGTGGGGTGTCAGTCTCCAAAGTAAACCCTTCCTGAGAGATTTTCAAGGGTAATTTTGATTATGCCATGTGTCTCACCTCTGCCTTCAAATATGGACTGTCAAGTCTCCCTCACACCTTGGCAATATCTTGGGCATATCCCATAGCTTTTCCACTCACCTTTGGACTTAGAGTTCTCTCATTTTTAAGACATGAAGATGGCCAGTCCAGTTCAAACCACAGCTTCATTCTCCCATCCATTTTCAAAGTTCTCTGTTTAGGTACTTCCCAAAAAGCTTCAGCCCCACTCAGTAATCTGTAGATCCAGCAGGGGAAGATGTGTGGTATTTTGTTCTTTCACTATTGCTCTGCCTTATTCAACTACTTTTCTCACCACTATTTTTTAAATTAAAAAAATTTTTTTTACATCTTTATTGGAGTATAATTGCTTTACAATGGTGTGTTAGTTTCTGCTTTATAACAAACTGAATCAGCTATACATATACGTATGTTCCCATATCTCTTCCCTCTTGCGTCTTCCTCCCTATTCCACCCTCGCTATCTCACCCCTCTAGGTGGTCACAAAGCACCAAGCTGATCTCCCTGTGTTATGCGGCTGCTTCCCACTAGCTATCTATTTTATGTTTGGTAGTGTGTATATGTCCATGCCTCTCTCTCGCCCTGTCACAGCTTACCCTTCCCCCTCCCCATATCCTCAAGTCCATTCTCTAGTAGGTCTGTGTCTTTATTCCTGTCTTGCCCCTAGGTTCTTCGTGACATTTTTTTTTCTTAGATTCCATATATATGTGGTAGCATACGGTATTTGTCTTTCTCTTTCTGACTTACTTCACTCTGTATGACAGACTCTAGGCCCATCCACCTCACTACAAATAACTCAATTTCGTTTCTTTTTATGGCTGAGTAATATTCCATTGTATACATGTGCCACATCTTCTTTATCCATTTATCTGATGATGGACACTTAGGTTGTTTCCATCTCCTGTCTATTGTAAATAGAGCTGAAATGAACATTTTGGTACATGACTCTTTTTTTTTTTTTAACATCTTTATTGGGGTATAATTGCTTTACAATGGTGTGATAGTTTCTGCTTTATAACAAAGTGAATCAGTTATACATATACATATGTTCCCATATCGCTTCCCTCTTGCATCTCCCTCCCTCACACCCTCCCTATCCCACCCCCCCAGGCAGTCATATAGCACCAAGCCGATATCCCTGTGCCATGTGGCTGCTTCCCACTAGCTATCTACCTTACGTTTGTTAGTGTGTATATGTCCATGCCTCTCTCTCGCCCTGTCACAGCTCACCCTTCCCCCTCCCCATATCCTCAAGTCCGTTCTCCAGTAGGTCTGTGTCTTTATTCCTGTCTTACCCCTAGGTTCTTCATGACATTTTTTTTTCTTAAATTCCATATATATGTGTTAGCATACAGTATTTGTCTTTCTCTTTCTGACTTACTTCACTCTGTATGACAGACTCTAGGTCTATCCACCTCATTACAAATAGCTCAATTTCGTTTCTTTTTATGGCTGAGTAATATTCCATTGTATATATGTGCCACATCTTCTTTATCCATTCATCCGATGATGGGCACTTAGGTTGTTTCCATCTCTGAGCTACTGTAAATTGAGCTGCAATGAACATTTTGGTACATGACTCTTTGAATTATGGTTTTCTCAGGGTATATGCCCAGCAGTGAGATTGCTAGGTCATATGGTAGTTCTATTTGTAGTTTTTTAAGGAACCTCCATACTGTTCTCCATAGTGGCTGTACCAATTCACATTCCTACCAGCAGTGCAAGAGTGTTCCCTTTTCTCCACACCCTCTCCAGCATTTATTGTTTGTAGATTTTTTGATGATGGTCATTCTGACTGGTGTGAGATGATATCTCATTGTAGTTTTGATTTACATTTCTCTAATGATTAATGATGTTGAGCATTCTTTCATGTGTTTGTTGGCAGTCTGTATATCTTCTTTGGAGAAATGTCTGTTTAGGTCTTCTGCCCATTTTTGGATTGGGTTTTTTGTTTTTTTTGTTATTGAGCTGCATGAGCTGCTTGTAAATTTTTGAAATTAATCCTTTGTCAGTTGCTTCATTTGCAAATATTTTCTCCCATTCTGAGGGTTGTCTTTTTGTCTTGTTTATGGTTTCCTTTGCTGTGCAAAAGCTTTGAAGTTTCATTAGGTCCCATTTGTTTATTTTTGTTTTTATTTCCAATTCTCTAGGAGGTGGGTCAAGAAGGATCTTGCTGTGATTTATGTCGTAGAGTGTTCTGCCTATGTTTTCCTCTAAGAGTTTGATAGTATCTGGCCTTACATTTAGGTCTTTAATCCATTTTGAGCTTATTTTTGTGTATGGTGTTAGGGAGTGTTCTAATCTCATACTTTTACATGTAGCTGTCCAGTTTTCCCAACACCACTTATTGAAGAGGCTGTCCTTTCTTCACTGTACATTCTTGCCTCCTTTATCAAAGATAAGGTGACCGTATGTGCATGGGTTTATCTATGGGCTTTCTATCCTGTTCCATTGATCTATATTTCTGTTTTTTTGCCATTACCATGCTGTCTTGATTACTGTAGCTTTGTAGTATAATCTGAAGTCAGGGAGCCTGATTCCTCAAGTTCCGTTTTTCGTTCTCAAGATTGCTTTGGCTATTCGGGGTCTTTTGTGTTTCCATACAAATTGTGAAATTTTTTGGTTCTTGCTCTGTGAAAAATGCCAGTGGTAGTTTGATAGGGATTGCACTGAATCTGTAGATTGCTTTGGGTAGTAGAATCATTTTCACAATGTTGATTCTTCCAATCCAAGAACATGGTATATCTCTCCATCTATTTGTATCATCTTTAATTTCTTTCAAAAGTATCTTATAATTTTCTGCATACAGGTCTTTTGTCTCCTTAGGTAGGTTTATTCCTAGATATTTTATTCTTTTTGTTGCAATGGTAAATGGGAGTGTTTTCTTGATTTTACTTTCAGATTTTTCATCATTAGTGTATAGGAATGCAAGAGATTTCTGTACATTAATTTTGTATCCTGCTACTTTACCCAATTCATTGATTAGCTCTAGTAGTTTTCTGGTAGCATCTTTAGGATTCTCCATGTATAGTATCATGTCATCTGCAAACAGTGATAGCTTTACCTCTTCTTTTCCGATTTGGATTCCTTTTATTTCTTTTTCTTCTCCTCTGATTGCTGTGACTAAAACTTCCAAAACTGTTGAATGAGAGTGGTGAGAGTGGGCAACCTTGTCTTCTTCCTGATCTTAGTGGAAATGCTTTCAGTTTTTCACCATTGAGGACAATGTTGGCTGTGGGTTTGTCATATATGGCCTTTATTATGTTGAGGAAAGGTCCCTCTATGCCTACTTTCTGCATGGTTTTTTTCATAAATGAGTGTTGAATTTTGTCGAAAGATTTCCCTGCATCTATTGAGATGACCATATGGTTTTTCTCCTTCAATTTTTCAAGATGGTGTATCACATTGATTGATTTGCGTATATTGAATCCTTGCATTCCTGGAATAAACCCCACTTGATCATTGTGTATGATCCTCTTAATGTGCTGTTGGATTCTGTTTGCTAGTATTTTATTGAGGATTTTTGCATCTATGTTCATCAGTGATATTGGCCTGTAGTTTTCTTTCTTTGTGACATCTTTGTCTGGTTTTGGTATCAGGGTGATGGTGGCCGCGTAGAATGAGTTTGGGAGTGTTCCTCCCTCTGCTATATTTTTGCATCTATGTTCATCAGTGATATTGACCTGTAGTTTTCTTTCTTTGTGACATCTTTGTCTGGTTTTGGTATCAAGGTGATGGTGGCCTCATAGAATGAGTTTGGGAGTGTTCCTCCCTCTGCTATATTTTGGAAGAGTTTGAGAAGGATAGGTGTTAGCTCTTCTCTAAATGTTTGATAGAATTCGCCTGTGAAGCCATCTGGTCCTGGGCTTTTGTTTGTTGGAAGATTTTGAATCACAGTTTCAATTTCAGTTCTTGTGATTGGTCTGTTCATATTTTCTATTTCTTCCTGATTCAGTCTTGGCAGGTTGTGCATTTCTAAGAATTTGTCCATTTCTTCCAGGTTGTCCATTTTATGGCATAGAGTTGCTTGTAGTAATCTCTCATGATCTTTTGTATTTCTGCAGTGTCAGTTGTTACTTCTCCTTTTTCATTTCTAATTCTATTGATTTGAGTCTTCTCCCTTTTTTACTTGATGAGTCTGGCTAAGGGTTTATCAATTTTGTTTATCTTCTCAAAGAACCAGCTTTTAGTTTTATTGTTTTTCAGTTTTATTGTTTTTATTGTCTTTGCTATTGTTTCCTTCATTTCTTTTTCATTTATTTCTGATCTGATCTTTATGATTTCTTTCCTTCTGCTAACTTTGGGGGGTTTTGTTCTTCTTTCTCTAATTGCTTTAGGTGCAAGGTTAGGTTGTTTATTCGAGATGTTTCCTATTTCTTAAGGTAGGATTATGTTGTTATAAACTTCCCTGTTAGAACTGCTTTTGCTGCATCCCATAGGTTTTGGGTCATCATGTATCATTGTCATTTGTTTCTAGGTATTTTTTGATTTCCTCTTTGATTTCTTCAGTGATCACTTCGTTATTAAGTAGTGTATTGTTTACCCTCCATGTGTTTGTATTTTTTTACAGATCTTTTCCTGTAATTGATATCTAGTCTCATAGTGTTGTGGTCGGAAAAGATACTTGATACAATTTCAATTTTCTTAAATTTACCAAGGCTTGATTTGTGACCCAAGATATGATCTATCCTGGAGAATGTTCCATGAGCACTTGAGAAAAATGTGTATTCTGTTGTTTTTGGATGGAATGTCCTATAAATATCAATTAAGTGTATCTTGTTTAATGTATCTTTTAAAGCTTGTGTTTCCTTATTTATTTTAATTTTGGATGATCTGTCGATTGGTGAAAGTGGGGTGTTAAAGTCCCCTACTATGAATGTGTTACTGTCGATTTCCCCTTTTATGGCTGTTAGTATTTGCCTTATGTATTGAGGTGCTCTTATGTTGGGTGCATAAATATTTACAATTATTATATCTTCTTCTTGGATCGATCCCTTGATCATTATGTAGTCTCACCCCTTTATGCTCCTAGCTCCTCCTGTGCTAGGGCAAGAAGGGTGAGATGAAAGTTAAAAGGGCAATGCTGTACTTGATGAGTGGGGATGAAATCTGGCTGTGATACCTTCCATGTGGCAGAAAAGTTGGCTTTTCTTAAAGTTGGCTTTTCTTAAAGCTGGCTCTCTCATTCCAGGAAATTTTGTGGGTTTTTTAGAAATCCCTTTGGGGATCTTTGGCACTGCACTGACCCTCAGTGTTGGAGATCTGTTCTCTAGCTGAGCTCTTACAACTGTTCCCTCAGATCCTGCTTAGGATGGTAGACTGCCAACCCCATTCTGCTGGTGTTGTCTTGCCCTGACAGGTAGCTTCCTTCAGTGGAGACCTTTCAAGATTGTAGCTAGTGAGATGAACTCTTAGTTTAATGAAGACTTGGCATCCTTGCCGCACCAAATTCTGGAAGGATAAACCACTTGTACCGTAGACACTGTGGTCTACACAAGTTTTTATCTTCATCCCAGGGACATTGTCAGCATCTCCCAAGAACTGCCCAGGCTCAGCTCTGGTCCAGGGTCACTGGACAGATGCAGCTCAGCATCTCTTTTGGAGGCTATCGTGTCAGTTGTCCCTTCAGGAAGACTACCCATCTCTAATGAGAGACTTCCTTGAAGCTCCTTTCTCACTTGGCTTAGGAGGGGTCACCTATGAGGAGAGTTGGGGAAATGCCACAGTACTGCTAACTCGACTGACAGCTTTTTACTTCAATGACTCTCTCAATCTTCATCTCTAATGTCTTGAGTTCTCTTATAAACCCGAATTTGGGTTACAGCACTAGTTTTTCTATCTTATAGCAAGTCTTTCAAGGATTTATAAGTTTTTTAATCAAATGTATGGATATTTGTTATTTTCTGCTTTGGGCTTCAGTTTAAATTTCAAAATAATTGGAAAGTCCCTTTCAGTAGTTTGATAGAGTAATGTGAGATTTTTTTGCCTTGCATACTAATTTTAAGAGCCAAATTCCCACTTACATAGTTTCAACATATACATAAGTGCTCAATACATATTTTTGAATTGAACTATACCCATTTCCACGCCTGTGGTCAAACCAAGAGAAATCATGTGTCCTCTAGAGAATCCTCCTTCACTGGTCTAAGATCAGCTCTTAAAGGGGGAACAACTCCTTCTGCTAGTTTTCAGAAAGAGGCCTGCAAGCATAACACTGATCCTAAGGTCTGTCAAAGATAGCACAAAAAGGGAAAAGTATCCGTAATCTCTACCAGTAAATTAAAAGCCCTCTCCTAAATAAAATATGGCAAATGGAATCCAGCACAATAGCAAAAGGATATGATTAAATCGATTCAATTCAGGAATGCAAGGATAATTATTAGGAAATACATTAATACAATCTGTCATATAAATAGATCAAAAGAGGAAAACACTTCAATAGATAGTGAAAAGGCATTTGAAAAATTAAATATCTTTGCTCGAATTGAACTTTTTATGGTAGAAATAGATGAATTCTCCCTTAACATGATAAAAATACATTTTAGTTCAAAATCTAGCATCATTCTTCATAATACAATGCTAGAAGCATTCTTATTGAAGTCAGGAACAGGACAACTTTCCAGCAATCATCATTATTGCTTAATATTATTTTTAAAGTATTAGCCAATGCAATTAGAAAAGAAAAAGAATTACTGTATAAGTATTAGAATGGATTTTAAAGATCATTATTTTCACTTGTTACAAATTATAAATCTGGGAAATTCAAGATAATAAACTGGAGGAAAATCTTTAGAGAGAGTAAGAGAATCCAGTAGGTAGCTGGATATGTAATTAAAACACAAAAATCAATAGCTAACACAGAAACAATTAGAATTAGTAAATATCATGGGATGAAACATCCCATTTACCAAAGCTATGGATATGATTAATTACTTAGAAATAAATTCAGCAAAAAAGGTGCAGGAAATATATGAAAAAACTGTTTCCTCAAGTGAAAACATAATAGTTTTTATAAATGATAATAATTATTATCTTTTAACTTTCTGCCTCTGAGGTACAAAATCAC
This sequence comes from Tursiops truncatus, assembly GCF_011762595.2. Lineage (NCBI taxonomy): Eukaryota > Metazoa > Chordata > Mammalia > Artiodactyla > Delphinidae > Tursiops > Tursiops truncatus. The sequence continues at coordinate 104,936,012 of NC_047034.1, read as the reverse complement.
AATTCAACGAAACAAACTTTTCCAGGGGACATAAAAGAAGACTAATGATTGGAAAAATGCATTTTGTTATTGCATAGGGAGACTGGATGTTGTAAACATGACAATTATCCCTAAATTAATCTAAATATTCAAATAATTCAATAAAAACACCAAATGTTTTTGTGATCTGGACAAAATGATACTACAATTCATTTGGAAAAATAAACCTGGCAAAATTCTAGGGATTAAAAAGGAAGGACAAGCCTTATGAGATGATAAACTTTATTACAAATCTATAACACTTAAAGCAAAATAGGTACTCCAGAAATAGAGTTAAACCAATATGGAAGTTGATTATTGATAAAAGAGTTATTTCAGATCAGTGCTGAAAAAATATTTAGCAAAAGGTTTGGTTGGAGACAAATAAGTGGTCATTTGGAAAAAATAATTTTAACCAAATTTCTACTTCATATTTTATATCAAAAAAAGATTAAATAAAGACTTAAATATAAAAATCACACTGTAGGGCTTCCCTGGTGGCTCAGTTGTTGAGAGTCCACCTGCCGATGCATGGGACACGGGTTCGTGCCCCGGTCTGGGAAGATCTCACATGCCGCGGAGCGGCTGGGCCCGTGAGCCATGGCTGCTGAGCCTGCACGTCTGGAGCCTGTGCTCCGCAACGGAAGAGGCCACAGCAGTGAGAGGCCTGCGTACCACAAAGAAAAAAAATATCACACTGTAAATGCTCTAGAGAACTCATAGTTGAATTTGTTTTTAATCATTTTGAATGAGGAAGAGCATACTATGAAACAAAACCCCAGAAAACATAAAAAAATTGATAAATTTGAAAACATAGATATTTAATATTTTTATACAGAAAAACAGACATAAAAACAATAAACAACAAAACACAAACTGGAAAAGTATTTGTTTATAAAGAGTGCTTTTGAAATATTAAGAAAAAGGCTAAGAGGACGTTAGTAAGTTGTATGTGAAGATGCAAAGAAACATAATTGAGGAACCTCACTCATAATAAAAGGAGCAAAAAGTAAGACAGTGATATACTATTTTAACCTATTAGTTTGCCAAAGATTAAAAAGTGTGATCATTTCCATTGTTGGCATATATATAGGAATAAAGAGAGCACTCATGCACTGTTGGTAGAAGTGTAAATTGGTGAAATGTTTAGAGATTGCTTTGGCATGATTTGTCAAATTTTAAAATGTGTATATTCTTTAAATGAGAAATTCCACTTCTAGGAAATGTGTATATATATATATGAGTTGAAACAAATACCTAAATGCTTAATGATTTATGATATGTTCATATTAGTATCCATTAAAAAGTTTGAGACAAATACAGAGATATTGATATGCAAGGATATTTAAGATATTTTATTTTGTGAAAAAAAGCAAACTGAAGGAAATTATGTCAAGGATGACCTTACTTGTGAGCACAAAAATGGATATCCAGCTAATGTGGGTGGGTATGTGTTTATATTATGTAGGTTTTACCTATAGAGAAAAAAGAAGCTGTAAAAAAATAGTCATCCCTGAGAATAAGACTGAATGGCTGGAAGGAAGAAGGCCTTTAAAAAAATACTTGTGCTCTTCTATACTGTTTAGATATGTTGTTGTTGTTTTATTGATACATGAGCCATATTAACTTTCATAACTTAAAAACAAGTTAGAAAAGTTTCAGAAGTTAGTAAAAGGCCAGAGTCCATAACAGAGGGTATTAGTGCCCTGCCCACACCCCTCTCCCTTTCCATTTCAGTGCACATTGCCTGACCTCAAGATTCCAGCATCTGCACTTTTTCCTGAGGATTCTCTCTGGCCCCTGAAATCCTCTACTTACCCATACAGTAGATGGAAATGTCAAGGAATGAATGCCCCTCAGGAGCAGCCTCAACCAATGACTGACAGGGGAGTTGGTGTATAAATACTCTAGTTCCAACAGTGTCTCAGAGTCTCCCCAGTGGGACTAGGTTCCTGTTATCTAAATGGTTACTGACTTGATAATGCACCTTTTATTCACTGCCTTTGCTTCCCTGACTTATTCCCTTACCAATGTTTTCTTTACCTTCCAAACAAACTACTAGCACTCACATCCTTGTCTTTTGATCAGCTGCTGGAAGAACAAGGACTAGGACAGAGCCTCTCTGCGGTTTCAGGGCAAAGAGAGATACGCTCAACCGATGAGCTCAATGGTTGAGCACAAATGTCTAGGACAATTTCATGCAGATATTTCCCAAGTGTGAGCATCTATAAACTACTGAGGGTGTTTGGCTTTGTGGAAATCAAGGCATCCTTTATACCTTAGATGAGGAGCTCCTCGAAGTGCTAGGCTGGTGGACTGCAAGAGTGGGCTTCTCCTGAGTCTTCTGGGAAGCTGAGGGAAGCCAAGGGGCTGAAGATCAGCCTTGAAGTATTCAGAGAGCTCACCTGGGTGGTTTTTTGGCCTCTCCCATTTCCCTGAGCAAACATGTTTACTTCTTCTGTATGGTTGGAAGTGTGAGTGTGTGTGGTGGGGCAGTTGCAGAATCTAGGACCTTTTACACAGGTTGTGGTGGAGATGTTTGTCCCAGGTCCTCAGTTTCCCAATCACAATTCCATTTACCCACACTTGTGTTCCACCAGGATTTACAGAACTGTCAGCTTATAATTGGACTGAAGGGCTGAGTTCAGTTAGGGAAACAGAATTTTATTTGCTTCTTGTATTTCAACAGTTGAGCATTTTACAGCTGGGTTGGTGAAAAGGTTTTTATGCTATTGGTGTCATGAAACATTTTATAGGGAAAGATAATTGAGTTTTTATTTTTACTAGAAAATAATGCTATCAGCTTGGCTTTGGGGACCAAAACAAGGAAGAGCTCAATTAATGACCAGAATTCAGGGAGGCCCAGTAATTATGAAAACTGCCTAAAGACCAAGGCAGGAAAACAGCAAGACGAGAGAAAACAGAAACTAATTTTGATTCTTCTGTAAAATTCTGACGAGAACAATGAAACAGTCAAGGACATTATAAATCCATTCATTTATTTCAAAATTTGCAAAACAAATCCCTTCTTACACATAGTATTTGTACAACATGAAATTATTATTCAATAAGTTGACATTTTAAACCTATTACTGCCTAAACCCATCTATTACTGAGCTATTCAGAGCACTAAGTTAACATTTACCAGAACATTCATCCTCACATCATGGGGAGATCAAGCTGAAATCCTTTATTTCATATTCAGATCTTGCCAGGTCAGGATTGAAATCGGCTACCTTTCTGATACTTTACTGAAAAGCTACTGCGAAATCCACAAAAGAATTATTATCAGGTTACTGCAGTTATTCAGCTAGATGTTGACTTTGATATGTCAAATCTCTGATCTTTAATAGAAAATTGATGGTCGTGCCCTGAGGGTCAGTCATATGCATGACCAGGATAGGCCAAGGTTTGCATTAAATTATAGCCAGTCTTGTGGTCTCATTCCCGGGCAGCTTAAGTCAAACAAAGCAAATGGATCCCTTGCTAGTGGGGTCTCTTCATTGTCTTGTGTTGGCATATGGATTTAATTCTGTAATGGGGGACTGCTGGGCACAATCGGCCGTATTGATTTTCTGGAGAGAGTTTTTTCTTAGAGTACCCGGAAGTGCAATAAAAGAAAAGCAACTGGTGCAATTTTTCTTTTTCTCCACCTTGGATGGTTGTGCTAGCAGCTGATTGATTCTGCTACTAGAAATCATATGAAGATATTAAATTATATCATCAATCAATTTGTTTTTAGAGGACTGGCTTTCTCTGTGTTGCAGGCTAGAGAAAAGGAAACAGTAATTCCCTTATGTCTCAATTGTGGGGCACATTATTTGGCCATAATGCTCCCTAGATTTGAGCTCTGCTAAAATGAACTCTTGACGTAATGGTAATGGCTACCATGCTCCCATGTCCAGTATGGGAGATGGGAAGGTGAGGGGAAATTGGAGAGGAAGATCATGATACAAGGTTTGTGGTTCTCACAGAGATTCCAGTGCCATCAGAGTTGTTCAGCCCTTCTGGCATGAATCATAGACTATGGAGCTAGAACGGATCACCATGCCTGCCCCAGCCCCCAACCCACTGATGCAGATGAAGGCACTGAGACCCAGAGAGATGGAGGGATTTGTACAGAGGGTCAGAGAGAATGAGTGCCCTACCTCCAGTCTAGCAGATTACTAAGCAACATTTTGAAAGAGAAATAAAAGAAATGGCAGTAAAGATCATTTTCTTGATACTATCATTCTACACTTCAGTTTTCTCATCTGTAATGACCTTCCTCATAGGGTTGTTGTGAGGAATACACAAGAGGGCCTGGTGGTGTTGGGTGGCTTCTCCTGGGACACAGCTTACTGGGGATGAGCCCCTGGCTCAGGTGGGCTCTGGCCACCATAGGATGGAATTGGGTTCTGAGTCTCATCTCCTTTCTGCCTCCTCAGAAGCAGTGATTATGTCGTACTGAATTGAAATATGTGGAGGAAAGGGTATAGCACTGTACATGTTGTTTTGACTGGTTTATCACTTTCCAGGTTCAAAAAGGCAAGACCCATTTTAGTTTCCCGGTGTTTGGTTGATCAAACCCACTTGCAGTTCCATTGCTGGCATCTAAGTGAAGAGGGGCTTTCCTCTATAGAGAACACTTATATGAGGTGGGAACAGAGCACATTGTCAGACCAGGGGAGGCCAGCATGTCACAGCACATTTTATTCATGCCACAACAGAGACGAGTGTGGAAACAACCCCTCAATAGCGTACGTCATCATAAAGTCCTCCACTTAAATTATGTTGATGACTATATATTTCTAAAATCCCCTTCTAAGGTCACCATGTATGAAAATGTTTTGGAGAGCAATACTAATGATAGCAATCGTATTAATAACGGGAGTTACACTTTTGGGAACGTTCTAATGTATGCCAAACATTGTGCTAGATATTTACGTGGATTTTATCACTCCAAAGAGGGAGCTCTTTTTAATATTCCTATTCTGCAGATGGGGAAAATAAAGCTTAGGAGAGTGAAATAAGTTTCCCAGAGTCCTGAGGTAAGTAGCCAAGCTGCCTTCAATTCCAGATGTGTCTGATTCTGATTCTGAAGCATCGGCTCTCAGCAACTATGCCTTGGCCTTGCTGTTTGTTGGCACAGGATGTAAGAAGGAAAAAGCACAACTTTTTGCTTTCTGTATGCAGCAATTTTCTAAAAGTTTAAATGGAGGCACAGAAAATAAATTGAAATCTATTCTGTCATTTCTTAGTGTCTTACATTCATTCAACACACATTTGTTAAGACTTTGGTGCACGCAGAAAGCTATGCCAGGGGCTAGGGAGACGAAGATGGCGAAATCTTGGTTCTTGTCTAATTAGTACAATCAAAGTGCAGGCTTGGTTAACATGGCATGATAGGGCTGTGAACAGGGTGAAAAAAAAAGCTAGTATTTTGCCAAAGAAGAGGATGTGAAGAAACGGGCTTGGGTTTTGAAGGGGACACTTTTTTTTCCCCTTTCCTTTCCTGGTCCTTATGTTCTTTAAGACAAATATTCAGGTTTTACCTCTGGGGAAAGAAAACACTGTGAGGGTCTTAAAAAATGTACTTTAAGGAGGTTCTTCTTCCAGGTTTGCAGGGGTGAGCACTGGAAATGACATTCATCTGACTCAAAATAAATACTCATTAAATAATTTCAAAACAAGCCATGGGCAGGCTCTTTTAAATCCAGGGTCAACTGAAGCCACCCAAATTTGCAGCTGGCATTATCCCCTCCCCATCAAAACATGAGTGTGTTTTAATGAAAGAGGAACACTAAATGTTTTCCCTGCATTTTAAGGCATCGAACTCTCATAGAGCAAGTTCTGCCTCACAGCCAGAGAGCTGGCCCCTTTCTCACCCTGCCCCTTTCATCTCCCTTTGTTCCGTGTCTATGCTGAGGCTGAGATTTCCCCACCTCTCTCTGTCTTACTGTGGCTCTGAAAGATGATTGCCTTCTGGTGAAGCCCTTTCCCCTTCTTCTGTACCCAAGCTCCGTGTTCAATGAACATCAAAAAGCCTTACCATACCCTGATGGTTTAAATCTTTAAACAGAGCGTAACAGCCGGAGTACATCCAGACCGCTCACATCCTAGAGCCTTGTCACTATGTGTTCCTGCAACAATTACCAGGAGAGGGAGGCTGCGGAGTGAATCAAGTAGCGAGTGTTATCTCCCCGGACTCCATGCTGATGCTCTGATCAGGACTTCAGCAAAATTCTGTTTGAAATGAGAATAGACTAATTTTCATCCGACGCTTCTCAGAGGAATCCCATGTGGTCCAACACGCCAAGGGTCATCATTAGAAAACCGCCTTCAAAAGAGCTGAGGCTTCTTGTGGCAAAGCTCTCTCCCTTTGTTAAATTTATAAACATTTATGTAAAAATGTATACATTAATTGTTCAGGCTCTTCCCAGCCTGGAAAGCTATGCCCAGGAATGTACTTGGGGGAAATAAACTCATAAAAATACCCCAAGTCAGGATGAAAATGGCCTTGTTTTGACTGAAAATTCAGAAGAATTCAGTGATCAAAGGCGATTCTTACTCCCAGCTGTTCAAAGGGACTTATATTAAAAAAAAATCAGATGTGACCAAGAATAGAAAAGAACTCATTAAGAGCTTAATGAGACGGTGACAGGTGAAATCATCAGTTGCTTAAACACTGTACAGTTTTTTTTTTTTTTCCTTTTGTAGGAGCCACTCATTTGTTTTCCTGGATTCAATTTAGATTTCCTATACATTGTTATAAAATGCAGAAAAGTTCATCAAAGGGGGAATATTTTTCAGTCCCGAGTCACTGGGCATCTAGGTAATTAAGACATCCTCTTCCCCACTTGCCCCTCACCTCCATGGAAGGTGCTTGCAAGCATATCCAGGGAAACAAATAACTGACTTGCTCTCCTCTCCCCACCTCGCAGGTTTCCTTGGGAGAGAGCACCCATGAGTGAAAAAGTACACCAGGAAAGGCATGATCTGGGCAAGTTTAACAGTAATCCTCATAACCCAAAAGCGAAGGTAAGTTGTTGTCCTTAGAGACATAAAAATAAGGGACCCTAGAGAGAGGGAGGGCTGTGCACCTTTTTATAGCTTTTATTCTGCTGCTCTGGTGTTCAGAAAATACTAAAACCAAGCAAAAGAAATTTCTTTTTTTTCTTCTACTTCTCCTAAGCAGCTTAAATCCCCTTTGACTTTCCCCAGGCAAGACCGGAATCTCTTGCACGTTTCCAGGCTCTGACCTTCCCGACTTTGGTCTCCCAACACTAGTAGCCAGTTTTTTTATTCTTTAAATGCTAGAGGAGTCATGAAAAATTCAGACACTGGGTTTCCCTGAGACCAATCTGGTGGCTTTTTCTTTGTGCTAACTGCTGCTTTCTATGCATCATTCAAAAGGTACATACCAAGTTGTCAGCCCCTGAACTGCTACTTGGTGTTAGACATGAATATTTGTAGCTTAGCAAGGGACTAAATTGAAAAAAAATTAATATTTGACAAGCCCAAAGAAAGGCATAACAGGTCCAGAAGTATCCATTTGAAAGGTTTTTTATTTGTAAAAAGTCAAAACTTTTTGTCCAACTGGGGTGATTCTGAGCCACAAAAGGTTTGCTTTGAAAAGGCACTGATTACTAGACATCGTCCAGAAACATCGATTATGATTACGGCATCGCAAATACAGCGGCCAAGTTGTTCTTTTTTTTTTTATGTGGATGCAGGGGGAATATTCATTTTATGCCTGTGCCACTAATCTTATATGACCAGGAAGCCAAGAGGGATGATATAAGACTGATGCTAGTTGCACATCAACTATACCTACAATGGCAAAATTGCCTTTTCCCACATTTCTTAATTAGAATGAGAATCAGCTTAGAACTAATAGAATCTCTTATTAGTCACAAAAAGAATGGCTGCCGCTCCAGTTCAAGTGGCATATCTGCATAACTTATAGCCTTAAGAGCTTATAGTCCCTGGTACTCTTGGCTGACTGCCTTTAACTCTCTCATATTAATGAGTTGTTCTAAATTTAGTCTGCTGTGACAAACTAATATTAATACAGTATTTTATGGCCCAGAGCATTGTTAATACATAGGAATGAAACCCAGAGTCAAAGGGAGGGGGCAAGGGAGTGAGATTACTTTGTGTGATTGTCAAGATATAAGATAGTCCAAGTATGTAGATATTAAGACTTAAATATAATATACTGCTTATGGATTTATATTATGTGAAACATTTTCTATTATTTTAAATCCTCGTGGTATTAGTTTCCTATTTTCAGGGGTTTATAACTTGGCCATACAAATTGACTCTGGGCTGAAACTTGGAAGGCAGGGTCTTAACCTGGGGGCATTTAATTAATTAATTTATTTTATTTAACCAAATTACAAGTCAGTTTGGCCATTTTTAACCCAGGCAAGTGACAAGGGGGGAGCACCGGTTTGGGATACAATTTTGTGTACAGAACTCCAGTTTGTTTCACAGTGTGAACACGAAGAAAAGAAAACTATAAACGACGCAGGGGTGAATCATATAAGAAAAGCAAAGTTACAAATGCAGTTAATAAAGATGACGAGGGGATTTCTTTCCTTAAATGCAGATTGTACCTTTTAAGTGTACATCTTGAGTAGCAGCCTACAGACAGGTATTGGTTTGGGTTGGCACCCATGGGTAGAAAGCAGATTTGTAGCATTTGCAGAGGGATTAGATGTGGTTGTGTGTGTGTGTATGTGTCATTTATGTTTGTCTTTTGTAACTAAGTAATAGAAACATTCAGTGTGGGCTCAACCTGGTTCTCTAGCAAGATGCAATGCTTGCATTTTAATGAATCCATAACTTCAGAAGAAGAAAAGCAAGTGTCACATTTATTATCATAGGCAGCTCCAGGCTGCCAGGTGCATCAGTCAGGGAAACTGTGAGGTACATGTAAGTGAGGAACGGTGGCGTGGGAGCCCGTGGCAAAGACTGGTTGTGAAACTCGTTTTTAAAGTCCTAAGGGATAGAAACCAGCCTAAATGTGCTGGGTGGCATCATTCTCACTAAAAGCACTAAAAGCTTACTGCAATGCCAGCTCAGTGGGTGACTCTCAAGACGTGTGGGTGTCCATTTGGCAGACGTTTTTAGAAAGGCTTTTATGTCTCTAAAAAGAAAGGTTGTTGGGGGAAATTGTCATTGTATTTCTAGGACATTACAGTTTATAATTTCTAGAAAAATGTCCCAATGGAAATTGAAACTTTTCCGTTTTTCCTTTTATATATATTCAGTTCTATGACACTGAGGTCAGTTGATAAAATTCTTCTCTTTCCTCTGCTCACTCTGTCAGGTCAATGCTGATTAACTCACAGAGAGGACATTCCCTTTCTGTATCGAGCTTCTCAAGGAGATGCTGGGAAGGGTTTTCTGCCTGGAACTTCACAAAGAAAGAGAAATTTCTTCATAAGGGAAATGGGAACTGACTGGTCTTCAGAGCAGAAGAAAAACTCAAGTGCCCTGATCCAGCAAGAGACCATCAAACGTCGGCCAGGAGACCCTTTGCAGCAGGTGGACCAGGAGACAGGGCTCATAATTTTGGGATCCCCAGTCTGGACGACGACATGTTACTGGGCAGCAATGCATCTGAAGAAATTGAAAATAACAACGAGAATAACAAGGCAAAATAATATAGACATTTCAAAAACAATTGATTCCTCCGTATAAAAAGGTAGTCAAATATAATACCAGATAACAGAAATATCCACTTGAGGTTTCCAGTTTAAGGACGTAATCATGTCTTTTCTTTCTTTCTTTTTTTTTTTTTTGTAAAATTCTTAACCTCATAATAGCCTTCCTGTTAAAGGGCTAAAATAAAACATAAACCGATAATCAGATGCAAATTAGCAGTAACTATCTGCTAAGGTGAACAACTTCCCCAAGGGTTTCCTATGATAAAACCTCAATCCCTCTTGCTTCATGGCGACCTGTTATATGGCTCATGCCCTGTATGTGCTGGATTTCATCTACTTCAAACATGCAGCTCACGTAGTTCAGATTTAGCAGTTGGTTCTAAATGTTGAAGTTTTTTTGAGCTAAGCAGATGAATTTTTTGCTTTGCCAAAAGAGAAAATAGCTTCTGTATTTTATGTTCCACCTGCTGAGTTTCACAATGAAATTGAAAACCAGGTAGGGAAAGAGACTATTGGGTTTTTAAGCTTTGTTAAAAATTTGAATTTGGGCTTCATTTAGCAGCAGTTGACTTAGTATCTTGAATTGGGCATGGTTTTAAGAAATCGTATGTTGATTTTTGTGTGGTAGCTTCAGGTGAGATAATTTGCTAGAACTGACAAACTGATTCCATGCTCTGAGGAAGTTTTCCTCCCTAGCTCTGCCTTGGGACATAATTCTTCTTTTCATGCACTTTGGAGGTGGGGAGGTTGGAAGGGGAACACTTTACATTACTAGAACCTCTTAAAATTTAGGACATCTTTCAAAGGTTTCCCACCATTATAACTAAAATTATGTAGTCACTTAAAATTTTAACATAATTTAAAAAGTAGCACATTTGCATAGTTCAAAATTCAAAATATAGTGTATTTAAAAAGCCTACCTTTCAGCACTATTTGTCAGATGCCCAATTCTGTGCTCCTCCTCAGAAGTGACTGGCATTAGCATTTTCTTATCTATTCTTTCAGAAACATTCTATGCCCACATTGTCTTTCCTCTTTTCTACGAATGACAGTGTTCTTCACGCACTGCTCTGTACTCTGGTTTCATTCTCTTAGTAATTGATCTTGGAGATTTTTCTGTTTCAAATCATGAGAGATTTCTCCTTTTTTGGGGGCAGCATGTACTCAAATTAATTTAACTACTTTTCAACTGATGGAAATTTAAGATATTTCCAATATTTTGCAGTTAAAATTATTGCAACAAGAATAGCCGTGTACATTTGCCATATCATACACATGCAAAAAACATCTGTATGGTAAATACCTAGATATGTAATTGCTGGTCAAAGAAAGTATACATTTGTAATTTTGATGGGTGTTATCAAATTATCTTCCGTGGAGGTTGTACTGATTTGTACTCCCTCCAGTGTTGGATGAATATCTGATTCCCTACACCCTGAGCATGCAGTAAGTGGCCTTATTAAACAGCCGTCCTTGTCAATCTGATAGGTAGAAAAAGAAGATACTTCAGTATAATTTAAATCACAATCCTCCCATTATGAGTTAAGGTAAGCATTTGAAAATGTATTTAGCAGCCATTTGTATTTCATTTTCTGTGAACCATCTGTTTATATCTTTAATTACTTTTGTTGAGCAAGTCACATCCCGTATTTTCCAGTTTGCTTCTACAGGCTGATGAATCTGGACTTTGAAATGAGAGATTCCAGTCATTTGAAAAAATGTTTGGATAGGAGTATTGGGAAAAACATCTCAAGCTGATATGAACATGAATACAATGAGATTTGGTTGATCCCTTCCTTTCAAAAAAAAAATTATGAAAGTCCAGATTTTATTTGAAGATTTGAAGACAGAGAATAGGAAAAAGATCTTTTTTTTGAAATTGTGTATCTCAAAACTTTTCTTTTAGAAGAATGCATGTTTGCATTTACACCCCAGGATCTATTTATGTAGATATTTATTTGCATCTTCTATTAAATGTCGATCGACCCTATAGTCAGCTGGCTCATATGCATATGACAATGGAGATCTTAAAGATTGGAGAGTCTTATTTCAATCTTTTTACTGAGGTGCTTTACTCTTGTTATTTATTTTTTATTTTATTAGCATAAAACAATTTTAAAGAAGAAGTCTAAAAGGTATAGGAGAGCACTAGAGAATAAAGGGAGTGGAATCTGATCCCCAGCACTCAGAATTATTTAACTCTGTCATATTCTCTTCCAGTCTCTTAAAATAATTATATATTTGGCTAAAGTCCCTTCTAAACTTGAATTTTGTTTCTTTCCCTCTCTTCTGAGGGACAACCACTAAAAAAAATTAAAAAATTTTTAATTTAAAAAAAATTATGTATGCATATATTTATATACAATCCATACACAACATATAGTATTGTTTTGAGGGCTTATTAAAAATATAAGTAGAACAGTGGTGTATCATTCTGCATCCTGCATTTTTTACTCAACATTATAGCTTATTTAAGGTCTGTCTATGTTGACATACGAATATCTGTATCTACATCTATCTGTCTATATCTATCTATCTATCTCCAGGTTATTCTTTTTATTTTTGTGTGTGATATTTCAGGTATGAATGTACCACATTTTGTTTATCCTTTCCTCTATTGGTGGGTATTTAGCTTGCTGCTAGTTTGCTGTAATATTCAATGTACTTCCACAAAGATTAGCTCATGGGATCCTTACGTAAACTCAGTGACACACGTGAGACAGAACAAGTGAGGGAATTCAAACATAGAGAGGTTAAGTGACTGGGCTAAGATTTGTTACATTCTCGGATAGAACCCAGGGTTTCCTAATTCTTTATATAAGTTCTTGCCTCTGATTTATATAGCTTTTCATCCTTCAAAGCATGGAGTACCATTTAAAAATTGTAATGGAGCCTACCTACACACAGTTTAAGTTGAGAATATATATATACATATATATATGTGTGTATATATATATATATATATATGTGTGTGTGTTTGTATCTGTTTTAAATTTTTTCTACATTCAAATTAGTTTCAACACATTAATCAAGAAATAACTGTCTATAAAACATATTTTAATAGACGAATACCAAAAATCCCAACAAATTTTTTTGCATTCATATTTAAGTTCAGAAAAAATGTTAAAGGTCTCTCACATAGCAAGTTTCCTGGACTTAAGTATTCTTCCAGAAATGTGCTTTTGACATATTGCTGAGATTTTTATCCAGGACCAGGACTTTAGGAAACTTTTCCCCCAAAACTTCATTTTCTAGGCTTCCCTGGTGGCGCAGTGGTTGAGAATCTGCCTGCTAATGCAGGGGACATGGGTTCGAGCCCTGGTCTGGGAGGATCCCACATGCCACGGAACAACTAGGCCCGTGAGCCACAACTGCTGAGCCTGCGCTTCTGGAGCCTGTGCTCTGCAACAAGAGAGGCCGCGATAGTGAGAGGCCTGTGCACTGCGATGAAGAGTGGTCCCCACTTGCCACAACTAGAGAAAGCCCTCGCACAGAAACGAAGACCCAACACAGCAAAAATTAATTAATTAATTAATAAATAAACTCCTACCCCCAACATCTTATTAAAAAAAAAAAAAACCTTCGTCTTCTATTTTCTTTTTCAACGACGAAAGCATTTGATTAGAAAATAAAAGATTAAATCTATCTCAAGCAAGAATTTTTCTCCTACATACCAAGATGACCATCAGAGGAAGAGAATCTGACAGTCAGCCACACTCAACAATGAATACAGCGCTTTAAACTGAAGAGTAATTTTTGTTTATAGTGTTGCGCATAGACTTACAGAATATTTGAACTGAAGGGATCTTAGACTGTAGATGTATGACTTGTCCAAGATGGTGCTAGCTGCTACAGTGGAGCACATGAGGACTATATAATTACAAAATAATTTAATTTTAGTTTTCTTATTTTCCTAGGAAAAAAGAGGCATATTATTCTGTGGATGTGTTCAAAATTAAGAAAGGAGAACAAAATTTTCTGCTAAGTAAATTTACTAAAATAGGGATATTTCACTTTACATTTATGGAGAGATTTAATTCAAATACCAGTGTGTGGCTGGTGGCTGAGTGTGGAACAACCATTACTGAATATCTAATTGGGGATGGTATATTGATGAAAGCACAAAGCTGTCACAGTGTCACAGTCTTGGTGGAATTTCTTCTGGAGAGAGAAATTTGTCTTGTCTTACTAGCATTGCCTTTAGAGGGCTTTCTGGCTGTAGAACCTTGTCAAAGCTCAAACCTTACTTCCTTGGGGAGCAGAGCATTCCTGCCTTCCCAATATTGGATCAGGTGTCCCTTCTATGTGCTCCCAGACAGCCCCATGGCTATCCCTATCTTGAGCATTTGTGACAATGTTTCCTAATGACCTGATTACATGTCTGTCTCCCCCACTTGGCTGTAGGAGCCATTTGCTTTAGAACAAGGTCCATTCCTTCACCATTGTATTCCATGTGACTAGCAGAGTGTGGGTACTGAGTCGGCAATCATAAAGATTTGTTAAAAGACATAAAAGACGAATGAATGAATGAATGCTCTAGTAGAAAGATTGTGTCTTAGGAGGAAATTTGCACTGTCAGGATTTATAAAGTTTAGCATACACTTTGAAAATGTTAAATGCCTGTTACTGCTGGTTAAATAACATGTACTAAAATTCTGTGAAGAAGTTTGAAAGTAGAGATTTTCCTTTATTGCCCTCTATTGAGTTAGAAGTGACTAGTTGAGATTTCTATTTGAGGATATAACAATACTCCTGTTTTAAGAACATTATGATTCACGACTTTTATGGCAAAATAAATATCTAGAAGTAAAGAAACACAAATATTCAGCGGAATAGCCATCACTTTTTCTGTGTGTTTTTTAAAAAAATTTTATTGAGGTATAGTTGAAAAATAATATTATATTGGTTTCAAGTGTGTAGCAATGATTTGATATTTTTTTTACACGCTGAGTGATCACCACATGCAATCTAGTTACCATCTGTCATCATACAAAGTTCACTTTCAGAATTTATCTTCTGTGTTTTTTTATTGACAGAGTGGGAAGCCATGTGTTGGTCTCTTTAATTTCATATAAATTCTCTAGCTGCATCACTAGCTAAAAATAAATATATCCAACTTTAATATTAATTACTATTATTAGATTATCAAATGTAAGAGCCTAAAAATATCTAAATGTCACACAGGTCAAGCTACTCTCCTACTGTAATTTTAATAGTTTACCAGTTCTAACATAACTTTATAAAGAAAATTTAGGCATTATTAACAAAGTAAAAATGAAATGGATTTTTAAAATCTAGAATAACTATGGTTTCTAGTTGAATATTCTACTGGATTACCTTCTTCAGGTCTCTTACTTGAAGCCCGTAAGTGTTTTATAATCCTAGGGCCTGCTAGAGCCTTTTAAAGAGTTTCCTCACAAGAGGGCAGCATTTGACTAAGTGTCCAAATAGAAGGTTTCCTGGCGAACTGGGAATATCCATGCAGATCACTTTTTTTTTTTTTTTTTTTTTTTTAGCATGTGTTTTTATTTTATTTATTTATTTATTTATTTATTTATTTTTAACATCTTTATTGGGGTATAATTACTTTACAATGGTGTGTTAGTTTCTGCTTTATAACAAAGTGAATCAGTTATACATATACATATGTAGATCACTTTAATGACTCAGTTAGCAGCTTTACATGGATTTCTAATTCGATTTGTTGGGATGGGACCCAATCTGGTTTGATAGGCCTTTAGAAAGGAATTTTAGGGATTTATTCCACAAATAAATATCAACTGTTTTTAGATAAGTATTACAACAGGTTTGTGGAAGTCACGCTTACCTTAGAGCTTCTGTTGCCTAGCCTTTTAAATGCACATAAATTATTATATTAAATTACTTACTATTGTAACTGAATAAAACACAAATGGAGTTACTGGTTTATCAGCCTTCTTTAATTTTTTTCACCTCTCCAATCACATCTATTTGCCAATTGTTTTATCTACATTATCTTTTTAACCTGGAATTTTGTTTTCAAGAGTGAGCCCTGCAGAAGTGATGTGGATCGCTGCAAGAGCTGCTGGTGGAGCAGCTTTTGGAAGGTGGTCTTCCTTTGATCTGAGCCTTGAGGATAACTGATGAGATGCTCAGGGACCAATGCTTTCCACATCCCAGAGAGCATGCCAAGGGGCTGGTCCACTGGGTGAGATTCAAGACTCAAAAAGTAGCCTCATCCTTGATTTTCAGGGTCAGGAGAGTAAACCATTGCTTGGTTCTCATTATTATTCCATCACTGTTGGTATAAAACCTCTTTTTATTTTCCAACGTAGAGCTGAATGTACTGTGGAGACATCTGGGGTACACAGCTCTTCATGGAGATTACATATGACAGCCAATTACCGAACTACATCCTACCATTTGTTAATAGGAGCATAATTGTTATAGAGCCAATACTGGATAAAATGGCATTATTTTAACTAGTCATTAAATAGTCTTTAAAAAAATATGGTGACATTTCTCAAAGAAACAGTCTCAAAAAGAAATTTATACCCACAAATATCCAGGCATAGGCACATGTACACATATGTATATACTTTGCCGTCGAATTTGTATTTTAAAATTTTGAAATAAATGTATTTTAGTCATGACATGTTTTCTAGGTGAAAGAGAAAACCATATTTGGGTTCGGGTAACATTGAAAGACACACTTGCTGTTCCTGTTCCAATTTACGTTTGGATAAGTTATCACAAAGTAGCTGTAAAAAATCTTCTTGGAGGTGTTATACTGGGCTTCTGATGACTAAATAAGCAGATTTCTTGAATATTCTAATTGTTGAAGAAGGTAATTGAGAACAAATACCTATCTCAGAAAAGCCAAAGAAAAATCTGAAGGTAGAAATGCTGCCGCATAAGGCATACAAGCAGATTCTTAAATTTCTGTGTTCTTTAGCCCTTTGTGCCTATATTCAGACAATGACTACTGGAACCCACCAGATTTCTTATTCACTTTAGGGGATCAATTTGGGAAATTTTGATGATTTCCATTCCACTTTATGTGTTTTATGGGGCTTTATTAACTAACATTCTTTTGCAAGAAAGGGATAACTTAAACAGTACTTCCAATTGCTCCAGGGCCAGCTCTGTTTTATTCATTACTCAGAACACATCTGATATTAATATTTACACATTTTTCAGAATTAGAATGCAATCCTCTGGTAGAGAGCATTGTCCTTCTTTTAAAAAAGATCAAATGGAAATAATCTAACCAATTAGATTTGATGAATAATAATTCTTAGTTGTAAGCAACAGATTAAATGCTAACTTTTGGTTTAGATTTACATGGTTTAGTGAATTTGGGGAATACCAAAGAATGCGGGCCACTGGTAAGCCAAAGTGATCCATAGGTTGTCCTCACCATTTCCTCTTTTTGTTTTTGACACCTTCTGCTTCTTTCTCTGCCTCTCTGTCAGATAATATATGTCTGTGGACAAAGTAAGAGATTTAGAAGTTGGAGGGCAGAAAGAGAATTCCAAGACAAGGAACAAATAGATATTGAATGCCTACTCTAAGGCAGGTAGAGTGCCAGGCACTGGAGACGCAGAGATAAACAAAACACAGTTCCTGCCTTCAAAAACCTCATAGTCGGGCTTCCCTGGTGGCGCAGTGGTTGAGAGTCCGCCTGCCAATGCAGGGGACATGGGTTCGTGCCCCGGTCTGGGAAGATCCCACGTGCCACGGAGCGGCTAGGCCCGTGAGCCATGGCCGCTGAGCCTGCGCGTCCGGAGCCTGTGCTCGGCAACGGGAGAGGCCACAACAGTGAGAGGCCCGCGTACCGCAAATACAACAACAACAACAACAACAAAAACCTCATAGTTGAGTACAGGCAATAAAGGAGTCAATTCATTACTGTAGCTCAGTGTGACAAATGCTTTGAAAGGAGATAGTCCCTGGATATTACGGAATCATGGTGAATGGGCACCTAAACTCAAGGATAAGGGAGGAATTGTCTGGTAAAGTGATGCATGAAGGAACTGGTAGGAATTAGAAGAGGAGGGAGAGAATGAAGGAGGGGAGAAAGGCGTTGCAGACAGAAGGGAAAGCGTGCGCGATGTAATGGAAGCAGAGGACAATTTGCAGGTTTGGGCGTTATAAGCAGTCCTTTGTTTGGAACAGAGGGGTTTTGTGGAATTAGGGAGACTGGAGAGTCAGACGAGAACCTCATCATGAAGGGCTTTGTTGAAAACCTTAACATCATTTCTCTCTCTACAGCTGCCCTTGTTATCAGCTTGCGGGATAGCGATTTGGGCTCCCAACATACCACTGTTGGGACAACATATTTGGGGACCCTAGGGATCGAAGAGAAGAGTCAGCAATGAAGGGGAAGAGAGAAGAACTGATACTCTGAATAGTGGTTAAAAGTATGAAATCTGCCTAAGCTCTAATCTCAGCTCTGTCACTTACTAGCTGTGCCACCTTGGGAAGGTTATTGAGCCTCTCTATACCCCAGTATGCTTATCTGTAGGATAAAAATAATCCCTATCTCAATAGTGTTATTATGAGGATCAAATAGTGGATGCTTGTAAAGCTATTGGAACTGTGCCTTCTTAATTAACATGTTACTAAGCATGTTTATAAATAATATATTGAATGCCTCCTGTGAACTTGGCATTTTCATAGATATCACTTCACGTTGATCTTCACTCTAGCTCTGTGAGTCACTATTGTTAACCTATTTTCACAGATTAAAAAGGAAAAGGAAAACTGAGGTTAAAAGGAGTTGGTAAATGGCCAAGGAGCACACGGAGGGGCACTTTGAACCAGAGCCCGTGCTGTCCGCTGGGGAAAGGGACAGGTAAGTGTTACTTTAAACAGAGTGACTCTGGTCTACGTTGGAGACAAGCGGTGCCAAAGAAGGGGGCCCAGGATCTGGAAGGATCTTCTAGAGTTGGAGCCCACGCCCGTGGGGAAGGAGAGACGAGGGTTGTGGGTCTGATTCTTGCTCCTGGCGGTCCTGAGGGCGGTCCTCACCTCGGAAGGTCGGGCCCTATCTCAGAGAAAAACCCCCTCCCCGAGTGTGTGCTCAAACTCCCTTTGAGAGAGATGTGCTACAGATGCGGTAGTTTAAGAATAAGCCTCCTTTCAGAAAAGCCAGGGCAGACCTAAAAAGTTATCAGTTATTGAATCAGTCCTGGGATTAGAGGTTTTGGGTGTCTTTATGTGTTTTTCAGGTCTATGTTCAATTGGCATCACAGGGCAGGGGTTAAGCGTCTAGACTTTGGAGGCAGGCTGACAGAAGTTCCATCTCCAACTGTGATATATAAAAGCACGGCTAACACCCAGGACTTGCTGAGTGTGTCTTGGGCACGTACCAGGCCCCGGCTGGGCACGTCACATGAATGACCTTGTTTAGTCCTCACTGCCAGTCAACGAGTTACCATTATCACCCTTGTCCTGTAGCTGAGAAGACTAAGGCTCAGTTAATTCAAGTAATTTGTCCAAGGCCAAGCAGCATGGTAGCTTAAAGCATTGGCTCTAGCTTCAGGTTGCCTGAGAATGTGTCCTGAAATACCTGCCAGGCCGGACAAGCTAAGGCGAGTACTGAACCTCTCTAAGCTTGAGTTTCCTCATTGGTAAAAGCCAAAAACAATGACCTAATTCAAAAGGTGGAGAGGACACTAAGTGAAAGAGAATACGTATGGTACCTAACACAGTGCCTGGCACACAGTAGGCATAGTGAATAGAGGCAATGTGCTGTCTGTCCGTCTGTCCACATAGGCTCAGATCCTGGCGCTTGCTTCCTCTTCATTACCGTCATCCTCACTCAAGGAGCTCCTATTAAGGGCGCAGTGGGAGGACAAGACACGTCCTGTAAACCAAGTGCCTGTGGGACTGGTAACATACGCTAGAGAAATTCAGAGCAGGATTGTGCCATCCTGGTCTGGGGTGGGTTGGGAATGCTTTATGGGAGACAGTGATAATGGCCGATGCTTACACGGTACTTTCCCTTTTCCAGGCATGGTATGTATGCCCATTATATATATAAGTAAACTTAGGCACAGATCAGCAGAATAACAAGAGAGAGCCAGATTTCAAACTGACGCAGCCAATTCCTGGTTTCCTGTGCTTGCGAGCTGAGCCTTGAGTGATATACTGACAACAACAACAACAGCAGTAGTAGTAGTAACTTTAAAAAAAAAAGTAATTGCTGTATGTCGGTTAATTCACTTTAGTACATGATCATATTTAATTCTCACAGTAACCTGATGGAGAAGGATTATGACTCATGCTTTGAGGATAACGACATAAAATCTTTTGATTTTGCCATTTAACAAATGAGGAAGGAACTTGCCGGGACTTGTAAATATTCAGTAGCAAATCTGGGATTCAAACCCAGGTTGAACTGCCTCCAAAGTCAATGTTCTTGTCTGACATAAAGTACCAATGTGGAGGGAGCCACTCCAGGTAGCCGTGGAGACTGGACTGCGTGTAGCATCACAAGGACGGGCAGGGACAACAGTTTGGCTGGAGGTGTGTGTGTGTGTATGTTCACCCACACATGCACATTCAGGTGTGTGTACAGGAGATGATGAAAGACAAATCTTAAGAGATGTCGCTGGCATTTAAAACAACTACTGAAATCCTTCAACAGTCAATGGCATCAGGCATAGGTAAGGGGTATTTTCAGATGAAAGATTTCTCCAAGTCACCCTGATCCTAAGACATAACTTCTGCCAGTGGTCCTAGGCTTGCTCCAAATCTTCTTGAGTTTTCTTCCTCGCCCGCTCTTATTTTTTAGCTTGATCTAAGAGTAGAGTTATCAAATTTAGCAAATAAAAACTCAGAACACCAGCCACATTAGAATTTCAGATAAACAAGTCATTTTTTAGTATAAGTATCTCCAATGCAATATATATGGCAACCACATCCAAGAGGCCTGTATAAAGTCACATTTCTCAGTGAGGGAGCCTCACCAGAAG
The DNA here is from genome assembly GCF_011762595.2 of Tursiops truncatus. Taxonomy (NCBI): domain Eukaryota; kingdom Metazoa; phylum Chordata; class Mammalia; order Artiodactyla; family Delphinidae; genus Tursiops; species Tursiops truncatus. The sequence goes on along the minus strand of NC_047034.1, from coordinate 104,915,377 downwards.
CGAGGACCCAGCCCTGGTGACAGCTTAATAAGCTTCATCTACATATCTCAGGAAAGGTTTCCCCACAAATGGTGCTTTATCCTCTGTCCTGTGCTTTGTCACCCAGAAGAAGCCCGGCCATCCAGGCTTTACCTCCTTTAAGCCCATAATTCCACATCTGATGACCAATTAGAAAAAGGGATACAGAAGAAAAACCAGCCTTGATGATATTACTCCAACGATTGTCAGTAGATAGGCTGCCTTGTAAGCAGCAGGTCATGTGTTCTCCATTTGACTTTGCTAGCTACCAAGAGGTCTTCTTGCAAATAGGCATCACTGACTGCATTCACTGGGCCTGCTTTCGAAACCTCTCATTGGTTGCTATCCATGCCCTCCCCCCGCCCGCCCCCGAACATGGCACGCCTCCTTCGATGTGGGCCGGCTGCCAGCAGAGCAGATGGCTGTGAACCTTGGCATGCCAGGAAACCATTAGGTTCATCAGTGTGAGCAACAGGGGATAAGTTTCTCTCTGTAAATGTGAAACTAACAGGCTTGCAGGGCAAGGGGCAGATGCCCTCTTGATCCAGGTGGGCTGACCTTTCAGTCCCAGATATGGTCTCTGCAAAGCTGCAGGATTAGAGCACCACATGAAGGAATGACCTCAGAAAAGACTGAAGTGGAGAGGAAGGGTCTGCTGAAGTGGACAAAAAGCTTCATTTCTACTTGGCTAGAGCGCTTTGAGGGCCAGGGTTGCTTGTGGGTGACAGATAGTGGATTCACCAGGAGCCCGCTTTTCCATTTCTGTTGAGTAATCCCCTGTAGAGAGCCAGCAGGCCTGCCAAAGGACAGGCTGTGTTCTAGTTTCTTACACTGGAGGTCACAGTTTTCCCCTTAAACCTGAGTTCTTTGGCATCTACTAGTCCAATAGACACCAACAGGTAAAATGAAAACAGCTTTCCTTAGATTGGTGGTAAGGATTGAAGAAGGCAGCAGAGAAAAGATAAACGTTTACTGGGAAGATACGTAGGAGTCCACTTTGTTTTCTTTTAAACGTTCATTTTTTTTCATCCTTAAAAATACTTGAGAGAAAGATTTCAAATACTACAGAAATATACAAGAAAATGGAAGTGTCTTTTTACCCACATTCCTAAGAGAAAATTACTGTTAATAATTTGTATATTTGTTCAGTATTTTCCCTTGAATTGCAGATGTCCTCTTTGAAATCATAGTTTTTTTTGATCCAACAATCTAGTTTTTTTTTGGAAATATTCCCACTGAGGGAGAAGTCAATAAAGATATTTATTTATTTGGTGAGAACTAAGCTGTCATGCATGAGTCTTTTGTTTACTCCTAAACATAATGAAATCTCTGGGCTCTCTTATTTTTAGGTTGAACAGTCACATGATCAATTTCATGCTATCTGGTGTCAAATGATTTCTTATTTAGGAATACTGATCTTGTGGTTTATGTGTCATTGGATTTCTTTTTTAAACGGCCTCCTTGGGTCCTCTTCCTATTGATGGTCTCAGCTCCTCTCCTGCTGGTCCATTGCTCTAGTACTGCCCTCTTTTCCGACTTCTGACACATTTATTTGGGTCAGAAACACGCATTTGTGCTAAACACAAGTACTTGGGCACTTGGATGTCTCACATGCACATCAAACTCTGATTGTTCTCTTCTGAGCCTCAATCTATTAATGTTGGATGCACCAGCACCCATCAGATTATCCATGTCAGAAACCTGTCTTTCTGGGTATAATATCCAAAGAAAACAAAAGCACTAACTCAAAAAGATATATGCACCCCTATGTTCATAGCAGTGCTATTTACAGTTGCCAAGATATGGAAGCAACCTAAGTGTCCATCAACAGATAAATGGATAAAGAAGATGTGGTACATATACATAATGGAATACTACTCAGCCATAAAAAAGAGTGAAATTTTTCCATTTGTGACAACATGGATGGACCTGGAGGGTATTATGCTTAGTGAAATATCAGACAGGGAAAGGCAAAAATAAAACAAATGAATGACTATAACAAGACAGAAACAGAGTCATAGATATGAAGAACAAACTAGTTACCAGTCGGGAGAAAGGTGATAGGAGGGACAAGATAGGGGAAGGTGATTAAGAGGTACAAACTAGTAGGTATAAAATAAATAAGATACAAAGATGTAATGTACAGCACAGGGACTAGGGCCAATACTTTACAGTAACTTAAAAAAGAAATCTGGTTTTTCTTTTTTTTTTTTGAAATCTGGTTTTTCTTACTCTCTTTCTCTTCGTAGCCCACGTCCAATCAGTCACCAAGACCGAAACATTTTATTATCTAAATATTTCCCAAATCTTAAAGTCATCCATACCACCTAAATTCAGGCCCTGAAAATATTCCAATTACATCCTGACAAGTTGCAACTCCAGTAAAAACATTTCACCACAGCCAGCTGACACAGGGCTGTCCTAGTACCCAGTTCTCTGTGACATGGTTTAACCCAGGAGTAGAACTTCGAGATCGTGGAGGACGTGTAAACTCTCTCCTCCAGAAAATCCTCCCAAATGTCATTCACTGTAGCTAAGATTTTTGATAGAATGTGCTTCCTGAAAAGTACCTGCAGCACAGCTGGTATGTGGTGCCACATAAATAGTTATGTCTATCTTAGACGATCAAGGAAGGAGTAACCTGTGAAAGTTGAGCAAGGAAGTCTACCTGGAGAGAAAGGCTCTGTCTCTGTTTGAACATAAGCCAAGAGAGCATCTATAGATGAGCCCAGATTTCAACTCAGAAAATAGTTTTGAATCTGTTCTAATGTCAAAACAAATGTGTAGTTGGGGGCCCAGAGTTTTACACCATCTACTAAGGCTGGCCTGGAAAATGTTGAGATAGATTTAACTAGATGGCTGGCTTCCCCTTGTAAAAAACCCTCGGATACCTGTAGCGTGCTAGCTTTAGCAATCCTGTGTCCTGGTATGCCATAGCCCCCGAGGTAAACACACATGCCAGTACATCTTTCCTTTTGTTCTTTCAGGTCAAAACTGCCTTTTCTTTTTTTTTTTTTTTTTTTTGCGATACGCGGGCCTCTCACTGTTGTGGCCTCTCCCGCTGTGGAGCACAGACTCCGGACGCGCAGGCTCAGCGGCCATGGCTCACGGGCGCAGCCGCTCCGCGGCACGTGGGATCTTCCCGGACTGGGGCACGAACCCGTGTCCCCTGCATCGGCAGACGGACTCTCAACCACTGCACAACCAGGGAAGCCCCAAAACTGCCTTTTCTTAAGCCTTGGTATTTCAGGTGGTAAAACATGAAATGGATTTTTGAAGGCGAGATGTTTATTTGGTTTATCACTTGGTTATGTCCTTGAACTTTCTTGCCAGAGCAGAGACTGTGTACACACAAATAACCAGGTGGTTTTCTGCCTTAGAAGAATATAGAAAATGAATCTTCTATTTCATTGCATCCTAACAGTTTATCCCTAAAGAATGACCAACTGTTTCCTTCCACAATGAAGGAAGAGTGAAACCGGAGTGGGTTTGAGCTTTAGCCAGAGAAAATTTGGTGGGAGGCAATGAAGAAGGGCCTCATGAAGTTTCTTAAATCCTGGACTGAGCAATGGGGTGAGTGTGTGTGTGTGTGTGTGTGTGTGTGTGCGTGTGTGTGTGTGCGTGTGCGTGCGTGTGTGTGTGTGCGTGTGTGTGTGTGCGTGTGCGTGCGTGCGTGCGTGTGTGTGTGTGTGTGTGTGTGTGTGTGTTGGTAAATCTCCTTTAGGGAAAGGATCTTTAAAAGTTGCCCAGATTTCTCCTTTGGGTTGGTTTAAGTTAGATCTTGATTGTGGGCAGGGATGGGAGTATATGGCTGTGCAGACCACCTGTATCTTCCTAACATTATGTCTGTTGATTTTATTCCTGAAATCCCAGACCTGCAGGACCCTCAGTGCCTGGTCCATCTGTCGTGTGTGGAGGGAGAGCCTGCAGGTCATCTGCGCCCCACTCTGAGAGGAGCTTCCCATCCTCTGGACATCCGCCCTCCCTCAGACAGCCCATCACTCTAGCTCTTCTCTGTCCCTGAGATCTCAGGGGAGGAAGAGTTTCCTGTTGCCAGTGTGTTGTTGCTTAAAGATTTTCCAGGATTTAAGTGTAATCCCCAAGGTGTTGTTAAACACACAGCATTAAGTGCAGCAGTGGAGGGAGGCGGTGGGATTTAAGTTTCCTCTGAGACGATCACTTTTATTAAAGGCACTCTCTTACCCAAGGAAAGAAAGAAGAGAGACAGTAAAGAGCCAGTTGTGGTTAAATAAGAGCTAATGTGCAGTCTGCTTGCCAAGAACAGTTGTAGAAGTATTGGGAAATAATTTGGGCACAAGGAGAGCAGGTCAAATAATTAAAAGTTCAGGCTTATGATGCCATATTTAATATGGTCCTTGTGTCCCTTTTTCCCTAGAATTCTTGGATTGAATTCTGTACGTGATATGTCCTTTCAAGAACATTGAAAAGCTAACGTACAGGTTAAAGGGTCCTGGTGTACTAACAGGCATTATAACAAGGAATAGTATCTAGCAACTGGGGTGAAGTGGCAGAGGTGTGGAGCTGACGTGTGGAGAGATGTTCCTATTTCATTAAAATAAGTCTCTAGGTAGCTAGAGTGGATGGTGTGAGCATACGTTGGTCCAAATGATCCTGGTGCTGGCATGAGAAAATAAACACCAAAAAAAAAAAGACAAGAGAAGTTAAGATTCTCTGATATTGAAGGGTGAGGAATATCAACAGAAGTAACATGATGCTGTCAACAAATCCTGGAAAAAGCAGGACTAGTAAAAATGTACTCCCTTGAAACTGAAGTGAAGCAAATTTTGGTCGAATTAGAAGCAGTTAATGATAAGCATTGAGTTTATAATCTCAAGAGGTGAAAATAGAAATGACTTTTTGAAGACGTAAAGAGAAATTCATGGATGGCAGGTTCATGAAAGCTAATTAAAGAAAATACTGATTTTTAGGGAAATTATATTTAACCTCAAGATTGGGGTTGGGGGACAGCCTTTGTCTCTCTGAATTAGACCTTTGTCACCGTAGTTGGGGGCTTTTTTCCCCCTTATATCAAGAATGGTTTTCTTCCCCCTTTGTCTAGCTGATGAACTCCTACTGATGCTTCAAAACCTACTTCAGGTTGCCCTTGTGACTCTATCTGAATGCCCCTATTTCCTTCATAGTTGTCCAATCCTTTCCTTTTCTCAACTGTATACTCATGTACAAACCACTAGGAGGGCATGCATACTGCATTCTGACTGTGTGTTTACCTCTCCCCTCTCTCCTTTGCTTGACTGTGGGCTGCCATCTGCAATTGGTATTGAGCATGTTCTAAATGGGAAGCCTGGTGTTGACATCATTTTTAGGCTAAAGGGCTAAAATTCTCTTTTAGGATTCCTTTTTTACAGCCATTTTGTATCCAGTTCAGAGCTTATGTTTGCTTTTAAATGAAATCATCACCTAGCCAATCAGTTTGTACTTATTCTGGTTAGAAAGAAGTAAAACCTCAATGATTTATTTATTTAGAGTTTCTGCAAAAGACCCCACGATCCCTCAAATTGTTGCCCTCTCTCCAATATTCTTTAAAAATATTCTTTCAAAACACAGTTTGAGTCATTCCCTTCTTTCAAAATTTAGATGATCCCCATTATCAGTAAAGTCAAACTCTTCAGCGGGACACTCAGGACCCCTCCAACGTGGCTCCCACGTTTCATACCTCGTCTGCCACCACGTCCTCTGGTATCACTGTTCTAGGTGCGACATATCACTTAGAGTCTCTTTCTTCTCTCCTGTCTGGGCTTTCTTCCTCTACTTTCCCTTACTGCTGAGTGCAGAGGTTATCCCAGCTATTCCCCACATCCTTCCATACTGGTGATGTATCTCTATTTAGTATTTTTTAAGATGCTGTTTATGTTTTCTCCCCCATCTAGATTAAGTTCATTGAACCTTTGAAATCCCTAGCACAGTGCCTGGCAGCAAACCGACAAACAATACATTGTTGTTTTTCATCTCCTACCTCTGACATATCATTCAGAGATGTAGTACCAAGAGTTCCCAATGCTGAGAAGAAGAGGTTAAAAATATTAGATTGAAAAACAAACAATATCTTCCTATTTCATTTCCCCTCAAGAATGAAGGTGGAACAGATGGAAACATCTGCATTTAAAGGATGCTTCCATAAATTTTTCTGCATAAAAGACACCTAGGAGTCTACTCAATCATGAGAACGCAGGTCATTCAGCCTTTGTGTTTATTGATTTTTCAGTTATCTTGTCACAGATGGGCACAAAATAATGCTAATTGGATGAAGCTTATCTAAGGATACCTTATTAAGAAACTAAAAAAGTATCTGGGGAGGTAAAAAGCTGATGCAGAGGCCTTAGGAAAGGGAGATAAAAAGTATTACATGTTTGTCAAAAGAAATAATTGAACCAGTTCCTAAGCACCTGATAAGAAAATATAGGGTGTTATTATCTTTCAAGACTGGCACAGCATCTTAAATCTGCCTCCTACTATCAGTATTCAAGTAACTCTTTCAGTAAGTTGGTACTGAGTGTTCCTATGTACCAGGCATCCTGCTGGGGGCTGGGGAAAGCAATACCACCTCTATCCCAATGGCCCTTGCGGTCTAGTAAAGGAGACAGATGTGTGACGTTATTACAACAGTAGAGTGAGTTCAGGGACATGAGAGAGGTACAGAACAAAAGAGGGTGTGCGCACCTCTAGTTGAGTGGGTCTGAGAAGGCTTCATAAGCACACTTGAGTTGTATCTTGAAAGATGAGTAGGTGCTCACCAAGTCCCAGTGGAAGGCATTCTTGGTGAAGGAAATGACCCATGTAACGGCAAAGTAATGTGAAACCTCAGGGTGATATAGAGTAGGCTTCATGAGGTTCGTATCAAGTTACTTCATTTTCTAGAGCACAGACTTTGGTATCTAATCCCTTTCATTGGGGAGAGGCTAGGTTGGAGTATAAATGTGGATCTTAGTGTAGCTTATGCCTACATCTTTGCCTTCTTTTAGAGGGATCTCCCACTCCTACTCCAGGTTAGAACTTTCTTAGACATTCCCACTCTTACTAACCAACATTCTTGTAAGTGGAAGTGGACAGACGGAACTTGGGGCTGCCAAATGGAGACGCTGGTCTGCTCCCTGAACAAATGCAGTGATTGGACAGTGCCAGGAGGGTAGTGAGGACCGGGCCCTGCAGCTGTGTGTGGTTTGCTTGAGACTCACTCTGGCTCTGTTCCCGCAAGAGCTATTAGTTGCTTTAGTGCTGTAGTTGCTCGGTCCAGTTCACTCACTCTGAAAACTTGGGGGATATCCTGGAGAACTTTTGCTGTTGTCTGGGAACTTTGAACCCGCTGCTCAGTTGTTCTTTCGGCAAACTACAGGCCATTTGAATGTGGTGAGTTGGCCTAGAGAATCAGCATCTTTCAGCCAGGAAAGAGATTCAAGAGAGAAAGGGGGCTGGACTCCCACAGGTTAGTGTATTGCCTCGTTGCTCTGTCTCATTTTCTCTTTTCTCCCCAGACATCCCTCTCCCTGTAGCAGCAAATCTACTACGGTGAGTCAATTATGAAAAGCCAAAGAGTCTTTTGTCTTCTTCCTTTCACATTCGGATAAAACATCTTTGTTTATGACTATATAACATCGTTTCATTTTATTATATGTGGCTAGTAACAGCCATCTGTCATCTGGGATTAATGTTGATTCATGGCCAAGCACCCGAATGCATATGCTGATGAAATGCTCCTAATGTTTCCAGTGAGCAAGCTCCTTGTTGGGCTGGGCGTGTGTTCATTGGCTGAGCTGTGACTTCTATACCCAGCACATCCTGCAAATCTGGCTTAACCCGTAAAAGAAATGGGGAGCCATGATCTCAGACTAGCAGGGCTGGAAATGGCAAGGCTGCTGCATGAGATCTTGCTGGTTGGGTACTGCCAAACTCTAGGGGGAGCCATTCACACGTACGACGTAAATGGCACTCACTAGGATTATTTAAGTTGCAATCTTTTTTTCCCCCGAGTCTTAGCGTTCTTGGGATACCTTTTGAGTCACATCGTTCCTCACTTTTATTTTTGCCCAACCGTCTTCATCATATTTGAGGCCAGTTGTGGGTTTTGCAGATTTGCGCTTGGCTGTCTGCAGGGTATAGTACTGTATTTGTCAGGATAGGCTAGTTTACACCTTGTAACCAATGGTTTCAGAATCTCACAGCCTTAAATAAGAAAGATTTATCTCTTGTTCACTCTTCATGTCCATTGTAGGTTGGCTGTGGGCTCTGCTCCAAATCATCCTAAGATCCAGGCTGAGAGAGACATTCATGTTTCCTCATAGGGAAAAGGGGACAACTGAAGCACAAAGCAACTTTTCAAGGTTCCATTTACATCTCTTTGGTCAAAGACGTTTACAAGGCCATGCTAACTCAAAAGGAGGGCAAAAACACATAACATTATCATATGCCCTGAAGGATGAGACTCAGAACATCTGGGACTTGTCCTAATGACTGCCACAGATGTAGGGAAGAGGAATAGTGGACTTTGAGCTCAGTCAGACCCAGGTTCAAATCCTGGTTCTGCTTCCTATTAAATGTCTAATAACTTTGCAAGCAAATTACATTCTCTCTCGTAGACCCAGGTGCCTCCCCATATAATGGAGATAATGATAGTATTTTCTTGTGAGCCCGGTGATACAATGCCAGTTATGTAGTAGGATACCCAAAAAGTTTCTTTTCTCTTGTGCCCCCCCTGCCTCGCTCTCCACCTGGGGTCCCCTGTAGTGCCAGTACTTTGCATTAGTCTTTCAAATAAGGGGAGAAACTGCCCCTATCTCCCTGCCAGCAAATAAGAAAGCCCTGGTGACATTTGCCAAAGCTCATGAAAATAGCTATTAGGAAGGCAAACTGTGCTTAGAAAAATATTAATTGGACTCTAAGCTCATTAGGAAATAAAAACAACAACAGAAATGTTCACCTTTAGCATAAGGGAAAAATTCCTTGTAAGCCACATAGGTCCCCTAAAACACATAGTTGCTTCCCCTCTGTAAATGCCCAGAGGATTCTCTTTGCCTGGTTACAGAGGTTCAGGACAACAGAGCAGACGCAAGTGACTTCGGGATACCTTTCATGCTTGGCAGGCGTCCCCATTTTATTTATGATATCAAAGCTGCATCTCTGTGTTCTCTTCTGCGGAAGACATAAAAGAGATTCAGAAGTCATCTAAATCATCTTGTAATTAATGTTACCACGCACGCCCAGGACATTAAAATGTTAACAGTGTTAGAATCGTGTGCTTTGGAATACCGAGTGAGGGCTTTATTAGAGAGAAATGCTCAGCAGATGTCATCCACCCTAATTGAGGACATCAGGGTGCCTGCTGCTTGTTCTTATCAGTGGTACAGAGGTGTTTTTTTTTTTTAATTTATTCATTTTCTTTACTGCTAGAATCTGCTCTCATTATTAGACTATCTTGTCACTCATTTGCATTTCAAGTGCTGGGACTGGGCGGGGGGTGTAGCAGCTATCTGCCTTAGAAGAACACTTCAAGGGTTACTCTATCAAATAGCAGCACAGTAGCACAGTGAATCTGACATCTGGGTTATCTTATTCCCAGATGCTCTGTGGTGTCATTAGCAGGATTAATCTTAGCTTTAATTTCATAATGATTCTTATTCTAATATATGTGAATGAACACAAAGTCTCTTGACTCATTATCACCAATTTACCCAAGATATGTAATCAGGCTCTTACATTCACCAACATTTATTTTTGCTAATACATCTAAAATTGTAGATTAAGCAAATACAGTTAGTTCCAGCTGAGTGAATGCCTAGCAAGGTATTTATGTTTTAATTAAAGTACATTACAGTGTTGTTTTTAAATATGTACTGGCCAAAAATGTGTTCACGGGGAATAGTAAAGTCGTCGTTCGAGCAGCGTCCAGCTGTAAAATTAGTCACAGTAGCATTACATTAGAAGCCATTACCCACTTCTTTTGCAAATTATTGACATTCCCTCTTCTAATTACGTTTTTAACCTTTATAAATAAGATGGAGGTACATAGCTTCCACTCCAAACGACTCTGTTCCCCTAAGGAAACAGAACGGCAAGTCCTTAATGGTGACTATAATTGTAATAAGCCTGTGGTTTTCATTCCCATTCAAGGTTACCATGTCACATCAAATATGGTCACTTGTGGTTCATGACGCAGAGTAGGAAACAGGCCATTTCCCCTCTTATTGGACACGAGGTTTAGTAATATACCTAGTGGGGACGAGTGGGAGAGGGGGAGGAAGAGATGGGGATACAGAAGCCAATTCCAAAGCTCTCTTCACTTACTTCAGCATTGGACTAACTTTTTTCATTTACCAGATGCTGTCACCCAGCAGCATGTAGAGCTTTATTATTGATGGATAAAATGTTCAAACATTTAAAGAAATGAAAGTCAGCTTTGCACTTTTAATTAATTAATTAAAAGTACTGTAAATGCCAGCTTGTTAATTGCTTTGCACCTGCAAGCCAATACAGGTTTTGTGCACTCTTTCTTTGAATATTAAATTTTTTTCTCACGTGTCTTTGTAATGCTTGGGAAGCCTCTCCGGCAAACATATTAGTAAAGAGTAAATATTGAATCTTAGACAAAACTCATGGTTTCATCTTTCACTGTACCCAGAATAGGATTTAAAGGAGGATTTAGATTTCCAAGGCTTCTAATTAAGTAGTGATAATCAGGCTTTCTGCTGAGGGTCACTTCCTGGGAGTAATTTGAGTTATTAAAATGCATGTTTTTGTTTGTTCTGCTTTGTGAGCTAAAACTGATCCCTTTTAATATAGCAGCAAATATGCAAATTGGTGTTTCATTATATTGTGCAATTTATGGCAATCTTCTCTAATTTACTAAAAGGTCAGGAGCCTGACCTTGTCATTCAATTTTTTTTTCTGGTAAAGCTAAACTAATTATGTGGATTTTTTTTTTTTTAATGAAACTCTGAAAGTGTGCAGCATAGTAAAGAATGTGACAAATTTAACTTTCATTTAGTTTTCATATTCATCAAGATAAACTTCAGTATTGTGTGGATCCCAGTAATGAAGAGTAGGTGATTTTTAACTGTGATTTAGGAATCAGTTGCTTTTAAATATTGCTCAGAAAGACAGAACTTAAAAAAAAATCCTCTGCCTCAGAAAAATGTGGCAACTGGAATAGCCTATTTTGCTGAAATATTATTAACATGTAAATGCTTTAAATTGTCATTGGCCAGAAAATATTAAAAAGAAAAATCACAGGCTCAACAGCAAGTTTTTTGCTCAGAAGACTCTCCAAATCGTTGTATTATTTTTGTTCTTTACCAATGCTAAATATGCTTTCTTAATTTTTTCTATTGCTTTACAGAGTTTTCAACTTTGACCAGGAGGATTTCCATCTCAAATATTTTAAAATCATTGGTAGCACAAGTTGGTACCAATGAACTATTTACTTTTAAATTTTAGGCAGTGGTTCTTACACCTTAGCCTGTGTAAGAATCACCTGGATTTCTTGCTAAAAATTAGATCCTACTGTTCTTCCTCCTCAAAATTTTGATTTGGTAGGACTGGAATTGGCTTCTTGGTAATCTACGTTTTATTCAGGTGTTCTGTTGTCTATACTTTGAAAAGAATCTATAGCCAGTTGAGTCTCCTCCATCCAACGTACTCATTTGCTTAGTTACTCACTCATTCATCATATATATGATTGGCAATTTTTTTGAATAAATAAACATTTATTATGTGCCATGCAAGATCACTGCCCTTGAGGAGCTAGCTAGAAAAACACATGCATAAATTGTTATAGGGCAGCATTAAAGGTGCTATAAGCAAATTTATGAACAAGATGCTTTGAGAAAATGAAGCATGTAAAAGTTAATTATAATTGTGGAAAATTTCACAAGGAAGATTATATTTAGACTAGACTTGGAAGAATGAGAGTTTCTTTCCAGGTAGAGGAGGTAGGAGAAGGACATTGCTGGCCAGGGAGAAGCTTGAAAAAATATTCAGAGATGGGAGCACTCATAGTGTGTTCAGAAGAGAATGAGCACATCATATGCTGTGTCATGGATTGGTAGTACGAGGAAGGCTCCAGAATTCCCTGAGATCAGATTTTGCAGAACCTGTAATGTCTCAATGCTGAACAGTTAGGGTTTTATTTATTTATTTATGATTTATTTATTTATGATTAAGTCTGTGTCTGACAACAGTTTGGACAGAAAAGATTAAATGCAGGAAGATGTGTTAGGAGTCTTCTCATAGTCCATGGAAAGATACTAAAGTACTATACTTAGATAATGGGAATAGAGATGATGGACTGGATTCAAGAGACAAATACAACTTGGCAATGTTGGATTGGAGGTGGGTTTAGAAAGAGGAGTGAAGAAAAGGAAATTTGCTGCCAAGTTTCCAGTTGAGTAATTGTGTGGATAGTGATGCCATCAACCACAATAGAAAATATAGGAAGAGAAATATGATTAATGGAAATTAAGACTTTGGCTTAGAAGCTTGCTACTCAAAGTGTGTTTGAGAACCAGCAGTACTGCCAGCTCCAAGAAACTTGTGAGAAAGGTGGAATCTTAGACCTCCATCCTAGACCTACTGAATCAGAATCTGAACTTTTACACCATCCCCGGGTGATGCATATGCACATGAAAATCTGAGAAGCACTGGTGAAAGAACACACAAAATCTGCTGTTGGAACACTAGTCTTTTGGAAGACTCCACACCAAAGAGTATTTTATGGTTATATAAGTTTGGGAAAAGCTCCATAAGATAACTTATATGAAAGCTATCTTGGAGCTTCAAAACTACAATTCAAATGAAAAACAAAGTCCAAAGTTAGTAAAAGAAGTAAAAACAAAGACTGAGCAGAAATAAATGAAATAAAGGCGAGAAAGATAACAGAAAAATAAATGAAACCAAGAGCTGGTTCTTTGAAAACATAAATAAAATTGACACACTGTTAGCTGGACTCATCAAGAAAAAAAGAGAGAAAACCCAAATAAATAAAATCAGAAATGAAAGAGAAGAGGTTACAACTGATGTCACAGGAATACACAGTATGATAAGAGACTACTATGAAAAATTGGATGACCTAGAAGAAGTGGACAAATTCCTAGAAACATAGAACCTCCCAAGACTGAATTATGAAGATTTAGAAAAATTGAATAGACCAATTACTTGTAAGGAGATTGAATCAATAATTTAAAAACTCCATACAAACAACAGCCCAGGACCAGACTGTTTCACTAGTGAATTTAAACAAACATTCAAAGAATTAATGCCAATAGTTCTTAAACCCTTCTTAAAACTAGAAAAGGAAGGAATGCTTCCAAACCCATTTTCTGAGGCCAGCATTACCCTGATATCCAAACCAGACAAGGATACCACAAAAAAAGAAAATTACAGGTCAATATCCCTGATGAACATAGGTGCAAAAATCCCCAACACAATATTAGCAAACCAAATTCAACAATGCACTAAGAAAATAGTACATCATGATCAAATAGAATTCATTCCAAGGATGCAATTATGCTTCGACATCCACAAATCAATCAATGTGTTATGCCACATTAACAAAATGAAGGATAAAATCATATGATTATCTCAACTGATGCAAAAAAAATATTTGACAAAATTCAACATCCATTTATGATAAAATCTCTCAACAAAGTGGGTATAGAGGAAATGTACCTCAACATTATAAAGTCCATATATGTTAAGCCCACAACTAACATCAAACTCAATAGTGAAAATCTGAAGACATTTCCTCTAAGAACAGAAACAAGACAAGGATGCCCATTTTTGCCACTTTCATTCAACATAATATTGGAAGTCCTTGCCAGAGCAATTTTTTACTCAAGAAAAAGAAATAAAAGGCATACAAATTAGAAAGAAAGAAGTAAAATTGTCAATATTTACACAGATGATATGAGACTATACATAGAAACCCTAAAGATTCCACCAAAAAACTGTTAAAACTAATAGATAAATTCAGTCATGTTACAGGGTACAAAATCAATTTATAGAGACCTGTTGCATTTCTAAAACTCATAATAAATATCAGAAAGAGAAATTAAGAAAATAATCCCATTTATAATTGCATCAAAAAAGAATAAAATACCTAGAAATAAATTTAACCAAGGATAGAAAATACCTGTACATTAAAAACTATAAGATGTTGATGAAAGAAATTAAGAAGATAAACAAATGGAAAGACATCCTGTGCTCATGGCTTGGAAAAATTAATATTGTTAAGTTGTCCATACTGTTCAAAGCAACCTACAGATTCAATGCAATCCCTATCAAAATTCCAATGGCATTTTTTACAGAAATAGAACAAACAATTCTAAACTTTGTATGGAAACACAAGAGATCCTGAGTAGCCAAAACAATCCTGAGAAAGAAAAATAATGCTGGAGGCATTGTGCTCCCTGATTTCACACTATATTACAAAGCTATAGTAATCAAAACAGTGTGGTATTGGCACAAAAACATACACATAGATCAATGGAATAGAATAGAGAGCTCAGAAATAAATCCACACATATATGGTCAGTTAATTTATGACAAAGAAGCCAAGAATATACAATGGAGAAAGGACAGTCTCTTCAATAAATGGTCGTGGGAAAACTGGACAGCCATATGCAAAGGAATAAAACTATTTTACAGCATACACAAAAATTAACACAAAATTGATTAAAGACTTGAATGTAAGACCTGAAACTATAAAACTCCTAGAAAAAAAATTGATGGTGAGCACCTTGACATTGATCTTGGCAATGATTTTTTGGATTTGACACTAAAGGCAAGGCAACAAAAGCAAAAATAAACAGTGAGACTACATCAAACTAAAAAGATTCTGTACAGCAAAGGAAGCCATCAACAAAATGGAAAGGCAACCTACTGAAAGAGAGAAAATATTTACAAATCATATGTCTGATAAGGGGTTAATATCCAAAATATAGAAATAACTCATATAACTTAACAGCAAAAAAATAAACAATTTGATTAAAAAAATGAGCAGAGGACCTGAGTAGACATTTTTCTAAAGAAGACATACAGATGGCCAACAGATACATGAAAAGGTGTTCAACATCACTAACCATCAGGAAAAGCAAAACCATGCAGAGATACCACTTTACACTTGTTAGAATGGCTATTATCAAAAAGGCAAGAAATAGCAAGCGTTGGCAAGAATGTGGAGAAAAGGGAAACATTGTGTGCACTTTTGGTAGGAATGTAAACTGGTACAACCATTATAAAAAACAATATGGAAATTCCTCAAAAAATTAAAAATAGAGCTAGCTTATGATACAGAAATTCCACTTTTTGGTATTTATCTGAAGGAAACAAAAACACTAACTTAAAAGGTATATACACCTTCATGTTCACTGCAGCATTATTTACAATAACCAAGATATGGAAACAACCTAAGTGTCCATCAATGGATGAATGAATAAAGAAAATGTGGTATATATGTACAATGGAATATTATGCAGTTATAAAAAGAAGGAAATCTTGCCATTTGTGACAATATAAATGGACCTTGAAGGCATTATACTAAGTGAAGTAATTAAGTCAGACAGAGAAATACAGATATCCTATGATCTCTTTTATATGTGGAACCTAAAAAACAAACAAACCAACAAACAAACAAGCACAAAAAAACCCCAAGCTCACAGATACAGAGAATGGATTGGTGGTTGCCTGAGGCAGGGAATGAGCAAATGGGTGAAGGGGGTCAAAAGGTACAAACTTCTAGTTATAAAATAAATGTCACGAGAATGTAATGTACAGCATGGTGACTATCGTTAATAATACTGTGTTGATTATTTGGAAGTTGCTAAGGGGGTAAATCTTAAAATTTTTCATCATAGGACAAAAAATTCCGTTAACTATGGGTTATGATGCATGTTAACTAGACTTATTGTGGTCATCAGTTCACAATATATACAAACAGTAAATCACTATGTTGTACTCTGAAACTAATATAATGTTGTATGTCAATTATACCTCAAAAAACCAGAAAACAAAACCCCTACAATTCACATTAGCTTATTAAAGTGTCTGAGAAGCTCCATAGTAGTGAAATCTGTCTAATTTTGCTTAAAAAAACATTTCCAAAATGTATTTTATCATGAGGTAGTGGGTTAATTGTGCCCTCCCAAAAGATATATTTTAGTTTTTTTTAGCTCTAGGACTTGTGAATGTGACCTCATTTGGAAATACGGTTTTGCAGATATAATCAAGTTAAGATGAGGTCATGCTACATTAGGGTGGGCACTAAATCTGATGAATGGTGTCTTTATAAGAGAAAGAAGAGGGAGATTTAGAGAAAGATACACAGACAAGAAAGCCATGTGATGAGAGAGGCAGAGATTGGAGTGATACAGCTGCAAGCCCAGGACACTACGGATTGCCGGCAACCAATAGAAGCTAGGAAGAGGCAAGGAAGGATTCTCCTTTCAGCCTTCAGAGGGAACATGGTCTTGCCAACACCTTGATTTTGGGCTTACTTCCTCCAGAATTGTGAAAGAATGAATTTCTGTTGTTTTAAGCCATCCAGTTCATGGTAATATGTCATTGTAGCCCTAGGAAACTAATACACGTGGGAACCTTTAAAACAGAAACAACACAACACAATACCAATTATATGCTGAGAATCGCTAGATTAGAAAATAGTAATTTAAACACATATAGAGTGAGATGCCAGTGGTACATGCAGATAGAAGTGTAAAATAGGCTTTGGAAACTAGGTGTAAATTTCAAAAGAGAGGATCAGGATAGATGAGAAACATTTGGGAGTAAACCATACAATGGGTAGTTTAAGCCTGATGAATGAATGGAGTTGACCAGGGAGAGAATTTAAAGAGAAATCCTGAGGGAATATCTATATTTGATGGAAATCTGAAAGAAAGAGAAAGAATGAGAATTTAGGAGATATCTTTGAGAAAGCAGTTTGAGTAACTTGATGGAAGAGAAGTAAGCTTGCAATGGGTCAAGGAGTGAATGAGAGGGTCTTCAGTTAAAGAAGTCACAGTAAAAACATTTTCAGTCACCAATCTTCCTTGAAACCTACTTGAAAAAAGTGAAGATAATAAAGAGTTTCACCTTTGATCAAATACAAAACCCCCAATATGAACAATATCTGGCCAGTCCTGAGAAATTGAGACTAAAACTAAAGGTGGACATTGAGAACCCATGAACCATCTCAGCTTTTCGCAGAATTAGACTTCTGCTAAAAGTACATGTTACAGTTCTTCAAGTCTGAAGGATCCTTTATTCAGGCTCATGGGATCTAGAGGGATGTAGAAAGGAACAAATGTGGTTGTATGCATAAGAATAAAAAAAGAAAGCATAAGTGGAAGTCAGATAACACACATAAATCAGAAGAGAAATTATTCCATGAATCTGACAAAGAATCTTAAAGAGATTACAGCCAGCATGATCTCTCTGGGAAAAAGAAAAGCACAGAAAAGATATATAAAGATGAAAAGAAGATGATAAGACAACAGAAGAAAATGAAAAATTGGTAGAGCTCAATAAAAAAAAATGAAAGAAATGATGGGGAAATATAAAGTTGATGCAGAGATAAAAGTCTCATTAAACAAAATAGAAAAAGCAGAATAAACAAAATTGCAAACCATAGGGTTGCAATTGTTAGGAAATCACTCAAAATAAAATGAAAAAGAAAAAAAAGAAAGAAGTGATGGAAATGATTAAAGAAAAGGTGATGGATAAGGAAGACAGACAGAAATATCTAGCATATGTGCAATTGATGTTTATAAAGAATAGAATAGAATGGATGAAACTATAAAACTTTTACAGATAGAAGGGTGGGAACTTTCCTGAAGTAAAGAGAGAGCAAGAGCACACTGTGTCCCAGGACAAGTCTATGACCATCAAAACACCCTATGGCACAGTCTAGGGATTGATAAAGACAGAATCCTGAGTGCATTCAGGCAGAAAAAGGAGGGCAGCAAGGGAAAATTCCTACCTGCAAGTACAAGGTGAGGAGTGAAGACAAGGTCAATTGACCTAATTAGTGATCTGCTAATTAAAGATGCTTTATTGGCAGAGCCTTGAGAAGAAGAAGGAACGGGTACTATCCCTAGCCTGAGGAAAAAAAGAATTCAGAAAAACTGCTATTCTTTTAACAAAAGGACTTCTTTGGGGGAAAGAATTGACTGTAGATTTTGACATTTTTTGTAGTATTTTTTAAGTAGTATTTTCCCCCTCCTTTGGAGGGCAGTCAAAGAGGCTACTTTTCCAAGACTTTGAAAAATAATTAATGAACAGTTTGGCATTTCTTCTTGATATCCTTATAGATACAAATATATACAGAGCTGAGAAGATACTAATCCATAAATAGAATAATGTTTTCAGTTTCTAATAAACATTAAATGAATTAAATGTATTCAGAATCAATATTTTGATTGTGACTAATGTTGATTCTGTTAATCTTTAGGAAATAGGCAATTTATTTTACAGATTGCAGTTTAATAAAGTATATAAATTTGCCCTCCTAAATCTTAGAGTTCTAGCTTTTAACTTTAAGATTTCTACTTCTTTACTCCAATTGTTTTGAATACCTTATAGAATTGTTTTACACTTAATACCTTATAATATATTTCTTCCATAGAGGGGTACAAAATCTGATTCCCTTTTTAGGTATCTTTACTGAAGTGCTTCCATTTCTCCTAGAAGTCTTGCCTTGATCGTAGGTTCTATTAATTAGTAAGAAGAGAGCTGGGATTGGGGTCCAGAGTAATGGAATGAAGTCTGTCATCCCTTTCATTTCTCCTTTAGGTGCTGAGTTATTCTTTTGCAATGTCTTTATCTTTGTAAGACCCTTAACAATTCTCGTAATCAAATTTTTCACCATTATGAGATGGTGTAAAGTACTGATGGTATAAGCTGGTGAAGGAAGAACATATGGCCAATGACTCCATGTCAACTGTGTTCCCATTAAGAGCCACACAGACAATAAGAGAGATGTCTGGAATCCTGTGGAATAAGACATAACTGGTATCTGCCCAAAAGCTGTTTTAATGGATTAGACCTCAGCTCCATAATCCCTCTTAAGCTGATGGCCTTCAAGTTGGGCTTATGCTCCATACAGATGAGTTTAATTGGCTGGAAGAGTCTTTGACAACAAATTTCTGTGGAGAAGCCCATCCATCAGAGGGCAGACCCTAAGTTCGTCTCTCAGTGCCCTTTCCCAAGGAAGTCAATTTCCTCTGTCCAATGAACAACTGCCTATCTTTGATTTGGGTTTTCTTTAAAGAATTTGATACTAGTGGACAGTGTATGTGTGTGTGAATTCAGCTCAATACACCCAATTATGAAACTCATGCCCAAGGTTTGGTACCCAAGGCCTAATCTCCAGGAAAGATGCGATTTTATATTATCATGTGGTTGTGTTTTAATTCTCTTGAGTATCACTAAGCTAAAGCTGGTCTTGCCTGCTGTCACTCCATGTATTAGTTGGGGCTGGGAAACCTAGTGTTAGGGGATGAGATAGGTTTCAGTCATCTTTTGGACTATGTTGTCTAACTCAGGTGTTTTTTTCCTTAGCTCCCTAACAGTACAAAAGAGTCAAGAAAGCCCTCTCCATGGGAAGTTGTACTAGAAAGGAAATGAAACAACCCCTAGGGCCTCACATGTGCAAGGACCTCACTGTCCCACAGGCCTTGCACTAGAACAGAAGAAACTAGGGCCAATTTTCATCATCTCAATGAATGGTACCACCACCCACCAAGCTGGAAATTTAGAGTTATCCTTGATTCCTTTCATGCCCTCATCCTCCACATCTAATTTACCAGCAAATCCCTTTAATTTTACCTCAATAATGTATGTTAAGTCTGTCTTCTGCTCCCCATCTCATTTCTACAGTCCTGTGCCAGACTCTGTAGCTCTTGTTTGGATTATTACAAGTTTCCTGTCTCCCATATCCACTCATTTCCTCCTTCAGTCCGTTATCTGCACAGTAGCCGGTATAATATAAAACATAAATTAGGTCATGCCACTCTCCTATTGAAATCCCCAGCAGCTTCTAATCTGCCTCAGAATAAAATGGAAATTCCCGTTCATGGCCTTTGACGTCCTGTACAATCTAGCCCCTGCCTGCCTCTCGGCACACTCCGCCCGCACTGGTTTCCTTTCAATGTCACGAACACACCAAACCCTGGCACTCCTCAGAGACTTTGTAGGAGCTATTTCCTTCTCTGAAAACGTTCTCACCCGCTTGTGCGTAGATGACAGCCTCTCATTTTTCAGGGCTCACTTTAAACGTCATCCGTTCAGAATATCTTTCCTTCCTCATCCTGTCTAACGTAGTTGTATCCCACTCCTTTGTTTCCCTACCTCGGTCTCCTGTTTGTTTCTTACATCTTACCAGTATTTACAATCATTTTAGTTTCTTTATTTTCTTTCTCTTTTCACTAGAGCAGGAATACCTCAAGAGCAAGTACCCAGTCTGTCTTATTTTATTCACTTATGTATCCCTAGGACTTTGTCCCCTGACTAACAGATAATGGGCAGTCAACAAATATTTGAATGAATGAATGAGAGAACAAATGAATCCAATCTTGCAGACTGTATGTGAATGCAGAGACCTTAATAGCTGCACATGCACAGGTTATGCTCCCTTTTATTAAGGAAAGCCATCATATTCGGGGACGTTTCATTTTCAGAATGCTTTGAACTAAAGTTTTTCAAATAAACGTCAATAGGCACAGTCTGGAACCTCATCCATTGTCCTCTGAGTTTGTGCTGCTAATGGGTGTTCAGAATATTCCAACCACAAAGCTGTCCAATCAGACTTCATCAAGGCCCTGATCACTTCTGGTCTCACAGTTGTTTATATCATCTATTGGAATTTGGCAAATAAACATAAAATGGGTGTTGAGGAGGCCTTTATAAGGAACATTTATCATCAAAAAAGTGACCTACCTGTGGTTTATAACTAAAAAAAAACAAAACCAGTAAGGTGTATAGATTTCTAACATATCTTCTATTGGGAGAGGCTATAAGGGAGGAAAGGTGGGGGTAGAAAACTTGAATTAGAAGATGCCAGAAAAAGGTTATTTTGGAAGAGTACACTTGCCTTGCAGTATATTTGAGAGGATGTGTTTTTCTTGTTCTCTACACATCCTTTCTTCTACCACTTTTCTTTTTTTTTTTTAACATCTTTATTGGAGTATAACTGCTTTACAATGGTGTGTTAATTTCTGCTTTATAACAAAGTGAATCAGCTATACATATACATATATCCCCATATCTCCTCCCTCTTGCATCTCCCTCCCACCCTCCCTATCCCACCCCTCTAGTGGTCACAAAGCACGAAGCTGATCTCCCTGTGCTATCCGGGTGCTTCCCACTAGCTAGCTATTTTACATTTGGTTGTATAAAGTCCATGCCACTCTCTCACTTCGTCCCAGCTTCCCCTTCCCCTTCCCTACGTCCTCAAGTCTATTCTCTACATCTGCGTCTTTATTCCTGTCCTGCCCCTAGGTTCTTCAGAACCATTTTTTTTTTTAGATTCCATATATATGTGTTAGCATACGGCATTTGTTTTTCTCTTTCTGACTTACTTCACTCTGTATGACAGACTGTACGTCCATCCACCTCACTACAAATAACTCAATTTTGTTTCTTTTTATGGCTGAGTAATATTCCATTGTATATATGTGCCACATCTTCTTTAACCATTCATCTGTCAATGGACACTTAGGTTGCTTCCATGTCCTGGCTATTGTAAATAGAGCTGCAATGAACATTGTGGTACATGACTCTTTTTGAATTATGGTTTTCTCAGGGTATATGCCCGGTAGTGGGATTGCTGGGTCATATGGTAATTCTATTTTTAGTTTTTTAAGGAACCTCCATACTGTTCTCCATAGTGGCTGTATTAATTTACATTCCCACCAACAGTGCAAGAGGGTTCCCTTTTCTCCACACCCTCTCCAACACTTTTCTTTATTCTTGGTAGGAAAGAAAACTTTTAGCTTAATAATGCAAGACTTACTGTCAGCCAGTATAGATGGCTATAAGAAACCACCTATACTGCCAAGAGGAAGTCTTGTTTATCTAGTAGTGGTTTTACATATAAGAAGCTGAAAGATCACAGATAATGCCGACAGAGAACTTTAAGGAGTTATTGACTGGAAGATTCCTTATAACTTCTCCATCCCCAGAATGGGCAGGGATCATGATCTTTGTGGTCCAAACCAAGGGGTGAAAAACCCGGATGCGCCGGGACACTGGGGGAAGGCAAAAGATCAGAAAAGGAGAGAAGATGGGAGAATCAGAGGAAGAAGAGATTCTTGGATACCCCTCAAAGACTCCTGGGCATCCATCCCAGGCTGACTCTGTACAAAGTGACAGGTGGCCCCATCTGATCAATAAAGAAATGTTCTGGCCATCTTTCATCTTTCAGATTTCAGAAGAGCTTGGATCAACTCATAGCAGGATATTTTTATCCTGGCAATGGACAATTTTCCTCCACTGCACGCCCTTCTAGATATTTTGGGGGGGATTGGTGGAGGGAGATAAGGTCGAATTTACATAGGAGTTTTATCTAGAATCTCATTAGCATGAAGGCTACCTCTGCCTAACATATTCTTCAAATTGACATTTGGAAACTGCAGGCCTCAGCTGCATGGTCATTGAGGCCCCTTCCTCCACTATGTATATAAGTGACATCATTTTATCTTTTTACTTTCTACTCCTTTAAAGTTGATTGAAGGTCTTTTTTATGTTTGGTATAAAAATACAAAGATTCTGGCAGCTACGTAATGTAGCTAATGACCCTACTATGCTGTTAGTGTGAAATTTGATGGTGATATCTCAGCTGGTATGATTAGCATTTAACCATATTTTATCATGGTGACACAACATTTACTGCCTTTCAGCTTTGAAGATGTCAGCAGTCTCCTGTATTCATTTAGAATTTTATGTGTTAGAGACTTTGGCTTTTGAATTTTAAGGGTTTGAGGGCATGAATGCTTAGAGAAAATTATTTGCATATCTGCAGACCACAGATGATTTCTGGTTTTTTGGTCCTTGAGCTGTTTTGCACAGGTCAGGGTAAGAGGTTTGACACTGTCCCAACCTTCAGCACAGGCCCATTAGCTGCATATCATTAACCTCACTGTGCCTCAGCTTCTTCACCTGGCAATTGGGGATAATAATATCTGACCACTATCTCCTGGTTATGGTTATGAGCATCAGATGAGATGTGTGTGAAAGTGGCTTGAAAACCCATAAACTGTTAAATGCATTAAGATTGCTTTCATGATGTTTGTCATCATTATCGTCATCATCATCTAAATTAACCCAATGTGGAGGCTCAGAAAAGTCAGGGGTGATTATTTGTCAGGCCTGCCTTTGTTTGACAAAATTCTCCACCATGAGATTTCCCTAAGTAGTGAGCATCCCTGGGACTTTAAAATATGGATTTGATTCACAAGAAATGTTTGAGGAAAACAGTTGTACAAAGGAAGGTTTTCCTATAAGGAAACACAGAGTGATTCTTCCTTTTCATCTGTGGGTGACAAGGCATTGTCATATAGTTACCTAATTTTATCCTTTCTGGGAAATGTAGGACAGGTGATATTAAGACACTTTGATGTAAGAGAAAGCTCAAATACAAGGAAGCTAAATAAAAGTTTCAAGGTATCTTAACAAGTAGGATACCTTGTTAGAATGGACACCCAAATAGGAGACCGGGACTTAAAGCTACTTGTGGAGGTGAGGAGAAGGAGGTGTAGGGATGGGGTACATAGAACAAGCCCTTTTGGAGGTCTGGACCCCCCACACTAAGTGCTCCTTTGTTACAGACTTTTTTTCTGGTTACCAGATTATCCTCTTAACTAGCTGGAACATGCAGGCTTTAATATAGTGCTGGCTGAGGCAATGGATAATTTTGTTTGAATTTTAGGTATTATCTTAAAAAAATTGGTGAGTCACCTGGGGGTGGGCAGCTTTAGCTCCTGAATGCCTAGCCTGCTCCAAATGAATCTAGGTCAGATTCAATTCGCATGACAAACAGAGAGGGCCGGTTTTCTTTCTGGGTGACCTGAGGCAACAGGTCGTACAGTGATGCTGTCCAGGTGACTACAACCATACTTTTTGAAGCCCACCTGTTCCTCCCATCTCAACTCTGGAGCAACTCTGGTTTCTTGGGGCCACTCAGCCTGTTAAAAGCAGGGCCTCCATTGGGTCATGTGGTACATTTTTGCAAATTAGGAAAAGTCACGGATCCTGGGTCAACCCAGCTTCACAGGTACACGTAGGGTGGAAAGCATATAGTACCTTTCAGTAACAGAAGAGACACCTCTTCATCTGAGTAGTTGCGGTCCTGCCAAGGCTAGACTTCATCTCTCACTCACCCCTTTAGCCAGGATCCTTTGTGCAGTTCACAAACTGTACAACTGTACATGTCAGTTGTACATGTCATGTTGTTCCTGTGTGGAACAACTCCACCTTCTCTTGATGTCTTCTGCTTAGAACGGTGAGATGTGCAACTTTTCCCTTACTCTCATCTTTGGCTAAGGATTTTCTACTTTTTCCCCCTTACTAGAGAGAATGAGAGGCAGTGTTTGCATTTCCTTTGATTTTACTCACACCTCGAGAGTCTGTATTCTCTAGGTAAAAAGGCCCACACATTTAGAGAAAATAAGAAGTTGCTCACAGTTCCACACCTTATCAGAAGAACTCAGAGGAGGATGTGGTTTCTGATTAGTTTGGGGAAAACAAATTAATTGATAAGTTCCCTGGTCAATGTGGAGCCTGGGAGATAATAATAACTACTAGATGTAGCTACCATTTACCTTGTATTATATATTACACTATGCACCCTATCATTACCTTATGACAACAGATGAGGAAACTTTGCCCAAGGTTATGTAGCCAGTATGTGGTAAAGCCACTAGAATGTAACTCCAAGAAAAAAATCTTTCTTTTTACCAGAACCTAAAACTGTGCCTGGATATATAGTACATGCTTAATAGATGTTCATTGACTGGGAACCTGGGATTGCAATGCTGGTCTATGTGTTATACAGATATATGTTATATCTGACATATTGACACCTAGCACTAACATAGCCTGTACCTCATGCCTGATGGAGGGCTTTACATACATTAAGTAATTTATACTACAACCCTATGAGTAAGGTACTATTATTACCATTGTACAGATGAAAAATATCTGAGGCACAGAAAAGTTAAGTAACTTGCCTAAGGCTAGGAAGTGGTAGAACTGGGATGTGAACCTAGGTCATCTGCTTTTAATTAATAGTCCAGTCATCTTCATATCAATTTCCTTTTGTCTAGCTCAGTTGTTCTCAGACTTTGGTGTATATGAGAATTATTGTACCATGTCGTATACATGAAAAATGTATGCTGTATTTTGTGGAGTTGTTAGTGGACTTTCAAGGGTAAATGTAGGCTTATGAGTTAACATTAAAAGTTAACTCCCTCTTGAGGTGGATCTGCATTGTGCCATTTAATTCTCACAATACTATGAGCTGGATATTTGTATCATTTAAGAATCTTGATTGCAAGTGACAGAAACTCTGGGACTAGTTTTAAGCAAATGAAGTTACTTTTCCCCCCTAAAATTTAAGTCAGGTTTATTGCGATAATTTACATGCATTCATATTCACTGAAGTATACAGGTCTGTGTCTTGACAAACTCATAGTCATGTAACCCCACCACAATCAAGATATAGAACACTTCTGACTCCCAGCAAGTTCCCTCATACCCCACTGTAGGCAACCCTCTCCCCGCCCCTAACCACTGGCAACTACTGCTCTGTTTTCTGTTCTATAGTTTTGCCTTTTCCAAAATATCATATTAATGGTCCATATAATATGTAGCCTTTTGAATTTGGCTTTTTTCACTCAGGTCAGTATGTGCATCAGTAGTTTGTTCCTTTTTATTGCTGAGTTGTATTCCATTTCATGAATATACCACAGTTTATACATTCACCAGTTGTCTGGGTCGTTTCCAGGTTTTGATGATTATGAATAAAACTGCTGTAAATATCTGTGTGCAAGTTTAGAATGCACATGTATTTTCATGTCTCTTGAGTAAAAATATCTAGTAGTGGGATGGCTGAGTCATATGATAAGTGTATGCTTAATTTTATAAGTGATTGCCAGATTGTTCAGTGTAAGGGCTGTATTATTTGCGTTCCCATCAGCAGTGTATGAGTTCTAATTGCTCTTCCTTCCCACCAGCCATTGGTATCCTCAGTCTTTTTTACTTTAGCAGTTCTGATGCTGTGCAGTGGTATCTCATTGTGCCTTTGATTTGCGTTTCCCTTATGAGTAATGATGTTGAACATCTTTTCATGGGCTTATTTGCCTTTCATGTGTCTGCTTTTGGTGATGTTTCTGTTCAAATCTTTGCCCATTTTTAAATTGGGTTCTTTGTCTTATTATTGAGTTTTGAGATTTCTTAATATATTCTAAGTCTTTTGCAGATACGTGTTTTGCAGAGAATCTCTACTAATCTGTGGCTTGCTGTTTTCTTATCAGTGTCTTTTGAAAAGCAGAAGTTTTAAAATTTGAAGCACAATTAATCATTTTTTAATGGACTGTGGTTTTTATGTCATATCTAAGAAATCTTTGCCTAACCTAAAGTCAGGTGTTCTCCTATTTTCTTCTAGAAGTTTTATAGTTTTGGGGTTTATGTTTAGGTCTATGATCCATTTTGAGTTAATCTTTGTATATGTGGCAAAGTATTGGTTGAGGATCAATTTTTATTTATTTATTTATTTATTTATTTCTGGCCACGTTGTGCAGCATGCAGGACCTTAGTTTCCCGGAGTCTTAACCACTGGACAGTCTTAACCACTGGTCAAATAAGGATTTTCAATTATTCCAGCACCATGCATTATAAAGAGCATTATTTCTCCATTGAATTGCCTTTGTACCATTGTCAAAAATCAACTGATGATATGTGTTGGGTCTGTTTCTGGACTTGCTATTCTCTTCTGTATTCTAAGTACTTTTAATAGATAATGCCACTTAATTGTCACAATATGTCCTTTTTATGAGAGAGAAAATTGAGTCACAGAGAAGTTAAGTAGCTTGCTTAGGGTCACAGAGTTGGTGCATTGGGCTTCGAATGCCAGCAGCCTAGCCTGGTCCTAGGCCCTAAACCACTACCCTATTCAGTCCTACTGAAGTCTTAGGACCCAAGGGATGGGATGCATCCGTAGAAACATGCTGGAGCCTGGGATTAGAATATCTCTGAGACTCTCTATCTTAGTCCTCTGCTCCTTTGGGATTTATTTCCCCTCATAATGGCTTCTTCTGCTTTAAGTCCACATGTTGGGAAACAGCAATTTATGGCTCCTGAGTTTTCATCTCTATCTTGAGGGTATAGTCAGACTCCGGCTGGATCTCAGAATCAAGCCCAAATTCAGAGGGAAGATACTGATTGGCTCAGTTGGAGTCAGGTGATCCACCCCCAAATCCTCCCCACCTTGCCCTGCCCCAAACCAATCAACTATGGCCAGGAAGAGAGCTGAGAAGAGGGGACCCTGACTGGTCCAGCTTGGCTCAAGTGTAGGTCCTGGTACAATCAAACCACAGGAGCAGAGTCAAAACTGGTTGCTGAGGACCCAGTGCTCTAACCAAGTGGATAGGGAATGGGGTAGAGAAAGATCTCCAAAAAGAGGGTGGGGACAGGGCTGCATTATGTATTTTGTGGGCCCTCAACACTTATGCCTTTCTAAGGCCTTTGTAGACCTCTTCCTTCATATATACATTGAAATTTGTATTTTATGACTATCTTGACATAATGATGAATATAATCCAGGCTAACTGTATTAATTAATTTTCTTCTGACCTTAAAAGAAATTACATTATTTTTGTGGGCCCTCAAAGTATCCTGATCCCTGGGCACTGTGCTAATGGGGAAGGCAGTGTTGGGCAGGAAAGAAACTGACTATCTATTAAGTATTGGTGTCATCATCCCATTTTACAAACATAGAGGCTGAGGTCAAGTGAGGCTATCACAGAACAACTAGTAGGTCTGTTGATTCCAAGCCTGGCCGTCTCTTCAGTGTGACTGAAGGGACACACTAAAGGGATTTTCAAGTTACATTCTAACAAAACCTCTCCCGGCTAATTGTTTATGTTTGTCAGTGGCATTGTCTCATGGTCTTAGTTCTCTCTACTGTTTCGGTTATTTTCCACCCTCATGACTGAATTCTAATCCCCTCTCCTCCCCCTCCCTCTGTCCCCTGACCCTCATTACCTGAAGAGCTCTGAATTCTTCCGTCGCATACGTGTAGCTTCCCCGTGCTTGCCTGGACCACAGGGGCTGGAAAGCTGGATGAGGCTCTGCATGAGATTGAGGTTCCATCCTTCAAACGTTCCTGAGTGGGATTTGGAAGGCAGGACTGGAGCAGCCTGAGCATTCTTCTTGCCCACATGATTGGGAGCATGTGGGTTTTGTGCAGCAGCTATAGCAGCGGCTCTGGTGTCCTGTCCCTGTTCCCCTGGGCTCTGACAGACAGGGTGCAGGGCACCTACCTGGCTGGTGGCACTGCTCCTTTATTTTCATTACACATACCACTTCCTTTTTCAGTGGGTGAGGTCAGGAGAGCTTCCTTTGCTTCCAGATGTTTTCTTTGTTTGAAGGAAAAGAGAGGAAAGTACATTTTGCTCTATATAAGCATACAACATGGAGTGTTGTGTGCATGTGCGAGCGTGCATGATACATTTGTTTCTGGCTTTTCTTTTTTTTTAAACTTTAAACTACCAAAATGTTACTTTTCTACCTCAGTAAAACCCACTTAGGTTCTTCCTTTCATCACTTTTTTCTCTGTCTTTCTACAGCCTAAAATCTTATTGGTTACCCACTTTCAGACTCTGTCTTAGCTTCCCCTTCTGCTACCTCCCTGAGTTCTCCAGCAATGTGCCAAGGTCTGGATTGTGCCTGGTTCCCAGGGACACCCCATATCTCTGTACTTCCCTAGAGACATCCAGGCCAGCTTTTTCTGCCTTAATTGCCCTCAGTCACACACTGGATTCTTTGCTTTCCCAATTCTCGTTCTTCGTCTAATGGCAGACACAGCCTGTACAGTGCTGGCCCTTATTCAAGAAGAAGATGTTGAAAACAACTCAGCTGTGTAGTAGATCAACTGTCAGAAAACATATGCTCCAAATGCTGAAACTAAATGAGTTGCTCTTCAGACTTTAAAACCTAGAAGCAGGGAGCTGGTGGAGATGCCCACATCTTTATGTCTGTTTATTCCTTTGGTTGAGACTGTCAGACCCTCCACTTTGGCAAGAATCTTACCAAACAAACATGCCAACTGAATGAGGACTTACCAGTTGGGCTTTGGTGTAGCTACATCCGTACAGAGACCCATTCATAAGTCTGTTCATTTTTTCATTCATTCTTTCATTCATGCTGCCCCTTATAAAGCATTAGGTGCTATGCTAAGTGCTAGGGGTACAGAGTGAACAGATGGGGTCCTGTACTTTTGGAGCTTATAGTCTAGTCTAGAATTGTTTAGTTACAAGTGAGGTGGATTCACATAGATGAAGAAGCTTGTGTGATGACAGACTTTGTGTATAACCAGGGAGCATAATGGGCTGGGAGATGGGGTCTAAGAACTTAATTCAGTGAGGTTAGTCCTACCTGTGAAAGCAGCCTCCTGGATGAAACCTGAGGGATGAGTACCAGTGAGGCAGGTGAAGACTTGGGGATAGGGTCGGTGGAGGCAAAGAGTGGAAAACCTGCAGGGAGCCCCAGAGCAAATTCAAGGACCCGAAAATGCCAGTGTGGCCAGAGTACCACAGACAAGGAGTAGGGTGGTGGATTGAGGCTGGAGGGGTATGAAGGAGCCAGATTCTTCAGGGCCACTTAGGCAACATGGAGGACTTTGAACTTGGTCCAAAGAGCATTGGCGCCAAGGAAGGTTTCAAGCAGCGGAATGACATAGTCAGATTTCTTTCTCTTTCCTTCCTTCTTACCTTCCTTCCTTCCTTTCTTTTTCTTTCTTTTTTTCTCTTTTTCACTCTTTTTTTTAAACAAAAAAATCACTCTGAGTTTCTGTTCAATTTTCAGAAGGTTTTTTTTTCTTGTAAAACCTTCAAATATGAATATTCTCAAACTTTTCACCTGACATATTCTTCTATTTCCAGAAAACTGCCTGCATTCCTCTAAAGGTTAAATATTGAGGCATATCAGCCTTAGTTAAATAAAACAAATTGGGAGTTACTAATACCAAATTCCCAATACCCTAATTTAACATTCAGTGGCCGTCGACCTGACCTGGAGCAAGAACTCTCACGTACACAGATGCCAAAGCTTCCTGCTGGGTGGGGAGGGACGTTTTTTTCAGACCAGTCTTCAGCCAGTAATGCACGCGTAGAGACCATCCCCTACTATTGCAGTGGTTGCTGGTGTAAAAGCAGCATGAATTATTCATGCGAGGCAGATAGATTAGAGTTAGAATCGGGGGGCTCTGTTTTCCCTTGTGAGGACTCTGCCAGTTAGGATGAAGAAGGATCTCTCACTCCATCAAGCCACAGCCTCATTCCGTTATACTCTGCTTAACCCAGATTCCCAAACTGGGTTTGGAAATGGATTAGCAGATGATGAGCTTGTTTTAAAGGTGATACAGTCATCAAGAAAAAGGGAGAATTAACTTTACCAGTGGTTTTAAAAGCAAAATGCAAGGTTCAAGGGGATTGTTTTAATAGCATTTGCTGTGCAAAGCCTGTTAAGCATCGGAAGTGCATTTTGGAGAAGCAGCTGTTGCTTTCAATTATAAAAGCTGCTGTTTAGACATATTTTCAGACCTGGACATACCTTGCTGGAGTCCCATTGTCTTAGACAATGTCTTAAAGGAGAGAATGCAAGAGACTTAAGGGTTGGTAGGTCTGATTTGCCAAAATTATCCAAGGCCGCTCCGTCTTGGGAGTGCAAAACTGGTTATTGTTCTGACACCTTAAATATGAGTAGCTGTGGTGAAGACAACCTCTCACCTCTGCTCTGGAGCCATCCCAGTGCTGGGGGGCTTGACTGAACATTGTGAGGAGATATAGTAAAGGTTCAAAAGTCACATCTATGCTACGATGATGGTCTTTTCACCCTGCATTCTCATCTGTTCTCAGAATATGTTCTTAAGCATAGGAACAAATTAAATAGCTTTCTTCTAATTATCGAGGATGAGTAATCAGTCAGTCAACAAACATTTAGTAAGCACTTACTATATACTCAGCATTGCTAAGAGCTGGGGTGAGTTTAAAAATTCTAATATTTTAGCCTTAGAAGAGGTAATAATAAAAACAAGTGATTATCTAAGAGCAGAGAGGCCAAATCCCTAAAGAGTGAATTTTTAGGGAGGATAAGCCTTCCCTAGTCATGGGAGGTTGCAGAGGTGAAATTGGAGTTGGGCCCTGAAGAGTGAATCATAGTCAGTAAAGATGTGGAGAGAGACCAGTGCAAGTGGGCAGAATGGAATACAATGCGTCACTGGATTCCATGGCCAAGAAATTGTGGTTCCCCTTTGATATGTGAAGGTTTAGGTGGTCCATGTATCTATCTGCTTGGGCTGCCATAGCGGAATATCACAGACTGGGTGACTTAATAGAAATGTATATTCTCTCAGTTCTCTTAGTTCTGGAAGCTGGAAGTCCAAGATCAAGATGTCAATGGAGTTGGTTTCTGATGAGGACTCTTCTGAGCTTGCAGACAACGGCCTTCTCGCTCTGTCCTCACGTGACCTTTCTTTGTGCATGTACTCCCAGTGTCTCTTCCTCTTCTTGTAAGGACACCAGTCCTATTGGATTAAAGCCCTCCCCTAATAGCTTCATTTAACCTTAATTACCTCCTTAAAGGCCCTTTCTCCAAATACAATCACATTGGGGGCTAGGGCTTCAGCATATGAATTTAGGGGGACACAATTCAGTCTATGACAGTCCAATAACACTTTCAGATCTGGAGTGATCTAAAGTGGGTGTATGTGTTTTTGTGTGTATGTGTGCTCTCATTTTCTGAAGATTCATTGACTATACGGGCAAATTCAAGGGAGATCCTAATTCAGCTATAGAGACTTGAAAAACCAGTAGAAAAGTGTTTTTCTCAAACTCAGAATGCACATGGAAAGCACAGCTCTTAGGTCTAAGGCAATAATTTTAATGACCCATTCACCAGCACCCTCTATTCCTCTCTCTATTCTTTTGCCACATGTATTCTTTCATCTACAAGCTTCCATGAATCCAACCATCCTCTTCATCTGCTTCTTCTCATGGACAGCAAGATTAACCAGAGAAAATAAGCACGACCGACTTAGACAATGTGCCTAAGACAATACTTTACTTGTCTCCACTCAGCCTCCTCTTGCATTCTGCATCAGTTAGGATCCCAGAGAGGAAACAAATGGCGCACTCCAATGCCAGGAGAGTTCAATGAGAAGACTATTTGCCCAGGTGTAAGCAAGGTTACGGGAAAGCAAGGATGGCTAAGTGCCCTGGGGTCAGCATCAGAGGGAAAGCGACTATTACCCTTAAGCGTGAAGGGAAGGAGGAAGCCACTGAGACTAGTAGCCATAAGGGAAGGCCTCCCAACAGTAGTTGTGGCTCTCAGGAGAGGAACTCTGCCACTGGCAGCTCATGGCCAGGCAGAAAAAGACCTGGCAGAACGAATATCACAAACTCTCCTTGCTCCCATTGGCTGGAACCAGCGAAAAGCCAGAGAGTTAGGAAACTGGCTGATATAAACCCATAGCCTCTCAGGGCATGGAGCAGGTTAGAGAAGTATGGACAATGGATAGATCAAGGGGACAAAAGGTGTACACACAGCACACATTCTTCATGGAAACAGTTCCAAACATTCACCATTCTTCTCAATCTGTTTGCTTCTTCCTTATCTATCATCCTCTTAGAGCATGATTATATTCCATTTTCCCCAATGGAGATAAGAGGCATTTCTCTTATTTTTTGCTTCACTACTCTCCGTTTTTAGATTCTAATTGTCATATCACTTTCCCTAATATTGTGGACAAAGAGATGTCCTTCCTTCCCAAGACCAAGATCGATGCCCATAAAACACCACACATTACTCTGGAGCCTACCACATAAATTATCTTCATTCTTTCCTGTATCTTCAATTTCTGCCAATGATTTGGCTCTTCGTTTCTAAGTTTACAAACTTACTCATATTTCATGCAAACCAAAAACAAATCATTTTCATAGATGATCTCTTCCCCTCACATTGCTGACATTTCTGCTTCTTCCTTTTTATTACTTGTCTCCTGAAACAGTCTGTCCTCATTGTCTCTAATTCCTCACTTGTGTCACCTGTAGTCTGGATTCTGTCAGCTCCCTGCCTCACATCCCCCTGAAGATGCTCTTGTTAAAGTCTCTAGTGACCTCCTCGATGCCAAATCCAATTTCTTGCTTTCAATCATTATCCTACTCCTCCTCTGAAGCATTTAACTTGAAGGGTGGGTAAGAATTAGCCAGGTGAAGAGGGGGAGGAGTGAGCAAGAGATTGAATGCCTCAAGTGTCTTATTTAGGTTTTGCATTTCCAGAACCAATTGCACAGTGGACAGACGTGAAACAAATATTTGTTGAAGGATAAAGTGAACAAATAGAAAATCTCCAGTGTTTTGATGTTGAATAAGCATATCACACATGTAAACACTGAAAGAAGCAATAACAATACACTCTAGCAATACAACAACGAAAAAAAAATCAGTGAACAAACTTCAAGGAAATTCTGGTACAACGTTGTTGGGTATCATTAGTGGAGAAGAAAGTAAGGCAGCAGACAATAAAAAGAATGCAGACAATTCAAGATGCTCAGGTTGAGATAAATGATGAATTGTCACAAAGACAATTCATTTTGCTAAAAATACAGTAAGAAAATCAACACAAGTTAACGTGGAAAAACGTACATGTATTGCCCACCCTAGGAGATCAATAGTAACATTCCAGTGTAACTTATTTTACAATATATGACATACTACAGGTCAGTGTGACCTTAAATGTGCACCAAATCAATATTGCTAACATCATGGACAATAGTGATTTGGATATAAAAGGGTAATTAAATGCCCCTGAAGCAACAATGTCCTTCTGTATGAAAACAGATAAATTAAAAAGTGACTTTACTCTTCAAAAGACATCCCACCCTTCCAAAAATCATTCACATCATATTTCTTTTAAATAGTGGATTCTAAATAAAAACTCTGATAAATTTTAAATATAACCCTCCTGCCCTTTGTGTTCTTAGTAGTGAAAACTGATTATCATTCTTCAGTATCAATTGGATTGGGGAACTTGCTGAAGGGTAATATGCAATAATTTATTATCAGGATTAGGAGTGGGAATCTGAGTAATAATTGAAAGCACTTATCTCCAAATTCATAAAGTCTCTTTCTAAGAGAGTTTCCAGCCCTTAGAATGGCCTCAGCTGAATCATAGATAGTATGTAAGACATTATACTATAATTCACAAATTAAGATATTTTTATGCTGAACTTTAATGTTAAATTCTCTTTCCTTGTTACCTGACCCTAACGAAAACTTTATTTCTAATATTACCACATCTAAACTTAACTTTTGTTAACTTTCTAATGTATTTCTTAGAATGTGAATTTTCCCCCAGGATCAATGAAGAAATTGGAAATTTTTGTTGTGACCTTTCCAGGTTTCTCTAGTAGCCTCATGAAACAGAGTGCAACAAAGTTTTTACTCTGAGAAGGTGGTCTTTCTATTGTAACTTGTGCTGAAATTACTCAGTCTAATCATGCTGTTTCCAAGCCCATGCTCTTAGACTCTTTCCAAGCCCATGCCTTGGACAGAACACTACATGGATTAATTCTTCCCCAAGATGGTTTCCTCTTTAGGTCAAGAAATTTAACATGAATGCGTCTTTGAGGAAAGAATGAGGGTGAGTTATTTTTAAATTCCTCGTAGAAGCTGGACTAATGACTGAAGGACTTCATAAAGTTTCTTAAGGTAGGAATTCCATAAAGTTATTTTGGAATCTCAAGTGGTAGCATGTTCGAAAGGTCACAGATTCAGAAACTAACTGGAAGAAAACTAGCTGTTCTGTTCTCTGAAAAAAAGGTGTCTGTGGGAGAAAGTTACCTCCAAGCTGAAAAAGTTGTTGAGATGTAGATCTGATGTATTGGAGCTATCCCCTAGGAAACAGAAATTTAAATTAAAAAGAGAAAAATAAGTATTAGAAGTTATTGATTCAGTGATGATTGATTAAATTTTGAATCAAAGAATATAAAATTTTGAATCAAAGATAGGATATACACTTGTTTGATGAGCTATCCCCATACCTTTCCCTGAACCTCTTTTTAATATGAAATATTTGAACTGTAGAGAAAAGTATAAAGGGTAATATAGCACCCATCCCCCAATCTGTATTTAAGTTCACTTTGGGTCTTCTTAATAAAGCTCATCCTCCTTTTCTATTGTATGTAAGAGTTGCATAAAATATGAACAACAGTTTCTTAAGAGTTTTCTTATGAGAATGTTAACTATAAAAACCGGTGAGTCTGGTGTCTTATTGGGGGAGAAGTAGTGGAATTTGACTACTGAGTCAATCTCTTTAATTGCAATGTTTTACTAGTTTTAAACTTTTGGAGTCAGTTTTACGAACTGAAATCTTTTCAGAAAATTGTAGATTTTTTCTGTGTTTTAAAACTTATTGGCATAAAGATGATGACAATATTCTGCTATGTACTTTATAATTTCTACTATACTGGTAGTTATGTCTTCTTTTTTATTTTTATCATGATTGGTATGTGCCTTCTCCATTTTTAAATTTTTGGGGTTTTTTGTTTGTTTTTTACAATTTTTATTGAAATATAGTTGATTTACAATGTTGTGGGTTTTTCTTTTTTTTGGTTTTTTTGGCCGCATTGGGTCTTTGTTGCTGTGTGCGGGCTTTCTCTAGTTGCCGTGGGTGGGAGCTACTCTTCGTTGCGGTGCGTGGGCTTCTCATTGAGGTGAGTTCTCTTGTTGCGGAGCACGGGCTCTAGGCACGCAGGCTTCAGTAGTTGTGGCGCGCAGGCTCAGTAGTTGTGGCTCGTGGGCTTAGTTGCTCCATGACATGTGGGATCTTCCTGCACCAGGGCTCGAACCCGTGTCCCCTGCATTAGGGAGGTGGATTCTTAACCACTGCACCACCAGGGAAGCCCCATGTTTTAATTTTTGGATTGGTCTCATAGACAGTTTCTAATTTTACCTTCTCAGAGAATCAGCTTTTGATTTCTTGAATGTCTCTAATGTTAATAATTTTCTATTTTATTAATTCTTTTGTCTTGCCTCAATTACTCAACGTTACAGTTAAAAGTTGAACTCTAGAATCATAATGTCTGGGTTCATGTGCCAGCTCTGCTTGTATCTCATTTGTGTGACCATGAACAAGTTACTTAACCTCTGTGTCTCAAACTGCCTATACGTAAAATGAGACTTTAATAGTACCTGCCTCACTGGTTGTTTGTGAGGATTAGTTTAGTTTTCATAACGGCTCCTTGTGTGCTTGAAAAAAAATCATGTAGCCTCCCTTTGTTGATTATGAGATTTATTATGTCTGTTGGAACAAGCTTATTAATTGTGTAATTTTTCTATAGGTTCACATTTTTCTTTTTGCTTGATGTATAGTTTTTTCGAGTGAGGCATATTAAGATGTCCAGTATAATCATGGATTTGTAAATTTCCCTTTATGATAGGATAAATTTTTCTTTATGTTTTGAGTTAAGTACACGTAAGTTCATGTTGTGATATATTGTGATATGTTCCTAGCAGGGTTTTCCTTTTTATCATTAAGTAAGAACTATCTTTATAGACCTCAGGGTCTGTACTAGTTGGGGGCACCATGTCACTTGACCATCAGATGACTGTAGATTGGCTGCTTGAAGCACCTGGGCCCACAAATTGGCTGAGTAGGCTTAGGCCTGGGCATAAGTTCTGTCATTATCAGCCCTGACTCCCTGGCCCTGACCATCACCACCTGGCCTTTACCTGGGACCTGTCCCACACCCTCTCTACTAAGACCCTCCCAGCCTGCCCCAGAAGGACTGTCCACCCTGCACCTCCAATGGCCTATAGGGTTCTTCTATTATTACATTTCACCCCGAATTCTATTTTATGACTTATTAATCTTGCTACAACAGGTTTATTTCGGATAATATTTGCTCAGTATATTTTTGCCATTTCTTTAACTTTCAACTTTGAAAAATGTCATCATGTTTCACATATGTCTCCTGAGCTGGAATTTGTTTTGTTTTGTTTTCAATATTCCAAATATCTGAGAATTTCCAACTTTTATAGGTAATAGTAAATGTAATCCATTTACTTTTTTGTGTTTACTAATTTCTACTTAGTTAAAAAATTATTATGCTTCTTCATTCCTTTCCTACCTTCTATTTCACTGAACACTTTAACTTTACTTGTCCCATCTTTTTCTCTCTACAGTTTGGAGTAATCCATTTCATTTTTATCTTTTATGTTGGTAATTTTAAAAATGTTTAATGTGAAAAAACCTCAATAATTTTTCTGAATAATATATAGATCTTAAAATGCTTAGAATTTGAACTTTCCCTGCATATTTTCATATTGTTTCTGTTTAAAATTTTAGGTACACCTTGAATTTAATCCCTTCAATTTTGGTCATTATTATTCTTAATAATAGGCAATTCTTAATCAAATTTGCCAAAAGTGTGTCAAGTTTCTTTACTTAATGTTGTTTCTTATACATGGTGACCTTATATCTCAGAATGGGGCTACGACTAGTCAACTATTTTCTGTCAGTCTGCTCTCACTCTTAAAGACTAGTTTAGCTAGATACAGAACTCTTTGTTGGTGGGGATTTTCCCTAGGCATTTTGAAGATATTATATATGGCTTCCGGCATATACTGTTACTCAGGCCTCCTGAGGAACTAATTGTCATTCCTTTGCATGTGTTCCACCTTTTCCTCTTTGATATCTTTTAGGACTTTCTCATCCTTGGTGTTCAACGGTTGCATTGAAATTGTGTCTATGTGTGGATTTAATTTATCTGGCTTAGGACTCGGTGAACCCTTGCTGTTTGAGGGCTGTATCTTTTTAGGGGCTTACAGGTTGGGGGGAAGAGAAAACACTCTCATACATTATAGGTTTCTGATATAATTAGCCGAAGATATGAAAATTGAGTGGACGTCAGTTAACCCCACAAAGCAGCACCCCAAACACAACTTTTGCCTCCATAGATATGGCCATCTGGGCCCATTTTCAGCCAGGCTAGCACTTGCTAGATTCCATCTCATGTAGCAACCTCTGATACTTGGGCTTCTTGTACCTACAGGGAAACAAGATGATCGTCAGTCTGACACAAACACCAGGTTGCCTTGACAGCCTGGAAGAGGGACCCAAGGCCTACTGCAGTGCCAGGCATTAACCCTTTAGGGGAGAGCTCTGGCATGTCCTGGGAAGAAAGGCTGGGGCAGCTTAGGAACACTCAGAGGCTTGGGGCACAGCTATTTACTAACTCATGCAGAATAACTTCAGTATTTTAAGGACCACTCTACTGGTGCACGTACATTAAAATTCAGCTTACTCTACACTATCTTGCTAGGTGAGATTTAAAAATGTTCAGATGTAGGAGCTGGAGTTCTGCACTAGTATGGTGACCATAATTTGTCAGGATGCCTGCATCTCTAAATGTTAAAAAGAAAGAAAGGAAGGAAGTAGGGAATATGTTCCTTTTTTTCATCCATATGCACATAACCTTGTGGTTTCCCAATGCCCAGAGTATAATCACCCTGTGTGCTTCTATGCATGTGGGCTCACAGCAGCACAGCTCCTCTGGGGCCTTCTTAGGCACTGGACACCTGTTTCCAGTGCCTTTGGAGGCTGCTTGCTCACCTCTCTGGGCTATGGTCTCTTGGTTGATGCCTCATTTCAGTGTGATCTCTGTGGACTCTCAGAAAGGGGAAATGTATAGCTATCTGTATTTGACAGTGTGACAAGTCAACCAGTGGTGACTCTTAACAATGATCAAGACAGGGCATTCATTCTGTAACCTGGAGTCAAGGTGCCACTATTTAAAGAAACCTAGTCATTCTGTTGCAACACTTCCTAGGAAGGTTTACTGCAGTTCTTTCTGAATGGAAAAGATCTTGTGAAGCCATATGGAGGCCATGCAGTATTGTCCCGGTCTGTCTGAGCTTGAGTCTATTGATGCAGATTTCTTGCGATGAACAAAAATTTT
This sequence comes from Tursiops truncatus, assembly GCF_011762595.2. Taxonomy (NCBI): domain Eukaryota; kingdom Metazoa; phylum Chordata; class Mammalia; order Artiodactyla; family Delphinidae; genus Tursiops; species Tursiops truncatus. The sequence goes on along the minus strand of NC_047034.1, from coordinate 104,876,103 downwards.
TTGTTCCTTTACCTTCTGGAAGTACATTATCTTTCTCTTCTGTCTCCTTCTTTCCCTCCCTCCTTCATTCCCTTTCTCCTTAAGTTCTGTGTAGTGAGTAGCATTTCCTGCATTGCCTTAGAAGCCATTGGTGATTTAATTCACAAGAAATATAATTACAGATGCTGCATATAAATCTGCATATGAAATGCACATCATCAATTGAAGGGCACTGTGCAGCCCCATGTGCAGCCTGTTGAAGCCTCATTCAGTAGAAACTCTCCTGAATGAATCACTCAGTTAAGCGACACAAGTAACATATACCGTTTAGGGTGTGCTTCAGAATAGCTTATTCTCGTTCTGTTCATGTGAGACAGACGTATTTTTCTTCTTTCAGAAGATATAACACAGCAGGATAAATTCATTCTAGATAAAACAACACATGTGAATCAACAAGCCTTTATTGGCCATACAAAATAAAGTAAGAACCAGTATTCCTGTCTTCAAGAAACTTACTGTCTAATTGCAGTACCAAGGATAGCTCCCATGAAATAGCCAAAGAATAGGACACAGCAATTAATGGTGTTAAATATCATGGATGACTCCAAGAGCTACAGGAGTGTGCATATGAATGAGTCTAATTGTACATTGGTTCCATAAATAGTTACTGGGCAGCTTCTCTATGTAGGGCTCCCTCTGCTAGTTGCCATGTGGGACTCACATGTAAATAGAAGTTGACTCTACCTTCTGGAAGCTTACAACTGCTTTAGCGTGACAAACAGGCACACTGAAAAGTGAATAACCTTTCCAGCACCTCTTCAAGAGTTCCAGCACTTTCAGGTCCAGGGGGAATTCCTTTTATTTCCTTTCTTCAGTTTGTTTCTTTTCCTTTTGAAATTGAATCAGCAAAATAAAGTGGTTTGGCTGAAACAACATTTGGGGAAAAGAAAAGATAAGTCTTTATCAGTTAAAAACCAGCTATGAAACTTTAAGCCAGCTGCTCTACCTCCCTCAGACAAAGTAGAGAACAGATTAAAGGGGGAAGGGCACAATGGAAATCAGGGTCAGTGATGGTCAGCATGTTTGCAGCGAAGGTCAACTTTCAAAGTTTCTGCAATTACAGAAATTAAAAAAAAAGGTTGTATTTAAATTGAGAAATAATCACAAGCAAACTCCTGACCCGCTAGCATTCATAAAAATCTTTGTTCCTTTCCTCGGGAGAAGTGATGACTTGGGACAACAGGGGGCTCCCAGCTCTTTACTGGTTTCTTGTACTTTTGGAAGCAGGTTGGGGGTGGGGTAACATTGCCTGAGTTCCTCCTCACTGGTAATTCCCATGGGATCTCACTGGTTTCCACCATTTCTATTCTCCCTCTTTGCTCCTGACTCCCAAATTCACATCTCCATCCTAGCTCTTACTCCCAAGTTTTTGACTTGTGTATTCAACTGCCTCCTACCTGACTATCTCATGGGCATCCCAAACTCAACAGGTCTAAAACAAAATTCACCATTTTCTCTACCAAACCTGCTCCTCATACTGTATTTCTCTCTCAGTGAATGTAATTTCTGTCCACTCAGCTGTTCCAGTCAGAATCCTGGGAGGTATCCTTGACTCCCTGATCACTCCGGCTCCCAACATATAACTTATGCGATCCTGTAGTCCAATCTCGTCAGAATTACCCGGTCCTTCCCTTCTCCCTCCGCTGAGAATGCCCTAGTTCACTTCATATCCTGTTCACTAAAATTGCCTCCTAACTTACCTCTCCTCGGGTCTGACCTTCCTTTCAATCCACTCTTGCCTCAATTAACATAAAAGGTAAATCTGATCAGGCCATTTCCTTGTTTACAATCCTTCAAAAATCCTCCATTAGCATGAGGATGAAAAGTGGGCTTTTCAACGTAGATATTCCTCCTAATTCAGCTCTGTTATTTCTCCACACCCACCTCTGGCCTCTTCACTACAGGCCAGCCAAACTCAATTTGCTGTGTCTTCTCATCCTGCAGCTTTTGTGTATCCTGCTCTGCCTGGGAAGATCTTTCCTCGCTTTATCTGGTTTAATACCATCATTTCTTCAAGATTCAGCTCTGGCCACATTTCCTCCAGGAAGAGTTCCTGTCTAACCTTCACCACCACCCATCATCACCTGGAGACTGTGTGTGGTGTCATCCTCAGTGGTTCCTTCATGACATTATGCGTTAAAACCGTTCACTTGAATGGACAGTGTTTGGCTTCCAATGAACTTTAAACTTCTTGAGGGCAGGGAATATGTCTCCTCCATTTGTATCTACAAAGTTTAGCTCAGCCCACACATACTGAAGAGCCAACAACTGATGGCTTAATGAATGGCTGGCAGACATACTTTTAGGTGGTTAGTGAGTGATAGGGAATTCTGGGGAGGGAAGGATCGTGGTGCTCTAGAGAAGGGAGTAGAGGGAGGTCCAGCTAATAAAGGGTCTTGAGCCAAAGTTCAGGAGTTGGAATGTGAGTGAGTTTGGGAGACTGTGAGGAATCAGCTGGTAATTTAGAGAAAAATGTCATCAGGCAGGTGTGCGCCAGATTTTGGAGGATACTCTGAGCCATCCTCAGCAACCTCTCTTCATTGAATGATAAGCTCCTGCCACCATTTAACACTCAAGTGCTGTCAAATGAATTTGTTTCTTAAATGTTTACTAAGTCCCAACTGAGTCCAAGGTATTACATATAACTATATAACATTTGGTTCAGCTACGTTACTTTTGACTTTTCAGATAGATTGTAAGCATCTCTGAAGGCAAGGATGGTCTTTTTAAACTCCTTGGTCATGACTTATTTTTATTATTCATCCAATATTTATTGAAAATCTACCATGTGCTTGGAGCTGTGACAGATACAGACAAAGGATAATGAGACACTCTTGGTTTGATGAGGGTGACACCTATAAACAGATATTACAACATCACACATAAGTGCTCTACTAGAGCTATTTAAATGTTGTTTCGGGAGCTTGGATGAAGAAGTTATTAACTATCTGCAGGGAGTCAGGACAGACTCTCAGAGGTAGTATGAGCTCAGCATACACCCCTCCGTTTATGGTCCCAATTGAGGAATTCCCTCTAATCATCTTGATAGGAAGTCTTCACATTTCTTTTAGTGATGACCATAGCAATATAAAATGTTTTTCTTTTTCCATTTTGAAACATTATCTTGGATAGTAAGCTACTTATTATAAAGTTATTTACCATCTCTCCCTGCAGTGTTAATCTATTGATTCCAGTTCTGGAGCTCTACAGAATAAGCCTAATTAAAAGAGATAACTTTTGGACTTCCCTGGTGGCACAGTGGTTGAGAGTCCGCCTGCCGATGCAGGGGACACGGGTTCGTGCCCCGGTCCGGGAAGATCCCACGTGCCGCGGAGCAACTGGGCCCGTGAGCCATGGCGGCTGAGCCTGCGCGTCCGGAGCCTGTGCTCCACAACGGGAGAGGCCACAACAGTGAGAGGCCCGCGTACTGCAAAAAAGAGGTAACTTTGCCATTTCCCAAGAACATCTTCAGTTCTTTTAACCATTCCTCATTTGAGCTATTCTCTAGACATTTTTTAGGCCTGGTATTTCAGGTTTCCCTATTCCACAGTGCACTTACAGCATTGCTGGATGTCTTGATGCTTGCATTTGTAAAACAGCTTTGGAAGCTCAATAAACAAATGCAGTTAATATCTTCAAGTGTTATGCTGCTCCCTAGAAAAGACTATGGGATGAGTAAAGTGGTGTAGCCATTATGTCAGCCCCAAAGCACTTCATGGAATTGTGGAAAATCTACTGGAAGGGGCCTTGGAGAATTACCTTGACAGACCTCCTCATTGTACAGATGGTGAAGCTAAGATCCAGACAGATAAAGTGGCTTTAAAAGTGCACACTGTTAGTTTATTCCCTCGATCTTTGTGTATTTCTAGTTGGTATTTGAAGATGGGGCATGGGAGAGTTTGGGAGCTCATTGAAAGATGAAAGTGCAGTAATTATTTATCCTAATTAAAGGGGAATCTAAAACACTTGCTTAAAGCATTTTCCAAGTAACTGTTTATATAATTAATGCTGTAGCTTTTTCTCCCTTTCCACAAAGCCTCAGGGACTGGCTACTCTGACCCACAGCTTTATCTGCTGTGGACAGTCTTGTATGTCTGTGGTTTATTGGGTAATGATTTATATTTGCAAGGGAATGCTTGACTGGCATGGGCTGGGTTAGCTCAGCTAGAGAAACGCTAATGAAGCCAAGGTTGAGGGGTTTGGTCCCTATGAGCCCCTTAGCTTTGCTGTGATCCTTAGCTGAGGCCGATACCCCTAATCCCCACATATCTCACATGTGTGGGCTTTTGAAAGCAGTAGGGTGAAGAAGGATCATTCCTTCCAAATGCTTACCTACAATGGGAAGCCACGTGTATAATAAATAATAATGATGATGATTAGGGCTAATGTTTATGGTGCACTAAATATGTTGCTAGAGTCATGCAAGTATAAGTACAGGTAATATCTGATTTAATTCTCCTAACTCTATGAGGTATGTACTTTTATTATCTCCATTTTAAAGGTTGGAAAAGTGAGGCTTAGGATAGTCAAATAACTTGTTCAAAATTTCACTGACTAATGTGTGATAGGGTTTGTCTATGATTTGAATTTGAGTCTGACTCCAACGTCTACAGTCTACTTGAAAAACTCAACGTTACCGGTGTGAATTCTTGATTATGCGTTGGTTATCTCTGAATTCAAAGTCATGTATTAATTCATCGGCTTTTATTTTATTATTGATGGGATGGACAGGCATTATAGTATACTGCTTAAAAGCATGGACTTTGAGGCCAGAATTCTTGGGTTCAAATTCTAGTTCCACTGTGTATTAACTTTGTGATCAAGAGCGACTTATCTTAGGTTTTTGTGCCTCGTCTTTCTCATCTGTAAAATGGGAAAAATAATAGCACCTACTTCTTAGACTTCTTGAGAGGGGATTAAATTAGTTAATACCAATAGAGGGTTTAAAAAGCACCTAGTATTTGATACTATTGCTGGATGACTTAAGAAGGAACTAGCAGTAGCATCTTAGCCTTTGAAAAATGTGCTCATTTACATTGTCTATTATTCCAGGGAGCATAACTCCCAAACTGCAAGTCTGCATGCTCCCAAAGAGAGGCTGAGAAACTGGGCAGGAACGAAGAGTCACTGGGGAATGTGTGTTGAAAACAAGCGTGGATCGCTAACAACAACAACAAATTCCAGAAGGTGCCCGTGCGAAAGTCTGACTTTCCTCACTGCAGCCCCCTCCCTCCTTTTTGAGTGTGCCGGAACTCACTGGTTATAGGAGGTCATTGTGCAATGTCCTTTGCTGGGAGCACAGAGCATGTATATTGTGTTCCCTCCTGTGGCCACCCTGCTCCCATGCTTATTGTTTGGCTCCAGCCTCCCGTTAACAGAATCCCTGGGGAAGAGTAGTTCTCTTACATTAGGTAGTAATGCTCTTGTTAATGATAAATTGATGAGCTGCTTTTTTACATTAAGTGAATGGTCCTTTTTGATAATGGGGTTGGAATCAGACCCATGACTTTATTCTATTCTGCTAAGAGTGAGAACTACCTAAAATATATGTTTTTTTTTCTTGTCTGTTGCTAGAAAGTGACACAGTCAAAGCATTTTGGCTTTCCATTTTAATAGAACAATTCCAACTATGCATATGTGATAGGTGGTTTTATTCCTCTTTTCTTTTATATTGTCATGGGTATGTGATGACTTCAAAATAAATCTTAAGGCTTCATCGTAAACCCTGGCCCATTGGTGGCCCCACAAATACCCCTTGGCTTGAGTGGTGAGGGTTATGCTTTCAGCTGGTTTCTGAGTCTTTTCTTCTATACTGAAGAGTAAAATTATCTTCTCTAGGGAGGTCCTGTGATTTGTTTTATTTTAAGATATCTGCAGTCAGGGTGGCCTGACCCTGGAGAAAAAACAGAGCTCTGGATGGCCAGTTGAACTATTCAGTGGTTGTTTAGGCTCTTTGGAGTCTGACTAACACCCTGAACAATTCGGTCTTCACTTCTTCTTCAAGTTGGGAAAGAACGAGATCAGCTTCTGGGACTGAGGGGTGAAGTCCTGTTTCCCAAGAGTCTGACCCCATGGTGATAGATGCCTTGTTCATCACAGTTACCTAAATAGAGGCACACTTGGGAGCCAGCAGAGCCTACTTATATAGCCTCCTTTGCTGAGAAAGAGTCCCCCACCCTAGGGTAAAAGTCCCTTGCAATTTTCTCCAAGGATTTATAAGAGGAACTTTGGGGAACTTTCTAAGGTTCCTTTCTGAACGATACCAAGGTGGAAACCAGTCAAAGTAGTGCTGGCTTGTTGATTTAGACCCAAGGCCTGTATCGACAAGCATAATCCCCTTTGGGATAAATTAGTGAAGGCGGATACTTTGGGTATAATTCATATAGCATACACATTAAAAAAAGTTTGTATTCTGTTTTAGTTGAGTGGTTATAGGCTCATAGTAAGTTGTCTATTTGTAAGATTGTCCCTTACTTAGTGTTTTTTCCCAAAATGTTTAGGATAGATGTCTTGGGTAGGGATCTATTTTCGGGAGAAGGAAACATTGATTGAGTACCTACTGTATGGCAGGTATTATGTTCAGGGCTTTATATAAATTCTTTTTTAGAACAACTTTGTGAGTTAAATTTTAAAATCAGTTTTTTACTCATTTTACCAATAAAAAAAACCAAGAGTTATGATCTGGTGGTTAATACATTGTTGGGCTGGGATTCTAACCAGTCTAACTCAAGTTCACTATGCAGTGTGGTACTGATGAATTGGAAGTTGAAACGGAGGCAGGGTTTGGGGAGTTGTGGGCCCTGGACAGGGTGCTATGGACAGAGCCTACTTAATCAAGTTCTCAAATTGCACCCTTAGCATGAGTTGCCTCGGGCACAAGGCAGCTAGGGATCTTATTTTAGCAGAATTAAACTCTTTAATGGATTTTCCTCTCCATGCCCTGAGAATATTTCTGGTCTCAGAGATATCTTCCTTTTCAGGAAGGTCTGTTCCCCACAATAGACCACAAACACAATGTATTTCTAGTCTCATAAAAAAAAGAAAAATTAATTAGGCTTTAGTTTTCTCTGCATGTCTGGCACACTTAAAAAATGTAGGTCTTACTTCTGTCTTGACATGAATTCAGAATTTTGCATGAAATAACTGCACTAGAAAGAAACCAATGAAAGCAATGTTGGTAAACGTTGATAACGCATTGATAATCGGACATGCAAATCTGCTTGTCAGACTTCTCGTATGTACTAAAGCATTGACTGTGGATTTGAAAGTGAGGGCTTTCCCTATTCCTCCTTTTAATACCTGGAGCTTGAATATTAATAGTTCAGGTGAAATATAAGTTTCAGACTTGCAAATTTTTGTCACGAAATCAAAGGGAATAGAAAATTGTAAGAGGTGGGCGGGGAATAAGAGGACCTCTTAGTGTCAGCTGGATGGAAATCAACCGGATAATGAGGACTGCCAGGGTAAATAATTTCCATTTCATCCTCAATAAGAATACTCCCTCCCTCACCTTTCAAATTCCCTGCTCACTTCCTATGCATTCGAAAAAAATGATTATCTACTCTTCATTCCTGAAACAAGCCCTGAAGTAGGTGTAGTTATGGAATTCTGAAGTGTTTCTCTCTGGGGCCTTCTATCTTAAGCTGGTCGGCCATGGGCATTAACATGTATGTTGGTTTTATACATGTTTTGCAAAGCCCAATTTGTTCTTATCATTTGAATTTGTGAGCATAGTAACACCTCCCCCAGCGTATTAGATATTCTCATCTTGGGGATTCATGGATAACTCTAGAATTTCTGCAGAAAAACAAGAGATTCGGTATAATGTGTCCAGTTAAAGCTAGCAGAAATGCAAAATGAAATGCATAGGATGCATATACTCCTCCATCTTAAAATGACATTGATTTTTTTCTGTCTCATTTCGCTTGGACAGATTCTGACACTTTCTCTGGCCACATCACAGGGATGATCTTGCAGCATTTCTTGAAGCAACACTCCAGGTATCTGGCATGGGTTTAGCTCTTTTCTACGGGAAAGACTCAAACAGCTGCGCCAAATTACCCAAACTAACCATGAATAAGCACAAAGAAAAATATCCTCTTTCTTGCCATTCATCTTCAGTGGCTGGAGGGGAACATTGGGATCCACTATCCATCAGAGGTGGTACTCATCACAACCAGTCTGGTGTGAAAATGAGCCATTTAACCACATAATAGGCATGCCTTTTCATCCTCTTTCTCTTTTAGGTGTGTAGAAAGTGCCTCAGGTTAAGATCAGATCATCACATAGAACCAGTACTTTCTGGGACCTGCATCACAGCGAGGCTCTGGCAGTCAGACCTCAGTAAAGTGTAACCTGCTTCCATAAGCTCTCCTTCTGCCTCTGCCCCTCACCCTCCTCTGTTGAATTTAGAAAGGTGAATTGATGTCCATTACTATCATAGGTTAGCACTTGAAAACAAGAAAGATTTACCAATCCTCGGTGTTGTTTAATGGAAAAGTGTCTTGCATTCATACATTGTAGTGGCAGAATCAGGTGGTATAGGAACTTGTTCTTCTTTTTTTTTTTTGCGGTACGCGGGCCTCTCACTGTTGTGGCCTCTCCCGTTGCGGAGCACAGGCTCCGGACGCGCAGGCTCAGCGGCCATGGCTCACGGGCCCAGCCGTTCCGCGGCATGTGGGTTCCTCCCGGACCGGGGCACGAACCCATGTCCCCTGCATCGGCAGGCGGACTCTCAACCACTGCGCCAGCAGGGAAGCCCGAGCTTGTTCTTCTTGATAGAAGACTCTATCGAGAAAGGAACATAGTCATGTCGATGTTGCCCTGGGAAGAAATGATGGATTGTACAACATAAAAACATTGTCTAAGACGCTCTTTTTTTTTTTTCTAGAAATCTGCATTTGATCTCAAACTTTAACTATCTGTTTATTCATCTCATTCTGCAAAGAATTTTAAATGGCTGATATTATTATTATTATTTACATGTTGGGATCTTTAAGTTCTTTGTTTTTGACCTTGTTGAGAGCAAAATCTGATTCTTTTTCTGCCTTTGCTGGACTGTAACTCAGGGACTGTTCAGAGATGTGCTGTTTGCAGTTATATCCCGAGTACTGGAAATGTGCTTAGTGCATAGTGAGTGATCAATAAATATTTTTCAATGAAATGGTTGACTAATAAAATATAGCTTAACAGAGACAAATGTATTTCAGTATAGTCTATTTTTTTTTTAAACTGGGGAGAAGATCAATCAGAGTTAGTTAACATCTGAATTGTGGCACATATGTTAGGAACTGTGGAATGTTAGGAACTGTGGAATGTTCTATTCGCTCCTCCCACTAACTGGAAAGTTTAAGGAGGTGTTTTCGGGTGGGCAACCTCCGGGGCCTGCTTTAATTAATAGATTTAATCCCTCAGTAAGCCACATTTGAAGCTAATTCTTCTGCATGGTTCTACCAAGATTCTTAAGAATTATTCCATCTCGTAAGCTGATACTGCCTTCCACTCTAATTTTTTATTATACTGCTCTTTGCAGTCTTTTCTTATAGCCAATTAGTGTAAGCCTGGCTGGTGGGGTCTAAATAACTAACTGGTAGCCAAGGTGACTTCCCTTCCTTGTAATATGCTAAGCTTTATTTTCCAAAAAGAAGTAGCTTTTTAAAATAGATTTATATTGTGAAATTATATCTTCTATATTTGTAAGGTAAAATGTATTGTACTTTTAAAGACATCTGGGGAATAAAATGAATATTTGTTGAACCGAATTGAATATTCAATGTCTTAGATTAAAAAAACTAGATATTTAAAAACTTCTATTGGCAGATCATATTCTTAGTACGTAAGTTTATAGAGGCAAACTTTTCTTCACTAGCTGGATTTTCTCTCACTATTGCCCCCATTTTCCTTACCCTCAAAGGGCAAGCATGAAGGAAATGAGCTCTTATGATAAAAACCTCCGAAATCTTTCCAAGTTAAGTCTTGAAATCCCATAACTGAGGACCAGAACTCCTAAGGAGGAGTTTGTTCCAGCCTGTGGGAGGAGTGGTGACTGCATGCTTGTAACCTGCCTCCTTTCTTTTTAGTCACATGGGGGGTGGGAGGGGCGAGGGGGGAGGATGTCAGCTCTACCACAAACGTATTTCTGCATTTGAATATATAAATGATAGAGTTCCTTACCTTTTATAAGTTTCTGTCTGACAGGTAAGCTCAGAAAACATCTCTCCCTAAAACTGAAATGTTGATATAAATATCTGAAGAAAAATTCTAATCACAGTATACATTGAACAGGCTCACTGATCTTGAATACCTGGAAAAAGATTTTCAAACAGACTTTGTCAGCTCAGGCTTGGCATTCCTTGTCAAACAAAAGCATGCCTAAAGACACATTTCAAAAGCAGACGATGCAGCACTTGCTAACCTGCAGAACATCGAAAGGGAACGCAGAGGCCAAGAACAAACAGAATGGGAACCAATGAGAAATGCAGCACAGTTCTGAGAACCAAATGTGTTTTAAAAAGGCCACATCAATAATTAAACATCAGCAAGTCACCATTTTTTGTTTGCTGAGATTGTCTCAAGAATTGTAATGAAGAAATGAAATGATTGATTCAGCCTCAGCTCAAAAGAGCTTGTACCTGTAATCTGGAGGGTAGGATGAGAAAAGAGGTTGGAAGAGGGAAAGAAATCTTATCTTTTTTTTTTTTTTTAATTTTTTTTTAAGATGTTGGGGGTAGGAGTTTATTAATTAATTAATTTATTTTTGCTGTGTTGGGTCTTCGTTTCTGTGAGAGGGCTTTCTCTAGTTGTGGCAAGCGGGGGCCACTCTTCATCACGGTGCGCGGGCCTCTCACTGTCGCGGCCTCTCTTGTTGCGGAGCACAGGCTCAGTAGTTGTGGCTCACGGGCCTAGTTGCTCCGCAGCATGTGGAATCATCCCAGACCAGGGCTCGAACCCGTGTCCCCTGCATTAGCAGGCACATTCTCAACCACTGCGCCACCAGGGAAGCCCAGAAATCTTATCTTTGGCTCACACAAGTTATCTTCAATAATGTCAGAATTTAAACATTTCAGTCAACTGTAAATTTTGGTTAAGCATCCCTTAGCAGAATTAAGTCTTAAATATCTATCTTTTTCTTTGTTTTAAAGGCGAGACCCTGTCTCTTCACTCACATTATGTCACTCATGTGACTTAGCTTGGGTTGACTACATTGTGATTTGGTAATGTGCAGTACAGTATGACACAAGCCTGAGTTTACTGCAGATATTGGGAGAAAATGAAATTGTCAAATCACAGCATTTGCTATATCAAAAAGATGTACAACTTAATTCAAATAATTATGAGAAATAAGCAATGTTTGGATTGCTTATTCTTTTTCCCTAAGTAACACATGAGAACCAAGATTATATAAAAGCCCAAAACTATCATTCGATTCTTCTTTCCCATCATTTTCACTCGGTAAAACTGACATTTCTGTCTAAACACTACTATGGAAAGGTAGGATTTTATGGCAATACAATTATATGTAATCAAAAGCAAGCCTTGCTTATCTTCATTCTACTCCTCTCTGTGGATCCGGGTCCTTTTGAACATAGAGGGGAGTAAAACGTGCAGATCAACCATTTCTCAGGTATGTGACACTGGACAAGTTATTTAACTTCTCTGTGCCTCAGGTTTCTCATCTGCAAAATAGGGATAATTATAGTGTCTACCAGTAGCATTATTGTGATGATTAAATATATACATAGCTAACATGTATAAAGTGATGGGCCACTGCCTGTCACATGGCAACACATAAATGTATGTTATCATTGTAGTGGTATTAGTCACATCTGTACACATAAAACACTATCATTTATTCTTTGTTTAAAATAACTTTGTTGAGGTACAATTTGCATATCATAAAATTCACCTGTTTGGGGGCAGTGATGTTTTGTAAATTTATAGACTTGTGCAACCTTCACCACAATCCAGTTTTGTTTATCTATTCACCAGTTAATGGATACTTGGATTGTCTCCACTTTAATTGTCTGTCTTTTTTTTATTATAGTTTTTCCAGTGAGAGTGACATGTTATTTCACTCAATCAGAGGCAGGTAAGTGGATTAGTTAACTGTGACAAGCCTCAGATTTTCAGTAACTAAACACAACAAAAGTATATTTCTCCTGTATGTAACAGCCCAATGCAGTTGGCAGGAAGTTTCCTCCAGGTGGTGATTCAGGGACCCAGTTCTTTCCAACATCTGGCTCCACCATCCTCTACAGCCTCAAGAGATCTGCAACCAGGTGGCAGCTGGGAGGAGGGAAGGTGGAGAAGGCACATCCACTTCTTAGCCACGTTAGCCCAGAAATGATCTTCAACATTCCATTGCTGAACACTACTTATATGGCTTCACTTAGAGGCAAGGAGGCTGGGAAATGGCATGCCTGCCTGGGCAACTGCTTCTCAGAGACAACTCTATATGATGGAAGGGGGCACACATATTTTTGTAGGATAGCTAGTCTTCTCTAGCACGGTGGCCGTACTGTTAGATTAGAGAATGTTCCAGCTTGATATCTGAAGTAGACTAAAAAATGCTCCATGAAAGTGTCTAATTATTGATTAACTAGAATTTTTGAGCCCCTGCTATATGCTCAGCACAACTTTAGGCACTATAGGGAAAGAATTAGGGAAAAACTTTAGGCACTATAGGGAAGGAATTAAAGCATGAATGTATCAATCAATCGAAAGGTATTTATCTGGCACCTACTGTAACCATAGCATTAGAAGCAAGAATGACTCCCATGAAGTGATCCTCAATCAGTGCTAGAAAGAATACTTACTTTTAGTAGTGAGTACTATTGTATAAACAGTTGTCCCTCATATCCCTGGGGGATTGGTTCCAGGACTCTCAGGAATACTAAAACCTGCAGATGCTCAAGTCCCTCATATAAAATGGCATAGTATACTGTTTTCAAGGATAAAATACTGGAGAACCAGGTATTTAGTTAGGGCAGCCCTACTTGAGGAGGTGGAACTCGGAGCTAGGACTAAGCCATACAGAATGAGATTTGGATGGATGAAGTGGGGAGAAGGGAGCATGCCGAGAAGAGCAAAGCAGATGTGAGGGCAAAGAGGAGGCATGAATGCAGGTGTTCATGGAACATGAAACCACTCTAAGGGGAGCAGAACACATGTGTTGGGCAATTGGTCATCACAATAAAATTGCTTTTATTTGTTATTGCAGCATAAGAAATAATTTGATAGATTTGCACCAAATTTGGCTTCATGGGAAGAGGGGCTTTTTTTGTGGGAATAGGGTGAGTGGGTCATAGACCAAGAAAATGAATAACATTTCTTAACCTCTAAAATGTAATTTGCAAAAGCAGATGCTTTAAATTACAGGTTTTGCCTTTGGATTTTACTTTTTCTCACACGGGCAGCTCTGGGCAACTTACTCACCCAGGGTGGGCTCCAGGGTGAGCAGTAGCAGGGATTTATTTATTCAACAATGGTTAACAATTATCTTGAGCCAAGCAGAGTAAGACAGCTCGTGGGAAAATGAGGCTATCTTGGTTGAATGGGGTCATCTTATAAAGGGCTTTGATAGTCAGGCAGCTGAGTCCAGACTTGACACGGTGGGTACTGGGGAGCCATTGAAAGTTTCCAAATAGATGAGTAAGTTTTTGAGAGTGTTAGTTAATGAAGATTCATCTTCCATCAATATGCAGTATGGCTGGAAGTGAGGGTGGCTGGTGGAAGGGAGTTCCAGCAGGTAGTTTTAGAAATCCAGGGGTGGAGGGCTGAGAGCTGGTTTAAAGGGAATGGAGGGGAAGTATAAGGGGAAATGGTAAGTGTGTTGGAGGAGTCAAAGTCCTAACATTATGGACCTGGGAGAATGGCAGTGCCGTGAAAGGAAATTAGTGGATGGCAGAGTGTGGGGAGGATGAGAAGATGATTGGGTGATCATAGTGGAGGCATGGGTTGACAGCATGGCCTGTAAGGAGTGCTCAAAATCTCCTTAGTCTCTCATTAGTCAGGCTCAGCTTGACCACTTGCTTCCTGCAGCTAGCGGGCTTTGCTTGGAGTATCCTCAGGTGCCCAGCAGCCCTCTACTCCAGGGATAAAGGACTGCAAGCCAAGACTGAAGCCTTTTGAGTAGTCTCTAATTTTTACTGACAGCCCCAAAAAGTTCTAGATGCACTTAGCACCTCCAAAGAAGCGCTAAATGATTTAACATTTTGGGGACAAATTGGTTATATTAGTCTCTAGTGCCAAATTCACCAAAAATAGCTGATTAGCTGTGCATTGTGATTTCACTAGGGTGCCCTGCTCTTGGCTGGATTCCAAAGAACACATTTGTATAAAAATGTTCCCATTATGGAGTGTGATACCTATTAATGGAGCGCCATATGCAGCGGAGCATCTCCCCTTGCCTCCTCCCGGTCTTTCAACCTGAAGTTTGTATTTTCCATCCATTTTTGCCAAGTGACCTGCTTTGTAGAGGTTAAACTTTACCTAATGGGATAGGACCTGAGATGCTGCAGCAATCAGTCTCTCATCTGGGTTTAAGCATCTTGGTTTCCCTTCCTCTTTGCCTACTGCCAATCCTGACCCTTTCATTCCATCCTAGCCTGGGGGAAAGAGAGAGAGGGGGTAAGGTTGAGAGTGGGCTCCAAGCCCAGACCTACAGCTGTGCCTGATTGACCGACATTTCTGTTGTTAACCACAAAAAAGGTCACTTTTAATGGCTAAAGCAAGAATGACCAGCTGGTGTGACAGGTCTTGGGTTTGTGCCTAGTTGCAGTAAAATTTATCAGTTCCGGTCCTTTTTCATCACGTGTATGATTTCCTGGGTATCAAATATTATCTGTAGTTCTTTTTTAAAAAATTATATTCTCCATTTTGTAGTTGGCTTTAAACTTTCATTAAAAATGACTTAGAATAAAAATAAATGAGGGATACCTATTATCCATCAGGAGAGACCTGCAGAGAGGTTCAATAATAACAGAAAATCAATAAATCAAACTAAATTCAAGAAAGTCCACTGAATAGGTATAAACATTTTTCTGAAAAAGAGTGTTTTCTGAAGTTTTGGATATGAAACCCATTAGATGCCTTCAGTGTTTAACTCGAGCACGATCTCTTTGGATCTGAGATCTAGATTTTCATCTTTGTTTGCGCCTGGAGTAGAAGAGTTGAGGCTGGCACGATAGGCTGGGATGGGAAAAGGTGTATGTCAATGTAAAGCATCATTAATACCAGGCACATTTTTTTCATAAAGAAATACATTTGTTTTCAAAGTAATACATTAATTCAACAGATATACAGTGAACACCTAGATGGACTAGTACTGTGGGTTATGACGTAGAAACGAACAGGACACAGTCTTTAACTTCAAAATGTTCACGTACGACGTGTATACAAATAAGTGCTTTTAAAAATCTAGAAGATGAGATATGCTAAATTGAACAAGCAAACAAACAAGCAAACAGAAACCAAAGAGGTGATATGAGTGGAATACTTTAGATTGGGTGGATGGCAAGACTGCCTATTGGAGATGTTGAGGAATGAAGGTTTGGTGTTTTATCACCTACATTGCACTGGTTATTCCCTGCAGGGATTTGAGCTGGGCTTGGATGACAATACAGGCAAGTTTTAGTCAGTCCATTTTAACTTTCAAAGAAATGCCACAGTCTCACCCTTAAACCACAAACTAGTTTTAATTTTGTCTTTGAAAAGGCTCAATTTTAATTAAATTCATTTCTTTTTAAGAGCATGAAATTATGTGAAAGTTGACTTCTATTTCCCTTGGGTAGATATTCCCAAATAATAAATTATCTTGGGAGCAACTTGGGAAATCTTTAAAAAACATAGCAGAATGATGTTAAACTTTACTGATAGATCAAAGAGGTCTGGATAAAATCTCTATGTAGAGCTTCCTAGTAATGCATTCATCATTTTAAATTGATGATTCTCAATTGAGAATCTCTGGGGTAGGTCACAGGATTCTGTACTAGGTACAAGTTCTGAAGCTGATGCTGATGAGTACCCAGGGTTGAGACCATTGCATTACACCTAGAATTGAAACACATAAACTTTAAAAAAAAAGCCTACAATATAGCTATGGATCTGCAAGGAATAAGCACAATCTGTGGATACTTCATTCATTGCTATTTTTAGTCCAGGAATGATTAAGTGGGAAATGGAAATTTTTCTTCCTTAACATATTTCTGTAACCAAAAGAGAGGGATGTTGCACAAATCTTAGGAGCATCTGAGAGAATCACCTTCAAGGGTGGGGATATGCTACTTTCCTTCTTTAGAAATTAAAATGACCTCTCTTTTCTAGTACTACCAATAAAGACCAGTTAGAGTCAAATAAGTAGGAAGCTCCTTAGACATCTCTGGAAAGAGTGTTGCGTGGATGGAGTTTTCCTATGGTGTGCAGGTGTCCGGGTGGAGTTGCATTTACAGGTTTAGATATGTGCACTTTCACATACGTTGTGCTGGTTCTTCTCTGCTTGCCCTTCCCCACCTCACCCGTGAGATTCATTCTCTGTCCTATTCTTCACTGCACTGGGCTCCGGGCGGCTGATACCTTGGTTTGGACACCTGCCTCCCTGCCTAGTAGAGCTACATCCTTCTAGACTACAGATCCTGCAGGCTGGTCCTCTTTTGTGGCTCCAGCTCGCACAAGCTCCAGTAACGCTATTTCCTTCCCATCCCTCTTCAGCCCCATGGTGGCAATGGCTTCCCAGTGTTTCTGGTCCTGGGCACCTCAATACCCCTCCCTAGATCCCCTGATCCTGCTCTGTGGATAGCCCTTCCTTACATTTCTTCAGAATCCCATCTGAGTGGGTCTTCTACTCCCCACCAGGACCTGACTGACAAATGGATCACATTCCAAAGAACTTCCTGGATGTTCACACGGAGGCACCCAGAAGATTTTTCTCTTTAGAAGATGACCAGAGCAGCTTAAAGTGACCAAGAACCAGAGTGGGAACACCAGGAAGAAGAGATTGATGAAAGGAGTTCTTGGGGGAAAAATGAGAATAGATTAAAGCAGAAAAGGAGGTAAGAAAGGTTTATGCTGACTAAAGAGAAAGTCTAGGGACATTAAAGAAAGAAAACTATTAGATTTACCTTGCATTCTGAAAACAGATATTGCAAGCCAACTAATGAAGGCTCGAAATCTTCTCTCACAGTATAGCCGTGGATCTGAAAGGAATGAGCTGACAGCAGCTCAGCGTGAAAATAAATATAGTAACTGCTAACTATGGACAGGGCACTTGATCTGGTCACCAATGTTTCTGGCATTTGCTTCAGCATTTGTATGTCACTGGGAAGGTGGGGAAGTACCGATGACAGCTCTGCATGTTGGGAAAAGTTTTTGCGTGCTGTCAGACTTTTTCAGTCTTGTCAGTTTACTGAAAGGCAAAATCTGACTGTGTTATGTCTCACTTCTCAATTGGATGTGGATACTTTCAAAGATATATACTTTGGATCCTTCCTCTTGGTATGAGATGATGTCAACAAAATTTGATAAATATATTCTTAGAACTTAGCATATGTTAGGCACTATGTAAACCTTATGTGCTTAATTTCAATAGGTACTTGTTATATATATATATATATATATATATATATATATATATATATATATGAACCAGTTACAGAAATGAAACAGCATTTTTCTTGCTCCCAAGCACCTTAGGCTATAGTGGAGAACTTCAACTTGCCCTGAGCTTCCCCTCCTGGCTGGGAGAAATGAGAGCCCTCTTTAAACATCTAAGAAGAGTGGGAAGAGGTAGACTGGCAAGATACCACACATATAAGGGAAAAAGGCAAGATCTTTTAGAGAAATAAAAGTTCTGTTAGTTCACAGCTAATAACTAATAATAGCCCTTAGCTTAAGTTAAATGTTTATACCTGCCAGACACTTTCCTAAGCTTTTGTCATGAATTGGATTATTTGAGTCTCACAGCCCTTTGAGGTAGGCTGTGTTATTCTCTGCAATTTGCAGATGAGGAAACGGGGCACGCTGAATTGAAATAACCTTTCCAGGGCCCACAGCCAAGAACATGCAGGGCCAGCATCAGATCCTAGGCAGCCGGACACCACGGTGGGAGGAAGAGGTCACATCTGGTGGAGAATCAAGACTGTGGAGGACACGGCATTTAAGAAGGGCCTGGGGAGATGGTTACAGTGTCAATAATTTGAAATGCAATATATGGTAGAGACACAAGAGAGGCCATTCCACTTGAAAAGAAAATGTAAACATCTAAAGTAAAAGATTTCAGCCCTAACCATACCTTGTTAATAGTTACTTTTGCATTTTCCTATTGCCACCATATAATACAGGCAAACACCCCACTTCCTAAATGACCACAAGAGTCTGGAAAACAGAAGGGTGAACTGATAGTATCACTGAACACAACCGTTAATTGGTGACAATGAAGAGCTGGCAATGGAAGTGAAAACCATAGAATGTGAAACTCAAACTCCTACATGTGAGGGAGGTCCCACATCTCCCCTAGCCAGGAGGGGTGGTAGGTGAATTCAGAGTAAGTTGAGGTTTTCTTTCCCCATCAATGATTCATCTTTAAAAAAAGTGAAGTTACTGACAAACGTGAAATTGAGCTTTCAAGTGCCTCTGGCCATTTCCGAGGGATGCCTTCTGTTGGCTCCTTGCTGGGCAGGTGTTTCTTCTTGGTGTGATTTCACCTTAAAGCAGGGGTTTCTGAAGCAGGGTATTCTTGGGCAGCAGGAAAGCCTTTAAGGAGAACCATGCAGAGACATTCTGGACATGGGCTGGGAGAGGAGGCTTCATCATTAATCAGTGAACAATATTTGTTGAGCACTTACTCTATGGGTCTAGAACCGTGCTAAGCACATTTAATAGGAGGTAGAGTTTTCAAAAGCATGAAGACAGTTTTGATTAGAATTTTTCTTTTCCTATACTGAGCTATCTCAGAGAAAAAGGTAATTCCATTCTTCAGTTCCAACCAGGACCCGACAATCCTGGGTGCCACACACCGTGAAGAGCTCTGCCTTGTCTCTCTGTGAGCATGAAGGCTGGCCTCGCACTGTGCTGCTGGGGAAAGGCAGGCTCTAGGAGTGACGTGTTTATTCATCGAGCTTCCTTGGGAAGAAATAATGAATGGAAATGAGGGAGGGGTCATGATATAAAAGCAAAGCATGACTGTCTTCAGTTTGGACATTGAGGATAGTGCTGCAGAAAGTTGTGCCGAAAGCCATCATTGATTCCAGGCAGTTAAGAGGAGGGTGGTGTGGGTTGTTTTCTATTTTTTTTTTTTTTTTGTCTTTTCTGTCCACACTCAGTTTCTCATTCCCAAGTTACTGTGTTTTTTGTTTTTTTGTTTTTACATCTTTATTGGAGTATAATTGCTTTACAATGGTGTGTTAGTTTCTGCTTTATAACAAAGTGAATCAGTTATACATATACATATGTTCCCATATCTCTTCCCTCTTGCCTCTCCCTCCCTCCCACCCTCCCTATCCCACCCCTCTAGGTGGTCACAAAGCACCGAGCTGGTCTCCCTGTGCTATGTGGCTGCTTCCCACTAGCTATCTATTACTGTGTTTTAACAAGAGGATTTTTCGGTCTTCCAAACATGAGTTTACAATCAGATGCAAAATATTTCCACCCGGCCACGAACCAACTGTGAAGTACCCTGCTTTGCATTGCAAACGACTCCAATGGGCCTGGGGAATCCAGAAACCCAGAAACCCTGCCCATATATTTATAGGCCTGGCTTCTCCCATCTTTAAAGAGCTTCATGGATTCCGAACCATTGACTCTTTCAGACCCTCTCCCAGAGGGAGAGCTGACTCGTCTCTAGTCTTAGAGCGAGCTGAGGGGTGCCAGGCCGCGGTCGTCAGTGGTCCCTGGATACCTCATCACCTCCCCCGCCTCCGCTGTGACCGGCAGTAGCCGAGCTTGCTGGCACTGTGCAGTAGGAAGAGAGGAAGGAGTCTGCGACAGAGAAGGAAGGGGGACAGGTGGTCAGATGGAATGAGAAGGCCCCCAGCCAGCTCTTTGAGAGAAGGTAATGCATTTGATGTACTCTAATGGTACCTCTGACTGAGGGGCCATATGGAGCCCTGGATACTGCATAATTTCATCTTACTTCTCAGTTGAGACCACCTTTTCCTGCCGAAATCATAGCGTCATTTAGGTCAAGCAGTTGCCACTGGTATTTCCTACTGCTCTCAGAAGGGGAAAAGTTAAAAATATACAGAGTACCCTGGCAACTGATCCTAGTACATCTTTTATAATTAGAGTCTGGCCAAGTTTGAGCATCATAGAGACTTCTGGGAATATATCATTTCAAATACCTGTGTTTTAGAGATAGGCAAGGTTAACCCTTTAAGCCATGGCACAGACACTAGCTGTAGATGCGCCAGGAGAACTCTCACCAGCTCGTACCACTCCCTGTGACTGTACCCCACTGATTCACACAGCTAAGTCATATGCCTGGGCCCCAAAGGAATTTGGGTTTGTAACCCTTGCTTAGGCAGTGGCACTTTTAAGTGGCTTTTTGATGGAAATGTTTCTAAAAGAGATTGTGCTAACCTGCTTTTGGAAGCAATGTACCATGAACAAAGTCTTCTTTTCTGCCCTCATCATAGGCGTTCGCTGCTTCTCTGGTCATAGCTGCAAATTCAGGATTAGATGCTGTGGACAAGGGGCTGACTGGGACTGACCCACACAGGCCTTGGAACTTGCTCTGAATAGGTTCCTGAGGCCAGGCGGCCCTTTGGTTGATTATCTGATGCTTGCAAAGGCCGGGTGAAGCTAGGGCAGCAGCCTGGACTCCCGGCTAGGGTTGGGTGGTGGCTTCCTCGGAATAATTGATGAATGAATCAAGGCCGAAGCTTTCTCCGCCTGCAGGATACCGTCTTCTGTGTTGCTCCCACGTCCCTGGCCTTGCCTGCTCACTCCAAGAACGTCGGGGAACGGCTTCCTGCAGAGTCCCATCAACAGAGTGTCTCTTCCTCCACTCTGTGGTTTCCTGAACCTTTGGGGCCCTGGTGGCTTGTGGCCTCTGACCCCTATGGTGGGGTTTTCCAGTGAATGGTTGAAGTGATCTGGGCCCATTCTGGGGGTGTGAGCGTTCAGCCCTAAAGCTTTACAGGCATACACAGTGGGTGGGCGTCACAAGCACAGCTTTGTGTCCCCACCTTGGTACTGAAATCCTCTGTCCCCTGCTTTGAAAAGAGAGTCAGAGAGAGCAAAGCAATACTCTGATCTTATTTCTTGTATTTTCCTCTGTAAGTGCTTTTGTTAAAATCGTCTTTTACTAGAAAAAACAATGCCATTTCTCTTTAAACTCCTCTCAGCTGTTGTTTTAAGTGTGAATTTGTGTCCTCATTTTAGTTTTGAGCAGCAATCTCTTGCTGGTAATTCTGAATCTCTCACTGACAGTGTGGTCGATGCACTGCTAGGCATTCATCCGATTTGGAATCAGAAGATTAAGGATGGAATCCTCTTAGTTAATTAAGAGGACCAATTAATTAATTCATTGCTGTTAGCCCCCTCTTCCTCAGTACATTGCATCAGGGGCTGTTTCTTGTTTTTCTTTTTTTGTTTTGGCCCCCGCGAGGCTTGCGGGATCTTAGTTCCCCGACCAGGGATTGAACTCAGGGCCCTGGCAGTGAAAGCGCAGACTCCTAACCACTGGACTGCCAGGGAATTCCCCGTTTCTCATTTTTCTTTTACCCCAATTACCCACACAGTCCCTAGCACCAAGTGGTAGGTCAATAAATGTGAAATAAATGCTCCCTTCTAACCACTCTGTTTACCGGTGGTCTTTTTTTCTCCATTGGAGATTTATCCCAGGCTGTTCCTTGTGTTTGGAACCGCTGTAGCCCTGATGACTCTCCTGAAAACTGACTTCTATAAAATCTGCCTTTTCCACTGGGGGACAGTGAAGGAAGAAGATAAAGGTGAAGAGACAAAGGGAAAAAATATAGGAAGAAAATAGGAAGATGCACTTTCCTTTATACAAAAGTCTCTCATCAATAACAGTCTAAACTAGTGTCCTTTAAAACTTCGTCCCTGTTTATAGCCATTCATAAGCAATCGCCGTAATCTAGAGTGTAACTGGAGCCCCAGTAAGGTGTGAGGAGGAAGACTAAAAACCATCTGGACAGAAAGTCAACTGCTTCATTTTTAAGTGAGCACAGCTCCAAGCAAAGGCAGATATTTGACAATTAATAGTGGGTTGATGAACTGCTTCCTGCTCTGCCCGAGTGTGACCTGGATACTTAGAAGTGGAGATGGAAACCATCCGGGGGACTTATAAATTCTGGTCTTTGACCTACGGGTCTATAATGTATCAGCCAAACTTTTACATGGTGATGCATGTGTTTGTATAACACAGAGTGAGGTCACGTGGGACCATCCCTTCCAGCTACTTAAAATGTCAAAGGCCAAATTCTGTACTATGATGAACAGTTATCAGAACTCCTGAGCCAGCCTGTCAATAGATTCTAGCCTCCTTCTGTTTTTTAAAGCACATACAGTTGTTTATTGGCTGCATGCTATTGTTTTTCCAACCTCTTTGCTTTTTCATCTCTGGGTTTGGTCAGTTATTGCGATAGCGTTTCGGTGTCTCTGAGAAAAGCCATTTAAATTTTTTCAAGATTTCCAACTACAGGTAGTGATTAGAATATATTGTCAAATCTCTTTGTTGTTGTTGTTGATTTTCTTTTTGTCACGTAGCTCACCTGCCAACTTGTTCTTGTTAATTCAGCTCTTTTGGTTCCTGCCTGTTTTCTGCACTTAGTTGTGGGAAGATGAGGTGCCTGAGACGGAACAGGAGATAGCAGCGGTAGCTGAAGCAAGATGAAAATGAACGATATTTTCAAATCCTAAGCAGGGCGGCAGAGGCTAATAATTACATTAAAAAGGCCCTCTGTAGGTAGGTGCAAATAGGCTAGTCTAAACAAGTGCGGCTGTTTTAATATGGGCTGTTGGAGAGATGTCATTACCTGACGAGACTGCCACCTTTCACCTCCAGCCATTGTGATCCGTTAGGTCTCACTAACGGGAGAGCGAGGAACTTGTTTGCAGGGGATTTGTTGTCTCCCGCTCAGAGGCAGCTGAGAGACTTGCCAAATGACAGGAGGACGCTTACATTCGCAAGGTGTGATTGCCTAAGTGCTTGTCTGTGTCTAATTAGTTTGCCTTTGCTGGTTGGTAGCTCCACAGCCAGGGGGCAGATTGACTCCGCAGGCTGTAAGCAAAGGGCTGATTGGTGGTGTTGTCATTTGCTTATTCAACCCTCCCTCGAACCAGGAAATGTGCTCTAAAAGAGAGCCTTTTCTGCTGCTTTTTAAAAAGGCGTTTAAGGTGGATGGACCTAGAGTCTGTCATACAGAGAGAAGTCAGTCAGAAAGAGATAAACAAATACCGTATGCTAACACATATATACGGAATCTAAAAAAAAAAAAAAAGGTTCTGAAGAACCTAGGGGCAGGACAGGAATAAAGACACAGACATAGAGAATGGACTTGAGGACACAGGGAGGGGGAAGGGGAAGCTGGGACGAAGTGAGAGAGTGGCATGGACATATATACACTACCAAATGTAAAATAGATAGCTAGTGGGAAGCAGCCGCATAGCACAGGGAGATCAGCTCGGTGCTTTGTGACCACCTAGAGGGGTGGGATAGGGACGGTGGGAGGGAGATGCAAGAGGGAGGGGATATGGGGATATATGTATATGTATAGCTGATTCACTTTGTTATAAAGCAGAAACTAACACGCCATTGTAAAGCAATTATACTCCAATAAAGACGTTAAAAAAAAGGTGTTAAAAAAACCCAAAAAACAAAGGAAAGAAAAGAAAAAGAGAAGGAAGAAAACAGCTCCCACTATGGCTGTGACACAGTCTCCTTTACCCTGTAACCGAAACGCGTATGTCGCCGATCACAGATGCTCTTTGTTCAAGAGAAGATACAGAGCGATTTGCTTGGATCTGATGGACCCGATGCTCGAATCCTTTGGACTGAGGAGGAGGAGACTAGTTTGAGAGCAGTGATGCTTCTTCTCTGTTTGATTTTGTAAACAACAGTGGAAAGGAAAGCAGCGTCCCAGGCCCCTGCCATTGCTGCCCATGTCCTGTGGAAAGATGCGACGAGAAGTGAATTCAAAGGGGGGGTTTGCCTTACGCCTTGGTGGTTGCCTGTCTGAGGTGTGTGGGTAACTCTGTCATAGCAACTATGTTGACAGGCATTCCCTGGCCCTGGATTTTTGGGGATTGGGGGTGCCTTTTGAGGCCAGGCCCCAGAGAAGCCATGCCCCCTTCCTTAGCCTTCCTGAGCTTGTCTTCAAAGCTGCCTCCGAAGCTTCCAGTGTTCCAGGGGCCATTACCTCACGTAGGTCTTTTCAGGCAAAGGTTTCCCAAGGACACTTTATAACATCGGTACATCCCCTCCGATCTTCGTTTAGCTAGCAAAAAAGAATTGTTGTACAGATTGTTATTTTGTTTGTATGGGTCTGTTTCTTCCAATATGTTGTCAGCTCCTTATTAGAAGATTCTTCTTATTAACCTACCACAGCAACCAGCAGTCTGTAGGCCCTGAATAAACACGCGCTGAGTGGATGGGCAGGCTTAGAGGAACCAACTACAACATTCACTTATACTTTATGTTTAAGCTCAATTTCTTCAAATATTGCTTGTCACCCATTAAAGGATGCGGTCTGGATCCTGTCCACAAGTTCAGATTACGATAATACTAACTTTTATTCAGTGTCTGCTACATCCCAGGCTCTGCTTTACATACACCATCTAATTTAACCCTCACAACCGCCCTCATGGATAGGTGCGATCATTATTTCCATGATGAGTAAACTGTGTCCCCAACTCTGACTACCCCGCGTAATGTCATGCAGCTGCTGTGTGGTGGACCCAAGACTTGAACCTAGCTCTGCCTAACTTGGAAGCCTGTGCTCCTAACAAGAGAGGATGCTGCCTGGGGGCCCTGTGTGCACTGAGAGCCAAGCGGCAGTCATGACAACCCAACCGGGAAGCAGGTTAAGATCAAAGTTTGGAGAGAATGAATCGTGTGCAAGGCAAAGGGATTCACCAAGACTGTTATAGTCAACAAGGGCCAAGTCAGTGAATGAAGCTCATGGTTTAAAGCAAGTGAGGACAGTTTAGTGAGATAGATTCATATCTGTGGGCTCTGAGCAGGACATCACTTTTCCGTGGAGTCTGAGGTATCTCATCGAATCAAGAGAGACTTCTCAATGATACCACATTATTATCACTACTACCATATTTACTTACTTCTATGCATAGGTTATACTTCTTAATGGACATGATTGGGATAGGAAAAACCAGCAGACAAAAATCCTCAAGTCATAAACAGAGACAATAAGCTCCAAAAGGATGGGCAGAAATGGAGTGTGATGGACAGATGCAGTAGGCAGTGTCTGTCTGAGGAATAAAATGATACTATTGAAAGGGTAGGAGCGGAGGTGGAGGTAAGTGAGCAGTACTGCAAATGGCAGGAAGAAGAAATGTCAGGGCACTGAGGGGAAAAAATATTCCTCTGGTAATGATGAGAGCTAGAGAATTAGGTTAGTGTCTCCCCCAGGCCTCTCCAAATCAGTGATTAAACAATGTTAATAATTGTGGAGTCGAAATGGTTTCAAAGTTCCTCTTCTGTTAATATTGCCACCAAGAAGGGCCCAGGTCTATTCTCTTCACCTCTGAGAGCCTTGCCCTTTTGCCGTACTTAGGAATCCACGTTTTACAGCCAGTTCAGTTTGCACAAGATGAAAGAAATTCGTCAATGAAATGAGAAGATAAATAGCAAGTAGGCATACTAAACCTTGCCAAATCTGCATCTCCACCTGGCATATATGACTCTTTATGGTACATTCAAGCAGAAAAAAGGGAAAATGTGAGAAAGTAGGAGGTTTGCTTGTAGCTCCTTCATGGGTAGGCTTCTCTGCTGAGCTTCTGCTGGTTCCTAGATGTTCCTTCATTAGTGCAAACAGCACGCTATGCCCGGAACAGCCTGGCAGGGGCTGAGGGGTGGAGGAGCCATTCTACTTCTGCTGCCACTGTCACCTGCAGCACTGAGCAACCGTGTCATAACCTTAGCTCACGTGATAGTCTTAGAATTTCAGAAGTAGGTTCTCAGACGGTGTCTAGTTCCTTCCCTGGATGCAAGGGCAAGCTTGGGAGATTTCTCTGCAAGGACAGTGTCATGTATTTTGTGTGCTTTTTTTCAAATTTAGTTGTTAAAATAATTCATTTTATAGCATTTATAGTATTGGCCCACGACACATAGGAAATGAAAAAGCAAAAACCAAAGAACAAAAATTTATCCTTCACCACACAAATGTGGTTTCAGAAGCACTAGTCTTGGCAGGATTGGAGAAAAGAAAAAGTTCTCAAATCTTTTCTTGCGTAGACCTACATACATATGTATTTTTTTCCCCTGTACAATTGGAATCTGTTCTTTTCCCCTCCTGGCTGCTTTCCTTTGTTTACACACACACACACACACACACACACACACACACGCACACGCATGCACATGCACACGCACGTGCGTGCACACACACATGCGCGCGCGCACACACACACACAATCAACGTTCATGATCACCAGGCTTATTAGTCTTAAGATTTGACTTTTGCTTTCTCTAACAATACACCAAATGAATCTACGGCTATATTAACCTTCCTTTGTTTTCCTGTAATGCATTCCTTAGGAATGAATCAAAGTATTTTTAAAAAATTGTGTTACAAATCGTGATAGTTTTTATCTGGGAAGGAGCTTGTTTGGCATGCATGTGAAACTGGCAGGATGCTACAATAAACCAAGCTGCCCTGGTACTTCTAAATGGATCAATGAACCATAAATAAATTTCTGCAATAAACTGAGAGAAGAAGCCCAGCCCAGTCTCCTGCCAGCCACCATAACCTGCAACTGTATTTTCCAAGTTGAACCACATTCATTTACTAACAAGCACTTATTAAGCAGCAAATCTAAGATGAGGAGTGAGTTCAAGCTCACTATTTCCACAAGCACTTCTAGACTTTATGCGTGATTTTCTGGAGGTCTCTGTCTTCTTGGGAAGACACAGCAAGTGCCCCCTTCTCATCTCAAGCTAGCACTGGCAGAATCCACAGCTGATCCCAGAGCTGATGAAGGGTTCAGAAGCTTTATTGGGGGACTAAAGAATAACGCCTGTGAGCTGCCTGTGATCCATGAATGAATGGGCCATGAATGGCTTAGGCAGGATCCAAGAGTTTCTCATGAGTTACAGTTGACAGTCGGCCAAGAGTTAACTTTGGAAGGTTTGGGGAGCACAAGCTTTGCGTAGAAGTGAGTTAAAGAGTTTAAGAAGGGACAGTGTATCTTTTTCTGTTCCCTTATGGAGGGTTTATTATGTGTCAGATCCTGATTGAACTGCTTTACATGCATAATCACATGTAATCCTCACCAATCAATAATCCTATGAAGTAGGCACTGCCATTATACCTGGTTTACAAAGGAAGAAATGGAGACTCGAGAGGTAACATGGCTCGTCTAAGGTCAAAGAGTGATGGAGCAGGCTACAAGCCCAGGCGGTCTGAAACCCAGAGCTTCTCAGTCTTCAGCACGTATAAGAATCACCTGGAGTACTTACTAAACACAGATTCCCACCCTACATCCTCAGAGATGCTGACCAACAGTACACGATGCAGGGAGCCAATATTCAGCATTTCTAATAAGCTCCCTATTGATGCTGCTGCTGGCCCTTGGACCAGGCCTGTGGTTATCACCAGGCCCACACTCTTAACCAATAGCTGTGAGGCTTTCTCTCACCTCATGTCTTCACCTCCCCTTGATCTGATCTCTCCTCCAGCACAGAAGGAGACAACCCGGCCCAACTCTTTGAGTTTCCAAATGCCAGTCTCATTCTGGCTGGTTCTGTAGTGAATCCAGCAGGTTAAGATTTCAAATCCCTTTGTCTTTGTGTTTGTGAGAGAGAGAGGGAGGCAGGGGTGACGTCGTATTCATTGCTTTGTGCTCCAAGTTACTGCTGCAAGTAAACATACTTCATAACTGCCCATTACTTCACAAAATGCAAAGCCGAGCAGCTGTGGGAACTGTGGCCCTGCTCTCCCGCCTGGCCACTGAATAGGGGTTACTAAACTACTAACAAGCAGTATGGATGTTGGAAATTAACCTTACTACTTCGTGAACAACTCCTGTGTGTAACTTAAGCACCACTTTCAGTTCCTCATCCTTTGAGAGTGGGTGGGTCCCTTGAGTGTACATGTTAAGGTTGGGTTTCCATGCACTTTTTCTCCTGAAATAACCAGACTGAATTGACATCTTGAAGTTTGTCACCTGGTCTTTCCTTACCCAGAGGTCTGCAGAAGCTTTGGAAAACTCTGCCTTTCCCAAAGGAATGGATTCTGCAGTCTTGGCTACAGGAGATGATCCGGCATTGACTCAGCGTAGCCTGCCTCTTAGCACTTCTGAGTTTGCAATCCCTCTCCTGCTAGACTGGGATGGTAATGCTGACCTCCCTCCCTGGAGGTGCTGTAGGGATGGTAAAAAAAGTGATTGCAGAACACCTGGAAAACACCAAGTGCTGCCCAAAAGTGAGACAATGGCCCTACATCACGCCTCCACGGTTGCCCCCTGCAGTGGCTTCTGTGAGTTAAAAGGAGGTGCAATAAATCACACCCATGGCACACACAGTAAGGCGTTCATGCTCCTCCAGCCCTTCTTTTTTCTAGTGTGCCTGGGTGAAGGGTTTCCACAGATAGGGAAGGATAGTGTTTCCTTATGAAAAAGCAACACACAGAAGAATACTTTCTATTTAATGTATAAAGAACCCAATTAAAGTTTAAGGATGTTTCTTGCCCAGTCTATAGATTTCATTACAATAAGTGTGTCTAAGAGAAAATGCCCATCTGGTTCCTGTTGTATAAAAAACAGAGGGGGGAGACAAGTGCAAAAACTCAAAGACTGGGGACAGTGACGGGCTGCCACCCCACCCCTTCCCTCCAGTTTGCTGTTTGGTTAACTTCCTTGATTTAACTTTCACTTAAAAACATTTATTGAGCATCTATTATGTGCCTAGCTCTGGGCTAGGCCCTGGGAATTCAGCGATGAATACAGCACAGTCCCTGCTCTTGAAGTACTCAAGGTTAAATGGGGAAGACAGATGTGAAGAAAGAGAAAATAGGAACCAGTATGCTGAAAGCTACTCCCAAGAGCGGCTGCTGTGGGAAGCCTCTGTGTTGGCTGGGGAGCTTGGGGCTGAGTATGTAGATTCTGAGGTTAAAGTTTTCCTGCCTGGATCGTGAATCACAAAATAGATTTTATGTATGCTGGACCTGTGATAAGTTCCTAATATGACCCTGGCACTCAGAGATGAAAAAATTTCCTAACTACATGCTCTGTGGCTTTTAAGTAACTGGCAGAACTGCTGGACACATGCTCTGAGCACTGGGGAGGGACGCCAACATGGTGCTGGGTGTTTAAAATATATTTATTATTGGCAAAGCCTATTTTAAGTGTGGGGTCCCACTGAGGGTTTAGAAAGCCTGGAGAGTGGAAAGAGGATTGGAAAAATAAGAAGGGAAAGGGATTGAGTGGGTACTGCAAATAAAATGCCTGAAGAGTCAAAGATGGTGTATGGAATTTGGGGACTCAGGCAACCATGACCGTCATTTACTGCTTGAGGTCAACCATTGTGAAAATAGCTCCACGTTATGGAAAGTGGTCCTCTCCTTAGGGTGGTAGGAAAAGACGCTACCCACCCCCCCATTCTCCCTCACCTCCCACACATGGTACAGGATACCAGGTCACGTTATGTCATTACTCTTCTGATAAACACCAGTGTTTTTTCAATTATGATAGTAGGATCCCCTCCAACCCCCAAGTAACGGAATCACCAGATGCCTGATACAAATACAGATTCATAGGCCCACCAGCTGCAAAACCACAGGTTAAGAGTTTTGGGGCCAGGGACCTTGGAATCTGTATTTTAATGAATGCAAGGTGATTCTTACACTTATTAAAATTTAAGAACTAGAGATGCAAGTTCTCTTGGGATATCCTGTGTGGTTCCATGCCATGATTTGGATCTCACCCTGCTCTGTGAGTCAGATGAGACAATGTGTAAGGAAGCATTTTTTAGATGGTAAAGTGCAATACAAATATTAGGTATGACTATCATTAGCTATTTTATATAAGTTTGTAATTGAATCATGAGATGTTAGCTATCCAAGGTGAAAGATCCTTATACGTACCAAAACATCATCAGGTCTATAGTCATGTAATTGTTGTAATTTGAGTATCTTTATAGATGATTTCAATGGGCTTGCTGGAAATTCTTTCCATAACAATCTTTGTTCTTTCTGCCCTGTATAGCTGGTAAAAGGTAATCCTGTGATTTTTGCTAATATCCATTTGTTTTCTAATTTCCTGTGGGTGGGACTGCGTTGTGGGAAGAGCTCAGACTTTGGAGAAAGACCAATCTGGGTTTGTCCTGCCTCTGCAAATTACCAACTATGGGAATTAGACATGGAATTTTCCTCTCTGTCCCTTAGTTTTCTCATCTGTAAAATGGGAACTGAAATGCCTATTTTATAAGACCATTGGGTGAATTAAGAGTTCAGCAGATGAAGTCTGGCACATAGACCTCAAGAAATAGTTATTATTACTAGTCTTTTGAATTATATCTTTTCCCTAAATTTGATAACATAGTGGCAGTTTACTCCTTTATAATCTTGTCCCAGTCCCGCCATGCAAAGCCCCCTAATCTCAGCTTCACTAATTTGCCATGTGTAATAACTGTGATGAAACAAATTGTAATTACACTGGAAGGTCACTTAGAACATTAGCACCACTGCTGTTGCTTATTCCTGTGATGTCTTACTTGCCTGCTAATCTCTGACACCTCTTTAGGTGACCGAGTCAAATGCTTAGGACTACATTTACTAGTTTTGCAGTGGTTAACAAAAGCAGGAAACAGGGGAGTAGGTGACTGTTTAACCTAAAGGAAGTTATTTCTCCTCCAATGTTCCTTTAATTTTGTGATTGATTTTCAGTCCAGTGGGGAAACGTAAATAGTAGCCATGTATCACGTATGTATAAGCACGTCCTTGGTTAAGAGCAGGCAGCTTATATTATTCATTCTTTATGGTGGGAGTTTATAAAATTTCATTAGTTTATGGGAATTGTTATAAAATCTAAAGAATTAACAGAAAAAACAAAGGAGACTTCTACTGAGTACTGGTAAAATACCAGTTAAAGTGTACTTCTGGTTAAAACGAGTAATAAAAGTTGTCAAATCTAAAGTTAGTTGACTGAAATTTATTCTTAGTTTTACAATAGGTCTTAATCAAAAGTATGGCTATGAGGGCTTTCATGACAAAATATGTATATATTTAAGTTTCATTGGTTGCAGAATTATATCAGATCTAACTGATGTAAATGTAAATTTATTCAGTGGAAAAAAAAAACCCCACTACCATAGTGCATTCATTTGCATGTGCAATGCCAGTTCAATCTTTCTCGGTTTTTTCTTTTTCCTTCTTTAACTCTGTCCTTCCAAATGTTGTCATTCAGGATAAAAATTGATAGCAGCAAAAACATTCTAATTGAGATTTTAAGCCACATAAAAGATATAATTTTAGGCTCTGATTTGATTTCCTTACAAAAATGTCAATTTCCATGCTATATACCTGATAGGAGCAAACTTATTATAGTGACACTTAAATCCTCTTGCTTTGACTAATGAAAGGATGGGTTTTTTCCATGTTATCAGATCTCCAATTTTATCCTAATTGCAATAGATGCTTTGAGGTTTGCCACTTGTCTCTTTTTCTCCTATCCATCTGATTGCACATCCATTTTCAGGAAAATGCAAATAATGGTTCGGAAAAAGATTTGAACCACTAAATGTTTAAAAGAACAATGAACCGAAAGCTGGTGGCCCACACTGCCTCATGGCTGTGTTCACAGGGTGGTACTAAGGCTAAGACTAGGTGTCCCTGGACTCCACGAGTGGAGTGGGCTCTATGTGTCTGCATGTGCTGCTTTACTTTCCAGATCATGGGTATTTCAGTGGAATTTGGGGGTTGTTGCCCATTTTTTAGAGCATGGGGTGGCATGGCAGGGGCTGTAGGTTTGAGTTGGGACTGGGAATTCTGGAAATGTCTTGGTGGTGATAAGTCCTACATTTCAAAGGGGAAGAACTGCCCCTGTGTCTGCCTATGTGCTTCTTAATCTACCCTTGCTACGAAGCAAGCTTTTGGGGGGTCTGTAGGATAGGATATTGTTGCAGGTCACAGTGGTCCTGGGTCAGATAAAACACTACATTCAAACATGTATTCTACCATATTCTTTGCAAGACCTGTGTTTCAGGTGGTTGCCTGGCCCCTGGCTGGGAATCTTCTGGTCATTCCCTGCTTGATAGAGACATTCTCCTGGAGTTGAAATGAATGATCCACCCTTTGGACACAAAGTCCATGAAATCTTGGGTCAGATACAATTGGTTCAATTCATTCTCTCCATTGATAGGACATCCTGAAGGACCACCATATTAGTAGTCAAAGCCTTAAGGACATTTACAAAAGAAGGAAGTAAACCTGCAATTAATGTATGTCCTAAGTATGGTGTAACATGTTACAGTAAAAACATCTCTTCCCCAAAAGAGTTTTTCTAGAGCAGACTTCAGGAGTTAACCTCCCTGATTTAGGCACACTTTGAATGTTATACACCTACAGTTATTTCTTTATGGCCGACTCTAGGTTTTGTTGTTTCTTGTTCAACGTATCTCAAGAGATTTGCTCAGTGAAAGATAGTACACACAGCCTCAAAGCCTGGGTTAACGCCTCTAGTTTTCTGCCCTCATATCACCTATACTTACCTCCAAGATCATATTTTTCGCACCATCTGAAAATTTCCTTTTGCTTCTTACTCTTCTCTGGTGGACTGTATGCTCTTCACAGTGAAGGTGTAATTCATTTTCCTTGGAGTATTTCTGGCCTTAAGCCATGCCTGGAATAAGAAGTGTGCCAACACGATGAATGAGTGCATGATTGAAGAAATGAGGCACTGTAATAATTACTAGAAGTCTTAACTCTTAGGCATTTGGCATGTCAATATGCTTTTTTCTGGGCACACTCAAGAAGTTATATATATAAGGTATGGAGGTTTAGTGGCTTTTATTGGAATCAAGAAAAGCCCCTGATACAACTCTCAAAACCACCCTCCACACTAGGGGCTTCCATGGTAGGTGGGATTGAACTCCCCAATAAAAGCTGCTATTACACCCTCCTACTCACCCATAAATCACACAGAGCAGACTCCAGGTCCAAATAGCCAAGCAGGCATCTGACTGATCAGTTATGCTTCCCTTTTCCTAGCAGACCTGGCAAAGTAAGTGGAATTTGGTGACACCCCAGGGAGATGAATGTGCTGGGGAATCTCCACGGAGTCAAGCCTGGTCCTCCTTTATGCAGCAGCGAAATTGACCAGGTGCGCAGGCATCAGAAAAGGAGCACATTACAGCACTTGTCCTTCAGTGTATCCTCTCCCTTATTTACATATTTCCCATAAAAGGTGCATCTTCAGAGTTCAGCTCCTAAAAGCGCACATGGTAATTTTTCTACAGATCTATTATGTATGAATGAGAAGAGTCTATTCTCTTCTCGGTGTGTGGAGGATTTGTGCATGTAACCCCCCATTAGCGTTAATGGCAGATCTATGCATAATTTCCGTAACTTCCAGAATCCAGGGCACCTAACTAAGCCACATGCAATTACTTACACACACGATGACGGGGAGCCTAAACTGGGGCTGAGGAAACTGGATTCAGAGGCTGGATTTCAAGTTTTCTCACTTTGGTGGTCTGTGTTCAAAGAAGAAGGATACAAAAGATGTGTATAGAAGAGATTTGCTTGTTTTAAAACACCTATAATACATTTCGTGGCTTCAGTTTGTTAAGATAGCTCTCTGCCCTACAAGACTAAACCAGTGGAAGTCAGGGACTGCATAGTTCTGTAGGGTGCCTGGCTCAGAGAAGGCGCGTGGTTTTTGTTTTGTTTTGTTTTGTTTTGTTTTGTTTTAAATGAATGAACAAAATAGGTCTTTTGTTAATAGGTTTGATGATTCGGTGGGTTTTGTTTCTGGCATTCTCTATTTTGCCGTTGGAGGCCATTAGCTACTACTAGGTAACATGTTTCCTAGATGTCAGGAACCTTACTGCAGTGTTACACTGAATCCTCTAACAACCTTATGATTTCAATTTAGAGATGAGGGAACTAAAGTTTGGAGAGCATAAATTACTTTTCTGAAGTTTCACAGTCAGTGAGACTTAGAACTAGAACTTGAACTTGGGTCTTTTGACTACAAAGTTCATGTTCTTTCTAACAACAGCTGCCCACTTCTCTGTTACATGAACCCATCCTCTCTTTTTTGACATACTTTCCCTCCCCCTAAAACAGTAGCAATCCTACCCACACCCACTCATTTATAACCACACCTATGCTGATCTAAGTATAAAAACCTACATTTATGCTCAGGTAAAGATACCCTACTCTTTGTCACATTTTATTTTAATAGGAAAACAAATTCCAGCAAGGGGATAGTACCAGCTTACAGAAGGGTACAGAACAGGTCTCACAGGGCCTCGGTGGCATCAAATCCCACAGACCTGGATGCGCCCAACTCATTCCTTAGTTTTCTAAACTACATAACAAATGTGAATTCTGTTGAAAGAACAAGAAGAAGTCATTGTGAATAGAGTAAAAAAAAAAGAGAACAAAAAAAATGATTTAAGAGCCATGGTTTCTTGTTCTTGGACATAAGTTACAGCTATCATCGGCACACTAAAAGTATACTTCCCTCCATTCACTGAATGACCTTTTAATTCCACAGACATGGGTATATCAAATGCTTCTGTAGCAAAATTGTCACCTTAATTTTTTGCTTGGCCAAAATTGGTGTTTACCTTATGATTTCAAGAGCAAAGGGCTTTTTGAGGCAATTTGAGTAGCTGTGCATAAACTTTGCCTAATAGTTTGCCGTTTTCATAGTTCACATGCTAAAATTCTTGAATATATTAATTGAAATACAATTCTATAATAACTTATTAATAATTAGTATAATTAATAGATATGAACGTTTAGTTTGTCCTCATTGACAAATTACAACCCACTACACTTGGTACTCTCTGCACATGTGGCACAGAATTATAACACTAATGGTCCATCGAAGAAGTCCTGCCACTGTATGATAATTCGCAGTGGTTGTGTTTCCAGGAGTTCAAATCCCCCAAGCTTTTCCTACTCTGCTAATGGATTCTGTTCCACATAGTGCAGAAGCTCAAACCTTTAGCCTGAACTCAGATGAGGTACTTGAAAACACTTGATAAATTATGAAATATTCAAAGGATAGGGATAACCTGTCATCATGAAATAATTAGAACACATCAGAAAGGAAAGGTGGAACTTACTGCTTTTTATTTTAGTACGAATTGCCTCTGATTTTTTTCAGGGCATACTGGGTTTCATAGTTGTTATCGGATCCAAAGCTATGTGATCCCAAATACCTTGTCAAGTTCAAGGCCAGTGTTTTGGTTTGATATGTGTTCATTTTTGTGAGGATTATAGCTTTTCCTTTAACATTCTTTGTGGCTCTTTGAGCCCAATCTTGAGTCTCTAAAATTATGATTTAAAAATTATTTAATTTCAGAAATTCATGGCCTTGGGTAAATTTTGATAACTAATTTATAAACTAGTTACATAAAAATACGCAAAACCTAGTGATAACGAAGAACTGTTAAGCTAGTAGATAAGTGAGGGATTTCCTGGTAGTTAGCAAAGCACATTTGTTTGTATCTTACTTTACTAGGAGGATGTATTTTGGATGCGGAAATACAAAATAATATTTAGAGACTGAGGAATAAGAAGGGAATATTTCATTTATAGATATGGAAGACAAAGGGAGTATGAAAATAAATTTCTTTGGAAACAAGTACTTTTTTTCTCCAGAAACTTTCTCTTGATGCTCAGTTGTGCTATATACACATAATCTTACATAATCCCAGAGACTTTAAAAAATACAAAAACTTTACATTTTCTACTATCTACCCCCACTTCCCTTCTCTTTCTTCAATTTCTGCCTGTGTGAGATTGTTCTGGGTAGCCTAGGAGGGGAACGGAGGCACTGGAGGATAAGCAGTGCCTGTGATAGCTGTCCTGAGATAGTTTTAGAGATTTGCCTGTCAGCTGCAGGAAGGCACCTGAGCTGTGACCCATCAAAGCCAGTCCCTCTGGCAGGAGATTCGCTGACAATCTTGCCTTCATGGTTCCATGATTGAATGATTAATGAATAGATACATGTTATGCAAAGCAATTCAAAGCTGCGAGATAATCACTTAGGTAAAATCAGGATTTTGTTTGACGGTATAGGAAGAATTAGAGTGAGAGCGAGAACAAGAGACAGAGTGCCATTCTTTTCTCTGGAGAACCCGTCGGTCAGTTTACTAATTTACATCAAGAATGGTGTTAATTATCTTGCTATGGAAGAGAAGCTACTACTTACCGTTGGTGTATTCATCATAATGTGTGAAAAGAATCCGGACTGTTGTAGGAAGAAAAAGGAAAGCGTATATGCTGGAATGTGGCTCTCTGTTAACCAAAGCTTCTCAGGCAGTAAAGGATGCTTCTTAGAATGTCTGACACTATCAGCCAATATGCATACATATGTGTGTGGAGATAAATGTTTGCTTAGGGGTGGCTGGCTCAGTCAGTGGACATTTGGACATATATATTGTGAAGGGCGAGGAAAGAGTCTGTGAATCACTAGAAATAAGGAAGAATGGAGACAACCATGTTGAGGCTTTCCGTTTGTCTGAGTCTCTGATCTACTGAGCAGAAAAATAGCCCCTTCTCCTCAAATACCTTGCTATCTTTGTGTTTCTACACCAACATGTTTGGAAGCTTCTTAATGCATCATGGTATTAGTTGGGCTACAGTCTTTTGCTACAATTTACTGTGTGCTGAATCATGATTGGTTGGGAAAGAAGTCGACATGATGTCATATGTAGTGAGAAGGAGAGGTATCAGTCTAAATACAGTCAAGGAAAGTAAAGACTGCCTCTTGTTTAGTGATGAAAAATTTTCCATATCCTTAATGATTTTGTTCACTTCTGTCAATTACTGACAAAGGAGTGTCAAATTCTCCAACTGTAATTATAGATTTGTCTATTTCTCCTGTCAGTTCTCTCACTTTTGCTTCATGTATCTTGAAGCTCTGTTATTAAGTGCCTACGCTTTTGGATTGTTTTGTCCTCTTGATGACATCTTCTTTATTCCTTCATCTGTTAAGGAACACTTAGATTGTTTCCATATCTTGGCTATTGTAAATAAGGCTGCAATGAATATAGGGGTGCATGTATCTTTTTGAATTAGTGTTTTCATGTTCTTCAGATAAATACCCAGAAGTGGGGTAACCGGGTCATATGGTAGTTCTATTCTTAATTTTTGAGGAATCTCCATACTGTTTTCCATAGTGGCTGCACCAATGTACATTTCCACTTAAAGTGTGGGAGAGTTCCCTTTTCTTCACATCTTCTCCAACATTTGTTATTCCTTGTCTTTTCGGTAAAAGCGATTCTAACAGTTGTGAGGTGACATCTCATTGTGGTTTTGATTTGCATTTCCCTGATAATCAGTGATGTCGAAAATCTTTTCATGTGCCTGTTGGCCATCTGTACATATTCTTTGGAGAAATGACTATTCAGATCCTCTGCCCAATTTTTATTTGTTTGGTTTTTCTTGTTGTTGAGTTGTATGAGTTCTTTATATATTTTGGATATTAACTCATTATATATATATATATATATATATATATATATATATATATATATATATATATATGACGTGCAAATATCTTCTCCCATTCAGTAGGTTGTTTTTTCATTTTGATGATGGTGTCCTTCACTGTGCAGAAGCTTTTTAGTTTGATGTAGTCCCATTTGTTTAGTTTTGCTGTTGTTTCCCTTGCCTTAGGAAACATATCTAGAAAGATATTGCTAAAACCAATGTCAAAGAGCATACTACCTATGTTTCCTTCTAGTTTTGTGGCTTCAGGTCTTATGTTCAAGTCTTCAATCTATTTGGAATTAATTTTTGTGTATGGTGTAAGATAGTGGTCTAGTTCATTCTTTTGCATGTGGTTGTACACCATTTCTTGAAGAGACTGTCCTTTCCCTATTGTATGTTCTTGGCTCTTTTTTTTTTTTTTTTGAATGTCAAGTGCACTTTACTGGGTCCCTGGGCCTTCCAATGCTATCCTCGTCATGCCTGGGGTGCCCCTTCCCTACACTGCCAGCTGCACAAGAAGTGGGGTGGGCAGAGGGAGCACACGTGGAGTGGCTCATTCTCCTGCTCTGAAGGGTCTTGGATGATGTTGGGCCTCAGCTGTGTGCCTCTCCCCTGCAGCCCCCATCCCATGCTAGACCTTCCTTGGGGTAGAGAAGGGGGATGCCTGGGCCTTCCGCACAGGAAGCTGGCCTCAAACCAGGCACCAGTTCCTGCTTAAAATGGGGCAGGGGGCCTGTTCTTGGCCCTTTTGTCATAAATTAATTGTCTATATATGTGTGAGTTTACTTTGGGGCTCTCAATTCTGTTCCATTGATCTATGTGTCTGTTTTTGTGCCGATACCATACTGTTTTGATTATCACAGGTTTGTAGTATAGTTTCAAATCAGGGAGTGTGATGCCTCCAGCTTTGTTCGAAAGAAGTTTTCTTATTGACAGCATATATTTGGGTCTTACTTTTAACCCATCTGACAGTCTCTGCCTTTAATTGGAGTATTAGACCAGTTCCATTTAATTATTGATATTGCCAGATTTAAGCTTAGCAACTTGCTATTTGTTTTTTTTGTTTGTTTGGTTTTTTGTGGTATGCGGGCTTCTCACTGTTGTGGCCTCTCCCGTTGCGGAGCACAGGCTCCGGACGCGTAGGCTCAGCAGCCATGGCTCACGGGCCCAGCCACTTCGCGGCATGTAGGATCTTCCTGGACCGGGGCACAAACCTGTGTCCTCTGCATCAGCAGGTGGACTCCCAACCACTGCGCCACTAGGGAAGCCCTGCTATTTGTTTTTTAAATTACTTATCTTTTCTTTGTTCCCTTTTTCGTATTTTCCTGTCTTTCTTTGGGATTATGTATTTCTTCAAAATTCCATATTATCTCCATTATTGGCTAGGAACTACTTATTTATTTATTTTTAGTGATTGTTCTCAGATTTACAACATACATTTTTAACTTATAATGTGCTTTAAACAGTGTCGTGACATTTCACATATATAGTAAGAAACTTATGACAGTGTAGTTCTATTTCTATTTCCTCATCCTTTGTGCAATCGTTAAACATCTTAAATTTTCAAATGTTATAAATCCCAAAATATATTACTATTATTCTTGCTTTAAACAGCTATTTTTCTTTTAAGGTTGTAAATGTGAGAGAAATGTCTTTTATATTTACCTACTGCTATGATCTGAATGTTTGTGTCCCTCAAAAATTCATTCCTTAACCCTGAAGGTGATGGTATTAGGAGACAGGGCCTTTAGGATATGATTAGGTCATGTGGACTGGGCCCTTATGATAGGAATAATGCCCTTATAAAAGAGACCCCAGAGAGCTCCCTTACTCATTCTGCCATGTGAAGACACAGTGAAAAACACCATCTATGAACCAGGAAGTAGGTTCTTGCTAGATACCAGATCTGCTGGTGCCTTGTTCTTGAACTTCTCAGACTCCAGAGCTGTGAGAAATAAATGTTTGTTGCTTATAAACGACCCAGTTTATGACATTTTGTTATAACAGCCCAAACAGACTAAGACACCTATATATTTACCCTTTCTAGTTCTTTTCTTTCCTTTGCATATGTCCAAATTCCCATTAAGTATCATTTATCTTCTGCCTGAAGAATTTACTTTAATGTTTCTTACAGTGCTGTCCTGCTGACAATGAACTTTCCCAGATTTTGTTTGTCTAAAAAAGTTTTTATTTTGCC
The DNA here is from genome assembly GCF_011762595.2 of Tursiops truncatus. Lineage (NCBI taxonomy): Eukaryota > Metazoa > Chordata > Mammalia > Artiodactyla > Delphinidae > Tursiops > Tursiops truncatus. The sequence goes on along the minus strand of NC_047034.1, from coordinate 104,836,005 downwards.
TTTCTTTTTAAAAGTAATTTCCACTGGGTATAGAATTCCATGTTGACAGTTTTTTTTTCATTCAGTATTTTAAAGACATCAACCCATTGTCTTCTGCCTTGAACAGTTATAGACAAAAACTCTAATATGTTCTTATCTTTCTTCCTATGCTTGGGATGTACCAATATTTTTCATCTGAATATTTGTAGGATTTTTTTCTTTATCACTGGTTTTAGGCAATATGATTATGTTGTATGTTAGTATGTTCTTCTTTGTGGTTATTTATTTTGAAGGTGATTGAACTTCTTGGATTTGTGGGTTTATAGTTAATTTGGAAAAATTTTGGCACTTATAGCTTCAAATAATTTTTTGTCCACCCACAGTCTCTGAGAGTCCACCGACAGGTCTGTTAGACCCCTGGTATTGTTCCACAAGTCACTGGTGCTCTTTTCATTTTTAAAGTCTTTTTTTCTGTCTGTGTTTCATTTGGATTGTTTCTATTGCAATGTCTTCACGTTCACTGATTTTTTTTTTCTTTCACAGAGTCTAATCTGTCTGCTATTAATCTCACCCAGTGTATTTTCATTTGAGAAATTTTAGTTTTTATTGCTAAAAGTTCCAATCTGGTCTTTAAAAAAAATATCTTCTATATGTGTCTTCACCCTACCCATGTTTCCCTCTATATTCTTGAACCAATGGAGCATATTTATAATACATGTGTCAGTGTTCCTATCTGCTAAATTTATCATCTATCATTGCTGGGTCTAAATCTAGTAAATGATTTTTTTCCTTCTGATTGGATGTAATATTTTCCTGCTTATTTGCATGTCTGGTGAATTTTGGTTAGACGCCAGGAATTGTGCAGTTTATGTTGTTGGGTGTTGACTTTGGTTTTAGTTTTTAAATAGTGTTGGACGTGTTCTGGTACATGATTAAGTTACTTGGAATCAGTAGGATTCTTTTGGGGTTTGCTTTAAGCTTGTTAGGAAAAGTCTAGAGCAGCCTTTATTTTATGGGTAATTTAATATGGCTTCTAAAGTCATGTTCTTCTGATGATTCTGCCTGATGCCCTGTGTACTATGAGGTTTGTCCACTGTGTTTGGCGGGAACATGAAACGAGCTTTAGGAATTGTTTGATCTTTCACTTTCCAGAAATTTTCCCTGGGCTTTGGGGAATTTACTGTCATGCCTGTGCAGATTAAACCTCAGCCAAAGATTTAGGGAGATCACTCTGCAGAGCTACAGAGTGTGCTCTCTTTCTCTTTCTCTCTGTCTGCACAGCTTATCCTTCTCTGACATTCTATCCCACAGGTTATAGCTGCTTTACCTTCTGGAACTTCCATATCTGTCTCTTCACCTAAGTGAGACCTTTGGGCTCTGTTTAGATACCTTTCCCTGTCCTGCAGCTTAGTAACTGCCTCAGGTAGTAAGCTGCAGAATTGTAAGGCTTACTTTGTTTATTTCCCTTTTCTTGAAGATTATAGTCCTATGATGCCTGTTTTCCAATGTCAAAAAACTTTGTTTCATACATTTTGTTCGTTTTTCTAGGTTTTTAATGCAGAAGTCTCTAGTACTCCATTTTGGTCCAAACGAATGCCTATTGTGAGGTTTAAATGAAATCATCTTACATACAGTTAATGCTTAAAATAAGCAAATCTAGTACCAAAGGAGAGAAGTGGTCATTAGAGAAATCATTTTACCACATCTTTCCTGCAATGGAAAGAGGCAGGAAATAGCAACGTCTTGTTTGTTTTTAATCACAGGAAGTAATTACATAGGCTATAGAGGAGAGGCTCTCTTCTAAGTAATTCCTCATTGCAGGGTTAGCCTTTGTATTTCCTCCCAAATTTCAAATTCCATGATACGTTTGAGTAATTTCTCATAGCTGAACAGTGCTAGTTAGAGGTGAAGTAGAGATCGATTCTTGTGAATCCCAGGTTAGTGACGTATCTATGACAAACTCTAGAATTGCCTCTTCAATTTTAACTAAACTATCCATAAAAATGGCTATGGAAGAGATTGAAACCTAAAAGATTGAGTGAGAGAATATTTGTTAAGTGTAAAGCTTACAAAGATTTTATTCAAAGTGCATTTACTTGGACATTTTTTTTTGTCTTTGAATGTATAAATATCCTAGTCATGATAAAATCAGTGATTTTACTCAAAGGGTAGAAAAAGACCAATTGGATTAAAGGTTTTTCCCAAGCAGTGTTTTTACTATACCCCGATGAGTCACTAAGAGATAAAGTAACTGAGTTCCTGCAAAATAAACCAGACCCTAAAGGTGAATTTTCTTTTAAAAATTGTATGAAGTTGAGAGAAAAAAATATAAATAATAAAATAGGAGTGGGATATGTTGCAAAATAATGGCTGGATTTATTGAATCCCAGATTGCTCGAGCTATTTGAGAAAATCTCCTAGGACCACATGGCTAGTCTCCAAAGTTGTCCACGTAAGGACTGACCCAAAAGGAACTTCCAAAGGCCATTTGAGTTCCAGGAGCTTGTCCTTCAGCCTTTGTCTTTAATTTGCCTGAGGAACACTGGAAAACCATGATAGGAGAGGTGGGAATTTCACAAGCCCCATTCTGGATCTTAGAACTGCTCTTTTAGAGCCTCTTGACATTAAACTAGGAGACCAAGGCCCTACCAGATGACGTGATCTGACACGGAGCACAAGCTATTTATGGGGAGGTCTAGCACTATCCCTCCTTTAACAAATGTTCACTAAGTACATGGTGTGTGCATTGCATTTAGCTTAGTGCTCTTTACACTAGCACAGGCCTTCCTTCATGAATTATAATAACATGGAAAGAGCTTATCAGGATTTATAATTTTTAAAACTCTACCTTTAAAGAAGACTCTCTGAACCTGTCACTGAGACATGTCCAAGGAAATTCAGCAGCTGCAGTGATGGGAAAGGGTCCCAGCCAGAATCAGCAGTGAGTGGCTGTATGGCAGAGCGTGGTGTGTTTCTACTGAGAGAGAGATTTCAGTGCAAAAGTGGGGCCAATGTTCAGGGACCAAATACAATGGTCAAATATGAATTAAGAACAATTAATGAGTCTGGACCCAAATTAGTTGAGTTCTTACTCGATAAACAGGTCATACAGACACTTGAATTCAGCATTGCACCGGCAGGAAAATAGAGGGCGTTGACTCACTTATGTTATTATTCAAAAGAGAAGGGATGCTGGTGTTGTCAAGTACAGGCTCTTGTCAGATGCCTTTATCTGCTCAGTTCTCCAGTTACTGTTCAAAGTTCAACTTTCACTAGATATGAGTCACGCAATTATGCCAGCTTCTCAGGTTCAGTTGAGACAACATCAGAGAAAAAGGAACAATGTTCAGTAGAAAGAAGCAAAAGCTGTTAGCATTTCTGGAGTGGAGGAGAAGCAACAACGTGCCGGGGTGGGACACGGCAAGGGATGCTGCCTGGGAAAACTGCCTTCTGATATGTTGATATTGATGAAGCTTGGTGTCCTCTTTCAGCTTAGATTTTTCAAAAACTTTAAGCAAGAGAGACAGCAGTTTAAGGTGCGCTATTAAGGTTCTCATTGTTGTTTCTAGAGAAAAAAGTCTAACCTTTGTGAATCAGAATCATGCTTGTCTGGCCATGAAACAGGGACTTCTTTTGTACATACGTTGCCTTTGGACAAATTAGGAAAAAGTGCCTTATACAAAAGGCATCTCCTTTGAGTGGACAAATTAGGAAAAGATACTGTTTCCTCTAGGCTGCAGCCTAGCAACTGGGCTCAGGGCTTAGAGGCAAAAGCATGTGCTGGATTTCAGACCCCAGTTGACCCTTTGGCTGGGTACCTTGTGCAGAGCATGGTTTTACCCAGAGGTCCTGCCTTGAAACCTTATGATTTTCTGAACTTCTTTCCTGGCAGTATAAGCTGTCATACCTCTTGCCAGACCTGGAATCTGTTGCAAAAGTGTGAATTACCACTAACCTAAGACTTCAGGGCATGGAGTTGGGCAGGGGGTGTGAAGGATATGGACAAAGGTGGAACTGAGGAGCTGAGGTCCAGAGGGTCTAAATTAATGCCGAGTCCAAAGGAACTTGGCCTAAAGGCAGAAACTGGATTTGACCAGAAGTGACAAGGTGGGAAAGGCAGGTTTTGGAGGGAAGGTGGCAGGTGAGCCTGGATGATTCCTGAAGGGGCAGGGCCTGTCCGCATGCTGAGCTGAATTGGACAGGCATCAGCAATGACTATCAACAGAGCTCTGAGAGAAGAAGGCAGCTATAAGCACTTGCCAGCTCTGAGCGACACTGCCTGGGTTCAAATCCTAACAGAGCTCAGGCTGAAAACCTCAAAATCATTCTTGACTTCTTTCTTTCTCTCGGATCCCACATCTAATCTGCCAGCAAATCCTGTTGGCTCTTTCAAAATATATCCAGACCATGACCACTTTTCATCATTGCCAGTACTCTTGTCCAAGACGCTCAAATAGTCTGCTAACTCACCTCTCTGCATTTGTCCTTGCTTGTCTCACCCTCCATCCTCCACCACTGAGTTTACTCTCATCACACAAACGTTTTAAACGATCTTGTCATTCATCTGCTCAAAGCCTTCCTATGGTTTTTCATCTTGCCCCAGAGCTAAACCTCGGGTCTTTACAATGACTTACAAGATCTGAAACCCCTGTCCTCTTGGACCTCATCTCCCAACACTCTCCCTGGAACATGTCACTCAAGCTACATTGACCTCCTTGCTGCTCCTTAAGAAAGATAAGCATGCTCTTTCTTCAAGGCATTTGAACTTTCTGATCCCTCTGCCTGGAAAACCCTCTCCTCTGTTAATCACTTCCTTCAAGTGTCTTTCTCAAATGCCACCCAGAAGAGGACTTCCTGGATCATCCTATGTAAAACAGAAACCCACTGTCCCCTGCATTCCCCATTTCCTCTCCCTGTTTTACTTTTCTTCCTAATAATTCTCAACTTCTGATGCAATATAAATTTTAATTTTATTGAGACACAATTTGCATACAGTTAAGTGCACAAATTTTAAGTGCATTAGGAGTTTGTTTTTAGTGCAGAGTAGTATCAATTATATAAACATGCCACAATGTGACTACCTATTCATCTCATAATAGACAATTGGGTTGTTTCCAGTTTAGGACTATTATGAATAAAGAGGTTATGTACATTATTCTACAAATCTCTTTGTAGACATGTATTTTAATTTATGAGTTTTGGGGAGACACAATTCAACCCATAATAACATCTTAAAAATATTAAATAAAACTTTTGATCCTTGACCATGTTATATCTTTCCATTAATTTAGGTTATCTTTAATTTCTCCTGACGTTTTGTAATTTTCAGTGTATAGGTCTTGTACATGGTTTGGTAATTTATAGGTAAATATTTATATTTAATGTTTTGGGTGCTACTATTAATAGCATATTTTTTTCAAATTCCATTCTTAATTCCTAGTATATTAAAATTCAATAAATTTTAAATTAAAATTTCCATGCTGGCCTTGTAAGCTGATACTTGCTAAACTCACTGATTCTTGTAGCTATATTTGGTATGGGTAGTCCTTAGGATTTTCTACATATATAATCATATTGTTTGTGAATAAATACTGTCTTATGTCTTTGTATAATCCATATGCTTTTATTTCTCTTTCTTGCCTTGCTGCACTTGTTAGGACTTACTATACAATGTGGAATAGCAGTAATGAGAACATTCTTGTCTTGTTGATGATCTTAGGGGGAAGGTATTCAGTTTTTCACCACTAAATAACTATATGTTTTTCATAGATGCCTTCCATCAGATTGAGGAATCATCTTTCTAATACTATATTGCTGAGTTGAATTATGTTGGCTGATGTTGAATTACATGGTTAATTTTTTTTGTATCTATTGAGATGAAAATTTGTTTTTTCTCTTTTATTCTCTTAATGTGATAAATCTGCTTAGTTTTGAATGCTAAACCAACTTTAAATTCCTGGGACAAACCTCACTTGATTATGTAGTATTACTGTTTTCAAATATTACTGGATTTAATTTATAAATTTTTTTTAGAATTATTGGTCTGTAATTTCTCTTTCTTGTAATGTCTTTGTCAGCTAATAAGGTCAGAGTTATGCTGAACCTATAAAAGTGAGAAGTATTCTTTCATTCCCTATTTTCTTAAAGATTTTCTGTAAGACTGATAATGTTTCTTTTTTAGATTTTTGATAGAATACACAAGTAGAGCCATCTGGGACTGTTTTAAATTATGGATCCCAGTTTTTAAACAGATATAGGGCTATTTATATTTTCCATTTCTTCTTGTTTCAGCTTCAGTAAGTTATATCTTTCAAGGAATTTGTCCACTTTATATGTGCTGTCAAATTTAGTGGCATAAAGTTTTCATAATATTCCCTTATCATCTTCTAAATATGTGTAAAACTTGTCTCCTTTATTCATGATGTTGTTTGTGTTTTATCTTTCCTTTTTTAAAGAAAAATAGAGTTTATTTTTTTGAGCAATTTTAGGTTTACTAAAAAATTAAGTGATAAATACAGAGTTCCCATAGACCCCTCTCCCCAATTTCCCCCTATTATTAACATTTTGCATTAGTATCATTCATTTGTTACAATGATGAGCCAATTTGGATACATTATTGTTGACTAAAGTCCATAGTTTAGATTAGGGTTCACTGTCTGTATTGGACATTTGTATAATGGGTTTTGAGAAATGTATGATGATAGGTATCCACCCTCCCAGTATCATGCAAAGTAGTTTCACTGCCCTAAAATTCCGCTGTGCACCACCTCCCTGTGCACCTCCCTCCCTCCTCACCTCTCTCTAAACCCCTGGCAACCACTGACCTTTCTATTGTCTCTATCGTTTTGCCTTTTCCAGAATGTCATAGAGTTGGAATCATATAGTATGTAGCCTTTTCAGATTGGTTTCTTTCACTTAGTAATATGCATGTATGCTTCCTCTATGCCTGTTGTATCCTGATAGCTCTTTTCTTTCCTTTTTCTTTTAAAAGTTGTCTTCCTAGGGGCTTATCGATTTTCTTAATCTTTTCAAACAAAAAATTCTGGTGCTGTTTCTCTGCTTTATATTTCACTATGATCAGAAAGCACACTGTGTAATTTTATTGGTTTGAAACAAAAGTAGAGAGACGATTTGGTGTATATGGCTCATTTTGGTGAATGTTCCATGTGTACTTGAAAAGAATGTGTATTCTGCTCTGGGTAGATGAAATATTAATGTCACATAGGCCAAGTTGACTGATAGTGTTATTTGACTTTTCCATATCCGTACTGCTTTTCTGTCTACTTGTTCTATCAGTTACTGAGAGAGGAGTGCTGAAATCTCCAAATATAAGCATGTACTTATCTATTTCCCCTTTTAGTTCAGCCAGATTTTGTTCCGTGTCTTTTGAAGCTCTGTTGCTAGATACACACTCATTGAATATTGTTATGTCTTTTAATGCATTGACCCATTTATCATTATCAAATATTTTCCTTTATTTCCAGTAATATCTCTTGCTTTGAACTCCATTTTGTCTGACATTAATGTAGCCACACCAACTTTTGATGTTTACATTTGCATGGGATATCTTCTTCTATCCTTTTACCTGTAACCCTCCATATCTTTCCATTTCAACTGTTTCTTGTAGTTGTATCTTTTCCCCCTTTTACCCAGTGTGACAATCTCTGATTTTCAATTGTTTTGTGTATCCATTTACGTTTAATGCAATTATTCATATTGATGAGTTCAATCTGCCATTTTGCTATTTATTTTCTGTTTCTTCTATTCTTTGTTCCTGTGTTTTTAGCTTCTTTTGAATTAGTGAATTTTTTTTTAAATCATTAAGTTTTCCATTAGATGTCTCTTTTATATATTTATTTATTTTTTCGGTACGCAGGCCTCTCACTGCTGTGGCCTCTCCCGTTGCGGAGCACAGGCTCCGGACGCGCAGGCCCAGCGGCCACGGCTCACGAGCCCAGCCGCTCTGCAGCATGTGGGATCTTCCCGGATCGGGGCACGAACCTGTGTCCCCTGCATCGGCAGGCGGACTCTCAACCACTGCGTCACCAGGGAAACCCCGAATTAGTGAATATTTTTATGTCTCCATTTTTGTCTCCTCTATTGACTTTTAGCTATCCTACTTTATTTATTTTTTTAGTAGTTGCTGTAGGCATTGCATATGTGTCCTTAACCTCTCATAGTCCATCCTAAATTGATATTATATTACATCATGTTTAATGTAAGAGACTTATAACAGTATATGTCCATTTATCTCCCTCCCTTTCTTTTGCACAACTATTGTTAAATATATGACATGTATTATTAATACGTTACTAACCCCACAGTACTTCATTATTTATCAATTTTAAAGAAATTAAAGAAAAACAATAGTCTATCATATTTCCCCACAAATTTACCATTTCTTATGCTCTTCACTTCCTCCTGTAGATATGCCTCTCCTTCTGGTATTGTTTCCTTTAGCCTGAAGAACTTTCTTTAACATCTCTTGCAGTGTGGATTTACTGGCTGTGACTTCTCTCCACTTTTGTTTATCTGAATATATCTTTATTTCATCTTCAGTTTTGAAACATCTTCACTGGATATAGAATTCTAAGTTAAAAAGTTTTTAATGTTCTCTCAGCAATTTAATGATGTAAGTCACTGTCTCCTGGCTTGGATTATTTCTAATCAGAAGTCAGAAATCAGTCTTAATGTTGTTCCCCTGTAATGTGTCTTTTTTTCTTTGAATGCTTATAAGATTTTCTTTTTATCTTTGTTTTTCCTGCAATTTAACTATATATGTCTTGGCAAAATTTTCTTTGTATTTTCCTGCGTGGGATTGGTTGAGGTTTTCCTTGCATCCATGGGTTGATGATTTTCATCAAAATTAAAAAGATGCATTCATCATTTTTTGAAGTAGTTTTTCTACCTTCTTTTTCTCTCTTCTTATTTTCAAACTCTAATTACACATATGCCTTTTTTGGACACATTTTGATTATGTATTACGGACAGTAGGTATTTAACTACGTGTCTGTTTCTTTTGCTAGAATAGGAGCTTTTTGAAAGGTCAGCATTTTGTCTTATTTTTCTATATCCTCATAACTTCACATATCAATAACATATACATGGGGAAAGCAAAAAAATATGTTTGTGGAATTAATGAATAAATGAATGGTAGTAATAACCATTTATTGACTCTGTACTATGTGTCACATACTATTTTAGGTATTTTCATGTGACTTATTCATTTCTACTTCACAACAATCTGGAGAGAGAGATAATATACACCTTGATCTTACAGAGGAGTAAACTGAGGCTCAGAGCTCAACAAGCTTTTTCAAGTTTACATAATTCACAATCGGGGAGTGGGCTTTGAAACCAGCATATCTCTTTGTGATTAATGGGGGAAGAAGAAAGTGCACAGCACTGTCCTAAACTAGTAGGCTTGATTCTGCCTCTTATCCTGTATCATCACTCATTAATGAGAGGAAAATAAATTGTGGGTAACACCAGAAACTGAGGAAGCAGATGGCAAGATGGCCTTAAGCTGAATGGGACTGGGCATGCCCAGCAGGGGTGTGTTCCAACTGAGATGGGCAGGGAGAGGGCAAGGCTGGGGGCAGGTGCCCCATTTGCACCTACTCATGCAGTTTAAGAAGATGGCAACAAACAGTCGTCCCAGTGACACCAGGAAGCTTATTAGCTGCTGTTTCTTACCTATTTTGGTCTCTGCAAAATTGATCAATTTTGGCCTCCACTGGGAATGGCTTGTAAGGGCTTAGAAAGAATAAACATTGCATATTAATTCTCAGTGAAAGCACTTCCAGGTACACCATCAAGGTAAACATAGGAGCAGCATTTTGAGTTTTCTATTCTGTGCTTCCTGTGATCCTAGTAATTTCTGCTGGAGAAAGGAGTTACCTCTTGTTTTAAGAAGAAAATGATGATTAGCTAATTATTTTTTGTTATGTCCATTTCATTCAAGTATTGATCTATCTAAAATCTATCTTTACTTATATACCTATATCTTATATTTATTCATTGATCTATTTATCTATTTAGCATCTATCTCTCTTTGCTGCTTTTAAATTTTATTCTGCTTTGTCAAAATCTCCAGTAGCCCCACTTCAATTTATGACATTTTAAATATACCTTGTTAGTGTCCATTTTGGACAATGTAAACAGAGTTTCAGGTGTTGAGGACAAGTGAGGAAACTGCTGAAGTCTTTAGGAGAAGCTAAAAAGACTATTAACAACTCAAGTCCATAAAAAGCATCTGCTCTGGTCATGCTGGTGATTTTTTATTAGTCCTTCAAATCCGTAACAAAGATCTCTAGAGCAAGACAAATGTTCTAGTGGAGTGCAATTTTCAATTTCTTAGCTAACTTGATTTTGTTGATTCATACATATGCATGATTCAAGACTCTTCCTGAATACAACAACAAAAATAAAATGGGAGAAGAGGAAAAAACAATTCTTTGGGGCTCTACTTCCTTTTTATATTATTTATATTCCTTGAAATGCCCTTGAAATTTCATTTGCTAAGGGAAGCTAAACAAATAATTGCATACTAAAAGGGAGATGAGACAAGCAAGCTAGATAATTTGTAACATCAAATGTTCTTTTTCCACAGTTAACATTTTCTCTGTGAGGAAACATGGGGAGTAAACAGACCAATATATCTTAAATGTAATAACTAATAACAATGCCAAATGCATGAAGTGAAAATACCTCAGGATACACTTTCACAGTTCTGCTCCATCCTAGCTGAATGCAATATGCTGTAACAGTAATAGGAGTCCGGCTTGTCATATTTCTCCTGATCTCTAAAGAAGGATGCCAATGCAATAGTAATGCACCTTCCTTCTCTTTCTGGCTATCAACATTCTTTTTTTGTTATTGAGGCCTATTACATACTTTGAAAAGTTTCTTCTGAAAACAAACTTGACAGTACTCTGAGGACAATGTAATGAGACAGACACCAGCACTTAGTTTGAAATCAATCATGACCACGAATGGAAGAAATAGGTAAACATTTTAGACATTATTTGGGATTCACAGCATCATTCTCCATCGGAAGGCAGCTAGGCAGTGTGGGGACGAAACTTAATGTCTCTGACACTCAGCGTCTTCATCTCCACCATCAGAGGAGTTTGCATGATAAGACGTAGTTCTCGTTGACTGCAGACTGAGCAGTGTCTTGGAAATGTAGTGCATCGTAATTTAAATGAACAGGTTCGAATTAGGGAACAGCTTGACGTCCAATTTCAGCTTAATGGACAACTATATTTCTGTTTCCAGATAGATTTCTCCTAAGAAGTAACTATACTTTAACACTCAAACCTCATGGTAAGATGGGTTCTGAGTGCTGAAAGAACATGAGGGAAGGAGTCAATCTGCTTCTTGGTATTGAGTATCTGGCCCTAAATCCATACTCTGATCACCAAAATAGAAGAGGTTTAGAGGTGGATGGGACAGAAGAGAAAGGAGAGGGGGAGGGTAAAGAGATTGTTGGGCTCCTTGGACTCCAGGCCCCTACCCAAGCCCAAACCATTTTCCAGTAGTGTCTGGGAACTCCCTGCTTTATTCCCCTTCAGTTACTTCTATCACCTACCGTGTGTATATCGTACACTTTCCTCCCCAAATCATACCTCTGGTTGATTATTTTCACACTCACCTCCACATACCTATTAGCCAATCCTCCCCAGCTACTCCTTCTTTTCATGTCATCTGAGACAAGCTCACAGATTCCCTCCATTTTAAGGGCTCTCCTGCTGCTTCTTGCTGGAAATCATGGACCTCACCTCACATGATCATAACAGAGGTGTGTGCCCTAGAGGGATTTAAAGGACCAAGGGGCAATGGGAATAGAGGAAGAGGATTTTATAGAAGAGGGGTAAACCTCTAGGCAAACAAAGGAAATGATCTTCTGTCACTCCTGCTGCACCGGAAAGGGTTCTTTATCATGGAGCCACGGGTTAAAGAAAAGCCAGACGCACAGCTTTCGATGCTTGGTTCAGGGGAAGGCAACCACAGGTACAGATCACAGTGTGAGCACGGGAGAGGCTGGCACCGGAGCTCTGCCTGTTTTGTGACGGTATCTGAAGGAATGAGTGCAGGGCTGATCCGGCAGACACAGAAGCTGAGCTCTTTACTGAGAGTCACACTCGCCCAGGTTTACCGGGCAAGTGAGGTGAAAAGTGAGTCTCCTGGGAGGTCTCAGTCAATGAGTACTGTGCAACTAATGTGGATACATGTGTCACGTATGTATGTCTTAGTCACCAAAGACCTCTGTACATCCCTGTAATAAGAGTGTCTGATTAGTATGTGAGAGGTGGTGGAGCTAGCGACGAAGAGCTTGGACTCTGAAGCCAGATCGCCTGCACTTGAACTCTGGCTTTGCCATGGGGTACCTCTGATATTAGTAGACGTGTCCTCATCTAAAAATTGGGACTAACAAAGACACTCACCAAAAAGGATTAAATAGAGAAAATATATGGAGATATATATATATATATAAAAACAGTGCCTGGCATAAAGTAAGCACTATATAGGCATTTGCTATTGTTATTACTATTTTTAAAGCTGTCATCTAGGTTTCTGGGGATGGGAGGGTTGTGTCCACTTGGACTTCATTGTTCTGTTCCTTCTATATCCTAGGCCAGCTGGACTCCTGCTATGATCCTGGCTTGGGTTTCATATTGTTCTTGACCCCCTCAATCTATGTTAGGTTTTATTTTCTTGAGTGACTTATTTGGGTTTTTCCAGCAAGCTCTGGTAGAGCCTAATTATATGAGATGATTTGCACAAATGAAGTTAAAAAAAAAGGTAAGCAGAAGGTTGCAGATCCCTTACAGGCTCTTACAATAGTGGACTTTGGTCTGTGATTCCTGCCGTCCCCACTGAGCTGCTACTCCCCACTGTTATTTTGGGGAGTAGAAGTATCAGCCCCCTATTCCCCTCTAATGCAGGCTGTGGGGGAAGGCTGGTTGGACTTTCTCTTCGTTATGGTCCCTCTTCCTACCATGGATCTTGAAGAAGCATTTGAGGCACAGCAGACTTGAGGGGTTACTCCATTGGCACACTACTGCTTGCAGGAGAGATTTCTATGAGAAAATGCCATGTAAATGCTGAGGCAATTGGTTAACTATTGAGGACAAAAATATATGTCAAGGAACTGGCACAGTGCCTGACACAAAATACAGCACCTAGTAAGTGATGATTCTTTTACACATTGTGTTACACAAGAAAAGATCACTTTGGGACATTTTCTCAAAAGACTGCTGAGATCATAACATATGTAAGTTACCAAACAGTGTCTGGCACTTGGCAGACACTCCATCAATATTTACCTAATTCAACTATACTTCTTCCTTTGCCCAAGTTCAAATAACTACATCAGGGCAGATCTGGGTCTCTAGGTACCCAATTAAATGGTCTTTACACATGTTGTTTCCTTTCTAGAAACTTCAGTTTTGGGATTTCAAAATCACTTGTGAAAAAGAATTACTTTTAAGGTGGAGAAAGATTTTTAAAGAAAGAGTGGATATTTTGTTCAAATGCATTACAGACTAGAGAAGCACTGAATGGATTTAACTATATTTATTCAACAGATATAGTATCTGTTGATTGCATGTAATTATTTGTGGGAGACCAAAAATACATTTCAGCCCCTGCTTTCAATGAATTTACAATCTATTTGGGGAATTAATGTCTCCTCTAAAAATCCCATGGGATTATTTTCAGGATAATGCCATTTTATCAGTAAAAGTTCTTTGCAAATTGAAATCAAAGGCTAATTATATAGACATTCATGTCTCTACTAAAGCATGATATAAAATATATTATATCATAATATAAAACATAATACTAAATCATAATATAAAAACATATACTTGTAGATATTACTAGAAGATATTAACACAAGTTGTCTCAGTGATTAATTCACTAATTCTTTCAGATATGTCTAATTTGCTTTTTTTAAAAGCTTAAATGTTTACTTAATGAAAGCATTTTTAAAGATTTGATATCTTTAACCATGTAGAATCTTTAACCATAAAGATTATTCCCATGCTTTTCTTTGTAGACATTGCCACAGTGAGCATGTCTATGACAGATTTTTTTTACTTCTGTTAATTTGTTTCTTTATGATAAGTTCCTGAGATTGGAATTACTGTGCGTCTAATCTGCTTTTTAATCCATTCATTAAATTTCTAACTGTATTCATTGTGTTTTTTAATTTCTAGAAATTTTGTTTCTCTTTTTTCTTATCTGCCTGCCTGTTCATTTTTCATAGTCTCTTACTCCTTAGTCTTGCTTTTATTCATTTCTTTTATTTACTTAAAAATGTTAAACTTATATTCCACATCTGGTTATCTGAATATCCACCATCTTTGCAAATCTAATTGCCTGATTTCTGTTTCTGTGAGCAATTTTTCACGGTGGCTCGATATCTCAAATATGTGCACGTCTGTGCGTGCACTTGTGCACCTGTGTGTGTGCGTGTGTGTGTGTGTGTGTGTGTGTGTGTGTGTGTGTGTGTGTGTATGAGAGACAGAGAGAGACAGAGAGAGAGAGAGAGAGAGCTCATGATCTGTGATCCTGGAACTTTTTTCTGTGGTATGATTCTCCAGAGAGGATTAGTATGTGATTCCACCAGATGCTTGGGAACACTTTAAACCAAATTCATGACTTAGGTATTTGGGGCCATCATACAAATTCCAGCCCCAAACCCATGTGAAGACTGGCTTGCAGCTACAGAGTGCTGCTTTGTCTGTTCCCTACAAGCCAAGGCTGAGATTGGAAATTTTTCTTAATTACCTCCTTATGGGTGGCGGCAGAAATTTTCCATGTTCAGCCATCCAAAGAGTTGCCTTTTGTGGTCCCAGCTTTATGCGGTAGGGTCTCTGATACAACTCCTACCTTGTATGTGGTCTAAGCTTTTTGTCCTTTAAGCCACTGATAACCTATTAAAGCCGAAGCCACCAGCTTCATTGGGTACTTCCCTTCTTTTGTCCATTATGACCTGAGGACTTCACTTATTTTCATTCCAGTTCATCTAAGCTCGAAAAGATTAAAAAAAGAATTATCCGGCATTTTCATATGCCTTTTCCTGCAAAGATATCATATTCTGCCTTTCCATATTGTTGAAATGAGGTCTGATTTACTTGCCTTTCCGTTTGATATCATATAGCATTTTCCTGTAAAAATAAACCTAATTCTCAAACAAAATGGATATTATTTCACTTATAGATATCCCCTAGTATTGGAGGTTTAGGGCTCTACTCCTTCCATGTTTTAACCAGTAGAAAATGGGGATAGGGAGCCATGTAGGGAACAAAGTACCCTTATCAATGAAGGCTTAATAATTCCCAGAATTTGGAACTTCCCAGAGAAGTTAGCTTGGAGAAAGAGAGTAGGGTCTGAGAACTGCCCCCTTGCTCCACCCCATCTCCTGACGTTGGATGCTTCTGTCTGAATAATTGAGTTTAAAAAGTGAATTCTGAGACACTTAACTAGTCACTTCCATGGAATCTGGGAGAATCTGGGAGACTGAGGGTCTTGATTCTGAGACATCACACTACTTATGAGGAAGCAGAGGTGGAGGCCTGGACTTTCCTAAGAATCCTGAGTGTGAGAGGGTAAAGGATGCTTCCTGCCAACTCTATCTGTGTGGCATATGGCCCATTGATATGATGCTCTCTGAAAGCAAATAAGGTATTTTTCTCTGGGAAAGAAACAAGTAAGGATTGAAGAAATTTAGTATATTCTCCTTGCCAGCACTTCCTAAATGGGGATGTGGAAAGAAGTTGTCTATAGGTGAGATGGGGACATGAAGACAGCAGCAGTGCTCTCCCTACACGTACTTTATTTAACCATTCTTATTGTCAGACATTTAGGTTACTTACAACTGTTTGTGCTAGAGTGAACATATTTGTACACACCTCTTTGACCATTTCTTGGGTTATTTCCTTAGGGTAGATTCTTAACATGGATTCAGGGCTCCAGGAGAAGAGCATGGTTGAACTCTTGGTATATATTATATTTTACAAAGGCTGCAGGCTCTGATATTTATACTCCAACAAAGTGGTCTCACCACACTGCCAACATTGAGAATGATCATTAAGAAAGATCTTGACAAATGGATTGATAAACAATAGCATTTAATCATTTCCATTTAAATTCCTTTGTTACAACCAATGCTAATTTTCATGTTTATGGGACATTTATATTGTTTGTTTATGTCTTTTGTCCATTTTTTATGGGTACATTAGCTCTTTTTGAATTTCCTCTATGGACTTCTTTATGTCATAATGATTGACAAGCTTTTCCATATTTGCTGCACGATTTTTCCTCAGTTTTCTCTCTGCCTTTCAGTTGTCTTTATGATGGTGTGGTGGATACTGCTATTTTCCACCTGAATTTGTTCTCCCCTTTTTCGTAGTCCAGTATAGCTGGACATGTGGCTACCTAGCTAGGGACTATATATTCTACCCCTCTTGAAGTTAAATGGAGCCAGAATGGAATGTGAGCCGAAGTGATGGTTGCCATTGTCTGGCCAGGTCTTTAAGATGGTGGAAATACGTCCTTCCTGCTCTTCCCCCTGTTTCTCCAGCTGGAGATCCAGATGTGGCAGAAGCTCAGCTTTAACTACAGGCAACAATGCCTTAGAAGGTGGCAGAGCAAGGAATTTGAGAGAACCTAGATGAACCTGAGTGACACATCTTGGACACTTACGTGAGAGCACATAAAACGCTTTGTCCTTTAAGCAATTATATTGTTGACTTTTTGTTACAGCAGTTACTCTAATATCTTACCCAAACTCAAATACCTTATGTTATATAGAAGTTGATTTTAAAACTAATGAAGTATTTCTTTATGACTTCTCTCATAACTTTTTAAAATTGCAATATAATTGCTTTAGAACGTTGTGTTAGTTTCTGCTGTACAACAAACTGAATCAACTATATGTATACATACATCCCCTCCCTCTTGGATCTCCCTTCCACCCCCCTCATCCCACCCATCTAGGTCATCACAGAGCACCAAGCTGAGCTCCCTGTGCTCTACAGCAGGTTCCCACTAGCTATCTGTTTTACACATGGAAACGCACATACGTCAATCCCAATCTGCCAATTCATCCCACCCCCTGCCGTGTCCACATGTCCATTCCCTACGTCTGCGTCTCTATTCCTGCCCTACAAATAGGTTCATCTGTGCCATTTCTCTAGATTCCACATATATGTGTTAATATATGATATTTGTTTTTCTCTTTCTGACTTACTTCACTCTGTGTGACAGACTCTAGTTTCATCCACATCTCTACCAATGACCCAATTTCGTTCCTTTTTATGGCAGAGAAATATTCTATTGTATTTACATAGAAAATTCTTTCTCAATCCAAGACCTTACAATTTTTTCTAGCTTTTAATGGTATAATTTTTAAAGTGTAGTTCTTTAATCCATTTAGAATTGGTTTTGGTGTAGGTAGGTGAGGTAAAATTGAACATATTTTTTCTAAAATGTATCCACTAGTTTCAGTACAAATTATTGAATAATCTCTCTTCTGTCCATTGATTTATGGTACCATCTCATTATATATTATAGAGATTGTTATGTCTGGAATATCCATTCTATTTCATGTATTGCCCCTTTCCATTTTTTTACATTGTTGTAAAAGTAATACAATGTTTTAATAATTATAACTTTATAGTATAACAGCCTTTTTCCTTTGAGCTCGCTTTTCAAAATTTTCTTTGATTTTTTTTGGCACACTTTCTTCTATAAATACAGAATCCTTTGTCAAGTCCTTGCCCTTCTCCATGCCACACCAAACAAAAGTCCCATTCGGCTTTGGATTATTATTGCACGTAAACTTCCACATTAATTTGGGAATAATTGATATTTTTACAATAGTGAGTTTTCCTATCCACTAAAACAACGTCATTCCACTTTCTGTTATAACTAAATAAAGCTCTGTAGTTTTCTTCATACAACCCCATACATCAGTTTGTGATGAATATAAACAAATACATTAATTAATTTATATCTTTAACATGAATGGAATCTTTTCCTATTATATTTTCTAAGTAATTATTCTGATATATTAGAAAGCTTTGCTTATTGAACATTTATCTTGTATGTCGCCTGTTTAGTAACTTCACTTAGATCTCAGCTGATCTTTGGCTGATTCTCTACATACATTTCCTCTGTGTTATGATAAAGCTCTTCAAGTGAATTCTTTGCAACCACTGACTTAATTTTATTCAATGACAATTCTGCTCTTGACTGCTTCTACTACTGCAGATCTTAATTCTTCTATTTCATTTTTATTTTCTTTATAATTTTTACTTATCCCAGCTACATCCTTCTCATCTCAGTCTATTAGGCTTAAATTATACCCTTCTCAGCTCTTTTGTTGAATCATTGTTTTAGGGGATTTTTTCTTTTAGAAGTTTAAAAAGAAAGATGATTGTATAAGATTTTTTAACAGCCTTTCTTATAATACAGTGATTGGAATCATGAGCTTCCTAGGTATAGGAAACCCATACTATTGATATGATTTATTTGTTATAATTTAATGTTTTCTTATATATCTTAAGTCTAACAAGATTTTTTTTTCTCAGCCTATGTTTATCTTATAATTGCTTAATAAATGCACATTATTTTATTTTCACCTCTGGGTGGGCTAAATTTCATTCTGCCAAGTTTGTCAGTCAGGGTCCCAGCAGCAAACAGATGGCAGGCTCGACTTGGACAATTTGAAGAGAGTCTAATAATGAGACTATTGACAAGGATGTGGGTGAGGAGCCGGGAAAACCCACAAAGGGTAGCACCGAACTCCAGAGCTAGTGAATTCCAAGCCTGAATGCCAAAGGGGAGGAATGGTTATCATAGCCCAGGAAGGAGAGCTGGTGGAGAGGGTCTCCAGACTGAGGTTGAGTGTTCGGTTGAGGAACACTCCTGGAGAGCAGGAAGTGAGTTTGGGGAATGAACAACCAGCCTCAACTCCTATCCCTAGGTCTCATTCTGGTGCTTCCGGTTGGCCAAACTCAACTGGAAGTCAGAGCAAGGTGTTTCACTAATCAGGCCATGCAAGTCAGCCCCCAGGGGCCTAGACCAGGGTGGAGAAAGGTAAATCTGGAAGGGCAGACAAAAGATATCAAGCATATCAATCAAAGAGTCCTTATCTTTTCATTGGTTCAAACATTATTCTCCATTTATTGGTTAATGCTCGGTTCAGTGAGTACTCTGGATAGAATCCATGCAAGGTCAAGGGTGCATTTTCTGAGGAAGAGAAGGGAAAGACAGCCTAGAAGGCTAATCTACGGGAAGTAGCTGAATAGGACAAAATATCACTGTAGGTTACAGAAGAGACAAGTGTATAGCTCAAGTTTGTACAGAGCTACTCTCTGGGCAGGCTTAGGAAGCTTCTACAATGTGTCGTAGTTAAAGAATTATAGTGCCAATAAAAATTCAGATCTTCTCTGTGTATCTCAGTCATTTAAGGATGTTCAAGTACATAGACCAAAGCAAAGTATGGTCACATCACCCATTGTCTTCCATTGTTTGGCTGAAGGGAACTTGGAGGAATTTCTTACTCACTTAGTCCAGAAAAATATTGATTATCCCTATGTTTACCTTTATATCACTTCTCTTCTCCAGGATCCCTCTCATACAATCTTTCCCAATATGCCACATTTCCTTCATTTCATACAGCCCCTTGGGGGGGGGTGCAGTTTTCCTTTTATTCTTATTGATTTTCTCTATAGAATCTTCCAGTATGACTTTTACGCTTCCTTTTTCAGAACACTCAGGAAAGGAGGTCAGGTAAGCAGACAAGATCCCAAAACCTGAGTCAGGCAGAGGGAAGGGAAGTCTGGGGCCAAGTTAATAACTTTCTCACATCTTCTCTTCTCCTTTCTGTCTTCCTCCTGTCCCCTTACTAAGAAGGGAGAAGCAGGATCTGTGAAAAGGCTGTCAGAGTCTGCCCACCAACCTGAATTACCGTGCCAGCTTTGTCCCATGGTGGGTACAGCACTTTGGAAGACCACAGAGGGAAGGGCACATGCAAGAAAGCTGCTGATACTATTATATTTGCGTAGTGGAGCTTGGTATCCCCAGGACAAACCTACAAATGTGTGGGAGTTTTTCCCACAGAAAGTTTTTTAAGCCTAATTATTCCTTGTGGCTGAGGTGTGTACGTCTGGAGATTTGTCAGGAAAAATGAGCCGACAGTGTGAGTGGCCACAGGCTTGACTGGGAGTGGGTGGTTAGGTGGTTGGACCTGCCACCCATGATGCCTCCTGAGCCCCAAGAGCCCTAGCTTGGGGTGTTCCCAAGTGTTACTGTGTGGACTGTGAGTACACCATTTACTGCAGTTTTTCAAGGGATACTTGTGGTGACAGCGCTCTGTCCTTCCTGGCCTGCCAACCTGATTTCACGGAGTTCTTGAAAAACAGTCCCCTCAGGGAAGTCCATGATTGTTCTGACATTTGGGATAGAAAATATTTGCCATGTAACCTTTACATTAGAGGACTCATAGCTGGGGACAAACAAAGCATATTTATTTGCCTCCGTGTGAGCATTTGGGATGGCGCTTAAAGTGAATCCTTTAAATGAGGAAAGCATGAGTAGGCATGTAGGGGAAGACAGAGAGGATAGAAAAGCAGTTAAAAAAGAGAATGTGCTCATCAAGACTTTCATCTGCTGATACATATTTCCCGCTTTGAATTTGAGGCCTGACCAATACTTATTGAATATGAGGATATGAGTTGCCATTGGCCTAGAGCATCCATCCTTCAAGGTCTCTGCTGAGGCCGGGGAGCTGTGGGGGGCAGTTGGATTGGAATCGGAGCTTGGTTGGATTGTAGGGGCAGCACCCACCTGTTCACCATTTGTTTGCGCCCTCTGTGAATATCCCTGTGCAGAACTTCCTGAGATTCGTGCTTTTTGATCATGAAGAGGTGAAGCTGGGGACTGGTAGGAGGCCCTCTCAGCTCTGGAGGATGTGTGAGCTGGGACAGAGCTTTTGAAAGGGCATATGATGTGACAGCCACTCTCCCACCAGCCTCCCCACTGGCTTATCAGTTCCTTGAGCATAGAGGCTATTTTGTTGAATTTTGTGTCCCACAGGCAATCTTAATCTTCCTTAGGAATAAAGTACTTAAGGAATTTTTGTTGAGTAACAGAAATCTGCAAAAGGACCATGACAAATCATAGCAGGAAACAAGACAACTCCCTCATGGCTCCTTGGTCACTCCATATTTTGGCAAAAAGACCCAGAAGGGAAGCATTTGGAGACCACGGTCTTCACCTCTGACCACTCCCTGTTTACAGTAGGACTTTCTTCCATCTGTATTCTCGGAGTTTGTTTGGGTTTGAAGGAAAAGGGAGAGGATGGGAAGGGGATCTCTACCCCTCATTTACATGAATAGACTCTGTTTCTAACTGTTTTTTAATAGTTCTGCACAATATTTATAAAAACAATCACAACTCTTCCCCCATTCCCCTGGGACTTCTGTTTAGACGTGGCAGATTGACCACATGTGTTTCTCTTTATTTTATTTCCATTAAAATAATATTCAAAGAACAAAACCAAAATTATATAAACCCACAAGGTCAAAGAAGCAGGAGAGGGGACAACAGACAAGAAAGGCTAAGATATTTTTGCAAGATCAGAAATAGATGGAGAGTGGTAAATGATTCAGCAGAGCAGAGGAAGTTAAAATACAAGGACTTGCAGAGGATAAATACCAATAAGAAATGAGCAGATTCAGCCAATAAAACCCCAGGAAAAACATCAAGGTTGGACATCAGGTACCACCTAATGGGGTGAGGAAATCAGGAGACAGAGCAGAAATCAGGAGAATTAGTTGAAGGTGAGTTAAGATATGAAGCTTTTGGACTCCCAGGACCACTGCACAGTCTAGAACAGGCAGATTCTACTCCTCGCCTCTACCTTCCCCCCACCTCCCACCATACACCACCCTCCCCTACATTTACCTCAGAAAACAGAAATTTAATCTCTAGAAAAGCTGAACCAAGGGGGCTCTGGTTTGGGGAACATGGCCACATCCGAGGGCAAAAGATGAGGTGCAAAGGCAAAAAATAAGGGCATTAAGTGACAGTTGGCCTATTGACGAGCAGGATCTTGGCATCCTTCCTCTGCCCCGTTCACAGAATAAAGGAACCAAGTCATGCAAAGTGCCCAGGCAGGAGTCTGGAGGAGTCTTCTCTTAAGAAAATGAAGAATCCCAGAGAAAAGCCTTATGAATGTTGACATATGAAGTTCCTTCAACTAAAAAGCTAGCTCACCACTTACCTACGATAAAGCCCAACAATTGCGAAGGAATCTTCCATAAGCCATGCAAAATCCATGCAAAGGAACGTTCCATAATTTTTTTAGTATCTCACTCTTAAACACGAACAGAGGGTCAAGGATTCCTATGGATCTGAGGGAAACCTTCGAAATACAAGAGACTAATATATGGAAAACAGAAGACACAAGTTATGGCCTTTATACTATGGGGCTAAGTGGAGGGGTGGAATGGAGCAGAGGAATAGCTCTTTTTCATTGTAGTGCAAAATGAACACTTGAAACCAGTGGTTCTCGACCTTGGTTGCAGCAGAATCACCTGGGAGCTTTAAAAATGCTGACTGATGTCTGGGTCCCACCCTAAGAGAATCTGATTTAATTAGTCTGGGGTGAGGCCTGGGTATTGAATTTATAAAAGCTCCCCAAGTGATTTTGATATACATCCAAGGTTAAAAACTGCTGCCTTAAACTATGGATATATTTTACTTAGATTAAAAAATAAAAAGTTAACTTTTATTAAAATATTATACTGCTTTTTTAAAATGGGAAAGGAAAAAACCCCACTGGGCTACAGGGTCAAAATAACAACTCCATCCTGGCGCTCCAGGCGCTGCCATCTTCCCTAGATCACTTTTGTAACTTTAGCTCCCACAGTTTAGCACCCATGCCCACACCATACTTCTACCCTCCCCGCGGACCTTGGCTTTTCTTCCTTTGCTTTTTGTTCCTTTTACTCATCGCATTTTGACTACTCTCACAGTTAATTACTTTTCTTTGCCTATTGATGTTGAAATTGACCTTATATGTCCGGTCCAGTCCCACTCTGCCATGATCACCCTGCAGAAAACAAGGTCTTCCTTCACTGATCTTTATCATTACCTACTCTCTGTCTCATTTATGTCATGAAGAATGCCTTCATTGCTATGGATATCCAAAATTAGCTAGGAAGTCATCTGGCCACTCAGGTTTGTCTAAACTCTCCAAACTTGGAATTGTCTGAATGTACCACCTTTTTAGTAGCTTACCATTTACCGCAAACATTATTAACGTTATGTTCTTGAATCTTCATGGCCACTATGTGAGGTGAAGTATCAATACTCTTACTTCGCATTCGAACAAATAGAGTCTCAGAGAGACTGACAAGCCTGGTGCTGTCCAGGCAGCAAATGGCAGGGCTTAGACTTAAACTCGGGCATTTTAGGTCTGCTCTAGTTCTAGAACAACACTTCTGCCTTTGTTTTGAGATTTAAGTTGGTCAAATGTTCTTGGTTTCCCAATAGATGGTTAATATCTTGAAAATGAGAACCATATATCACACTTTAAAAATCTAGTAATTGGTGAAAATTCAGTGCCTTGCACATTACAGGCACGCTGAAGGTATTTGCTCATTTGATTGTGGGAATAATACTCAGGAATATTTACTGTGCCAGGTCTTTACAGGGATTGTCTCTTAATCACTGCAAGAAGTATGTGAATTGGTAAATTATTATTCTCCTTTTAAAAATCAATAATCAAACTTGAAAATGTAGAGAGACATGCACAAGGTCACAAAGCCTGTTGGGGTGGAGCTGAGGCTGAATCCGGAACTGACAGAGTCCAGAGCTCAAAACTTCCTTGCCTCATTTCTTTTCCATATGAAATCACCTGGAGTGGCTCTCATTACAAAGTCCTCTCAGTCCAGATTTATAATCATCACTCTTTAGATTCCCCAAGACACAGTAGGAAGTGAAGGCAGGAGAAAGTGTTACTAATCTGGTGGATGGTATTCACCATGGTGGGCTCAGAGTACTGTTGGAATGCAGACCCACACAAATTAACAAACCCATGTATCAACCTTTGTCTGGCAGCCCATTCCTGCTTCCTAAAAATAGCTCAAGTTCAAGAAAAGCTAACGTATTCATCAATCAGAACTTTAAATCTCATGAAAAAGAAAAAATAATAAGCTGCAAACAACGTTTGAACCTTGGCCTCAAAAGTTTCAGAAAATAAACACGCACACACAGACACACACACACACAAATACACACACACGGGTTTTTTTGGTCACGTGGCAATGGTTGCGAAGTAAATATATCCCACTGCACTGATCTTACATCTTGTCACATTAATGTTTCAGAGCACTCAATATAAATATTAAAACTAATAGCTTCACTCTTCAGCTATTACTCCTCCATCCCCTGAAATCATCATAAAACTTTCAAAGCCTTTTAGAACATTTACACACTTGAATCTGATGGTGGGGAAAGGAGATTCACACAACGCAGCCCATAAGCTTAAATAATAGTGAAGAGCTGTTTATGGAATATGCTTTATTCATCATTTCAAGTAAAGTTTCTGTGTTGATGGAGGGGGAAGAAAATCAAAGTATAGCTGTCAAGGGAGAAGGCTGAAGTATTGCTTTTCTATACTGAGGACTTGCAAAAAAAAGAAGTCCATGAGAATCTCAGTCCAAGGTCAATCAATGCTAAGGCTGTGGGTACGTAAACAGCTAATGGATTGTAAAGACACATACCAGTGTTATGAATTTTTAAAGAGCAACTCTTCAGCACAGAACCCCATAAATCAATGATGACTTATTGGCTGGATCAATTATGCAAACTTTTAAAACATTTAATGACAGGTAATGAACAGGTCTCTGGAGGACACCAGTCAACAGTGTTTTTTGCAGTTGTAGTTACATCTGCTTAAGTGAATTGGGTAGAGGCACTCATTCCTAGGAAGTAATTAAAAGTTAAATCTAAGAGGCTGCCTAAAATGAAAGTGCATAATTGCTGTAGGCTTTATCCATACCTTAAGTAGCTACGGAAATGGGTTGCCTCCTGATGCATTCATAGGTAGTCCAGTTTGGTTTAGAGTGGCAAAGCAATCTGAGCATCAAGGAGAAAGAATTTTTGAAAGAAGAAAATGTATAGTATGGGTGATGACACACATAGGTGCTTATAATTATTTATTTTGAAACTAACTTTAAATATCAACTGGAGGAATAGACAGGCAGAGATAGGGTGAAACTGCAAGATTCTGCTCAATCTGGAAACAAAGGATGGAAGGCTAAATGTGGGTTGACTAATCCCACAGAAAGTCTCCCATCATCAGTTGTGGCATTACAGTGCTTTAATTGCATATTAAAATAATGACCTGGTGAAACATGAAGAACTTTGGAGGGGAGATTTCTGAACTTAATAGTCCTTTAGAGTTTAAACATTGATTTTTCTGATTGTATAACTTGAAATAAGTCTTTAGATTATGAGAAAGAGGGAAGTTAAACATGCCATTCCATCCTAAGCATGGTTCTTTACATGTAAGCCACCGACATTGAGGCTGTATTTCTGTGTTAACGTAGTTAAAGCATCGCTCAGATCAGATAAAGCCTTCCAACGGAATAGGAAAACACTAAAACACTAAAAATTCTGATATTCCTGTATTGCTCACTCATTTTCTGCTCAGCAGAAGGATGGTAAAAAATGAAAAGCATAAAGGAAGTTGGTTGTAAAGTGCCTGAGTTCAAGGGTCTCTGGCCTGGGATTGTTTTCTGTGTTGGAGAAGCTTCCTTAGAATTGTAACTGGATTTTCAAAATACTTTTAGGTAAGTGGTAAAAAAGGAAATATCTTAAAAACATTACTGATTTTTGGTTGTTTCATTTTCTCAAGAGGCTTTGCTAACTACTAAACTCACATAGGAAGCTTGGACACTTTGTGTGTGTTTAGTAGAGCTGCACTTCCCTGGTAAAGAAAAATCACAAGAGACTTTGGCATCATTTCTATCCCAAAACTGTGAATGTATTTACTGTCATATTCATATTCATGACTAAGTAAAATGAGTCAAATACTCTAATATCCTGATGTTTTATTAAAATGTATACATCCTAATTTGTATTGATAAATAAACAGGAGCCCAGGGCTAAGAAGTAAACAGACGTGGGTTCAAATCCTAGATCTAACATTTACTGACTGTATGACTGTGGGCAATTTTCCTAACTTCTCTTGCTTCATATCCTCATCTGTAAAGTGTGTAGCATAATTTCTACCTCGAAAAAAACATCTAGCCTGTGGGTACCCAATAAAGGCAGTGGTTATTTTCTGTCAAATCTAAAATATCCCTGGGAGCAATAATTATGGAATAACATCAGGGCAAGGGGTGTTTACTAAATTCAGGGAAATAAACATCCTTCCACCAAAGGAGGTTGCCTTTTAGAATAATAATCACTGTTAACACTGAGGTATTTATCATGTATCAGGTGTTTTACCTGCACTAGTGCATCCGAGTCTGTCAACTCTTTGATGCAAGCATTTTATGACTACTGTACAGATGAGGTCTTTGGATCTCAGAGAAATTAGGAAACTTGCCCAAAGCCATCCAGGAGTAAAATGGCAGAATCGGTATTCAAAAGTAGATCAAACTGTGCTTAGACAGCGTCCACTATGCCATGATGCTGAGCTTGTAATTGGCTAAACTAAAAACAAGGGACTGAAAATACTATACTAAAATTTTTCTCCGTTGATATACATGGCTTTTGTAGAAATAAAAAGGAACAAGTTTCACCATAATGGATTTCTCCTAATTGTCTAGGAAAGCAGAGATTACAATACTGGTCATGAAGTTGAAATTTATCCTAGGTATGAAGGAACAAGAGGCGATGGTGGGCAGCTTTAGTGCACAGTGTTGTGTATATGACTTACTGAGTAATTCTATCAGACAGGAGTCGTGCTGTGAGTCATAAATGGTCTGTTTCTCTGACCCAGGGGTCTTGTGTCTTCTGTCAGTTTATGTATATAAAACGATGGCAGGCTAACTTGTTAGCTTCCAAGTAGGGTAAAATCTCAGACCCTTCACAGTTTCTTACTTAACACTGAGGAGGAGAGGTCATAACTGTCACACCTCCACATGGAAGGAAACATCTGAAGTGTCCCCTGATACGTAAGTTCTCAGAGTTTCCCAGCAGAATGAAGAATGGGGAGTGGGATGGTGAAGACAAAAACTTTCAGAATATCTTATGCTTGGGCTGATATTTTCCTAAAGAGAAGAGCTGGGGAGAGATGTAAATGAAAACCCAGTCAAATGTCTTTTCACATTTATCAAATGGCAAATATGAAAATGCTGGACAACGCAAGTGATGAGAAAAGGTGGGGCTGGGGGGAACCACACAGGCTGGTGGGAGTGTAAATGGGGGTAATTTATACTTGAGAGGGGAATTTGGTAATGTTAATAAAGTTGAAGATACCAACTCAGGGTTCTTGAAGTTCTACTCCGAGATGAATACCCTAAAGAAACTCTTGCACAAGTTACGTATATAAGAATATTCATTGTAGCACTGTTTGTAAGTGAAAATAGAAAAAAATTTAATATCCATAAAGAGGAGAATGAATAAATAAACTAAGGTAAATTCATATTACCTAGCAGCTTAAATGAATAAACAAACTGACATATATCAATATGGATAAATCTCAAACATACAATATTAAACTAATAAAAATAAGTTGGTGACACATAGAGTATGATGCCATTTGTACAAAGTTTTAGATCACTTAAAACAGTGGCAAATATTTTAGGGATACATTAACATGTAGTAAAGGTATAAAAACATGCACAGGATGGGTGTTTGATGGTAGGAGAAGGAAGGGAATGGTATAAGGAAGGGTACACAGAGCTTCTTCAATTGTAGCTGTGATGTATTATTTTTTAAGCCTAGAAGCAAGGAACAAAGTATTTGTTACATTTCCTTCTATATCTTTTGTGTCTAAAATATTTCACAAAAATAACTTTTAAGGAGTATCAGTTATATTGGAAAAGAACAGATAAGATTTGGAGAAACATACCCGAATAACTTAATTAATGATACAGTGGCTCTACCTCAGAAGATTTAGAATTGTAATGTAAAAATGGGTCAATCTGATCATCCATCAGTTGGACAAAAGTCGTCAATCATTTCTATAGTATTTGATGCAATTCTAGAAAACTCCTCCCTTGTTTTTTGAGTTTTTTTGAGTTATTTGTGAATTATTTCACTTATTAGATGGTGCATTATTAATTAACAATAATGTATTAACAATAATGTAATTAATAACAATACACATAATTAAAATTAATTAACATTCATTAACAAAATAAATGAATTAAGAACTATTATTAACAGTACCTCGGTCAGAAAGTAATGTCTTGGAGCTTAACTTGGCAACAAATGGACACATACCTACCAAGACTCTGAGAATAACTACAAGGAAAACTTGTGGTGAAGGTTCTAAGACTTGGGATCGTTTTCAGATGAGGATCCACAAGCGACTCATTGACCTGTACAGTCCCTCTGAGATTGTCAAGCAGAACACTTCCATCAGTATTGAGCCAGGAGTCGAGGTTGAAGTCACCACTGCAGATGCTTAAATCAACATTTTTAATAAGTTGATAATCAGTTGTTTAAAAAGAAAAAAGAAAAAGGATCTTACCCTAAAGGACCAAGTATGTGTCTCTGAGGAGGAAAGATTATTCAAATTATTATTATTTTTTTCTTTTTGCGGTACGCGGGCCTGTCACTGTTGTGGCCTCTCCCGTTGTGGAGCACAGGCTCCGGATGCGCAGGCCCAGCGGCCATGGCTCACGGGCCCCGCCGCTCCGCAGCATGTGGGATCTTCCCGGACCGGGGCACGAACCCGTGTCCCCTGAATCGGCAGGCGGACTCTCAACCACTGTGCCACCAGGGAAGCCCCCAAATTATTATTCTTTTACAACTATCAAATGAAATTTAAAAAAAAATTCCTTGTTTCTGATAAACAGCTTTGAATTTCTTTAAAATGGATACGTAAAGCAAATCACAATTCTCTCATGTGGGAAAGTGTTCCCAAGTATCTAATTAACTTCTTTCTGAATTTCTGAGACTGAAATTTTGTGGCCTCAGTATCTCCATCTTAAGGACAATTTGGGAATCACAGTATCAATTCCTTCTTATGTCATGGTCACTCTGGGGAAAAAGTGAGATGAATACGTGACTTGGTGTGGTCTGCTTATGATTTGACATGTAATCTCATCTTAAATCACAGGCCTTGATGTTGTGATCATTTCCAAGATGTGTATGGGATTTAGTGATGCCATCGCTATTGACAGGATATATTTTATCCTTTATATTTTAATGTTTACCTCCTCTCTGAGACTTCAATATATTCCATACCCCACATACAACAGCACCAGTTGCCCTCTTAGCTTGAGCTTGTTAATAACATTTACAACCTATCACTAAATGGTTATGATCTGGTTCTGGTATGGAGACCAAGACTAAATTGTTCCTTCTATTTTTTTTTTTTAACATCTTTATTGGGGTATAATTGCTTTACAATGGTGTGTTAGTTTCTGCTGTATAACAGAATGAATCAGCTATACATATACGCATATCCCCATATCTCCTCCCTCTTGCGTCTCCCTCCCACCCTCCCCATCCCACCCCTCTAGGTGGTCACAAAGCACCAGTTGCTTCTATTTCTTGCCCAACTTGGCAGTTAAAAAGTCAGGGAAAAGGGCTAAGAAGGAAATGTGTACAAGCTACAAACTGAGTCCTCTGCAAGCCACCTCTAGCTCTGCAAAGAGGAGATTCTAGACGCTTCTAGGCTTCAAACTTCATCCAGGTTTCCTTCCTGGACAGACCAGCACCAATTCAGAAAAAACACCTGCTCCTTGAAATTGAAGTGGTAAAGCCACCAACTTGCTGGAAGTATCCCAACTTCCAAAAGAGTGATCATTTGTGATGAAGACAGTCATTAGTGGCACAAGACAGACTAAGCACACTGATTAATACTTCGCAGACACAGTACAATTGACAGAACAAAACTTGACTCAACAAAACATCTACCAAGACTCATCTTTGAAAATATTCACAGACGGTTTAAGCTGAGAGGTGAAATAGAAATCAATCCTCTTTCCTCCTATTTTACAATAGAGGAAAGCGAGTTTCAGAAAATGTGTATCATCTACCCAAGGCCATGGAGCCAGTTAATGGGAGAGCAAAGACTAAAACTAGAGTCTTTGGACAAGTGTTACTTCCTCTACCATGTTTGATTCTGAGACTCATAATGTCATTTACTTATCAGTGGCATTATTAAAGTGATGGTTCTAGAAGTGATTTCACAGCACAAGAAAGAAATGGAGAGACAGCAAACATGGAGAAAGCTAAAGGAGTCTAATACGATTAAACGATTGAGTAGGATATGTGTTATATGAGTTTTCAAGATGAAGGGAGTTACTTTGTGGGGAGAAGAAAAGAGAGAGGAAAAGAGTTTTTATAAGAATGTTTTACTTGCTCCCCTTTTCTGTGAAGGTCAGACTTATTCTACAGAGAGTTTAGCAGGAAACATTTTATTTGAACATAAAGAACTTTGGGGTAGTACTTTAAACAATGTTAATGATTATTGACAAATATCTTGGTCTTAAGGTTTTTGAAATCCAAGTGGTAACAAATTCTCAGTTGTACGTCCAGTTAGGTCCATTGAGTGCTTGGCTGAATTTGCTCTCTAACTTCAGAAATTCAAGATTTAATATTATTCCAACTTTACTAGTGGTAAAGAGAAACTGAGTGACTTAGCTAGAGAAGAGTTCATATTAGGGTTCCCCTTAGATGTAAAGAAAATCAAGTTGCTTTGTTCTCGGTTTTCTCCTGACCAGCCCGAACCTTTGCTACATCTTCACTGTATGAGGGGCTTGTGGACTGATTCAGCAAGGGGATTCCTTAATTAACATGAACACAAGGGGACTGATACTGTAGGGGAAGGTCTCTGAGTCATCAAGTGAGTGGTAAGGATTCAGTCAGGTGTTTTATATTTTGTTCAGTTAAACTCATTAACCATCCATTGAGGACCCACTGTGTGCCAGATGCAGAGCTAAGGATATGCTTTCAAATGATATAGTCCTCACCATGATGGGGCTTCAGTCTAGTGGAACAGATGGGCCTTAAGCAAGTAATTTCAAGTGTGATGAATAGCATTAAAGGGGAGCTTGATGGGGAGAAAAACCTAGGCAAAGTCAATGTGGCTTTTACTCTAGCCTGGATGAGTCAGTTTCTGTCTCATGGGATAAAGTAACATTTTAAGTTCAGTTGCTTCTTAGAAAATAGCGTTTCATTCACTTTTATAAGTAAGTACTTAGGAAAACATTTCATTGGCCTCATTTTTTTTTTTTGGCGGTAAGCGGGCCTCTCACTGCTGTGGCCTCTCCCCTTGCGGAGCACAGGCTCCGGACACGCAGGCCCAGCGGCCATGGCTCATGGGCCCAGCCGCTGCGCGGCATGTGGGATCTTCCCAGACCAGGGCACGAACCTGTGTCCCCTGCATCGGCAGGCGGACCCTCAACAACTGTGCCACTAGGGGAGCCCTGGCTTCACTTTTTATATTAATCCAAAGGAAGAATATGAATTACTAAAGGACTGTTAAAAGTTGTGGAATGATTAATTTTATACACTTAAGTATAGAATCTTTATACACTCCCTGTATTTTATGAGGATGAAGACTAAAGCATTATATTTCTTGCTTTTTTTTTTTTTTCGGTCATCATGATCCATCCTGAACCTAGTCAAAGTTTTCATTTGAGGAGGTGTTATGGGTGGTTTAGTCACATCATGGCTGGAACTTTGCCTGAGTTTCCCCAAAGAGAGACCCTCTGACAAAAGCTCGCTCACAGGAGGTTTCTTCAGAGAAGTAGTACCAGAGACAAAAGTGGGGAATGGAGGAGAGTGAAGCATAGAAGGAAGACTTGTCCAGGGGGACGATATTGAGCTCATTACCCCTGTGGGAAACAGGCTCCCTCCTCTCAAGGGCAGCCTAGGAAACCTTGTGAGTGTGCCTTAAAATTGTCCGCGAGCCGCATTCATTCCCAGGTCCCCACCCACCACAGGGAGGGTTGTCTTCTCCGTCTTGGCTGAGCGGGCCCAGCAGATGTCCAATCCCTGGTGGCAGAGCAGTCCAGGACACAAAGCGAGGTGACACGAGCATCTGAGGCAAGGTGTCATCAGGCTCCACCTGGTTGTGGCAATGTCTAGGACAAGGGACAGCACTCCCTCACAAAGCACAATTAAAAATTGTTCCTTCAAAACTATAATTCAAAAAGATACGTGCACCCCTATGTTCATAACAGCACTATTTACTACAGCCAAGACATGGAAACGACCTAAATGTCCATCAACAGAGGAATGGATAAAGAAGATGTGCTACATAGATACAATGGAATATTACTCAGCCATTAAAATGAATGAAATACTGCCATTTGCAGCCACATAGGTGCAACTAGAGATTATCACACTAAGTGAAATAAGTCAGAAAGACAAATACCATATGATATCACTTATATGTGGAATCTATAATATGACACAAGTGAACTTATCTACGAAACAGACACCGACTCAAACATAGAGAACAGGCTTGTGGTTGCCAAAGGGGGGTGTGTGGGGGAGGGATGGAGTGGGAGTTTGGCATTAGAAGATGCAAACTATTATACGAAGGATGGATAAACAATAATGTCCTACTATATAGCACAGGGAACTATATTCAATATCCTGTGATAAACCATAATGGAAAAGAATACGAAAAAGAATGTATATATACGTATAGCTGAATCACTTTGCAGGAATTAATACAACATTGTAAATCAACTACACTTCAATAAAATAAATTTAAAAAATAGTTCCTTCCTTTCCATGGCTGGAGATGGGGGTGGTGGTCACAGCATCTACAGTGTCTAACAGTTCAGTTGGAAATGTAGAATGTTTCATTCTGAAGCTTCTTGGAGACAATTCCGTGAATTCAGGGTACAACATGGACCCAAGGGTGTTGCTTAGCTGTCCAATGAGTATTTGTTAGCCAGAGCTTTAGAGAATGACAGGGAATCACTTCCAAATGCTGATGTTTGTATACTCGCTCCAATATTTATCCACGTATCTATTAGACCAATATTCTCAAGCCCCTTCTATGTGCCACACTCATGCTGGATACTGAGGTTGAGTAAGATGTGATTCCTTTCCTCAAAGAGAGCTCTCAGTCAGTGGTAGAGAAAATTAAACAGACAACACCCCAAATAAACTCCGAGCCACATCACAGATTTGAAGAGAGTGAGAAGAGCACAACCTCCTCTTCCTGGGGTGTTGGGAAGGATTCACAGAGGAGGGGGTTTGGGGCCAGGATTAATGGCCCCTTTGACAGTAACCATACACTTTTTGTTTTCCTCTATACATAGCTGTAACTTGTTGGATGCATACAGAAACGCAAGAATCAATGTCCTAATGATTCGTATTGATTCGTATTACGATGTGGCACTAATGTGTGTGAAGTCAGGACAGTTCACATTTCAGTCTTCTGAAGAGAATGGTTAGATTCCATCACGCTTCTTAGTTGCTAAGAACTTCATAAATTCCTCACTGTAATCTGACTTGCTTTCAGACAATAATTGTTAACTGATAAATAGGAGAATTGTCAGGTGTGGAATCAGCAGTGAGAGAAAGATAGTTTCTCTGTTGCACTTACGAAGAATCGCCGATAAGACCTCTGATCCCATTAAGGGTATAAACTCTTTAGATGGAGTTGATGACAGCCCCATGGGCTGCCCGAGTCCTCACCAGCTTGACTGTTCTCAGCGCGCGTTCAGCCAAAGGGGGATGAAATCAATGTTAGAATTTCATGGCCTCCAAGAAAATTACTGTTGAGAGATGACCCAATTCTTTGATTGGTGTCACCAGAAGGCAGGCCTCCTTGAGAAATGAATGTAATGACAACTACCAGCTGCTTAAATTTTCTGTATTGTATGCATTTGCTTTCAAATTGCTATAGCGTTTTAGCGTAAACTACCACTTGCTCTTCGCCCAGATTTGGGCTCCAGGCATTTTTACATTTTACATTTTTACAGCAGCAGGCAGAGGCAGGCCTGGCAAAGTAGTGAGCCACTCTGCATCTCGCAGGATGGATGACAGCATTTTTGCTTGGATCCCTTAATGATTAAGGGCTAAGAAAGCCACATGAGTTCCTTCCTCTCCATTGTGTTCTCATTCACAGGGATCACAGATTGTGGCGTGAGCTTCTACCCTGGGACCCTGAGCTCTGTAGTACCACCTCCTGTTCCTGGGCCCACACAAGTTCTCGCATCGGTGCGCTCTGGTCTTACTCATTCTCATGTCTGCACTGATGTGTGGGAACTCTTGAAAGGATCATATTTTGTTCCTATGAAAGACCTAGATGTATGCAAAGAGAGAAGGTGGGTTATGGGAGTTGAAAAGGTAAAACAGAAAGCTAGAGCAGAAGCTATACAGCTCTTTGCAAATGAATGAAATTCCATAGGATTCTTTGCTGACGTGCCACCAGTGCTATACCTGGAAACCTCCTCCCTCTGCCCCTCCACTCCCCAGATCGTTATCTTTAACTGCCCTTACCCCACCCCTGTCATTAGACAGCGAAAGATGGTTGATAACATATTGCAAAGATAGAATAACAATAGCAACAACAGAAATCTTTTAAATTGAACTCTCTACTGGGCACTTACTACGTGCCAGGCACTGTTCTTGGCAATTTTCACACATTAACTCATTTAGTTCTCACAACAGCGCTGTGGGGACATGCTATTATTCCTCCCTTTCAGGTGAGGGACAGAGGCACAGAGAGCTCAAGTAACTGAACTAAGGTTATACAACTACATGTATCCCTTTCTTAGTCACCACGGTTCTGCTTGGGGTAAAGGATCAAATAAGGAAACTATATAAGGGACTGATGTTAATTCCTATTATTTCCTTGCCAAATGGAAAATTGGGGATTGGAAAGTGTTGGAGGGAGAACACCTTATGCCATTTCCAAGGGAAAGGATTTATGACATTTAACCTCTCTAACCTGATAACATCTTTTTTGGAATGTGTGAGACCCTGAGTCATCCTCGGGGAGCCCCCTGTCCAGACAGGTGACACTAAGTACTTTGCCATCCCAACCTGAATGCATGGCTACATGAACACTGTGGATAATATATATATATATATATATATATATATATATATATATATATATATATATATATATATTTTTTTTTTTTTTGTAGTACGCGGGCCTCTCATTGTTGTGGCCTCTCCCATTGCGGAGACAGGTGACACAAAGTACTTTGCCATCCCAACCTGAATGCGTGGCTACATGAAAACTGTGGATTTTATATATATATATATATATATATATATATATATATTTTTTTTTTTTTTTTTTTTGCGGTATGTGGGCCTCTCACTGTTGTGGCCTCTCCCGTTGCAGAGCACAGGCTCTGGACGCGCAGGCTCAGCGGCCATGGCTCACGGGCCCAGCCGCTCCGCGGCATGTGGGATCTTCCCAGACCGGGGCACGAACCCGCGTCCCCTGCATTGGCAGGCAGACTCTCAACCACTGCGCCACCAGGGAAGCCCTGTGGATAATATTTTTGAGAAAATTGTGAACAATAAGTTCCCATCACACACCTTCTTCCTAGGGACCCACACACGGTCACACTCATCTGCAGGTAGGGGTGTTGCCAGGTGCTGCAGGCAGGAGGGTCAGATAAGGTGTAAAGTCTAACTGGCACTGGGATCTCATTCTAACCCAAGGTAGTTGGGACAGAGCGAGTTTGTGATTTCTACATGCCTTTGGCCCAGAGGAAAGACTTTGTTTATTTAGCTATACTGAGATCTTATCTTCCCACATTCCCACTTAGAGATGTACTCCCCATGAGGAACCCGTGAGATGGGTGTCATCTGGAAGAGCTTCTCGAAGGAGCTCCTAGGGCTTTATCATTCTTGCTATGCACCCCTGGAGACAACTGTGGAAATGTGGGCAGTACAGAAGTTTTCCCACCGCTCAATCTGACTCTGACTGCAGGCTTAAGTTGGGTTTGTTGAATGACTTACCTGTTTACTGTAGCCAAGAGTTGAGTATAACATGGTAGAGCATTGGGTGACCTCCCTAAAAGGCAGCCACACAACTGGGCCCTTCAAGGTCCTTTGGGGAACTCCTTGGAGGAAGCGATAGAGCTTAGCTGGCTGGCACTGGGCAGTTGGTAGTGAAGGCTGGGCACTGATGCCCACCTGCTGACCAGCAGCTTGAAGCGGAAATGGTGCGAGTCCATGCTCTGTGCTTGCATGCCTCATGTGTGTGCTTCGTGCATTTGGGAAGAGGCAGCCCCACATCATAAAACCTCCCTGAAAGCCACCCAGGTACCTCTCTAAGAAATGTAATGGACTGTACTGAAAGCCTAACTTTGACTGATGTGAGGTTTGGGATTCTACCCAGGTAAGAATCCATGCAGCAAGGAAACCAGAGAAGGCGGATGACCCAGAGTAGGGCCAAACTGTTTACCAGCAGATGTGATTTTGAAAATCTTCCTTAACTGGTCATGGCAGCGGAAAATATCCTGCTGTTAAACGCATCTGCAATCCGCTGCTCTCCCAGTCCACCTACAAAAATTTTGACCTTTAAAGCAATGATGGAGAAGCTGGTGATTTTTTTCTATGGCATTGAAGCTCAGTCTATTTTAGGCTCCAAGGCAATTGCAGCCCTCTTTGCTCCCTATTTCGTATCACTTTTAAGTCTTGTCCTGGCCACTGTGAACCCTTCAGCACTTCTCTTTGTGCAGTCACTCGAGTCAGGATCTGTGATTTGCAGATGACATGTACATTTCTTGGCTGACGGTTGCTGAAGCAGTTTGCAAACCTAAGCCTGTTAAGGGGTGGGGGGTGGCGGAAGAGCAGATTACAATTGAAAAACTGTAATGCCACCTTAAATTTCTATTTTCATGCAAATATATAACTGCTTTCTCATTATTTTGATTGAAAGAAAGGTAACTCAGTATTCCTGTTGGCATGAATTACCATATTCATGATTTTGATGACCAAACAACTGGCTGATTTCTGTTGTTTGTCACTCCTAGGAGAGTGCAATACTTTAGAAACCTGGGTGGGGGGAAGGTGTTATTAAAAATAGTCTTTCACCCCCAAAATGTCCAAACACAAAGATAAAATCTTCGGTTCCTCTCATTACGACAATCTTTTACAAGGATGCATCAGATGACACTCAGCTTCCTGAGCTTTAGAACAATGATGGCTGTGTTTTGGATCATCTTTCATGTGCATATCTACAAAATATGTAAATTACCAAATCTATGAGAAGAGTTACTTCGGTGTCATTTATTGAAATATTCACTCACTTAAAAAAGACCATCTTAATGAAAAATAACCCTTATTTGATTTTTAAGCAGACATGACATATGGATAAATAAAATGTGATCTGAAACACACGTTAATGAGATTTCCATCAAAAGGATTACTAAGGTTCTGTGTTCAGACACCGAGAAAAACCAAATGGGTGTATCAAGCCCCCATTCCTAATCTTCAAAAGCAAATTTTTTGAAGTGTCTCAGTTTTGCCACACACCCAAACATCTGCATATGGGCCCAGATTCCTAATCCTGTCACACTGTGAGGCTGCAGATTAAGAGAATGTATAAACAATGCCTCTGTCGCTACACATAAATATAGGCTGCTAAAGCTAGTGCGGGCAGGCTTTGTGAGAGAGACTCCTTATCTTAGGCAGACTTTGCACTAAACATTGTTCAAATCCTAAAAAAATTACCAAAAAAAACCCCCAAAAACCCAGTGGTAGCCTCTGATATTTTTCTCCCTTTATCTAATTCAAAGGAAGTTCATTGTAAGTAGAAACTACCATATAAAGGTTTCAATAACAAACAGGAAGCAAAGAAAAGGAATTAACATAGGGCTTCCCTGGTGGCACAGTGGTTGAGAGTCCACCTGCCGATGTTAGGCGATACGGGTTCGTGCCCCGGTCCGGGAAGATCCCACATGCCGCGGAGCGGCTGGGCCTGTTAGCCATGGCCGCTGAGCCTGCGTGTCCGGAGCCTGTGCCCCGCAACGGGAGAGGCCACAACAGTGAGAGGCCCGCGTACCGCAAAAAAAAAAAAAAAAAAAAAAAAAAAAAGGAATTAACATATAAAGAACACTCCATCATGTATTAGATACTTAACATACATTATTCCAGTTCATGAGAAATCAATAAAATAAGTACTCATTGAGGTTTCACATTTCAGTGTTCTGTACTGAAATTATATTACCTTGATGGTTTCTATGTATCTGTCCCCTTTACCCCTTTACTACTGTTAAAACATTATGTTAGATATGAGAATTTTTGTGAAGGAGTCCCTGAGACCTTTACAAGTCCCCAAATCGATAAAACTTCTACAAGGAACCAAGTAGAGAGTAAAGTCAAGGGATTGAGTTAAATGACTCATTCCTGCCTCCCAGTTCAGGCAGTTCAGATTCATGTCTCAGCAAAAGTACAAATTACTATATGTTATGGGCTTTCAGAGTCATTTAAGCACATTCAAAACCATGGATATTAAATCCACGATTGCCAAGAGCTTATTGTACTACCCGTGTCAGCACGGTACTCGATTGTTATTTTCAGTGACAATCAAAATAGCTTCCATTTAAATTAACCACCACAAGCTTTTATAGGATTTCAAATTTCTGACTACTCTATATTTTGTTTTGCCTTTTGAATTCTATTTGCCCAAAGCCAACATAAGGTAAAAATCTACATGTCTTGATGGCTCCCTAGAGAAATTGCCGAAAAATCATTAGGACAACAACATTCACAGAGCATGGAGCAAAGGCTGAGATGTGTCCCCTTGTAACTTTCCAGAACAAGAAACTGTAGAAAATATGATTGTATTTTCAAGTGTATAAATCAGCCATTTAAATTGTGAAATGTAAATCACAGTTCTATTGAATTTGTTACTGGTGAAAAATCACAAATTTCCCATTCATATAGAGAATAAAAGCAAAGCAAAATATGATCACTTTGGGCTGTCTCTACCATTGATAACGTCTACCTGGCTTGGGTCATGTTTGCTTCCTACAGAAACTTGTGTGTTCATGTCAATATTTGCAGAATTTAGAGTTGCTCAGAACACTGATTTTTAAAATTCTAATTCAATTCTCTCAGTCTACAGTTGGGTTCTATTTGTGGTAACAGTGATAATTCAAACACATGTCCAAATAAAAGCCTGTCTTTTGGTATCTTTGAGATTAGTCACACAGCAACTACCTCTTTAACAGCCTTGTCTAAACTTCCTGCTCTATATGCTTCCCTCCCCGTCTCCCCGACTCGGTCACCTTTTCCTTCACATGGTTCTGAATTCCTGGGAGAGGCCTGAAAGCAGTCCTAAATGTCTCAGGGCTACGAACACCAACCAAGTACAATGCTTCAGACCATCAGCAGTGATTCATGGGTCCTTACGAAAGCCCCATATGTCAGTTGCTACATAAATGCTCAGTATCTTTCATCACAAAACTCAACAACATACCCAGAACAGAATGCAGAAAGAGTACACACATCCCGTTTTATAAGGCCCATGGTGGGGAGGCTCTCGTATGCTTGCCCCAGACACTTCGTCTGCTACCATAACTAAGGCAGGGTTGCTCTGCCCTCCGTGTTTGGTTGGATAGTGGGTTGAGATGACCCGGAATGGTAGGATTGGGGATAGAATGGTTTAAAACAGCAGAAATGTCCCCTGGGACAGAAACCGACATCAGCCGTGAACAGAGATCTGATCCTGGCCAGATTCTCTTGCGTAGAAGTTACACCAATGCAGCAATTTACTTGTTGTCCATGAGAGTTAACATAAGCTGCTTCCAGTGGTGTTCAAAGTGCTCAACCGAAGAGCATGGGCTTTTGGGAATTGGAGAGTTCTCCTCTTCCTGTGTTCTTATGTATATTTCATTTACTGTAAAAGTCAGAGTTCACGCTGGTCGCTTTTACATGAATGAGTTCATGTGCCTAATTCCTAAATCCCATATATCCTTCTAATTCTTTTTCTTCTTCTTCTTTTTTTTTTTTTTTTTTTTTGCCCCAGGACAGTAAATAGAAGCTCAGAGAAGTAAAGAGGCTAACCCTGAGTGCAAAGGACTTGAAAGATTGCAAGTCCCAGGTACCCTGCTTTCCTAGGCCAGAGAAATATAAGCAGTCTTGTAGACAGAATATCTTTGGCCTTTAGAAAAATAACTCTAGCTGGAAAATGTGGTTGTCTTCCTCTATATAAATCCATATCATAGCCATACATTAAAAGAACGTATTTCACAAAAAAATCATCATATTTATAAAAGGGATTTTCATAGGCAAGGAGGACTAAATAAATTAGAAATTGGTTTTATCTTTGGTTGTCTTTCTAAGTTCCTTTGAACATCAAACTTGTGAGCATGGACTCATTTGCATGACTAGCTTAACTAATTTATCTGATTTTAAGGTCTACATCTGCAGAAAATTAGATCAGAAGTGTTTCTTGTTCCAAATTCCATTTTCCTCTGGAAATAACTAATCACAAGGGTTTACACAAGTTAAATAAATGTAACCAAATATACTCGTACTTCCTGAAACTGTGAATGATCTGGTGATACTGAGGAAGCAATTACAATCTTAATTGGCATCAAATGATAGGAAATTAGTTTCATGGTAAATATTCATTCTCTCTGTTATCAAATCTATTATTTGCATTAGAGATATGACATTTAGCGTTGTAGAAGGAGCCCAATTTCATTTGTTTTCCTAGAGCATTTTAATTGAGGATTAGAAACCAATCTTTTGTAGAGAATGCATAGGAGAATTTTGCTGTTTTGATCAGATAACATCAAAACAAATGCCAAGCATTACCTATTTTTAATGTTAAGGTTCCCTGAATAAAAATTAGTCTCAGTTGTTCAAGTGCCATTTGAGTGAGATCCAAAATAAAAAACGTCAAGTTCAGTGAAAAATTTGATCAAGGCAGGGTTTGGTTATCAATTGCTGTATAACTAACATCCTA
Source organism: Tursiops truncatus (assembly GCF_011762595.2). NCBI lineage: Eukaryota > Metazoa > Chordata > Mammalia > Artiodactyla > Delphinidae > Tursiops > Tursiops truncatus. The sequence continues at coordinate 104,794,898 of NC_047034.1, read as the reverse complement.
AAACGAAGCCACTTGAAATCATTATGTATTATTTATTATTTCTCATGGTTCTGTGAGTTGATTGGGCTCAGCTAGGTGGTTTTCACTTGGAATTTCTCTCAGGACTGCAGCTGGGGTTGGAGTCATCTGAAGAACTGAGTTGATATCTAAAATGGATTCTTTCCTCCCACATGTCATTTGGGATGGATGGAACAGCTGGGGGCTGGCTGGGCTTCCCTCTACACGTGGCCAACTTGGGTTCCTCACAGCATGGGAGTTTCAGGGCAGTCAGGTTCTTACATGGAAGCTGGCTTCTCCCAGAGCAAACATTCCAAGAGAGCCAGACAGAAGTCGTAAGGTATATAGGAACCTAGCCTAAGAGTCCAAGCAGCATCACTTCTGCTCTGTCCTACCAGTCAAAGCAGTCACATGCTAGTTCAGAATCAGTGGGGTGGAGGAACAAACTTCAGCTCTAGGTGGAGGAATGACATGTCCATATAGAGAGGGAAGGAATTGGTGGTGGTCATCTTGAAGACAAAGTATCACAAAGAAAGCAAACAATATTCATACTTATGTCTATCAGATTATTTTGGAGGATATTCCCACTTAGTTTCTCCATATAGAACATGTGGATATTCAAGACAAATAGATATATTAGGGAAGGCCAAATGTTGGGGGCAATTTCGGTAATCTGCAAGTTCCCAGTGAGGGCATGGCATTTCCATTCCTCTCTACAGGAGGGAAAAATAAGGAAGGAAAGTTTCCAGCCTTTCACCACAAACTCCCTCAATCCTCCCATCAGGAAAAGGAGAGATTTATGTGAGAGTGTGTTTAGAAGAATTAGTTGAGCTGGTGAGACTCAGCCTCTGTTGGCTTTTCATTCCTCCATTTATAGGTGGCCTGCAGTGCCGCCTGGCAAGGACTAAAGGGCAGTTCTGCCCAATTGAGGGCTGGGATGTTGGGCCCTCACATCTGTGATATGTTTTCTAGTCCAGGGACTGGCTAACTCTGATACCTGATTTCTCCATCTTGGTTCACATCTTGGGGGTTGTTTGTAGTCCCCAGCTCCAACAGTAAGATTCTCAAACACTCATTCCTTCTCAGAACAATTTCTGGGGATAAAATTTTAGTTGAAGATCACTCTTTTTCTTCCCGCTACCATCTATGGGGCGTTCATTTTGTGTCAGGCACTGTTCGATGTTTTACATTTCTTAGCTGGCTTAATCTTCACAGCAACTCTGTGGAATAGATATTGTCTCCCCATTTTTCAGGTTAGGAATCTGAGGCCCAGGGTCACACAGTGGCCATATTGCAACACAAGATTTTGAGCCCAGGTGGCCGACCTTCGATACCTGTTTTGTTACCACTATCCTGCCCTGCATCATAAACCAGCTCCATACATGCTTTCATTCATGTGTATTTTCTGACTGATGATATTTTCATGTGACTTCTTTGTTTCAGAAAGTTTTTATATCAAATGATGACAATGACAATAATATTAACACATATTGTGCACTTCCTATGCATCAGGCATGACGCTACAGATTTCCAAGGATGAACTCATTTAATCTGCACAATAATCCTTGGTGTTTTTTTTGTTTTTGAATTTTATTTTATTTATTTTTTTGTACAGCAGATTCTTATTAATCATCCATTTTATACATATTAGTGTATACATGTCAATCCCAATCTCTCAATTCATCACACCACCACCTCCACACCCCTCTGCTTTCCCCCCTTGGTGTCCATACGTTTGAGGGCTTGGTTTTTACAAATAAGCAAACTAGGCACAGCAGGTCCAAGGTCATGCTGGAGGACACTGGGAAGAATGGTTTCTGGGATACGGGAAAGTTCTCTTGCACCTCAGTGTCTTCTCTACTTGTTTGCTGATGTCTGACGCTCTTCATTGGAAGACACAGCGTAGAAAGAAAGCTTAATATTTATATACACACCAAAAGGTATGACATTGACTTAACACCTCACTACAGGTATCAGGAATGCAGTCTCAAGAGTAGGTTCTGATGGGGTGATAGGCAAGGTATTCTGGGGCAGGGGATACCCTGAGAAAGGAGGCAGCACAAAGGGAGAGGAGAAAATAAGACACAAATGAGGAGATGCTGATTTCCTTCCACTCCAAATCTTTCCAGGGAAGGCCCTTTTCCTATTACATTCTAACCCAGTAACTCATCCTTTCCCTAGAATTCTTGAAAGCAGGAGCTATTGAGAAAGTATCCTGTCTGAAAGTATATTTCCTGCTGTTTATCTGCTTCCAGAACTGGCTGAAGTTTACTTTTTGGTACTCCAGAGACCTAGCTTCCTCTTGCTTTCTTCCAGTGTGGTCTATTTAATCTCCTGTTGTGTGGGAAATTATGTTCAAAATCTCCGTGATCCTCTGTCCATAGTAAGTTATGCATGTAGTGACAAGTACATGCCACAAGGTCTTGAGATTATATCTGCAATGTGTTGCTGCCGACTGTTGATCAAGATAGGCTGGAAGAAAAACATTATTTTCAGGTGTGAAAAACCATCACCTTTATCAAATAATTTTTCTTGCATTTTTCCCAAGACGTTGTAGCCTATTTAAACTTGGGAGGTTAAGTTTGTAGCATTCATTATGACTGAAAATTTAGTTCACACAATCATGATGCTCTCTTTATTAGGTGTTACTGTTAAACAATATTAAAATAAACACAATGTGGCTGGCCTTTTGTAAGCTACATGGCATGTTTACTTCTTTGCCTGGTTTCTTAATTGCATTTATTCATCTTTCCAACTACCAATGCCATGGCCACCCACAATATTTGCTATTTGGGGGCATGTGGTTTACATTTCATATTGTCCAATGATAGCCTTTGATGGAGGGCATCTTATTTGAGTGGTTTGTAGTGTGTTGTGGTCTGAATTCTTGGCTGGCTGTTTGTCACAATGCCAGCTCTTGTCTCTGCATTCTATCTTTAGAAATGGAGGATGGTGGCTCTTTAAAACTCATTTAATTAAGAATCCCATGACAGTAGAGGAGAGAGACTATGGAAACACCAAAGTATCCCTCTCAGCTTTTCTAAATCATGTGGAGGATCATGAAAATGATTGAAGGCGAAGTGTTCAAAGAAGCCAACTGTGAGATTAAAGACACTATGCCTGGTTATTTAAAAACAATGGAAAAGGTAAACTTCCTTACTCATCTTGTTCCAAAATACTGGAACAGATTGAGTTGTCCAGACCCAGTTTTAGGAGCAACGCCAAACACCGATCAAGGCATTCTCAGTATCTTTAAGATTTTAAAAAAATGTACAAGCAATATTGAGGACAAATTTGAGTGCAGGAAAATTACACATAATCCCATTGCCCTAAGACCCATTTTTGCACATTAATCATCTTTGTCCCTATGTAGATCAATGTTTATTTTCATAGTTACATCATAGAATATATTCTATTCTTTAGGCTTTTAACATTGTATGTGATACATTGTTCCATGTCACCATCTGTATCAAAATTTGTTTAATAAGTTCCATGTTGTTGTTTTCACAGAAAGAAACATGCACAATACCTCACTTATTTTACTGTTGAATAATAACCTTAGAATGAGTTTTCATAGGTGAGGTTATTGGTTCAAACTGTATGACCATTTTAATGGTCCTTAATAAGTTGCCATATTGTTTTCCAAGGAGGTGCAGGACTTGTACATGCCACTCCAACAGAATGAGAGTAGTAATTTAATTTCAATATAACAGTGGATGCTACCACTGTTATGATATTTTCTCCTGTAATGGAGACCCTGAAAAATTTAAACCAAACCCAACTGATTATCATGTTTCAGGAGCTGCTGCTGAGCCAACACCTTGGTATCTTTGTTCTTGGGAAGAAATGAGCTAAGGAGGAAGAACCAGCTAAAATGACCACTGGACAATTTTTGCTCACTGGATCCACCAGGTAAGAGGCTTTTCAGAGTGGCCCATGGTATCTTCTGGCAAGGCGCCAACCATACCAGTGCTACTTCAGGCCACGGGCTGGGAAGACAGGTACAGTCTTGTCGGTGTCAAGGAATAACATGGGTAGCAGGAGACCTAAGAGTGAATGAAAATTGAATTATCTGTACTTCTAGGACTTGTCTATTGAGAAACAGCAGTGCTGGCAACCATTTACTACCAACAAGAGGCAGTTCCAAGAGAAGAATATAAAATATGCTCTGCTCAACCCCAAGGAACTCGGAGTGTCTCACAATGGCCAATTTATTATTTTTACCCTGTCCAGTGACATGGAAGGATGCATCAGGGAACCGCTAGCCTCTGTGATGAATAACTTAAGTCAGGCTGCAACATGTGAAATAATTCAGCTGACCAGGATTTATAACACTAGCTGGATTTTTCGCTTTCTTTGGGGTTCATGAAGCATGGTGTTGTGAGATACCACAGGAGTCCCGTGATGAAGTTACATATCTATTTCTCTCCCTTATTTTTATTTTTTGATATTTTCATATTATTTTATTGCCTAGTTCAGATGTCTTTCTAAGTAGGGTCCGGTCTCCTAGGGGATTCATCTCTTCTGACTTTGAAAATTAGAACCACAGATGGATCAGACTTCTAAATACTCTGTTTTTATACTCCCTTCTTCACATATCTAGTCCCAGATGGTTTTGACTGCCTGCTGCTGTGTGGACTGTGCTAGGCTGCAATTTATTTTGCTCAATTATTTATGTGCACTTGCCCAAATAAGAGGGTAGCAATGTAGCACAGGTGTACAATTCAGTCCATCTCAATCCCCAGGTCCTATGTCAGTCTGCAGGATGGCTGGCTAGATTTGCAAAGGGGATTCCATCCTCTGTCGTTGGAGAACACGGCTCACAGGAGCTACCTGTGGCAGGACTCTTGTCTTTGCAGGTGAGGTCCAGGCACAATTTCATGGCACTAAGGAGAGTCTTAATCTTTGTGCTCCAGGAGACTCAAAGACCTAGGATACTGGATAATCACACATCCTAATCTCTGTACACTACATGGGTGTTAGAGCTGGAAGGGACTTCAGAAGAACAGCTGGTCCTCATTTTTCAGAGGGCCAATGATTTGCGACATTCCTTTTTAGGTGTGTGTGTTTTCATTCAGAAACCGTGAAAAGCTATCCTTTCCTAAGTTATTCTGTGGCCCTTCCAATTTCTGTTTTAACTGGGAAATTTTAATGAGATCCTTCAAGCAGTTAAAAAAAGGAGAAAAACACTTGCAGAAGTGGAATTCAGAGAGTAGCTATGGTTTTTCTTTGTTGACAAATCCCCTTTTGACTTCTTAACATTGCTGCATCAAATCCCAGTGTCTTAGGAGGTTATTGCCTGACCACAGGTTAAATATTTTAATATTCACTGATTGGGGGGAAGTATCATGGGTAACTAATGCAAGATCCTTGAATGCCGAAGGCATTAGTGGCTCCATAAAATGTAAATGCATTCTTAATTATCTCAAGTCACTGCACGCCCAAGTAGTTCTTTTACAAGAAAAACACAGCTTACTGATAATGAGCACGAAAATTACTAAGAGATTGGTGGGGTAAATCTCTTAAACCTCTTTTCTTTTTTTTTCTTCTCCAAATTTTGATGTGACTTTGCTAATTTGCATGCGCGTCCCTTTCTAGATTGTACAGATAAACATAGTGCCTCACAAGGGATTTGGGGGGTTGGAATTACAGCCGTTTCTACCTGCGGGCTAGCTCAAAAGATTATTATTATTATCATCATGACGCATTTTATTGGATCCATGAAGCTTTTGGGGTCTTAAGAAGCCCAGGTTATACCCCGTAGTTGCACAGTGATTTTATTTTTAAGTGTGCATTTTATCTGTTGCCTCATTTTATGGCCACAGCATCCCCATGAGGCAGGTATTTTATTGCCATTTTTCAGTTGGAACACTGAAACACAGCAGAACAAATGACTTATTTTTGGCCGTTCAATGTGTAAATGGGAATTGAAGGCTGAACCTCAGGTCCTCCAGCCTTCAGCCCTGTGCTCTCTCTACAAAGCACCCTCATTTCTTCAAGCCCAGTAAGAGAAGTGATTTGAAAGCCACCTTCTCAGGCTATCGGAAAGTGGTTTACCTGAGGTGTTTCTTCACCACTCTCCTTCTTTAACGTCACCTGACACCAAAGACCTCATTATGGGAAACACTGAACGTGGACCTGACTAGTCTGCTGACAATATCCTGCCGTGGATCAGACAATTACCAGAGCCGATCCCTCTGATAGGGAGCTCCTGGGGGTGGCAGACAGGGGCCTTAAGGGAGGTCCCATCCACATCCCATGAACCGAGGCGGGGCTGGTCAAGGATCCTCGCTGACATCTGGGGATGTGCATAGAAGTGAGAGCATTCACTGTGAGGCTGAACACCACGCATGACATCAGGCGGAAGAGCGATGCTTCCGACCATCAACAGTGAAGTCTGTTCTCACGCGTCAAAGGCCCGAGACACCTCTGCCGACATGCTGACCCTGAGTGGCTGTGCCTTCAGCAGGAAGGGGCAGCGTCACCTACCTGCTTCTTGAGCATCTTAACTGGGGTGTCCGCTAGGCTTCCGCACACAAGCTGCTGGGTAACCTGACACTCCCAGACTTCGCCTGGGTTTCAGAACAAAGTTAAGATCTTCGAAGGCTCTGAAATCTGGGGCAGTCCTACCACGACTGAGAGCTGGAGAGGCAGAGGAGATGATCTCGTGGGGTTGAGCTCCTCTGCAACCCTGTCCTCTTCCTCAGGGCACACTGTTCTCGGCCCTTCTTACTGGTGCTTTGTGCTGTCTCTGGCTGCCTTTAGCCTCATGTGTTCCCTCCCACTACCCCCGAGAGGCAGACCAGCTCCACCATGGGAGGCTGATACCTGCACTGGTTTTATGGGCTTGGGATCTTTGCAGTCAAAGGGCCCTGAGTTTAGAAGGGCCCTTGATTTAATGCTCTGTTGTTATTATCTTGAAATTCTTAATAAATTTGGAACAAGGAGCCCCACTGTTTCATTTTGCACTGGGCCCCATATATCACGGAGCCAGTCCTGCCAACACCACTGGGTTTTCTGGCATCCCGGGCCCCAGAGCTGGGAGGAAGCTTAGAAGCCATTGTCTGCTTCCATCCTTGCAGTTTACAGAGAAGGACAGGGAGAGCCACCATTAGGGTGACTGGCCCGAGGTCACCCAAGATGTTAGAGGCAGAGCTGCAGCTGAGACCAGCTGGCTTCACGGCTAGCTGGACGCTCTTTCTCCTGTACCGTGATCGTAAAGCCCCCTCCCGAGCACAGGAGCAGGTCTACCTCAGAGTTGGGCGTGGCAGCTGTGGTGTCTCTCTCAGACACATTTTACCTCCTTGGCCATAGGGACAGGAAGGGACAGTGACAGCAACCTTCTGCTCTACCAGTGTTCCTTCCTTGCCTACATAAAGTAACTCTTAAAAGCTTGGAGAAAACAACAGATAAGGGAGAGCTTTGGCCTAAGACAAGAGTTCCAACCACAGCATCAAAACAAAATTTTGTCTCAAAGAAAAGAAATGTCCCAAGAAGATTATTATTACTGCTAATTAAATTAGTGGTGCTTGTGAAGGATTCGTACTCATACTTGCATAACCATACATGTGAGTGTAATTACTTTCAGAGAACGTCATTTTCACTGGAATTATGGTGTGCTTTCTGGTGTGCAAACTGTGCTTGCTACTGGGTACCCTTCAGGTACGTGATGTCATCTGCTGTGTGAAGAAGAGTGGCTGAGAACCGAGGGTATGCTAGCCTTACTCCTCTCAATTCTCCAAGATTTATGCTAAACCAGATCAGGAGAAAGGCACCTATTTGTGTCACGTCCCACTAATCCCTTACGTTGAATTGTCTATACAGAGTCACAGGCATACCTCGTTTTATTGCACTTGGCTTTATTGTGTTTTTTACAAATTGAAGGTTTATGGCAACCCTGTGCTGAGCAAGTCTACCAGCATCATTTTTCCAATAGTGCTTGCTTGCTTTGTGTCTATGTGTCATGTTTTGATAGTTCTTGCAATATTTCAAACCCTCCACCAGTGAAAAGATTATGACTCGCTGAAGGTTCATATGAGGTTAGCATTTTTTAGCAATAAAGTATTTTTAAATTAAGGTATATACAGTTGTTTTTAGACATAGTCCATTGCACACGTAACAGACTACATAACTTTTATATATGACTCACATTATTGCGATATTTGCGTTATTGCGGTGGTCTGGAACCGAACCTGCAATACCCCCAAGGTATGCCTGTATAATTTCACAGTATTCCAGATTACTTGCTGAGAGCTAATTCAACACACTTACAGCACTACTGAAACATCTTGGTACGTTGGGTGGCATTGCTATCAAAGACCTTGTACATTATGGACATTCAAGGTCCTTCATACTAAGATTCACCCAAACTTGAGACCTATGGTGAAGTTTATTCCTTCTGGTGATGTGGTAGACACAGGGAACTGTGTGACCCATTGCGTGCCCTTCACTGATTGTTTTGGTTGCTAGGAAGCAAAGATGCTCAGAACTAGGTTTTCTTGTTTTCAACTACTTACTCCTTTATAGTTTAATAAATGTTTCCCTTCTTGGCTTTTTATTTTAATAAATTTAAAAGCTACAGAGACATGCAAAGAATAACATAATAAGCACCTATAGTCCCGATTCTCACAATTAACATAGGTTAATATTTTCCTGTATTTGTTTTCAGTAGTTATTTTTAAAGACATTACCACTTAGCTAATGTCCACTCCCACCACCCCCATCCCACTCTCCTTCAGTGTTCCCATGGCCAATCACTGAGACAAATTTGTTGTGTATTTTGGAGTCCATTTTCCATACTTTTGCACACAAATATGTGCATTTGTAAAAAATATTTTTGTGTGATTTAAACATTTACACAAATGGTATACTGTAGATACAGTTATTCTTCTTGCATTTCACATTTTTCAAGATCTGATCATGATACGTATAGATTTAGCTCATTCCTTCAACTGTTGTGAAGTAATCCATCATACCAATATGCCATATTTTATTTATTCCTTTACTCAATAAGGAACATTTAGGTTATTTCTGACTTTTTCCTGTTTCAAACAACGGTATTGTGAACACCCTTTACTATGTTCTTTGCTACACACATGCAGGGATTTCTCCAGGGTGTGGATGTGTACACATAAATATACACATGCATAAGAATTTCTCCAGAGTATAGGGCAATGAGTAAACCAACCAGCGAAGGAGCTTCTGAGTTACTGTCTTTATTACATGTGTCTTTTATTCCATGTTAATAGTTTTCACCTCTCCAGTGTCTCTGAATTTGTTCCAAGCCTTTTTTTTTTTTTTTTCCTTCGGTACGCGGGTCTCTCACTGCTGTGGCCTCTCCCGTTGCGGAGCTCAGGCTCCGGACGCGCAGGCTCAGCGGCCATGGCTCACGGGCCCAGTCACTCCGCGGCACGTGGGATCTTCCCGGACCGGGGCATCGTCCGCTGCATCGGCAGGCGGACTCCCAAGCACTGCGCCACCAGGGAAGCCCTACTTCATATCCTTTTAAGGATTAAGTTTGTCTAAATAAAAAGAACTAGCTATGTCATTAAATCTTTTAAAGATTTGTGAAATATACATAAGATGAAGTATTAAGATGAAAGTGTCCATCACCGTCTACTTTCTGCAGGGTCAATATGCAGATGCTCTGGAAAGAGCAAATGCTTCATTTTTGGCCAAAGTTTATTGTTTGGAAGGAAGCTCAAAAGAAAAAAGGAAACAAAATCAGTTTTCAAAACAGAGAATTTTGTCCCTAAAATTTCAAAAGAAATAGCGAAGGAATAATCAGAAGAGATTGTAGTTAACAAGAGTTCACTGGGCAGCAGCACTTTCTTCTTCTTCATATTCTTTTGTCCTCGTTTCATTGACCTCCTGGAAAGGCTGTGGGACCGTGAATGGGATCCTCTTTTGTTATCAACGTTGGACCAAAGTGCTGGCGTGCACTTTCTCCTCTCGCCTCTCTCCTCCCCAGAAGGGTTTTCCCTGTTCTTCCCCTCTTTTCCAGGGTATCAAAGAGCTTTCCCATAGCATCAGCCCATCCCAGCAACCAAAACAAGGGCTTCTATTAACTGGGCCTTTGACTGCAAGTAAGAGGAGAATCCAACTCATTTAGATTAAACCATAAGGAACTTTTATTATTTCTCAGAAGTTCCAAGCTAGGGAAGTTCCAGGGTTGGTTCTTTAGTGGCCCAGGGGCATCATCGAGGACCACGTACTTTCCACCTTTTTGTTCTGCCACCTTCGGTGTATTTCCCTTCACACTTGAGACTACCTCCTCAATGGCTGCAAGATGGCTGCAGGACTTCCAGGCATCACACCCACCATGATGATGTCCAGTGAAAGAAGAGGGACTATTTCTTTCTGTATTTTTTTTCAGCCAGAGAGGGAAAACTTTCCCAGAAGTCCACCAGCAATACTCCCCTTAAGTCTCATTGATTAGAACTCCATCACACGACTACGCTAAACTGCTCGTTGGTGAGGGGAGCAAAACCACAGTGTTTCCCAAATCAAGATGTTAGCAAATGTGTGGTGATTTTTTCTTTTTTTTGGTGATAATGACTGGAGAGGCTACTGACATTTAGTAGGTGAGGTCCACATATGCTAAACCAGCTTTAATGTGTGGGATACACAACAAAGAATATTCTCACTTGACTCCCAGTAGCACCCATATTTAGGCTGGCTGAGACAAATCATAATTCATCTCCTGGGGATAGACATGGAGTAGGAACCAAATTCTCTGGAAGCATGTGGCCTTATAGAGGAGGGTGGTGGCTTCCTTTACAACACTGAGGTATCTATTGTAAAGGAGGAGAGGAAATCAACCCTTCCTCATAAGACTCCAGCTCTGCACTATGGGCACCTGCTGTCGCAGAAGGAAGTTAGAGACCTTCACAAAGTCACTAACAGAGTGTGCATCTGGCTCCCCTATGTTCTCCTCCTTAAACCAGAGACAAGTGGGTACAACACAAACTCAGTCACATCTGGGGAAGGACTGCTCTCCCCTTAACCTGACCTCAGGCAATTACACCTGTGATAATGTGATATAGTAAGAAATACATATTTTGGTCTTTGTCCCTGGTTCCTGGCCAGAGCTCCTCAAACTTTTGTAATTTCCTATGCGATAAAGGTGCTAAGAGCATCTTTTGTGCTAAATTTAGTCTTTGACTCCAGCTCCTGATACAAAGTTCCTAAATCTCTTGGAATTTCCTGGGTGATAAGAGCATCTTTTGTTCCAGTGAGACAACTCTTAGAGTAACCTTGGATAGCTTCAGGATGGGGGCTGGTCATCAGAAAGGTCAAGCCATGATTAGAAGCTTGGAACTCAGCCCCATCCCGCAACCTCTGGGAAGGGGACAGGGTCTGGATATTGAGTTAATAATTGATCATGACTATGTGATGAAGCCTCCATAAAAATCTCTGAACTATGGGATTTAGAGAGCTTCTGGGTTGGCGAACACATTCACGTACCAGGAGGGTGGTGCACCCCAACTCCATGAGAACAGAAGCTCCTGCACTCATGACTCTTCTGGACCTAGTTCTGTGCTTCTCTTCATCTGGCTGTTCATCTGTATCTTTTGTCATATCCTTTATTATATAATAAACTGGTAACATAAGTGCTTCTCTGAGTCCTGTGAGCCATTCTAGCAAATTATTGAGCCTGAGGAGAGGGTCTGGAAACCCTGGTTTATAGCTGGTTGGTCAGAAGTACAAATGACAAGCTGGGACTTGTGTTTGGCACCTGAAGTAGGGTGGGCTTGTGGGACTGAGCCCTTAACCCATGGGATCTGACCCTAACTCCAAGTAGATAGTGTCAGAACTGAATTGAATTGTGGGAAACCCAACTGGTGTCGGAGATTTGTTTAATGTGGGAAACCCTACCCTCACACACACACTTGGAGTACAGACGTATTCAGTGAAACAAGAGTATTTTCCCCTTACAACTCTTCAGAGGCTTTAGGTGCAGATGACATTTAGCCTCTTCTTCATGTTGTTGAACCATTAGCATGGCTGTGATTCTGTGGCATCATGGCACAGGGGTTGATAAAAGTCCTCTATGGGCTGAGGCATTACTCACAGGAGAAAGAACACTGAGCTTGGAGTCTTACAAACACAGTTGGTTTTGCTCTGCCCTACATACAATATGACCTTTACTTCTTTGAGCTTAGTTTCTCATTGGTCAAATACAAGCAATATTATCTGTCCTGCCTTTTCCCCAGGGATGGGCACATAGCTAAGATGGTAGAGTAAGCCCTTCAGAGTTGTTGATGTTCAGATTCCTGCTGGCAAAAATCTTACACACAAGGCATTAGATATTTTCATTATGAAACATGCAGGTACCACAAGTTCAGTAACTCTGCAATATATGTCCTGAGTCTGCTTTGAGGGATATTTACAATCCTGGTATAAACTCTTAGTCATTCACTTTTTAGAGAATAAAACTCACACCTATGTACTAATGGTCAGGCCAGTTACAAGGGTGTTCTCTGTTTAAAACCATTCACTTATTTATTCAACAAATATTTATTAGCACCTACACATTTATGGTGCTGGAGTTATCTGTCTTCTCCCTACACAACCAGGAAACAGTGGTGACATCGACAGGCTATGCAATTGAAAGGAGGACTTTGGCAGGAAGACGAACAGTATTACTTTGGGTTTCTTAAATCTGAAGTAACATTATGGTAAAAAAAAAAATTCTGTATCCAAACCACTTCACAACTTCCCAAAGGAAAGTACTGAAGCTGAATAAAAATTGAGTGCTCCAAATAGGTAATAGTATAGGAAGGCCTGAGGCTAGAATATGGAGTCAAATGGGGTACAGAGAACCAGGGAAGATAAGAGTGAGGAGCTACCACTTGGGATGGCATTGAATCAATGATGGAGGAGGGGTTTGACATGTGTTTATGGGTGTATGCTTCGTCAGGTGTAGAGAGTCAAACTGGAAAGATAGGTTTAGTAGCAAGTTTTTTATGAGTCTTGATTTGGGGAACGAAGATAGGTAGGGGACAAAGATCTATGTCTGCGTGTATAGTTCAGTAAAAATTGCCTAATTCCCTAGTTTGAGAGAATCACGAAGTGTAGTCTGGGCAAATAGCTGGAGTGACATCAGAGGTCAGCTCTGTGACTGCAGCACCAGATTGTTCTTATGTCAGAGAGCTGAAACTATGTGTCAGTGCTGCCTGTAGTAGCTTCACCATTGTCAATTCCATCACTGTTGGCAGTGCCATCACCGTTGTTAATGCCATCACCATTGTCAATTCCATCACTGTTGGCAATGCCATCACCATTATCAGTGCCATCACCGTTGTTAATGCCATCACCATTGTCAATTCCATCACCATTGTCAATGCTATCGCCACCATGTTTCCTTTGAAACTTCAAAACCGTGATAGAAGACTAAGATATGGATGTCTAGCTAATGTTTCTTGGATACAAGGTAAGATAAACGGAACGGTGCCCAAAATAAGCATACATAAAGCCACACTGCAAGTTGCTTTCACCAAGTTGGAAAGTCAGAGAAAAAGCCAGACAGATCTCCTAAAAGTTTTGAAATGCCAAGTACTTCTCAGGATTCCAATGCCATGTGAATGCTATTACCCAAATTCTTTTTGTTGAACATAGCTCAGTTTTTAAGCCATCTTTGAAAGTGACTGTAGCTATACAAGACCATAGTTGTAGTAAAATGCAATCTGTTGATCTCTTTATGGTGGAGTCTATATATCATTTACACTTCACTTCTCTGTGGGTGGAAAAGCTTTTTTCATGGTTTATTTAGCAGGAATTCATTTTGATCAGCAAGATGAGTAATCCTTTACAGCTGTTTGCAATTACTGCCTCTGCTCTGCCAGGAGTTTTAACTATTATACAGACTGAAACACCAAATGAGTTGAGGCAAGATGAGGAGAAGAGAAATGCATATTTCATAGGTCCATTCATGTCATGCGAAATTACCCATCACCTGTTTTTCCATTCTAGGTTTCTAAATTCAAAGTCACATTTCAAGGTAATTTCTAATCACCTTTCTAACTCTGAAGGTTTTTTTTTTTTAATCAATGAAGGTAAGTACAACCCATAACACTAGGTTTCCTACGACTATTGGGAAGTCTCCACAGCTTAAATTCCCTATAAGTATGAAGCCAATTTTGTTGGAAAACAAAACGAAATAAAACAGGCTTTCATCTGTGTATCTATCTCTTGGAAACACCCATTGTGAAAGTATAATGATCGAAATATTTCAATTACCAAGTGAATAAAATGACATATTTTCCCCTTCTTATCTAACACAAACCTGATTTAACAAATCTACATTACGGAGAATTTAGGAGCTCTTTGTAAATTGTTAATTAGATTGATGAGTAACTAATTTGTGTAGCATAAGAGCTTGGAGCTAGAGGACAGACCTTAATTCAAATCCTGACTCTCACTTTCTATTTGTGTGACTTTGGGCAAGTTTTTTAATGTGCAAAATGTGGATAATAATAATATAATCTACCTCATGGAGTTATCGTGAGAATTAAAAGGAGATGGTCCATATAAAATGCTTAATACAGGTTAAAGTCCTCTATCAATGGTAGCAAAGATCTTTCTAGAAATGATTCTTCATGGTTTTAAAGTCCAGGGATTGTGCTCCTTATTTGTCTCCTTGTCCTGCTAACCTGCTAACCAGGGCACACACACATAAACTGTCTTACCTAACCGCCCTCTTCCCCAAACACACACACACACACACACACACACACATACACACACACACACACACAGATTCAGATGAGGGGATGAGCCCAGGGAAAAAGTCTTGGGATTATTGGGATTGTTCTGATTGTCTCTCATTGGGTCACATGCCCATCCTGAACCAAAGGGCTCCCACAATCTGATTGGTGAGGCCTGGGTCGCATGCCCACCTCTGGGGAGGAAGAATCAGCTTACTTAATTGGTCCACTTGGGCTGAGCTCAGGTAGATCTCCCAGCAAACCCTGGGTGCGGTTTCCAGAAAAAAAAAGAATAGAATTAGAATGAACAAAAAGATCAAATCACTACTCCAGGCATTTTTCTTCCCTGGGCAATTGACCAGAGGGTACATGGGATAAACTGATGCAGATTGTAATGATTTATTGAAAAATGCCATGCCTATTCAAATTGCCTTATTCAAACGGACAATAATTTATAAGACTTGACTATATCCAAAAGCCAGCACTCCAGTGAAAGGGTAATGTTATGTATTATTAATACATATTAATAATTAATAACTACTCTCAGGGATACCCTGCTCTTCGCTTAGCAGAATATGTTAGATGATAGATGAGCAATTGATCAAAAGGTCAGAGAGTAGCAGGCATTCTTGTGATGTAGCAAGCACTGGAGAACTGCTGTGAAAATCCCAGGAATCTTCTATGGGTATCAATAAAGCAAGATTTTGGCTCCTAAACACTGACCCGGGTTCTAGTTTGGCAAACTCTGTATTTTCTATTCATACTTAGCTTCCAGGATTTTCAAATGAAGGTTAATGCAAGGAGATGACCCAAAGGATAAGGATGGGAAAGATAATTTTCTTACCACACACGTTGTGATACACATGTAATACAAACACAGGGATGAAAACAATGCTGATAAAAGTAAAGTTCTGGGCTTCCCTGGTGGCGCAGTGGTTGAGAGTCCGCCTGCCGATGCAGGGAACACGGATCCGTGCCCCGGTCCAGGAAGATCCCACATGCCGCGGAGCGGCTGGGCCCGTGAACCATGGCCGCTGAGCCTGCGCGTCCGGAGCCTGTGCTCCACGACGGGAGAGGCCACAACAGTGAGAGGCCCGCATACGGCAAAAAAAAAAAAAAAAAAAAAAAGTAAAGTTCTATTAACTTATGGGGTTAGAGGAAGAACATGTAAAGAGATCAGGATCTCATTTCAGATTTCACTTGCTCTTACATAGATATGACAGGGAATTCAGAAAAATCCAGATTTAGAACTGACTAGCCTGAGCATCTGCTACATGCCAGGCCCTGTGCCAGTCCTTTCCCAAGCAAGGTATCGTCTTATCCTTATTTGTATTCTCAGAGATGGCTGGGTAGTAGTCTCCTCCATCTAAAGATGAGGAAAATGAGGTCACGAAGATCAAGACCACAGAAGTTCTTAGAGGTGGGGCTGGGAAATGGACCCAGGTCTTCTAACTCCAACTCTCCTCATTATATCCCTCTCTTTCCAAGACAAATTGTACCTTCCATCTAACTTGATTTTTTTCAATTATTATAGATAATGGTTTTTGTTTTTAATTTTTGAAAAACAAGCATAGCTTTACTTAACTGGAATAAAAATGCCAAGCAATCACCTTTCCCCTTCCCAGGAAGGCAGGCCACAAAGGTGCAAAGACTTTAGAATCTGGAAAATGGCAACTTACCTAAAATTGGGGTTAATGACCAATGCTTGCTACTAGAAATTAAGTATTTTGACTGCTGTCCAATGTTTCAGGAGAGTAAATGAGGGGTTAAGCTAGAAGAAACTGGTAAACAGATCGGGCGTTGAGTCACTCGGACCTAGATTTGAAGAAAGGCATAAATAATTATAACTGGCATAGCCCTGGATAACCTCATTGAGCCTCATCTGTGGAATGAAAATAATAAAAATAATACCTACCACATAGGATTATTGTGAGAAGCAATGAAGATAATACACATAAAGAACTTAGCACAAAGCCTGGCCCATGGTAAGGGTATTATAAATGCTAGTAATTTTATTAGTATTGTTAATAGTATTAAGACTGTTAGTGTTCCTTAAGATTGATCAGCAGTAAATCCCTTTGGTTGGAGGAGGGAAGTGTATTAGTTTATAGAAATAGGATGCGCTCCATCCATGATTCATGGGAGGCAGTGGGTGCAACATACAGGGCAATGAGGAGGAGTCAGCAGTGTGTTACATCACAGGGAGCGCGAGAGTGAGGTGAGTCAAGGGCAGAGCTGGTATCCAAAATGTACCTGCTGCCCCAGAAACATGGAGTGGTGGTGAATCTCCTGTCAATAAAGTCATAATGAGAAAAGCCTTTTGTAAATACAGCAAACAGAAATTGAGCCCGGAGAAACACATGGTCTTTTTAGATCCAATTTAGGAAAGGGTTAGGTCCAGTTTAGGGGAGAGTCTGGAGTAGAATTTGGTTGTACAGTGAATGATGGATTAAATTACAAGGGGGGCATTATTGAAGTATTTGAATAAATGGTATTGACTGAACCTATAACCTCAGGAATATCTGGGGTCATAGTAAAAGCAAGCCAGGCATTTGTGGCTTCACATGGCTTCACCTGCATGGCCATTGCTCATAGCCACCTTTGTATGGAAGAACCTGATCTGAGGTGGCTTTTGTGTAACAGCTCCTTCAATTTTCTTCCTGTTCCCACCCAGGAGGGCCAATAGGCAGAAGACCCAACCATTTGCATTAGTGTCTGTGGTCCCTTGCCAGTTTTGATCCACTTAATACATAATATTTGGGGGAAGGAACACACACCCTTGCTGTTGTGAGGAAGAAAGATCTGCAGGGTTGGGGAGAGGTTTGAATGTCCTAACTGAGAATAGAGTCATGTTGCCTTTTGATGGCGTTATATCAGGGAGACAGGGAATTCCTAGTCCTGAGAAGGAGGAATGGTGCCTGCAGATAGTGGGATAGTCTACAGGGCCAGGAGGAAGGACAGACAGAGACACAGAGAGAGGGAGCAAGAGGTAGAAGAGAAGAAGAAGGAGGAAGAGGAGGGGGAGGAGGAGGGAGGGAGGGAGGAAGTAACTGGTCTATATTTTGGATATAGTCAAGTTTTATAAATTATTGTCAGGGAAGGAAGGACGGAAGGACGGAAGGAGGGAAGGAGGGAAGGAGGGAAGGAAGGAGGGAAGGAAGAAGGAAGGAGGGAAGGAAGGAGGGAAGGAAGGAGGGAAGGAAGGAAAGCAGTTAGATCTTTGGCTTTAAGCTTGATTATTTCAACTGTAAAAAGAGCTGATGTCACTGATTAGATTGGGGTGGGCGATAGGGGTGGACATGGACACCTGTTGATAATGTTTTCCGAGCTGAAGGCGCTCTGGATGGCTAGGAGGGACACTAGGCCGGGAGAAACAGAGGGCAGCCCTCCGGTGCAGAGGTCTTTGTCTGCTCAGTGTGAGCAAGGCCTGGGGCACCTTCACCACTGACCTGAGTGTTCCCTATGGGTGTGAGGGACCATGGAGCCCTGTGGGATTTGGGGTGTGTGGGTTTCTTCACCTGCAGCGAACATGGCTTCACAATTCTTTCTTGTGATTCCTTTATAATACTATACTCTGGATTTGGAACTCAGAAGAACTGGGTTTAGATGTGACATTGCTGTGAACTTTAGGGAAGTTACTTAGCTTTTCTGAGCTTTCCTTTCCTCACTTTTAAAAGGAAGATAAGACAGCTTTTCATAAGGCAGTTGTTAGGCTTCAATGAGAATTTGCATATGAATACACTTACAGTAGTGAAGTAGCTCTTCGGAAAATCTGAGTTATTAGAAAACAGAGCATTGGGTAACGGAAGGACCTGAGATCTTGGACTTGGAGACACCTGGTTCTGAACATATGATATTCTATCACTAGTTTTTTATTTGGGGCAAGTTATCTAAAATCTCTGATCCTATAGTCTACGGTTCAAATCAGAGTAATAATACCTAGGTTCCAGTGTGTCAGTGTGAATAGTTGAGATACCATCAATAGTAGTTATTGTTATAATTGATTCAGCATTTATTGGGCTTCTAATATACACCAGAGCACTTGAAATTAAAAAAACTAAAATACCGTTTCTGATTTCAAGAAACTCACCATGTCACGGAGGACATGAGATTATATACAAATAAATAGAATAAAATAAATAGAGGTTTGGAAGTGCTGGTAGAGGCAGGTACAAAGTGGCAGGGAGCAGAGGTTCCATTTCAGCACTTCTCTGGGGACAGGAGGAGTCCTGCAGGCACATGACATGGGAGACCACACCAAGATGAAGGAAGAGCAGAGAAGGACGGGACGAGGTGTGGTCAGCCGTGAGGAGGTTGGCCACCGGTGACTCAGGGTGGGAGGAGGGGCGACAAGGGCCAGATCACATTCACCTGCATTAAAAAACAAACTTCAACTGAATACATTTTAAAGGTCTTGTTGGCTTTATTCAATGAATCATGAATCAACACCCAATCCAGCAGATAGAAGGGAGCTATACAAAATGAAAGACTTTTACAGGCAGAGGGGAGCAGGGACCAAGAAGTTATTCTAGGAGAAAATGTGGATTGGTTATTGCAAGGTTACTTTAGAGGATGGCAGAGGTCTAGCAGGAAGATGGCCTAACTAGTGCCAATCAGGTAATTCCTGATTGACTGCTTTAAGATTCCAATTCTGGGGCAGCCGAAACTGTAATCAAATCTTGGTTTGGTGATGTGGGGCTTAGTGACGCCACTTTGGACTTGTTGCCTTGTTTCTAAACGCCTGCTAAGAAATTTGAATTTTTACTGCAATTCTTCTCTTAATTTGATCTCCCTCTGATAGACTGTGATCAATTGGTCTGCAAAATGAGAACTTGGTGTCACCCAGCTGAATTCTCCTGGTGGAGAGATTTTTTCCAGATTTCTAAAGAAGGGGAGTTTGCTCATAAAGTAACTGGTCTCCCCTGTATTGTCAGCATCTCTGACACACAGACACACAATGGATAACAACATCTAGACTTTTCTGTGCAGGCTGCTTATAGAACAAAGCCATAGAGATTGTAGGTGCCCTGTTATTCACCTGGGATGAAACCCCAATTCATTCATTCACTCATCCTGCAAAGGCTGCCTAGCCCTGCTGGGGCTGCCGGGTGGAGCTGACATACCCCCTCCCTCAGATGTCGAGCTGCTTCCTAATCACCAAGCAGTGGCACCTCACACTGTCCCATTAGAGAGGCGTGTGTAGCCCGCTTGTTGGGCATGTTGATGCAAGCTTGGGAAGGAAAACATAATTCACTTTTGCCAGTGACAGAAATGTTAACACTTACTTGAAATAGCTGATAATCTGACACAGGAGAGTTAAAGGATTACTGTATTTCATTTGGCTAATAAGAAAAGCTGTTTAAAAGCTACATTAAAAAGACTTAATATATGGTGACTGAGCATTGCTTTAATGTATTCTGTGTCATCAGCTATCAGAATGCTTTCCCCCTTTTATTATGTTACCATAGATTTCTGCCTCTTTTCTCCGGGAAGAGATAATAGGAAGCAACATCCATTCACAGAGATTGTCCGAACACACATTCATTCAATAAACATTTCTCGAACACCTCCTGTGTGCTGGGCACCATGCCACACAGTGGAGAATCAAGGACAAAAGAGACGTGGTCCTTGACCTCTGAACAATGGCATGTTTTTGAAAAGAATTGATAGGAGAAGACAATAGACAAAAGACAGAGAAAAAATGTTTGAGATTTAGTTGATATCTGGAATATTCTTATTCAACACTCATGTCATAGATGAGGAAACCGAGGCCTAGAAAGCTACTTGCTGAGCGCATATAGGCTAATTAGTGGGAAATCTGGGTCCGGGCTCCTGATCTCATGCTTCTCATTTTGATGCTGGAGCACTATTTCCTGCAGTCCCATCCTCCCTGTGGCAAGGATGAATGCTCCACCTTTACAACCTCCCTCACGACGGCATATTCGTTCTTCCATGAGAACTCTACCTACATCAAGGGGAGAAAGCTCGGCAGTGATTTCGAAGGGCTGTGACCAGCCTTGGTTGGCTACATTATGGGAGTTATCGTATGGGCTTGGACTTTGTAACCATACAGTGCAGTTTAGACTTGAGGGGTGTCCTCTGGCCCTACTGACCAGATCAGAGCGCACCCTCTCAGGGGAGGCCCTAAGCTTGAAAGAAGAGAGCCGCTCCCCAGTGGTTCTGGATACCTGCGCTCTCCAGTTCCTGTGCCTTCCTCCACCCCCTTCCCCAACGTCTTCCAGTCTGTGGACCACACTGCACTTTCTTCAGAAGCCAGCTCTTGGTGTCTTTGTGAGACACAAAAATGCCCACATTGTATGCAGACCCTTCCCTCTAGGAAGGCTTCTAAAGCTGTGTGGCTCTTTAATGGCTATAACATCACTCTGAACTCGATAGGTAGCACATTCTCATTTTTCAGGTAGGGCCATCAGAACAGGTGCGAATAAGGCATAGCTTTAGCCAGAGGTAAGAATTATGATGAAACCCAGGCACCTGGACTCCCAGGCCGTCATTTCTCACTGGATTCTCATCCCAGATCCCATACTCTGTGTGGCTGCTAATTTACCCTGAGTGATAAAATCACTCCTGCAGAAGGAGTTCAGACATACTAATAAGGTTTCCTCCCTATCGTTAACGGGAAACTCAACTTCACTAATTTAGACCTAACAGGAAAAATCCCATTGAATTAGAGGACACTAAAACATAAAGCATAGACATATTTCAAGTAAGAACAATAGACTGTGAGGTCCAATGGGGTAGAGACTGTGCCTATTTTGTTCATTACCATATTCCCAGCCCCTAGCACATTTCTTATACATAGTGAGTGCTGAATACTTGTCAAATGAATGGAACGGTGAGTCAGTGAAAAGTGATAAGACAACTATTTCTACTCTCAGATGAATATAGTCAGGGCTGGCTACATAAACTGTGGGGCTCAGTGCAAAATTAAAATACGGGGCCCCTGTTAAAACAGCAGGAAAAATAATGCTGTTAAAGGTTCTAAAATATAAAGCTTTTTTTTTTTCTTGTGCAGTCTTTCTCTTTCAGTTTGTCATAGCGTTCTTTATTTGGTATTTAATGTCATTCTGAGAAAAGAAAAAATTAAAATTATTAGCATGAATTTTACTGTTCATCATTATATTGTGCAATGCCCATTTTAAATGCAAATATGAGTGCATTTACCATGTTTGCAGAATCACCAAAATTACTCATTTGTATTTTGTAGCTGGTACATGTTTATGTATTTTGTTTTTACTAGAAGAGTGGAAACCCTGCACAAAATTAACGTTTTTTTTTTTGTTTCTTGACATGTGTACATTCTACTAATACTTTCTACCTATGGCTTATTCATAAGTAAGAAAGAACTGAAAGCAAAAGGAATTATGGTTTGCCACCTTTCCCTTTCCTTCTACGCCATTGTTTTCAGCATAAGTGACTGGGGAGTAAGAAAGGATATGATAGGGTTTCTTGGTAATTTGTATTTTTCAGAATGCCATTGCCTTCTTTCTGCATTTGGAACAAGTTTGGGTTCAGCTCAGTCATAGCTAGAACACACTTCCCTTGTGCTCACTTGCAGTCTCGCTGAACTCCCACACAACATGGGTGCACAGGAATTCTGTACTCATGTGGCATCCTGAATGCCATATGCAAATGGAGTCACGTGGAAAGGAGAACACAGTCCTCCACTCATGCTTATTCTCCATTGTTCCATTAGGCTTGACTTAGAAAACACTAGATCAGAGATAAAATTATTAAGAATTTCAGTACAGTGACAGTGGGGCATCAAGCCAAGGACACTGCAACTGCACAGGACCGCATACCTATGAAGCCAGCTCTGCTAGCTGATGGCCACGATCACCAGGTAGAGTTCTGATCCAGCGTGTCCTAATATACAGCAGAAGCCCATCTGAAGTTAGCACCAGCTATTGCCAAAGACTCTAAGAAGAACATAGCTTAAGCAACAATGTTCGTTCAATACATATTTATTTACTGCCTGTGATGGAATGAAATTGTGCCTTCTCCAGGCTTATTGTAAAATAAATTTATTTTATATAATATGAATTTATTTTCTTCAATGCTTGGTTAGTACAAAAGTAAGTTTGAAACAACTCGCGTGATTATTATAAATTCCCAATGAGTTGAATCTGGCTAAATGATAGTTTTCTACTTAAGCTGAACCATCTCAACTGTGGGCCTTCAGATTTGGAAAGCCCCTGCCATGACAGGATTCACTCTTGAGGAAAAGAAGACCTTAAAGGAGAATATAAAATTAAGACAAAGGTCAGAAATATTCGTATGAAAGCTCTTATAAATACCTTTGTATTTTAAAAAATTAAGCCATAAAAATAAACATTAAATATAGTCCATCAATGACCCCCTCCTCCCAAATTAGTAATGACGTGTGGTACATTTGTTTGTCTTTCTTACGTTTGGTTTGCCTGAAACTTTTCAGGATCTGTCTTCCTCACTATTTCAAGAGGATGGCTGTCAATTTGCTTTGCTTCGTTAAAGGTAACACGCCTGCTAACAAGCATCTATATGTAATTCGCATCCTCCTGCCAAAAGTTCATGCCTTTCTCATTTTGTGTCTGGGAGTTCACTTTTCTGATGTCACCTCCAGTCTGTGCAGTGGAGTCAGAGCGACTCGGCTGCCGGAGATGGAAAAGGAGTCGGAGAGCCTCAACTGTGCTCCGCCGAGGAGGTACTCTGCGCTCATCTCTCCCTGACCGGCCTCGGGATTAGATTGCTCAGGTCTGCTCGTGTTAACTTCTCGCCTTGCTTCGCGCGGCCAGTCCCTCCGCCCCGCTCCTCCCAGATGAGACGTGTAGAGTTCTGAGGCTGGAACCGTTTCTGTCATCTTCCCTTATCTTTCCCAAGGCTGCAGTGCAAAATCGTCTGCTTTTTTCTGTCATCTGTTTTACCTCCCCTTTCGATTCCCAAACCCCTGTTCTCTGTTTTTAAAATTACTCCCTACAGAACTGGCCTGCCATACATGTGTACCGGAACCAAGTCGCTGAAAAGGTGTACAGGAGTAAATTTGTGTACCATTGACTTTCTCTTAAGGGAAGTTTGTGGTTACTAGGTATAACTGTACGTTTCTTCTTCGCTTGGAAAGGGCATGTATTTGGATCAAATAAAATTTCAGATTTCAGCTCTGCTCCCTTAGTGGCAACATGACTGACCTTGGGCAAACGTGCACAGCCTCTCTGAGCTTTGGATTTCTCAACTCCCCCCAAATGGAAATAACAGTATCTACCTTGCAGGCACCAGGACATGTTGAATTCAAGAGGCAGATTGCAAAAAGCATAAACAGTATGATGTCACTTATGTAAACGTGTGTGTGTGTGTGTGTGTGTGTGTGTGTGTAAAAGGGGAAGGGTGTGGAAGGATTTTCAACAAAATGTTGCTAGTAGCTGCCTTTGGGAGACATTTGCGTTTACCCTTTTATCTTCCTGTAATGTTTGAATTTTTTACTAATTACCATTTTAGCCAAGGAAATAGAAAAAATGTTTCAACCTTAAATAATAAGATTGTTGTAGTCTCGAAAAAGAAAATTATATGTATAGATTTGCATACATACACACACATGCAGACACATGTATGTGGGTGTGTGTATGTACTTATATACATATAAGTGTGTGTATATTTATATACGTATGTACGTTTACATATAAAACCTGATATAAATAGGTACAATTAATTAAATTTCTGCTAAATGCCAGGCATTGTGCTATGTTCTTTGTGCCTGTTGTTTAATTTAATCCTTACAACATCTTGAAAGGTTGATGTTACTCTGATCCTAGCAAGACGCCTCATTCATAGTGGGTACCTGGGAAATGCTGGTTTTCCTTCTTTCTTCTGTGCTGTATGATTGCTTGGGTTTTTTTCTTATTATATTCATAACACCAGATTCAGAAGCAGTAGCTGTTATGTTTTCAGGGCTTTGGGGCACTGAATATTGCATTAAACGTTTTTTGGGGGGAGGGTGATGAAGTGTTCCAGGCAAATATTTCACATATAATTCTGGGGAAAAGGGCTTTTCTACATTAATATACACTTTAACTTTGATATCCTTCTAAAGATTTAGTTAGCTTTCTATTTTTCTAATGACTGCTCTAGTTGGCTTTGTTACAAGGACAAAATATGAGATTTGCTTAAAACTGACTCACATTATCAATTGTTATCTTTGCTATATAAATATTAACTAGATTGTTTCCTTTTTAAAAGAAATGTATGATGGCAGGTGCTTAAAATGTGACGGAATAGACTGGGGACACGGAAATAATTTACTTTCTTCTAAAATGTGTTTTGCACCCTTTCAAGCATTAATTACCCAACTTTCAGACCCTGCAGATCAATAATTATTCATGACCAGGACCCATCAGCAGCTAGTAAGTGCTTTGTGCAATTTTCAGGTCACTTTTGTAGTTGGAGGTTTTCCATTCTGTCACATGGAAACCCTTTTCTGCAGAGCGTAAGTGAACGCTTCATAGCTGTGCTCCACAGGGGAGAGGCAATTCCAAGAAGGGCAGAGAGAGAAATGGAAAAGCAGTTTCAACCTTTATGGATGAGAATATGTACTTATTCTTTCAAAACAGTAAACCTTTGAAAAAAATATTTACAAAGAAAGAAAGTGTGTACAGTGGCTCCCAACAGCGGAGGGCAGCCGAAGGGTCCTGGGTGACGGGGGCAGATGTAATGGGAGATAAGATTTCCTTTGCTGCTGAAGGGCAGAGCCGTCCTAAAATGCCAGTGCAACTTTTGCATTTCTCTGACATGCCTGTTTCCAACAATCCAAGCGCTGAAGTGCTCTAAACTTAACGTGGCTTGCTTTAGAAGACAAGGCGAGAGCCCAAGGAGAGGTGTCACAATTCTTATTGCTGTTGAATTGTTCAGTATTGATTACACCTAAAAGCTATTTGGAAGCTCTTCCCTTTTCTCGGCTCGTACCTACTCTTCAGCCTGTCACATCTTCAGATGACCCAGTGGCCAACAAGACAGAAACTCTCTGGTTGTTTTAATTAAACTTCATTGTCATATCGCAGCCCTCAGTCAGAGATGCCACCAAAAGGATTCTGACAGGGTGGGAAGATGAGCTGAATGACTTCTACTGCCAAGGTCTCTTACAGTTCGGTGGTCTCTGATATTTTGTTAAAGATGCGGTCCCATCCTTTCATATATGTGGTCTAGTTAATAAATGCTGACGACATTCACATTTTATGAAAAGCTTCCTCCAAAGTACGAAAGAAGGCCAGTTTGTGTATCTGCACAGAAAGGAGTGCACGCGCGTGCACACACACACACACACACACACACATATTGCATCTAAAGTCTTGAAATTGGGGCCTGACACAGAACTTTCACTTCTGTTTTGCAAACGTGAAATCTAATCTACAAATAAATTCTGAATATGAGCGTTGGCACTGCTTTAGAAACCAACAGACTGGATAAACAGCTTCTATTGCAGGACCTACAGTTAATTTTGCATCTCAAATTGAGAAGTTTCCATTGGCCTTTCACTGCTGTCTCAGGAGGAGGCCAGCTCCACGTCAGGAGCGCAGAGGGAGTGGAGGCTGTGAGAGAAGGCCACTCAGTGGAATGAAAAACACAGAGTATGACTTAAAGAAATTGTTTGGAGGCATGGCATAAATACAGTGAAGTACCTAATCTTAAGTGCTCAGCTCAGTACAGTTTCACATGTGTACATGCTCATGGCCCCTACCCAATTCAAGATGTAGAACATCCTAGGCGCCCCAGAAGTCTCCCTCCTACCCTCTCCAATCCAATGCCACTTCCCCAAAGGCAACCACTACTCTGACTTCTAGCACCATGGATTGGTTTAGCCAGCTGTGGCACGTCACATGAATGGAGTCATACAGCTTTCACTCTTGCTCTTCCACTCCGCCTGCTTTCTGTGAGATACCTCTGGTTAACTGCTTATGAGATGCGATTTTCAAGAACTTCCAGAAATTACATATTCCAATGTGTATTTGCCTTTGAAATGGTCACCTTGCGAGGCTGCACACTTACTCCAAGGACCTGGCAATGCCCTGTAGCCAGTGGGCAAGGCAGGCAAGTACACCTTATAGGAGCATTTTAGAGCTGCCTTTAGTTATTAACTCCACCCTAAACTGGATCGTCCTCTTTCCTTCATCAGATTTGTTTCTAAGGAAGTTTTGCAGAATAAAATTTGCTCTCCAAAGCTAATAATAATCACTAATATGTGCAACACCATGCAACACTACATTGGTGATCTCACTGAATCCTCACAACACACCGAATGTTATCCCTAGTAGGAGAAAACATAAACTGAGGCTCAGAGAGAGTAACTCACTTGCCCAAGATTATACAACCAGTAAATTGTGGAGCTGGGATTTTAACCCAAACTCATTGAGTTTCCAGAGCTGGTGGTGTCTGTGGATTCTGAGGACAAATCTCCAGGACTCTTCTGAGTGATGGCAGTAATTGGCCAAAATGGAAAGAGGGGAAAGGAGTCCCTTTCACCTTATGGCTGCCCCCACCCTGAGCCTACACTCCGTCACTGCACTCAGTCAGAGCAACAGGGCCTGCCGTGGCGAGAGAGCACATTGGATGGTTTCAGCACATGATGTAGTGAGATGAGGGGACTGAAGAGGACAGGAGATACTTGAACAAGGTGAAAGTACTGGTTCTAACCCTTACTAGCTATTGTGATATGGGGACGAGTATTTATTTCCCTTTTCTAAAGCCTTGGTCCCATCTGTAGAATGGGAAATAACAATAATGTGCATCTTATAGGGTTTTGCCAGTATTCAATGCTTTGTGTAAAGCACTAACATGATCGCTTAGATATCAATAATTATTAACTCAGAAACTCTCTTACATTTAATATAAGCAAATGCCCCCTCTTGAGTAGAACAGTTAGAACAGAACTTTATCAAAGCAACATAACACCAAGGGAGAGTGTTACACAGGATTGTTGGGCATGTTTATGAAAGTGAGAAAAGAATTGCATTGGCGGGCCAATATCGGCCACTCATTTAATCAATTCATTTACTTCTCACAGCCCTAACACAGCCATTAAAAGGATTTACTTGGTTGCTTCCCTCTGTCTATATCGATTCCTTTTCAGTGAAAATATTGATAAGTTTATATAGATCGGGACCTTAAAGTTACTTAATTATTGATTGAAAACAGTTGCTCAGGCTGAGAAGGTGGGTTTTTACTTTGTTTAACAACTAGAAGAAACAAGAGGGTTTCTGCAGGATAAAGCTGGCACCAAAGCCCCTCCTGAGTGGGCTAACCCTTGTCAGCGCTAAGCCCCAGCCTTGCAAGTTGCAGCATCTGTATCCCAAGATGACTGTCCACGTGCGTGTTGTTTATCAGCAACTGGGAGTAAATTAGAGAAAGCAGTACCACCTAGAGTGATTAGACCAGACGCTGGGCTAGGCTGAAAAATGAATATGGATTTAAAGTCATTTTTTGAGTGTGTTTTTTGAGCTATTCCTTACCTCTATCAGTGCAGAAGCAATCCAACAGTGCCTACCGGCACCTGAGGTGCCCTGGAGGACGCAGCAATCAATAAGATACAGCCCCTGACCCCAAGGAGTTGAAAAATTACTTAGGAGTATGAGGTGAGCTTTTAAGTCATCATCATAAAAGATAGGGAGAGGTTGAAATACTATTACAATATAGTGTTATGTATGTTCAAAAAAGGAAAAATTTTACTAAGTCAAGGGGAAAAAAACATCTTCCTGGAAAAGCTTCATTAGTTCATTGAACGTGTGCATAACATCAAACTAAATATTGTACTTTGTTTGTATATGGTCCTTCTCCGTGGTCCTTCCCAAGTCCAAACCATTCACACAGTAATGCTACCTACCTGGTTGTGTAGATTTTTGAGTTTGCAAATGCCTGCTGGAATTCATTTCTTCAAAGAGCTTGTGGCCTAATGTGTGGAGTGGAGTGCCATGGGGAGGAGAGAAGTGTATAACAGTTACAGTTTGGTTGTGAGAGAAAGAAACCCCAAAGTAATGGCTTAAGCAGGAGGGAAGTTTATTTCCTCTTAGGTAAACAAAGTCAGGAGATAATCCGACCAAGCCTGGGCTTGTTACTCTTTCTATCAAGTTATTCCACTATCTTCAACATGTGGCTTTCTTCTCATGGTCTAATATGCCTGCTTAAGCCTCCAGGATCATAACTGCATTCCAGAAAGAGGGAAAAGATGAAGGGAAGAAATGGAACACAGAAATATCCTTTCAGGATATTTCCTAGAGGTTGCCTATGACATTTCTGCTTCTTTCACAAGGGCAGAACTTAGGCATGTGGCCACACATCTAACTAAAAGGGAGACTTGGAAATCTTGTCTTTACTCTAGCACTTATGTACTCAGCTAAAGATCCGGGATTTCACCGCTAAGGAGGAAGCAGAGAAGAGATATGGGGAGAGGTGTAGCAGCCTCTGTCATACAGGGTATTGCAAACGCATATACATCTCTTTGTTGGAGCTGGCAGGATGCACCAGTGCTATGATAGAGGCCTGATCAAGTGCTGTGGGAGAACGGGGGGAGGGGGGGATCTGCGGGGCTTAGGGAGGGGATCCTGAAAGAACTGGCATTCTGGTAGGGAATCTGGGCACAGGCCTTTCTGAGGAGAGGGAATGGCTTTAAATAAACAAAATCATGGAGACATAGAAGTTCATCTTCAGTTTAAGGAAAGACAAGTGGTCCATTGTTGCTGATCTCAAGGTATCAGGAGTCGGCCAAGGTTGAGGGCCAGGGAAGCAGCAGAAGGTAAGGTTGGACATGTATAAATTGGAGCCAAATGTCATAGTCTTGATTATCAGTTAAAAGGTTTAAACCTGATTTTGTAGAGCACATAGCAGCAACCTCTAATTGTCCTCTCTATGTACTCACTCCTCATCCTGAAAATGACGGGACTATGGCAGACACCTCCCGTTCAGCTATCATTGCCCTTGGCCTTGGCCTTGGCTGACCCTGGTCATCGTTCATGGTGTTCTTCAACTTGATCCCGAGCCTCATTACTCATTTGCATTCCAGGCAGTCACCCTCAACCATTTGAATGTAGAATGAGAGAGAAAACCTGTTTTCCACCTGAATGACACGATCTTCTTGGTTGTTTCCTGCTATAAAGTGTCAACCATCTATACTTCTCTAAGAAGCATGCTTTCTGACTCAGTTTCAGCTGAGGATGCAGGAATAGAGGCTGAGGACAAAGCATAGGTGCCACATCAGGCCCTCCTGCCAAAGCAAGAAGCTAGGCCATGCATGCAGCCTGCCAGAAAACGAGTTCACAAACCTTAGCTCATTGCTCGGCTTGACAGTACAGAAGGGCTGAAGTGCAGGAAACAAGGAGAAAAAAATCTGTCTGAAGAAAGCATTCAGATGCTGGAGTGTGTCCCTGGTGTTTGGGGTTACAGTGGACTGCTCTGTGGCCAACCAACCTACTACATATGTTTAAAGAAACTAGAGGGATAAAGTGGCTTTCTGCTTTGATCTTATTGAGTCCCGCCTATTCAATGTAATGTTTTCAATTCTGTGAATATTTTTTCATTCTACATTTGTTTATTTTCACTCTCTTCCCTGCCCCCAATAGCCATGATGGCAGAGATTTTGTAAGTTTCAGGCAATATGTGCAAACATAGTAAGTGTTCAATAAATATTTGTTGAATGAATAAGTGATTTGTACACGCAATCATTGTTACGATGTAATTCAGTTTTGAGAATCAGATCTGGGCAATGGCGAATATAGGTAGGTAGGGGGACAATTGAGTCCTTTTTAAATTGACTTCAAGTGGGAGGTCCCTTTAAGGAGGCAGAAAGAGCCATGAAGAGTGGGAGCTCATACTTAGAGAGGTTTCCGGCCCCCACTTAGAGCATGTTCATGAGGTTAGAAGTCAAGAGTAATCTGCAGGTGTTGTCAAGTGTAAAGTAGAATATCTTGGTTTTTGTTGCTTTGCTTTTTTTTTTTTTTTTGCCAAGCCACGAGGCTTTCGGGATCTTAGTTCCCCAACCAGGGATCGAACCCGTGCCCCTTGCAGTGGAAGCTCAGAGTCCTAACCACTGGACCACCAGCAAATTCCCTGGAATAATTTGTTTTCATATGACATCACAACCTTGGTTATTTTTAGAGCTTGACCAGACTTAAAGGCTCTGAAGATGCTTGAGACTATTATGCCTAGCTTTCCTTGAGCTTCCCAAGTCAAGATAGTTAAGATAGTTTCACATACTTTCATAACATGTACATGGCTGGAACATATCCAGACCGAGAGAGAGGTGAAGGCCTCTAGTTATTTATTTCTTTAGCACAACAAAAGTAGAGCGCCTTTAAAACTTTTTAGTATTACAAACTATCAGATGCCCAATATTTGGATAGCCATGGGATTAAACAGTGGACAAATGTATTTCAGCCCCGGTCCTTATTACTATTTTTTAAAAATGTTAAGACGAAAACAGCACCACTTGGCATGAGCAACAAAGTGATTCCCTCCTCAACTTTTGCTTCAGGTCACAGGGTTGTTAATAGTAATCATTTAGCCTGATTCATCACTATTCTCTTCCCACCATTTAAATTATTTTTAACAGCTTTATTGAGCTTATTGATATTCAGTACAGTAAATTTCACATAAAGTATATAATTTGATGTTTTGACATATGTATACACCTGTGAAGCCACCACCAGCATCAAGATAGTGAACATGTTCAACACCCCCAAATGTTTACTTGTTTTCCTTTCTAATTCCGCCCTCCTGGTCCTCTTCACCTTACCCTGATCCCCCAAGCAACAACTGATCTGCTTTCTGTCTCTGTAGATTAGCTGGTATTTTCTAGAATTTTATATATATGGAATCATACAGAATATATTCTTTTTTATCTGGATTCTTTCACTCAGTATAATTACGTAGAGATTCATATAGATTGTGTATATCAATAGTTCATTCCTCTTTACCACTGGGTAGCATACTAATACAGGGATATAATATCATTTTATCATTTTATCCATTCACCTGTTGATAGACATTTGGGATGTTTTCTGGCTGTTGCAAATGAAGCTGCCATATATATTTGCATATGAGTGTTTGTGTAGACATACGATTTTATTTCTCTTGGGTACATATCTAGGAGCATAATGGATGGATCGTATGACAGATGTATGCTTAACTTTTAAGAAACTGCCAAGCTGTTTTCCAAAGTAGTTGTACTATTTTACATTCCCACCATCAATGTATGAAGATTTCAGTTCCTCCACATTCCTCGCCAACACTTTGTAAGGTTAGTCTTTTTATTTTCAGTCATCCTAATAGATGTGTGGTAGTATCTCATTGTGGTTTTAAGTTGCACTTCCCTAGTGACCAATGATACTCAGCATCTTTTCATGTGCTCATTTGCAAACCATATATCTTTGGAGAGCTGAAGTTGTCTGTTCAAACCTTTTGCTATTTGTGTTTTCTTATTGCATTAAGAGTTATTTGTATATTCTAGATGTAAGTCTTTTATCAAATATATGATTTGCAGACATTTTCTCTGAGTCTGTGGCTTGTTTTTTTCATTCTTTTAACAAGATCTTTTGAAGAGCAGAAGCTTGTAGTAATTTTAACTTCCTATTTATCAATTTGCTCTTTTATGGATCATGCTTTTCTTGTTGTATTCTTTCCTTTGGGAATTCCAACTATATATATATATATATATATATATATATATATATATATTAGGCTGCTTGAAATTGTCCTACAGCTTACTGATTTGTTTTAACCTTTTTTTCTTTGAATGTTTCACTTTGGCTAGTAATTATTGGCATGTCTTCAAGGTTGCTAATTTTAAAAAATAATGTCTAATTTGTTAATTTTAGCTAGTGTACTTTTCACCGCAGACATTGTAGTTTTCATCTTTTGAAGTTCAATTTTGGTTATATATGTATACGTAGCAAAGAGGGTTGGAATGGATGGCCTGAAGAAGAAGCATATCTAGAATGATGAGGCACAAACTTGAGATCTTTAAGAATCATCTGGAGAATCCATTAAACTATAAACTTCTGTGGACCACACACAGACCTATCCTGATTAGTAGAGAGAGCTGGAGGTAGCCCAGGAATCTCAAAGGATTCTGTTTCAGGAGATCCACAGCCCATTGTGGAAACACTGATCTTGACTTAACATTAGGTCAGGTGCCATGAAAATACTTATGAGAAAAAAGGTTTTATGATCTAAGCTGACAACTAAGTTTTGGCACAATTGTCAGTTTGTACCTGGGCTTGTTTCTGATCCTTTCTGCTGAATAAATGAGTGAAAGAATGAATGACTGGATGAAAATGAATGAATTGATGTAAATTCTGCTTTCTGTTTTCATAAATTGATGAGACTTATTTATAATAACCATATTAATTATTCATCTAAATATAATTAGTGCCATCATCCATTACATGGGCTTTCTAAGAACATATTAACTTATGGCCTAGTAATCTATTTATACTATAAAACAACATAGCAAATCCTTTTCAAAGTAGTATAAATGCAAATTCTAATCCAATACCAGGAACATACTCATAGATTTGGGGTTAGGAATGTAGGAAATATTGACGCTCCCCTGGGTTTATGAATGTTTTAATAAGAAAAAAAATCACCAATTAAAGGAAAATTTTACACCTATGGTCAGTTGTAAACATATAATATGTCTTTATGATATGTCTTATTTCCTCAAGCATTTATTTTTGATGTATAACAAATAATATACAAGGAACATAATACAAATATGTTAAAGATGTTTACTTTATATTGATCATTTGATGTATCATGGCCAATAAAATCTAAGTAGAGAAACATTTCTTGGTTACAGATAGATTTTCTTTCCTTCCACAGCTTGGAATAGTCAATAAATTAATAATTAATTTAGTACTGTAAAAAATTCTTTCATTATCAAATCTATTTCACCAAGAAACCATTCTGTCTCTGACAGTTCATTTGAGCTTGTCATTAAATGAGAGCATGGGTTTGAATTTCATAAGTGAATCTCATAGAAGAGTTGTAAATTAACTCAATACTGTAAAGGCAGTGGATTTAAAATGAACCAATGTTTAATTCTTTTTTCACCACCGAGATGCTTAAACACAGCTCTTATTCAGAAATATGATGACTGCACCTCTCAGATGGTGAAATTAAAAACTTTTAAATCTACAGCCATCCCTCTCACACGCAGACATAGGCACACACATCAGTGACAGTGTGTCATTGGCTAAGACACAGAGTGATTAAACATGGTTCAAGCCAAAGCAGGTTATCCATCCATCTGGAATACCAGCCACATTTCTAAGGAAGGGCCTCTCCATTGACCATAAAGAATATTCTGGTCCTTGCTTTCAATCCTGAGCCAATGAGTAATTTTCAAGACCCAGAAAAGTGAGAGAAAGAAAACTGTAGGGGAGGCTTAATTCCCAATGAATGTCTTTATCACTTTTTCCCACCAACATTCTCTCTTTGTGATACATCTGTCAAATTGAGTTACTGGATAACAGCCCTGTAAGTAAATGCTTTAGATAATGCTTCCTCTATTTTTGATTCCTTCCATTCTCCATGTATATGCTACCATTGCCTAGAAGTTGTTCCTTTTAGACATTATTGTTTATATATTGTTAACCTTTTAAATGTTCCCACCGTTTCTTCTTTCATTCCAGACTTTCCTTCCTGAATCATTTTTCTTCTTCCACAAGTACAGCCTTTGAGAATTCCCATGGTGAGAATCTGTTGGTTGTACACTCTTTCAGTTCTTGCTTGTCTCCCACCTCCTAAAACGTTAATGGAATTCCCTGGGGCAAGAGAGAGTGGGACGCTTGACAGCTCAGTTTCTCCATTGCTGCTGCAGATGGCTGGTGACAGGAGCCCCTTGTTCCCAAGGCAGTGACAAGCTTCCCTAGAGAGAGATGCTTTCGTAGGCTTGGTCAAAGCCCTCTAGGACAGGGTTTCTCAACGTTGGCACTATTGATTTTTACATTTTGGCCAAATAATTGTTTGTTATGGTGGGCTGTCCTATACGTTTTAAGATGTTTAGCAGTATCTTTGGTCTCCATCCACTAGATGCCTTCCATGTGTGATAACCAAAAATGTCTCCAGATAGTGGGAAATGTCCTCCAGGGAGCAAAATTGTCCATGGTTGAGAATGATTCCTTTAGGGCTACATTAGATAGGCAAGTTCAGGTAACACTCCTTACTGTCTCCTTTCAATTGCGCATTTTCTCATTTGTAATAGAGCCAACAACATCTGCATCAAATAAGTTAAACTCAGATTACATATGTAATATATATATATATATACACACACACACCCATATATACATTTACATCACGTAATATACACACATATATATACATACACACAAATATATATGTGTATATATTCATATATACAGATGTATGTATATATACAGGGAGAGAGAGAGAGAGATTGATAGAGAGGCATATTTTCAAAAGTTTAACACAGTGAGGAACATGAGAAGTGAGGGGACCAGGTGCAGTATGTACACACATATAACTTAAGTGAATGGTAATAATTGTGGTGAATTGAAAGCTTGTACCCCACTAACGACAGTGTCTCCTGCTTTCCTCTTATTGTTGCCATGTGAGAATTTGAGCTCGGTGTTGCTGAATATTCTAATTTTTCAGGAGAAACCACAAGATCCTTGTGTGTGTGTATGATGTATATGAAATACTTCTACCCCTAAATGTAGATTTGTGATTTATTAGAACACAGAGAAAACCCCACATTTGTGGGTCACATTTGGGCTGTAGGCTTCCATATTGCAACCTCTGACTTCCACCAGGCACATAATTATTATTCAATAAATGTCAGTTCTCCGCAGATGTAGAGGATGGACTTGAGGACGAGGGGAGAGGGAAGGGTAAGCTGGGACGAAGTGAGAGAGTGACATGGACTTATATACACTACCAAATGTAAAATAGATAGCTAGTGGGAAGCAGTCGCATAGCACAGGGAGATCAGCTCGGTGCTTTGTGACCACCTAGAAGGGTGGGAAGGGGAGGGTGGGAGGGAGACGCAAGAGGGAGGAGATATGGGGATATATGTATACGTATAGCTGATTCACTTTGTTATAAAGCAGAAACTAACACATCATTGTAAAGCAATTATATTCCAATAAAGATGTTAAAAAAATAAACAAATAAATGTCAGTTCTCTATCTCCTATACTCTGGAGGCCCAAGGTCACCCACTCGGCTTGGGTCCCAGAAGCTTCCCCAGTTATCTTAGAGTTCCTTAAGGTGCCTAGGCAAACTTAACTTTATGTTCCCGGATTCTACCTACATTACCATGGCCTCTTTGGTTTAGAGAAATTGTTTCTTTACTGAAGCTCAGTCAGTGTTTAATTGATCTTTAGATCACTCAATACATATACCCTTTAGGTACTGCCTAAGGAAAGATTAATTTTCAGCCCCAGGAAAGATTTAAATGGGAAATTCCAGGCCATGCTAACGTGACTAAGGCTTTACCTTAGAAGTAGCGAATCTGGAGAATTAAAAATGAACCCATTTTGGCAAAAAAGCACAGTGGCGCTGTTTCTAAATAGTCAAAATGTTTTTAACAAAAAGGAAGAAATTCAAGTGTAGTATATAAGGTTGAACAATACAAATAGTGAGTTAGAGCAGAATGTTGAGGGGTGGTAGTGAAGAGGATTGTGGACAGCACAAAAAATAATTAGGATTCCAAACTGCAAAGGAAAGCATATAGTTAAGCAAAATTGACTGAGATTGAGGAAGACAATGAGAAAGGGGAAGAAAAGAAACATTCAGTAAGTCAGTGCCTGTTGCTGTATGACAGGCCCGGTGCTAGGTGCTTGACCTGTACTAGTCAATAGCACCTGTACTTATGCTCCCAACCAACTGCAAGTAGATGTTATTATCCCTTTGTTTCCAAGGAGGGTCAGAAAGGTGAAGTAACTTGTTTGTGGTCACAGAGCTAGCAGGTGGCAGAGCTGAGAGAGTAAAAGTACAAAAGTATTGGCGTCAGATCAAAACTTGGCCCTAAAATAGGGCTAGAGGGTGATTCCTAACCTGGGAACAGCCCCCTAGCTCCCTCCCACTACCCTGAAATTATAGCAAAATGTTGTATTTATGAGAGCCATCACTGTTCTGGGAAAGAGCTCACAGTTTCAATCAGATATTTAGAAAAAGATTGAGATGCTCTGCCTTAAGATTTGTGGAGTTTTAGTCTAAAAGACTGTCTCCACAGTTCTGTAATGGCACAGAAATATATACTCCAGATTTACTTGGAAATTCAAAGTAATTGTTTCTCATTCACAAGTATTTTCCAAAACCTAAGTCATGACAAGTTAACAGCAAATTTCTTTAGCAGAGTTCATGAAGTATATTCATGTTTTCTTTCCTTTAGCCAAATACATGAAGTGAGAAAAAAGCTATTGAGTTGGGCTGCGTAGGAGTGAAGAGATGTAGGCTCTTGTGTAATCTGTGAATTCCTGGAATTATGACCTTGGATAATACAGCTTGCTTCCACTGCCTTATCTTTTTTTTTTTTTTTTTTTTTGCGGTATGCGGGCCTCTCACTGTTGCAGCCTCTCCCGTTGCAGAGCACAGGCTCCGGACGCGCAGATTCAGCAGCCATGGCTCACAGGCCCAGCCGCTCCGCGGCATGTGGGATCTTCCCGGACCGGGGCATGAACCCGTGTCCCCTACATCGGCAGGCAGACTCTCAACCACTGCACCACCAGGGAAGCCTCCACTGCTTTATCTTTTAATTGTTGTTGTGAATGCTAACAACTGGTCTACCTAACTCAAGGCAAAATAGAATGGTAGAATTTGAGTGAGACTTGCCTTTCCTGAGTATCTGTCCCAACCACTTCATTTAAAAGGGTTGGGTCACTTCCTAGGGCCACTGAGACCAAAACCCAGGTTTCCTAACCTGTGTACAATGTTGTTTCCATGACGCCACCATTGGAAAGATGTTTCAGTGAAATGGATTTCAGCCTCATTCATTCGTGCAGTCAGCCATCAAGCCCTCATTATTGAAGATGACTTGACCTCCTTTGTCAGAGAAAAACTGAAGAATGTTTAATGCCCATCTACCATGTGTCAAAACTATTCTAATTGAAATTTAGAACTCGGCTTTATGGAACCTGGGCTGTTCAAGTGGGCCACTACCCTCTACCTCAAAGAGGCTTCTAATATCATTAATTGATTACCTACTAAATGCAGACACACATTCTGCATTCAGAATGAGAAGAAAGAGTTAAAGAGAATGGGAAGAAAGAGTTAAAAAAAAAACATGCAAGTCATAGCCTCTGCCCATATGGAGTATAAAATTAACTATGGAAAGAACTATATGTAGGAAGGTACATTACACAACCATATATCCATGGCCTAACCACATTGGGGTTAGATCAAACAACACATTGGGACTTCTCTACAAATCAATGCCAAGAAAGGAACTCCATGGAACTCTGGTCTGTGTTGGAAATCATCCATGAAGTCAGTTGCTACATTCTGAAAGAGGTGAACTCTAAGAACAGCCTTCTTGTGTGTCCCAGGATGGCATTTAAAAAGAATCCTTCCCTCTACCTTGTTCTCCATACCCAGAATATGGTAGGCAACTTTAACCCTGTTGTTAGCACAGGATTTTAAAACATGCTACCCTGCATCAGAATGAACCAGGAGGCTGCTTAGTTCCAATTATTGCACACACTCAGCCTCTACAGCCTCAATCCTCTTCCACACACTTTATTTGGGTCCAGGTAGGTGTCCTTCACTAGGCTGTTAGCTCCCCTGAGGGCAGGTACTCTGTCTTACCCATCTTGTTATCCTCAGCATCTTACACAGTACCTGGAATTTGGGAAGGCTCCACACCTCTTTAGCAAACTGAACAGAATTGTAAGTGCTGAAGAAACAAGCAGAGTAAGGGAGGAAAAAGTCCAGAAGAGATAATATTATTTTTCAAATAGAGAAACTGAGGTTTAGGGAGATATAACAATAGTCCCAAATTGCCTGGTATTAGAACAGATAAAATGCTCAAGTCTCCACACTTAGACTGCAGTGATTCTAATCTACACAGAAAACCACCCATCTGATTTTAGGGTAACAAGTCTGCTTTTTGAGTTTTTGTTTGTTTGTTTTGATTTTTTTGCTGTACGTGGGTCTCTCACTGTTGTGGCGTCTCCCGTTGCGGAGCACAAGCTCTGGACGCGCAGGCTCAGTGGCCATGGTTCACGGGCCTAGCCACTCCGCGGCATGTGGGATCTTCCCAGACCGGGGCACAAACCTGCGTCCCCTGCATCGGCAGGCGAACTCTCAACCACTGCGCCACCAGGGAAGCCCCTTGAGTTCTTAAATAGAAACTAACTATATACACAGAATACTTGATGAGAAAGAGAATGAGACAAAGTAATTGATGAAAACTGTATACTAGAATAATAATCAACAATGTGTCAATTTCAACTCTCTCAGTGACAGACCGATCAGTGAATCTGTCTTGGCGGATAATTACTTGCTATATCCTTAGTCCATAATGAGATCAGTAAAGTCAAATGTCCAGTTTAATATTTTACATTTAATGATTATACAATAACAGGCAGCATAATATATGTCGGGGGAGATTAATGAAAGGATTAGACACGGTACAAATACTTTTTCCCTTTTAATTAGTGAAGCCTTAATGTAGAATTCAAAATATGCTGAATTGAAGCTTTTCTTTCTAAGCACTCTGCTAAACAGCTGAAATTATGTTCAGAGATTTTGTTACTGAGTTTCTAATTATCCAGCAATTCAAATGCTTCATGAAATGCTTCGAGCCTTGCCCATCCTTCTGGTTGGGGAACTGGCTTGGTGAGCCCAACTGGCTGTGCTTTT
The DNA here is from genome assembly GCF_011762595.2 of Tursiops truncatus. Lineage (NCBI taxonomy): Eukaryota > Metazoa > Chordata > Mammalia > Artiodactyla > Delphinidae > Tursiops > Tursiops truncatus. Next base: position 104,755,336 of record NC_047034.1, on the reverse strand, counting down.
TCAGTGGGAGACAGCATTCATCTCCCCCTAACCCTGGAAGGAAAAGGAGCCTTCTGCAGGGCCTCTGGCCTTGCTGAGCTATTGGACAGGTGGTGGTGTTCCCAGGGGAATTGTGGGCTGACCATTCTTGTGGTCAGGTTCCTCTGAGCCCTGCCTGCCCTTGCTCACTTGTCATGAACTTGGCTTCACTAAAAATTCACCACAAATCAATTTTGTCAGTTTCCATTATTTTATTGTTCACTAGGGAGTAGCCCAGGCAGGCGTTGAATAATTCATGATGGCAGTGGTGTTGATCCTATTTTCTGGGTAAGAAAACTCTAAAGCCCCAGAAGGCCTCAATCAGTGAGTCAGTCCCCAGGCATGGGAGTGCCTGCTTAGAACATGTTACTGGGTAGGGTAGGTTTAAATGGCCTGTGCCCCTAGGAGAACCACCTTTCTCACTGGCCCTTGTATGACCCACTTACAGATTAGTAGGTGTCAAGGAGGAGAGTTTCCAGATGTGAACTTAAAGTAAAACGTATATATAGACCTGGAAAGGTAAGAATTATATGGTAAGAGTCTCAATTGGCCCCGTCTGAGAAGAGAAGCAGAATCAGATTCCAAGTCTCTATGTGTCAGGACATAGGTGAATACAGAAAAAGACACAGAAATAAGGAAATGTATTATATCGTCATATATGATATATACACGTGTCTATGTTAAGACATAATGTCGGCTGCTAGGCAACTCAGAATAGAAAAGAATTATAACCATGGTAGAGAATTCACAAAACGTGAATAAGCCAGCCATAGACTGTGAGTTGCTGTCTCAAAGGCAGATTTCTCTGTTTTTAGGATAAAAGATGTAGGCTGCAGTGCTCCCTCAAAGCCAACGTTCTACATTAATGTCTCAGTTAAAGCCCAAAAGCTAGGACAGAAAGGCAGGGAGCAAGGGTGACTGGCTGCCCAGGAAGAACAGGAGAGCAGCAGCGGGGAGGGGGTGGGGGGAGGGGGTGGGGAAGGTGCTGCAGCCCAAGCCCTGGCCTTCAGCTCGCAGCCCCAGACCCTTTCCCTTCAGAGCACTCAGAAGTGAGTGGGCACAATGGGGACCCAAGCTTTACTCCCAAGAGACTGCTACATGATTAACGTGCCAGTATGTTCATTTACAGCGAGATTCGTTAACTGCCAAGGGGCCTGGACCACTTAGGTCTGAAGGCAGATTCTCTTCCCTGTGGGAAACTCGCCTAAGGGGCCACTAAAATCAGAAAGCTGCATGTGAAAGGAAACAAGTGGACAGCAACTAAAAAGCTTCTGCACAGCAAAGGAAACAATCAACAAAACGAAAAGGCAACCTACAGACTGAGAAAAAATATTTGCAAACCATATATCTCACAAGGGGTTAATATCCAAAATATATAAGGAACTCATACAACTCAACAGCAAAAAAGAGATATAACCTGATTGAAATATGAGCAAAGGACCTGAATAGACATTTTTCCAAAGAAGACATACAAATGGAATGCATACAACAGGTACGTGAAAAAGCGCTCAACGTCACTAATCACTGGAAGAATGCAAATCAAAACCCAAATGCAACATCACCTCACACCTGTTAGGATAGCTATAACAACAAAATGAAAGGTAACAAGTGTGGGTGAGGCTGTGGAGAAAAGAGAACCCTTGTGCGCCGTTGGTGGGAATGGAAAGTGGTGCAGCCACTATGGAAAACAGTATGGAGGTTCCTCAAAAAATTAAAAATAGAACTACCATATGATCCAGCAATCCCTCATCTGAGCATATACCCAAAGAAAATGAAATCAGTTTCTCCAAGATACTGCTGCACTCCCATGTTCATTACAGCATTATTCACAACAGCCAAGATATGAAAACAACTTAAGTGTCCATCTGGATGAATGAACAAAGAAATTGTGTATACAATGGAATATTATATTCAGCCTTAGAAAACAAGATCTTGCCATTTGTGACAACGTGGATATTATGCTGAGTGAAGTAAGCCAGACACAGAAAGAAAAAAACTGATCTACTTACATGTGGTATCTAACAAAGTCAAATACATAGAAGCAGAGAGTAGAACAGTGGTTACCAGGGGAGGGGAGGTGGGGGAAATAGGGGAAACGTTAATTAAGGGTACAAAGTTGGAGTTATGTAGAATGAAAAAGTCCAGTGATCTAATGTACAGCACGGTGACTGTAGTTAATAATACTCTATTGAATACTGGAAATTTGATAGATTAGATTTCACGTACTCTCAGCACATGAAAAAAATGGTAACTGTGTGGGGAGATGATATGTTAATTAGCTTGACTGTTGTAATCCTTTCATTAAGTATATCAAATCATCATGTGTTACACCTTAAATACATACAATTTTTATTTTAAAAAAATTAAAAAAGACATAAAAGAAAAAAAAAGAAAGCCACGTGGTGAGCAAAGATTGAGAGCAGGGGGAGTGGGATGGTTTTGACAGGCAATTCACCTGGGAAAGCCTGATAACCTATCCCAGTTTTAATCAAATGCATTCAAGTACATTTTTTTCCTCCATGTCTGGATAGATATGAGTAAACACAAATAAAGTCTGTGACGTCTTTCTTTTTTTCATTTTTTTTGTGTGTGGCAAAATACATATAACATAAAATTTACCATCTTAACCATTTTTACATGTACAGTTCAGTAATGTTAAGCACAGTCATACTGCTGTGGAACAATTACCACCATCCATCTCCAGAACTGTTCATCTTGCAAAACTGAAACTCTTGTCATTAAACAATAATTTCCCATTCCTCCCTCACTCCCACCCCTGGAAATCACTATTTTCTTTCTGTCTCTATGAATTTCACTACTCTAGGTACCACACAATATTTGTCTTTTTGTAATTGGCTTACTTCACTTAGCATAATGTCCTCAAGTTTCATCCATGTGCAGCATTTGTCAGAATTTCCTTCCTTTTTACAGCTGAATAATATTCCATTGTATATATGTACAGTTGACTCTTGAACAACATGGGTTTGAACTGCATGCATCCACTTATACTTGGATTTTTTTCAATAAATACATACTACAGTACCACACAATCTATAGTTAGCTGAGTCTACAGATGCAGAACCATGGATATGGAGGGCCAACTGTAAAATTATACATGGCTTTTAGGCTTCGAGGCGGGGTGGATGCCCCTAACTCTTGCATTGCTCAAGGGTCAACTGTACCACATTTTGCTTACCCATTCCTCCACTGATGACTACTTGGGTTGCTTTCACCTTTTGGCTATTATGAATAATGCTACTATGAACATGGGTGTACAAATATCTCTTTGAGACCCTGCTTTCAATTCTTTTTGGGTACATACCCAGAAGTGGAATTGCTGGGTCATATGGTAATTCTATTTTAAATTTTTTGAGGAACCACCATAACAGCTATGCTATTTTACATTTCCACCAATACACAAAAGTTTCAGTTTCTCCATATCCTTACCAACACCAGTTATTTTCCATTTTTCAAAAAATAGTAGTCATCCTAATGGGTGTGAGGTGGTATTTCATTGTAGTTTTGATTTGGATTTCCTTAATGATTAGTGGTAATGAGCATCTTTTCACCTGCTTGTTGGCCATTTGTATGTCTTCACTGGAGAAATGTCTGTTCAAGTCTTTTACCCATTTTCGAATTGGGTTTTTTGTTGTTGAGTTTTAGGAGTTCCCCATATGTTCTGGATATTAATCCTTTATCAGAGTCATGATTTGAAATATTTGATGCCATTTTTTGTGTTTCTTTTTTACAGTGTTTTTGATGTACAAAAGTTTTAAATTTTCATGAACTTCAATTTGTCTATTTTTTCTTTTGTTACCTGTACCTTCAGTGTCATATCCAAGATATCATTGACAAATCCAATGTTGTCCCCCTTTATAATGGAACTTTTCATTCAGAGGTAATTGTAGGGCCACATGCAGTTGTAAGATATAGTACAGAAAAATCAAGTGTTTTCTTTCAGTGATAACATCTTACAAAACTATAGTACAATACACAACCAGGATATTGATATTGATACAGTAAAGATATAGAGCATTTCCACCACCATAAAGATCTCTTCTGGTGCCTTTTTACTGACACAACTACTTCCTTCCCACTCACCCCTCCTTAACCCCTGGAAACACTAATTTCTTCTCCATTTCTATAATTTTGTCCTTTCAAGAAATTATATAAATGGAATCATACCATGTATAACTTTTGGGTTTGACTTATTTTCACTCAGCATGATTCTCTGAAGATCTATCCAGGCTGTTGCATGTATCATTGGCCTGTTCCTTTTTATTGCTGAATAGTATTCCCTGGTATAGATGGGCCAGAGTTTATTTAACCAGTCACCCACTGAAGGACATCAAGTGATTTCCAGCTTGGGGCTATGATGAATATGGCTGCTATAAACATTCATGGGCAGATTTGTGTGAACATAGCTTTTGTTTCTCTGTGATAAATGACAAGGAGCATAACTGCTGAGGCATATGCTAGTTGTATGTTTAACTTTTTTAGAAATTGCCACTTTTCCAGAGGGCGGTACCAGTTTATGTTCCTACCAACAATTGATGAATAATACAGTTTCTCTCCGTACTAGATTTTCACCACCAATTTGTGAAAATTTTTTCACAATTTTTCTTACAGCCATTCAGATAGGTGTGTAGTGATATCTCATTGTAATTTGAGTTTGCATTTTTCAAATGACCAATGATGCTTAGCCTCTTTTTATGTGCTCATTTGCCATCTATATATGATCTTCAGTGAAATGTCTGTGCATGTTTTGTCCATTTCCTATTTAGATTTTCTTTTTTGCTTCTAAATTTTGAGAGTACTTTATATATGCTAGATATGAGTCTTTTGTTGGATATGTGGTTTGCAAATGTTTTCATCTCATGTGTAGTGTGTCATTGTGTTTTGATTTTTTTAGGTTCATTTATTTATTTTCTTGTTATTTATTTTTACATTTTTTTAAACATGCTTATTAGAGTATAAATGCTTTACAATGTTGTGTTAGTTTCTGCTGTATAACAAAGCAAATCAGCTATACATAAAAATATATGCCCAATCCCCTCCTTCTTGTGTCTCCCTCCTACCCTCCCTATCCCACCCCTCTAGGTGGTCACAAAGCACCAAGGTGACCTCCCTGTGCTATGTGACTGCTTCCCACTAGCTATATATTTTAAATTTGGTAGTGTATATATGTCCATGCCACTCTCTTATTTCGTCCCAGCTTACCCTTCCCCCTCCCCAGGTCCTCAAGTGCATTCTCTATATTTGCATCATTATTCCTGCCCTGCCCCTAGGTTCATCAGAACCTTTTTTTTTTCTTAGATTCCATATATATATGTGTTAGCTTATGGTATTTGTTTTTCTCTTTCTGACTTACTTCACTCTGTATGACAGGCTCTAGGTCCATCCACCTCACTACAAATAACTCAATTTCATTTCTTTTTATGGCTGAGTAATATTCCATTGTGTATATGTACCACATCTTCTTATCCATTCATCTGTTGACAGACACTTAGGTTGCTTCCATGTCCTGGCCATTGTAAATATTGCTGCAATGAACAATGTGTTACATGACACTTTTTAAATTATGGTTTTCTCAGGAGGTGGCTGTGTCACATGGTAGTTCTATTTTTAGTTTTTTAAGGAACCTCCATTCTGTTCTCCATAGTGGTTGTATCACTTTACATTCCCACCAACACTGCAAGAGGATTCTCTTTTCTCTACACCCTCTCCAGCAGTTATTGTTTGTAGATTATTTTGATGATGGCCATTCTGACTGGTGTGAGGTGATAACTCATTGTGGTTTTGATTTGAATTTCTCTAATGATTAGTGATATTGAGCATCCTTTCATGTGTTTCTTGGTAATCTGTATATCTGTTTTGGGGAAATGTCTATTTAGGTCTTCCGCCCATTTTTGGATTGGGTTGCTTGTTTTTTGAATATTGAGCTGCATGAGCTGCTTGTATATTTTGGAGATTAATCCTTTGTCAGTTGTTTGCAAATATTTTCTCCCATTCTGAGGGCTGTCTTTTAATCTTGTTTATGGTTTCCTTTGCTGTGCAAAAGCTTTGAAGTTTCATTAATTCATATTTGTTTATTTTTGTTTTTATTTCCATTTCCCTAGGAGGTGGGTCAAAAAGGATCTTGCTGTGATTTATGTCATAGAGTGTACTGCCTGTGTTTTGCTCTAAGAGTTTTATAGTGTCTGGCCTTACATTTAGGTCCTTAATCCATTTTGAGTTTATTTTTGTGTATTGTGTTAGGGAGAGTTCTAATTTCATTCTTTTACATGTAGCTGTCATTTTCCCAGCACCACTTATTGAAGAGGTTGTCTTTCTCCACTGTATATTCTTGCCTCCTTTATCACAGATAAGGTGACCATATGTGTGTGGGTTTATCTCTGAGTTTTCTATCCTGTTCCATAGATCTATATTTCTGTTTCTGTGCCAGTACCATACTGTCTTGATTACTGTAGCTTTGTAGTATAGTCTGAAGTCAGGGAGCCTGATTCCTCCAGCTCCGTTTTTCTTCCTCAAGATTGCTTTGGTTATTTGGGATATTTGTGTTTCCATACAAATTGTGAAAGCTTTTGTTCTAGTTCTGTGAAAAATGCCAGTGGTAGTTTGATAGGGATTGCATTGAATCCGTAGATTGCTTTGGGTAGTATAGCAATTTTCACAATGTTAATTCTTCCACTCCAAGAACATGGTATATCTCTCCATCTGTCTGTATCATGTTTAATTTCTTTCATCAGTGTCTTATAGTTTCCTGCATACAGGCTTTTTGTCTCCTTAGGTAGGTTTATTCCTAGGTATTTTGTTCTTTTTGTTGCAATGGTAAATGAAAGTGTTTCCTTAATTTCTCTTTCAGATTTTCCATCTTTAGTGTATAGGAATGCAAGAGATTTCTGTGCATTAATTTTGTATCCTGCTACTTTACCAAATTCATTGATTAGCTCTAGTAGTTTTCTGGTAGCATATTTAGGATTCTCTACGTATAGTATCATGTCATCTGCAAACAGTGACAGCTTTACTTCTTCTTTTCCAATTTGGATTCCTTTTATTTCTTTTTCTTTTCTAATTGCTGTGCCTAAAACTTCTAAAACTATGTTGAATAACAGTGGTGAGAATGGGAAACCTTGTCTTGTTCTGATCTTAGTGGAAATGGTTTCAGTTTTTCACCATTGAGAAGGATGTTGGCTGTGGGTTTGTCATATAAGGCCTCTACTATAATGAGGTAAGTTCCCTCTATGCCTACTTTCTGGAGGGTTTTTATCTTAAATGGGTGTTGCATTTTGTCAAAAGCTTTTTCTGCATCTATTGAGCTGATCATGTGGTTTTTCTCCTTCAGTTTGTTAATATGGTGTATCACATTGATTGATTAGCATATATTGAAGAATCCTTGTATTCCTGGGATAAACCCCACTTGATCATGGTGTATGATCCTTTTAATGTGCTGTTGGATTCTGTTTGCTAGTATTTTGTTGAGGATTTTTTCAGCTATGTTCATCAGTGATATTGGCCTGTAGTTTTCTTCTTTTGTGACATCTTTGTCTGGTTGTGGTATCAGGGTGATGGTGGAGTCGTAGAATGAGGTTGGGAGTGTTCTTCCCTCTTCTATATTTTGGAAGAGTTTGAGAAGGATAGTGTTAGCTCTTCTCTAAATGTTTGATAGAATTCACCTGTGAAGCCATCTGGTCCTGGCTTTTGTTTGTTGGATGATTTTTAATCACAGCTTCAATTTCAGTGCTTGGGATTGGCCTGTTCATATTCTATTTCTTCCTGGTTCTGTCTCAGAAGGTTGTGCATTTCTAAGAATTTGTCCATCTCTTCCAGGTTGTCCATTTTATTTGCATATAGTTGCTTGTAGTAATCGCTCATGATCATTTGTCTTTCTGCAGTGTCAGTTGTTACTTCTCCTTTTTCATTTCTAATTCTATAGATTTGAGTCTTCTCCCTTTTTTTCTTGATGAATGTGGCTAATGGTTTATCAATTTTGTTTATCTTCTCAAAGAACAAGCTCTTAGTTTTATTGATCTTTGCTATTGTTTCCTTCATTTCTTTTTCATTTATTTCTGATATGATCTTTATAATTTCTTTCCTTCTGCTAACTTTGGGGTTCTTTTGTTTTTCTTTCTCTAATTCCTTTGGTGTAAGATTAGGTTGTTTGAGGTTTTTCTTCTTTCTTGAGGTAGGATTGTATTGCTGTAAACTTCCTTTGTAGAACTGCTTCTGCTGCATCCCATAGGTTTTGGGTCATCGTGTTTTCATTGTCATTTGTGTCTAGGTATTTATTGATTTCCTCTTTGATTTCCTCAATGATCTCTTTATTTAGTAGTGTGTTGTTTTGCCTCCATGTGTTGGTATATTTTACTGTTTTTTTCCTGTAATTGATATCTAGTCTCATAGCATTGTGGTCAGAAAAGATACTTGATATGATTTCAATTTTCTTAAAAAAAACCAAGGCTTGATTTGTGACCCAAGGTATGATCTATCCTGGAGAATGATCCATGAGCACTTGACAAGAAAGTGTATTCTGTTGATTTTGGATGGAATGTCCTATAAATATCAATTAAGTCCATCTTGTTTAATGTATCATTTAAAGCTTGTGTTTCCTTATTTATTTTAATTTTGGATGATCTGTCCATTGGTGAAAGTGGGGTGTTAAAGTCCCCTACCTTTTTTGTGTTACTGTCAATTTCCCCTTTTATGGTTGTTAGCATTTACCTTATGTATTGAGGTGCTCCTATCCTGGATGCACAAATATTTACAACTGTTATATCTTCTCCTTGGATTGATCCCTTGGTCATTACGTACTGTCCTTCTTTGTCTCTTGTAATAGTCTTTATTTTAACGTCTACTTTGTCTGATATGCATATTGCTACTCCAGCTTTCTTTTGGTTTCCATTTGCGTGGAATATCTTTTTCCATCCCCCCACTTTCAGTCTGTATGTGTCCCTAGGTCTGAAGTGGGTCTCTTGTAGACTGCATATATATGGGTCTTGTTTCTGTATCCATTCAGTGAGCCTGTGTCTTTTGGTTGGAGCATTTAATCCATTTACATGCAAGGCGATTATTGATACATATATTCTTATTACCATTTCTTAATTGTTTTGGGTTTGTTATTGTAGATCTTCCCTTTTCTCGTGTTTCCTGCCTAGAGAAGTTCCTTTGCATTTTTTGTAAAGCTGGTTTGGTGGTGCTGAATTCTCTTAACTTTTGCTTCTCTGTAAAGGTTTTAATTTCTACGTCGAATCTGAATGAGATCCTTGCTAAGTAGAGTAATCTTAGTTGTAGGGTTTCTCCTTTTATCACTTTAAATATGTCCTGCCACCCCCTTCTGGCTTGCAGAGTTTCTGCTGAAAGATCAGCTGTTAATCTTATGGGGTTTCGCTTTTATGTTATTTGTTGCTTTTCCCTTGCTTCTTTTAATATTTTGTCTTTGAATTTAATTTTTGATAATTTGATTACTATGCATCTTGGCATGTTTCTCCTTTGATTTATCCTGTATGGGACTCTCTGTGCTTCCTGGACTTGATTGACTATTTCCTTTCCCATATTAGGGAAGTTTTCAACTATTATCTCTTCAAATATTTTCTCAGTCCGTTTCATTTTCTCTTCTTCTTCTGGGATCCCTATAATTCGAATGTTGGTGTGTTTAATGTTGTCCCAGAGGTCTCTGAGACTGTCCTCAGTTCTTTTGTCATTATTCTGCTCTGCGGCAGCTCTTTCCACTATTTTATCTTCCAGGTCACTTATCCGTTCTTCTGCTTCTGTTTTCCTGCTATTGATTCCTTCTAGATAATTTTTAATTTCATTTATTGTGTTGTTCATCATTGTTTGTTTGCTCTTTAGTTCTTCTAGGTCCTTGTTAAATGTTTCTTGTTTTATTTTCTCCATTTTATTTCCGAGATTTTGGATCATCTTTCCTATTATTACTCTGAGTTCTTTTTCAGGTAGACTGCCTATTTCCTCTTCATATTTTGGTCTGGTGGGTTTTTACCTTGCTCCTTCATCTGCTGCATATTTCTCTGCTTTCTCATTTTGTTTAACTTACTATGTTTGGGGTCTCCTTTTCATAGGCTGCAGGTTCGTAGTTCCCATTATTTTTGGTGTCTCTCCCCAGTGGGTGAGGTTGGTTCAGTGGCTTGTGTAGGCTTCCTGGTGGAGGGGAGTGGTGACTGTGTTCTGGTGGGTGAGGCTATATCTTGTCCTTCTGGTGAGCAGGGCTGTGTCTGGTGGTGTGTTTTGGAGTGTCTGTGAACTTAGTATGACTTTAGGAAGCCTCTCTGCTAATGGGCGGGGTTGTGTTCCTGACCTGTTAGTTGTTTGGTGTGGGGTGTCCAGCACTGGAGCTTGCTGGTCACTGGGTGGAGCTGGGTCTTAGTGTTGAGATGAAGATCTCTGGGAGAGCTCTCGGTGATTGATATTACATGGAACCAGGAGGTCTCTGGTAGTCCAATGTCTGGGACTCGGCCCTCCCACCTCAGAAGCTTAGACCTGACACCTGGCCAGAGCACCAAGACCCTGCCAGCTACAAGGCTCAGAAGAAAAGGAAGAAAGATTTAAAAAGGACGGACAGAACCGTAGGACAAATGGTAAAAACAAACCTATACAGAGAAAATCACACAAAGAAGCATACACATACACACTTACAAAAAAAGAAAAAGGAAAAAAAAATTATATACATTAAAAAAAGGAAGAGAGCAACCAAATCAATAATCAAATCCACCAATGATAATAATCTCTAAATACTAAACTAAGATACACATAAAACGAGAAACAAATTAGATACAGAAAGGAAAGCCCAAGTCTATAGTTGCTCCCAAAATCCACTGCCTCAATTTTGGAAACAAACATTCATTGTCTATTCAGCTATTCTTCAGATGCAGGGTTTATCAAGTTGATTGTGGGGACTTAATCTGCTGCTCCTGCGGCTGAACAGGGAAATTTCCCTTTCTCTTCTTTGTTCGCACAGCTCCTGGGCTTTAGCTTTGGTTTCGGCCCCACCTCTGCGTGTAGGGCGCCCTCAGGAGTCTGTTCCCTGCTGAGACAGGAGGGGTTAAAGCAGCAGCTGATCAGGGCTCTTTTGCTCACTCAGGCCAGGGGGCGGGAGGGGTACAGTAGTCACAAATGGAATGCGGAGCGACCGTGTGGCGGCAGAGGCTGGCGTGACGTTGCACCAGCCTGAGGCGCGCCATGTGTTCTCCAGGGGAAGTTGTCCTTAAATCACGGGACCCTGGCAGTGGTGGGTTGCACAGGCTCGTGGGGGTGTGTGGATAGTGACCTGCGCTGGCACACAGGATTCTTGGTGGCAGTGGCCACAACAGAAGCGGTTCATGCCCGTCTCTGGGGTCCGAGTGGATAGTCGCGGCTTGTGCCCATCTCTGGAGCTTGCTTAGGGAGTGCTCTGCTTTCTGTGGGCACAATGGGAAGGAAGCCTCTCTCCTTGCACACCCTGAAAGAAAGGTCTCTTGCCTCCCCGGCAGGTCCACACTTTTTCCTGGACTCCCTCCTGGCTAGCTGTGGTGCACTAGTCCCCTTCAGGTGAGATCTTAGATTACTGATTTGAGGCTTTTCCTCTTTTCTTCTGTATTCCTTTTAATGTTATAAATTTCCCTCTCACCACTGTTTTACCTGTGTCCCCAAAATATTAATATGTTGTCTTTTCATATAATTCAGTTCAATGTATATTTATTTTCTTGAGAGCTTCACCTTTGGCGTATTGATTATTTAGGAATGTGTTGTTTCATTTTAAAATGTTTAAAAATTTTCCTATTATCTCTCTATTATTAATTTGTAGTTTATAGAATTGTGTTGGAGAACACTCTGGGTATAATTTCTATTCTATTAAATTTGTTAAGTATTTTTTTAAGGCTCACTATATTATCTTAGTATATGTTCCATGGGCATTTGAAAAGGACATTTATTCTGCTGTTTTTTGGGTGAAGTGTTCTACAAGTGTAAATTAAATCCTATTGGTTGATGATGGTGTTTTCTTCTATATCCTTGCTTATTCTCTGTCTAGTTGTTCTATCAATTGTTGGGAGAGGAGTTTTGAAGTCTCCAGCTATACTTGTAGATTTGCTTATATATCCTTTCAGTTCTAACAGTTTTTTCTTTACTTATTTTACAGCTCTGTACATAAACATTTAGGATGTATATGTCTTCTTAGTAGATTGACCCTTTTTTCATTATATAATGCTCCTCTCTGTTTCTGGTAATTTTCTTTGCTTTAAAGTCTACTTTATTTGGTATTACTGTACCTACTCCTGCTTTCCTTTGATTAATATTTGCATGATATATCTTTGCATGATATACTTTGGCCTTCAACCTGCTTATACTGTTATACTTGATGTGTGTTACTTGTTGACAGCATATAGTTGAGTCATGGTTTTTAACCCACTCTGTCAACCTTTGTCCTTTAATTGGTATATTTACACCATTTACATTTTTTTTAATAATTATTGATGTGTTAGGGCTTAAATCTGGCATTTTATTTCTTTTTGTTTTCCTGTTTTCTTTTTCCTACCTTCTGGTGAGTTTTTTGAACTTATTTTAGAATTCCATTTTGATTCATCTGTAGTGGTTTTAAATTTAACTCTTTATATAACCCCCTTAGTAGTTTCTCTAGGTATTACGTTATGTATACATAACTTATACAACACATTGGTGTCACTATTTTACCAGTTCAAGTAAAGTATAGAAAGTTTATCTCTCTATGTCCCTTTACCTCTCCCCCCATTTACAATATAGTTGTCTTAAATACTTCCTCTATATTCATTTAGAACTGCATGAGACTGTATTATAATGTTTGCTTTTATAAAAGCTCAGTTAATAATTGTCTACATTGGCTGCCAAGGATCATAACCTGGCTGGATGGAGCAGGGAGAATAGTGGGAGTGAAATGTTGGAATGTAAAATTGTTATTATTTGTTAATTTCCTGTGTACTTCATTCACTCATTCTTTTACCAAATAGTAATGGAAAGCCTATTGTGCACTAGATACTGTGCTAGGGTCTGGGGTGTCTTAAGTTTGGTTCCCTGGGAAACAGACTTAGAGATGGAGACTTGTGTGCAGGAGATTTGTTGCAGAAGGCTCTCAGGAACAACAGCTATGAGGAAATGGGGGAAGCCGGGCTTGGCCCTACAAAGAGAAGTTGAGCTGTGATGCAGTTTGCAATTGAGGATTGGCTGATAGCACAGAGATTGGAGGTGAGGGGATCCTTCAGAGCTATCCTGAATTGAGGCAATGAGGCCAGACCTTTGTATGCTCACATTGACCAGTTGTTGGATGTGGGTGAATTCTTGGGTAGGGCAGCTTTATTCAGCAGTGTGAAATTCCAGAAAAGAGACTCGGCTGTGAGCTGACAGCAGGCAGCAATCCCAGCAGCTGGGGGAATTGAAGCCTTGTCCTGAGAGGGATCTGGATTGCACACCATGGCACCTGTATCATGAGGTTACAAACAGATGGACAGGACAGAATTTCTGCTCTCGTTGAGTTGGCAGTTGTAGTAGGTGACAGAGATGAGTGTAACAAATATGTGTAAGCAAATAATTATGATCAGCCATGGTAAGTTTAAGAAGAGCAGGAAGTTAAAAGTGCCACAGGAACTCATATCAGGGAGCAACCAACTCCTCTGGGTGGGTCAGGGAAGACCTCACTTCAGCAACACAGTTGCTTTGCTCATTCATGTTTTGAAGAGAAAACTCCATACCATCACATCTCACAGAGGAGGTAGTGAATTATAAAAGCTTGAATTTGCTTTGAAAGATGGGGTCTGTACTTTGCCAAGTAAAGAGAAGTAAATCATGCATTAATGGAGCCGATATTTTCAGTGAGTTAGCGCCACAGGCTGATCCGGCAAAAAGATAGGAAAGGTGATCATGCGGGTTATGTGTAATGTGGAAAATAACCTTTTAAACTTTTATGCCCCTCTCTAGGGCAAGAATGCTATTCTTTAAAAGGTTAGTCTACTACCAAAAAAAAAAAAAAAGACTACTTCATGTTTCATTCTAGAATCAATTTTTCTATTAAAAATAAATTGCACTTTAAGTAACCTGTGATATGTTCAGCTAGAGCTAGTGGCTAGATGAAACTTTTATGTCTGCAGTCCTGGTGATTTGGAAGGACTGTTGAACTACTCAGAACAGAATATAAATGTCTCTGATCTTCCGAAACTTGGGTTGCCCCATCTAACCTTAATCCTAGTGGAATTTCACTGTTGTTTGATGGGTCTTAGGCTCCCAGAGATTGCTTTGTGCCCAGTGTTTTGTGATCATTAGGAAAATCCAGAGCCCTTCTTCTTTTTTATCTCCATTGACAGAGGTTCACTGCCCTTTAGGAGTTTAGAATTTTTTTGGAGAGTCACAGAAACATGAAACAACTGGAGAATGATTCACGGGCAACATGTAAGCAAGTGTGGGTGTACAACAGGGAGCCCCTGAGGAGCTTAGAAGAATATATGAAACCAGGAAGTTGTCTTAGAGAAGGCCAGCATGAAGCCAGAATTTGAAGGAGGTGATGGATTAGAAGAGTGAGGATATTGGGACAATCAAAAGGGCAGGGGTAGCTGAACACAAGCCCAAAGGAGGAAATGACTAAGATGCTGCAGGGTCAAGAGAAGCCAGGTCATACCTACTTTTGGAAAGCAATTTTCTTTGAGAAAGAACCAAATGGGGTAATCAGAGTAATCAGACTCAGGGAAGCTTTTTGTTCAAAATAATGAAGAAACCTACACCTGTGACCTTGGACTCTTCTATCTATTTGCTCACTTCCTTGGAAATTATAAAGAGATCAAATATATGTTTGGATAAGAAGATTAGTGACCCTATGAGATGGTAAATTACCATAAGTATGCTCTCTGGTTGAAAGAGACCGTAATAACTTCTGGTCCAAACGTCTATCTGATACCTGAATCTCCTTAACAATGAATGCCCCAACAAAATCTTCGTTTAGCTGATGTTTGAACAACCCTAATGTTACCAAATTCGCTAACTCCCTTGATTCTTGAAATAAGGATAAAAAGTTAAAATCTGCCCCCTTGTACCAGGTCTGGTGGTCTGCCTGATCCAGCAACCCTGAATGGACGATGCCCCTCATTCTAGCCTCCCAGACCATGTGTCTACATAGTAGGCAAAGTTATATCCCTTTTTTGGTAGAAATATCACAATATTAACTAAATTGAGTTTAGTTTCAAAATGAAAGTTTAAGGGTTTTTTTAAATTATTATTATTATAGTCTGATCCTCATGCATCTGGGGTTTGTTTGGACTCAAATGAAGAACCTTGTACTTGTCCCTATTACATTCTATCATGTTAGATTCTATTCATTTTGAAAACTTTTGGAATTTTTTTGGTTCATATTCTTTCTTTGAATGTGTTAGCCATTTCTCTTGGCTTGGTATAATTTGCAGATTTGATGAACAGTTTTTATGAGTTAATTGATACAATAATCAGGGTACAGTGAAGGAAAGGACCTTCAAGGTAAAAGGAAGAGAGAGAATGTTCCCTTACTTGCTTACCTAATGCTAAAGCAGCCGGTAGCCTAAGCTAATCCGGTAGATCTACCCCAAAGACGGAGGTGACTGGAAGGGTGGGAGAATTGTGGGGAGGTATACTCTTCTACCACAGCTCAAATACCTTTCAGCAAGGATGCAAGCAGACTAGGATGGCTACCACTTACTGGGCATTTACTATGTGCCAGGACAGAACTAAGTACATGGCATACATTATGAGGTTAGTATTATCACAACTATTTTAACTTGTGGAAATGACAGCTTAGAGAGTTTGAATCACCTGTCTGTTGTCCCAAGGTGGAAAGGATAGGGATAAGATTCATACTCAAGTTTCTTTGACTCCAAAACATGCACTCATAATTACTGAATTACTGGAAGTTACAGACAGTCATATGGAACCAAAACAGAGAACTCTTGGGGGGGTCTCGGGGAATGTGAGGACCCTTGGTCTATTCATTGTGAGTGTTCTGAGGTATGTGAATAGAGAAGGATTCCTGTCACTTTGTTTTGGCCTCTATTTAGCTTGTGATTTTACTAATTAGCTTTTATTAGTAGAATTATTCTGCCCTTCACTGGAAGTCCTAACTGTATGATTAGAAATAACTCCAAATCAGCTAATTGTAATGATACAAAGGATCTTTTCATGGGAAGGTCCTAATGGCAACCAAATTAATCCCACCTATTCCAAAAAAATGACAAAGAAACATGAACCACAAAGAAGTTGGGTACCTGACCTGGTTTCTACCCAAGTGAAGGGTATGAAAAGAGCAGAGTGCCCCAGGAACTCCTCAGAGCCCAGGTCTCTTTACTTGGCTGGGTCATGTCTCAATAGAGGTACTGACGTCAAGGACACTGGGACTACTGTTCCAGCTTGACTTTCTTTTCTGGGTCTTATTAGGGTGTTTTCTGTTAAGGAGACAACTAACATCTCTTCTCTTTCTGAAGGCTGAGTCCACGCTATCTCAAGATTTTAAGTTTGCATTCTTTGACTGACTACATAGACAAAGAAATCTTAATTGTATGTGGGCAACACCTGCAGAACAGTGTGATAAAGAGTGATCTGCCTAATGTCACTTTTCCAACACATCTACCGTCTAGGCAAGGTCAACTCCCAGCTGCCTTTTCTCCCCCTCCTCACTCTCATCTCAGCACTCCACCCTATAATTTCTTACCAGGGACAGACAGATCGAAAAGATAAGAAAAGTTAGGTTTAAATTCTGCTTCCATCACTTACTGGTTGTGTGGTCTTGAACAAATTATTTAATCTTTCTGTGACTGTTTCCTGATCTAAAAAAGAACAATAATATTGATCTCTGTGAATGTGTGGAACTAAACGAGATTAAGGTAGAGCATTATATAAGAGAAAGGGATGAGTGTATTGTTAAATCAGTTGTCAGAGCACTCAGGCTGGAAGAGGAGAAGGAAAAAAGCTGCTGCTGCTGGTGGTTGTGATGATGGAGATGATGGTGATGATGATAATGATAGCTAAGGATTTCTGAAGGTATAACCATGTGCCAGGCACTGGGCTAAGTGCTTTATAGACTGTTTTATTTAATCTTCAAAACGGTCATCTGAGATGACTATTAACTTTATACCCACTTTATAGATAAGGAAATGGGAGTTTTAAAGACATTCAGGAACTTTGACCAGAATAAATCAGCTATTAAATTGCTAAGCCAGAAACCAATTTGATTCCTGGCTTCTGTTCATTCCAAGAGAATTATTGGTCTCCTTCTCAGCTGAAGTCATCAGGGGGCATCAGAAACTTCATCCTAGGAGCCAGTGCTTGTTCTCTGTGTTCCCCAACCCCTTCTACTGATCTCTCAGCCCTCTGACTTAAAGAAAGATACTTTATCACAACTTTTATATTTTATGCCTCCATCTTGAAAACATTATTTACTTCCCTGAAAATATCTGACACACTGAAAATGTATAATTTACACGTAGGAGACCTAAGTTCTATTCCTAGCAATTCTTTTAACTAGCTGTGTGGCCTTAGGCAAGTCAACCTCTTTGAGCCTCAGTTTCTCATTTGTGAAATGACAACCATATAGCCTCCAGGATCCCTTTCCAGGATACTTTAACTCTTTGAATCTGCTCAGGAACACTTAGTCTTAGCATGTGAAATGACACAGAAATAAATATCTGAACCAAAGCTTACTGTCCAAAAACAAATGTTATTTCCATGGTTATTTACAGACATTAATGACTATAACTTTGCCACTATCGTTTTAGACATTCTATACCCTATTTGGTGACCACAAAATTAATTATCCAAATCAGGACACTTCGGGATTGAAAGCAGATGCTGCTAGGAATTGCACAAGGACAGCGGGCACAACCAGCACTGTCACCTTCTCTGAATAACCTTTCCATTGCTCCCTTTGTGGACGCTCCTCCCCTTCCTCCTCTTCTCTCCTCCCCTTCTCTTCCCTGGGCTTCAACAAGAGTGAAAGGCATCACAGACAGAGGTGTGAGCTCCCTCAGCCCCTTAATGGAGTGTTAAGTTCAAAGCCTGAGGTGTGACCATTTAAATGCTAACACTTTTAAGCAAGTTTGTCTGCAACAGAAACACCCTGTTTAAGGCTTATTTCCCCCTCTAGTTTAAAAAAACATTTTGCAATGTTAATTTCCATTCCATTCCATCAGTAACTTTCTTCTGTCTTCTTTCTGCCTCGCTTCATTTTAAACAATTCTTTGATTTTGTAATTGCCTTGGAGAACACCCAAAGGACCCCAGCCTTGAAGCCCAACAAAGAGCAAGGACATTAGTAACAGAGTTCATTTTCCTGGGTACTGCCTCGGTGTTTCTGGGATGCTCTGGGAATGTTGGGGGCAGCAGATGGGTTTAATGGAAGTCAGTGATCAACTTGAAAGTGATTCCATCCCTTTTTGAGGCCACCAGAATCCACAGGCCTGATTTCTACTCCAAAACTAATTTTAAAAATAGAAATTGGAGCCAGTTAAATTCTTAACTTAAAAAAAATGCTATTATTATCAAAGACTGTATCTAAGTGCCTCATAGTAACTATAACACACTTTAGTTGAACTGAATTACCTTTTAAATCAATTCTATATAGAACTTGGCCACTTTATTTTAGGTGATAAAAGAACAAACCTTTAGTAAAGGAGTAAAAGATGACTTTTTGCTATTAAAAGAGTTTAGTGAATACAGTGCTTGATGACTCACCTAAAAACATCTTAAAAAATCATTTTGCATTGCTCAACTAAAATCCACTCATTTAATGACATTTCATGTGTTTAAAATCCGCTCTACATGGTCACTATTTTTAAAAAGTATGATTTATCTTCAGTGTTTGAATGAACCATAAAATTACCTTTGAGAGCACTGATATTTCCACAATTATAAATAGATTATTTTCTCTATTGTCTGCAAGCCGATGGGCCTTTGTTTTAACATGTTTCCTTCTTCAGTTGTGGAGAATGTGTACTTTTTAACAAGCAGTTTTAGCCATTTGTCAGAGGTCTAGGTGGAACATGAGTTGATACAGAGTAAAACTAACAGCATTAAAAAGGCTTAACGCTCAAATCTGCTTTTGCTTCTGTAACTAGTGTCTATCCACTGTGCTGCCCAGGAGCGTTTGTGGATGCTGCTGGCCCGGGGAAGGTGGGGCCTGATCAGTGGTCCACGGCTCTTAGGCCCTTGTCTGGTGTCCCTTATCACAGTGCCAGCTGCCTGAGTCACAGGGCTTGCTCTCCTCCCCGGCCCCTCACCTGTCTGATATGTGGTACTACTTCAGTCTCAAAAGAGAGAGATGCTAGAAAAAAACACAACATTTTGAAAGCTTTATCTGTTTAGGACACTGACTAAGCTCCTTCATAAGTTTTTAACTGTAAGTTGGTTTAAGAAGGAAAGATGAGCAAAGGTTTCTCCCTAAAAGCAGACATTCACTGACTGCTGGGGAGATGGTGTGGGCGGATTACCAATGAAACCTGATCTGCAGTGCAGGTACAGAGATACTGTCACCTCGGGAGGCTGAGGGCCACTAGAGCAGGGCACCTGGGTGGGGCTGGGGCATGGTCATAAGGTGCCGTCATCAGCTTTGTGGGTCCAGAAATTCTGAGGCATCATTATCCCTAGAGATGACTGGTCTCTTGGGGCTGCTCCCCACTGACCAGACACTCCAGAAGTTGCTGTCCACGTCAGAGTGCAAAATGAGTAGTTTACTTTGAGAATTGTAACCCTACTTGTGGGACTACACAGCATGCCAAATTATGACTGGAAGGCTGGGACAAGCAAGGGAAGTGACAGCTTAATAGCTAAGAAGTCAGGGTTCACACTGACATAGAAAGCAAACCTACGGTTATCAAAGGGGAAAGTGCGGGGGAGGGATGAATTAGGAGTTCGGGATTAACATATACATACTACTATATATAAAATAGATAACCTGTATAGCACAGGGAACTGTACTCAATATTCTGTAAAAACCTATAAGGGAAAAGAATCTGAAAAAGAATATATAACTGAATCAGTGTGCTGTACACCTGAAACTAACAACTATACTTCAATAATAAAAAATTATTCTGTAAAAAAAAGTCAGGGTTCAAATTTCAACTCCATCTATGCCTAGCTGTGCGACCTTGAGAAATAATTTCACCTCTCTGGAACCAAGTCTATTCACCTATAAAAGGGGGAAACTCATAGGGATAGAATGAGAATTAAATGATATTTTTGTAAAAATACCTAGGAAAATGGCTGTAATGTGGTAAGTACCTAATAAACTGTTGACTAAAAGATTTGATTCAGTACGAATCATTTTGGAGTTTTATTCAGGACAGTGACTTTAGGAATAAAGGATCAATTCATCCCTCTCACCTGGTGCCGTTAAATTTGGCCAATTCCAGTACAACTCACAACCACCACAGGAACACCAGGCACTCAGAGGATTCATTCATAAAGTTGAGCCGCCCATGTTTCCTGGTTTTGGCTGCCTCTATCAGTGACGGCATTTTAACAGACTGAGAGCTGATGATGTTGAGAGCAAATGGGGAATTGCCTGATCCTGACGTTTCCTTCCAGCCTATTCTAGTTTCTTAGCAGTTATCTCCACAAATTAGACCCATGTAAGAAAGTCTTGGTTTCTTTCTCATGCTTGATTTCACACATGTTCACAAATCTGCCCTGAGCGTTAGGCTTTTTATTCAGTAGTTTACAAGACCTCAGAGCTGGGCTCATTACCACAACATGAAAAGACTGACATTATCCAGTGAGGACCAGGAGAGTTTGGGTACAAGCAAAAGTCAGTGCAGTGGATGTTCATTGTCTGGGGCCACTAGTCATTCACACTTTCATTTCTCCAGCAAATGTTTATTGGACACTTACTATGTATCAGGCTTTGTTTTAGGATCTGAGGATTAAGCACTTAACAAGGGGGTCTTGTGTTCTGGTAGGGGAGACAGACAAGAAACCAAGAGAGAGGGAAAGCGAAAGAAACAAGAGAGAAATCAGAGCATACAAGAGCTACATAGAGAATTAACATAAGGTGATGGGATGGAGAGTAACTCCTTCACATGATACAGTAAGGACTCTCTGTGAGGTGATGTCTCAGCCAAGTGCTGAATCAAAAGAAGGACATGGACATGCAGAGTTGAGTGTGACTGACATTCCAGGCAGAGGGTACCACTAGCTTAGAGGCTCCCAGGTGGGCACCAATGGTGACGGAGATGACCAGACCAGAGGCCAGGATGGCTGGGGAAAGCCTAGAAGAGGGTGTAGAAGAGGTAGTTAGGGTCAAGTAATCGAGGGCTTTATAGCCAGAGAAAGGAGTTTGGAATGTTTGCTAAATGTGATGGGAAGCAATTGGGGGATGGGGGTTTAGGCAGAGGACTGCCATGATTGAATTTATATTTAATAAGAAAGTCCCTCTGGGTGCTATGTACAGAGGATTATAGCAAACAAGACAGGAAGCAGAGAGACTATTCCAGTATAGAGAGATGCTGGTCACCTGGATAAAGATAATGGTGGTGGAAGAGGTGGTTGGATTTGGGATCTATTTGGAGGCTGGGTCCCGGGGACTTGCTGATGGGTTGGTTGCACATGGAAACTGCAGGAAAGAGATAAAGTAAGGACGACTCTTCTGTTCTTGTCTGAACAACTGCACAGAAGTTGTCTTTTCCTGAGATGAGGAAGACAAGAGGAGAAACAGGTTTTATGGAGAAAAAATCAAGGGCGTGCTCTGTGAGCTCTCTTGTAGATCCCCGTGTCCCCTATGGGTCAGTGCACTGTCGCCACCTCTCTACAGGTGCACGCTCGCTCCTGTGTACACTCTGCCTCATTTTACCTCTAAGCCAAAATGAAACCGAAGACATTGACTTCAGCTGTATTTAGCCTTTAGGTGAAAGAAGAAATTTTTAAAAACCATAAAATGAAGTTTTATTTTTAAAAGCCAATTTTCATTCTTAATTTGGCTCAGATGTAGTTCAAGGCATGATTTGAATCAGTCAGCTCTAAAACTGTACATATGTATGTATATGTAAATGTATATATTTATGACAGAAAAGAACATACACACACACACCTATAACAACCAATACCATGTCATCTAGTCCTTTTAATTATTAACTCTCATTAACATTATCAATTGCCTTCCTTTACCTTTTGATGAATTTAACCAAGCTATGAACGATGGAGGGCAGAATTAGAGGGGCCAAGCCCTCTGCCTCTTTCCTTGATTAATCTTTAAGTGGTGGCATTATGGGTGATTTTTTATTTATCTGTGTTTTTTAATATTTTTAAATAAATTTTTCTTAATCACTCAAACACAGCTATTAACACCTGCACAAAGTTACAGACCACTAACCAAAGAACCATAGAATTTAGGATTGGAAGAACACTTAACCAGGGAGGAATCTCTTCTCCAGTATCCCTGCTGAAATCTTCTAATAAAGGGGTATCTACAACATCCCCAGGATGTCTCCATTCCACGGTTGGCAGTGCCAATTGTTAGGAAGTTCTTTCTTAATGTGGAAGAGAAAACTGCCCCCAGATAATTTTCACTATTGGTTCCCATTGTGCCTTTAGCAGAAACAAAAGCAAGTGAACCTCAGCTCCTAAGTAATAATTCTTCAAATATTTTAAGACATATCTCTCTTTGTTCTTTTTCTTTCTTTCTCTCTTCTTCTTTTTTAAACCAGAGCAGATCCAATTTTTTCAACAGTTCCTTCTGTGATATGATTTCTTGACCTTTCATCACCTTAAAGTCTGACTCCTCTCAACGCTTTGTGTTTAAACAAAGATTTTAGCCTTAAGTTAAAACACCACGGTCCCATGTAGGAGGATTGCAGAAATGGGTGATGCTGGTCCTGGGAGGTGGTGGGCTGGGGGTGGGGACTGCTGTTGCAGGAGGGCTTTCTTAACATCACCCTAATTACACAATGAAACTACACATCCTGGGTCCCAGCTTCTGGTTCTGGATCAATTGCCGTCTTTGGGTATAGGTGCCGATAAAGAGAACTATAGAATCAGAAAATCTCAGCGTTAGAAAGAAACACGTTGCTCACCTTCCACTCACAGCGGAATCTCTCAACAGAGACGCAGAGGAGTAAGGAGTCCAGCACACAGGATCCAGAGCTGGACTGCCTAGATTTGACTTCAAGACTCACTTGGGTCTCAGTTTCCTCACCTACAAAATGACAATGATAGTAATACCCTCTTCATAGAGTGTTGTACAGTACCTGGTTTGTGGTAGAAACTTATAAATGTTAGCCACCATTATTATTGTTGTTATTATTATTCATACAGTATTCCCTGACAGATCATCATCAGACTTTTAGTGCTGGGAAGCTCCTTACTTCCCAAAGTGATTCCTTCCCAGGGTTCAAAACCCCTGTACTAAAATGTCCTTATTTAAATCTGTGCCATGGTAACTGCCACTCATGGGGCCCAGTTCTGTCCTCTAAGTATGTTTAGCCTCTCTCCTGTGAGATAGTTCTTTATATATTTGAAGGCAACTATCATATATCATTTTATCATCTACTTACATTTACTACATAGCTATTAGATAAACTAGACTCTAAATTTCATGGGGCCAAATGTCCAGTGGGTTTGTTCATCACTGCAAAGCCAGCATCTAGTGCACTGTCTGGCATATACCAGGTGTTCAAATTGAATAACTGAGAAGCGAATGGCTCTTTGCCAGTCTGTAGTTAGGGCATTAGTAAGAATGTCCTCAAAGTTAAGACTGTACTTTGGCTTTGAAGGAGGTTTGTGACAAGACAGGAAGAGAGCAATAATTCAATTTAATTTAGACATTTACTAAAGGCCTTCTATATGCTAGATGTTACACTAGGTTTTTTTTTTTTTAACATCTTTATCGGAGTATAAATGCTTTACGATGCTGTGCTAGTATCTGCTGTACAACAAAGTGAATCAGTTATATGTATACATATATCCCCATAACCCTTCCCTCTTGTGTCTCCCTCCCACCCTCCCTATCCCACCCCTTTAGGTGGTCACAAAGCACCGAGCTAATCTCCCTGTGCTATGCAGCTGCTTCCCAATAGCTATCTATTTTACATTTGGTAGTGTATATATGTCAGTGCTACTCCTTCACTTCATCCCACCTTACCTTTCCCCCTCCCTGTGTCCTCAAGTCCATTCTCTACATTTGCATCTTTATTCCTGTCCTGCCCCTAGGTTCATGAGAACCATTTTTTTTTGTTTTTTTTAGATTCCGTATATATGTGTTAGCATGTGGTATTTGCTTTTCTCTTTCTGACTTACTTCACTCTGTGTGACAAACTCTAGTTCCATCTACCTCACTACAAATAACTCAATTTCATTTCTTTTTATGGCCGAGTAATATTCCATTGTATATATTTGCCACATCTTCTTTATCCATTCATCTGTTGATGGACACTTAAATTGTTTCCATGTCCTGGCTATTGTAAATAGTGCTGCAATGAACATTGTGGTACATGTCTCTTTTTGAATTATGGTTTTCTCAGGGTATATGCCCAGTAGTGGGATTGCTGGGTCACATGGTAGTTCTATTTTTAGTTTTTTAAGGAACCTCCATACTGTTCTCCACAGTGGCTCTATCAATTTACATTCCCACCAACAGTGCAAGAGGGTATCCTTTTCTCCACAGCCTCTCCAGCATTTATTGTTTGTAGATTTTTTGATGATGGCCATTCAGACCAGTGTGAGATGATACCTCATTGTGGTTTTGATTTGCATTTCTCTAATGATTAGTGATGTTGAGCATCCTTTCATGTGTTTGTTGGCAATGTGTATATCTTCTTTGGAGAAATGTCTATTTAGGTCTTCTGCCCATTTTTGGATTGAGTTGTTTGTTTTTTTTTGATATTGAGCTGCATGAGCTGCTTGTATATTTTGGAAATTAATCCTTTGTCAGTTGCTTCATTTGAAAATACTTTCCTCTATGCTGAGGGTTGTCTTTTTGTCTTGTTTATGGTTTCTTTTGCTGTGCAAAAGCTTTTAAGTTTCATTAGGTCCCATTTGTTTATTTTTCCTTTTATTTCCATTTCTCTAGGAGGTGGGTCACAAAGGATCTTGTTGTGATTTATGTCATAGAGTGTTCTGCCTATGTTTTCCTCTAAGAGTTTTATAGTGTCTGGCCTTACATTTAGGTCTTTAATCCATTTTGAGATTTTTTTTGTGTATCGTATTAGGGAGTGTTCTAATTTCATACTTTTACATGTAGCTGCCCAGTTTTCCCAGCACCATGTATTGAAGAGACTGTCTTTTCTCCATTGTATATTCTTACCTCCTTTGTCAAAGATAAGGTGACCATAGGTGTGTGGGTTTATCCCTGGGCTTTCTATCTTGTTCCATTAATCTGTATTTCAGTTTTTGTGTCAGTACCATATTGTCTTGATTACTGTAGCTTTGTAGTATAGTCTGAAGTCAGGGAGCTTGATTCCTCCAGCTCCGTTTTTCTTTCTCAAGGTTGCTTTGGCTATTCGGGACTTTTGTGTTTCCGTACAAGCTGTAAAATTTTTTGTTCTAGTTCTGTGAAAAATGCCAGTGGTAGTTTGATAGGGATTGAATTGAATCTGTAGATTGCTTTGGGTAGTATCGTCATTTTCACAATGTTGATTCTTCCAATCCAAGAACGTTGTATATCTCTCCAACTGTTTGTATCATCTTTAATTTCTTCCATCAGTGTCTTATAGTTTTCTGCATACAGGTCTTTTGTCTCCTTAGGTAGGTTTATGCCTAGGTATTTTATTCTTTTTATTGCAATGGTAAATGGAAGTGTTTCCTTAATTTCTCTTTCAGATTTTTCGTCATTAGTGTATAGGAATGCAAGAGATTTCCATGCATTAATCTTGTATCCTGCTACTTTACCAAGTTCACTGATAGGCTCTGTTTAATATTCCCACATCAGATATTATGAGGCAGTAGCCAGCAGTGAATTACATAAAATAAGTCTGTAGCATCTTTAGGATTCTCTATGTATAGAATCAGGTCATCTGCAAATAGTGACAGTTTTACTTCTTCTCTTCCGATTTGGGTTCCTTTTATTTTTTTTTCTTCTCTGATTGCTGTGGCTAAAACTTCCAAAGCTAAGTTGAATCATAGCAGTGAGAGTGGGTAAACCTGTCTTGTTCCTGATCTTAGAGGAAATGGTTTCAGTTGTTCACCATTGAGAAGTATGTTGGCTGTGGGTTTGTCATATATGGCCTTTATTATTTTGAGGTAGGTTTCCTCTATGCCCACTTTCTGGAGAGTTGTTATCATAAATGGGTATTGAATTTTGTTGAAAGCTTTTACTGCATCTACTGAGATGATCATATGGTTTTTATCCTTCAATTTGTTAATATGGTGTATCACATTGATTGATTTGCATATATTGAAGAATCCTTGCATTCCCGGGATAAACCCCACTTGATCATAGTGTATGATATTTTTAATGTGCTGTTGGATTCTGTTTGCTAGTATTTTGTTGAGAATTTTTGTATCTATGTTCATCAGTGATATTGGCCTGTAGTTTTCTTTTTTGTGACATCTTTGTCTGGTTTTGGTATTAGGGTGATGGTGGCTTCATAGAATGAGTTTGGGAGTGTTCCTCCCACTACCGTATTTTGAATGAGTTTGAGAAGGATAGGAAGCCATAAGGCTTCCGGTCAACAGCCAGTGAGGAACTGAGGACTGTAGTCAACAGCCATGTGAGTGAGCCTTCTTGGAAGCAGATCCCCAGCCCCAAATCTTCAGGTGATGCAGCCCTGGCTGACAGCCTGATTGTCATGAGAGGTCCTGAACCAGAACCAGCCCATTAAGCCCCTCTGATTCTCAGGAAGTGTGAGATAATACATTTTTACTTTTTTTTTTTTTCTTTGCGGTACGCGGGCCTCTCACTGTCGTGGCCTCTCCCGTTGTGGAGCACAGGCTCCAGACGCGCAGGCCCAGCGGCCATGGCTCACCGGCCCAGCCGCTCTGTGGCATGTGGGATCTTCCTGGACGGGGGCATGAACCCGTGTCCCCTGCATCGGCAGATGGACTCTCAACCACTGTGCCACCAGGGAAGCCCCATTTTTATTGTTTTAAGCTGCTATATTTGGGCTAAATTTGTTATACAGTGATACATAACTGATACAAAACTAGAGGACAGGCAGTGAGGGGTCAATTGTAGACCCCATACATCTATTCTCGCATGAGTTCGGCCAGGCCCGCCCATTACAGTGGTATGAAGAATTTGTAGATGCTTATTTCATGGAAAATCAGTAACGCATTAGGGAGAAGGAAAGCAACATGGCTGAAATAGATTGCTTTCAATAAGAATGTGCCCGCTCCGTAGCAATGATCATGGGAGCAACATTGTTTATCAGGACCTCAGGATGCCCTGTTGTATGACAGAGTAACTAATGCACACTTCCCACCATTTCTGAAGGTTAATACAAAACCTCATAGTGTAACATGGATGGCTGCCTCCGAGGATGCTGTATAAATCCAGTGTGCTATTATTTTCCATTTTTAATGTGAATTGACAAGGGCCATTTTAGCCTGTTAGCACTTCCTTTCTAAAGAAGAACCCCGACATCTTTTAGTGCCCTCAGCAGCAAATGACTTATGCCAGAGCCTATTCTTCTTCTTTAGATGGAAACCCTACTGACACCTGTTATGTTTTGTATTAGATGAAGAAGGAATACAGGCTGTAGCCCTTCTTGGCAGCTGAAGAAAAATTGCTGGTGGTCAGGAATAAAGTTTTGAATGCCTGTTTTCTTGAAGAGAAAGGTTTCTGTGCCAGCTGAAATGCCAGGTTACCTTTTCCTTATTTTCAATCCTGCAGATACAACTTCATTAGTACTGAGGCTATGTTATGAAAGCTTTTTTATACCTGCAGATTGTCATTCTGACTTAGTTACTAATCCTGGTCACACATTAAGGGCTTTGATTAAGCAATTTGCTTTTTTCCTTCCTCTCTTCCATCTCATTGAGAGATTACAGAGTTTGAGCATGAGGTTAAAGGATTACATCTGAATCCTGAGAGTCCCGACACTGCTCCAGCTGTCTGTCATTTCCTGGAGTGGTTACTTATCTGTCAATATTTCTTCCCTTTTTTCCCAAGTCCCAGACCTACTTGATCTTGTCTGTTTGGCTCGGCTGGTGGAGGAATAACAAGGGTCTTCCCATCATGCAACGTTCTGGGATACATCATGACAGAGAAATCTCAAAGCTCAGGTCAATTATAACAGAAGATGTGTACCACCTCTGCCCCTGAATGTCTTCTGGGGCTGCAGTTGTTTAAAACGAAGTCACCTGAAAAATGCAAGGAAATGTGTGTCTGGTTCCTGCCCGGCTTTCTGCTTGTTTAGCCGGATACAAATAGCAGAGGACTCATACTCTGTGCCTCTGGTTTGTGGCTGGGGAAGGGGAATAAAGTTGGCAGCTACTTCATTGTGCCGTAATTACTTTTTAATTAGAATTCATTGAATACAGATGGATTCTTCCTGTTCTTTCGCCCACTGATGTTTGTAATATTCCCACATCAGATATTATGAGGCAGTAGCCAGCAGTGAATTACATAAAATAACTCTGTAGCTGGTAGTGACTTACAGAAAGTAACCAACTTAACCATTTGTCTTAGATGAAAAATGATGTTACTCCTTTTTGTGGATTCTATTGCTGGTTTGTTGATATAGTGTTTGTTTACCCTCGTTCGTGCAGGAAAAAGAATCATAGTTCTTGTATCAAATTACTGTAACTGACTGGAACATTTTTATTTCAAATAATGTACCATCATATTTTTCTTCATGGTGACACTGATAAATTTGCAGGATTTCTCATTTTTCCCCTCCTACCAATGAATAATTTCAACCCAAACGTGAATGGAATGTACAATTTCATGCTGTTATAAAAAATCATTGCTCATCACATTCTAATTGTAACTAAGTTTGAACCTGAATAGCTATTTGCAGTATTTTCATAGAAATAAGAAGTAATTTCCATTTTTTTGCTCCAGGTCTCTCAACATGAACTGACATATGATGCATTTTTGAAGTCACACTTAATAATTCTCTTTTCATTATAAACAACCGCACCCTTGTTGAATAGCAGACCTAAAATTAGGCTTACACAGGCCTATGTAATATACCTAAGAAACATGATTTATTCTAATGTAATAATGGCATAGATTTATAAAGCTTGACTACTCCAATGCTCCTCGTTATGGTTGTAAAATATTAGTAGTTGCTGTGGGATTTTCTAGATCATTATTTTAAAAAAGGAAAAACCCATTTTGACAGATGAACTGGGGCCATTCTGAGCAAATCACAGATACTTCATATAACAAGGCCTCCAAAGAGGGGAGCATACACTTATTACTATGGCAACCCAGATCAAAACACTATTTTAGCGGAGAGTTTCCAGTTTTACAATGCAATGATGATTGTTTATAGTACCACTGAAACCAGATTCAGCAAAGGTTTAAGAAATGAGCTGACAAGAGGAAAATCATTATAGATAAACTGGGGATACCTGAATGGGATAGCATGGAATCTGCCATGATTTGATCAAATACTGAAATTTATTGCCCAGGACAATAGAAATAATGGAAGAGGATTTAGATGATGAGAAACATCCTGAAGTTTCTTCTGTTACAGTGGCTTAGACTAAGATCAGTCCTATCTGAAGTTAAAACGTTGAAAGCAAAGAGGTTTTTTTTAAAGTACATATCTCTCATTTTTTCTTATTTTTCTATCTGCAAAACACCTACTTGTAACTTTAAAGTTGTGGGCTGACACTTCTTTTCCTAACATATTCCATTTGACAGCGTGTAACACGGCACAACTCAAGAATGATGCCCATCACGCAGGGCTTTGTGCTTGCACATGTCTACATGAAGTGACAGCTGGTTGCAGCCCTGCTCAGTTATTTTTATATAAATGGAATTTTTACACAGAAAGAGAAAAATTGTCTGCATCACAAGTTGTCCATTTTGCTGAATCTGTCTCAAAATATCTAAAGACACTACTGGGTGGACAAGTGCATTGAAGTGAAGGGTTGAATAATCATATATTTGTTTAGCCACTATTTATTGTGCATCTGCTGTGTGCCAATTGGTGTGTATAATGGGTGTGCACGCTGCTGGGTGTGCAGTGGTGGGATTTATGGTCTAATGATGATAAAGGCCATAGAGATATATTGAAGGATGCAGAAATAGAAAATAACTGGATGGGAATTGCGTTTGGATCTATTCCAATACTTATTAACAGGAATAGTTTTCCAGTCTTTATGGGAGAAAAGAGAACTACATTTACTGGATGCCTGCTTTATGCAAAGCTCTGTGCTTGGAGCTCTACAAATAATCTCATTTAACACCCTGAGAAATTACAGATACTATCATGTTTATTTTGCAGATAAGTAAACTGAGTCTCAGAAAGTTAAATGAAATTCACAAGTGTGTTAAATAAATACCTATGTAGCACTTATTATGTCCAGGCACAAATATTAATTCATTTAATCCTTGTAATACTGTGTAAAGCAGTACTGTTGTTATTCCTGTTTTGCAGATAAGAAACACGAAGCACAGAGAGGTTGAATAACTTGCTTCAGGTCACACAGCTAGTAAATGGCAGAGGCAAGATGTGAGCCTAGGAAGTGTACACCACTATGCGGTGGAGGCACGTGTTGTATATAACGAACAGCTGTAACCTGTTATCTAGAATCAACAATCTGTAATCTGTAAGTAATCAACAACATTGTGACCTAAGCCAGGTCCACTGATTTACAACACGCTTACTTTGTTCTCCGCTTCTTTGCCTACATAGTTGGATACACACCATAACTACCCAATATTTTAAGTATCATACATACATTGTAATTGTTTTATTCACATAACAATTATTCCTTGTCAAGAATAAAATAATGCCTCAAAATAATTTCAAAGATTTCACTTAGAGTAACAAAGAGAGCATAAAATTATAATTTGGTTCTGGGCAAGTGATTAAATCCATAAATAATTTCAAAGTGTCAGAAAATTTTGAAAACCTTAAATAGCCTCATATTGTGGGAGGTAAATGGTCTGGCTATACACTTCACTCACTTTTATTCAACTGAATGTATGTATGTTTATAAATTAAATTTTGATTTCAAAGAAGGAAGCATCTGTCTACACTGATGTGAAAATGTGTAATGAATGGCCACTGTTTTTTGGCCACCAGCATCTCCTTTTCCTTGCTTTGATAGTGGTATCCTGAATTTCCTTTGGGGAAAAACCTTCACCCCCTCCCCCTCCATCTCTTTTCATGTTGTTGTACTGAGAATGGATCCAAGGCTGTGTGGTATCTCCTGTGCAAAGAACCTTTCTCTTTGTCTTTGGATTTGTTGATATGGAACTAGACCGTCATCTCAACACTATGTGGGAGTTCTGAGAATAAAGCCACCGTGGAGAGAAGCAGAAGCAAGAACTGGGAAAAGGTAGAATCCTATAACATCATTTCAGCCCCCTGATAAAGCAGCACCTGGATTTAGGTGTATCTCTGGACTTTTCAATTAAAGAAGTAAATACTTTTCCTTTATCGGCTAAGCCACTTTGAATTAGAATTTGTGTCATTTGCAACCTAAAGAGTGCTGAGAATACAGGGTGACAAAACTATTCTAATAATGTCCTGTTAATCCTTCACCCTCCCCACCTTCTCTCCCACTCTCCATATCCAAGGAGTCAGGAAGTCTCATCTATTTTATCTTTTAAATATTTCTCAAATCCTTCTCTCCTTCACCTATCATCACCTTAGTCCAAGCAGCCAGCGTCTCTTATGTAGACTATTTGGGGTAAACTTCTCTCTGGTCTCCTGGCATCAAATCTAGTCCTAGTCCTAGTCTAATTCATTCCTCACGCTCCACCTAGAGCAAGCTTTCCAAAAATGTAAATCTGACCATGTCACTCCTCTGTCCCACTATCCTCACCTTCCCCCAAGATCAGCAGTAGCTTCCAACTGATCTTAGGATACACATTAAAATCCTTAATACTGCCTTTGGGATCCTGCATGTTCTGCTCCTATTTTCTGGCCCCAGATCCAGTCCATGGGCCTCTTATGTCCCCATACCCTAAAAACACTTTGGTTTCAATTTTCAGTTTGAAAAATTCACCTTCAATTGATAAATGATTCTCCATGTTTCCTTTTACTTTTCTCTCATGGTTCCAACTTTATTTTCTTAGATACTATTATCCATTTTTTTTCTGCCATTTTTATTTACTCACAACTTACAGTATTGACCTTCTTTATATAATTCAAGTGGTAAGTGTTCTGCAGATTCTATATCAACTTAGTGTAGTCACTGGAATGCAATTACAAGGAATTCTTTGTAGTGTGTCCACCCGCTGGCATGTGCTGGGAAATGCAACAGAGCAATTAAGCACATTTGGTGAGTCTATTAGCTTTCCTGGAATTTTTTCCCCAAAGGAAAACTGCATTTCAAAGCAGTATACAAATGATTTGGTCATTGTCTTCCCTTTAGGACTTCCTTCTCTTTTGGTGAGTACCAGTGACTGACTCCATATTTCACTATTTTTGGACCCTTTCGTCTGCTCAGCAGTTTTCTCTTTCTTTAGAGCACTCCTTGCTTTTTTGTCCAGCTCCTCCTTTGTTCCAGATGTCTGCTCTTCACATGCACCTCCTCTGTTTACTTCACTTGCCGTTTTGCTTGGATCATGGCCTCTTTTGGCCGTTCCTCCTCACACTGTTCATTCTACTCTCGATGTTTTTCTGTCTTTTCCCTTGGAGTTCTATTTCCTTCTCCCTCCTTCCTTTCTAGCTGGTTTGTTCTCACTGGAAGGAAACACATGGTCTCACAGCAACTCTACTGAAGGCTTGGCCAAAGTACCAAATGGAGCTTTTTGTGATGTTACATTTTCATCATATTTGGCAGGACACGGGAACGATGAATTAGGTTTTTCTACTTCAGAATCAATACATTTTGCAGCCAACCCCTTACCCAGGAGTATAAACTGTTATGTTAATAGGAAAGTATTTAAACAGGTGAGTACTAATTACAAAAGTGTATTTTTGCACTAAAAATTGATGAAGGCTGGATAATATATTTTAACACATATGTAAATTATAAAGGTCTGTCTATACTTTTGCTTCAAAGATTTAGGGACAGGCAGCATCATGCAGTGGAAAGAGAACTTGCCCAATACTTGGGCTATCTGGCTTTGTTATTTAGTAACTGGGTGCCTTCAGGCTTTTTAATATAGGGATAGACCATAGGCTCTGGAACAACACAGGCTTGGGTTCAAATCCAAGCTTTGCCAATATTAGCTATGTGACCTTCATTTCTACCTGTAAAATGGGGAAAATGACATCTTTTAATAAAGCATAAAATACACTGCCTGGCATATCGTAAGTGTTCATTAAATGTCACTTTCATTTTATCTTTTCTAATTTGCATAAATTATTTAGCTTCTTTGGGCCTCAGTAGTTACATCTGAGTCCTAATAGCTTGGGTCATTTCTCAGACTCAATTATACCAAAATTCTTTCCACAATTTGGAAAAATAAGTCAATGAATCCCCTTATTTTCCTAAGCTGTTTCAAGTTGAGTTTCTGTCACTTACAACCAAAAAAGAGCTGATTGTTCAAGACATTGCTTGCCTTTGCGTCTCTCAATATATTGGCTTTCTTCTCTCCAAGTGGAGTTCCCTATGAGATGAGCCCCATGGCCACAGGCAACTCCTACCTACCTAGTTTACTAAAACTCTGCCACCAGATAGAAAGTTGCTCTCTTTCCTTAGTTTCCATGGGAACAATCCTGGAGGAGAGCTCTGATTGGCCTATCTTGGGTCATGTGTCCTTCTGTGGCCAGGGAAATGGGGCTCTGAGGTTAGAAACCCCCCTAGAACCTTAACATTGCATGCAAGGAATGTTCTATAATATAACAGAGAAACTTTTCACAACATAGGCAAGGAGTGCTGGGCAGACAGTATAATTGGTGTCTACCACACTTATTCTTGCCTATCTACTTTTGAAGTTCATTGCAAAATAATACATGTGAAATACTTGGACAATATGGTAATATAAAACCTTATTACAGTTTTAAGTTGGGACCAAGTAGATGATAGATACCCAAATGTATCAACATAGTATTCTCTCCTGAATGTATTTTTTCAGGCCAGAATATTGCCCTCAGATAATATTTTTACTATTCCATTGTCCCCACAGAAAAGTTCTCTATTATAGCAGAAAATTAGGAATTACTCTAACATTCTAATCAACCACAGCACAATTCTCTTGTTAATCACACATAGACTCTGCTTAATGCCAAACTTCCTTTCCCATTCAGTTCACATTCTCATCCCTTACCCAGCGGGATATGAAGGTGATTTCAATGTCCTCGTGTTTCCAAGGTCACCAAGTAGCATCCCCTCTCCTTAAGAACAACTCAAGGAGCACAGATGTCTCACTCTGGGTTGTGCAATACCTCACCGCCCTCTTACTGAGTAGCATCTAGTTAGGCTAAAAGAAAGGGGCAGAATTCATTCTTCACCCAAGAAATGTCTATGGAACATTTATTTACTTAGATAAATGTGGGAGTGTTCAGAGAGAAAATATATAGTCCTTGCCCCTTAAGTGGCTCACAGGCTGCTGGAGAACATTAACACATAAGCATACAATTCAAATTCAATGTAATTGTTGCTGTGTTAGACCAGTGTAAGCACTGTAGAAGCTTGCAGAAGGGGCTTATTCTGCTTGGGCTGCCATAACCGATAGCATAGACTAGGTGGCTTAAACAACAGAAATTTATTTTCTAAGAGTTCTGGAGGCTGGTAAGTCCAAGATTAAGGTGCTGGCCAAATTCGTTTCTTGGTGAAGCCTCTCTTCCTGGCTTGCAGATGGCTGCAGCTACCTTCTTGCTGTGTCCTCACATGGTAGACAGAGAGAGAGAGCATGCTCTCTGGTGTCTCTTCCTATAAGGTTACTAATCCTTTTCTTATAGGGCTGCAGCCTCATAAACTCTTCTAACCCTGATTACTTCCCAAAGGCCCCATCTCCAATTACCGTCACAGTGAGGGTTAGGGCTTCAACATATGAATTTGGAGGGGATGTAATTCAGTCCAGAGCAAGCAGCAATTCCTCTACATCTTCTACAGGAGACGATGGTCTAGGATAACATCTAACAAGCATAATATAATAGAACCATAGGGCCAATCATTGCTAAAAATCTATTCGAGGTTGCTGCTTTCAGTGAGTTGTGCACTATCCAACTCTAATCAAGCCACTAAGGTTAACTGTCATAGATTTGTATGTTTATCATGATTATTTTTAATGTAAGTAAATTGTTTTGAGCAGGAAGCACATTTTAAAAATTTGCACATTTAGCTGGTGGCAGGACTCCACATACTCATAATCAAGGCTGTTAATAATTTTACTCCTTATAATTACCGACATTCACTGTACGCTTACTATGTGTCAGGGACTATGTGAGACGCTTTATGTATTTTATTGCATTTATTCCACAGAATGTGAGATAGGGATATCCCCATTTTACAGCTGAAGAAACTGAGATTTAAAATGAGGCACACAGCTACTGAGCAGGAGTTTTCATGCAATGGGTCTGCCTCTGCGATGGATCTTTCAGTCACTCTGCTCTACTGCCAGTGCCTCCCTCACAGGATGACAAACCTTTCATCCATCCCTTAATTGGGTTCCAAGTCAAAAACATAGTCTTGGGTCCTCTTCCCAGATCTGCTAGCCCAGATTTTCTATGCCAAGTGGTAAGTCTCTGGTCATGTTACCTCTGGTCTATTGTATACCACCCACTGTATACTATCCTGATGCTGAGTGTGGCTGGGCGGTCAGCATGCCCGGAAACATTTAGCAGGGGGAAAGGAGGGGAAAAGTGTACAGTGCATGTGTGTTGCTAGTTATTTAAAATAGGCCAATTACCTCAAACTGTAAAAGCCTACTCAAGTTTAAATACCTACAAATCACTGTAACAAACTTAGTAACAAAAAATTCTCACTGCTTGCTCTGTTTGTGCTGTATTGAATGCAGCTTGTTTGAGAAACGTGTGGTTGACTAACTGTGTATTACGTCAGCAGTCCTTTCTCTCTCTTACCCATATATTCATAAGTTCTGCAACTAAACAAAAGCAGTTAAGTTTGTGCACCCAAACGCTGCTATCTTGTGAAGAGTGAAAATAAACCAACTCATTTCCTGGTCCTCTTTTCTACATGTTTTTGGGGTGGTATTTTTGTTTGTGGGTTTTGACCCTCCGTGACCTATGGGAGACCTGTACCTGCAGCTGGGAGACTGTCACTGAATCCACAGGAACTGTAATGTCATAGGTCAGGGGAGTGACCGGACAGCAGGCCACGATGACCTCCAGGCATCTAGGAGCCAGTCGTGAAGATGAATGGACGGCCACATGGCAAGGACCACGCAGAGGTTAAGGAGAAAGTGGCCAACCCACAGCAGATAGCTCCTTTCCTATTATAGCCCGAGGGGAGTTGGTGAGAAGGAAGGACGAGCTTCAGAATAATTATACTGTGTTCTTTCTAGAGCAATTATTCTATTTGGGGGTTAATTGCTAGAGTGTGAACCCAGGCACTACCTAATTAGGAATAAGCTGGTACTCGGGAACAATTACCCAGCTAATTGCTCTAGTGCTCGGATAGCTCTGAAGACTCGATAGTTAGAAACAATGGTGAAAGATGGAGTCCTTCCAAGTCTGGGGTGTTTCAAAAGGCACAGAATGTCACGACTGGAAGAGACCTTAGAGATCATTTGGGCCACAGACTCATTTTGCAAATGAGGCCCAAGCTCACAGAAGGTCAGTGGCAGAGCAGCGCTAGAATGTAGTTCCCTCCTGTCTCTCAGCCCACTCTTTGGTGGCTGATATCCACACTGTGTTTGACTGACTGCATCCAAATAACTGGACAGAGTAGCACCAATTGGAAATTGGAAGCCAGGCCTTGACCACAAGGAGGGTTCTGGGCAGGGATGGTGGGTTGTATGTTGGTTCAGTACCTGACACTGGATTCCAAATTCTCTGGAAGACATGTCAATGAGGAGAGACCCCAAGTCTTCCTAGTATCTCCAGTCTCATTTATTTCAACAAAACCATTCACGCTCTGAACAAACATTCACTGATCCTCTATCTCGTGCCAGGCACTAGTCTAGTGCTAGAGAAATAAACATAAATCATATGTAGCCCCTACTCTCATCTGTAGAGACAAGGGTTACCCCAGAAGCCTCCAGTACAACTGGCTTCCATGATATGTGGAGAAAAGGGACAGACTGCCTGGACTATTTTCAGGAGAGAACATCTTTCTTCTGTCCATATGTCCTCTACTACTTGGGATCTTTAGCAAAATCCTTTGTAGGGGGGAAAAAAGTGCCCATGTATCCACCTACAGAAGTT
The DNA here is from genome assembly GCF_011762595.2 of Tursiops truncatus. Lineage (NCBI taxonomy): Eukaryota > Metazoa > Chordata > Mammalia > Artiodactyla > Delphinidae > Tursiops > Tursiops truncatus. The sequence continues at coordinate 104,717,958 of NC_047034.1, read as the reverse complement.
AGGGATCATTTAAACACAGGGAAAAAAAATCTTCTGCTTCTGGGTGCATTTCCTTATATTTTCAAAATATGCTCAGTAATATCTTCCTACAATATATGTATTTTATTTCAGCTTGACTGAGTGAAGAACCAACAGATCCAAAGCTGTGATAGGACCTTTTAAGCCCTTTAACTATTTGGGGACAAGCTATTCTTTATTGGAAAAAAAGATATTTAAGAGAATTCTTTGTCTTTTTCTGTGGAAACTAGATAGTTATAACTGGACTTTTCTCCTAGATATTAAACCTTACCTAGAAACTGCATGCATATTAAAAGCGGTGTCAGAATGATGTGTCTGCTAGAAGGTAGAGTAAGGGAAGAGCTGTGGAGGGTGTCCAGGGGTGGTGTACAACGGAGTGCAAAGTCAGAGTCGGGTAGCTTTATGAAAAGCTACTTGCTCTGTGTGATAAACAACACAGACCAAAAGGTAGCCTTCAGATGCTGGTTTATGTGTCTATTCATTATACATTTATAATACATGTATACATATATACATTTCATTCAACAACTATTTGTTGAGTCCTGAAATGTGCCAGGCCCTTTGCTAGATGCTGAGCAAGGGCATAAAATGAAACAGATGCAGTCTCTGATTTCATGCAATGGACAGTGTATTGAGGAGAAAAACGTCAAGTAAGCACACAGATTGGGCAACCTAAGCTAACTTGTGCTATGGTAACAAATAACATCCAAATCCTAGTGATTTACTACAACAAACGTTTATTTCTTGCTCACGTTATGTCCACTGCAGCTCTACATCCCACCCTCTCCGTTTTGGACCAAGGCTAAAAGAGCAGCTTCTGTCTGAGATATGCCCCCTTGTCAGAGAGGAGAAGCGTGATGGCCGAGCCACACAACAGCTCCAGCATTTTTTTCTCAGAGCATATTTCCTGCCCAAAGCAAGTCACATGGCCAAACTTGATGTTGATGGGGCGGGGAAGTTTAATCCTTCCAACAGAGAGGGGCCTGGTAGAAAGGACAGCAAACAGTTTCGAACAAGTAATATAAATATATACCAAAAGTTACCCCCAAAATTTATGTTAATAAATAAGAAAAGCTATGGGGTAAAGAAAGAACAGAGGGCTGTGATGGAGAATAACAATGGGGAGTGACTTGGACAGTGGTGATGTTGGCAGCTCTGGAAAGGTTTCTCTGAAGTAACATCTCAGCTCAAACCCACAAGATGAAGTGGAGGTTATTCAGTAGAAGGATGGGAGAAAAGTATAGTAGAAGAACAGCATGTGCCAAAGTCCTGAGGCAGGGAGGAGCTCAGCATGCTTGGAATGATGGAGAGAGGCAGTACCATGTGGGTCAAGGGTGAAGGACTTGGGGCTGGACATCCTGGATTTAAATTCTAGGGCAATCCCTTACTAACCGTATCTTACTTACCTCTCTGTGCCTCAGTTTCCTCATGTGTAAAACAGGGATAACAGTTCTGACCTCATTGGGTTGCTGTGAGGATTGAGTGTGCTTGGCTCACGAAACTTGCTATTAATGGAAAGGAGACCCCAGGGGCTGGGATGTGGTGAGCCTGATGAAGAGTAAAAGAAATAAGGCTGAGGGTGGTCGCATCCGCTAGGGCCTTGAAAGGCGTGGTAAGACTTTGGATCTTAACCCTGAATATGATGCGTTTTAAACAGGGGAGTAATTTAGATCAACTTATATTTTATAGAAGTCTCCTATCATATTCTGGGGAGTAAGATATTCTCCATCTGGACAACTGTACACCATTGAAACAAAATGAAATCCTAGAGAGATCCTGGGAAAGGAAGGATGGAGGGAGGGGGTAGAGGGCAGGGAGAGAGAGAGAAATGAGTTTCAGACCAGGAGAGAGAATTGGGAGAGGGGTGAGGGATGGGAGAAGAGACTGTCCCCTGTCCAGTTTGGGGAGAAGACAGAAGGGAGGTGAGGGCTGTTCTTATTAAGGTGTCAGCAGCCGAGCAATGAAAGCCAGGCGATTGAGTGGGCTGAGCAACAGCCTGGCTCAAAGAAGGGTCCCCTGACCTCTGGAGCAGTGGACGGGAGAAGGGGGGCTCACCACTGCTCTCATGACACCAGGATGGAAATGGCTTTTCTGCGTAAGCAGAGTCTTATGGAAAATAGCCCAGTCCTTGGGCTTCCTCTAAATTGGCGCCTCTTCACGCGGCCACCTCTGGTCCCCCCTTGCCTCCCTCCACCTGGGAGGCCCAGGGGCTGTGGGACATGGGGTGAAGGGTTGGACGAGGCTCCAGGTAGCCTTGCGTTGTGTGATGCTTCGGGGGAGATGGCATCGCTTCATCAGCTGGACGACAAAACACTGTTAATGGCACCAATAAAGAAGTGTGAATGTAATTTTCTCCTCCTCGTTATTTCCTCAGTATTTGGCATATTACTTAACAGATCAACTGGCCAGTCACGATCCCTTCTGAAGCCAAGTCTTTTCATGCTGGAAGGTTCCTAAACTGCAGTGTAGCTCAGATACAAGCCCATCTGTTGGAAATAGGCCATATACATCTGGAGCACGTTAGAGAGAACAAGTGAGAAAGTGATCAAGTTCCCTCCAAGTTCTGAAAGCTTTCGGGAAGTAGTTTTTGAAGTACTGTGCTTTGGAGGATAGAGCAGCTAGGGAGAAAATGTATAACCTTACTCTTAATGGCACATTAAAACATATATGTACGCTGAGCTGGAGAAGACGTAGAACTGAGAATAGATGTGATCAGCATAAAGGCAAAATTTTGGAGCTTTGGAGCAAGCAGATCTGACTATGACCACAGCTACCATTTTGTTTTTTTTTTTTTTTTTTTTTGGTACGCGGGCCTCTCACTGTTGTGGCCTCTCCTGTTGCGGAGCACAGGCTCCGGACGTGCAGGCTCAGCGGCCATGGCTCACGGGCCCAGCCGCTCCGCGGCATGTGGGATCTTCCCGGACCGGGGCACGAACCCGTGTCCCCTGCATCGGCAGGTGGACTCTCAACCACTGCGCCACCAGGGAAGCCCAACGGCTACCATTTGTTGAGGGATTCCTCTGAACAAGGCACTGTTTGGATACTTTGCTGTATTAGCTCACTTAATCCTCACAGCTAGCATACAAGGTAGGTGTATTGTCACTCCACTTTACAGGCGACCTAACTAAGTTTGGTAATATACCCAGGGTCACACAGTTTATAAGCTTGGGCAATCTGGCTTCAACATCTGATCATGTAACCATCACACTCATGGCCCATCTGGTATTCAAAATGTTGAAGAGAGGCAAGTCAGACCCAGGCACTCACATTTCACTATACCCCCTAAATGTTAGGGGGTAGAAAGGCTATGTAATAGTAACCTTACACAGCCACAGACATTTTCAGGAAGGAAAAACAAAAATCTCTCATCTTTGCAAAGTAGTACCGAGTGGGGATTGTGGAGGCAGGCTTGTCATCTCCGTCCAGTTATAATTTTTGTTCATGACCATGTTTCACCACTGTGATTAAACATTTTGGGGATTTTTTAAAAGAGAGGTTTATTTTTTTCTTATACATTTACTAAGCCATAAATAACTGGAGGGTTGTTGATTAATTTTCAGCAGAAAAAAAGAAAACAAACTTGAAAAGATACGCTGATGCATCATTTCCATGTATGCTCATTATTAAACAACCAAGATGGAGACTGCAATTCCCAAAGCAGTGTATTATGGCTTTGAAGTTTCAGGGTTGTCTGTTCATTAATTTCTCAGGGAGCAGGAGAAAGAAGATATTCAAGCAACGTTCTCAAAGTTTTAGGATATCTCCTCCTTTGCTTTCTCTTATATTCTGTATCTAACCCTTTGGCTCCAGTCTTACCTAGTACAATGGTTTTATTTTTTAAAAAATTCAAGATTATTTTAAGCTAATTTAGGGGTAAAGCTAATGGAAAGAATTATGTTTGACAACTCCATGAGTAATAGTAAAAATAGTGATGCACATATAATCAAGTACCCTGAAAAACAAATCCATCCAGAACCACTTTCTAAAAATGCCAGGAAAGGCAATATAAAAATGAACTTTGTAAAACCACACTGTCACCCATGTTGCCAATATAATTCCATTCAGGGCACTGTTGGGTCTCTTTTGCCCATGTCTTCCTTTTACCTTTGAGATCAGTCCCCTCCTCCCCTCCTGTGATGAACTAGATGGAGACCAGAACAATTAGCCATCTTAATTTGACAGCTATTTTAAAAATTGGCTGTTAAATTATGAGACAGTTCTGACTAGGCATGTGGTTACTTCACAAGGGAATTTCTCCCAAGTGTTTACTTGTCTATGTGAATTCCTGCTGTGAAACTAGTTGAGTTGGGCCAGATAATGTCAGATTTGTTTTATGTGAAGAAAATTGCTGCTAGATTTGGATCATCCTAAACCAGTCTGTGAGTTAAACGCACAAATTACCACCTAATGGTTCCAATCTGAATACAACTGACTAATTCATACCCATGTTCCCAATTATTGAGATGGATACTGTTATCCATCTCAACAGTATCAAATATTACCATGAATTCTTGAAACTAAACAAAGTGTTTTAAAGTTTCCATTCCCTAATCTATATATTCATTCATAGCCACAGATATTTATTTATTTATATTTATAAATATTCCTGTAATGTGGAAGACCCAGTTATAGATACTGGGTATTCAAGAATGAGTAAGACATGAAACTCCCTGGAAGAGTCCCAGAGTCTCTGTGCTGCAAGCATGGGCAGGGGGTGCAGAAGAGCAAGGAACCAGCAACCCATAGCCACCTTCCTCAGGCCAGGGGCTCCGCTAGGAGCATTCAACAGACTCCCATTTCATTCTCCCCACAACTCCCATTTCATACACACTCAGAAAGTAAAGGACATTCCCAAGGGCACACAACTGGAATGGGATTTGAACCCAGCAGTGCCTGACTCCCAGCCCACCAGCTTGACACTATTTCATGATCCCTTTAGACAGAAAAAGTCCCTTTTTCTTCCAGGAATTTCAAAACTTTAAAAATTCATAATCTTATCTGTTTCTCATAATATCCTTGTGAAGTTGGCAGGTAAGGTCTTACCATTTCCATTCTACTTTGCACGTGGCTGGGCCTCAGAGAGGCTGAGCAATGACCTTGAGGCCAGGGGGCCGGCCAGGAGGGGAGCTGGCCTTGGATGAGAACTCCTGTTCCTTCAGACAGGTATTTCCTCGGCACGCAGACCTAGATATTATGTTGAGCTGGGCATGGATTTGAGTTCCAAGGGAACAAAAATAAAAACACACCACCCCGAATTGGGAAATCCCCATAGGGAGTACAAGTTAACAGCATTCTTGTTAGCTAAAAGCCGCTGTTCATAAGTGATACACTGAATTGCAATGGCATTTCTAGTGTGCATTACACATTTACTGAGCTGAAAAGGAGGCGAGGTGGTAGATGATCAGAGGTCAGGGAGAAGGACCAAGAGACAAAGCACTGGGCCGAATGCTTTATGCCCCGTGTAAATGACTTGACCTTCCTGTCCGTCTGCGTGATCTTGAACAAGTCCCTTAACTTCCTTATCCATCTCAGCTAGGAAATGCGTCTGTGGGGTGTGTGTGTCTGTGTGTGCGTGTGTGTATCAGGGTGCGGGGGAGATGTCATCGTGCATCAGATGCTGTGGCTGAAGTGAGCTCCTTGGGGAACAGGTATCGCAGTCACCTCACCCCAGTGGAAAGATTCTCTCGCAGTGTGGCGAAAGGTGCCACTTTTTAATCACATCATTGGAATATCAGCTTCTTGCAAGATACAGTGGGACACGCTGCGGTGTGCCTTCTTGTGACATGATAAAAGAAGAGGCTCCTGTGTGAGCTCCCAGGCAAAGCCCCTTCAGGAAGGAGGGCCTGGTCCTCCCGGGGTCACGTGAGTGAGGTAGAGACACAACTGCAGAAAATACACAGACCTCTCGCGGTATGAAACGCCCTCACTTTCCATACCTGGGGGTGAGTTTTTACTCTTTCTCTTTGAATTACCCCAGTAGTCATCAGAAAGGGAGGGGAGCACGCCTATGAGCTGTTAGAGACAGCCAGCTCCGTTCCTAGCTCAGAGCGCTGTCACTGCAACTGACAGAGACGCATCCCCAAATGGAGGAGGGCAGGGGCTTGGTTTACTCATCCTCCTTCCCTTGGGGCAACAGCAGTGCCTGACATCTGGGTAGGTAGGTGTGCACTGTTACCCAGGCAATCACACACAGTTACAGCCTATGTGCCAGCTACTCGCACAGGTCCAGGGATTTGAGCTGGGCAGGGAGAAGGGAGCGCAGCAGCACGGTCTCTGGGGCATCTGTGCCCTGATGGCCCTGAATGAAAATCCCATATTCTTGTGGGCAGCATGGTATGGGGGCAAAGAGTATGGAACCTGATATAGAAGACCTGGTTTTCTCTTTACCCTGGATCACCGGTGGTGGTCTGGTTCAAGTGAGGGACAGCTGAGTGCCCCTTCCTTACTCTCGCCAGCTACTGCCTCCCCTGAAAAGGAAGACTGGGTGTAAGAGGAGGACTTTCCTAGTCAAGGAGGGCCACTCTGACATCCAGAAGCACTTTGTCTCCTAGAAACCTGGACTCCTAACCTAGCTCTTAGGCTTTATTCGTAGGAATTCTGGCTCTGCTACTATGGGATCTTGGAGGATTCATTTAGTGTCTGAGCCCCAGTTTCCTCATTGTAAAATAAGGATAAGGACACTTGTCCTATCCAGTTGCAATAAAAGAAAAGTTTGAGATGGTGTGTGTGACAACGCCTGACAAATTCTAAAGCAGTATGCAAATATAAGGGACTCTTATGTTTTCAGTAAATGAGGGCTTGGAAGGGAATGGAGGTTCCTATAATGCAGTTTCTAGACCTGCCCTTGGCTAGCCACCAGGAGGCATTTGCTGGCTTGTGTAGGGTCCTTGGGGCCATGTACAGATATCAGCACTTCCAGAGCCCCTACTGCTTTGTCCGTCGGGTGGTAAGTGCCTTAAAATCCAACTTGCAAGGGAATCTAAAGGTCACCTGGAACAAGTCCTTTTCCATGCTTCAGCCCTCTCTACAATGAGTCAAAAAACACGTATATCCTTTACTCCCCCACAGAATCTAGCATGGAGCTCAGCAGCAGGCCAATCATGGAATGGCTAGGTCTTGAATGAATGAATTGTTCAATGAATGATTTAATGAAATAGAGTAAAGCGTAATGCTGGCCAGAAATTATTTATACATACTTAGAGTGTTTGGCAATACAGGAAGATAGCTGTGCCAATAAATGATAGTGCTAATGCCAATGATGGTGCCAATAATTTTAAACACTGAGTGCATATCATGTCCTAGACACCATGCTAAGAGCTTTACATAAAGATCTCACTTAATTCTTAGCAGATCCCACTGAGGTATTATCATCCTCTGCAGATGAGAAAACTGACACGTAGGGAAGTTAAGAAGTGTGTTCAAAATCACCCATCTGGTAAGCAGAGAAGCCAAGGTTAAGATCTAAGTCTGGCTCCTGTGCTCTTTCTAGGGGTCTTCTTTCACTAAAACTTACTTCCCATAATGTCCCTCCAACACACTAGATTTCCTTTCCTTCTTTGGTTTCTAGTTCACTGGAGTAAACTATAGCTTGTGCTTTATTGCCTGGAAAGCAAAAGGGAGAGGAGAGGACCTCTTTTAACTTTCAATTCGATTCATGAGAATTTTGACTGAACTATCCTTGGTCATATAATCAATCATGAATTTGACAGAAATGTCCAAATTGTCACAGTTTTAGTTGTGCCGGCAAAGACAAGTGTGATGCTTCAGATAAAGGCTGTCATGGTCAGGAAGGAATGGGAATTGGTATTCAAAAGAATATTATGCTCTTCGATGTCACCTTTTCAGAAAGCTTCCCTGACCTCCTATATAAAATAGCGCCTGCCTCCCTCGCTCTTGGCCCCCTCCTCTGTTTTATTTTTCCACATAGCACCTATCACCACCTGAGGGGAGACACACTCTTTGGTTTGTGTGCTGTTGTTCCCCTTGAGAAGATGGGCTCCCTTGGATCAGGAGCTCTGTTCCGTTCACTGCTCCATCCCTAATGTCTAGAACAGTGTCTGGAACACAGGAGATGCTCAGTAAATGCTCATCAAATGAATACACTGAATTGTTTTGAAGAAATATATAAACACCTAGAGTAACGACTCTACTCTTTATGGATTGGATTGTGAAAGAATTGAGACAAAGTTTCTTTTGGTTCTTTGCATTTCCTAGGTGCCTGATGAACTGGGGTTTCTTTTTGCACAACCTTCAAAACCAACTTCACTTTAAGTTTCCTCATGCTCTGGTTTGTCTAAACATGTGCAGTGTCCCATGATACCCACAACCTGACATTTAGATGATTTCTTGCAAATAATTTGAAGCAGCATCACACATCACGGGGTGACATGACTTCCCCCAGAGTAGCTGGAATATGGGAGATACAGTCAGAAAATGCTCATTTGATTAGCTACATGTTCCCTACTCCTTGAGATGTCCCATCACACGCCCTGGAACTGGTCAGACAAAGGTTTACTTCTCACTTGTCGGCAGAGGGACAGCTGAAGACAGGACTGATATTCACACATGTCTCCAATGGAAGACACTGCTTTAGGTTAAGTTAAGGGTTATACATGCTTTGCCTGAGGAGCTGGAAACAAGAATTTTCCTGCCAATAGTGACATCTCCCCATAAATGAGTTGGTGATGTTAATCTGAAGGCTCAGTAATGAGATACAAATATAAAATAACTGTAGCTTCTCTACTGGTTACTGTCTCATACCACTTGGACCTAATTATAGAGAGTCTTGTTAAAACTACTTGAAAACCTTAGAAACCAACTAGTCAGATAGTCAATTAAATAGATTACTTTAAGACACAATGGAAAATGTAATAGGTTTTTTCCCAAAGTTGGATGAATCCCACATACTTATGTTTTGGTCACTATTGACGACAACTCTTCCAAAAACCAGTTTGTGCCTCTTCAGATCTAATGGTAGAGAATAGTTTTCTCCAGAATAAAACACACAAAAAATCCATCGAAACGTTATTTTTCTATATTTCTCCCATCATTATTTTCCCTTTTCTCTCCCAACACTGGATAGATAGTGAGTTGTCTTTTTAATTGAAACCGATAGTGAGATTGTAGCATTTGTAGAAATGAACAGGTCCTTTTGGATTAACAATTTTTCCATCATCCCCACCTAAAATCTCTTAACTCTGCAAGCAGGCAGAGCAGTACAAAATAAAAAGGCTCATGTCTTTGGTCTGGATCAAAAACTCTAAACTAAGAAAACAGGCAACTTTGTCTTAGAGCAATTACTCAGTCAGTAACTACTTTCACAGTGCCTGGTGCCAAGCTAGATGCTGCTGAAGATTCAGGGTAGGTATGAAGCATGGTCCCTGCTTTCAGTCCATTCCAGTAACTATTAGTCACCCTTCCAGAATTAAGCTGTATAGTACTAACAAGACTATTAGTTAAAAGCTCATGAAACTGCAGAACTGTGACCCAAAAGAGACTTCAAATAACAAGGACACTTAAAAAAAAAAGGAAAGAAGTTCTTGCAAATTGTAGTTCATGGTCGCCTGGTGCTTACTTAAAAATACCCATAAGCAAAAATCCTGAAAGCCTCACTGTGGCTGTGTGGTTTTCAGCTTCCCCATCAGCTTGGATATTCAAGGATCCCACAGAGGGTTGCAGGAGGAGCATCCACAGAAATAAACAGAAGCCATTGCTATCACGTGGCAAGTGAGTGTCACCTCTCTTGAGCATCCCAGGTGTCTGGGGCAGCCCCCTGACAATGGATGAAACGATATCACATCCAGCCAGGAAACAACCCGGCAGAAACAGTGAGATGACACATAAACCCACAAACTCGGCTTATAACATGAAGCAACAATACATGAGCATGCCGTACTTCTGCAGCCACTGCAGAGAAAGAAAGCGAGTGAAATGTGTGAGAAAACCACAGTTAAGTTACTCACCATTAGCCCCTACAGTGTGCTTCCAACCTATCTGGATGAAGATTTTATACACACACACACACACACACACACACACACAGATATACACACACATAGGCAGGGATAGAGAATGTCACAGCTAAATTTTTTTACTAGCATAATGAGGAAAGAGACCAACAGAAGGAGCTCCCTGGGCTAATTTTCCAGCCAGCAGCCATTGCAATGTTCCCACTAGGAGAGTGAGAAGGAGTGAGAGTAAAGTATAATAAATAATGACTAGCTCCACTGGTCAGGAGAAATTATCACTATGCTTGAGGAATCTAAGCATATGCTTATCTAGGAAACATACTATGGGTACAGGCTGAGGAAAGAGAGAAAAGAAAATGCAGAATGATTTGGACATATCTCTAGGACATATTTAAATTAAAAGAAAAATTTTAAAACAAAAGTTAGATATGACTAAAGCTAAAAGTGGCCAAACATCTTAGTTCCCCCAAATTTAAATTGTTTTTTAACTTGTGGCTTTATACAGCAGGGGGAACCAAGCTATTTTACATTTCCCATAGGCATCTGCTCCAATCCAGTATGTTTTGTATGTTTGCTTTAGCACAGCAAAAGACTAAGAATCCCTATTCTATGCTCACCTACAGAGATCTGTTTTGTGTAGCAGGAAAACAAGACCTAGAAAATTTAGGGAAATGCAGAGGCAAAACATTACCCAGCTCAGGAAAATTGGTTTTGCCCATGTTTCAGGGCTAAAATTTACTTTGATGTGTCACAGGAAAATAAGTCAGCATCAAACCAGGGTGGGCTTGAATGTTCCCAGGATAAAGGCAAAGCCTAATCATTATTTATCTTATAAGACTTTCCTAGAAAACGAAGGAAACAAAATCTATAGGTTGAAGGCTTTTTTTTAAACCTAATTGATAGTCTGTGCCCAGTGTGTGACCATGCGTCTTGCATATAAAGAGACTCTGACAGACCAGTAATATATTCTTCAATAGCCAGAGGAGTAACAGGATCTAGGTTTTCATTCCTGCCTAACACAACTAAAAATAACAAGAAAAGTAAATAAGACAATGAAATATTGGACATGAAGCAATGACGGTGAGTGATAGTTGAAAGGGAGGAAACAAGTGAGGTGAGCCCTATGATTGACCCAGATTAGAATGGAAGGATTTCCAGGCTACAGTGCATGGAGAGGGGTATATCTCAGGTGGAACTTGACGGTCTCCTTGAGATGAAGATACAAAGCTGGAAGTCCAGGGAGACTAAAGTACCTACTGCTTGTAGAGCAATGTACCAAAGAGAAGAGAGCTGTGTAGAAAGAAAGCCCAGGAGATCTTTAGACATTCTCTCTTGAGTCTTCAGATGAGTAATGACCAATGCATGTACGTCAGGAAACTACTGAGAAAAAGCCAACTGAAAATATTAGAAGGAATGCTATCTGTAGTTAACACAGGAGCAGGAATAGTGCCTGTCACGAACAACCAGGAAGGAAAACCTCATAATTTGGGGCACTGGATAGAATAATTAGAAGAGTTTTGCTTCAGTAGTGGGAAAAAAAAAATTAACCCTAGGCAGGTCCCACCTAACTGCATTTAAAAGTGAGACAGGAAAGGATCAAAATGTCTCCAAGTGACTTAACCACATCCTACAAAAATTTCAAGAAGATTTATAGGAATGCAAAATATCCAGCACCCGACAAGATAAAATTCACAATGTCTGATATCCAATCAAAATTAGCAGGTATTGAAAAAGCAGGAAAATAAGACCCACAATAAGAAAAAGCAATCAATTAAAACTGACCCAGAAATGACACAAATGAAAAAATTGGTATATATGAAAATTAAAATGATTACTATATCAGTATTCCATATGTTCAAGAAACTAGAGGAATGATTGAACAGAGTAAGTACAGATGTGGAAAATACAAAAACATTTCATATCAAACTTCCAATGATTAAAAACAATACCATGTCTGACATGAAAAATATACTGGTTGGGATTAAAAATGGATTAGACATTGCATAAAATTAAGGAACTTGAATGTATAGCAATAGAAGCTGTCCAAAAGGAAACAGAGAGAAAAGAGACTAGAATAAATAAACAGAGCATCAGTGAACTGTGGTACAGCCCCATTTTACTTGCATCTCTAAAAGAAAAGAGAGAGACGAGGTATTGAAATTGAAGAAATTGATGAAAAATGACCCCAAATCTTCCAAATTTAATAAAACCTATAAACCCACAGTTCTAAGAAGCTCAATGAATCCCAGGCACAAGATACATAAAGAAACCATATGACAGCACATGATAATCAAACTGTTGAAAACAAATGATAAAGAGAAAACCTTAAAAACAACCAAAGAAAAAAGATACATATATGGAGGAACAAAGATAACAATGATAAGGGTTCAAAGCCCTTGAAGAGCTCTTTTGCACGGCATAAAGAGTTCCTGCCAACAACCTTTTCTGAATTTAATTTCATACTTCTAATGTTGTTCTCTACTAGGTAGATTAAAGTTGAATGAATTTATAGTGAAAATACCTCCAGGCCTAAGTCTTCATACTATAAATGCATGGCCTGGGCCCTATAAATGCCAGTTTCCTGGCTCACATGCATGGCATTCTCAGGATCAGGATCTATCTCTATTTAAAGCCATTCAGTTACCAATGTGCTTTACTCTCCCTGTTGTGTCATCAAGAGGAACAAAGGGCAGTTTTTTAGAACATAGATATTGCCTCACCTCCAACAGAAGAAACAGAACAAAAAGTGATGAGCCAGGACTAGCAGAATCTAGACTTACCATTACCAGGTACAAGTCCCATGCAGTAAAAATGACTGCATAGAATTTCAACAACACAGAATGACCTTATTTAAAATATTGACTATGTGGCATATGCTTAAAGTTCTGTTTGGGGAGCCAGAACAGGGGAACTGAGGTACAACGGAAGGCAGGGGCACCTTCCAACCCTAAGGCACATGTCATACAAATTAAGATGTCATGGTCAGAGAGTAATCACAGTATCCAAATCAAAAGTCAAAGGGAAGATATTTCAAATAGAAGGCTTAATTTGTGACGGAGGTGATTTTTACATGGGCATATATATATGGCCATGCTGCCAAGTAACTACCACCAACGGTTTATTTATAAAACAATGGCTAATGAGTCTCCAGGACAGTGCAGGGAAGGTCACATTGTACGTCTGCTAATGTTACTTAATTTTGTATGGTGCTTCAGTAATCCCCTTTATAAATATTTATTAAGTATGCACCATATGGCATGAACCCAGGATGGAAGAGTGATTAAACAACACAAGCTCTTACCTCATGGAGTTTTTGATCTACGGAGGGAGACAGAGCAGTAAGCAATTTCATTGTAGTGTGAACAATGCAATGGAGTCCAACATGAAATACTGTGCAAGTACATGGGCAGGGTTAATTAACTGAGGGGATCACAAAAGACATGCTGGAGGAAGTGGTGCTGAGACCAAAATACGGAGATGGAGTTACCCAGGTGAAGAAGCAACATTTACAAAATCTGGGGGAGAGAGAAAACATGACTCCTTGGAGAAACTGCAAACATTCTGGAGTGCATTATTCCCTTTGCATCTTACCATGACTCTGGTAAGTAGGTCAAGCAAAATACTGTCCATTCCATCAATGAGGAAACTGAAGCTTAGAGATAGTTTACAGAAGTGATAAGTGACAAAACTGGGACTAGAAAACTCAGGTCTCCAGATATTCAATCTGATGCTCTTGCTCCTTGTACTTCACCATGTTCATATTATATTTGTTGATTTGGCTACGGTACTTTGGTGAAGCAAATTACCTAATTGTCATGTCCAAAGTGACCCAAAGAAGCCTGGAGATAAGGAGTGAGGATAAAGTGGCAAAGCTGTTATAATCCCAAACTAATTCTAGAGGAAGAGCCAACAGTCTTTTCATCTAAGATCAATGATATCATGGTCAGAAATACATCCACCAACAATGACATGTGTTGTGGACAAACAGGGTGGATTTTTTCATAAATATTTCTATAGAGTCACTCAACAAGCAGCTGATTTCAGCATTTCTCTGAGCAGTTCCTGAGTAACTGCCAGTGTTTCTACCATTCCAAAAGTTTTTGAGTCCTTTTAGGAAGTTAGAAAAGGAGTGACTCTGTTGGGTGTTTCCCCAGGGAAAACTTAGGTCTCAGATTTGCAGATGTCTCCACTGGTTCAAAACCAAAATTAATACTTAGCTCAGTTTGCTCAAAGAGAGGTTTCCAAATTATTTGCACGAACGGTTTAAGGAAAAAAAAAAACATTCCTAAGCCATCCTCTGGACCTACTGAATCTTTAGAAGTTGGTACCAGGAAAGTGTATATTCAAAATTTTCTCTAGGAGATTACGATGGTCTCTCAATTGTGAAATCTCTCAGCTAGAACGGATTGTTAGTGAGGCTGAGAAGATGTCTCTGCTGACCAGTGAAATTTTACTATCTCTTTTTCAGGGCCACAGACCCCCAACCTCATCTTATTAATGTATGTCTTCAATCCTAGAAGAGCTGGAAGGAAGAGGTGATGAACTTTTGTGATCACTTTATTCTAGTAATTTAAAAACTGATATCCTGGCAAAACTGGAGACAGTAAAAAGATCCATGGTTGCCAGGGGTTAAGAGGAAGAGAGGGATCAAGAGGCATAGCACAGAGGATTTCAGGGCAGTCAGAACACTCTGTATGATACTACAGTGGTAGATACATGTCATCATAACTTTGTTAAAACCCATAGAATATACAACACCAAGAGTGAACTCTAGTATAAACTATGAACTTTGGGTGATAAAAATGTTCAATGTAGGTTCGTCAGTTGTAACAAATGTACCACTCTTGTGAGGGATATTGATAATGCGGAAGCTGTCCCTGTGTAGAGGCAGGTATATAGGAGGTGGTATATGGGAAATCTCTGTACCTTCCAATCAATTTTGCTGTGAACCTAAAACTGCTCTAAAAAAGAAAGTCTATTTTGTAGATAGCTAGTGGGAAGCAGCGCATAGCACAGGGAGATTAGCTCGGTGCTTTATGACCACCTAGAGGGGTGGGATAGGGAGGGTGGGATAGGGAAGGTGGGAGGGAGACACAAGAGGGAGGAGATATGGGGATGCATGTATACATATAGCTGATTCACTTTGTTATACAGCAGAAGCTAACACAACAGTGTAAAGCAATTATACTCCAATAAAGATGTAAAAAAAAAAAAAAAGCAAGTCTATTTAAAAAAAAAGACCTGATATCTCCATCAATAAACCAATTAAAAAAGCATTAACTGGCATAAAGGCAGACATATAGAACAATGGAATAGAATAGAGAGCCCAGAAATAAACCTCTGTATATATAGTCAATTGATTTTCAACAAGGGTGCCAAGGCCATTCATTGGGAAAAGGACAGCCTTTCCAACAACCGATGTTGAAAAAACTGGATATCCACATGCAAAAGAGTGAAGTTGGATCCCTACCTTACACCATTTACAAAAATTAACTCAAAATGGATCAAAGATGTAAACATAAGAGATAAAACCATAAAAACCATAAAACTTTTAGAAGAAAACATAGGGGGAAAGCTTCATGACACTGAATTTGGCAATGATTTCATGGATTTGACACTAAAAGAAAATAGATAAATTGGACTACATCAAAATTTAAAACCTCAGTGCATCAAAAGATACAGTCTATAGAGTAAACAAGCAACCTATAGAATGGGAGGAAATATTTGCAAATCTTACATCTGATAAGGGATTAATGTCTAGAATATATAAAGAACTTTTTTTCACGCAACAATGAAAAAACAAATAATCTGATTGAAAAATGGGCAAAGGTTAGACTTTTGGTTTCTGGCTTGGCATGTAAGGAGCTTAGAAATCACCATTCTTTCCTAATAAGTAAAAGGGTAAACAAAAAGAAAAATCAACAACTCTATTTAGATCTGTCAGAGAAGCGAAGTCACAGAGCAAATCACTGCTCCCGCTCAGAAGAAATTATTTTACCACAGCCACCTTCAGCCAGCTCTGGTATTCCATGTGGGGGAAAGAAAATACCCAATTCTTGCTCCATCTAGCTTCCAAGTGAGGGAAGGGAAATACACAACTCCAGCCCCCTTCAGCCATTATGTCCTACCAGAGGGGTAAGGAGGGGACTGAGAAGCATTGGTGAAGTTCACAGTACAGGAACACAGCCTCATTAAAAGACTGAGGCTTAATCATATATTATAGTGGAGAGCTTCCCCTCCCCCCATAGCTTACCACTAAATTACTAAAGGTCTATTTATTGCAATTCCTTTTACCCAGTACATCATGTCTACTTTTCAATAAAAAATTACAAGGCATATCAAGAGGCAAAAAACACATTCTTAAGAGACTGAACAAGTGTCAGAACAACAGTCAGATGATACCACACTGGTATTATCATGCAAGGAATTTTTTTTGAAAAAACTATGATTAATATGCTAAGGGCTTTAACAGAAAACAATAGATAGCATGAAAGAAGAGATAGTTATCTAAGCAGAGAAATGGAAATTCTAAGAAAGAACCAAAAACAAATGCTAGAGGAGATGAAAAACACTGTAACAGAAATAAAGAATGTCTTTGATGAGCTTATTAGTAGACTGGACACGCTGAGGAATGAATTTCTGAGCTTGACGATATGACAATAGAAACTTCCAAAACTGAAAAGAAGAGAAACAAAAAAGATTGGAAAAAAAGAAAGAGAGAGAACAGAATACTCAAGAACTGTGGGACAACCACAAAAGTTGTTATCCTATGAGCAATGGGAATACCAGAAGGAAAAATAAATGAAAGAAAGGAACAGAAGCAATATTTGAGAATTTTCCCAAATTAATGTCAGACACCAAACTATAGATCCAGGAAGCTCAGAGAACACCACACAGGGTAAATGCCCAAACAATCTACACCTAAGCATATCATATTCAAACTTCACAAAATCAAAGATTAAAAATAAAATCTTGAAAGAAGCCAGAGGGGAAAATAACCATCTTATCTATAGAGGAATAGATAAACATAAGAATTACATCCAACTTTTCCTTAGAAACCACTCAAGCAAGAAGAGAGTGGAGTAAAATATTTAAAATTTAAAACCTGGATTTCTGCGTGCTGTAAAACCATACTTCAAAAGTGAAAAAGAAATAAAGATCTTGTCAGACAAACAAAAATTAAGGGATTTGTTGCCAATAGACTTGCCTTGCAAGAAATGTTAAAAGAAATTCTTTGGAGAGAAGGAAAATGATACAGGTCAGAAACTTAGATCTATATAAAGAAAGGAAGAGCATCAGAAATGAATATGAATGTAAAAATTAAAACTTATTTTTCTTATTAACCGAACTGATAACAGCAATTCAAAATAATAATAGTAGCAATGTACTTCCTATGTATGTTTCTGTATGTATACATACTTATGTATATATTTATGCATAAGTGAAATGAATGACATCAATGATACAAAGGACAGAAGGGAGGAATTAGGAATAATTTGTTATTATAAGGTACTCACACCATTGGTGAAGTGATATAGTGTTATTTGAGAGTGGACTTATTTTAGTTATAAATGTACATTGCAAACTCTAAGGCAACTGCTAGAAAAATATTTTTTAATAGTATAATTGATATTTTTTAAAGGGGAGGAAATGGAATAATAAACAATGCTTAATTAGAACCACAAAAGGCAGAAAAAGTGGAAGACAAAACTAGGAACAAAGAACAAGGGCAACAAATAGAAAACAGTAATAAATATGGTAGATACAAATCCATGGATCCATGGTAGATATAAATCCATGTCAATGGTCTAAATACACCAATTAAAATACAGAGATTGTCAGAGTGGATCAAAAAATAATACCCAAATATATGTTGTCTACCAAATAAACACTTTAATTATAAACATACATATAGATTAAAAGTAAGGAGATATAGAAAAATGCACCATGCTAACACTAATCACTAATCAAAGGAAAGCAGAATTAGCTATATTAATTTCAAACAGAGCAGACTTCATGGCAAAGTTATCAGGGATAAAGAGGGAAATTACATAATGATAAAAGTGTCAATATTCCAGAAGACACAACAATCCTTAATGTGTATGTACCTAACAAGAGAGCATTAAAATACAATAAGGCATACTTAGGGGAGATTGGTTCAAGATGGCAGAGTAGAAGGACATGTGCTCACTCCCTCTTGCAAGAGCACTGAAATCACAACTAACTGCTGAACAATCATCGAAAGGAACACACTGGAACTCACCAAAAAACATACCTCACAACCAAAGACAAAGGAAAAGCCTCAATGAGATGGTAGGAGGGGTGCAATCACAATAAAATCAAATCCCATAACTGCTGGGTGGTTGACTCACAAACTGGAGAGCAATTATATGACAGAAGTCCACTCACTGGAGTGAAGGTTCTGAACCCCACGTCAGGCTTCCCAACCTGGGGGTCCAGCAATGAGAGGGGGAATTCCCAGAGAATCAGACTTTGAAGGCTACTGGGATTTGACTGCAGGACTCCAACAGGACTGGGGGAAACAGAAACTCCACTCTTGAAGGGCACACACAAAGTAGTGTGCACATCAGGACCCGGGGGAAGGAGCAGTGACCCCATTGGAGACTGAACCAGACCTAGCTGCTATTGTTGGAGGGTCTACTGCAGAGGCAGGGGGTGGCTGTGGCTCACTGCTGGGACAAGGACACTGGCAGCAGAAGTTCTGGGAAGTACTCCTTGTCCTGAGCCCTCCCAGAGTCCGTCATTAGCCCCACCAAAGAGCCTGTAACCTCCAGTGCTGGGTCGCCTCAGGGCAAACAACAAACAGGGAGGGAACTCAGCCCCACCCATCAGCAGACAAGCAGATTAAAGTTTTACAGAGCTCTGCCCTCAAGAACAACAGCCAGCTCTACCCACCACCAGCCCCTCCCATCAAGAAGCCTGCACAAGCCTCTTAGATAGTCTCATCCACCAGAGGGCAGACAGCAGAAGCAAGAGAGCACCACAATCCTGCAGCCTGTGGAACAAAAATGACAGAAAGAAGACAAAATGAAAAGGCAGAGGACTATGTACCAGATGAAGAAACAAGATAAAACCCCAGAAAAACAAGTAAATGAAGTGGAGATAGGCAACCTTTCAGAAAAAGAATTCAGAATAATGATAGTGAAGATGATCCAGGACCTCGGAAAAGGAATGGAGGCAAAGATCGAGAAGATACAAGAAATGTTTAACAAAGACCTAGAATAATTAAAGAACAAACAAAAAGAGGTGAACAATACAATAACTGAAATGAAAACTACACTAGAAGGAATCAATAGAATAACTGAGGCAGAAGAAAACATAAGTGACCTGGAAGACAGAATTGTGCAGTTCACTGCCATGGAACAGAATAAAAAAAGAATGAAAAGAAATGAAGACAGCTTAAGAGGTCTCTGGGACAACATTAAACACACCAACGTTCGCATTATAGGGGTCCCAGAAAAAAAAGAGAGAGAGAAAGGACCTGAGAAAATATTTGAAGAAACTATAGTCGAAAACTTCCCTAAAATGGGAAAGGAAACAGTCACCCAAGGCCACGAAGTGCAGAGAGTCCCAGACAGGATAAACCCAAAGAGAAACATGCTGAGACACATAGTAATCAAATTGGCAAAAATCAAAGACAAAGAAAAATTATTAAAAGGAGCAAGGGAAAAACGACAAATAACATACAAGGGAACTCCCATAAGGTTAACAGCTGATTTCTCAGCAGAAACTCTACAAGCCAGAAGGGAATGGCATGATATACTTAAAGTGATAAAAGGGAAGAACCTACAACCAAGATTACTCTACCAGGCAAGGATCTCATTCAGATTCGAGGAGAAATCAAAGGCTTTACAGACAAGCAAAAGCTAAGAGAACTCAGCACCACCAAACCAGCTCTACAACAAATGCTAAAGGAACTTCTCTAAGTGGGAAACAAAAGAGAAGAAAAGGACCTACAAAAACAAACCCAAAACAATTAAGAAAATCGTCATAGGAACATACATATCGATAATTACCTTAAATGTGAATGGATTAAATGCTCCAACCAAAAGACACAGGCTCACTGAATGGATACAAAAACAAGACCCATGTATATGCTCTCTACAAGAGACCCACTTCAGACCTAGGGACACATTCAGACTGAAAGTGAGGGGATGGAAAAAGATATTCCATTCAAATGGAAATCAAAAGAAAGTTGGAGTAGCAATACTCATGTCAGATAAAATCGACTTTAAAATAAAGAATATTACAAGAGACAAGGAAGGACACTACATAATGATCAGGGGATCAATCCAAGAAAAAGATATAACAATTATAAATATATATGCACCCAACATAGGAGCATCTCAATACATAAGGCAACTGCTAACAGCTATAAAAGAGGAAATCGACAGTAACACAATAATAGTGGGGGACTTTAACACCTCACTTACACCAATGGAGAGATCGTCAAAAATGAAAATAAATAAGGAAACAGAAGCTTTAAATGACACAATAGAGCAGATAGATTTAATTGATATTTATAGGACATTCCATCCAAAAACAGCAGATTACACTTTCTTCCCAAGTGTGCACGGAACATTCTCTAGGATAGATCACATCTTGGGTCATAAATCAAGACTCAGTAAATTTAAGAAAATCAAAATCATATCAAACATCTTTTCTGACCACAATGCTATGAGATTAGAAATGGATTACAGGGAAAGAAATGTAAAAAACACAAACACCGGGAGGCTAAACAATATGTTACTAAATAACCAAGAGATCACTGAAGAAATCAAAGAGGAAATCAAAAAATATCTAGAGACAAAAGACAATGAAAACACAATGATCCAAAACCTATGGGATGCAGCAAAAGCAGTTCTAAGAGGGAAGTTTATAGCTATACAAGCCTACCTCAAGAAACAAGAAAAATATCAAAAAAAACCAATCTAACCTTACACCTGAAGGAACTAGAGAAAGAAGAACAAACAAAACCCAAAGTTAGCAGAAGGAAAGAAATCATCAAGGTCAGAGCAGAAATAAATGAAATAGAATCAAAGAAAACAGTAGCAAAGATCAAGAAAACTAACAGCTGGTTCTTTGAGAAGATAAACAAAATTGATAAACCATTAGCGAGACACATCAAGAAAAAGAGGGAGAGGACTCAAACCAATAAAATTAGAAATTAAAAAGGAGAAGTTACAACAAACACTGCAGAAATACAAAGCATCCTAAGAGACTACCACAAGCAACTCTATGCCAATAAAATGGACAACCTGGAAGAAATGGACAAATTCTTAGAAAGGTATAACCTTCCAGGACGGAACCAGGAAGAAATAGAAAATATGAACAGACCAATCACAGGTAATGAAATTGGAACTGTGATTAAAAATATTCCAACAAACAAAACTCCAGGACCAGATGACTTCACAGGTGAGTTCTATCAAACATTTAGAGAAGAGATAACACTTATCCTTCTCAAACTCTTCCAAAAAATTGTGGAGGAAGGAACACTCCCAAACTCATTCTATGAGGCTACCATCACCCTGATACCAAAACCAGACAAAGATACTACAAAAAAAGAAAATTACAGACCAATATCACTGATGAATATAGATGCAAAAATCCTCAACAAAATACTAGCAAACAGAATTCAACAACACATTAAAAGGATCATATACCATGATCAAGTGGGATTTATCCCAGGGATGCAAGGATTCTTCAATATACGCAAATCAATCAATGTGATACACCATATTAACAAATTGAAGAATAAAAACCATATGATCATCTCAATAGATGCAGGAAAAGCTTTTGACAAAATTCAACACCCATCTATGATAAAAACTCTCCAGAAAGTGGGCATAGATGGAACCTACCTCAACGTAATGAAGGCCATATACAACAAACCCACAGCAAACATCATTCTCAATGGTGAAAAACTGAAAGCATTTCCTCTAAGATCAGGAACAAGACAAGGATGTCCACTCTTGCCACTATTATTCAACATAGTTTTGGAAGTCTTAGCCACGGCAATCAGAGAAGAAATAGAAATAAAAGGAATACAAATTGGAAAAGAAGAAGTAAAACTGTCACTGTTTGCAGATGACATGATACTATACATGGAGAATCCTAAAGATGCCACCAGAAAACTACTAGAGGTACTCAATGAATTTGGTAAAGTTTCAGGATACAATATTAATGCACAGAAATCTCTGGCATTCCTATACACTAATGATGAAAAATCTGAAAGAGAAATTAAGGAAACACTCCCAGTTACAACTGCAACACAAAGAATAAAATACCTAGGATTAAATCTACCTAGGGAGACAAAAGAACTGTATGCAGAAAACTATAAGACACTGATGAAAGAAATTAAAGATGATACCAACAGATGGAGAGAGATACCGTGTTCTTGGACTGGAAGAACCAATATTGTGAAAATGACTATACTACCCAAAGCAATCTACAGATTCAATGCAATCCCTATCAAAATACCAATGGCACTATTCACGGAACTAGAACAAAAAAATCTTAAAATCTGTACGTAGACACAAAAGACCCCAAATAGCCAAAGCAGTCTTGAGGGAAAAAAACGGAGCTGGAGGAATCAGACTCCCTGACTTCAGAGTATACTATGAAGCTACAGTAATCCAGACAATATGGTAATGGCACAAAAACAGAAACATAGATCAACGGAACAAAATAGAAAGCCCAGAGATAAACCCACGCACCTCTGATCAACTAATCTATGACAAAGGGGGCAAGGATATACAATGGAGAAAAGACAGCCTCTTCAATAAGTGGTGCTGGGAAAACTGGACAGCTACATGTAAAAGAATGAAATTAGAACATTCCCTAACACCTTACACAAAAATAAACTCAAAATGGATTCGAGACCTGAATGTAAGACTGGCACTATAAAACTGTTAGAGGAAAACATAGGAAGAACACTCTTTGACATAAATCACAGCAAGGTCTTTTTTGATCCACCTCCTAGAGTAATGGAAATAAAAACAAAAATAAACAAATGGAACCTAATGAAACTTAAAATCTTTTTCACAGCAAAGGAAACCATAAACAAGAAGAAAAGACAGCCCTCAGAATGGGAGAAGATATTTGCAAACGACTCAATGGACAAAGGATTAATCTCCAAAATATATAAACAGCTCATGCAGCTCAATATTAAAAAAACAAACAACCCAATCCAAAAATGGGCAGAAGACCTAAATAGGCATTTCTCCAAAGAAGACATACAGATGGCCAAGAAGCACATGAAAAGCTTCTCAACATCACTAATTATTAGAGAAATGCAAATCCAAACTACAATGAGGTATCACCTCACACCAGTTAGAATGGGCATCATCAGAAAATCTACAAACTACAAATGCTGGAGAGGATGTGGAGAAAAGGAAACCCTCTTGCACTGTTGGTGGGAATGTAAAATTGATACAGCTACTATGGAGAACAGTATGGAGGTTCCTTAAAAAACTAAAAATAGAACTGCCAAACGACCCAGCAATCCCACTACTGGGCATATACCCCGAGAAAACCATAATTCAAAAAGACACATGCACCCCAATGTTCACTGCAGCACTATTTACAATAGCCAGCCCATGGAAGCAATCTAAATGCCCATCGACAGATGACTGAATAAAGACGATGTGGTACATATATACAGTGGAATATTACTCAGCCATAAAAAGGAATGAAATTGGGTCATTTGTAGAGATGTGGATGGACCTAGAGACTGTCATACCGAGGGAAGTAAGTCAGAAGGAGAAAAACAAATATCGTATATTAACGCATATATGTTGAACATAGAAAAATGGTACAGATGAACCAGTTCGCAGGACAGAAATTGAGATGTAGAGAACAGATGAGATGTAGAAAACAGATGTAGAGAACAAACGTATGGACACCAAGGGGGGAAAGCAGTGGGGGGGTGGGGGTGGGAGGGTGATGAATTGGGAGATTGGGATTGACATGTATACACTGATGTGTATAAAATGGATGACTGGGCTTCCCTGGTGGCGCAGCGGTTGAGAGTCCGCCTGCCGATGCAGGGGGCACGGGTTCGTGCCCCGGTCCGGGGAGATCCCACATGCCGCGGAGCGGCTGGGCCCGTGAGCCATGGCCGCTGGGCCTGCGCGTCCGGAGCCTGTGCCCCGCAATGGGAGAGGCCACAACAGTGAGAGGCCCGTGTACCGCAAAAAAAAAAAAAAAATGGATGACTAATAAGAACCTGCTGTATAAAAAATAAATAAAATAAAAAAATAAGAATTTTAAGTTCTGCTTCATCAGACGCCTTGCAGTAATTAGTTGCACACATATACCCCCCCTCACACACACCCCACATACTCTCATTAAATATACATGAAGATAAGTAGTGGTTATCACCCTACCTCAACACCAGGATTCACTAGAACTCAGGTAAAATACAGATTGAATTTTCTCAGCAATCATAACATTAACCTACAAAAAGACAGCAGAGCTTAGTGGCTAGTAATATAAGCTCTAGAGTCAGACTGCCTGGGTTGAGCCTTGTTTCCACCCTTTACTGGCTCTATGACCTTAGGCAAATTGAGCAACTGCTCTGTGCTTTAGTTTCCTCATTTGTAAAATGGTGATAATAATTATGCCTTTCTCATGGGGCTGTTTTGAGGAACAACAAGATGTTTGTAGAGCACTTGTAGCCAGTAGGTTCTCAATAACAAGAGCTACTATCATCAGTCATCTAACCAGGGACTAGGAACTGTCCCAGGGTCTCAGCAGGGTAGGTGAGAGGTGACAGCAGGTTTTCCTGCTGAGGTAAATAGCTGAGGAGCTCCTATTTTCCTCAATACTGAGAAAAGTTTCCCAGTAGCTGCATTATTTTTCAGGACTTTAGAAAACCCATCCTGGGCCCTGAGGCCTGAGACAGAAACTCAGCCCTTGCAGTTCTTTGCATTAGATCAAGGACACCTAGAGGCTGCAAAAGCAATGACAGAGGCTTCTCCTGGGTCCTTTCTGAAGTGCAGTTCATTTGCCGCACAGAGTTGCAAAGCCTTCAACACCTCCTTTCAGAAAAGTCTCCCGTGGCAGGCAGAGAGTTAATGCCTGTTTATTTTATTTCACAAAACCTTATTCGCTTACCATGTGCCATGCCCAGCTCCAACCATTTTACCAATATTAACTCATT
The DNA here is from genome assembly GCF_011762595.2 of Tursiops truncatus. Lineage (NCBI taxonomy): Eukaryota > Metazoa > Chordata > Mammalia > Artiodactyla > Delphinidae > Tursiops > Tursiops truncatus. Next base: position 104,692,788 of record NC_047034.1, on the reverse strand, counting down.
CAGTCTTCATAATAACGCTATGGAGTAGATTCAGTTGTTATCTCCATTTTATAGATAGAAAACAGGGGCACAGGCAGGTCAAATAACCTGCCCAAGGTCAGTGAGTAGAGAGGCAGAGCCAGGACTCAAACCCGGGTAGTCTGGGCCAGCGTTCTTCTCTGCTTTTAACTACTAACCCGTGCTGCCTTTCTGAGTGAAAGGCTTTTACTTAGGAAACAATTCCTATGTGTCTGCACCAGAGGGCTTGTGATCCATTGTCTCATTTAATTCTTACAAAAAGGGATTATTATCCCCATTTTATAGATGTGGAAACTGAAGTTGATTATGATCCAGTGACTTGGCCAAGCTCCCAGAGGTGATTAGTAGCAGAGCAATGCTTCCCCTTTTAAGGCCCATGGTATCTCACCTCCTAAGGAAGTATTTGATCATTTAAAAAACACTGTGATATATGTTCTGCTCCAAGGGCAAAACATCACTATTCTCCCTACTTTTTCATGGATTTGATGAACTTAAGCTAAATTTAGTTTCCAGGAAATTTCATTTTATAAAAATATTAAGGTATTAGAATAGGAATATCATTCTACATTTATTATTCACTCATTCATTCCTTCCACAAGTATTTGCTTAGCGCTTACTCTGTGCCAGGCACTGCTTGTGTTTGATCAGATCAGTGTGCCAAAGACACATAAATTGCAGAGCCCTTTTGTCTAATGGTGATGGTGAATGTGGCTCCTAAGACACATGCCTCTGGGTATCACAGCCCTAGTTCATTCTTTCCCGACACATCTGTTTGCTGCTGTGTACTTATCCAGGACAGTCACGGCTTCAGGCTCCTAAAGGACCCATGTCAAATGGGGTGAGTAAAGTTTTCACTGGATTTGAAAAAGCTTTGGCTGATACCTGCTAGGAAGATTTACCTTGCCCACTCAGGCCACTCTTCTGTATAAATCCCTATTCTGTAGCCAATTGCAAATTTTGTAGGCATTTAAATTTGCTGTCCATTCCTGGAGAATAATTATAGCTATTTAATTGTATTCATAACTTAGCATACACCTGAAAAATATGCTGGGAAATATCGGGGGGAACCTTTAATGTTGGTGTTCAATTTACGAACTGTCACATTTATAAAGCATCTTTAATCTTCCAGGGTCTGCTAGAATTTATTACAGCCTGCTTTGTGCTTTAAATATTAAAGATTCGGCAATACTTCAAAAGGTGATAATACCTGATGCTCTGATGGCACTTAAACCTCACCAGCTAAATATACTGAGGAATGTTCAGTGGCCCTGGCTTAATTAAACATGCATGTGTATTTTCAAATGCAATCTTTTTCTGCTTGTTAGGTTTTTGACAAACTTCCAAACAGGTCCAGGTGGAACAAAGCATGTAAACAGGCCTGTGAATGAAGCTTAAAGTACTCAAATTAGCACCTTCCTTCCATTAACATGCAAACCTTGGAATCTCTGCCATTGATAACGCCACTGAATACTATTTGCAGTTGAACAGTCTATCTTTGTCATTTCAGTTTTCTAAAATATGTCCAGTTTAATTATGTGAAAAGACATTGGTGACGGCCTTTTAGCCAATGAGATGGTATCTGTTCTCAGTAGCTTGCTCTTCTCTCTGGAACATGGCATACGCTACAAGGCAGTGGCAGGCTCGAAATGTACCATTTGTTTTCATTATATCGCACTTAAAAGGTAGCCTTCTTCTAATTCAGTGTGCCATGTTAAAGCAACCAGAGTTCAGTAAGCCCTGACACAAAATGACCTATGGGCTGTGGATTCTTGAAAATTACGTAAGCAGCTTTCACAATTAAAAAAAAAAAACAAACCAAACACTGCATTAATGCAAAGTCATCTATATCATTTTTTTAAAAAATCTCTATTTGGCATTTGCCACATTTTGGATTTCTCTGAAAACCGTGTTTCAAAGAAATTGTGTTTTGTTTTTGAACATGTACATTTAAATGTTTGTCACAAGAAATGAAACACTAAGCTCAGATTTTCAACCTGAGACTTTCAGACATCTTTTCATAGAGCCCTATAATATTGCCTAATAGTAAAATCCCCCAATAAATAATACTTTGAATAGCTGGTCATCTATCTGGAAATATTACTTACTAAAGCGACCCAAATAGAGATTGAGAGTAGTCTGAAAAGGGAACAAGATGTTTTTACAGATGAGGAAAAAAGACTGGATTCGAACAATTCAATCTGCTGTAGAATCAACATGGAACAACTGCTGGACTAGAACGAGTGTGTAATAAAGATGTATGTGGAGGCTTCCAATAAAAGTTCAATTATTGTGCTGTGATAGGTAAGCTTGTGCAAAAAAATTTTTAAATAAAAAAGGTCTGTGAAATCTGAGGCAGTGTTAGAGCAATTTTCTAGGTGAGGAAGAGCTAGTGGGATATGACAGGTGAGGTACTGTTATTATAATACCTAAGGCAAAGCAGCACCCGCACAAAATGATAGACAAATCTGCATTAATATGATATGATCGGCGAGGTGGCATTTGAGTACAATCCTCCTGTATTGTGGAGAAGGCTGCATGCATATTACACAATAAAGGAATTATATGGAAGGCTGTAGACAGAAGATTCAGTGGGAAGAAAGAAAATACGGGCAAGATTTCAGAAGCTATCTGGACTTTGCTGGGTAAGGAGTACACTTGGAAATTGGATTTGTAAACAAATTAAAAGCTGAATTGTTTTCCTAAAGCAGCCTTCAATGGGTGTTGACAATAAACACTTAACCTTGGCAATTGGAGGCCTTTGAAATGAATAATTAGGGGGAAATGGTGGGGTGAAGAGGGAGGGAAGCATATTTTAATTTTGCTTCCTTTTTCATAATCCATAGTTAGAGTTTCTATCCTGGATCTGTGAGCCAAGTAGCCATTTTAGATCCCCGGATAGGAAAATGTTGCCTTCCCTGAGAATTTCAGCCATCTTTTGCTTTCTTGCTCTATGATCACCACCTCTAATTAAAAGTCTTAATAGCATCCAGACCTTAGCAGCACAAAGGAGAACACAGCCTACTGAAAGGGTGCATTTTATTAAGCGACAGAAACTCTCAGAAATTTGAGCCTGCAGAAACTGCCTGCGTGATCTTTAATGGCTTTTTAAAGATGACAGGAAAGGAAATGGGAAAGTAAAGCAATGGAAGGCAGAAATTCCCTGAAGGAGCATTGTGAAGTAAATCAGTGCAACTGAAAAAGGGAACTCCTAGGGCCTGGGGATATCTCCCAGGTTTTTCAGCTGGACACTTATGGCCTGTTGGGTCCCTGAACACCTCTGCTCCGGGCAGACTTTGACAGAGCAAGCCACAGAAAGATGAACGACAGCACCTGAAGTGCTGTTTGCGGGGCAGAAAATTGCTCCCTTTGCACGCTGGGCTGCCTTTGCTCTCTGTCACATGACTTATTACAGCCTCCCCATATAACAGTGCCATTTATGTATGTTAACTTGGTAAGCAGTAATGGTATTCTTCGCCTCCTTTTTCACTGCTGCTTGGACAATTAAAAACAAAGGAAGGAAATGAGGTCAGCACTCGTAAAATCTAAGTCTATAGGTGACAGACACCCTGAGACCAAATAGCCTCAGATGCTGCAACATTGGAAGGAATCCACGAGCAAGAAAACATCCCTGCTTCCCAGGGCTTTTACTTAGATATTTATTTTTTCAGGTGAGAAGCTGATTTCAGGTTTTTTAAAAAAATCAACTGAAATAAGGTATAGCTTTTAAGGAGTGCGGAAATGCTGCTAATACAATTATGTGCCCCCTATGGAAAAGGGACATAAACAAGAGATTGTTCTCTTTAATCTTCTAGCACAAAGACCAACATTTAACCACACAGTAGAATTTTCTCTCTACCGGCTCTTGAAACAGCAGCTCTATTGATGTTGCACAATTACAATAAGTGTTTTGAAATGTTCCGAGCACAGGTATACAAGGATACCTCAACCTATTTTTCTGATTCCAGCCTTGTGATCACAGTGATTTTAAAAGCTAATTAGAAGAACCTTCTTGCTTCCCCAGGCATGATTTAAATAACGCACCTGTTCTTATTCTACATTCCTTGGCTTCTACGGTAAGTATCCTATACATCTTGGAATGTAAGACAATCCCTTAAGGAGAGAAACAGCTCTCAAAATCAGAGGTGACTTATGTGATGCCCTGGCTTTACTGCTATAGCTTGGCTACTATCCCTGAAGCTGGCAATAGCCCCCAGCCATTCCCACCCTCGAGGCCTCCTGGGTGCGCTGTAAGAGGCTCAGGAAAGGGGCTGCCGTGGAGGGAGGTGGTCAGTACGAGCTATCCTACATCAGCTGCTGCAGGGGGTGCAGCAAGGAAGCCTTCAAGTTGACCTAATTACTTATATTTTCTTCCTGTCTTAGAATATTACTTTATAGATCTTAAATTTGAAGACACAGATGGCAACTATTCTAAACTTGACTCCACGATACTCACAAAACTTGACTGCAAAAATATCTCTTAAAAACCCCTGGAATATGTGATCATCAGGTCTCTTTTAAAGTAGAATCTCACACAGGACCACTACGGGGCTCCACAATGTCAGAGACAGAAGAAGGGACAGAATTTTAATATAGTATCTGAGTGTAGCTTTTGGCCTCGAGAATTAAATTGTGCTTGCCCTTTGACCACCCACACTCAATGAGAAGTATGAAAAATAGCTTGGCTTTTCATATATCAGGAGAGGGATATTCATCTTCATTATTAAATTTCTGGCTGTACCTCATGTAACATTTTTATTGACAGATTGCCTTCCGTCTCCCCACTATTTTATTCAAAAATGATTTAGTCTTCAACAAGATTATAAGATCTTTGAGAGGAGGACTGAATCTTACACTGATCTTGAATTCTTACTTTTAATAATACTTGGCATATCATTGGGCACACAGAATGCACTTCATAATTGACTGATGGATCTGGGAGCTATGGAGGCACCTTCACACATCATACATAAATAAAAATATGTACCACCTCTGCCCTGCTGGTTGCAAGTAACAGAAGACTGGGAGAAAGCTCATACTTTAGACAACAGATTCAGAATTAAAGAAATATCTTAGTTGACTGAAGTGCTGGACTGAGCTGGTGGTATAGCCAAAAATTCTGGGACAGCATTGCTCACGTATCTCAAAGGCATCTCAAATTCACATTCATTCTTATAGCAGACATTTACTGAGCACCTGCTCTATCCTGGGGACTGTTCTATTGGCTAGAGTTACAACATGGAACAAGACAGACAAGAGTCTTACTCTCATGGAGCTTACATTCTATGGTCCAAACATTTTTGCTCTATCCCCAGCCCATAGAACAGTCCCTAGAATATGGTGTGATGCTTCGTGAAGGTTTCCCCCAATGTCTGTCTTCTGGGGAAACCTCTTGAGTTCTCCTTAACATCCTGACCACTCTGAAAACACCGTTCTAAATAACAAATGTTTGTCTTCGTTCTAGGCTCAGATGAGGTGCTGGGATTTCAGGCCCTGGTAACAGGCTGAACAAAGGTACACAGGCATCAAAGTTCATGGGATTAAAAGAAGAGGAAGTGGCCCAATCCTCCTAGCACAGTGGCTCTAGGAGAAGTGGCTGTGCACTAGACTCACCTTGCACAAAACATACTCACGCCTGTGTCCTGTGGCCCCAAATTGTCAGTTGATCTCAGGTTGGGCACAAGTTTATTTGCTAAAAGCTCCACCTACAGGTGTGTCTACTACTCTAGACTAGAGCATGACTGCATGGAGACGAGCCTGGAAAAGGTGTATCAGAGTCATATTGCGAGAGCCTTAAACAATACTAATGAGTTTGGAATTAATTCTGAAATAAATGAGGATCCTTAAAAGGCTTTTAAAAACACATGGGTGACAGAATCATCTCTGTCTTAAAAAGAAACTATGGTGGCAGGATGTAGGGTAAATTGGAGGAAGAAGAGATAATAGGCAGGGAAACTTGGAATTTTAAACAGCACTAGTAAGAGATAATTAAGCCTGTGGCAACACAGCAGAGGGGCCAGAACTGTTCTGAGAAAAACTGGTAGATAGAACTTGCAGCGTATAGCGATCCTGAGTGCATGGATTTGAGAGACAAGGAATCAAAACTGATTCTAGGTTTCTAACTGGAGTGACTGGCTAAGAGGAAGACACTGCTCACTGAGGGAAGTGGTTCTTAAGAAGCATGTACAATCCAGGCTGATTGACCACGCCATGGGGACATTATAGAAAAGATTCAAGCTCTAAAGGGGAGAAGAACTGGATTCTTAAATAATCTTTAAGAATCCTTTAAAGTTTGAAATTCTATGGCTCTGTTGCATAGGGTTATTAACTCATTAAACTTGTGGTCTGTGTTTTCATCTTTATACTCTCCACAACGCTTAGCATTTTGTAGGGGCTCAAACCTGTCTGATGGATGAAGAAATATAATATTAAAAGGATATTTCTAACAGGCTTCTCCACATGCACGACTGTTTAAGTTTCCATCTTACTGTCCCACTTAAACTTATTTCATACTAATCTGAACAACGTCTATAACTTCCATATAACACTATTGCTTTAGTGAGCCACAAACCTGAGCTCCTCTTCTCTGCCTATAAAATTGAGCTGCTCATAATAATCATTTTACAGGGTAATGTGAGTGCATTGTCACCACTCAAAGGGTATGAAGGTGAGGGGACTCCTGAAAGCCACATTTTACCCAAACTACTGTGGATAATGTGGGCATGGCCACACAGAGATTCCATTCAGTCCTGTGTAGTCAGATAAGCTCAGATGTTTGGTATTTGCTGCTCCGGATGTACTGTCAGTAACCTAGTGGGCCAAGTTAGTATTAGCTAGCGCTGGGTATATGAGGGTATTTTGTAGATGTTTGGAGAAATGACCAGTTTACTTGGTTATATTGACAGCTCTACTGTAAAATTTGCTGGCATTAAAGGTCAAAAAGACCCAGTTCTCCTCTGGTTGCCTCTACCCAAAAGAGAATAAATCTGGGAGCTGAATCACTTCTCTGACAATAATTTATGAATCATGCATTGACTGTGTTTGAATTGAGAAAGGCTTTCATACTTTCCATTAGCTCAGATTAAGTTTTCATATAGATGCTGGGAAGCATGCTAGCAATATCCTTAGCTCATTTTTATGAAAATTTTATCAGTGCTTTTTTCTGTACTACACTCCAATTGGGATGTCTCAGAATCTAAAGCTCAGCTTTGGACATGAACTTGTCTCAACCTGGCTGGCTGCTGCTCTAAAGGTTTCAATATTTTATGGGCTCTGGCTAACTCAGCCGTGAGATTCAAGCTGCAGAGATTTAACTCTAATGTAAAATCATGAACGGATGAAAACTGGGATGTCATAAGTAATACATCTACAAGAGCAGGATGCAGTTAACATTTTTAAAAGAGCTTTAAAAAGAAAACAACATTCTCTGTTCTGTCTTTATGCCCCAAAATGAAAAGCCCCTGAGCTATTGTACTAACATAGGGCCATCTTTTCTTGCCTTGCTTTTCTTCAATTGCTGCTTAATTGTTGTGGTAGGCTGGGTTTTTTTCCCCCTTAAGGTCCTCCATCCACATGAAAGCCCCTAATGTCTGCATTCCAGAGAAATGGGCACCGCATGGTCGAATGTGTATAGGCCAAATCCATTTCTTAGCATCTTCCTCTTTTTGTCTCAAAACTGATTTAAAACATTTGGAAAATCTGTCTATTCAGCTGAAGTGTTCTCGTACATTCTTTCCTGGAAACAGTGGGGTCACATGTGATCTGTCTGATGGACTTTTCTGCTGCAATCTATAGCCATTTCCCTCGAGTCCCGCAGAGCCTGGCAAAGCAGAGAAGGTCTGTAATGGCTCCAATAACAATGTGTTCTTTGTGTGAAAGAATCCAGGGGGAAGAGCTGGGGTAGACTGGTCAGTAACAAAAAACATGAGCATTTTTGCACTCATTTATTTCTTCATTATGTACATTGCCATTAAACAGATTTTTTAACAGTAAATACCCCTTTCCATAAAACACTGACCAAGCATGAAAAGAACACATGCAGAAAGTTTTATTTTTAAAAGACTGTGGTCATCATTGCTAGTTATTAACCTGCTTCAAATAAGACGGCTGATGGCAGGGTTGTACTGCATGTGTCTGAACTTGTAAAGGGAGAGATGATTCTAAATGGAGCTTAATTTGTCCGTTCAAAAATGTCACCTGACATATGCATTGGAATAAAACCATCTCTTTCTAGTTCCAAAAATACCACAAAATCAACATCCTACTAAAATAACTACAGAATCGCAGATGGGAAGAGACCACAGAGATCAGGTGGGGTGCCCCTTTCCTTCAGGGCTCTGGACCTTTAGCACCCAAGGAAAAAGGTGACTATGCTGGTCTTAAGAGCTTCCAGGACCCATCACCTCTCTTGGGAGCCTCCCCGGTAGCTCATCATTCTGAAAGTTGTTATGCTTTCCTTGCATTCAAGAGCTGTCTCTTCCATTTTCAGCGAAGCCTAGGCTCTCTTGTTTAGTTAAACCACACACAGGATGGGAAACAGTTCTTTCACAGAGACCTCTGATATCATTGAAGAGAGCAATGAAGTTTCCCCATTTGATCTTATCTCCTGCAGAGCAGTACCAGTTTCTTTAGCATACTATATAAGGGGCACTTCTCATCCATGCAATCACCAATCTTAATATTAAATGTCCCACAGATATCAAATGATACTGTAATATTTAAATATTAAAATGTGGGGGGATGGCCTACTAAATTGGCAAGATTTAAATGTATATGTACATGTGTGTGTGTGTATATATATATATATATATATATATCTGTGAGGGTGAGAAATGAGACACCTCATGCTAGGCCAGAGGGAGTATAAATTGGTTCAGCTTATCTGGTGGACAATTTGGCACTAGGTATCAAGAATCTCCAAATATTCATGCCCTTTGATCCAGTAATTCTACTTCTAGTAATTCACTCTGAGAAAATAATCATGATGTGGTAGAGATTAAGCTAAAGAATGGTCATTGCAGAATTATTCATAATAGTTAAAAACTGAAAACAAACTAAATTTCTAGCCAGAGTAAGATGGTAAAATAAATTCCCATACAGTCAGATGATAGAATATTTTGAAAGAATTAGAAAGTGTTAGAAAAAGCATGATACAAAAGTACACACATACACACAGTATAAAATCTATTTTGGTAAAGCAAGTAATGTCCATTTTGTTCGGGAAAAACAAATCAGTATCCAATATTCATTGTGTATTTACTATGTGTGTTAGGCAATATACCAAGTACTTCATGTATGCTATTTCACTTAATCTTCAAAACAAACCTATGGGTTACAATTATTACTCTTATCCTTGCTTTGTGGAAATGAAAATTGAAGCTGAGACAGTTTAAATAACTTTCCAAGACCAAGAAGGTAGTAAGTGGCAGAACTGGGATTGAAACCACATCTATATGATGACAGAGATTGTGGTCTTTAACAATATGTTATACTATTTACATAAACATACAAAAAACTGGAATTTAGTAATCCAATATATTAAGTTATTATTTCTGATGTTGCAATTACCATTGATTTTTTTCTTCTTTAAATTTATTTTCCAAGATATCTAACATGAACATCTATCTCTTTTATAACTAGAGAAAAAAGATACTAAAATTTGGTACTCTTTCCCTGATCCTTTCTCCATTTACACAGGCATGCGCGCGCACACACACACACACACACACACACACACACACACTCACACACAATATACATATATATAAAATCTGTCCTTTCTCCAGCACAAATTTTCTTCAACCTTCAAAATTCTGTCATTACCATTCTCTCTCTATGTGTACTTCTTTAAAGAGGCTCAGAAGGATCCCACTAACGTAGGAGAGTTCTAGTCCCTGCCTTTGAGGGACATATCAATCTTTCTTTTCTCGCCTAGTTGCCAATTAACAAAACTCCATTAGAGCCCATTACCACCAAAGCAATGATACAGCCTTCAGTCTTTGCACACTAAAAACAAATCATTTTTGTAAACCCATTCTTGTTTTCAAGCCTTATTTATAACTGCCCAGGATGTGAGTGCATTTTTTCCCTGTTCTACACATCACCCATCATCAGCAATAAGAGCTCAATGCCTGGACGTTTGCTACAATTGTGGGATGATGATGATGAGGAGGAGGAGGAGGAAGAGGAAGAGAAAGAGGAGGAGGAAGAGGAGGAAGGGAGGAGGAGGAGGAGGAAGAGGAGGAGGAGGAGGAAGAGGAGGAGGAGGAGGAGGAAGAGGAGGAGGATGGTACAGAAGGCCAGTAAAGCCATAGTTCATTCTGCCACAGTCATGTTGCCTACAGCAAGACGCAGCATGGATTATTTCAGCTTGAAAGGAAGCAGATATATACGGTGGGTGGGAGGGTGTCATATTTACAGCCCTGATCTTTCAGCAAACATTTATTGAGCAAATACCATGTGTCATGTGCTACAGTAGACATTCAGTCTACAAAGATGAATAAGGCCTCGTTTTCTGCCCTCGTGGAGCCAGTAATCTAGTTGGGAAGAAAGGCTAAATATATAATTTGAGACCTGATCAGGAAGGACCTTGTTAAGGAGTTTTGATCTTATCCTTTGGGTATGGAGAGTCCTCAGAAGTTTTTAAGTTGTGACATAATCTGACTTGCTTATAGAGGAAGTACTCTGATGAGAATGTAAAAAATGGAGTGACATCCAAGAGATTATTATGAGACTGAGGATTAGTCAAGGAAGAAATTATGCCAGTCTGAACCAGGGCAATGGGGATACTGATACATTCTGGATATTGACTTGACAAGTCTTCCTAACCAGCTGGATTGGGAAGGGGCACGTGCAATGAGGGAGCAGGAAAAATCATAGTGACCTTTGAAGTGTTTGGCTTGAATGATTAGTGCTGGCGACACCATTCACGGAGATAGGGAACATAGAAGGAGGATTCTTAAGCTGTTTTTAGAAATGCTAAGTTTGATGTTTCTAAAGGACGTTATGTTGAGGTTTTTAGAAAACGATTGGGAATGTGGGTATACAACTCTTGAGAGAGGTCAGCATGGTGTTTGCTGTGATTCTGTCATACGTAAATGGATTTCAGTAAACACGGAAGGGGTTGTTTTTCCCTTCTGAGTGAGAGAGGAAGCCAAAGTAGGTTTTTAAGCAGGCAAACCCTTTAAATTTTCCATACCCTTACCCTAACATGCTGATGTAACCTGGTATGGTTTTCTAATTGTTTATTTAATTGTCTGCAAGCCCCTCGGGGGCATGGATTATACATAATGAATTTGCTGAACGGATTAATGGCTGCCTGGAGTGAGGAAATGGGAAACATAAATAGATTGTATGGTCTTGTTTTTCCAAGAGTTGTTAACTCTATAAAGAGCAAACAAAGGAAGTGAGACCTGCAGGTTGCCTCTGGAACTCTCTTCAAGCCTCACTGTAGCACAGCTCCATTCTTGACCCCTGGTTTCACCCTGTTTCTAACTCCTCCCAAACCAGCCTATCACCAAGCCATTGTATTAGTTCAGGCTAGCGTCTTCTCACATCTGTATTGCTACAGCAACATCCTGATGGTTCCTCTCCAACCCTGCATCCTCTAAGTCATTATCCACACTTCAGCCAGTACAGCATCTATGCACTGTAAATCTGATCACGTCATTCTCTTGTTCAAAACATTTTAACGGCTCATATTATAATCACGGTAAGAGCCAATCTCCTTAGACTTATAATAGATCTCGCTGTCCCAAACCCTTCTGCTTACTTCTCTCCAGGCTCTCCTCTTTTACCAGCCTGCCTCTTTCTTCTTTCCCTCATACTCATGCTCTCTAGTCATGCTCGAGACTACACCTGTTCCCATGTGTCTTCTCTTTTTCTGGCCTCGGGACAATTGCACATGCTATTCCCACAGCCTGGAGCCCTGCACCTTTCCTCTTGCCCTCTCAAACTGACTAACCCGTTTAGCCGTCAGGTCTGTGCTCAGTTATCCCCGCTGCCTGCAGGAAGCTTGCTGTGACACCTGATACCAAGACTGGGTTTCATGCTCATTATATGTCTATCCATGGCATGCCTACATTTCTGTCCCAGCCGTACTTACCACACGGCACTGCTTCAGTCTGTGGACCTTTCCTCGTCTGTGGACTGTGAGCTCTTTTCTCTGTTGTTTCCATCATCTAATGCAGTGCCTGGCACATAATAAGCCTTTTGCAAATATGTGATGGATGAGCAAATGTCCTGCAGGGATGAAGAAAACATGAGCATGTAGCCTGGCAAAACAGGCTTCATGCTTTCTCTATATCCCGTCTGGGTTGAGCCAGCAAATGAGGTCACTGTTTAATCAACTGGTCCACTAAGTGCCATTAAACTATAGCTTCTCATGCAGTCAGAGATGAAAGGAAACTGAAGTTGAAATTTTCCTCAGAAAAAGAGCAAGTACTGATATTTCAAAGAGAAGATGCTCAGATGAAACATATCTATCTCCTGGTTGTACTGGCAGGTGGGATGTTATTAGCATCCCTGATAAGCAATGAGATGGAGATGAAGCCCAAAGCACTTCCTCTTCTTCCCCCCCCCACCCCCGCCCTCTCTCCCTTTCTCTCTCTTCCTCTCTTCCTCTCTCTCTTTCTCCCCCCACCCCTCTCTCTTTTTCTCCCCTCCATCCCCACCTTGCTTCAGCAACAATCTTAAGACAAGGGAAGTGCAATTATGCAGTGTCTGTTTAAAATTTAAGAAGACAAAAATGAGTTGAGGGTTTTTTTTTTCCTTTTTGCAGGAAACAAATTAGCCCACAGTAGACCTGTGCCTACAAGCAGCCCATTTAATTTGGTTATTTCCTACGTCTTGAGGCTAGCTTTTTCCCACTAATTCTGTCAGGCTTTTTCCATATCAGGGATTATCTCTTCATTGTACCCAGAATCATGTGACAAGTGAGAGTCCTGGCTGTATTTTATCTATTCAATCACCCCACCACCACCATTCTTTATTCCAGAAAGAATCTAAGGTGACGAGTCATTTTTATAAGCACAATCTCCCTTAAATTGATGCCCAGTGGTTTCTAGCAGTTTACTAAAGTTTCAAGCCCACACCATTAAGCATATAGTTAAAAATCCACTCACAAAGTTCAGGTTTCCAATATATTTGGGATATCGAGCACATAAGCACAAAAAATGACCATACAGGGAGTGCCCACTCCTGGCTGTCCAATCGCAGGAGATCCCTTTGCACTGTATCTATTCTGAGCTGGCAGAAGAACTTAGATCTTCACCTGAGCTCCAGGCCCACATGCCCAGCTTCCTGCTGGAAATTGTCACTTGATGGCTCTGCAGGCATCTCAAATTTGAGATGCCAAAAATGGAGCTCACTGTCTTACTTGGAGCATAGTACGGTGGCCAACAGCACAGAATCTGCTTCCAGACTGCCTAAGTTCAAATCCTGACTCTACCTCTTAGCAGCTGCAAATGGGCAAATTACTTAACCCCCCGGTGCTTCCCTCTCTTCATCTATGACATGTGGAAAATACAGGGCCTCCACCACGGGACTGCTACTTGGGATAGATCAGTTAACATGAATCAAGTGCTTAAAATACTTAGAACAGCACGTTCAGCATCTCCTGGCTGGTGGTGTTGCTGTTGCAACCAGTTCCCTCCGTGGTGAATGGCATCAGCATCCACCAGTTTTCCAGAAAGTGAAAGTCAACCCCGGGCTCTTCCTAGTCCCTCACTTCACCTATAATTGGTCTCCCAAGTCTTGCTGACTTTACATTCCCAAGACTCTCCCAAGCCCACCTCCTTCTCTCCACCCCCAGGGACATTGTTTCTGTTGAAGCTTTCTTCTTTTCTCACTTGGATGAACGTGGTTGACTTCTAAACCATCTCAGCACCTCCAGTGTTGCCCCCTCCACAAAACTCTCTACACAAATGCAGTCGTGTCACTTCCCTGCTTAACCCCTTGCAGTGCTTCTCTGTGGAGGGTCACCTTCTTCAACGTACTATTCCAGTGCCTTTAACATCAGCCTCCATCCTGCTAGTTTCCTTTCCTGCCCTCCCAAGAGCCACCCCCATCTCCAGCAACATGGAACTATTGGGAAATGCTGATACGCATCGTGCTCTCTTGCCTCCGGCCTTTGCACAACCCACTCTCTCCTGTCTAATAATCTATTCTCTGCCTTCTTTGCTGGGCAAGTCATGGTGTTTTCTCCCTAGGTCCAGCTCTCCTCTAACCTATGCAGTGCCTTGTGTATGCCTCACCACACTACATTGCATTTATCTGTTTCCTTGGATATCTCTTCTACTCTGTTATTTCCTTGATGAAGTATGGACATGGTATTGGTTAAAAACTCTGAAGTCATTCTGCCAGGTTTGAATCCTGGCTCCTATCACTTCCTGGCTGTACAACTCTGGGCAAGTGACCTAGCCTCTCTACCTCTATTTTCTTATCTAGCAGGGTAATGAAAAGACCTACCTCATAGGACCACTGTGAGAACTAAATGAATTACTTCATGTAAAGTGCTTAGAACCATTCCTGGTTCACGGTAAGATATAAATAAATGGAAGTTACTTACTATTATTATTATTAACCCTGTCCTATTATTAATTGGGACCTCAAACAACACACACCAAAAAGTTAGCAACTTAAATAGGTTTTAAGATAAAAAGACACAACGCCCTAACTTGACACTGTTCCCTCTGCTCACCACTGGGCAGCTGAGAACTGCAGAGAACGTACACCTTCCTGCACCCACTTCCCCACCAGTGTAGCCTCCTCAGGGAGGCCCTCCAGGGCTGGTTTCCAGGACCCTGGGTGGCTTGGTGCAGAAGTGTGCACCTTGGAGCCAGGGTCCTGAGTCTGCCACCATGAAACCTGGAATACTCCAAATTGCTTAATTTCTCTGTTTCCTCATCCATAAAATGGAAAAGCATACCTACTTTGCAATGCAGTGTGTAAAGCAAGTAGCCATGTGCTGGCATGTAGTAAATAGCAACTATTAAAGTTTTTTTTTAAAAAAAGACCTGTCCTCAGCATTACTGTAAAATCATTCTAATTAATCAAAACACATAAAACTCTTACAGAAGAAGGTATAGTTGAAAGTGTTAATAGGCATAACGTTAATACAGAGGGAAACAGGGTCATTAAAGAGAGCTCCAGGTATGGATTGGAGATGAGAAATTTATATGAAATATAAGAATTTCAGAAGACAGGTGCCCCTCTGTTCTGAGCGAGCCCTGCCCTCCTACATGTCCAGGGCAGATCTGCTGAGCCTCCATGTGGCCAAGAGACTGAGAACATAAAGTCATCCTTCCTTCCAAATGCATCATTCACAGAGCTAATCATGAGTTCTGGACAGCATGGCTACATTTCTCCTGGGCTTCACTCTCATTTTGAAGTTATCCTGTTAACACCCTTTTTTAAAAATTAAGTATAGTTGATTTACAATGTTGTGTTAGTTTCAGGTGTACAGCAAGGTGATTCATACCATATATATATATATGGTATGGCTCTCTCTCTCTATATATAATATATATTCTTTTTCAGATTCTTTTCCCTTATAGGTTATTAAAAAATATTGAGTATAGTTCCCTGTACTATACAGTAGGATCTTGTTGTTTATTTTATACATAGTAGTGTGTATCTGTTAATCCGAAATTCCTAATTTATCCCTATTCTCCCCTTTCCCCTTTGGTAACCATAAATTTGTTTTTTATGTCTGTGGGTCTATTTCTGCTCTGTATATAAGTTCATTTGTATCTTTTTTTTTAGATTCCACATATAAGTGATATCATATGGTATTTGTCTTTCTCTGTTTGGCTTACCTCACTTAGTATGATAATCTCTAGGTCTATCCATGTTGCTGCAAATGGCATTATTTCATTCTTTTTTATGGCTGAGTAATATTCCATTATGTATATGTGCCACATTTTATCCAATCATCTGTCTACGGACATTTAGGTTGCTTCCATGTCTTGGCTATTGTAAATAGTGCTGCAACTACCCTGTTGAACACCATTTTAAAAAAAAAAATTGTTTTGTCATGGCAGGTCAAACCTAGAATACAAAAGAATAAAATGCTTTTAAAACATGGTTGTTTTGACTTCAGAAGCAGGCAGTCCAGCAGGGAACATGAAGCCTGCCCACGAAATAGGAGTCCTGGATTCTAGTCTAGCAACTGGCTGTGGGACCTTAGGTAGATCATTCTGCTCTCTGGGCCTCAGTGCTTTCATCATAAAATGAGGTAAATTAGTCCAGAGGATCTCCAAGTCTCTTTCCAGGATGAAAATGTATTTAAAGCCAGGCATATTTAGTACATCAATTTCATCATATATTATTGCTTTTGAATCACTAACATAATGTATCCTAACAGTTCCATTGTGGAAACTAAATTAAAGGGCACTCCTTTAGCTTGAAAATCTTTTTCTAGAGTCCTTTTCCAAATTATTATAGAGGATAAACCAAAAGTCCCTGTTCATCTATACTTAAAATGGTTACAAATTTGTGTATACCTTAACAAATAAGATAAGAACTGTAAATGACATCTACAAGACACTGGGGGATATTTTCAACATTTATTGGGACATAAAGAATAAGAACTGTGCTAATGTTTGTGGGTGGAAGTTCACTGGTAACTTAGCCTCCATGAGAGATGCATAGCAATGCTGTGCAGATTCTGAACATAAAAGTAAAACATTAGTTGCTTAGAATTTCCCAGAAATTAATATAAGAAACCAGCCAATCGTGAAAGTAAAAGCACTTTTTCTTTGCAACTGTGATTTCAACTCAGAGTTGAAATGAGATAAAATTAAAGATGTTATGAAACCAAGTCCCCTCTATTCCCTCTTGTCTCTACTGCCTTACAAACCTTTACTCATCCTCCCTTTCAATAGAGGTAGAGTTCTCCTCTCAAAAGCCTACTTCTCTCCTCTGTGCTGTTTACTGTTGTGCTCTATTATAGATACATGCCTAATTCCAGAGTTGTCCCTGTGTGCTGTTCATATATTCTCAATCTCTCCCTTCCCCCTGGTTCCTCTCTCCTTTCCTCTAAACACACACAGTTATCCCGTAGAATAATTTATTCGGCCATAATGCAACTCCTGTTAAAAGTCCTTCTATTTAATACAGACATCTTGAAATTGTATCTATATTTGCTATCTCTATTATCTCTCCACTGTTCAATTTCTTAACCTCCTAAGTCATTCCTTCCCGGACAACTCTAGAGTGCCCTCAGAACCACATCCCTTTCCGTCCATTACAGAACCCACAAAATGGTACTAGCAAATGACTAGCTGAACAGGAGTGAAATCTTAGAGTCATCTTAGGCCTCTCCTCTGAATTCTAGTCTCAAATATCTCGGTGTCTACTCAATATTGCCACTTGAATGTTATACCAGTCCCGACTCCTACAAGTAACGGCATACCGAAGGGATTCCTGAAGAGAATTTGAAGGGACTCTTTAAGAAAGAGTGGGAGGCATTTGGGGAACCAACAAGAAATGAGGAAGCCCTGAAAGAACCAGCAAGGGCAAGGAGCCATTACCACATCTAGATTTAAAGTGTTACAAGCTGAACTGCATCCTCCCTCAAAAAATTCATGTTGAAGTTCTAACCCCCAGTAATTCAGAATACGACCAAATTTGGAGATAGGATCTTTATGGAGGCGATTAAGTTAAAATGAGGTCATCAGGCTGAGCCCTAACCCAATATGCCTAATGTCCTTATAAGAGGATGTCAGGCACATACAGAGGAAAGAGGATGTGAAGAAACGGAGAAAATGGCCATCACAAGCTGAGGGGCCTGGAACAGATCCTTCCCTCATTTGCCATCAGAAGGAACCAAGACTGCTGACGCTTTGATCTCGTACTTCTAGCCTCCAGAAATACATTTCTGTTGTTCAGGTCACTCAGTGTGTCTCCAAAGCAGAGGGTCTCTCTCCTGGGATCTCCCAGGCAAATTCTCCTCCATGACACAAAGATACATACAAACACATGTATTGGTTTCCCTCCGAATTAAAATATAGTCTTATTGCTTTTTCCTGTATATATAAATAAGGCATTCTTATTGTTAGAAAGTCAAACAATTCAGAAAATGATAAGGAAGAAAGTAAAAAGATAAGATTACTTAAGTTCCACAACGCTGAGATATTCATTATTAACGTTTACGTGACTATGATTTCATACACATTTTTAGGCACAGATGTATACTTATATATAAGATTTTATATAAATGGGTTCATATTATACATGCCTTTTAAAAAAGGTCTAAATACTTTCCCCTTATCTTCAATCTTTCTGTGTACTCACCTGTCCCTTCCCTTTCTCCTGACCCAGAAACCAATGTTAATATTTTGTCATATAGTCTTCCATACTTCTTTCCAGGCTCATAAGTCAAGTGTGAATATTTAAGTACATATATTGGGCTTTGGGGTAATTTACAGTAAAAATGAAGACTCGCTTCAAAAGATACTGCTTACCCTTATCTTCTCTTAATTTTTCTTCTAAAAATTTTCTGCTTTTTATTTTATATTTAAATTTGTAACATCTTTGGGATTTATTTTTACATGTGATGAGAGATAATAGTATAATTTTATTTTTATTTATTTATTTATTTTTTTGCGGTACGCGGGCCTCTCACTGTTGTGGCCTCTTCAGTTGCGGAGCACAGGCTCCGGACATGCAGGCTCAGTGGCCATGGCTCACGGGCCCAGCCACTCTGCAGCATGTGGGATCTTCCCGGACCGAGGCACGAACCCGTGTCCCCTGCATCGGCAGGCGGACTCTCAACCACTGCGCCACCAGGGAAGCCCAATAGTATAATTTTAGTTTTCTTCTAGATGGAAGGCAACTTATGCCAACATTTTTATTAAATCAATTATTTTTTTCCCCTGAAATTGAAATGTCACCTTTGGCATATGTCAACTTCCCATAGTTACTGAGATCTATTTCTTGACTCTCCATTCTATTCCATTGGTCTTTTATGTTAGTATCATACTGCTTTAATTGCAGTGTCTTTATAGTATGATTTAATCTCTAGTAAAACATCACTGCTTTTATTTTTAATAATTTTGTTGATTATTCTCAGACATTTAATCTTACATATGTAATTTTTCTAAAATTACTCTATCTTGAGGTAATTATAGATTCACATGCAGTTATAAGATATGAGAAATCCCATGATTCCCCAAGTAGTAACATATTGAAAAACTATAGTACAGTATCACAATCAGGATATTGACAGTGACACAGTCAAAAAGTAGAACATTTCCATCACCACAAAGATCCTCTGTTTCCCTTTTATAGTCACACTCACTTCTCTCCTGCCCCTACCCATTCCTTAACATCTGGCCACCACTTATCTGTTCTCCATTTCTATAATTTTATAATTTCAAGAATGTTATATATAAATGGAATCATGCAGTATACAACCTTTTGGGATTGACTTTTTCACTCAGCATAATTCCCTTGAGATTCACCCAAGTTGTTGCTGCATTGATGTTTCCTTTCTTTTTATTGCTGAGTAGTATTCCAGGGTATCAATATATCACAATTTGTTTAACCATTCATTCATTGAAGAACATTTGGATCATTTCCAGTTTGGGGTTATTTTGTAAGTTGATTTGGACATTCACATACAAGTTACTATATGAATATAAGTTCTCATTTTCTTGAAAAAATGACTAAGAGTATAACTGTTAAGTTGAAGTCATATGCTAGTTACATGTTTAGCTTTATAATAAATGGCCAAACTCTTTTCCAGTGTGGATGTACCATTTTATATGCTCATGAGCAACGTAGGAGTGATCCGGTTTCTCCCATTGTCAACAGCATTTGGTGCTGCCATTACTTGTTATTGTAACCATTTGGAGAGGTGTGTAGTGGTATCTCATTACGGTTTTAATTTGCATTTTCCAAATAGCTAATGATGTTTAACATCTTTTCATGTGCTTATTTGCCATCTGTATGTCCTCTTCAGTGAAATGTCTGTGCATGTCTTTTGCCCGTTTTCTAATTGGATTCTTATTTTTTTACTGTTAAGTTTTGAGAGGTCTTTATTTATTCAAGACACTGTTTCTTTGTCAGACAATGTGATTTACAAACACTTTACCCCAATGTGGAGCTTGTTTTCTCATCTTCTTTAAAGGGTTGCTCACAGACCAAAGTTTTTAATTTTGATGAAGTAAATAAAACTTATTTTCTTTTATGGACTGTGCTTTTGGTATCAAATATAAGAACTCTTTGCCTAGCCTTAGATTCTGAAGATTTTCTGATGTTTTCTTAAAAGTTTTATATTTTAGCATTTTACATTTAAGTCTGTGATCCATTTTGAGTTAATTTTTGTATAAAGTGTGAGACTGAGGTTGAGGTTCACTTATTTGTTTCTGGATATCCAACTGCTCCGGCACCATTGTTGAAAAAGCTATTTTCCTCCACCAAATTGCTTTTGCACTTCTGTGAAAAATCAGTTAGGCATAGTAGTGTGGAGATATTTCTGGTTTCTCTAGTCTATGCCCATTGATCTCTGTGTCTAACCCCCTGCCAATACTATACAGTCTTGATTACTGTAGTTAGATAATATTCTTAAAATCATGGAAGCTGATTTCTTCCACTTTTCACTTTCAAAAATATTTTTACCTATTTTAATTTCTTTTCACATATATTTTAGAATAATATTGCTTATATCTAGGAAAAATATTGCATTAAACCTGCTTATCGATTTGGGGAGAACTGACATCTTTACTATGTTGGATTGTTCAATTCATGAATATATGCCTCTTCATATACTACTTGGATATTCTTTGATGTCTTCTATCAGTGTTTTATAGTTTTCATCACACAAGTTCTATACATTTTTGTTAGATTTCTATCTAAGTATTTAATAGTTTGAATGACTCTAAAATTTATATTTTTAATTTCAGTGTCCACATGTTCATTGCTGGTATATTGATATGCAGTTGACTTTTGTACGCTTATCTTGTATCTTATGACCTTGCTGTATTCACTTTCTGGTTCTATAGGTTTTTATGTATATTTCTTGTGATTTTCTATGAAAACAATGAGGTCAACTGAAACTAGGGACAGTTTTATTTCTTCCTTTCTGACATTCCTCTTTTATTTCCTTATCTTTCCTTACTGTCCTGGCCAGAACTTCCAGTTCTATGGGTGAGAGTGGTCATTCTCCCCTTGTTACCAATTTTAGAGAGAAAGCATTGAGTCTTTTACCATAAGTATAATGTTAGCTATAGGGTTTTTTGGTAGATGTTCTTGGTCAAGTTAAGAAAGTTTCCCTTTATTCCTACTTTTCTGAGAGGTGTTTTGTTTTGTTTTGTTTGTTTTTTTAATTTTTATTTTATATTGCAGTATAGTTGATTAACAATGTTGTGTTAGTTTCAGGTGTACAGCAAAGTGATTCAGTTATATATATACATGTATCTATTCTTTTTCAAATTATTTTCCCATTTAGGTTATTACAGAATATTAAGCAAAGTTCCCTGTGCTATACGGTAGGTCCTTGTTGGTTATAGCAGTGTATATGTGTCAATCTCAAATTCCCAATCTACCCCTCTCCCCACCCTTTCCCCCTAGTAACCATAAATTTGTTCTCTAAGACTGTGAGTCTGTTTCTGTTTTGTAAATAAGTTGATTTCTATCATATTTTTTAGATTCTGCATATAAGCAATATCATATGATATTTGTCTTTCTCTATCTGACTGACCTCACTTAGTATGATATTCTCCAGGCTATCCATGTTGCTGCAAATGGCATTATTTCATTATTTTTTTTATTTTTATTTTTTTGCGGTACGCAGGCCTCTCACTGTTGTGGCCTCTCCCATTGCAGAGCACAGGCTCCGGAAGCACAGGCTCAGCGGCCATGGCTCACGGGCCCAGCCACAGCATGTGGGATCGTCCCAGACTGGGGCACGAACCCATGTCCCCTGCATCGGCAGGCGGACTCTCAACCACTGCGCCACCAGGGAAGCCCTATTTCATTATTTTTAATGGCTGAGTAATATTCAATTGTATATATGTACCACATCTTTTTTATCCATTCATCTGTTGATGGACATTTAGGTTGCTTCCATGTCTTGACTATTGTAAACAGTGCTGCAATGAACATCGGGGTACATGTATCCTTTCGAACCATGTTTTTCTCCAGATATATGCCCAGGAGTGGGATTGCTAGATCATACGGTAATTCTATTTTTAGTTTTCTGAGGAACCTCCATACTGTTTTCCACAGTAGCTGCACCAACTTACACTCCCACCAACAGAACATTCTTTAACAAAAATAAACTCAAAATGGATTAGATCTAAGATCAGATACTATAAATCTCTTAGAGGAAAACATAGGCAGAATGCTCTTTGACTTAAATCACAGCAATATCTTTTTCGATCGTCTTCTAGAGTAATGGAAATAAAACCAAAAATAAACAAATGGGACTTAATTAAACTCAAAAGCGTTTGCACAGCAAAGGAAACCATAAACAAAATGAAGAGACAACCCACAGAATGGGAGGAAATATTTGCAAACAATGCAACTGATAAGGGATTAATCTCCAAAAGTTACAACCAGCTCATATCAAAAAAACAAACAACCCAATCAAAAAATGGGCAAAAGACCTAAACAGACATTTCTCCAAAGAAGACATACAGATGGCCAAGGGGCACATAAAACGATGCTCAACATCACTAATTATTAGAGAAATGCAAATCAAAACTACAATGAGATATCAACTCACACCAGTCAGAATGGCCATCAACAAAAAGTCTACAAACAATAAATGCTAGAGAGGGCATTTGTTTGTTTCTAATGAATGGGTGTTAGATTTGTCAATTTTTTTTTGCATCAGTTGATATGATCATGTAAGCTTTTTCTTTAGCCTGTTAATATGTGGATCGCATTGGTTGATTCTCAAATAAGCCTTGTTTCTCTTGAATAAACTCTACTTGGTCTTGGTATATACTTCATTTTATGTGTTGCTGACCTCTGCTAACTTTTGTTCCAAGATTTTTATGTCTATATTCATGAGAGATATTGGTCTGTGGTTTTCCTTTTTTTGTACTATCTCTGTTTTTGGTATGAAGGTAATACTAGCCAAATAAAATGAACTGCGAAGTGTTCCTTCCTCTTCCGTTTTTTGGAAGAGATTGTGGAGCATTGTGTAATTTCTTCTTTAACTATCTGGTAGAATTCTCTGGTGAAACTACCTTAAGTTTCCTTTTTGGGGAGTTTTAAAATTGTGAATTCCATTTCTTTAATAGTTATAGTATCATTCAAATGATCTATTTCATATTGAGTGAATTGTGGTAGTTTGTGTTTTTTCAAGTTATTGATCAATTTCATCTAGGTTGTGTGTATTCAGAATATTCCCAAGGACATTTTGATGTCCTCAGGGTTTAAAACAGACGTCCTGTTTCATTCCTGATATTGGTAATTTGTATTGATATCTTTTCTCTCTTTTTCTTTGTCTTAGTTTTGCTAGTGGTTTTTAAATTTTATTCATTTTTTTCCAAAGAAACAATTTTTTGTTTCACTGTTCTTTTCCTATTCTTTTCCTGTTTTCAATGTCATTGATTTTTGCTCCTATCTTTATTATTTCCTTCTTTCTCCTCACTTTCAATTTATTTTACTCTTCAAGTTTCTTGAGGTGAAAGCTTAGATTATTGAGACTTTCCCTCATTTCTAATATAAGCATTCAGTGCTGTAAAGTCCCCTCTCAGCACTACTTTAGCTGTGTCCCACAAATTTTTATATGTTTATTTTCATTTGTTCAATGTTTCAGTTATTTCTTCTAGACTTCCTGTTGACCCATGGATTATTTAGAAGTATGTTGTTTACTTTCTAAGAATTTGGTAATTTTCTTGCTATCACTCTATTATTGATTTCTAGTTTGATTCCACTGTGGTTAGAGAACACAGTCTGTATGGTTTCAATTCTTTTAAAATTGTTCAGGTTTGTTTTGTGGCCTAATATATGGTCTTCCTTGGTATACGTTCTGTGAGCATTTAAATAGAATGTCTAGTCTTCTGTTTGAGCATGGAATGTTCTATAAATACTGATTAGATCCCATTGTTTGATGCTGTTCATTTCTTCTATATCACTGCTGGTACAGATACAGGTTGTTCTATCAATTGATGAGAGAGGGGTGTTGAAGTCTCCAGCTATAATTTTCTTTTTTAAAAAATAAATTTATTTATTTATTTTTGGCTGTGTTGGGTCTTTGTTGCTGCTTGTGGGCTTTCTCTAGTTGTGGTGAGTGGGGGCTACTCTTTGTTGTGGTGTGCGGGCTTCTCATTGCAGTGGCTTCTCTTGTTGCAGAGCACGAGCTCTAGGCATGCGGGCTTCAGTAGTTGTGGCACATGGGCTCAGTAGCTGTGGCTCATGAACTCTAGAGTGCAGGCTCATTAGTTGTGGCGCACAGGCTCAGTTGCTCTGCAGCATGTGGGATTTTCTCAGACCAGGGCTTGAACCCATGTCCCCTGCATTGGCAGGCAGATTCTTAACCACTGTGCCAGCAGGGAAGGCCCTCCAACTATAATTTTTAATTTGTCTATATCTCCTTACAGTTCATATCCACTTCACTTCACATATTTTGCTTTTTTTTCTTTGCTCTGAAGTCTGTTTTATCTGATATTAATAAAGCCACTCCTGCTTTCATTTTATTAATGTTGCATGCTATATCTTTTTCCAATCTTTGCTTTCAACCTACCTATATCATTATAATTGAAGTTGGTTTGTTGTTGGTAGTAAATATTTAGGTAATCTTTCTTAATCCACTCTGCCAACCTCTGTCTTTAATTGGTTCATTTATACCATTTATACTTAGCCAACCTCTGTCTTTAATTGGTTCATTTATACCATTTATATTTAATGTAGTTACAAATGTTAGGACTTAAGTCTGCCATTCATTTTTTTGTTTTCTGTTTGTTCTTTATTTCTGTTTTCTTATTCCTGCCTTCCTATATAATACTTGAACATTTTTTAGAATACTATTTTTATTTACTAATAGTGTTTCTGAGTGTATCTCTTTGTATAGCCTTTTATAATGGTTGCCCTAGGTATTACATTATACAACATTACTTATCACAGTCTACTGGGTCTACATTCTACCAGTTCAAGTAAAATATAGAAAACTACCTCCTTTTATATTCCTTTACCCTCTCCCATTTATAATACAATCATCTTAAGTATTTCCTCTTCATACACTAAAACCTTTTTTCCCAGTATTATAATCTTTGTTTTAACAGTAAAATATAACTTAGTAAAATGAAGAGGAAAAGGAAAATGTAACATATTTGCCTATATTTTCACTCCTTTGTTATTTCTTCCTTTCTGGTGTTCTAAGTTTCCTCCTTTAATTATGTTATTCTGTTTAGAAAAATTCTTTTAGTTGTTATACTATGACACTCTGGAACTTGTTTATACCTTCTTGTTTTCTCTGCTTCTTCTAATTCTATCTATCAATCATCTATCTATCTGTCTATCTACCTACCTATCAATCTATCTTATTGATTCTGTTTCTCTAGAGAACCTTGACTAATAAAGTAGTTATTATCTAAACATTTTCTGTCTTGCTAATCTCTTCTTTTCCTGGTCCTTTAGCTAAAGAGAACAGGCTTTTGCTGGCCTTTTCCTTGTCTGAGTCTGTTACGATTTCTGGGCTGCAGGCCTCTTCAGTTATAAGTCTGGGGTATACGAGGCAAAAGAAAATCCAGGAAACTCACCACTGTGTTGTTCCTTGGGTCTTGAGATCCCTAGCTGGTCTACCTTCTTCTCTCCACCTTTCAGAGTCTTCTTATGTTTGTGTTATATGCAGTGTCCAAGATTTTCAGTTGTACTTAGTGGAAAGAACAGGGAGGAGAGGAGCTTCAAGATGGCAGACGAGTAAGATGTGGAGATCACCTTCCTCCCCACAAATACATCAGAAATACATCTACATGTGGAACAACCCCTACAGAACACCTACTGAACGCTGGCAGAAGACCTCAGACCTCCCAAAAGGCAAGAAACTCCCCACGTACCTGGGTAGGGCAAAAGAAAAAAGAAAAAACAGAGACAAAAGAATAGGGACAGGACGTGCACCAGTGGGAGGGAGCCGTGAAGGAGGAAAGATGTCCACACACTAGGAAGCCCCTTCGCGGGCGGAGACTGTGGGTGGTGGAGGGGGGAAGCTTCAGAGCCATGGAGGAGAGCACAGCAACAGGGGTGCGGAGGGCAAAGCTGGGAGATTCCCGCACAGAGGATCAGGGCCAACCGGTACTCACCAGACCAAGAGGCTTGTCTGCTCACCCGCCGGGGCGGGCAGGGCTGGGAGCTGAGGCCCGAGCTTCGAAGGTCAGATCCCAGGGAGAGGACTGGGGTTGGCTGCGTGAACACAGCCTGAAGGGGGCTAGGGCACCACAGCTAGCCGGGAGGGATTCCGGGAAAAAGCCTGGAGCTGCCGAAGACAAGAGTCATTTTCTTGCCTCTTTGTTTCCTGGTGCACGAGGAGAGGGGATTAAGAGCACTGCTTAAAGGAGCTCCAGAGATGGGCGCGAGCCGCGGCTATCAGTGCGAATCCCAGAGACGGGCACGAGACGCTAAGGCTGCTGCTTCAGCCACCAAGAAACCTGTGTGCAAGCACAGGTCACTCTCCACACCTTCCCTCCCAGGAGCGTGTGCAGTCCGCCACTGCCAGGGTCCCCTGACCCAGGGACAACTTCCCCGGGAGAACACACGGTGCGCCTCAGACCGTTGCAACGTCACGCCAGCCTCTGCTGCCGCAGGCTCGCCCCGCACCCGTACCCCTCCCTCCTCCCGGCCTGAGTTAGCCAGAGCCCCCGAATCAGCTGCTCCTTTAACTCCGTCCTGTCTGAGCGAAGAACAGACGCCCTCAGGCGACCTACACACAGAGGCGGGGCCAAATCCAAAGCTGAACCCCAGGAGCTGTGCGAACAAAGAAGAGAAAGGGAAATCTCTCTAAGCAGCCTCAGGAGCAGCAGATTAAATCTCCACAGTCAATTTGATGTACCCTGCATCTGTGGAATACCTGAAGAGAAAACCAATCATCGCAAATTGAGGCCGTGGACTTTGGGAGCAATGATATATATATATATATATATATATATTTTTTTTTTCCTTTTTCTCTTTTTGTGAGTGCGTATGTGTATGCTTCTGTGTGTGATTTTGTCTGTATAGCTTTGCTTTTACAATTTGTCCTAGGGTTCTGTCTGTCCATTTGTTTTTGTTTGTTTTTTTTTTTAATTAAAAATTTTTTTTCTTAAAAATTCTTTTTTATTTTAATAACTTTATTTTACTTTCTTTTATTTTATCTTCTTCCTTCCTCCCTTCCTCCTTCCTCCCTTCCTCCCTTCTTTCCTTCCTTCCTTTCTCTCTCTCTCTCTCTCTTTCTTTCTTTCTTTCTTTCTTTCTTTTCTCCCTTTTATTCTGAGCCATGTGGAGGACAGGCTCTTGGAGCTCCAGTCAGGTGTCAGTGCTCTGCTACTGAGGTGGGAGAGCCGAGTTCAGGACACTGGTCCACAAGAGGCCTCCCAGCTCCATGTAATATCAAATGGAGAAAATCTCCCAGAGATCTCCATCTCAATGCCAAGACCCAGCTCCACTCAATGACCAGCAAGCTAAGTGCTGGACACCCTGTGCCAAACAACTGGGAAGACAGGAACACAACACTGCCCATTAGCACAGAGGCTGCCTAAAATCATAATAAGGCCACAGATACCCCAGAACACACCATCAGACATGGACCTGTCCACCAGAAAGACAATATCCAACTTCATCCACCAGAACACAGGCACTAGTCCCCTCAACCAGGAAGCCCACACAACCCACTGAACCAACCTTAGCCACTGGGGAGAGACACCCAAAACAATGGAAACTACGAACCTGCAGGCTGTGAAAAGGAGACCCCAGAAAAGGTAAGTTAAGCAACATGAGAAGACAGAGAAACACACAGCAGATGAAGGAGCAAGGTAAAATCCCACCAGACCAAACAAATGAAGAGGAAATAGGCAGTCTACCTGAAAAAGAATTCAGAATAATGATAGTAAAGATGATCCAAAATCTTGGAAATAGAATGGAGAAAATACAAGAAATGTTTAATAAGGACTAGAAGAACTAAAGAGCAAACAAACAGTGATGAACAACACAATAAATGAAATAAAAAATTCTCTAGAAGGGATCAATAGCAGAATAACTGAGGCAGAAGAACGGAAAAGTGACGTGGAGGATAAAATAGTGAAAATCACGACTGCAGAGCAGAATAAAGAAAAAAGAATGAAAAGAATTGAGGACAGTCTCAGAGACCTCTGGGACAACATTAAACGCACCCAACATTCGAATTATACGGTACCCAGAAGAAGAAGAGAAAAAGAAACGGACTAAGAAAATATTTGAAGAGATTATAGTTGAAAACTTCCATAATATGGGAAAGGAAATAGTTAACCAAGTCCAGGAAACACAGTGAATCCCATACAGGATAAATCCAAGGAGAAACATGCCAAGACACATATTAATCAAACTGTCAAAAATTAAATACAAAGAAAAAATACTAAAAGCAGCAAGGGAAAAACAACAAATAACACATAAGGGAATCCCCATAAGGTTAACAGCAGACCTTTCAGCAGAAACTCTGCAAGCCAAAGGGAGTGGCAGGAACTATTTAAAGTGATGAAGGAGAAAAACCTGCAACCAAGATTACTCTACCCAGCAAGGATCTCATTCAGATTTGATGGAGAAATTAAAACATTTAGAGACAAGCAAAAGCTGAGAGTTCAGCACCACCAAACCAGCTTTACAAAAAATGCTAAAGGAACTTCTCTAGGCAGGAAACAAAAGAGAAGGAAAAGACCTACAATAACAAACCCAAAACAATTAAGAAAATGAAAATAGGAACATACATATCGAAAATTACCTTAAATGTAAATAGATTAAATGCTCCAACCAAAAGACATACACTGGCTGAATGGATACAAAAATGAGACCTACATATATGCTGTCTACAAGACACCCACTTCAGACCTAGGGACACATACAGACTGAAAGTGAGGGGATAGAAAAAGATATTCCATGCAAATGGAAATTGAAAGAAAGCTGGAGTAGCAATTCTCATATCAGACAAAATACACTTTAAAATAAAGACTATTACAAGAGACAAAGAAGGACACTACATAATGATCAAGGGATCAATCCAAGAAGAAGATACAACAATTGTAAATATTTGTGCACTCAATATAGGAGCACCTCAATACATAAGGTAAATGCTAACAACCATAAAAGGAGAAATTGACAGTAACACAGAAATGGTAGGGGACTTGAACACCCCACTTTCACCAATGGACAGATCATCCAAAATTAAAATAAATAAGGAAACACAAGCTTTAAATGATACGTTAAACAAGATGAACTTAAATGATATTTATAGGATATTCCATCCCAAAACAACAGAATACACATTCTTCTCAAGTGCTCATGGAACATTCTCCAGGATAGATTATATCTTGGGGCACAAATCAAGCCTTGGTAAATTTAAGAAAATTGAAATCGTATCAAGTATCTTTTCTAACCACAACGCTTTGAGACTAGATATCAATTACAGGAAAAAATCTGTAAGAAATACAAACACGTGGAGGGTAAACAACACACTACTTAATAACCAACAGATCACTGAAGAAATCAGGGAGGAAATCAAAAATTACCTAGAAAAAACTACAATGAAAACACAACAACCCAAAACCTATGGGATGCAGCAAAAGCAGTTCTAAGTGGGAAGTTTATAGCAATACAATTCTACCTTAAGAAACAAGAAACATCTCAAATAAACAACCTAACATTACACCTAAAGCAATTAGAGAAAGAAGAACAAAAAAACCCCAAAGTTAGCAGAAGGAAAGAAATCATAAAGATCAGATCAGAAATAAATGAAAAATAAATGAAGAAAACAGTAGCAAAGATCAATAAAACTAAAAGCTGGTTCTTTGAGAAGATAAACAAAATTGATAAACCATTAGCCAGGCTCATCAAGAAAAAAAGGGAGAAGACTCAAATCAGTCTTCTCTCACCACTATTTTTCAACATAGTTTTGGAAGTTTTAGCCACAGCAATCAGAGAAGAAAAATAAATAAAAGGAATCCAAATTGGAAAAGAAGTAAAGCTGTCACTGTTTGCAGATGACATGATACTATACATAGAGAATCCTAAAGATGCTACCAGAAAACTACCAGAGCTAATCAATGAATTTGGTAAAGTGCCAGGATACAAAATGCACAGAAATCTCTGGCATTCCTATACACTAATGATGAAAAATCTGAAAGTTAAATCAAGAAAACACTCCCATTTACCATTGCAACAAAAAGGATAAAATATCTAGGAATAAACCTACCTAAGGAGACAAAAGACCTGTATGCAGAAAATTATAAGACACTGATGAAACAAATTAAAGGTAATACAAATAGATGGAGAGAAATACCATGTTCTTGGATTGGAAGAATCAACATTGTGAAAATGACTATACTACCCCAGGCAATCTACAGATTCAATGCAATCCCTATCAAACAACCACTGGCATTTTTCACAGAACTAGAACAAAGAATGTCACAATTTGTATGGAAACACAAAAGACCCCAAATAGCCAAAGCAATATTGAGAAAGAAAAATGGAGCTGGAGGAATCAGGCTCCCTGACTTCAGACTATACTACAAAGCTACAGTAATCAAGACAGTATGGTACTGGCACAAAAACAGAAATATAGATCCATGGAATAGGGTAGAAAGCCCAGAGATAAACCCACGCACATATGGTCACCTTATTTTTGATAAAGGAGGCAAGAATATACAGTGGAGAAAAGACAGCCTCTTCAATAAATGGTTCTGGGAAAACTGGACAGCTACATGTAAAAGAATGAAATTAGAACACTCCCTAACACCGTACACAAAAATAAACTCAAAATGGATTAAAGACCTAAATGTAAGGCCAGACACAATCAAACTCTTAGAGGAAAATGTAGGCAGAACACTCTATGACATAAATCACAGCAAGATCCTTTTTGACCCACCTCCTAGAGAAATGGAAATAAAAACAAAAATAAACAAATGCGACCTAATGAAACTTAAATGCTTTTGCACATCAAAGGAAACCATAAACTAGACAAAAAGACAATCCTCAGAATGGGAGAAAATATTTGCAAATGAAGCAACTGACAAAGGATTAATCTCCAAAACATATAAGCAACTCATGCAGCTCAATATCAAAAAAACAAACAACCCAATCCAAAAATGGGCAGAAGACCTAAATAGACATTTCTCCAAAGAAGATATATAGATTGCCAACAAACACATGAAAGAATTTACAATATTTACAATAGCCAGGACATGGAAGCAATCTAAGTGTCCATCAACAGATGAATGGATAAAGAAGATGTGGCACATATATACAATGGAATATTACTCAGCCATAAAAAGTAATGAAACTGAGTTATTTGTAGTGAGGTGGATAGACCTAGAGACTGTCATACCAAGGGAAGTAAGTCAGAAAAAGAAAAACAAATACCGTATGCTAACACATATATATGGAATGTTAAAACAAAAAAAAGGATAAAAAGGTCAGAAGAACCTAGGGGCAAGATGGGAATAAAGATGCAGATCTATTAGAGAATGGACTTGAGGATATGGGGAGGGAGAAGGGTAAGCTGGGATAAAGTGAGAGAGTGGCATGGACATATATACACTACTGAACGTAAAACAGATTGCTAGTGGGAAGCAGCCGCATAGCACAGGGAGATCTGCTGGGTGCTTTTTGACCATGTAGAGGGGTGGAATAGGGAGAGTGGGAGGGAGGGAGATGCAGGAGGGAAGAGATATGGGGACATATGTATATGTATAACTGATTCACTTTGTTATAAAGCAGAAACTAACACACCATTGTAAAGCAGTTATACTCCAATAAAGATGTTTAAAAAAAAAAAATGAAGAACAGGGAGGAGTATGTCTACTCCATTTCCCCCAAAGTGGAATTCTCCCATGTGTTCTCTTAAGTCATGTTATCCAATTAAAAAAATTTGAGACATTAACTGAAATTTCATCTAATATATATTTAACTTTTGAGGAATCCATGTGCTGTTATGAAGAAAAAATGAATGCTATATGGCTACAAAACATCACAAGTGCCCTGAATGCCCCCAGAGTACCTGATACAGGGCTGAGAATGTTCTAGGCACCCCATAAAATCTTGCAGTTTAATGTGTTCATTTCCAACTGTTGAATTATCAATCTGATCATGCTTCTTTGATCACTTTTCTATTTTAACATGTACTGAGGCAATCATTTGGAAACAAGTTTCTAGAAAGTTCCACCCAACTGAGTTTTACACAGTATCTTTTCATCTATATGCAGATTAAAAAATCACACCGGAAACAACAAAACTGAAAAGAAACATAGAAATTGTCTACAGACACTTGGCAACCAACTAGTCACCCACGCAGGGAGGTTTGGTAGTCTAGCTACATCTGGTCAACTTCCAGGCAATGTCTCCAGGGGTCCCAAGAGACATAAAGATGTAAAAATGTGGAATAGAAAGGAGTAGGGTCAATTTGCGACAATTGCTACAATATGGAAATCAGTCAATAGACTTTAACTCTCATTTCTTTAAGTATTTCTGTAACATTTCACTCACTTCTCAAAGGCAGGGTTCTAGCTTATTTTCTTTTTTACATTTTCTGTGTGTCTTTCAATGAAATGATCAGAAACTTATGGTTTGAATTCCTGCGCAAAGACCCTTCTGCCGAGGCCTTGCATGTGTAGTATCTAGTTTGACTCTCTCTTCCAGAGATAGAAAATGAAACCCTCACACAAGGGTTCCCTAGAATATAAAAACCACCACTTCACTGCTAGTCTTGTCACTTGGAAAGTGTTAATTGGTATTAGTTGAAGGCAGATCGTCTTGGCCTTTGTTAGTATTGTGTCCCTGTTCTTTTTTGCCATAGAGAAAGCACTGTTATAATTGAAAGGCAGCACCACAGCTTCCCAGGTAGGGATAAGGGAAGTATTGCTAATTTGCTCAGTGTCGCACCTGCTTTGCTCTTCATTAGACCAAAGGGGAA
This sequence comes from Tursiops truncatus, assembly GCF_011762595.2. Taxonomy (NCBI): domain Eukaryota; kingdom Metazoa; phylum Chordata; class Mammalia; order Artiodactyla; family Delphinidae; genus Tursiops; species Tursiops truncatus. Next base: position 104,659,691 of record NC_047034.1, on the reverse strand, counting down.
AGTCAAAGCTTCCAGGGAGCCTGCAGCAGGGAAAGAAGTGTTCCTGGACCCAGCTGTTGCCTAGGAACCCAAGCGATCCTGGAGGGCAATGGACAGTCCTTACCAAAAAACTTCACGGTAAACTGTAATCATTCGCTCCTTGTGATAAAAAGCTGTTATTCCAAATTCCTTCCTTCATTCATTCACTCATAAAAATATTACTGAGCAGTCAGGATGTGACAGGCACTACTCTAGGCACTGGAGACAGGGCTGAACAAGAGAGACAGGGCTCCCCTCTTCAGATAACTTACACGCTGGTGAGGGAGACAGATATGTGATGTAATTTCAGTTATTACTAAAGCCACAAAGAAATGCAATGCAGGGAAGGTGACAGTGATGGGGCTGGCATGCCATTTTAGATACGAGTCACCAGGGTGGTCTGTCGAAGGGGTGACATTTGAGCAGAGACCTGAATGAAGTGAGGAAACAAGCAATGAAAATTCTTGGGGCAGAGATTTCACGTTGAAGTACAAAGGCCCAGAGGCAGGATAATGCTGGGTGAGTTTGAAAATCAGCAAGACCAGTGCAGTAGCCGCCTTACACCAGGCAAGAGGGCCTCCTGCCCTCGGTCTCTGCTTTAGAAAGCCTTGCACATCATAAACACACAACACACACACACACAAATGACAAACACATTGATGCCTCCATCACACAGAAGCTGGTGACCCGCTCAGGTTACAGCACAACCTGTAATTTTAAACATTTGCCCTCATGCCTGGCTTTACCCAGGTTCCAGACAATTGTTTCTCCATATCTTCTGCTCTGTGTCCTCAGAGCAAAAGGCAACTGTGTCCGACTGCAAAGGTTTGCTGAGCTGACACAGTCTCAGAATGCAGTGAGTGAGCGTTTTGAGACATGGAAGCACTTTGGCTTACAAAAAAGACAAATCAATTAACTTGTCAAATCCTTTTTCTCAGAAACTGTGAACACAATTGATGTTCACGCATAATGAAGGTTGTTTCTTAGTAGCACGAAGTATCTCTTTTCTTGCTTCTCTTCCCATGCCATTTCCTGGTTCCTTCAGTGTACACAAATTAGGGTGGTATTTGCAGGTTACATATGGACACTGGGAACATTTTGTAATATTAAACAATGCATATTTGTCCTAAATTTGTAGACATGTCGGCTCAGATGTAACAGGTGTGAAACATGATACTGAGACAACTAGATCTAGAGTTATGCATATTTTACACGATAAGATATTGAATAATGGTTAATCTAATTTTCAAAAAATTAAGTAAAAATGTTTAAAAATTAAGTAAAATTTCAGCTTTATTAATTTCATTTAAAGTTTTGGTAGTCATTAATTATAATGTGTATTTGCCTTTTAATCTTAATAATTTGACTAGAAGAAAATTAAACTTTGAATATGTAAAAATTTTTAATCTTTTAATTTTATTTTTATTAAACACCCAGATATATGCAATGATAATTAAATTCAGATGTCTGATACTTTACAGACCTTCAGTTATATAAATCCATAAACCACAGCTTCACACATTTTTTTTTTTTGCCTTTGTCATTAGAAAGGTATGTTTCCCAAAATGGGAGAATATAATATATTTTGTTTAATAGTTTACTAGCTTTATTTAATTTTTAATATTTAGATATATGGAATGTGGTCCTCAACTTTTACCTCTTGCCTGGGTCCCACAACTGTCAGGGATGAGTCTGGGCCCAGTCGGTCATGGTAAGGAGTTGGGATTTGATTCCAAGTTTGATGGGAAGCCATTAGATGGTTCTGAACTGGGTAGTGGCAACTGTAAGTTCATTCCTATTGTATAGGACCAATTCAACTGTGATTTTTTTTTTGGAAACCAAGGTATCAGATGAAGGATTTCTCCACCCGTCCCCCAACTCTTGACTATAAACATGAGAAAGGCCATTAAGTGTCATAAGAATTCCAAAACCATCTCAGATCATACCATCACATTCAAGGAGTATCCAAGGTTTATCTTGGATAAACCTTATATTCAAGGTTTATCCAACACATGAGACCAGGCTGAAGTTCAGCAGAGCCTTTTTTGGTAAAGAAGGAATTTCCCTGGTACATTTGGGAGGCCTTGACTTTGCTCATGCAAACAATGGATAGAACAGACTGGTTTTCCGGAATAAATCCATGCTATATTCAGACAATATATTCTCTACAATCAGACTGCCCACTCTGAATCCTGGCCCCTCCACTTTCTAGCTGTATGACCTTGAACAATTTACTTGACTCCTCTCTATTCCTAAGGAGGTTAATGATGGTATCTGCCTCATAGGATTGTTGTGAAGATCAAGCAAAATAAATTACATGCAAAATTTAGAACTGAGCCAAGCATATATTAAGCAGTTAAAAATATTAGTTATTTAGCATTATTTTCATCTTCTTGGCTATCAAGTGATAAGACCGAAAAGGCTACATTTCAATTCTGTGAATTTTTTTTTTAATTGAGCAATTCATGAAGGAGAGGGCTTTTGACAATTGGCAGTATTCAGGCAGGGGCTGCATAATTATCTTTGTGGAAGATTGTAGAAGTAAGCACAACCTAAGAGGGAAATTGAATTTCATGAGCTCTCTTTTAGTGTCAAGATTCTATGATTCTTACTATAAATTCAGCTTCCTAAGGGTGCTCCTAAGCCCCACAGAGTTTACAATATCATAGGAAAGATTAAAATGACTCACACAAAGTAGATAACGGTAAAGAGAACGTGACCCTGATGAGACGCACTGAGGGTGAATGGCTCAGTGGAGGGGTCTGTGTAGGAAGCAGGAAAGAAGACTTCATGGACAGGCAGGATTTTCTTCAACTCATAACACAGAGAGACACTGGATGGGTAGAGAAGAAGGAGGGAGACAGAGGAATGCTTATGTCATGGCCCCCAAGCTGCCCTACCAAGTCAGAGTTTCATATCCCCCTGCCCCACCCTCCCCTCACTGCTGCTTATGCTGTATCCAGAGAAGCAGCTTCATCCTGCAGCTCTCAAGGGGACAGAGGCCTGGGCTTTGAGGGACACCTGTAGATGCCCGATAGCAGAGGTGAGGTGAATTTACCCTCCTTCAGACTGGGGTTTCCCCTTATCCCAGTGAGCTGCTCCGGTTCCATTATTGACGATGCTGCATAGAACCTTGGTACTCAGAGTGTGGTCCAAGGATCAGCAGCTTTGGCTTATGAGAAATGAAGCATCTCCAGCCTAAAACATACTGAATCAGAATCTGCATTTTAACAAGAGCCCAGGCGAGTTGTACGCACATTCAAGTGTGAGAAGCACTTTTACCACAGTGGTTTTCAAATCTGGAATTGCTGAGGGAGATTCGACCTGAGGGAGCTGGATGCCCAGGTCCTTCCTCAGGCTTACAGAATCTGAATTGCCAGAGATGGCGTCTTGGTATCTATATTTTTTAAATGTGTAATTTTAAAAATTGGGAGCGAATATGATAATCAGGCTTGGAAACCATTGCTTTAGGAGAAAATCCAGGTGTAGTCTGGACACCCAGGGCTCACAGAATCACCAACTAGCACCAAGTTGTACCAATTGCAAAAAAAAAATGTTGAGCCCCAAATAATTAGGAGGAACTATAGAAGTCACCCAAACTCCCTGTGGCCCTGGGGAGTGCTCTTTGTAGTACTTGGCAAGGTATTTTTTTTCACCTGTAAAGTGGGGATATTAAAGTATCTACCTCAGGAAGTTGCAAAATTCTCTTTCTCAGTGAACTAAAGCTCTTTAATTCTTGCTAATGTTGATAAACTGGACACAGCTGTTGACTTCTACCTAGAATGTTCTTCCCACAGAAACCCACATGGACCATCATGGTACTCCTTCAGCTGTCTGCTCAAACATCATCTCCTCCTGGCCAGGCTTTTCCCAACTTTCCCCAACTTTCCCACATAAAGAACACAACTCGCCACCATCATCATCACCACTTCTTATCCTCTTGTCCCTGTCTTTATTCTGCTTCCTAGCATTTATCCTTGTCTGACATTTCAGATAATTATTTGATAACTGTCTGTCTTCTACAACTAAATTTCAAGATCCACAAGAAAGAGTCTTCATCTTTCTCTTTACTGTTACAACCCCATTGCTTGAACAGTGCCAAGCAAGCAAACAGTTGGCATCAGTAAATATTTATTGGATGATTGAATTAATCAATGCACTTTGATGAACATCCCTTGACCCTTCAAGTATTCCTGATTAAAAGCTAATGGGTGTCTTCAATACACTACCCATGTATTGTCTTCTATGTGAAGCCAAGGTATGCAGCAACCTAAGTGTCCATCAATAGATGAATGTATAAAGAAGATGTGGTACATACACACAATGGAATACTACTCAGGCACAAAAAAGAATGTAATGTCGCCATATGCAGCAACATGGATGGACTTGGAGGGCATTATGCTAAGTAAAGTAAGTCAGACAGTGAATGAGAAATACTGTATGAAATCGCTTATATGTGAAATCTAAAAAATACAACAAACTAGTGAATAAAACAAAAAAGAAGCAGACTCACAGATATAGAGAAGAAACTAGTGGTTACCAGTGGGGAGAGAGAAGGGGGGAGGGGTAATATAGGGGTGAGAACCAAAGGGTTATTATGGGATTATATGAAATCATGTATATGAAACTTTTGAAAATTGTAAGGTACTATAGAACTTAAAGAATCTTTCATTCAATAAAATATTTTAAAAATAAACTTTAAAAAAAGCTAATAGGTCTCTTCAGTATACTACCCATGTATTGTCTTCCATGTGAAGTCTTCCTGATAGACTTCTGCCCCAGAGAGAACTAATGATCTCCTCCTTTGTATTATATATCCTTCCCTCCTATTATTCATTAGTTGGTATATCTTTTTCAACTCCTCTATAGACTATGAGCTCCTCAAGAGCAAGAACCATTTCTAACTCATCTGTGTGCCACCATTTCTAGTGCTTGTTGAATGAAAAATTAGTGAACTTTCCTACCGCAAAAGATGATCCCATATGCATATTCAACAAAAGGGTCTTTCCAATTCCAGAGCTGCAGCTGAGGAAAAAGGGAACAAAACAAAACAAAACAGATCTTCCTAAAGAGTTACTGGTTTCCATTCCTGAATTCACAGTGTTAGATCACTTCCCTCTGTCAAGATCAAAATGAAAGTCCACTATCTTAATCGTGAAGAATGATGCTAGCAAGCTTAGAGCAAGGCCAGGGAGACCCAATGCCACTAAGGGCAGAGCAAAGTCCAGAATCGAAGAGAAGCCAGAAGAATGGTTCCCAAAGCAATACTGCAGCCTCTGAATCTCCAGTATAAGGGGACCAACTGCATCAATCATTCAGCAGATCTACGGTTCAATCTGCTAGGAAAAGCATGCAGAGTACATTTATTTCCAAGTGCCCAAGCTGCTGTACTAAAGAATAAAGAAAAGGAGAAAGGAGACAGAATTCTATTGCTCTTTGCCTGTCAAGCTCTTCAGTCCTCACAGCAAAGGCTGCCAAGCCTGCTCTTACCCGGGACTCTGTCAGGCCAAGGAAGTCTGCTTTCCACAGGGCAGCAAGATTTGGCAAGATGGTAGTGCACCCTTACCTTCAATATCAACTCAAAGACTTAAATGTCAACAAGGACCTACTGTATAGCATAGGGAACGCTATCCAATATTTTGTAATAACCTATAAGGAAAAAGAATCTGAAAAAGAACATAGATAGATAGATAGATGTATTAATCACTGTGCCATGCACCTGAAACTAACACAACATTGTAAATCAACTATATTTTGATAAAATTTTTTAAAAAAACAAAGACTTAAATGTCAACATTTTGAAGGACTGATGAAAATCTACTTATGTTGCTTTAAAATTTGTCTTTACCAAATCTTTTTGTTTAAAAAACTCGAGTTTTCTTTCCTTTTAAAGAAAATGTTGCTTTTAGTATCTTGAAAAAGTCCTTCTCATTCTTACCAAGAGGTTTATATTTAAATAGATTATTTCTCTCTCACATGAGATGAAACCAGTTTCCTCAAATTTTTTCATGCAGTCAGTATTTACTGAATACCCAGGTGCTAGACTCCCCTGTCAGCACAGACAAAGGGGTTGGGGTTTCTTTTCAGGGCAGGAGACATTCTAATGCAGGGAAGAGAAGATCTGCCAATATGGCTGTGATAGAGAAATAAGGCTGATAAAAAATTAAGGAAAGAAATGTACATCACCTAATCATTAATTCCAAATGCACCCAATGACTGGACTTTTGCTACTTATATACTTGCCACATATAAACATTTTCTATCTGGTCATCACTAAACATGTCCCAGGTGAAGTCACAAATTAAGCCAGCGTCAAGTCTGAGTAGGAAGATACACCCTCTGCCCTGATTGCTTGTGAATGCGCTGATGAACATTCAGTTGCTATTCCCCCTTTAATTAATTCTGATGGGCTATTGATGTACCACAACTGTTTGTCCTAATAATGAGCTCCAAAATTAGAACGGCTGCAACCCACTTAGACAGCTGCCACAGAACATAAGCATTTAAAAATGCTCTTGGTCAAGGCAATGGGGTAGAAATGGCTGTAGTTCAGCAGCAAATTCACATGATTATGTCACATGAGTTTTATTTTTCCATTTCAAGCATAGTTAACATACCAGCAGTGATGACCGCAAGAGCTATTACTAGCTGTAGAGTTAAGACTGTTACTTCGTATCAGTAGAGCAAGGATAAACATGCAGCCTGAAGTGTGCTAATCATGGAGCCGATATAGCAACAGGCATGGAACAATTTAGGTCAGTTCCTTGCAATGTTTAATTAGACTAATATATCTGTTTGCAATTAACAGCAGATGTGACAAGCTAATGTGTCCATGTACAGACAAATTAACCTCTGCCCGTCAGCTGCTGGGATCTGTGAGAAAGCTGCCATGTTTTGCTTCTATCCATCCGAGTCTAAATAAAACTGCAGGATAATTATAAACATAGAATGTTAATAGAATATACACTTCACATAAAGCACTGTCCACAGGAAACCATTTTTCAGGCAGGCTTTTAAAAATGACAACAAAAATGAACATCTGTATTACCCTTTATATTTTATAAAATATGATCACATAGATGATGCTTTTATTTCCCTGGTAATAGAAATGATTCCAATAATTTTTCAACTGTTGTAAAAGAGGTCTATCTTCTTCTAATGCAGTTAAGGCTTACGTCACTGAAATTTGGTGTTATCTCCTTAAAATAGAGGTTTCTATATTATATCTAGAAGCAAAGCCCACTTCCCTACTTCAATTAATGGACATTATCCAATTCTGAAGGGAGAACTCAGGGAACAGGACATTTTCACAGTGTAGGACTTTCCAAAAACAGAGATTCTAGGTATTGGTTTTGTTTGGTCAGGAGAAGGTCAGGGGCAGTACACAACTGCCCGTCATTGCTACTCCTCCCAGCCTTCCTTCAGAAAAGTCTCCACCTGCCCAAACCCGTGAAGGAAATACCCAGATTATCCCAGAGCTAAGCCATCTAGGCTTTGGCGGTGAGAGAAGAATTAGGTCTTGATTCTCAGTCTCTGAATGGTTTGCAAGGAGCCAAAGAGGTTGCATGGCTTGCAAATGACCATCTCTCAGGGGCATTTGGGGTTGAGTCCTAGAAGCTCTTAAACATGTGACATCAAGAAGTCAAACTTCCTTTCCCACCCTGTGAGCTGAAGCCAGCTCCCGCAATCCTCCCAGCATCTCTCATGCTCCTGGCCTGCTTTCACTGTGCCAGTGATCCTTGAATTTAGTAGGAGACTGGGGGTGGTGTGGGAAATGCTCTGTTACATTGAAGCAGAGTCCAGTGACATACTCCCACTCTATCGTACAGCGTTTATGTTGACGGGTCTTGAAAATCAACCATGTAGAAGCAGTACTTGGAAAGTGATGTTGGCATTGGAAAACTCCACAAGTCAAAACTCCTGCCAAGTTAAGAAGCCCCAGCTTAAGACATAAAAACTTCAGAGGGATAAAATGGATGAATGCAAAAAGGATAAAGCCCCTGGGATTATTTAGTCTCAAGAAGAGAAATAAATAGGTCACAATGTCTCTTTAAATATAGGAAGGATTATTATTCAGAAGCTGTATCTAGATGTATGAACATTTCTCTGCTGAGGATAGAACAGGAAACAATGGCTGTAGCTAGAGAAGGAAAGGATATATATGTATAAAGAGGGGCTTCCTGACTCTTGTGGTTATAAAGCATTGTAATGGGATACTAGAGAGGCTATCACATCCACTTCCCCACAGAATATTAAGAACACGACAGACACCTCTTGGTAAAAATGGTTTAGATAAAACCTCCCTGGAGGTTAGGGGACAGATCAGATGACTTCTCAGGGGGCCCTTTCAGCCTATGTGTTTATCATTTTAAAACTGGACTACAACACTTTTTCAGATAAGTCTTATCTGGTAAACTAGAAGCTAAATCATTTCTTCTCCCCACCTCCCAAGCCCTGTCCAATCTTATTTTCTCTGTTTATTCCTTGCTTTGCTGATGCCTACTTGACACCTGCTCTTTGGGTATTGTGTGTACATTGTCATGCCATGTTATCAGGCCCACAGACACTATCAAAGATGGATGGGACAGGGCTTCCCTGGTGGCGCAGTGGTTAAGAGTCTGCCTGCCAATGCAGGGGACACGGGTTCGTGTCCCGGTCCGGGAAGATCCCACATGCCGCGGAGCGGCTAGGCCCGTGAGCCATGGCTGCTGAGCCTGTGTGCCCAGAGCCTGTGCTCCGCAATGGGAGAGGCCACAACAGTGAGAGGCCCAGTTACTGCAAAAAAAAAAAAAAAAAAAAAAAAAGATGGATGGGACACTTGCAAGGACAGAGAAAAGATGGTTTCTTAGTACACTGTGGGCTCCCAGCACTTAGAAACTTAATCTCTAACAGAGCAAGCCCTATTTTAACAATTTTTTAACATTGACTTAAATCTCAGTTCAAGATATCAAAATATTTTGCTTTCATGGTGGAAACCTTATGTCATTTCACATATGGTTTGATTTTCCTCAGACTTGGTGTTCCTTTGGAGTCACACATCCCATTTACTTACAGCCCCGTCTTGAGTGGCTTGCGCTGGAGGAGAGCTGGGGTGGCCACTGCAGTCCTCTGTAACACAAAGCAAACTTGAGAGCGTGTGAATGATGCTTCACGATGTGAAGAGCTCTTCTGAAACCCCACACTCTTCCAGTTCCAGATGGTTGCCTGTCTTCTATAATTCAGAGTTGAAAAAAGGCATGTTGGCTTTCCAGGATGTACCCTAACAAGAGAAGGTTGAAAATTAAGAGTCTGAGATTTACAAGGCCAAGAAATTAGTTTAGGTCACCCAAGAATTACTCAGTTAAAGTCATTTGAAAAATAATTCAACATCTAAACTTATTGCCAGCAGGAGAAATTCCACTATATAAACAGAAGCAACAAAACCATCAGCTTTAAATTTAAATAAAACCACCATAGACACAAGATGCATAGTACTTACATGGATAGCAGTGCATGCACAAATAAGTAAAATAAGTCACACTTTTCCTTATGGAGTAGTAGGTAAAATCTTCAGCCCATATATTCATGCATGCAAAAAAAATGTCATTTTTAAATTATCTTGATTAAATTTCTTTTGAGCCCCCATCTGGTAGGATGTGGGAAACAAAATCTCGGGCTATCCCGGGTTTCCCTGTATTTCACTGGGAGATCATGATTTCTAGGACACTAGTGGGATGTCAGAGCATCAGTCGGAAGCATCTGAACCTCAGATGCTGTATCATCTAGTACCCAATCTAGCATCCACCCACATGTCTGCTGTCCCATCGGGCCTTTGATCATTACTGCATGAATGTCACTACTGCATCTTCCTTGCCCCAGCTCCAAAGCTTCTTCAGGTATCAGCTCTCTCGCGACTACTTCTCTTCCCTCTCAGTGGGTGGGGGACATCCTATTGCTCCCATTTATGTTGGGCACTCAGAATTGTTTCAGACCCCTTTGGGTAGACAGGAGCAGCTACATAATTTGTGAGGCTCAGGGCAAAATGAAAATGCTGGCCCTTGTTCAGAAATCATTGATAAGTTTAAGAGGCGGTAGGAAAGCACTGAGTCAAGTGTGAGGTCCTGTGTGACTGTACAGATCCCTCACTCACGATTCCAGCCTCCATGCAGTCACCCTACTCCTCTGTCTCCCACTATGGGGGATGTCAGTGATAATGAGATACTTCTTCCTAAGCAAAGCACAGGGTTGTCTCTTCTCAGTAGCTCAAACCTTTTTGGAGATTCCATCTCCCACCAGAACTCAACCTGGGGTAGGAATGGTTGGTGTACAGGGCCCCCTCTCCTAGGCCCATGGAACCCAGGCTGCTTTCTTTCTCCTCATCTTTCTCCCTCCACAGGGACAAACCTGTGGACTCCATCAAGTCTGGAAGTGTGACAGCCTTGGCTCTTTTCTATTCTTCTCAACATATTTTGTATAGGGGGGGCATCTGCTCATGCCCTAACACCTTCACAGCTTAGCCTTTTGAAACTAAGCTAAACTAATGAGCAAGGTATCTTTACTCAAAGGCTTTTCTTCAATAATATGGTATCTGCCATTTATTATAGAACGTAGTTTGAAACACAAAAGCTCTGTGTTGATCTTCTTTTCTCTCTTTTTACTGTGATATCCCTTTCTGAAGTAAATAAGCATTTAAATAGTCCAGTTGCTAATGGACTGAGGAAACAGCCAATAGGTAACAGAAATGGGTGGAAAAGCAACTATTGGTCCTCAGTTTACCAATAAGGAGGTTAAATACATTGACCAAGGTCACACAATGAATTAAACGGTGGAGCTGGGATTTTAGCCTTGTGGTTTGGCCTGAGTCTGATATCTTAATCATAATGCTATGCTGCCTCTTCTAGTAAGCACTAATATATGGCAGCTTCAACATTTATGATGATGATAAAGTAGTGATAGTGGGTTCCTTATGTTCCCCAGAAATAAAAGCAAATACAGAACATCAAAACAAATATATTTAAGATACAAGAAAGGAAATTTTGTTTAGTGTAACATTGACTAGCTCTCACTGATCTTTAACACAATGTTAAAACAATAATAGAATAGTAGTGACCAACAGGCGCTAAGATGGGTTGTCTCATTTCTTTTTTATAGGGGCAGGCAGATCACACAATAATATAGGCCCTTATGTTCAAACAAGGTCCTGCACCTACTTGTTTTCAGTTACTCAGTTACATTTATAGGAGCCTAGTGGTAATCTTCAGTCTTCGTGATCTTTGAAAGCCACAAACCTTGAAGCAGAATCTTCCAGTAGGAAGGTGACAATCAGAGAGTGAATTCCTGAATATAAATCTATGCCTAGGCCATTTCAGGGAGATAGTGAGAGAACATGAGCTGCCCTGACTTAATCACTTTTTATCTGTGTGACCACAGATGAGACACTTAGCTTCTCTGAGCCTCTGTGGTAGTATCTATCATGTATGATAATGAATACAAGCACCTGTGTCAATGTCAGGAGAAATTCCACTATATAAACAGAAGCAACAAGATGTCAGAAATTTTAAGTGTCAAAAACATAATAGTTGCATTTCTTTTTCCTATTTTTTAGCTTCAGGCAGTAACAGCACCAATGTACATTTTTAGCTAGCACTTAGACATTGCTTTTTATGTGTCAAACGCTATTCAAAGCACTCAACATCTATTAACTCATTTAATCCTCACAACACAACAATCCTATGGAGTAGGTACTATTACCTTATTTTACAGATAAGGAAACTGAAGTACAAAAATGTTAAGGAACTTGCCCAAGGTCATATAGTTGGAAAAGAACCCAGACATCCTGCTCTAGAATCTACTATTTTAAAGCATCTAATAAATTATTTTATTTGTTTGACATGTGGCCTTTTACTTTTAGATGACTTTTTATACTCCTGATCTTTAAAGCAGTGCATGCTACTAGATAAAAATACTGAAAATATTTTAGTAATCTTAGGGTAGGCTGTCTTTCCTAAGCAAGACAAGGAAGTTGTAACCCATGAAGTAAAAGATAGAGTAACTACATAAAAATTAAAAACCTCTAGGTAATTATAAACCAAGTTATAAGACAAACGACAAACTGGGAGATATACCTGTATTGAAAATAACAGTCAAAGAGTTAAATGCCATAATATATAAATTAATAAGAAAAAGGGAGACAGTTCAATATAAAAATTGGTGAATAATATGGAAAGGCAAATTAAAAACAAGAAACAAATGATCAGTGTATATGAAAATAAGCTCAATCTCATCAGCAACAAAGAAATAATAAGTTAAACAAAAATGAGATACCACTTTTTACCCACTGGATTGTCAAAAAGAGAAAAAAAAAAACCAATATCCCGAGGAGCAAATGTGTGGGCAAAAGAATATTTTTATATGATATTATAGAAGTACAAATTGCAATAACATTTTTGGAAAGAAACTTGGCAGCGCATATCAAAATGTACAATGTATATGCTTTTCGATTTAGCAATCTACTTCTAGGAATCTAATCTACAGAAATGTTGCGCATGCACCCAAAGCTGTATGTCCAGGATGTTCACTGCAATATTATTGCTAATGGCCAAAAAAAAAAAAAAAAATGTAAATCAAAATTCAGCAAAGGGACTGATAAAATAAAGCTATAGCTTTGCAATAAAATAATACAAAGGAAGTGGAATTTTATGCACTGACATGGAACTATCGCCCAGAATATTGTTAAGAAAAGAGTTTTTTTGTGGAGTGAATAGTACAATTCCCATTTACATAAACGAAAACCACTCACATACACAAATATAGTATGTAAATATTACAATATCCCTTATAGTGCAAACATACCTTATAAAAATTTACAGTAATGGATCTGGAAGGACACACACTAAGTGGTTGATAGCTATTATAAAAGAAATTATGCTCATGTGCGTCTCACGGGAACAGCACCTGAACTTGAATTTGCCTAATTCCTTATCTGTAAAGGACATCTATTTTCAGCATAGTGCTGGTCAGTATCATAGTGGACTCTGATTTTCACTCTGTAACATTTTATACCATCCGAACTTTTTACAATGAACACATACTCATTTATTATTTCTCCAATTTCAAAATTTTTAAGGAATCAAATACAAAGAAACTAAAACACAGAAATATTGAAAAAAATATGCTGTGGTGGCTAAAAAACACTCCCCAAAGATATCAGTTCCTAATCCCTGGAACCTCCAAATTTTACCTTATTTGGAAAAGGGGTCTCTGTAGATGGGCTTAAGTTAAGGATTTTGGCCTGAGGGGCCAAAATTATCCCAGTGGGCCCTAAATGAAATCACACGCATCCATATAATAGGCAGATGGAACGAGATTTAACTGCACACGAAGGGGAAGGTGAGGTGAAGGTGGAGCAGAGAAAGATTCGAAGATGCTGGTCTTGAAGATTTGAGTGATAAGGTCACAGGCCAAGGAATTCTGGCAACCACCAGAAGCAGAAAGGGGCAAGGAACATATTACCCTTTATCGCCACCAGGGAGGCCAGTTCTGCCAACACCTCAATTTTGGCCCAGTGATACTAGTTTCAGAACTCTGGCCTCCAGAACTCTGAGATAATAAATTTCTGTTGTTTTAATCCACCCAATTTGTGGTAATTTGTTACAGTTGCCACAGAAAACTGTATATGTACAGTTTAGAAAACTTAGAAAAATGCATAAATGTACATAGAAAAAAAATCACTTGTAATCCCACTGCCCAGGAATAACTGTGAAGGTTTTTGGTGCATTTCTTTCTAAATCTTTTACTTTTAAAACATGAATATATACATAATTATTTTTGTATATTTTTAACTTTACTGAAGTATAGTTGATGTACAATAAACTGCATATATTTAAGTATACAACTTTGTGAGTTTTGACATGTGCATGCATCCACGAAACAACTACCACAATCAATATACAAATATGTTCATCATTCCCCCAAATTTCCCCATATCCTTTTATAACCTATCCCTCCCTAGATCTCTGTCCTCTGCTTTCTATAGAGTAGGTTGTATTTTCTAGAATTCTATGTATGTATTCTATTTTTATCTCTTATATCACTTGGCATAATGATTTTGAGATTCATCTATTTTGTGATATATCCCAAAAGTTCATTCCATTTTATTACTGAGAAGTATTCCATTATAGGATATACCACAATTTGTTAATCCATTCAACTGTTGATGGACATTTGGATTACCAGGTTTTGGTTATTACAGATAAAGCTGTTATATGAATTTTTATACAAGTCATTGTGAGGATATATGCTTTTATTCCTCTTTGCGTAAGTAACTTGGAGTGAAATGGCTGGGTCATAGGGTGGGTGGTGTTTTTTGTGTCTGTACATATGTACATTTTTTGGTGCAAAGGTTTGCAATTTGCATCTTTTTCCTAAAGTGGTCCTTTCCCAATAAGTTACAAAACACCACCTTGTGGACAAAGCTTACACTTAGGCCACCCTGCCTGAGACTTGCAATCTCATTAATCAACAAGCACTTACTTGTTGAGCACAGACAGGGAAAGCCATGGCCAGCATTTATTACTAACCAAGGAAGCAGTAGAAAACACTAAACAGTGAATGTGGGAGGCAGAGAGAGAGAGCTATAGTCATTGAAGGGAGAGAAGGAACATCACTGGGTCCTCAGGGAAAATTTTAAGGAGGCAGGACAGGAACTGAAAGTTAAAGGATGAATGTTTCTAGGATTTGCTCTCAGGTATAAACAAGAATGAAACTCTGTGTTCCTGGGGCCCAGTTCACTATCAGTGGGTGACCAGTCAGCTCTGGCCACCAGATTACCGTTAAATGCGACTTGGCTGTTGTCCTATGGGGTCATCAGCATTCAGCTAGTACCATAGTGTAAAGGTAGAAAGGAGAGTTACATTGAAGAGAAGATGAAAAGAACACAGCAAGCAGAAAATAAAATGCCTTGAGTCTATTTTGCAGATTCAAACCCACAAATCGATCTTTCCTACTCTAAGTTGAGCAAACATAGGACATACCATACACCCAGACCAGCAGTAGCACACACATTTTGACATAATCTGGCCATGGAAAACAGTCATTTTAAAGAAGTCATTAAATCATCTGGCTAAAGGAGCTGCCTGTCAGTCCACATCTCAACTGCCAAATCTGAGTGGGCCTCTGATCTCCAATCTGAATTCCATTCTATACAAATGCTGGACACATTGCTTCACTCCAGAATCCAGCAGGCACACTTGATATTTAAAGCAGGTTATCTATTTTTAGTAGGTTGCAGAACATCTGTTGGCCTTTCTCCTTAATAGCCTGCTCAGTAGATGAGAAGGAAAAAGCAGTATAAAATCATTTTACTGTTCCATACCATGATTAGTTTTCTCAAGTTGACAGCCAGCCTTAACAAGATTCTCCTTTTCAGGAAAGGTTCTTTTGATGGATGGTGTCCCTGTGGCTCTAAACTGAATAGCAGAAGCAAGAAGGAGGTGAATTCTATTGTTGGAGAGTCGTTCTCTTGCTAACTCAGGTGTAATTGATAAAACCCCATACCCCACACGGCCCCAAAGTGCAAGTCCAGGAGAAAGGACAGGTCTTATTTTTTTGCTTTGTTTTAACTGAATTATTCCTAGCTCTGCTCCTTCGGGGCCTGAACTTGGTTACAAATAATAACCTGGGGCCAGAGCCAAGTTTAATATCACAGTACATTTTTGGAGAAAACAAAAATTCTCCAAATCTCAATTAAAAAAACAAAATGGGGCTTCCCTGGTGGCGCAGTGGTTGAGAGTCCGCCTGCTGATGCAGGGGACGTGGGTTCATGCCCCGGTCCGGGAAGATCCCACATGCCACTGAACCTGCACGTCCGAAGCCTGTGCTCCGCAACGGGAGAGGCCACAACAGTGAGAGGCCCGCGTACGGCAAAAAAAAAAAAAAAAAAAAAAAAAAAAAAAAAAAAAAGGCATGTTATTACCAAAACAAAGGGATGTACGCTGGTTGAGAAATCCAGAGATTCGGGTAGGTAAATGGTTGATGAATTATAAAAATCTCATTACCCAACAAATCATCACAAGGAAGGTCCTGTGTTTTCTCATTCATGAAACTGGGAAGAATTAAGCCTGGGTGAAACTCAAATTTCTTTATTAAAATATGCCATGCTCTTGCCAGCGTGGTGAAGCATCTTTCCTTTGTAAACAAGCCCTTTAGCATTTGCGTCACTTGGCCAGGATCAGTAACAATCTCACTTCTTGGGCTGTTAAAGGCAGGCTGAGTGGATGTGTCTTTGAGAGGAAATATGGGAGGGAAAGCTCGCCTAAGATGTCAGTCTGACAAGATTTCACTTAGAATTTTAATGACAGGAATGACCCATTGGATGGAAACAAAGCTTTGAAAATAGGAGGGAAAAAAAAAAACCCTCTTCATATGCATCCATGTATTTATAATTACATATAAATATATTCATAAATTACATATTTAGGTGTATTTATATTTAGGTGTATTTATATTTATATTTGTTTACATCCGTTATATCTATATTGTGGGATCTACAATTGTATCTGTGAAATAGTCCAGGTATAACATCTGAAAGGCCCTTATCACGTGGACTAGGACATTGCAGCTTTAGGAAATAGATATGTTTCCTGTAATTTTCTATTTGAAAAGGAACGTGAATTTAAAGACATAGCTTCAACAAAACTGATCATCAAAAGATTTTTAAAACCCAAAATTTGAAACAGAAAAATAAGCCACACTTAAGTGTCTTAATAATGACAACACATTTAGTTACAAGGCTTAATTGAGAAAGGGGTACAAGCAATTATTAAAAGGCATTTGTGATTATAAAACATTATTTATGGTAGTTTAGCTCACATAGGGATGCCTCATAGCACGGTTTCTTGGGGGTAAAAGTTCATGAGATGGTCACACGTATCTGACAATTTCATCCCATCACTTATCATTTCAGTGAGCATGTACAGGATTCCTACTATGTGCCAAAGAGTATTCTATTCATTGGAAATGTAAAGACATGTGGTATGTGCAGCTCTGCTTTGTCATTACAGTCAGTGAGTGTGGAGTCGTTTCTCCCAGAGTGCAGCAAGCCCTCCCTCTCCAAACTCCAAAGCTCCTAATCAGAGCACGTTTTCTGATGCAGAACACCAAAAGCAAGCACAACTCATCTTCATCAAAACATTTAATTGCATAAGTTTAGAGTAGCAAATGTTGTCCCCACATAGAACGAAATACTATTAGAATAAATTGTTCTTACTCTGACATCCTATGTGCAGTGTCCATTATTCAGACTATCTTTCAATTTTGACCCACTTGTGCTATGCTTTCATACATTGACACACACCTTCATGATAACTACCATTGTTTGCCACTGCAGGGCTCTGGACTGGGCACATAAATATACTGTCTCATCTAACCTCACAACCACCACTTACAATAAGTACTATCATAAGCATTTGCATTAAAAAAGCGACACTGAGGCCACGGGAAGATAAATAATGTGGCAAAGGTCACAGCCAGTGAGTGGCAGAGCTGCGACTCAAACACTGGTCTAGGTGATTCCAAAACTCTGGTCCTTCCACTCTATGCTGTAGTTGTCTGTCTCATCTTAACCTTGTCCTTCCAAAAGAACCAGGTGATTCAGGCGTTGGTACCCATTTCTGCCAATTCATGTCATTGCTTTCCCCTCGGTCACTTCAGATAGTCTTTCCCTGCCATTAGCCATCCCCACCATGTCGGCTATTCTCAGACTAATCCAGAGTCCACACAAATAGAAACACTGGCCAACTGAAGTACTAGTTATTAAAGTTAATGAGAGTAAGATGTTTAATGCGTTGGAAAACAGATTCTTAAAGTTCATTCACATTTGTAATGAGTAAAAAGCAACAAACTTTAAATGGCACATGACTTCTTCACTGGTTTTCAGCCTTAACTTCCAAGAAGGCTTTAGAATTATTAAATGTTATACCCTGACAAAGACATAGTAACAGAACTTCCACTTAATAAAATATTTATGTACTAGCTGACAAAAAGTCTTTTCAGTAAGTTAGATAATTGAAAACAGAAAAGGTAAACTGGGAAGCACACTATATACATGTTGACTAGCAGGGATTTTTTTAAATGATTGATTATGAATTCTGTAACATTTCAGTGTGGTACACATTCAGTTAGTTATTATTGATACAACTGGTTATCAATTTTAGCTTTAAAAACATAACCGGGTATCTCTGTGACACAACTGTTGGCGGTTCAAGCCTAACCAAAGGTGTAATTTGACCTTTCAAGGATTTAGGATTTTCCTGCTGTTTATCACCTGCAAATTTCCTCCTGTAAAATTTATCCACCAGCATTTGGGGCCCTACCCACTTCATGTCTGATACTTGTTAAGGGCTCCCCTAGCTCCCCAGTCCTGATATCTGTCAAGGGCCACCCCACTTCCCCAATCTGACTCTCATGGAGTATCTGCTGGGATATCGGATTTATACCTTTGTAACAGGAATTCCTGAAACAGAGACCTAAGAACCCAAGTTCTGGCAGGATAAAATCTTTAACAACAATGAGACACCACTACACACCTATTAAAGTGGTGTAAATCTGGAACACTGACAGCACTGAATGCTGATGAAGATGTGGAGCAACAGGAATGCTCAGAAGTTACTGGTGAGAATGCAAAACGGCACAGCCACTTTAGAAGACAGCCTGGCTTTTTTATTTTTTTACAAAGCTAAACATACTCTTACCATACAATCCAGCAATCACATTCCTTGGTATTTACTCAAAGGAGCTGAAAACCTATGTCCACATGAAAACCTGCACACAGATGTGTATAGAAACTCTGTTCATAATTACCAAAATTTGGAAGCAACTAAGACGTCCTTCAGTAGGTGAATGGATAAACAAACTGTGATTCACTCAGACAATGGAATATTATTCAGCACTAAAAAGAAATGAGCTACCAATCCTTAAAAATACATGAAGGAATCTTAAATGCATATTACTAAGTGAAAGAAGCGAATCTGGAAAGGTTGCATACTGTATGATTCCAACTCTATGACATCCTGGAAAAGGTAAAACCATAGAGACAGTAAAAAGATCAATGGCTGGAGGGAAGGTAGGAAATGAACAGATGGGGCACAGAGAATTTTTAGGGCAGTGAAAATACTCCATATGATACTACAGTGGTAGATACATGTCATTATACATTTCTCAAGATCCCGCAGCATGTACACCACCAAGAGTGAACCCTAATGTAAACTATGAACTTCAGGTGAAAATGATGTATCAAGGTAGATTCATCAGTTGGAATAAATACACCACTCTGGTGGGAGATGTTGATAATGGGGAAGGCCATGCATGTGTGGGGCAGGGAGTATATGGGAAATCTACCTTCCTCTCAGTTTTGCTATGAACCTAAAACTGATATAAAAAATAAAATTTTGTAGATAGATAGAGCCTAGTTTATAAACAACTATAAGTAGAGAAAAATGTCTCAGTTAGATGAAAGGCAACAAAATGATCATATTTGATTCACTTAATTTTTCTCTCAGTGGGTGTAAATAACAAACTGACTTAAAGATAGTTGAGTTTTGATGAAATATCCTTTTTAAATTAAAAAAAGATAGTTATTTTAAATAGAAATGTCATCATTATTTGAATGTATTCAACTCACAGTGCTGTTGGGTGGGTGGGGGTGGGAGTGAATTTCTTCAGAGAAAAAAAACATTGTGTTCAGTACTGAGCAGACATGGAAAGTTGAAAGCATCCCAACTGTGTTGGCTACATGTTTATATAACTGGTGAATGTGAACTTTTTTTATGGTATAATTTCATACACAAAGGCTGAATTAAAAAACAGAGATTAATGAAAGAAAATCCACTAATATTCACTTGAAATCAAATACATATAATTTAAAGCAGAGAATAAAAATGCTAGCTGGTTAAGGCTTGCTGTTTTGCTTTTTTTTTTTTTAAAAAAAAAAAAGGCTTTAAAATGTTTCTTTCTATGTCCCTCAACCTTCACATCTTGCATTGAAGGAGTTTTTATTTATTTATTTATTTTCATTTTCTCTATGGTGATATAATCAAAGGAGAAATATATGAGAAGCCTGATAATTTCAGAGTCTTCATTTCAAACCATTAAAGCTGAATTGCATCATTTCCTTTCTAAAGATCGAAGCTCTCCAAAAGTGAACAGATGAAAGGTCTCAGCTTTCTAGGGTACTTGTTCATCCACTTATACAAATAACATATAATAATATGCATTCTAAGACTAGTTATTTTTCCTTTAGTATTTCAAAACAGTATGAATTGATGTAGTCTAGATCAGCTATTAAGCCCCTCCATTGCTTGCCCATCAAGAGCTGGTCGGCAGCAGAGGTTTAGAGAGCTGCATTACTGAGCCACAGCATTACCAAACAATGATCATCATATGAAAGTAGATTCTCCATCATAAACAAAATTTTTTGTGGCTGAAATTATGATTCTGGGTGCAGGCCTCCAGCTCGAGCATCAACATTGATGCAAAATTGATGAAACTTCCAAGTGAAATTGCACTGTTTGATCTTCACAGCCCTGGAATAACATAGCTTAAAGCTACAGTTTCTGTAAACTTACTCTGCACAAACAACTTAGCCAGTACGGATGTATTGACATAGAGTGCCCATGAATGACATTAGGGCTACTTAGAAAAGAGGCAAAATAACAGCAAAAGAATGCAGCAATTGGTTCTGAAAATTACCTTTTTCCAGTGAACCTCTCTGAAAAATTACCATTTTCTGCTGAATCTCACTCAAATATTACCTTTTCCAACTGAAGCTCTCTCAAAGTGCCTTGATGTTAAGCAATATAGTTTTAAGTTGAAAATGTCACAAGGCCATGAAAAGAAATTGATAGAAAATTTCAGGGCTCCTTGTTGATATTTGAAGCAGCCTGTGGATTTTTGTTCTTTAACACAAATCTGCTCTGCTGTGCTACCACTTTGATTTCTGTATTGCCAAAAACAGCATGTTTCTAGGCTTAATGGTTTCACAGAGAAGAGTACGAAGGTGATTTAGTTATTTTTGCCAAGGTTCTGTTACTAGTAGGAAATTGGTAAACAGATGTTTTCAAAATCCTCTCCACTCACGGTGGAACTTTTTGAAAAGTGCAGTAAATAAAATTTTGAAATTTCTTTATCTTTTAAAAGAAACTATAATTCTAGTTACTGTAGTATCCTTTTAGGAATTAGGCACTTGAGCTGAGACTTTTTTTTTTCCTGACAGGAGGAATTTTATTTCTTCAGTCAAAAGACACAGGAAAGGCTTCATGCATCTTGGAAGAAGGATCATTGGACTGGACATCCAAGGACTTCATCCAAATGTTCTAGACTTGAGTCTACCTCTCACAGAAGCATGACCTTAGGCAAGTTCTAGTGGAATAAGGGAATGGACAGGATAATGTCAGAGGTTCCCTCCAGCTCTAAATTTCTACAGTTTCCTCTTAGTCCAGATTTAAAGACAAAACATGTATAAGGGGTTTGTTATTATAGGTGTTACTAAAAGAGAAGTAGAATTTTTTTGCTTGTTTGGGTTATATATGTGTGTGTGTATGTGTGTCCTTGAAAACCAAAGAAATGCTCCCCAACCTGAGATGCTTTGGGTCTGATCTCATAGAGGAACAACCTAGGTGGTTACAATGTCAAAGTAATTGACCCCTCCCTGCCACACAGATGAATTCTCTCCCTTTCTTGCTCACCTTTTCTTCTCTCTCCCCTTCCTCTCTGCCTATCTGCTTCTTTCCACCCTCAGTTCTCCCCCTCTGCCTGTCTGTTTTCTTTCCCTCCCTCCCTTTCTTCTATCTTCACTCATGAGCCTTTTAATTTCTCCTTAGTACCTGCCAAGAAGATCTTGCTGGTAGAATGCAAGATTCCAAATAATATGGACTGCTATAGTAGATCAATCTTTAATATTTTTTCAAATTCATGAAATAATTAGGATTAGACATGCACCAAATGACGATTTTGGGTAAGTACTTAATTATCAGTATGGACTAAAATCAATATTCTGCTAAAGCTGAGGTTAAATAAATCTTAGAATATGATAATAAGTCTGAATGTTTATATTTAAAATTAATTAGAGTTAAAATTTTATTAACATTTTTAATAGTCAAATGTTAAAGTTTTAACACTATAATGCAGGAATAATAGTATCTTCATTTGCTCATTGCTAAATTGCCTTTGCAGTCTTTATCTTCATTTATGATGCTAAGTAGATTCTCACTTTCAAGGGGCACATTTAATATTTGATAAACTGTTTTGTGCAAAACAAAATAAAAATTTTTAAAAACACTTTTTAGTAACGTTTTCTATGAGAAACTGTACCTATGTTACATAACTTTGGCAAATATTCTTAAAAATCCTTCATTTCAATTACAGAATATGGTTGACAATCAAAGTAATAATTACAGAAAATTTTTAATTTAAATTTTTAGACTACATAGATCCAAAACTATAAGAAATTGTCTTATTAATGCATTTTTGTAAAGCCTGTTGTTTTGAAGTTTGATTGATAAGAATAAAATGTGCTTTAATGACATCATATTTTTCTAATGTTTTCCTTTTTCTTCATGCATTTTATATTCTTCATTTTATCATGGATATTATTGTACAGGATTTTGGAGTTTTTTCTCAAACAATTTTGAAATTGAAAAGATATTCTGCTTGTAATTCATTCTCCCAAGATGGGATGAATTCCAAAATGTTACTTTTTCTTGAAATACTCACAAACAAAATAAAATTAAATGTCTAAAATTTAAATACATTTCCTGGCAGAATATGGGAGAACATGTCCTCTTGTACATTGCTGTGGGAATTCAACCTCTATGGAGGGAATTTGGAATATCTAACGATACCACAAACACATTTACCCTTTGTTCCAATAATCTCACTTCTGGGAATTTTTCATATTGCTCCAACAATATGAAAATAAATAGACACAAGGTTATTTACTATAGCATTATTTGTAATTGGAAAATATTGCATATTTCTAAATGTTCAAACATAGGCTTTTAGGAAAATAAACAATGCTACATATAGACAATGGAGTACTATGCAGCTATAAAAAGAGAAAGAAAGAAAGAATGAGAAAGATTCTGTGAATGGTTAGGGAGTGATTTCTAGGAGATATTTTTAAGTGAAAAAAGCAAAGTGCAAAACAGTATGTATATATTTAAAAAAAATTGTATCATAATATTTCAGCTCATACTCTGAATACTGAAGCAATATGAATGACTCAATAGTTTAGCTCAGATTTTACAGAGGATATATCTATCTTTATCATTATTTGGGGTTTGATTTTTTAAAATCTTACACTTTAATATATTTCTTCAAGGTAGATAAGTTGAATCTCTTCTGTGTGAATTTTTTTTCTTTTTTTAATTTAAGATTTAAAAAAGTCTTTTCCAAAAAATAAATAAATAAATAAATAAATAAATAAATAAATAAATAAATATATATATATATCTCCACACACTACCTTCATACTATCTTTTGTGTAAAAAAGAAGATAGAGAAAATGCAATGTCTGCTTATCTTTATGAAAAAATAAAGGAAGAGTAAACCAGAAAACAATGAAATTGGCTATCTAGAAGGCGTTGGGGATGTGGGTGAAATGGGGGAATGATATAGCGGGGAGTGACACTTCTATGAGTGTACTTTTTGTATAGTTTGATTTCTGGAAACATGTTTATAGTCTACATATTCATAAATTAAAATGAAATCAGTGAGAATGGTAGGAAGGGGCCTTAACACTGAAAACAAGCTGAAACCAATGGTATTTCAAAGGAACACCATAATCACAGTGAAGGTGAAAGAAGAAAAAACGGTGTGGGGAGAAGGGAGGGAGGGAGAAGTAAGGAAAGCAAGCAGAAAGACAGAAAGAAAGAAAGAAAAAGAGAAAGGAAGGAAGGAAGGAAGGAAGGAAGGAAGGAAGGAGGGAGGAATCTAAATAACTTATGAACACAGATTTTGACTATATACTCTTAGTCTTTGGGAGAGGTGGATAGGTAGCTATGTGGGGGGAAAGAACTGCAGAGAAATCATGAACTCTTTCAATAGGTTTGTTTATTGTAATAGTATAGGTGAAGCAATTCTGAAACTATTTTAGATGTATTATAGGATTGAGAAAATAAATGTGTTGTTGGGAACGAGGTTCTCACTGTGGAAGAAGGGACATACAAATACGCAATGGAGGAAGGCAAGAAAGAACCCTGTGGGGATGGACTGGAATTGGTGTCATGATTTTTAAAATATGTATGTATGTATATTTGCAACGTATAGGCATATATATATTTACATGTATAATTGTATGTATATGTATACATATGTATATATGTGTGTATATATATGCGTGTACATGTATAATTTTTAGGCTCTGCCCATTGAATCAAGAGTCAAAAATCAAAAACAGCCCGGTTGCCGTGACACTTAGTGTCCAGATCTTGGAATCAGGGCTCTTCAGATAAATGGTTAATTCCAGGCCTGGACAGAGTATGTATAAGAGAAGCCTAGAACATCTTGTTATGCCAACAGTAAGGAAGTCCTTAAAAATAAGGAGAAATATTTATATATATAGAGAGATATTATATTATAATGATTTTAATAATTATATGATCTATAATAATATATAATGATAAAAATATTTTTATATATCATATATATATATAGAGAGAGAGAAAGAGAACACAGAGGTCAACTTGAAGAGGTGCCAACTGGAACAATCTGAACATCAAAATAATTAAATACAGTAATGAATTATAAGCCTCGAGGAAACAGGATTTCATAAGTCCATAAAAATATTAAATAGACAAATAAATAAATTGAAGGAATGGGGGCTCTTGCTTGCAGTAGAGGCCACATGTTAACTAGAAAATGTGGAAGTAGCTAGAGTTGGAAAAAGTCAACATCCTGCAATTATCACACTAAAGACTGTATCAGGAAATAATCATTATTGATACTAAATCCAGGGGGAAATTTTGATGAGGAGCAGGATATTTTCATGCCCTTAAAGTGTATCTTATTAGTAGTAAAAGAGAAAACCAGTAGAGAAATCAGAAATACCTTCACCATATGATCAAAATTCACATACCAAAAAGGGCCAGATAGGCATTGTGTGCTTCTAGATATGATACCCAAGAAGGAAACATCATCACCTACACAGTACTGTGGCAGAGAATGGTTAAGGTGAATCGGCTCATGGCAAAGCATCAGACAAAATAAAAAATATTCTATTTAAAGCAGGTAAGGGGACCTATATTCTTCAAAAAGTCAGTGTCAGTTCCTTCTAGTTATGTGGAGCTCCCCTTTTCAGTCCTCCAGCTGTTTTAATTACCCCACCAGCTTACACTTCTGTGACTGCATCCCCATCTGGGGCTAAATGGCAGGAGGACAGAGAGAGGAAAAAAGCAACATGTGTCTTCCCCACCTTGTTGAAATCACAGCTATACTTATTGAGAGAGGAAAATTCTCCACTCTCAGAGTTTGGGCCGCTGTGGGTTCTCTTTGCAGTCTCCACCATCACTGGCAAGAGATTCCTTGAGGGCTGGGAAGTGAGAAAATGGAAAGGAATAAAAGGAAATTTCTGCACTCTCTTCCATTGTTACGGGTCCCTTTTCCTGCTCTTTGAGCCAGAACTAGAGGACTTCCAAAGGTCTCTCTTATTCTGCTGATGACCACTTCAGGGCTTTAGGCTGTGTTGAGTTCAGGCAGGGAGATATCAAAGGGGAAAAAAAGGTAAAATCACCACAGGTTGGGTATTATTTCAAATTCTGGTCTTTTTCCCCAATCTACCCGCTACTACTTACTTCTCAGAGTCCTAAAATAGCTGCACCAGAAATTCTGTCCAGATTTTTTATAGCTACAGAGAGATAGACAGAGTGAAGTATGATTATCTCATTTTACCCAGAACCAGAAGTCCTTTAGATATCTTTTTATATTGATTTTAATTTAATTCAGTTGTGGTCAGAGAACATACTCTGTAATATTTCAGTATTTTAAAATTTATTGATTATTTCTTGTGGCCCAACATATGGACTCTCTTGGTAAACATGAACATGCAATTGAAAAGAAAAGTTGTTGGGTTTAATGTCCTATAAATGTCAATTAAGTCAAGCTGATTGATAGTGTCATTCAGGCTTTTCTATATCTTTACTGTTTTTTTGTTAGTTTGTTTACTGTACTATCAGTTACTGGCAAAGGGGTATTAAATCTTCAACCAGGATGGAGGATTTGATCTTTCACTTTTTGCTTTATATGTTTTGAAGCACTGTTAGTAGTTGGATACATATTTATAATTGTTCTGGTCTTCTTGATGTGCTGACTTTTTCATTACTATCAAACATTCCTCTTTATCTTTAATGATGTTTTTTGTCCTGAAATCTATTTTCCTAATATTTTTTATTATTTTCTTGATATATATTTTTTCTGTCCTTTTATTTTCTACCTATTTGTTTCTTTGTATTTAAAGTGTACCTACTGGAGCTTCCCTGGTGGCACAGTGGTTGAGAGTCTGCCTGCCGATGCGGAGGACACAGGTTCATGCCCCGGTCCGGGAAGATCCCACATGCCGTTGAGTGGCTAGGCCCGTGAGCCATGGCCGCTGAGCCTGCACATCCGGAGCCTGTGCTCCGCAACGGGAGAGGCCACAACAGTGAGAGGCCCGCATACACAAAAATAAATAAATAAATAATAAAGTGTACCTCTTGTAGACAGCAAGTATTTGGGTCTGGGGCTTTTTTTAAATCTAGTTTGACAATGTTCTCTTTTTTTTTTCATGATTTTTTTTTAAATCTTTATTGGAGTATATAACTGCTTTACAATGGTGTGTTAGTTTCTGCTGTATAACAAAGTGAATCAGCTATACATAAACATATATCCCCATATCTCCTGCCTCTTGCATCTCCCTCCCACCCTCCCTATCCCACCCCTCTAGGTGGACACAAAGCACTGAGCTGATCTGCCTGTGCTATGTGGCTGCTTCCCACTAGCTATCTGTTTTACATTTGGTAGTGTATATATGTCCATGCCACTCTCTCATTTCGTCCCAGCTTACCCTTCCCCCTCCCTCTGTCCTCAAGTCCATTCTCTACATCTGCATCTTTATTCCTGTCCTGCCCCTAAGTTCTTCAGAACTTTTTTTTTTTTTGATTCCACATATATGTGTTAGCATACGGTATTTGTCTTTCTCTTTCTGACTTACTTCACTCTGTATGACAGACTCTAGGTCCATCCACCTCACTACAAATAACTCAATTTCGTTTCTTTCTATGGCTGAGTAATATTCCATTGTATATATGTGCCACATCTTTATCAATTCATCTGTCAGTGGACACTTAGGTTGCTTCCATATCCTGGCCATTGTAAATAGAGCTGCAATTAACAGACAATGTGCTCTTATTTGGAGTGTTTAGACCATCTACATTTGAAATGGTTATTGACATGGTTAGATTTGGTTCAACCATTATATTGTATGTTTTCTATTTGTCTCATCAGTTTTGTTCTTTATGCCTCCTTTCCTCTTTTTTCTTGCTTAATCAAATATATTTTAGCATCCCATTTTAAGATACTGCTTTGCCTTTTCAGAGTACAAATTGATCATCACAATATTTAGGTCCCTTCAATAATTTGTCATTAACTGTCTTTCTAGCCCCCATGTGCTATCGGCCTTCCCCAGCCCTCCCTCTGTGCCCTCTATATATTGTCCAGTTTAAACTTCTCAGTATGACATGTTATAACCATCTCTGATTATTCCATACCTTCTGGGTACCATAATATGTTCATAAACACAAATTAAATTATTAAAAGTCAAACTCTAGCCACTACACTAACATGGTACATTTGACAACACAACAAAGGAAGCAAACAGAGTGTAAGAACTTTAAACATTTTCGACCTCACCTCATTTATTCCCAAATATTAGCAGGAAGGTATTCTTGAGCTACTGCAGCACATTTTTTTTTTTTTTTGCAGCACATACACAAGGTTAAAGCATATGTCCAGTACTGCATGGATTGGTGTAATCATAAATAAAAATAGAAACAGTGAAGGCTTTTGAAATTGAGTTGACTAAAGGTTTACACCTTCAAATATAAATTTTTATCATAAAGAGAACCTGAATTTCTCTGTGTTTAATTTATTAGTCATAATACAAGGAAGTGGCCAATCTTGGGTGAATTCATATGGATTAAGAGAGAATGCAGAAGAAGAAGAGAATTGCCCAGGATGAGACAGCTAAAGAAAAAAATAATAATCTAGACATGACCAAGATAGAGCCATTTCTCATAGATACTTCTGAACAAAACATATCAATTCTCTAGTGAAAAGGTTAAGAGATAAAGCAAACTGTAGGTATAGCATTTCTGAATTGTAGATTGGTATCTCGCTATATTTATAACCATACACATATACTTAACCATATATTAAATTGTATATAATTCTTCCCATATTGTGTATTGTAACATTCTCAACTTATATTTAATTGTCTGAAGTTTTAAGTTAAAAGAATCTTCAGAAGTATTGTTAAAAGGAAACATCTCTAATCAAGTAGTCTCAGTAATTATTGCATTCAAGATTATATTATTCAGTCTAGACTTATAAGTTAACTGCATCCATTACAGAATAATAAACAAGACCTATGCTTACTTAGGTATATCACACTTAATATTCCCTTAAGGTGTTTTCTCTGCCCAGTCAGCCTTTCCTCCATTTCTATGGTTGAAAGGCCTTTATTCATTCTCAAGACCCATCTTTAAATTATTGCTGTGGTAGGTCATTTACAGATAGCATTAATTTGTTATTCCTTCTTCCATGTTCCCACAGCACTGTGTTTTTACCTCTACCAAAATTCTTATCATTAGTATTAGATTTATCTGCTTCTGTTTCTTTTTTTCCCCCAATCGATGACCACCCTCATAGCATTTATTGCAGCTCAGGGAAAGAGCAGATAAAGGAGAAAGGAAGAATACCATATTTTATCCAATTAAAAATGAACACTTTCTTTTTCACATTTTAACACCTCTGAGAAAGGACTGTATCTTACAATTTTTGTCTCTTACAGAAGAAATCTGGCAAGCAATCATGATGTAGTTGTTATTAGTTGTTATTGTCTGTATGTGCATGAACATGGTCATTTCAACTATCAGGCCTAAATGACTACAAACTCATTGAAGCCCATTTTACAAAGGAATACAAGTCATGCTTGCTGTCTGAAAACTTTCTAGTGTGTTTAAGAAAGGTCCAGCAGCAAAACTTGCAGAACTTGCATCAGAAGCTTGGAAGAAAATTCCAGAGACTAAAATAAATTTTCTTTAAAATATGCTGTATCACCAATCCTCTTGACAGAATATTATGTGGATAAACACTAATGTTAATTTTTTAAGTTAAATAGGGAATTAAAAGAGCCTATCTCACATATAGAGATATATGGATAACTTTACGAATATCTTAGCCAATTTATTTCTTGTATATTTTCCTCTTTGGGTATTCACAAGAGTAACATGTGACTTAAAAAATTATTGAAGGACTTCCCTGGTGGCGCAGTGGTTGAGTCCGCCTGCCGATGCAGGGACACGGGTTTCTGCCCCGGTCTGGGAAGATCCCACATGCCGCGGAGTCTGCGCGTCTGGAGCCTGTGCTCCGCAGCGGGAGAGGCCACAACAGTGAGAGGCCCGCGTACCGAAAAAAAAAAAAAAATTATTGAAGTATAACTGACTTACAATATTATTAGTTTCAGCTATATACAACATAGTGATTTGATACTTTTATACATTATAAAATGATCACCAGGATAAGACTAGTTACCATCTGTCACCATACAAAATTACTACAATATTGACTATGTTTCCTGTGCTGTACACTACAACCCCATAACTTCTTTATATTGTAACTGGGGTTGTACCTCTTAATCCCTCACCCATTTCATTCATTTCCCCCACTATCCTCCCCTCTAGTAATCACACTAGAGTTTGATCACACTAGAAACAGACCCTGTATCTGAGTCTTTTTTCGTTTTGTTATGTTTTTCAGATTGCACATGTAAGTGAAATCATATGGTATTTGTCTTTCTCTGTCTGACTTACTTCATTTAGCTTAATACCCTCTAGGTCTATCGATGTTGTTGCAAATGGTAAGATTTCATTCTTTTTATGGTCAAGTAATTTTCCACTGTACATATATGCCACATCTTCTTTATCTATTAATCTATCAGTAGACACTTAGGTTGCTTCCATATCTTGGCTGTTGGAAATAATGCTGCAATGAACAGAGGGGTGCATATATCTTTTCGAATTAGTGTTTTTGTTTTCTTCTGAAAAATACCCAGAGGTGGAATTGCTCAATTGTATAGTAGTTCTATTTTTAATTTTTTGAGGAACCTCCATGCTGTTTTCCATCAATTCTATATCATCAAATTCTATATCAATTTACAATCCCATCAACAGTGTACAAGTGTTCTCTTTTCTCCACATCCTTGCCAACACTTATTATTTTTTGTCTTTTTAATAACAGCCACTCTGACAGGTGTGAGATGATATCTCATTGTGGTTTTGATTTGCATTTCTCTGATGGTGTTGAACATCTTTTCATGTGTCTGTTGGCCATCTGTATATCTTCTTTGGAAATATGTCTATTCAAGTCCTCTGCCCATTTTTAATTGGGTTGTTTGCTTATTTTATGTTGAGTTGTACGAGTTCTTTGTATATTTTGAATTTAAACCCTTATCAGATATATCATTTGCAAATATCTTTTAATATCAAAGAGCATACTGCCTATGTTTTCTTCTGGGATTCTGATGTTTCTGGTATCACATTTAAGACCTTAGTCCATTTTGAGTTTATTTTTGTATATGGTGTGAGGAAGTAGTCCAGTTTGATTATTTTGCATGTAGCTGTCTAGTTTTCCCAACACTATTTATTGAAGAGGTTGTCTTTTCCCCATTATATATTCTTGTCCTCTTTATCATAGATTAATTGACCATATAAGTGTGGGTTTATTTCTGGGCTCTCTGTTCTGTTCCATTGATCTATGTGTCTGCTTTTGTACCAGCACCAAACTCTTTTGATTATTGTAGCTTTGTAATATAGTTTGAAATCAGGGAGTGTGATACATGAAACTTTGCTCTTCTTTCTCAGGATTGTTTTGGCTATTCAAGGTCTTTTGTGTTTCCACACAAATTTTATAATTATTTATTCTAGTTCTATGGGAAAAAATGCCATTGGTATTTTGATAGGGACTGCATTTAATCTGTAGACTGCCTTGGAGAGTATGGTCATTTTAACAATATAAATTCTTTCAATTCATGAGCACAGTGTATCCTTCCATTTGTTTGTGTCATCTTGATTTTCTTTCCTCAATGTCTTAGAGTCTATAGTCTTATAGTGTTCATCCACTCTTCTCCTGTGTTCACTGAGAATTTTTATGATCATTAACTTGAACTCTTTATTGGATAGATTGCTTATCTCTACTTCATTTAGTTCTTCTTCTGGGATTTTGTCTGGTTCCTTCATTTGGAACATACTCCTCTGTCTCCTCATTTTGCCTAATTTCTCTGTGTTCATTTCTATGTATTAGGTTGGTTGGTTATGTTTCCCAATCTTCAAGAAGTGGGTTATGTAAGAGACATCTATGGGACACAGCAGCACACTCCCCTTTAGTGACTAGAGCTATATGCTATAGGGGTGCCTCTTATGTGGGCTGTGTGGGCCCCTCTGTTGTGGTGGGGCCAACTACTGTGGACATACTGGCTCAGTTGGCTGCCAGAGTCTGCCTTGAGTGGTGGCTGCCAGCTCACTGGGGCATGTGGCTGGGTCCTGGCATGACTGGCTGTGAGGCCAGAGGGGCCCTAAGCTGCTGCTGGCCTGCTGGTGGATGGGGCCAGGTCCCAGAGAGGCTTGTTGTGGGGAATCAGGGAGTCCCAGACTGGTGTTGGCCCACTGGTGGGCAGGTAACCTTCCAGCACTAATAGACTAGAGGGAGGACTTCAAAATGGCACTTGACAGTACCAGTGCCCTCATGGTTGAACAAGCTCCCCAAAATGACTGCTGCCAGCATCTGTGTTTCCAGGGTGAGCCCTAGTTGCCTCCTATCCCGTTATCAGGCACCTCAAGATCAGCAAGTGGGTCTGACCCAGGCTCCTTCTAAATTACTGCCTCTAGGGACTTCCCTGGTGGTGCAGTGGTTAAGACTCTGCACTTCTACTGAAGAGGGCACGGGTTCAATCCCTGGTCGGGGAACTAAGATACCGCATGTCATGTGGTGTGGCAAAAAAAAAAAAAAAAAAAAAAATTACTGCCTCTGTACTGGGTTTCTGAGCATGTGAGATTTTGTGTGTGCCCTTTAAGAGATGAGTCTCTGTTTACTACAGCCATCTAGCTCTCCCATATGTAAGCCCCACTGGCCTTCAAAGCCAGATGTTTTGGGGACTCATCTTCCTGGTGTAGGACCCCTTGGCTGGGGAGCCCAATGTAGGGCTTGGACCCCTCACTCCTTGGGGAAAACCTCTGTAATTGTAATGTCCTTCTGTTTGTGGGTCACCTACCTGGGGGTGTGGGTTTCAACTATACTGCATCTCTACCCCACCTATCTGTCTCGTTTTGGTTCCTCCTTCATATCTTTAGTTGTGGAAAATCTTTTCTGCTAGTCTTCATGTTTTCTCATTGACAGTTGCTCTGTAAGTAGTTGTAATTTTGATGTGCCCATGGGGAGAGGTGAGCTCAGGATCTGCCTACTCTGACATATTGGCCACCACTCCCAGTAATATGCAACTTTTAAAAATATACTTTATATACAAATATGGTTTAAAAAGTTCTTTCAGGAAGCACAGAAAAATATTCTATACATCAAGAGGACAGAAGATTTTTTTTAGTCTACAGCATTCTTCTTTACATCTAACAATCAATGGCAAGATTGATTTAAATGAAATGTGTAAATAGTATCAGCTTTTAGTATTGGTTAACAGAATTAATAATAAGAGGAATTTAGCAAAATTATCTGTAATGTCTGTTACCCCTACATGCTTCAGAGCCAATTTAGACAAGTTTTGTTAACTAGGGAAAATCCTCCTGAATAAAATAATTTCTATTATTATTATTTTCAATCCCAAATTTTGTTATACCAAGTGGGGAGTCAAGAGATGACTTAATTTTCTAGGGGATGGATAAATGTTCTTAAGGGTTCCTGTGAATGCAAAACATCTCAAGATCAGCTAACATTGTTGAATTCTCAAGAGGACAGCATGAAAGCTAAGAAAATAATACTTTTATTTCAACTATTAGATACCCTGAGCTGTTCTTATTTAATGTTAAAAGTCACATCATCATCACATGGCACCTATTTTGCTGAATGCCCCCGCAACTTAATTTAGTGAGAAAAACACATGACAAACACCTTTCCACAGTAAACACTCAAATTAGTAGAATGGACAAATGCTCTGGTTGAATCAGTCACATTCATAAATATAACAGCTCTGAGTGATAATAGAAAGACATGTATTAAGATGGTAAATTAAAGAATATTTCAGAAAGAAACAAAAATCCAGATACCACTTATATTCAACCTGAGTACTTTGGAACTATTTTAAGGAAAGATACATGAGCCCAGGTGCTCAGGCAAGATCGTCCTTAAAATAACTGATTATATTTTCTGAAGTTGCTTTCCCCTGCAATCTTAACTAACCATGAGCCTCTTCTCCTGCTCTGTCCAAAACACACCTAATTGGCATTGTTCAGTGCCCCAAATCTTCTACTTCTTTCTGTGGTGAAGTCAGGAAAGCCCTGAGTTAACCTCACAACATAAACAATTAGAAAGCTGTACAAAACTGTTGTCAGATATTGGATAGCAAATAGTTCAGGAGAATGATCCCCAAGAGAGAAACAAACAAGTACATTATCACTCTGGCTGACTTCTTGAAGCCAATTTTCAGACTATGCACGATGGGAGAAAGAACTCAACTAGAGCTCCTCCACTAAGTTGAGGGAATTGGGATTCAGGGAGGCTAAAGTGGCTGGATGTTTCAGGGCAGAGTTCTTGAAAGAAGTGTGCTACATAGAAAAACAGCTCCAGAAATCAGCAAAGGATCACTTGGAGTCTTGGTGATTACATAGTTATGCATGTGTAGAGTAAAACTCCACAAGGCTAGCCAAGGAGTGAGTAGAGACTTGTAAGGTAAGGTAAACAATTCCCACAAGTCACACAAAGCTGTTCAAACTCTAACCAAACAAAATAGTGATCACTTATAATATTTGGTGATCACTTATAATATTTATAGGAGATATAAATATAAGTATTTATATTTATAGGAGACTCCATTAAGTCACACCTTAGTAGTGGGGATGAATTATTCCTAGAGTGAAGACTATCCCAGACCTACCATATGTTATTGAAGTTAAGCTGGAATATATTCAAATTAGAGAGTTATAAGTTTTGTAATCCCCATTGTAACCACAAAGAAAATAGCCATCAAATATACATGAGAGGAAATGACAAAGAAATTTAAATAGTTTACTACAAAAAATCAAGTAAACGCAAAGGACAGTAATGCAGGAAACATGGAACGAAAAAACGAAAAGGCATATAAAACACAAAAAGCACAATGACAGAAGTTAAGTCTCTCCTTACCAGTAATTACTTTAAATGTAAATGGATTAAACTCTCCAATCAAAAGACAAAGATTGACAGAATGAATAAAAAATCTTATGATCCAACTATATGCTCTCTACAAGAGACTCACTTGAGGTCCAAAGACACAAACAGATTGAAAGAGAAAGATATTCCATGAAAATAATAACCAAAAGAGAACACAGGCGGCTATACTAATGAGATAAAATAGACCTTAAATCCAAAAAGGTTACAAGAGACAAAGAAGGACATTATATATTAATAAAATCTTCAGTATAGCAAGAATACATAACAATTACGAACATTTATACACCAAATGACAACCACCAAAAATTGACAAAATTGAAGGGAGAAAGGGGCAGACAGCTCTATAATAATAGCTAAAGATTTCAACATCCCACTCACAACAGTGAACAGAACAACCAGCCAGAAGATAATTAAGGAATAGAGGGTTTAACCAACACAATAAACCAACCAAATATGAGACATATATAGAATACTCTACCCAGCAACAGAATACACATTCTCCTCAAGTGCACATGGGACATCTCCCAGGATAGCCCATATGTTAGGTCACAAATTAAGTCTCAATATATCTTAAAAGACTGATGTTGTACTAATTATCTTCTCTGGCAACAACGGGATAAAGTTAGAAATCAATAAGAAAAGAAAAACTGGAAAATTCACAAAATTCTGGACATTAAACATACTTTTAAATAACCAATGGATCAAAGAAGAAATCAAGAAGGAAAATAGAAAATACTTAGAGATGAATGAAAATGAAAACATACATACCAAAACTTATGGGACACAGTGAAATCAGTGCTAAAAGGGAAATTTATAACTATAAATGCTTACATTAAAAAACAAGAAAGATCACAAATCAACAGCAAAACTTGACCACTTAAGGAACTAGAAAAAAAAAAGAACAAAATAAACCCAAAGCTAGCAGAAGGCAGGAAATGATAGAGACTAGAGCAGAGATAAATGAAACAAAGAATAGAAAAACAAAAGAGAAAACCAACTAAAGCAAAAATTGTGTTAAAAGGCATTATCAAGAGAAAAAGAGATAACCTTCAGAATGGGAGAAAATATTTGCAAATTATATATTTTTTCCATTTTATTTTTTTAATAGATCTTTATTGGGGTATAATTGCTTCACAATACTGTGTTAGTTTCTGTTGTACAACAAAGTGAATCAGCCATGTGCATACATATGTCCCCGTATCCCCGCCCTCTTGAGCCTCCCTCCCATCCTCCCTATCCCACCCCTCTAGGTCATCGCAAAGCACCGAACTGATCTCCCTGTGTTACGCTGCTGCTTCCCACTAGCTAATGATTTTACATTCGGTAGTGTACATATGTCGATGTTACTCTCACTTCACCCCAGCTTCCCCCTCCCACCCTGTGTCCTCAAGTCCATTCTCTATGTCTACATCGTTATTCCTGCCCTGCAACTACGTTCATCAGTACCTTTTTTTTTTTTTTTAGATTCCATATATATGTGTTAGAATACGGTATTTGTTTTTCTTTTTCTGACTTACTTCACTCTGTATGACGGACATTAGGTCCATGCACCTCACTGTAAATAACTCAGTTTTGTTTCTTTTTATGGCTGAGTAACATTCCATTGTATATATGTATCACATCTTCTTTATCCATTCATCTGTCGATGGACATTTAGATTGGTTCCATGTCCTGGCTACTGTAAATAGTGCTGCAGTGAAAATTGTGGCACATGTCTCTTTTTGAATTATGGTTTTCTCAGGGTATATATGCCCAGTAGTGGGATTTCTGGGTCATATGGTAGTTCTATTTTTAGTTTTTTAAGGAAACTCCATGCTGTTTTCCATAGTGGTTGTATCAATTTACATTCCCACCAACAGTGCAGGAGGGTTCCCTTCTTACCACACCCCTTCCAGCATTTACTGTTTCTAGATTTTTTGATAATGGCCATTCTGAACAGCGTGAGTTAATACCTCATTGTAGTTTTGATTTGCATTTCTCTAATGATTAGTGATGTGGAGCATCCTTTCATGTGTTTGTTGGCAATCTGTATATCTTCTTTGGAGAAACATCCATTTAGGCCTTCTGCCCATTTTTGGATTGGGCTGTTTGTTTTTTTGATATTGAGTTGCATGAGCTGCTTGTATATTTTGGAGATTAATCCTTTGTCAGTTGCTTCATTTGCAAATATTTTCTCCCATTCTGAGGGTTGTCTTTTTGTCTTTTTTATGGTTTCCTTAGCTGTGCAAAGGCTTTTAAGTTTCATTAGGTCCCATTTGTTTACTTTTGATTTTATTTCCATTTCTCTAGGAGGTGGGTCAAAAACGATCTTGCTGTGATTTATGTCATGGAGTGTTCTGCCTATGTTTTCCTCTAAGAGTTTTATACTGTCTGGCCTTACATTTAGATCTTTAATCCATTTTGAGTTTATTTTTGTGTATGGTGTTAGGAAGTGCTCTAATTTCATTCTTTTCATGTAGCTGTCCAGTTTTCCCAGAACCACTTATTAAAGAGGCTGTCTTTTCTCCACTTTATACTCTTGCCTTCTTTATCAAAAATAAGGTGACCATATGTACATGGGTTTATCTCTGGGCTTTCTACCCTATTCCATGGATCTATATTTCTGTTTTTGTGCCAGTACCATACTGTCTTGATTACTGTAGCTTTGTAGTATAGTGTGGAGTCCAGGAGCCTGATTCCTCCAGCTCCATTTTTCTTTCTCAAGATTGCTTTGGCTATTTGGGGTCTTTTGTGTTTCCATACAAATTGTGAAATTTTTCTTCTAGTTCTGTGAAAAATGCCATTGGTAGTTTGATAGGGATTGCATTGTTTCTGTTGCACAGCAAAGCACATCAGCCATAAGGGATTAATATCCAAAATATATAGAGAACTCCTAAAACTCAACAATAAAAAAAAGGTGATTCAAAAATGGGCCTTGAACAGACATTTCTCCAAAGAAGATATATAAATGGCCAACAAGCACATGAAAAACGATTATAACTACAATTAACAGGAAAAGGATAAATATGAAAATGTAAAACAAAACATCAAAGTCACAAAATGTAGAGGAGGGGGGAAAATGTAGATCTTTCAGAATGTGTTTGAACTTACATGACTATTAAAGAAAATAGATTTAGTTATGCGTCAACATACTTGAAAGCCAGGATAACCACAAATCAAAAACATACAACAGATTCACAAAAACAAAAAAGAAAGGAACTCAAGCATAATACAAAAGAAAATCATCAAACCACAAAGGGAAAAATGAGAACAAAAGTAAATAACAAACACTTATTATAAACTTATAAGAGTTAGGACACTCTAATATTGGCAAAAGAATATACAAAGAGATCAAGGGAGCAAAATAGAATATACAGGATTAAACCTCACATTTATGGTCACCTGGTTTTCCAACAAAGTTACCAAGATAATTGGGTGGGGAAAGGATGGTCTCTCTTTCTTTTCTATTTTATTTTTTAAAATTTTTATTTATTTAGTTATTTTTATTGAAGTATTGTTGATTGACAACATTATGTTAGTTTCAGGTGTATAGCACAGTGATTCAGTTATATATACACACACACATACACATATTCTTTTTCAGATTCTTTTCCTTTATAGGTTATTACAAAATATTGAGTATAGTTCCCTGTGCTATACAGTAGGTTGGTTGGTTATCTTATATATAGTAATGTGTATATGTTATTCCCAACCTCCTAATTTATCCCCTCCCCGTGCCTTTCTCCTTTGGTAATCATAAACTTGTTTTCTATGTCTGTGAGTCTCTTTCTTTTTTTTTTTTTTTTTAAATTTATTTATTTAATTAATTTATTGTTGGCTGGGTTGGGTCTTCACTGCTGTGCATGGGCTTTCTCTAGTTGCGGTGAGCGGGACTACTCTGTTGCAGTGTGCGGGCTTCTCACTGTGGTGGCTTCTCTTGCTGCAGAGCACGGGCTCTAGGTCCGTGGGCTTCAGTAGTCATGGTGCGCAGGCTCAGTAGTTGTGGTGCACAGGCTTAGTTGCTTCATGGCATGTGGGATCTTCCCAGACCAGGGCTCGAACCTCTGTCCCCTACATTGGCAGGCAGATTCTTAACCACTGTGCCACCAGGGAAGTGCCTGTGAGTCCCTTTCTGTTTTGGAAATAAGTTCATTTGTATTTTTTTTTCTTTTTTAGATTTCACATATAAATGACATCATATGATATTTGTCTTTCTCTGTCTTACTTCATTTAGTATGATAATCTCTAGGCCCATCCATGTAGCTACAAATGGCATTATTTCATTTTTTTATGGTTGAGTAACATTCCACTGGTGTGTGTGTGTTTGTGTGTGTGTGTGTGTGTGTGTGTGTACGCAACATCTTCTTTATCTATTCATCTGTTGGTGGACATCTATGTTGTTTCCATGTCTTAGCTATTGTAAATAGTGCTGCAATGAATATTGGGGTAAGAATAGTCTCTTTAACAAATTGTGATGGGAAACTGGATATCTATATGGAAAGAAATATGCCTCCACCTTTACTTCACGCAAATGTTGATATAAAATGGCTCATAGGCCTAAATATAAAAGTTAAACCTGTGTAAAACTTCTGGAAAAAAATCAGTGAAGAAAATCTACATGATCTTACTGTAGACAAAGATTTCTTAAATGACAAACATATACAAATAAGCCATAAAAGAAAAAATTGATATGTTTTCAAAAAGAAAAATTGAATATATAAAAATATCCAATTCA
Organism: Tursiops truncatus; assembly: GCF_011762595.2. Classification (NCBI taxonomy): domain Eukaryota; kingdom Metazoa; phylum Chordata; class Mammalia; order Artiodactyla; family Delphinidae; genus Tursiops; species Tursiops truncatus. The sequence goes on along the minus strand of NC_047034.1, from coordinate 104,620,303 downwards.
TATATTAATTAAAATATTTAAAATGTTAAACATTTTTAACATTATTAAAACTAATTTAAAATGTTCAACATCATTATTTATTAGGGAAAAGAAAGTTAAAACGGGAATGGGATACCACCACATACCTATTAGAATGCCTTAGATTACAATATGTGACAATACCAAGTGTTGGTAAGGATGTGGAACAACTGAAACTCTCACATAGTGCTGGTGGGAATGTAAAATGGTACAGCCACTTTGGAGAAAATTCTGGCAGTTTCTTACCAACATGCACTTGACATATAACTCAACAAGCCCACTCAAAGCTTTTTACCAAGAAATGAAAACATATGTCTACACAAATAACTACGGAAAAATGTTCACAGCTCCTTCATATTTTTAAGAAAAAAATTTGTAGCAGTTTTAGGTTCACAACAAAATTGAGAGCAAGGCATTGAGAGGTATAGAGATTTCCCATATACTGCCTGCTCCCACACATGCAAAGCATTCCTTATAATCAATATCATTCATCTGAATGGTACATCTGTTACCAAGAATGAACCTACATTGACACATCATATTTTTACTCTCCTAAAAATATTCTATGCTCTGCCTATTCATTCATTCCCCCACCCCACCCCTGGAAACCACTGATCTTTACACTATCTCCATAATTTTGCCTTTCCCAGAATGCCATATAGTTGGAATCATACAGTATATAGCCTTTTCAGATTGGCTTTAATTAGTAATATGCATTTAATCTTCCTCCATGTCTTTTCAAAACTTGATAGTTCATTTCTTTTTAGTGCTGAATAATATTCCATTGCCTAGATTTATTTATCTAGTCACCTACTGACGAACATCTTGGTTGCATCCAAGTTTTGGCAATTATGAATAAAACTGCTATAAACATCCACGTATAGATTTTTGTCTGGACATAAGTTTTCAACTCCTTTAGGTAAATACCAAGGATTGAGATTGATGGATCAGATGATAAAAGTATGTTTAGCTCTGTAACCACTGAACTCTCTTCCAAAGTGGTTGTATCATTTCGCATTCCCACCAGCAATGCATGAGAATTCCTGTTGCTCTATATCTTCTAGCATTTGATGTTGTCAGTGTTCTCGATTTTGGCCATTCTAAGGTGTGTTGTCATACCTCATTGTTGTTTCAATTTGCAATTCTCTTATGACATATGATGTGGAGCATCTTTTCACATGCTTATTTGCCATCTTTATATCTTCTTTGATGAAGTTTCTGTTCAGGTCTTTGGCCCATTTTTTAATTGGGTTGTTTGTTTTCTTACTGTTGGGTTTTAAGAGGTCGTTGTATAGTTTGGTTAACAGTACTTTATCAGATGTCTTTTGCAAATATTTTCTCCCAGTCTTTGGCTTGTTTTTTAATTCTATTGACATTGTCTTTCACAGAGCAGAAATTTTTAATTTTAATGAAGTCCAGCTTATCAATTATTTCTTGAGAGGATTGTGTCTTTGTATCTAAAAAGGCATTACCATACTCAAGGTCATCTAGGTTTTCTCCCTGTTGTCTTCTAGAAGCTTTTTAGTTTTGTGTTTTGCATTAAGGTCTATGATCCATTTTGAGTTAATTTTGGGGAAGAGTGTAAGGTCTGTGTCTAGATTCATTTTTTTTTGCAGTGTAGATGTCTAGTTGTTCTGGCATCATTTGTGGGAGAGACTATCTTTGCTCCATTGTATTGCCTTTGGTCCTTTGCCAAAGATCAGTTGACAAATCAGTTATTCATGGGGTTCTCCATTCTCTTCCACTGATTTGTCTATTCTTTCACCTATACCATACTGTCTTGATTACTGTAGCTTTATAGTAAGTCAGATTCAGATAGCATCAGTCCTCCAAATTTGTTCTTTTCCTTCATTATCGTGTTGGCTATTCTAGGTCTTTTGCCTCTCCATATAAAATTTAGAATCAATTTGTCAATATCCATAAAACAAATGCCAGAATTTTTACTGGGATTGCACTGAATCTATAGACCAATTTGGGATGAAGCGACATCTTAACAATATTGAGTCTTCTTATCCATGTACATGGAGTATCTCTTCATTTATTTAGTTCTCTTTTGATATCTTTCATTAAAGTTTTGTAGTTTTCCTCATATAAACTTTGCACATATTTTCCTAGATTTATATCTAACTATTTTATTTGGAGGGGTTGCTAATGTAAATAGTATTGTGTTTTTAATTTCAAATTCTACTTGTTCATCGTTGGTGTGAAGGAAAGCAATTGACTTTTGTGCAATAACCTTGTACACCTTTATTTTTTAATAGCTCCAACTAGAAGCATCCCAAATGTCCATGAACAGGTAAATAGATAAACATGTTGTGTTTATCCATACAATGGAATGCTACTCCACAATATAAAGATATTAACTGCAGATACACTCCACAACATGAACAAATCTCAAAAATCCACAATGTGGACAAATCTCAAAAACATTACACTGAGCAAAAGAAGATTCAAAAGAGTTTCTACTGTATGATTACATACATATATAACTTCAGAAAATACAAAGCTAATTTACAGTGACAGAAAATAGATCAATTTTCTAGGGCTGATGGGATGGGAGTGATTGGGAGAGGACATAAGGGAATTTTTTGAAGTGATGAAAATGAACATCTTGATTCTGATGGTGATTACACAGATGTGTAAATTTGTCAAATTCCTTTCACTTAAACAAGCTCATGTGGTTTCTATAATTACAACTGCACACTAACTGAGAGAGACTTAAAGAAAGAACAGGAGGCTGCCTGGCAAACCAGTAGGGAAGTGCTTTCCAGGAGAAAGAACAGTGTGTACAAAGTTACTGAAGTATGAGGAAGTGTGACACATGTGACAGGCCTTGTTAATCGGTGTTACAGATTCCATGAATCATAGAAAATGTACATTTTTACAGAAAGACTATTTTCTTTAAACTGTGTCTAGTATGGCTTTAGATTTTCTAATACTATAAGGAAAAGGCAACATTTTCCAAAAGTTCTCCCCACTTGAACATGAGGAAAACTGTGCTTAACCAAAACCAAAGGGAAAAAGTAGACATTATTTTCTAGAATGTTTATTAAAAAAAATTTTTTTTTACCAAATTTAGGTTGAAAAACTCAAGCTGTTGTCAATCACTCCCGACCACCACCAATGCCACATCAGTGTTTGATACAGAAGAGACTTCAGCAGGTCACTCCATAGCAGCAAAAGTTCACATCAAGCCTAGTGTATTAGACACGCCTGGTACACTCAGGTATCCCCATAGGAATTTCTGCAACTTAGGAAGAGCTAGAGATACTTCTACTGGGAATTAGAGAATGCATTTAAAAATTTAAAAATAGGGGGCTTGGGCTTCCCTGGTGGCACAGTGGTTGAGAGTCCGCCTGCCAATGCAGGGGATGCGGGTTCGTGCCCCGGTCCGCGAAGATCCCACATGCCGCGGAGCAGCTGGGCCCGTGAGCCATGGCCGCTGGGCCTGCGCGTCCGGAGCCTGTGCTCCGCAACTGGAGAGGCCACAACAGTAAGAGGCCCGTGTACCAAAAAAAAAAAAAAAAAAAAAAAAAATTTAAAAATAACCCACACCTTATAAATGCTGATCCTTCCAGAGAGTCTGCCTGTATAAAATTCAGGACATATATTATCTCTGGAATCAGAAACTAAAAGTTGCGAAACTAAAAGAGAAAAACAACTAGTAAACAACTAGGAGAAAATGTTTACCTTGAGCGCAATCACAAAAGCACAAATGAAAACATTCAGGAGACTTTTTTTTCCCTTAAACTAGTAAGAAAAAGTAAAAAGATAATTCCAAATATCAGCAAGGGTACAGTGAAACATACTCTCACCTTGCTAATTGCAGTACAAATTTATATAACTTTTTTTTTAATGTTTAAAAAGAAATTTGGCAGTGTGAAACAAGACCCATACCTTTTTTTACCATGGAGCTCACTTGTAGAGGTTTATCCTAAGGATATGTCTAGATGAAACAATAACTTTTTGATGAAAGATTTTCACTGTAACAGTGTTTATGATAGTGGAAAAACTGGAAGCCACTTGAAGTCCAACAACATGGAAATGATTGAATTGTGGTGTGGCATGTGCTATGGATGTACAGTAGTGGAGAAACACATTTATTCTATAATGTGAAGTGAAATGGAGAATACAAAATTAAATTACTCTGTGACTGCAACTGTGTTTAAAAACTTGTGTTTCTGAAGAAAGACTAGAAGGGAATAAAACGCTAAACTGGGTTAGGTGAAGGACTTATGAATAATTTTTTCTATTTCTTAAGCTTTTTTTTTTTTTTTTTTTTTGCGGTACGCGGGCCTCTCACTGCTGTGGCCTCTCCCAGCCACTCCACGGCATGTGGGATCCTCCCGGACCAGGGCACGAACCCGTGTCTCCTGCATCGGCAGGCGGACCCTCAACCACTGTGCCACCAGGGAAGCCCTCTTAAGCTTTTTGTAATATTTTATTATTTTTATAATAGACTAAATGAATGGGAGTTCTGAATCTTCTGAGTTAAGGAAGATGAAAAAAGAAAGGACTAAACAAATCACTGAATTAAAAACTGCAGAAGAAACCTTCCATCTCATTATGAGGAAACTGACTATAACATGATCATCAAAATAACATGAAAACTGATTAATCTAGTAGAAATGTAAAAATATATTCTACATTTCGGGACATCAGATTCAACCCTAGGAAGGAGGAAGAACTCATAACTTTCATTCAAAAGTCCAGGATTAGAGTTCAGGCTCTACCATTTAATACATGTGTAATATCAGGCAATTACTTAAAGATATGTTTACCTATGTGTAAAAGGATACTGGTGATGCTCCCCTGACTCACCACTGGGAGAGTTGTAAAAATTACCCGAGAGAACACAAGTGAAAGTCTTTTGTAAACAAAGTACTGGCTATGGACATTTCTCAGAATTCATTGTTTGCACTAAGTTTCGACCACACCAACCTCCTCAGGAGGTTGAGTCAGGAATAGAGTCACATTAGACATGCTATGGCCTTGGAAGAATGTCTATAGAGGCTGACCCACTATCAGCTTAACTTCAAATTGGTCCAGTCACCCATTGGGATTTCCATAAGTGATCACTGTGGGGTGGGGTGGGGGGGTGGAGAAGGCCTGAGCAGAGTTCTCTCTATTTTCTTTGAGGAAAAAGATGAAGCAAGAAGGCAACAGAGAGATCTTCTTTAGAGGAGAGAAGAACCTGTAATGTTGATAACCAAACTTCCCTCCAAGGTGAATATCTATCTGGCAATGATCAAGAGGTAGAGTCCAACCTAGCTTCCTACCAAAAAGAATGGTCTTTCCTACTGATGCCAAGTAGACTGGTCTCCTTGAAATGACAGGGCAGTGGAGCAGACAGCAGACAGATACGTGTCAGCAGGTGAGCAGAGGAAAAGGAGCCGAAGTTTTGCAGTCAACTGTAAACTCTTAAATGTTGAGAGAAAGTTTAATGGAGATGAGAGAAGCTAGGCATCCCAGAGGCTCTAGTAATAATACTCTCTCAGAACAGAAGTCTTGTGAAATTTTGTATAGTTTGCTTCCTAAAACTTTTTGCTCTGCCAGCTGGCTGAAGGGAGAGGGGTTCTCTACACACTGACCTCCAGTTTTGGTTATATTGATAAGTCATGGCACAGCAATGACATTGCTTCCAAAAGAATTTTCTTGGCTTGACTTTATAATTGATTGTCTTCTCAGTTGGCAAGCAGACCTGCTCATCCCTGAAACAAGACTAATGAATTCTGATTCGGTTGCCAAATATGTTCAGAAATTCTAATTTCATTTATTTAACATTTATATCTCAATTAGTGCCAAGCACTACGCTAAACACTGTGCAAATATTAACTCCTAATCTGACAGGACAGGCCCTTCTTTCTGTCGAGTCACAGTGGTGTCCCGACACAGACAGGGCGGCAATTTTGAATGGCTTCACAGTAACTGGAAACATTACCTTGTTTAGTCCCCACCAATTGCAGACAATTTCACAGTGCGTTCTCTGGGGCTCTGTCCTGTTGGGATGTAAATGGCTTCTCTCTTGTCCCTAGGGAGGCTGGCCATTAGAAATGCTTTCCTTTACTTGAATTGATCCCACCACTCTTTTATCTCATCTCCCTCCCCGATGTTTCTATTTTTTCCGTCTGCGAGCCTGACAAGCATATTATAAGACAGATCTGCTACTCTGTGATATACATGTCTAGTTTTCAAAAATCTTCAATCAAATTTTAGTCCCTCGAGCCTTCTTTTTCTGCTTTCCACTCTTTTTTTTATTGGTTAACACCTTTCTAATAGTCAGGTGTCCAGAACCGTATCATCTTATCACTTTGCAGGTTCAGTTTCCAGGTGCTGTTTACTGTGACTCTAGGGCTTTTGAGGCATTTCTGCCTTTCACTGGATATCTCTGTTTCCAATCATTTATCTCCAGGCACTTAGCTCCTTCCTATGTTAAACTTTAGTTATTTTCTGCTTCAAATTTCTAGTCTTACTGGGTTTCTTTCTATTATTGCTTGTCAATCTGTAATACATACAACAATTCCAAGTTTGTAATTACCTGATAATGTAATTCCTATGTTACTTAATTCTTCAAAATCACTTTAAAAAGTGAATAAGGACCTACAACAGCTAACAGTATTATATTAATAAAGCTAAAAGAGCTAACATGTACTGAACACTTTCCACCTTCCAGGCACCATGCTAAGCACTTTCGTGTACTCACTCTTACAGTAAATCATAATCTATAGGTGCTATTGTCATCCTCTTTTTACAGATATAGAAACCTGAGGCTTAGAAAAAATTAAGTAACTTGCTCAAAGGCACAAAGCTAGTAACTGAAAAGACCAGGATTTGAACCCAGATGGTGGACTTAATCATCAACCTACATTGTTTTCACCTGCATTTAATAAGGGCCATATGCAAAGAAGCTTTATTTAGCTTTATCAATGAAAAAGCCTTGATAATGAGCTTACTCTTTATAAAGAGTACTTCAGTTACATTATGGAGGATGAAGGCAGTTACTCCACAGAGACACACCAAACATAGACATGTAAGGAGACTTCAGAGGTGACCTAGTCCAGGTGTCTTCCTTAAAGGGGGAGGACTCTGAGGCACAGTTATATAAATGACTTGACTAAGTTTACAGAATTAGTTCACAGCAGAGCACGGATTCCAGCGCTGCTTCCACCCCAAGGTCCTGCCTCCAAGTTGGGGGGAAGCAGCTCCCAGGGAGCCACCCAGGTGCCAGTGCTTTCTGAGCCAGAGGACCGGAGCCCACCAGTGCTATATCTCACTTAAGAATGAAGACTGGCATTTTGCTGCCCCATTGTTGCCTCTGCTATCAGCCACATGTCTGTCTCTAGTTAAGGCCTAGGCCAGCCCTGCGCCCTAAGCATGGCCCGACATCGAGGACAGCCCACCAAGGCTGGCCAGATCACCAGCACTGCACTATCACTCTTCACTCTGTCTCCTCTGCCTATGTGCTCTCCCCATCTCTACTTACTTGCCTTAAGCTGTCAGCCCTCCAAGGTTCAGGCCTTCCCCACACACTCCCCAAAATCCTCTCTAACTACCTCAGGTTAAAATGATCTCTCCCACCTCAAAACACTAGAACTCTTATTTCCCAGGCCACTCATACACCACTTATTATATGCTGCCTGATATTGTCTGTTTGGTACCTTTTATCTAAGAGCCTGGATTTCCTGGAGGGCAGAGGTCATCTCTTATTCATCATTGTATTCACCACACTGCTTAGTCTAAGGCCCAGAACAAAATAGGTGTTCTATAAATGTTGATTGATTTATTGTACGTGGAAATGAAAATGACTTCCTTGCTTCTGTGGTAACCGAAGAAAAGAAAGTAACTTTTCTGAGACCCAAGAGATCAACTGAGGAAATACTTTCAGAGCCCTTGAAAGAAAAATAATTTGGAGTACTTGTAATCATATGCACAAGACTGTGTATGACTTGCTAAAATAGCTAAAAAATGTTCAACTTGTTATGGGGTATTAAGCAGACAAGAAACAACAACAACCAATGATTACACTATAGATTTGGATGCTTAAACATATTTTTCATTGAATTTTTCAAACCAGTTATATACATATGGATGTGGCTTGAAAATTAGACTGGTTATTCACCAACAGATTACCAAAGCTAGAGAAAACCAAAAATTGCAATCCTGAAATTCTCAATATGTAGTGCTGTTATTTTACTAGGTTTGAACATTCTTTTGGGATGAGTCAACGTATTTCCATAACCTGCCTCATTAGAGTAACATCTTAAACACTGAGAAGCTAACGCTCTGAATTGTACCTATAGAAGAACTAATCTAACCTCAATTCAAAATCTTTCACTTGCTTTCTTCCACTGGCTTTATTTGGCTTATTTTTATCCTCCTACAACTGATCTGAAAATCTTTTGACTAACTTTTTCTGATATCTTCATATTATTTATCAACAGACTAGTCATTTGGACTGTAGCCAATCTGGTCAATATACTGTACTGTATTTTGATTGGCAACTATTGAATAAATTGGATCTTGTCATTGTCTAACATACCTTTCACTCTGTATCATAGAAGGGTAGAAATCTAGAATTAGAAGGGATTTTAGAGATCAACTCATCTACTTCTCTAATTTTATAGGGAGATAAGGAAAGATGAGAAAGATTAGATAACTTGCACAAAGCCATACATTTTTACTGACAACAATCAATAAAAAATTTATTTTTATTATAGAATAGGCTCCTTGTCATCTAACAATTAATGTGGTTGGCAATAAACTTTCAAAATGTTTTAAAAATTATTGTGTGGTAGGATTATACTCTGGATAGAAAATAGAAATAATTATAGAAATAATAATATAGAAGTAATAATAGAAATAATCTCAATCCACAGATGATGAAACTCCTTAATAACAAAGACAGGCTTTAAAAGATGTGGCTGGAGGGGTGGTAGAGCCATGTGATGTCTGCAGGGTTCACGCCCTGCAGAAAAAGGACTACCTGTGAAATCAGTTTAGTTTGTCTTCAGTATTCCCAATCTACCTTTCTGTGGTCTTTCCCCTCTCATTAGTGACTTCGTCCCTCCTCAACCCCTATTTCAGGTGTTCTATGCCTAGCCAGCCTCTTGCCTCTATCAAAGCAGGAATTAGGCATTCACTAATTCAGTGTGGATAAATTTTAACCTATTATTTTAACCAGACTTTTCTATCTTAAATGAGTCTGTGACAATTCTTACATCAAGTAAGTGGAAAAATATCTTTGGAGTTCCTAAAATCACACTATTCATAAAGCCAGTGAGGATCTATAGGTGACTTAGTTATATGTAGGTAATAAGTAAGGATCTGTCAGAGGAATAACCTATCTTTCCTTACTCCTACCTTTTAGATGGCAACTTCTTCCCTTAGGAGGATAAAACAGGCTCTGGTGACCATTCCTAAGAGTAGATTGAGACAGAAGAATTTATGTCCCATTGTCATGAGCATCTCCTGGCTATGAAATCAGTTTTTTCTTGACCTAGGTCTTCTTGGCAGGCAGATTTTCCCCTATCACCTCCCCAGCAATTAAACTAGTTGATTATAAGCCAGCTTTCTGGGAAATCCAACCACACACAGAGGAGAAGGTGATGTGAAGATGGAGCAGAGAGTTAAAGATGCTGGCCTTGAAGACTGATGTAGTCACAAGCCTAGAAATGCTGGCAGCCACTAGCAGCTGGACGAGATACTCCAAGTAATTTCTAGGCGTGGATCACATGGGGAGGCACTGATTTAGCCGTGCGGCTGACAGGGTCTTGGTGCTCTGGTCGGGTGTCAGGCCTGTGCCTCTGAGGTGGGAGAGCTAAATTCAGGGCACTGATCCACCAGAGACCTCCCGGCTCCACACAATATCAAGCGGCAAAAGCTCTCCCAGAGATCTCCATCTCAACGCTAAGACACAGCTGCACTCAACGACCAGCAAGCTACACTGCAGGACACCCTATTACAAACAATTAGCAAGACAGGAACACAACTCCACCCATTAGAAGAGAGGCTGCCGAAAATCATAATAAGGTCACAGACACCGCAAAACACACCACCAGACGTGGTCCGGCCCACCAGAAAGAAAAAACCCAGCCTCATCCACAAGAACACAGGCACTAGTCCCCTCCACCAGGAAGCCTACACAACCCACTGAACTAACCTTAGCCACTGGGGGCAGACACCAAAAACAACGGGAACTAAGAAACTGCAGCCTGCAAAAAGGAGACCCCAAACACAGTAAGTTAAGCAAAATGAGAAGACAGAGAAACACACAGCAGATGAAGGAGCAAGGTAAAAACACACCAGACCAAACAAATGAAGAGGAAATAGGCAGTCTACCTGAAAAAAGAATTCAGAGTAACTATAGTAAAGATGATCCAAAATCTTGGAAAGAGAATGGAGAAAATACAAGAAATGCTTAACAAGCATTTGTTTGCTCTTTACTTTACCTAGAAGAAGTAAAGAGCAAACAAACAATGATGAAGAACACAATAAAGGAAATTTAAAATTCTCTAGAAGGAATCAATAGCAGAATAACTGGGCCAGAAGAACGGATAAGTGACCTGGAATAAAAAATAGTGGAAATCACTACTGCAGAGCAGAATAAAGAAAAAAGAATGAAAAGAATTGAGGACAGTCTCAGAGACTTCTGGGACAAAATTAAATGCACCAACATTTGAATTATACAAGTCCCAGAAGAAGAAGAAAAAAAGAAAGGGACTGAGAAAATATTTGAAGAGATTATAGTTGGAAACTGCCCTACTAAGGAAAAGGAAATAGTTAACCAAGTCCAGGAAGCACAGAGAGTCCCATACAGGATAAATCCAAGGAGAAACACGCCAAGACACATATTAATCAAACTATCAAAAATTAAATACAAAGAAAAAATATTAAAAGCAGCAAGGGAAAAACAACAAATAACACATAAGGGAATCCCCATAAGGTTAACAGCAGATCTTTCAGCAGAAACTCTGCAAGCCAGAAGGGAGTGGCAGGAACTATTTAAAGTGATGAAGGAGAAAAACCTACAACCAAGATTACTCTACCCAGCAAGGATCTCATTCAGATTTGATGGAGAAATTAAAAGATTTACAGACAGGCAAAAGCTAAGAGAATTCAGTACCACCAAAGCAGCTTTACAACAAATGCTAAAGGAACTACTCTAGGCAGGAAACATAAAAGACCTACAATAACAAACCCAAAACAATTTAAAAAATGGTAATAGGAACACACATATTGATAACTACCTTAAATATAAATGGATTAAATGCTCCAACCAAAAGACATAGACTGGCTGAATGGATACAAAAACAAAACCCATACGTATGCTGTCTACAAGACACCCACTTCAGACCTAGGGACACATACAGACTGAAAGTGAGGGGATGGAAAAAGATATTCCATGCAAATGGAAATCAAAAGAAAGCTGGAGTAGCAATTCTCATATCAGACAAAATAGACTTTAAAATAAAGACTATTACAAGAGACAAGGAAGGACATTATATAATGATCAAGGGATCAATCCAAGAAGAAGTATAACAATTGTAAATATTTATGAACCCAACATAGGAGCACCTCAATAAATAAGGCAAATGCTAACAGCCATAAAAAGGGAAATTGACAGTAACACAATCGTAGTAGGGGACTTTAACACCCCACTTCCACCAATGGCAGATCATCAAAAATGAAAATAAATAAGGAAACACAAGCTTTAAATGATACATTAAAAATGAGATGGACTTAATTGATATTTATAGAAAATCCCATCCAAAATCAACAGAATACAGTTTCTTCTCAAGTGCTCATGGAACATTCTCCAGGATAGATCATATGTTGGGTCACAAATCAAGCCTTGGTAAAATTAAGAAAATTGAAATTGTATCAAGTATCTTTTCTGATCACAATGCTACGAGACTAGATATTAATTACAGGAAAAAATCTGTAAAAAATACAAACACATGGAGGCTAAACAATATACTTCTTACTAACCAAGAGATCACTGAAGAAATCAGAGGAAATCAAAAAATACCTAGAAACAAATGACAATGAAAACACAATGACCCAAAACCTATAGGATGCAGCAAAAGCAGTTCTAAGAGGGAAGGTTATAGCAATATAATCCTACCTCAAGAAACATCTCAAATAAACAACCTAAACTTACACCTGAAGTAATTAGAGAAAGAAGAACAAAAGCCTTCAAAATTAGCAGAAGGAAAGAAATCATAAAGATCTGATCAGAAATAAATGAAGAAAACAGTAGCAAAGATCAATAAAACTAAAATCTGGTTCTTTGGAAGATAAACAAAATTGATAAACCATTAGCCAGACTCATCAAGAAAAAAAGGAAGAAGACTCAAATCAATAGAATGAGAAATGAAAAAGGGGAAATAACAACTGACACTGCAGAAATACAAAGGATCATGAGAGATTACTATAAGCAACCATATACCAAAAAAATTGACAACCTGGAAGAAATGGACAAATTCGTAGAAAAGCACAACCTTCCAAGACTGAACCAGGAAGAAATAGAAAATATAAGCAAACCAATCACAAGCACTGAAATTGAAACTGTGATTAAAAATCTTCCAACAAACAAAAGCCCAGGACCAGATGCTTCACAGGCAAATTCTATCAAACATTTAGAGAAGGGCTAACACCTATCCTTCTCAACCTCTTCCAAAATATGCCAGCGGGAGGAACACTCCCAAACTCATTCTACAAGGCCACCATCACCCTGATACCAAAACCAGACAAAGATGTCACAAAGAAAGAAAACTACAGGCCAGTATCACGGATGAACATAGATGCAAAAATTCTCAACAAAGTACTAGCAAACAGTATCCAACAGCACATTAAAAGGATCATACACCATGATCAAGTGGGGTTTACCCCAGGAATGCAAGGACTCTTCAATATAGGCAAATCAATCAATGTGATACACCATATTAACAAATTGAAGAGAAAAACCATATGATCAGCTCAATAGATGCAGAAAAAGCTTTTGACAAAATTCAACACCCATTTATGATAAAAACCCTCCAGAAAGTAGGCATAGAGGGAAGTTACCTCAATATAATAAAGGCCATATATGACAAACCCACAGCAAACATCATCCTCAATGATGAAAAACTGAAACCATTTCCACTAGGATCAGGAACAAGACAAGGTTGCCCACTCTCACCACTGTTATTCTACGTAGTTTTGGAAGTTTTAGCCACAGCAATCAGAGAAGAAAAAGAAATAAAAGGAATACAAATCAGAAAAGAAGAAATAAATCTGTCACTGTTTGCAGATGACATGATACTACACATAGAGAATCCTAAAGATGCTATCAGAAAACTACTAGAGCTAATCAATGAATTTGGTAAAGTAGCAGGATACAAAATTAATGCAAAGAAATCTCTTGCATTCCTATACAATAATGATGAAAAATCTGAAAGTGAAATTAAGGAAACACTCCCATTTACCATTGAAACAAAAAGAACAAAATACCTAGGAATAAACCTACCTAGGGAGACAAAAGACCTGTAGCAGAAAACTATAAGACACTGATGAAAGAAATTAAAGATGATACAAACAGATGGAGAGATATACCATGTTCTTGGACTGGAAGAATCAACATTGTGAAACTACTATGCTTCCCAAAGCAATCTATAGATTCAAAGCAACCCCTATCAAACTACCACTGGCATTTTTCACAGAGCAAGAACAAAACCTTTCACAATTTGTATGGAAACACAAAAGACCCCGGATAGACAAAGCAATCTTGAGAACAAAAAACGGAGCTGGAGGAATCAGGCTCCTGGACTCCACACTATACTACAAAGCTACAGTAATCAAAACAGTATGATACTGCCGCCAAAACAGAAATATAGATCAGTGGAACAGGATAGAAAGCCCAGAGATAAACCCACACACATATGGTCACCACATTTTTTGATAAAGGAGGCAAGAATATACAGTGTAGAAAAGACAGCCTCTTCAATAAGTGGTGCTGGGAGAACTGGACAGCTACATGTAAAAGAATGAAATTAGAACACTCCCTAACACCATACACAAAAATAAACTCAAAATGGATTAAAGGCCTAAAGGTAAGGCCAGACACTATCAAACTCTTAGAGGAAAACATAGGCAGAACACTCTATGACATAAATCATAGCAAGATCCTTTTTGACCCACCTCCTAGAGAAATTGAAATAAAAACAAAAATAAACAAATGGGACCTAATGAAACTTAAAACCTTTTGCAGAGCAAAGGAAAACATAAACAAGGTGAAAAGACAACCCTCAGAATGGGAGAAAATATTTGCAAATGAAGCAACTGACAAAGCAGCTCATGCAGCTCAATATCAAAAAAACAAACAACCCACTCCAAAAATGGGCAGAAGACCTAAACAGACATTTCTCCAAAGAAGATATACAGGTTGCCAACAAACACATGAAAGGATGCTCAACATCACTAATCATTAGGAAAATGCAGATCAAAACTACAATGAGCTATCACCTCATACCAGTCAGAATGACCATCATGAAAAAATGTACAAACAGTAAATGCTGGAGAGGGTGTATAGAAAAGGGAACCTTCTTGCACTGTTGGTGGGAATGTAAATTGATACAGCCACTATGGAGAACAGTATGGAGGTTCCTCATAAAACTAAAAATAGAACTACCATATGACCCAGCAATCCCACTACTGGGCATATACCCTGAGAAAACCATAATTCAAAAAGAGTCATGTACCACAATGTTCATTGCAACTGTTTACAATAGCCAGGACATGGAAGCAACCTAAGTGTCCATCGACAGATGAATGGATAAAGAAGATGTGGCACATATATACAATGGAATATTGCTCCGCCATAAAATGTAATGAAATTGAGTTATTTGTAATGAGGTGGATGGACCTAGAGTCTGTCATACAGAGTGAAGTAAGTCAGAAAGAGAAAAACAAATACCAGGTTCTAACACATATATATGGAATCTAAAAAAAAAAAAAAAAAGAAAGATTAAGAAGAACCGAGGGGCAGGAGAGGAATAAAGAGGCAGATGTTGAGAATGGACTTGAGGACATGGGGAGGGGGAAGGGTAAGCTGGGATGAAGTGAGAGAGAGGCATGAACTTATGTATACTGCCAAATGTAAAATAGATAGCTAGTGGGAAGCAGTTGCATAGCACAGGAGATCAGCTCCGTGCTTTGTGACCACCTAGAAGGGTGGGATAGGAAGGGTGGGATAGGGAGGGTGGGAGGGAGACGCAAGAGGCAGGAGATATGGGGATATATATATATATATATACGTATAGCTGCTTCAATTTGTTATAAAGCAGAAACACACCATTGTAAAGCAATTATACTCCAATAAAGATGTTAAAAAAAAAAGTCAGCTTTCCACCAATCCTCATTATTATCTATTTCCCAAATCATATTTTGCACTTTCTACCATATAGTATAATCATTATATTAATAGTTTCATGACATGATCATAATACTTTTTCCATCATTCTGGAATAAAACACATGCTACTTTTATTATTTCCACCATGGATACAATTTCTGAAAATAAGATATGACATGGCAGAATATATTTTCACTCACAGGTATCACTGAACTGTATCTTATAATTAAGACCATGAAATTTACCTGACTACTCTATAATGTGGATTTATAATCATAATAACTTACATTTCTCTAATACTTTACAATTTACACTGATTATAATTTCACATTATATTACAACTTACAATGACTCCCTGAGATAGAGGAAAGAGAGCAATTATTATTATCATGTCAATTTAACAGTTAAAGAGATTGAGACTCTGAATGTGTCATTTGCTTGGTGGCACTGGCCTCCTTACCTTTATTACTTCTCCTAGAAGGGAAAAGAGAGAGCGGAAACTAATATTTGGTGAGGATCTATTATGTATTAGGTACCTGGTTAGAAACTTTTCACACACATCATCTTCAGCAACTTGCCCAGATTCCAACTGCTAGTAAATATGGAACTGGACACTTCTTTCTTCCCCCATCCTGAACCTCATGACTGATCATCTGAATTACTGTCTCATCAACACCTTTGAATCTCCTTACACTCTAGTACTTCCATCATATTCACTTAGAAAAACACAGCTTATATCACTCTTATAATTTACTTTCTGTGCTTCTATACCTAGGCATCAGTTTGTTGCTTCGAGAAAAACCACACAGCTACAAATTCATTTTGTCTAAATGCAGCTCTGCCCTGTCTCTTTCATTCATTCTTGGTCAGTTCCTCCTCAGTTCTCTTCCACAGTTATTCCATTCTTCATGACTCACATTGCTTTCACTCTTAGCAGATAATCAGAGGCCCTTTTCATCACAAAAGCCATCAGTAATTATTTTCTTCAGCTTCCAGAATGTCTAACTACAAATTTAATCATAATAAAATGGCTCTCTCCTTCCTTTCTTCCTTCAGTCTCAAAGAATGTGTCCCTCTTCCTATTCTAGAATAAATTCATTTGTTCTTTTGACCCATCCTTATTCTCAGAATTTCTGGGATCTGTCATTTTACCCCACCACACACCCTAATGCCTTAGGCCCCAAACAAGCTCAGATCTCTCACATTTTGAGAAAAATGTACTCCTCTTAGCCTCAAGATTCCTCTTGTTACCATAAATCCCCTTTTCCCTCTTGTTAACCAAACTATAAAAAAAAAAGCAAAAATGCCCACTCTCACCACTTTTATTCAACATAGTTTTGGAAGTCCTAGCCACAGCAATCAGAGAAGAAAAAGAAATAAAAGGAATCCAAATTGGGAAAGAAGAAGTAAAATTGTCACTGTTTGCAGATGACATGATACTATGCATAGAAAATCCTAAAGATGCCACCAGAAGACTACTAAAGCTCATCAATGAATTCCATAAAGTTGCAGGATACAAAATTAATACACAGAAATCTGTTGCATTTCTGTACACGACCAATGAAGTATCAGAAAGAGAAATTAAGGAAACAATCTCATTTACCATCACATCAAAGAGAAAAAAATACCTAGAAATAAAACTACACTGATTAAAGAAATTAAAAACAACACAAATAGATGGAAAGAAATACTGTGGTCTTGGAATGGAAAAAAATCAATATTGTTCAAGTGACTATACTACCCAAGGCAATATACAGATTCAATGCAATCCCTATCAAATTACCAATGACATTCTTCACAAAACTAGAACAAATAAGTTTAAAATTTGTATGGAAACACAAAAGACCTTGAATAGCCAAAACAATCTTGATAAAGAAGAACAGAACTGAAGTAATCATGCTCCCTGACTTCAGACTATACTACAAAACTACAGTAATCAAAACAGTATGTTACTGGCACAAAAACAGACACATAGATCAATGGAACAGGATAGAGTCCCAAAATAACCCCCCCACACTATGGTCCATTAATCTATGACAAAGGAGGCTAGAATACACAATTGAGAAAAAACAGTCTCTTCAATAAATGGTGCTGGGAAAACTGGACAGCTATGTAAAAGAATTAAACTAGAACGTTCTCTAACACCACACACAAAAATAAACTCAAAATGGATTAAAGACCTAAATGTAAGACCAGACACTATAAAACTGTTAGAGGAAAATATAGGCAGAACACTGTCTGACATAAATTGCAGCAATATCTTTTTGGATCCACCTCCTAGAGTAATGATAATAAAAACAAAAATAAACAAATGGGACCTAATTAAACTTAAAAGTTTTTGCACAGCAAAGGAAACCATAAACAAAATAAAAAGACAACTATCAGGATAGGAGAAAATATTTGCAAATGAAGCAACTGACAAGGGTTTAATCTCCAAAATACACAAACAGCTCATGCACCTCAATATGAAAAAAACAAATAACCCAGTCAAAAAATGGGTGGAAGACCTAAATAGACACTTCTCCAAAGGAGACATACAGATGGACAAAAACCACATGACAAGATTCTCAACATTACTACTTATTAGAGAAATGCAAAGCAAAACTACAGTGAATTATCACCTCACACTAGTCAGAATGCCCATCATCAAAAAGTTTACAACTAATATATGCTGAAGAGGGTGTGGAGAAAAGGGATCCCTCCTACACTGTTGGTGGGAATGTAAATTGGTGCAGCCACTGTGGAAAACAGTATTTTAAAAGACTAAAAATAGAGCTACCATATGATCCTGCAATCCCACTCCTGGGCATATATCCGGAGAAAACCATAATTTGAAAAGATACATGCACCCCAGTGTTCATTGCAGCACCATCTACAATAGTCAAGACATGGAAGCAACCTAAATGTCCACCAACAGAGGAATGAATAAAGAAGATGTGATGTATTTATCCCATGGAATAATACTCAGCCATAAAAAAGAATGAAATAATGCCATTTGCAGCAACATGGATGGACCTAGAGACTATCATGCTAAGTGAAGTAAGCCAGAAAGAGGAAGACAAATATCATATGATATCACTCCTATGTGGAATCTAAAAAAAATGATACAAATTAACTTATATACAAAATAGAAATAGACCCACAGACACAGAAAACAAACTTATGGTTACCAAAGGGAAAAGGAGGTATAAATTAGGAGTTTGGAATTAACATATACACACTACTATAAAATAGATAACCAACAAGGACCTGCTATATAGCACAGGGAACTATGCTCAATATTTTGTAATAACCTATAAGGGAAAAGAATCTGAAAAAAATAGATATTTATGTATATATAACTGAATCCCTTTGCTGTACAGCTGAAACTAACACAACACTGTAAATTGACTATACTTCAACAAAAAAAGAAAACAGAAAACAAACAAACAAAAACTTAAAAGTTTTTATACAGCAAAGGAAACCATCAACAAAACAAAAAGACAACCTGCTGAATGGGAGACAATATTTGCAAATGATATGACCAATAAGGGATTAATATCCAACATATATAAACAGCTCATACAATTCAACATCAAAAAAACAAACAACCCATTTTAAAATGGGCAGAAGAACTGAACAGACATTTTTCCAAAGAGGAAATGCAAATGGCCAACAGGCGTGTGAAAAGATGCTCAACGTTGCTAATCATCAGGGAAATGCAAATCAAAACCACAATGAGGTATCACCTCACACCTGTCACAATGGCTATCATCAAAAAGAACATAAATAAGAAATATTGGTGAGGATGTGGAGAAAAGGGAACACCAGTACACTATTAGTGGGAATGTAAATTGGTGCAGCTACTGTGGAAAACAGTATGGAGGTTTCATAAAAAACTAAAAATACAACTACCATTTGATCCAGCAATCCCACTCCTGGGTATACATCTGAAAAAAAACAAAAACACTAATTCAAAAAGATACGTGCACCCAAATGTTACAGCAGCATTATTTACAATTGCGAAGATATGGAAACAACCTATCGATAGATGACTGGATAGAGAAGATGTGGTATATACCTATGATGGCATACTACTCTGTCATTAAAAAGAATGAAATTTTGCCATTTGCAGCAACATGGATGGACTTGGAGGGCATTTGCTAAATGAAATGAGTCAGACAGAAAGATAAATTCTGTATGATATCACTTATATGCATAATCTAAAAAATACAGCAAACTAGTGAATATAACAAAAGAGAAGCAGACTCTCAGATACAGTGAACAAACTAATGGTTACCAGTGGAGAAAGAGAAGAGGGGAGGTGCAATACAGGAGTGGAGGAATAAGAGGCACAAACTATTATATATAAAATAAGCTACAAGGATATATTGTACAGCATGGGGAATATAGCCAATATTTTATAAGAACTATAAATAAGAATAACCTTTAAAAATTGTGAATAACTATATTGTACACCTATAACTTATAGAATACTGTATAGCCACTATATTTAATTAATTAATTAAATACATAAAGAAAAATCTAATCTACAGTTACCATAACTTAAATTTACACTCAACTCATTGCAATTGTATAGTTTCCCTTCCCCAAGTTCACTGCTGAAAATTCTTTCCCCAAAGCAACCAAGTGTATCACCAGGGCATCTCAGCCCACTGCTCTTCTGATTCTACACAACTCTCTGTTATAGAGAAGAGGTCTAGAATTAGAAATATATTGGGTTCCCATTTAAGTTGAAGGTTTATGCAAATATCTCCTGATTCCCTAGGATCAGACAATTTCACATCCTTCTATGACCCTAAGATTTACTTATCTGTTAAACAGAGATAGCCATTCATTCTTTCTCCCCTTCTCCCAGTAAATTCCCCTCACCTTCACTCTAATTGACATGTAAGATAAACTTTTAATATTTGTCAAATCTACTGATAGTGAACATAAGGAAGGACCAGTTACCTTTTTGCTGCCAAAATACTGAAAGAGGCCATATCCAATTAAATGCCCATCCGCTTTTATTATTCATCTTAATTGGAGACATAACCAGTCAACAAAGCCAAAAGTTTGGATCATTCTTGACTCTTCCCCCTCCTTCTTCCTCTCCAACAAACCAATCATTGAGATTGTCAATGCTACCTCCTAAAGTCTTCTGGAGTCTGTCCTATTGCCAATTACCAAAGTGCTAGAACGACCCTTCACAACTTTTACCCAGGCCAGTGATACTCTACCAAGGCAACGGTACCTCCCAGGGGACACCTGGAAACTCTGAAGACATTTTTAGTTGTCATATCTAGGGGTAGGGAGTGGATTCTTCTGCTATCTACTGGTTAGAAGCCAGAGATGCTGCAAAACATCCTACAGTGCATAGACCACACCCACCCCCCAAAATCACAAAGAATCGTCTGGCTCCAAATGTTAATAGTGCCAAGGCCGAGATACCTTTGCCTTGTCTATGGAAGCAGCTTCTTAGCAGGTCTCTCTTCCCTCAGTTTTGTCCCCTTTAAGTCTATCATGCACACAGCCCTAGAGTGATTTATCTAAAATGGAAATCTGTCCACACAGCTGGCCTGCTTGCAACCCCTCCGTAGTTCCCATTCTCCTCTTGGATGCGGCTCACCCTGAGCACCCTTACTTATGTCGCAACACTCTCCGACCCCCCCCCCCTTACCTCTTGCTATCCAACAATACCCAAATGCTTCTGACATCCCACTCAGTCTGCGGCTTTTCTACCTGTGCTCGCGCTGTTTCTCTGAAATACCCTTTGTTCTCCTGCTCTCCTTCACTATTTTAACTCCTCTTCACTCTTTAAGGCTGAGCCCATGCAACATTTCCTTCAAGAAACCTCCTTCCCCCCGACACACTGGGCCATAAGCCCCTTCTCTGTGGTTTCCAAAATAACTTACACAAATGAGAATTTAATATCAGGCTTATCACACTACACATAAGTTTCTGAATTTTGACCCACTTCCATGTAGACTAAACTATTGAGGGAGAGTCTGTAAGAACTGTATCATGTACCTATCTTTAGTATGGTACATAGTTGTTGCTTAAAAAATGAATCAGTGAATGTTAACTCACATTGACGTAAGTGCTTTACACTTGACAAAATTATTTCACACGTAAAATCCCATTTGATTTTTATAATTCTGTCAGAGAATGCAGCTGAGCTAGACATAACAACGCTAGTTTTATATTACATTAAACTTGGGCTCAGAACTGACTTCAGTAAATGAAGTCATTTACCCAGAGCAACCTGGTTTATAAGTGGCAGGACTGACACTGGAATCTAGATCTTTTGATATAATGTCCTATGCCTTTTCCAGAACTCTAGACTAGTTGGTCTCATCTACACAGACACACACACACACACACACACACACCCCACGTGTAACACACACAAATATTTATGTATGTATACATATATTTTGAAGGTCTATATGTGTGTGTATATATTTGTGTATGTATTCATAAGCATGGCCTATACATGCCTCTTCTAATTATCTAAACACAGAATGTATAAGTATATATATGTGTGTATATATAATCTATATGATATATATACACACACACATATATATATACATTAGCTCTCCCTTTGTAATTCTTAAAATTCTTGATCATAGCATTCATTGCATTCATAGTTCATCCTAAGTAGCTCTGGAAAATAGTTAACTAGTCACATCTTCAGGAAAGAAGGGATGCAGACAGTACCAGATGATGAAAATGGGCAAGTCATTTGTATTTGGTGTGGCTTACTCAGAGTCACAGTCTCATATTCCACTTACTCACCCTCCCACAAACAGTGCAGCCATGGGACCTCAGGTGCAAACAGACCAGAGGGGATGCATGGACCTCGTGAACACTGCTCAGGCCTCTCAGACACAGCTTCAATAGAAGTCCTATATCTTTAAGAAAGTTCAATTTTTGTGAATGTCTGACAAAAAAATGCAATTTCCTTTCAAGTATCAAGCTCAGAATATGGCATCCAGTCCCTGAACCAAACAGACCTATTCCTCTATGACAAGATGTATTAAATAGATTTTTTTCCTTGTGTGGGAACTCACCATTGGTATTCATTAAATTCAAAAGTGCAAGTGCACAAAGGCGAGATGCTGGAGAGGAACTGTCAGATTTTTCTGGTTGTGGAAACAGACCCATGTACAATATTTGAAGAGGATGGTTTTATTTTTTTTGAAGCCTGGTTAGCTCAGTAAACTGCAAGGAGAAGCTTTACAAGTTTACTCTAATGAATGTATTAATAAGCAAGATCATTTGCCATCAGGCTTAGTCATGAAACAATATAACTGAACACAGACATCAGTTAAAATTTTTTTGACATAAATTCAATAGTACATATAATCACAAAGATTCAAGGTACTTGAAGCAAATGCTGGGCAATTTGTAGAAAATATTTCCTTTTCAAATAAATTTGTACCTGGGGTACTGAAAGCTCTTTAATACCCTATCTGTTCTGTTTTTATTTCTTCATGGAGACTAAGGAATGAAGCTGTCGATTTACGGAAAATGGATCAATTAATCAAGAACAAAATGTTTTCCTACAGGTGGAGATTGTGGGTTCCTGGTACTTATGAATGAGACTTAAATCCTAAATTTGTCTTCGTTAAAACAGTTTAAAATTTGACTTTCCCAATTATCTCAATGTTTTAAAAATTCTATTGACTCTTCTCATCAGAATTCTTCTACATTATGGTTTCTACTTCTAGAGACATATCAAATAACTGTTTTAGGCAGTTTAGGCAATTTAGGCAAGCACATTTTAAGAAAACCTGGAATATTAAGGGTTTTAACCTGGATATATTAAAGGATATTTGAATTATAAAAAAATTTTCACTTGGCAAAATAACACCCCTTAAAGTTGACTCTAAAAGCATTTAAATTTGGTATTATGAAATTTTAATCCTAGAGCAAGATATTTTCAGGCTCCAAGTATTTTTACAAATAAAGTACACATATCTATTGACTTCTTTCCATACTCAGAGGTTGTAGTATTAAATACGGCAACAGATTTGATACAATCCGAAACAGCCTGCAAGGCTACATGCTGCATTTTTTGCATTCTCAATATGCTAAGAGCCTGTGTCCTGTGCTAATTCTTATAACATTGAGAAGTGGTGGCTAGGTGGATATTCAATTCAACCATTTCCAGAACTAACATTCATAAGCAGGAAGAAATCTCCTCAATGATCTGACTAGGTGGGCTAAGACAAAGCACCTCACCAATAAGGGAAATTATGATGTTGCCAATTCATGAAAATATGTTGAAATATTATCTTTGAAAGAAAGTTGGTATATCTGTAAAATGTTTTATTATTCAACTGTGAATCATTCATTCATTCATTCAACAAGCATTTACCAAGTACTTGCTCTGTTGCAGACACTGTTTCAGCTAGATGTTGAGGCATAGCACAGCATAAGACAGAGCTACTCCCTTGGTGAAGTCTCAGTGCCATGGAGGAGACAGGTAAACTGCAACTGACCAGTAAGATCTAGAATGAACCATGAATGAACAATGGGGGTACTGAGACAGAAAACAAGTGTGCATGGAGGAGTTAACTGTTTCTGAGAGATGGTGATTTTTGAGATTGGTTTTAAAGGATGAGAATAAATTTTCCAGACATATTGAAAGGCATTCCAGATTGTGGGAATAGTGTGTACAGAGGCACGGAAATGTGTTAAGTCTGGAAAATTAAGTTCCATGTGCCTGGAATGAGATGGGGGTGTGGATTTTAAGGAAGAAAATTTTAATATAGGGCCAAAGAGGCAGCTCAAATCTGATTATGAGATTTTATACCTCAAGTTAATTGACTTCCTTGTACTTTCATGCATAAATAAATGGTCAGTATTCACCTATG
The DNA here is from genome assembly GCF_011762595.2 of Tursiops truncatus. NCBI lineage: Eukaryota > Metazoa > Chordata > Mammalia > Artiodactyla > Delphinidae > Tursiops > Tursiops truncatus. Next base: position 104,596,028 of record NC_047034.1, on the reverse strand, counting down.
AGGAAAATAGGTATGAGGAGGTATTTTTTCTTTCTGGAAAATATGGCACTTGCTTTATGATTTCTTCCAAGTCAGAGCAGCATGAAACAGGCCTATGCAGAACATAGGTGGTCAGCTTTAACATTTAGTGCGTTAACATTTACTACCTCATTTGGCAATCAAACATAGACTGTGTTTATGCATCTTACTGTGTCTTCTCTTGTCGTCTTGAGCTTTTATACAAATATAATATCATTGTATCTTTTGGGGTGTCTCTCCGTCTCCCCAGTTATTCTACTAACGCCTTGAGGGCATAGATTGCCGTGTACCATTTCTATTTTTCACAACTAACACACATCAGAACGTACCAGCCTCATCATTCCAAGTCCAAGTCTAATATTAATTGGTGCTAGAAGAGTGACTTTATTGATTTATAAAATTTGTATACAAATAGAATAAAAGAAATATCCATGAATCTATATTTATATCCATGGAAGAAAGAAAGAAAGAAAGAAAGAACGAACGAACAGAGAGAGAGGGGGAGAGAGAAAGGAAGAAAGAGAAAGAAAGGAAGGAAGAAAAAGAAAGGAGAAAGGGCATTTCATTCTTACTATAGAATTCCAGTTAATAAATTAAAAGGAATGATGGAAGTAGAAAATTATCATTAGGCAGACACCACAGAAATAATTGTTGTAGGCAAGAATCATCAATGAATGCTAAAATTAGTAGGCAAAAGTGTGATGAGTAACGGAATACTTTGAGTCCCAGAGTATTGCCTCACTTATTAATTAAAAAGGGAAAACAGTAACTTTACAATGGATAAACCTGGCAGACAGCATCTTTACCAAATGATCTAAGTTACAATCATCAGTAATAAGCTACACTGACATCACATCTCCTGATATGATGCACTGAGAATGTCACATTACTTGCGGTTTTCTAGCCAAAAATATATAACCTTAATCTAATCATGAGAAGACTTCAAACAGAAATTGAGGAATATTCTCCAAAATGATTGACTGGTACTCTTCAAAAATATCAAGGTCATAAAAGACAAAGACTGAACAACTGTTAACAATTGGGGGAAATTAAGAACAGCTAAGAGCAATGTGGCAATTGTTCAGAAGAAGGACAGTACTGGGACAATTGGCAAAATTCTAACAAGGTCTGTAGATTCATTGATAAATTGTATCAATATTAATTTCCTGGTTTCTATAATTTCCCTAAGGCCATATGATATGTTAACATTAGGGGAATCTGAGTGAGGGCAATGTGGGAACTGTCTGTACTATTTTTGTAACTGTTTTTAAGCTAAAAAATATTTCCAAAAAGTTCTTTAAAAAATGTAAAGCAGCTCACGCATAGATTGAACACAAACCCTCAAGCAACTATATTTTCATGACAACTGCAATGAGATTATCTAACTTTCACTTTGTGATTCTTTAGCTGAAAGTTTTACATTCATCAGGGTGATATACTATTAATACACAATAATTAACATCCTCACACAGAAGCAGAGCTTTCTAGTTGGAGATTTAGCTCTCTTGCACTAGTAATGAAGATGGTCAGTTAGTGTCATGCACAGAATTTAGGGGGAAGAAGAAAATAATAAAACTTAAAAGGCAGAACAGTCTATAAAATGCAAAAGCATTATTAATATACAAGTATTTATCTAGTACAAATGTGCTAATTACCTTGCCAAGATAAAGAAGTAGAATACATGGTCTTTGAACCTGAGACCTTTCTAATCTAGTCCAGGAGACAGGATGAATACTGTGAAACAACAGCTCGTGTTAAAGTGAATCTTACTCCCCAGCTCGTGTTAGAGTGAATCTTATTTCCACATGAAGAACCGTCCACTAGAGCAATGCTGGGCCACAGTATCAGTCAGCTCAGGCTGTCATAATAAAAGACCACAGACTGAGTGGCTTAGACAACAGAAATGCATTTTCTAGAGAGTGGAAGTCAAGATCAGGGTTGGTTTCTCCCAAGCCTCTCTTCTCCCTGTGTTCTCACATGACCTGTCTTCTGTGTACATGTATCCCTGTGGTCTCTCTACTTATTAGGACACCAGTCCTATTGGATTAGAACACCATCCTTATGGCCTCATTTAACTTTAATTATCTCCTTAAAGGTCCTGTCTCCAAATACAGTCACATGGAGGGTTAGGGCTTCAAACTATGAATGGAGTGTTGAGGGAGAGGAACACAATGCAGTCCATAAAAGCTACCCTGGAAGAAGACTGACCAGTGAGTTTCAAAGAAGTACTGAGCAAGTATCGCTCAGCTCAGCCCTACTTTTCTCTGTTCTTCAGTTCTGCCTATCTGCAAGGAAGGTGCATTCTCACCAGTTCTGTTGCCCAAGTGGTAAATTTAGCAAGACAGTCTCTCCTCATTTAGACAGAGATGCACGTGTTGGTCACCTATGTGACCAGATAGAGAAGCCTGATTAAATCAGGGTAAAATATTAGCAAATCCACTGTGCCAAAAGCTCTCCTTAATAAAGTATTATCAGTTAATTATTTTTATTTATTTATTTATTTATTTTTTTGCGGTACGCAGGCCTCTCACTGTTGTGGCCTCTCCCGTTGTGGAGCACAGGCTCCGGACGCGCAGGCTCAGCAGCCATGGCTCACGGGCCCAGCCGCTCCGCGGCACGTGGGATCCTCCCGGACCGGGGCACGAACCCATGTCCCCTGCATCGGCAGGCGGACTCTAAACCACTGCGCCACCAGGGAAGCCCTTTTTAAAAGGTATGGTTTTGATCTCACTCTGCCTGATCCCTGTGCTTATCTCTCAAGAAGTTCTCAATCTGAGTGGAGAAAAGATGTACTATTTGGGCCTCCTAGTGCCATAAAATCATATTTGCATATCTCACCTGTTACATAATATAATATGTACAAGACAGTATAATTGAGTAGTTCTTGGAAATCATGCTGCTGCAAAACATTTAAATAGGATTTTACCAAAAATGGTTTTGTGAACAAGACAAGGATGCCCATTCTTGCTACTTTTATTCACATAGTCGTGGAAGTCCCAGCCAGAGCAATTAGGCACAAAGAAAAGAAGCTAAAGGCATTGGAATTGGATTGGAAGATGTAAACTGTCTCTATTTGCTGATGACATGATATTATATATAGGAAACCCTAAAGACTCGACCAAAAAACTGTTAGAACTATTAAACGAATTCAATAAAATCGTAGGATACAAAATCAATACACAAAAATCAGTTGTATTTCTATACGGCAATAACAAACTTTCAGAAAGAGAAAGAAATAACAAGACAAGAAATAAAAAACAAGAAATAAGAAGTGTTGGCAACGATGTGAAGAAAAGGGAACCATTGTGCACTGTTGGTGGGAATGTAAATTGGTGCAGCCACTATGGAAAAGAGTATGGAGATTCCTCAAAAAATTAAAAATTGAACTTCCATAAGATCCAGCAATTGCACTTCTGGGTAGTCATCCAAAGAAAACAAAATCACCAACTCAAAAAGATATCTGCACCCCCATGTTTACTGCAGCATTACTTATAATAACCAAGACATGAAAATAACCTATGTGTCCATCAATAGATGAGTGGATAAAGGAAATGGATAAAGAAAAAATATAAATACAATGGAATATTATTCAGCCATTAAAAAGAAGAAAATCCTGCCATTTGCAGGAACATAGATGGACTTTGAGGGCATTATGCTCAGTGAAGTAAGTCAGACAGAGAAAGACAAATGCTGTATGATGTCACTTATATGTGGAATCTAAAACAAACAAACAAACAAAACAAGAAACCTAAACTTATAGAACAGATTGATGGTTGCCATAGGCAGCCAGGGCAAAATGGCTGGTCAAAATGGTCAAATGATGCAAACTTGATACAAAATGGTCAAAAGATACAAACTTCCAGTTATAAAATAAATAAGTCCTGGGGGTGTAATGTAGAGCATGATGACTATAGTAAACAATGCTGTAATGTATACTGTAATATATATTTGAAAGTTCTAGGAGAATAGATCTTAAAAGTTCTCATCACCAAAAAAACTTTGTAACTATGTGTGGTGATGGATGTTAAGTAAACTTATTGTGGTAATCATTTTGCAATATGTACATATAACAAATCATTATATCTAACATCTAAAACTAATACAATGTTATATATCAATTATGCCTCAATTAAAGAAAATTACTTTGTGAAATTCATTGTTTTATTTTCACAAAACAGATGATTAAGTAATTATTTAATCTCTAATGAACCAGCTTGTTTCATATTTGGCTACTGATTTTAAATTAGAGTTACAAATAATGAAGCAGATAATAAAACTCACTTTTACTATTTGTTTTATAGATGTGGATGATACCAAAATGTCATGAAATTTAGATGTTACTTCAGTAATTGTATTTGCACACCTAATTTAATATTTTATGTATTTAACACTATTTCTGAAATCCAACATCATTAGCTTAATCAGAACTACTGATATCAAAAGTAAATGAGACTTTCCTTCAATGGTGAAGGAAAATAGAAATTGAGAAGGCAACAACAGTAAGAAGCATATGCTTTTATACACAGTAAGTATACTTTCATATTCAGATATGAATGCTTTAAAAGAAAATAAGTTTAAAAACTGAAAATTACCTCTACTTAATTTATTTAAGACGTCAGTGTCCCACACTACAATGCTTACAACTGGTGTGTTATATATTGTAAGTATTCTCACTAAAAGGCTATATAATTTTCACATGTCTTATAGACTTTGTCAAACTAATCTGTGCGGACAGCTACAAAACAATCTATTTCTGAATTACCCATTTGTTAGTGTTCAGAAGTAGAAAGAATCTTTTGGCAATAATTAACAAGGTATGCCATGCATATTAGCACATAAAGATTAAATTTTTAACACTCAACATCATTTCATGCTGAAACAAATCCTGCTGTGCTAACTCTATGCTAACTACGGCACCTCATTCATTACTACCTAATTAACCTACGAATAGCCACATCACAGGAGTTTGTGTCTATATTTTAGATACTGGTTTTAAAAGCAATTAAAGAATGTGGTCATATTGATTCCCAAAAATCTATTTGGGAAATCAAATTCTTGCAATCTATACAGAGCAAAATGCCCTGCCTGTTGTATAGTGTTTGTTGCAGCACGTCAGTCATTTTTTAGAGTTCCCATTTTTATCTACATATTAAATACTGAAAGTGCATGTTGAGAGGAAAATTAGTAAGGAAACATTCATGAATATTTGAGTGCAAAAGCTAAATAACTTGTAGTAACTACATAAAATGTATTTATTATTTTATATTACCTTATTAAAAAAAAAAAATCCTGCCCAAGTAGGAGTAGAAAGTTTTGAAAACAAAACTCTGAGAACAGTATAAAGAAAAATGAGATCACTTAGAAAGTTCATCACAATGTCTAGAAAGAGAAGTTACCCATGAGAATCATACAACATCACCAAAATTTAAAACTCACTGCCTTAGTAATGATCTGTAGTTTAGGTACACATTTCTTTTGAAATTCTCTTTCCACTTAAATTATAGAGATGTCGTTTGATTGTCTGAACCTGACTGATGAGCTTGTGCTTGTTTTCCATTAAAAAAAAATTTGCAGTTGGGACAGACAGCCCATTTTCTGCTTCCACAGAAGTGCAATAAAGAAAAGACTGGCATCCCTAAAGAAAGGTATTGGCAGTGGAAAATGCTAACAGGGGCCTCAGTGAGTTGCTGCTACTGCACAGCTTACCACTAGATGTCCTGTGGACTAAGCAAGAAGAACACTGGTACATAGATTTGCATTCTTATCTCAGCAAAGGATGTTTCTGATTTTAATAATGTAGCTCTGGATTTCCAAAATAACTGGTTCACCATTTTCTGCTGCATTTCCTATTGACAGAGGCAAAGTAAAATACAGCGATGTGGGTAATGAAGCCCAGTATGCCATGTGTTGTGCTTGCAGATAATTATAAAAGTATGATTGGAATATGTACCTCAGAATCTTTTATAATGAGGAAAGAATACACACACACGCACACACACAAATATAATTCCCTTATTGCAAAGATAGATCTTTTAATTAAGCTTCATTTTTCTCATTTAGCAGGCTCAACAGGCTGTCTTGTTATAGATTCTTTCCTTTTCTGAGAAGGGTAATACATGGGTATAACAGAACAATTATAGCTTATTCAGAGGATCTGTTCACACTGTGTTATCTTCCATGACTGCTAAGCAAATTAAAGTTGAAATTTTACTGTCTGTCAATTTGGGTGATTATTATGATGAATCTGTGAAGTACAGAAGGTATTTAAAAGCAGTGTGACACCTTTCTAAAATTCCACCTCTTAACAAGGCATAAAAGTACCTGCAGATACCAATAATGTGTGCCAAAGTGTAATGTGAAAGGGTGTCTTTAGTTCCAATTGTTTTAGTATGGCACTCGGTATGGGGAAAGCCGGCAATGCTGCGTTCAAATCCCCAGTGTTGTCAAAAAAGGAAATGGAGGAATAAGCTGTTCTCAGTGGTGCTTGGTGAGAACCCCATAGAGAGAATGACAAACAGCAAATGCCTTCCCTGGCAGCATTGTGACATGCTGGCAGGACAGGAACCTTGACATGGTATCCCTAGCCAAGGCTAAGGATAACCATCCCCAAGGTCCTCAAGTCTACTCTTTTTGGAATTTGATTAAATGTGGTGAAAACCCTTTTTGAGTGGAAGATTAAAAGCAAATTAAGATGATTTAAAAATTTTAGAAACATTGCAACATGGTATTACAAAAAAATGATTTTAACAAAGCCCATTGGCCTCTCTGGGCATGTGTCTGCTGGGACTGGTGCAGAATTATCCGATGAGTTACGTGGAGGACATGAAACCAAGCTGACAGAATGAGATTCCAGGTGAAAGTAACCCTGCAACCCCAGGAAGCCAGAGGTGTCTTTTTTCTTAAATGAGTGGATTAGAACTCTCCCAAGACAACTGCCTTTGTTTTCCCCCTTGGATAGCCTGCTTGTGCTATAGCACCCTCAACTATCTCCAAGGTAGCCACAGGCAGTGACAAAGCAAAGAGAGTGATGAACTGCAAACCTTCTCGGCTTCACTGAGAAGCACCTCAAGGATAAGGGGGTGATCCTCCTCTAGCATAACCCGTGGTTGCCACAAATTAGGTACCTTCCCCTGGGACTGCGAGCTAAGAGGTCCTGCTTAAAAATGACTTTCTGAATCATTTTTCTATTTCTAAGCCCTTTGAGCTGATGATTTCTCAGGACCAAAGAGAAGAGATTGGAAGGCAGGGGAGGAGGGGATGGAGAGCAGAGGTTCATTCTTTTATTCATTTATTGGACAAATATTTATTGAGCACCTATGCGTAGGGCATTTTATCAAAGTTGATTCTGCACTCCCTTGCATTGGGGTAGGACAACTAGACTCAGGAGAATCCGAAAAGCAATTTTAAAATTTGATCACACGAGGAGGAAGAGAGAATACTGAAATACTAGGGAAGAAGAGAGGTTAAAACTGTTTTATTCTGCTGTGTGTACAGTTCCAAGTCAGTGAGGTTGACACATACTTTCCTGCCTCTGTTCCTTTGTTCGTGGTGAGCTATCTCCCTGGAAACCTCCATTTATCCATCTTTGCTCACTGAAATTTTATCTACTTTGAAGACCCATTCTGCATGCCAGCTCCTGTGTGGAGCTTTCACAGATTTATTTTTCTCCCTATGATTTATATATCATTTGAACAATGCTAGTTCCTAGTTGATTCTTCTTTATGACTCTGATTTTATTCCATCATATGTTTCTTACTACTGAAATTGCTTTTCCCCTCAAAAATACATGGTAATTTTCTTAAAGATAGTTCAATTTTTATAAAGATTTGAATGGCTTGGACTAAATAAACTCTTGTTGAATATTTGTTGAGTTGCGTGAATTTGCTTCTTTACAGTTTTACAAAGCTGTAGAAAACTCAAAGCTGGAAACCAGGCCTACAGGCAGTCTGGCCTACTCTATCACTCTGTTCCTCAGTTGATATGTAAACTAACTATTTAACATGATGACCAAAGCATTTTTCCAAATGTGAGAGTTATGTACATCTAAATATACTAGATTATATCCAAACTATCTATAAATAGTACATAGTTCTGTCTTTGGGGAAGAATTAAAGGAAAGAATATAATAATTCATTATTACAAACTTTAAAGTGATTCCTAAGGTTCATTTCTTTAAGTATAGTTGAAAATATACTTATTTTCAATAATTACAATATTATATTATTTTCAGGTATACAACATAGTGCTTTGATATTTTTATAGATTATTCTCCATATAAAGTTATTATAAAATATTGGCTATATTCCCTGTGCTGTATATTATTACATCTTGTATCTTATTTATTGTATGCCTAGGAGTTTGTACCTCTTAATCTCCTTCCCCCATCTTGCCACTCCCCTAACCACTCTCCCCGCAGTGGTAACCACTAGTTTGTTCTCTGTACCTGTGAGTCTGGTCCTGTTTTGTTATAGCCATTTGTTCATTTTATTTTTTTAATTCCATATGTAAGTTAAAACATACAGTATTTGTCTTTCTCTGTCTGACTTATTTCACTAAGCATAATATCCTCAAGGTCCATCCATGTTGTTGCAAATGGCAAAATTTTCATTCTTTTTTATGGCTAAGTAACATTCCAGTATGTGTGTGTGTGTGTGTGAGTGTGTGTGTATACACACACTCACACACACACACACACACACACACTGGAATATATATACCACATCTTCTTTTCGATTCACCTGTGGATGGCCTCCATATCTTAAGTTGCCTCCATATCTTGGCAATTGTAAATAATGCTGCTATGCACAATTGGGGTACATGTATCTTTTCAAATTACTGTTCTTGTTTTTTTTGAATATATACCCAGGAGTGGAATTGCTGGATCATATGATAGCTCTATTTTTAGGTTTTTAAGGAAGCTTCATACTGTTTTCCATACTGCTTGTACCAATTTACATTCCTATGAACAGTGGACAATGTTCATTTTTAAATGTAAAATAGTTCAAGTTCTAATTTTTAAGTAACAGTAATTTTGGTTAAAGTCAAATTGTTTAAAATGGTGAAACTTAGAAATATCAAGAAATACTGAATCCAGCAAGAAACAGTTAAAAAATCTGTTTTTAAAAAAAGTTTATACCAGACCAATAGTTCTTAGATCAATAAGTGATGAACTGGTCAGACTGCCCCATGGTTAATTTTATTTGATATGCCCAGATAACTGAAATAATCAGACTCATAAAAATTACTTGAGTTATTTGGTCAGATGTAATTGTGTGATGATTCACTTTGTTGTTCAATCAGCCCTTACGAGTCATCCTATTTCAACTGATCTGAAAGAATTCCAAGTTTTTATAACAAAAGCACTATTTCTTTCATAGAATTTATTGCAACTTTTTGTTTTGTTTTTGTTGTCTCCTTAACAAGACTATAAATTCCATGAAGGCAGGGACCATATCTGTTTTTCTCATTGCTATTTTCCCAGTGTTTTCTACAGAACATGCAGAGTAGGGTTCAGTTAATGTTTTGTGAATGAATATGAATGAATGAATGGATGGATGGATGAATGAGTGAATGAAGCAAAACTTTAGAAGCTAAAACTATATAGATTCACCAGGTCATCTATGTCTATTAAATGTGGAGAAGGATAGTTAAAAAGTGAAAAAGTCAGCCAATCAACTAACTGTTAGGTCATCCCTCTTCCAAATAAATCATTCAATTATTTTATTGGATGATATCGTCGAGTTCATATCAACCAAGTCTATAGAGAAATGATCCTCTAGTAAGCCAGGCTATATCAGATAACATAAATGGCAAGACCTTTTAGAAATTTTAACGCAAACAAGATGTTCATACAGTTATATTGGAATTTTATGCTTATAAATTATATGCATATAATTTTATGCTCATAAAATCAATATTTCTGCATTTTCAAAATTCCATCTTCACTTAGTCTATAAATCTCCATTACAAGGATTAAGTAAATCAGAATCAATAACATAAGGAATCACTTGATACTACAAATCCATTAAATAGTTTAGAGGAGAGAGAGAGAAGGAGAGAGGGAATAAGGGAGAGGAGTAAAATATATAGCAAGAAGAGAGTAACAAACATAATATAATAATATAATGAAAATAGCAACTACCCTGGGCGCGCACACGTGTGATCACACACGCAACAGACATTAGCTTGAGACATACAGGCAGCTAGGTGAGCAATGTAAAAACACCCTTTTTTCATTTCAAATGGTATCATAGATCCTATAGTGGAGGGAAAAATAGAATCTATTTTAAAAAGACACATTTCAGACATGCCTATGATTGTTTATTGTCTTACTGTTTCATGTTTATGAACTTTATGAAAGTTCACTAGAGCAATATTTAAATAGAATTCCATAAAATTGATGCAGCACGTTTAACTCCACGCTTCAAATCTGTCATCTAGTTCTACATGGATAGTGAAGTATTTTGTATACTATTAATAGAAAATCTAACAAAGAAGCTGTTAGTAAGCAAGGCTTGCATCTTCTCTGTTTTTTAGGGACAGAGCTTTTTCTTTCTTATGGAGAAGAAAAAGAAAGCGAAGCATAAAACTAAAGCATATCCTTTGTCAACATGAGTAGGTACTTCTCAGTATTCCTTTTATGCTGTCTGGATGTCCAAATGTGCCCTTATCATTTTTAGCAAGTGAAAATTGGGAAGAAAAATAGAAATGTAATATGTATTATTATATTTTAATGTGATGTTCTACTTTTTGTTTGTAGTTTCTGTCCTACTTCATTAAACATTTAATAAATCACCACCAGTTTTGTGACAGATTTTAACCATAACACAAACAGCAGGAGGTGTAAGCCCCACTCAGTTCATATAGGCATATAATATCAGTGTCTACATCATCACGCCCTGCAGGCATAGTGGCAGAACGACCAATGGAGGGTAAGCTTTTTCTGACAAAGCTTTGAAAATAAAGTTTTCTTCTTTTATCTTACTACAAATCAATTGGAGCCCTTACAGCAAAATCCTATAAAATAACTTCAAACACCACTTCTTAGTCTAAAAATTTGTATTATGGCTATAACTCTTTGAAGTATTATGACTGAAGTTTGGAGAAAAATGATTTAAGTGCTATCTGCTAGACATCAGAGCTTCAAAAATTCTCTCAGTTTTTCTTGACACATAAACTACTACCCACTGTAGTTTTTAGAATTTTTTTTCCTTGCTTTTAACCAACCTAACCCAGTTCGCTTGATACAAGTTACTTAACTGCAGTTTATCCAAATGAATTAATACTCTTTGAAGGTTCACCAACTTGCAATTGATTATTTTATTTTGTCAAGTTTTATGTTTCCCCACTCTGCTAGAGTTCGGGTTTTTTTAAAAAAGAACTTCCAGAATCTCAGCATGTTAACTTTAAGTTTAAAAAAATCACTGGGGAAAACGTAAAACATGGGGTTAAGGGCACCTGTGATTCCTGCTTGGAAGTCAAATGTCAGAAAGAGAAACTGAAAAGTTTTCTGATGGAAGAGTCTCCCTTACACTGAGGAGATGATGAGACCAAGGATGCCTTCTGCAAAGGGCACGAGCCTCATCAGGGCTCCCCCCGCAATGGGTGAGAAGCTGTTGTCAGGGATTCAAGTCACTGCATGCTCACAGACATTCTTCAGAAACTCCAGCAGAAACCTGAGCAGTTTAAATTTCTTTAAACAAGACACAGAAAAAGTTTAACTTGAGAAAGAGAAGATTCCATTCACTAAGCTATTTGTGAGTGTCTACCTTATGCAGTCACCTCTAGGAGATGCTATGTTGAGTGGGGTGTGCAAAAATGAAAAAAAAAATAAAAGCATCCCCAACCTCAACAGACTGAATATCTTTGCTTTGATTCCTTTGGCATTTTATTCCATTCTCTCTGAGGAGTACTTTGGGTTGAGTCTCTTTTAAAAGAAAGTGATGCTTTGCAGAGTGCAAAGTAATTAATATAGATAATATGGGTTCTAAATAGTCACTTCATATTTATAGTGGCCTAACTTTTATAGAAAATTCTGGAAAACAATGTACACTATATCAGTGCTACTCAGAATGCCAGTCTGTAATAAGACAAGGAACTTGCATCAAAAATTAAATCAATGCACTGCTTCCTTCATCAAGAAAGCCTTGCTGCCAAAACAATAAATGTCAGCTGAGTTAAACAGTATGGTTAGTAATTTCTGGATTATTCCAACTCAGGTCAGTAACAAAATGGTTTAAAGACTGGTAGCTTATCTATGAACCATATTTTGAATAACTCTACTTTTCACAACCCAGCTTAGATTGATAATCATCTAGAGCAAAATGAATAGCAAATTCAGAAAACAGAAACCAAAGCAAAAATTACCGAGGAGTAGACGTTGTGGGAAAAAGTTAGGAAATATAGGAAACTGAGAAGGAATAAAGGGGCTCTGCTATACATCCAGGGAATGAAATCACACATGTTAACCATCCTCAATGGGATGCTGCTGAAGAAGGGGACCTTTTGTGGTTTACTTAAAGAACAGGCCAAGAACAAAACAAACAAGGCAGGTGCTGCAGTTATGAATTTCTTCTAGTGCATCTGCACCTTACGTATTCTCATTGCTCTTGGTACACTTACAGGCAAGCAGAAGGCTCAACTATCACCAAATGGCACTGAACAGGAGATAAACCCCAAACTGTCCCCATGGAGCTGAACATGATAAGCTAAAGTGCTGATTCAGAAAGCCACAAAGAGCTTGATAAATATGGCTACAATATCTGGAAAAGAGATTGCTTGGCAGTAGCTGGTAGGTGATGAGATCATGCTTCCTTCCATCCCATCAGGTGGCAAAACTGGATAAACACAAACGTCTTGAAGCCCAAACCCGCAGAGCTGCTTCAGTAGGAATGTGTGGGAAATATTCATCACATATTGTTACCCCTCGCAACTGTTAGAGAACTCGTTCCCTGAAGAATTACCTGACTTGATCAGTTCTCAGAGAGGACAGGTAACATGCATCCTTCTGAGAAATTTTAAAGGACCAGGCTTCCTGCAAGCCATCTATTTCCCCAGTCTTTTCCCTCTGCTCCTCATAGGCCAAGTGCATTTTTGGCCCAAACCTCAAGCTCCAGTCTCTGAGGTGTCTCCTGAGTCCTGCTTGTTATATGCTCCATTCTTTCATATACCCCTCATCTTCTCCAGCGTGCTCTTCCCTTAGCCAAACATGTTCTGCAATCCCACTGCCTCCACAGACGTTTCTTCCAGAACTACTCCAAAAAGAGATAAAAATTTCCTCTCAATTCTGTCTCTAAACGTAATTTTCAAATGTGCTTAATACTTGATAACGTTAGATCATCTATCAGCAAGCTACATTTCTCCTACTGTCTGTGTGGATTCTATATGTGCTTATCTGTATCAGTGTTTATACGTCTTGATTTAAAGTGCCAAGAGAGCAGAGCTGGTGCTTGTGTGAGTCTCTCCTATACATTTAAGATCATTTTTGTATTTGATCCTACAACTTTAATGATAAAGAATCCAAATTAGATGTGACAGATAGGTCAATTGCCTAAACTAAAACCATCCACTCCCCTTTTCATTTTCATTCTTCTATTCCAAGGGCTGGAAAGCTAAAAACTGTACTTCCCCAGATTCCTTTGCAGCTGTGGTGCAGAGTTGTGACACTGGTCTCAACAATGTGATAAACCTAAATGTAGAAGTAACAGGAAGAGATGGCTATGCACAGGAAGATATGACCACCCAAAAAGTACTGTGAAAGAAAGAGTTGATTCTTCCATGGTGGCTGGGACAGAACTTCTGGTGTCCAGTTTCAGAACAGTCAGTGTTAAGTGGAGGGCAGCTCTGCCTTGGAGTTTGCTAGAAGAGTTCACGATGTGGTTGGGCACTTTCCCAGCCTACACAGTTCTCTGGCCTTCCCAGAGATCCTGTGAGGTACATCATATATTTTAACAAATCCTTTTCTGCTTTAAGTAGCCAGAGTTAATTATGTGGCTTGTACCCACCAACCCTTGCTAATGTGTTAGGTTTCTGCTTCACTTTTTGGATAAGCAATCTATTTGGCCCCATTGTCACAAGTACACATTTGCTTAGAAATAAGAAAGAATTGGATTTTTCAGATATAGGAAAGTAGTTTGTGATTATGGGCCTCAGAGTTCATTCAGTATTGAAACTTTTATCTAAAGGATTTTAGGGGGGTGGCAGATATGTGGGCAGGGGGTAGGGGGCAGGCCTTTGGGAATCACTCTCCAAGACACAGAAAAGCTGGTGGCAACAACTTTGGTCAGGGATGCCTGGGGCTCAGACTCTGCTTCCTCCAGTTAATTAGGATACAGTCTTTTAAATGCTGAGTTAGGTCAAGAGCCAGGGGAGTTCTGTTGCTTATAAACACTACTTATACAGAAGCACAATGATTGTTAATGTGCGTTCTTCCAAGATGATGACATAAGCCCTGCATGTAAAAAGGTAGTGTTATAACAAGAATTGGCAGTTTTCTCAACTCTGGGGGCCCAAATCTGTTGTGCAGAGAGTCACTAGAATCAGTGTCCCCACTGGGGCAAAAGACAACCCTCAAGGCATCAGTATCTACCCCATGCAGCCTCTTCATGTCTATTAAGTTCTATATCACTGCCTAAATAAATCAGGGAGAAAAGCAGGTGGGTCTCCTCCTACCAATTCGTAATCTATTTAAGATACTACACTGGACCTTTGAACAAAAGAAGGATGCAAACTATGGCCTAACACAGGGATGGGTCAACTTTTTCTTTAAAGGGCCAAATAGAAAATATAATAGGTTTTCAGGCCAGACAGTCTGTGTTCCGACTGCTCAATTATGCCCTTGTAGCATGAAAGCAGCCACAAACAATACACAGATGAATGAACATGGCTGTTTTCTAATAAACTTCATTTATGGACTTTGAAATTTGAATTTCATATAATTTTCATCCATCACAAAATATCATTCTTCTTTTGAATTTTTAACTATTTAAGGTGTACCCAGGCAACAAAAGTAAAAATAGATAAACTGTACTACACCAAAATGTAAAGCTTCAGTGCATCAAAGGACACGTTCAACAGAGTGGAAAGGCAACCTATGGAATGGGAGATAAATATTTACAAATCATATATCTGATAAGGAGTCTATATACATATGTGTGTATATACATACATATATATATATATAATATAACTATAATATGTTGTGTAACAACAACAAAAGACCCAATTTTTTAAAATGGGCAAAAGACTTAAATAGAAATTTCTCCAAAGAAGATAAATAAACGGCCAACAAGCATAAGAAAAGATGCTCAGCATCACTAATTATTAGAGAAAGGCAAATCAAAACCACAATGAGATACTACCTCACACCCTTTAGGATGGCTATTATGAAAAAAACAGAAAATAGCAAGTGTTGGGGAGGATGTGGAAAAATCGGAAGCATCTGCATTGTTAATAGGAATGTAAGATGGTGCAGCCACTATGGAAAACAGTATGATGGTTCCTCATACTGTTCTAAAAATAGAACTACCATATGATCTAGTGATACCACTTCTAAGTATATACCCGAAAAACTGAAGACAGGGTTTCGGAGAGGTGGTTGTATACTCGTGTTCAGAGCAGCATTATTTGTAATAGATAAAGGGTGGAAGCAACCTAAGTGTCCATCAATGGATGGATAGATTAAAAAAAAGGGTGTATACTTAAAATGGAATCTTACTCAGTTTTAAAAAAGAAGGAAATCCTGCCACTTATGACAACATGGATGAATCTTGAGGATATTCTGCTATGAAATAAGCCACTCAAAAAAATATATAAATACTATATGGCTTCCTTTGTATGAGGTACCTAAAGTAGTAAATTCATAAAGACAGAAAATAGGATGGTGGTATCCAGAAGAGGATGGGAATGGAGAAATGGGGAGTTATTTGATGGGTGTAGTTTAAGTTTTCCTAGATAAAAAGAGTCCTGGAGATTGGTTGCACAACAATGTAAATATACTTAGCACTACTGAAGTATATACATTTTTAAATAGTTAAAATGGTAAATTTTATGTTATGTGTATTTTACCACACAAAAAATTTATTTTAACGTAAACCCCATTCTTAGTTCATGGTTGTATAAAAAACAAGTGGTAGGCCAGATTAGTTTGCCAAATCCTGACCTAATGTGTACATAGGTAGCAAGTGAGTCCCTAATGTCTCAACAGCCATACCTATGGATTCTTTCACTGGTTCTCAATGAATGACACTTAAAGTGCCATAAAATAGACACAGATAAAGTACTATGGGCGTTTAGAGGAGGAAACGATTACATCTAGGTGTCCGAATCAGTAAAGCCTTTGTTGACTTTTGGGATTCCCCAACTGGAAGGTCCATCAGGGCCAAACTTTTGAACAGGTCATATATATAAAGAGGGATGGGCAACAAAAACCGAAGAGTCAGCCCAAAAGCGGAAAAGCACATGGGGGAAATAAAAAACTCAATTTAAATGGAGCAGTACAAGAAGTTGGAGATAAGGCTGGAAATTTGATTTGTGGTCAGAACAAAAAAGTCATTAAATCACGAAACTGGACTCAGGCGATGAAAAACAAGGAAAGGTTTTTGCACAGAGGGATAAATGGCAAGACCAACAACATATAGTAATACAATTTGTTTATGTGTGTGTACACTGATGGAGTGGAGAAATACTGAAAACAGGGAGCTTAGGTAAGTACCTACTACAATAGCAATGATAATGAAGGCCTACAACAGGATAATGGCAGATATGTTGGAAAGAAGTTAAGAAGTTTGAGAGATGTTTTAGAATTGAAATCTATGGGATTTGACCACTGGTTAGAGAGACAAAAGAGAGGAAAGATCAAAAACAATACTGGGATTTCTAACCGGAGGATTAGGGACATGATAGTGTTATTAACAAAAATGAGAGATATGGGAGAAAGGCAAGTTTAGGAGAGAAGATGTGAATTCATTTAGATACACTAATTGTGAGGTGACAGTGGGATATCCACATGAAGGTGTGTGATGAATAGCAAGAAGAAGAGAAGCTAAGAATATACACATCGGGGGCTCAATCATGGAAGTAATACTTAGGGCAATGAGTACTGGTGAGATTTCCAAGATGGGTGAAGGTGGGGACTAATAGTTGTTGAGTACCTACTACTGTGCTAATGATATTACACAGGTTACCTAATTTTAATCTTTGAGTCAACTCTATCAGGTAGGTATTATCCTTCCTCCCTTTTAGAGGTGAGAAAACTGAGACTCAGAAAAGTTAAATAATATGCCCCAAGTAACACAATAAGTAGCAGACCTGGGATTTCCACCCAAGTCCTTAGAAGGAAAAACAAGTGTATAGGAGATGGAAACAACCTAAGTGCCCATCATCGGATGAATAGATAAAGAAGATGTGGCACATGTATACAGTGGAATATTACTCAGCCATAAAAAGAAACGAAATTGAGCTATTTGTAATGAGGTGGATAGACCTAGAGTCTGTCATACAGAGTGAAGTAAGTCAGAAAGAGAAAGACAAATACCGCATGCTAATACATATATATGGAATTTAAGGAAAAAAGAATGTCATGAAGAACCTAAGACAGGAATAAAGACACAGACCTACTAGAGAATGGACTTGAGGATATGGGGAGGGGGAAGGGTGCGCTGTGACAGGGCGAGAGAGAGGCATGGACATATATACATTAACAAACGTAAGGTAGATAGCTAGTGGGAAGCAGCCGCATAGCACAGGGATATCAGCTCAGTGCTTTGTGCCCGCCTGGAGGGGTGGGATAGGGAGGGTGGGAGGGAGATGCAAGAGGGAGGGGATATGGGAACATATGTATATGTATAACTGATTCACTTTGTTATAAAGCAGAAACTAACAGTAAAGATATTTTACATTTTGACAACTTATGTCTAAAATATATAATTATTTTTCCAATTTCTGACCAATACACATTTTAAAACAAACAAACAAACAAAAAAAACCAAGTGTATATACACATACCATTAAAGAGAAAAAAGCAGAGCGTTTCAGGAATACTATAGTTTCAGTGGTGCTACAGGCATGGAGAGATTACGAAGAATAAACAATGAAACATTTAGAAAAAACTAAATGGCTATCAGATTTGCTTAGTAGGAAGTCACTGAGGCTCTCTGAAAGAGTTGTTTCCTTATAGTGCTGGAAACTAAAACTATATTGCCAATGTTTAAAGTGAATGCATAGTTTGGAAGTGATGAGCAGTGAATGAAAATCTTTTTTAGCCAATCATGGTGATGAGAGAAAGAGAAGACTGTATGGAAATTCAAAAAGATCTTGGATCTAGGAAAGATTTTCTTATTGTTTCTACTTTGTTTTTGATTTTTCATTGTTCCCCAATAGAGGAGCCCAGGGCACATTTTTAGGCAGATAAAAGGGATCAAATAGAGAATCTGGAGATAAGAGAGAATGAGGATAACTATGCTACGTATAACCAAAATGACACAAGATAAAGTCAAATAATAGATTTGGATATTTATAAGCACTAAGCATAAGGAAATTTTTAAAAATAGAATATCAGATTTTGGTCCAGTTCACAAAACAGTAATCTGTACTTTCCCAGTATGCTTTACTCAACAAAGACCCGTTTTTTAACAGTTTAATATATGCTGCATAAACTGGTTATATAAAGCAAGGCACGAGGCTGGAGGGCTCCCACTACAATTTGACAACACCATCTTGTCTTCACGCCACCTGTCACATCTATCAACATTTTAACTAATGTCAGAGTTCTTCTTTTGCTAATGAGCTGCTACACTGAGCACATCTCTGCTCAGTCCGCCAGCTACAGTATAATGAGCTAGAGTGAGAGGTGTGATCTTCCTCTCAGAAGCCCCTCTTTGCTTTAGAAGACCATCACTGTTCTTTTCCTCTTTTGTCGCAGACCCAAGTTTAGTTATTTGAGGCCCTTGTAGGTGTGTTTTGCCTTGATGTAATAAAAACACTCTCCTCCATCTAAAGGTGACGTTCAAGGTTGGTGTTGGTTGTGGCCTGAACGTTATATGTGTGGTTGAGTGAAGTGGTTGTGCCATACCCCAGGCACTCTACCAGCCTTCCCCTCTCCCAACTGTTACAGTCTCTTCTTCAATAGTGATACCTTTTCAAATTCCTCTCTCTGTAATACCAAAAATCAAATGCTTGTAGCTCCCCAGTTTCCCTCACCTATGCTTATGGTCATGATGTTCTACCTGGAAGCTGCCTCTCTCCACCCTCCACCATGTAGTTAACTCTGACTCTTTCATTAAGAGTCTAAGATGGCATCACCTCCTCCAGAAAGTCTTCCCTGAATGCCCAGGGTGGGTTAAGTGTCCCTTCTCTGGGCTTCTGTTCTATCTTGCACATGCCTCAGTCCTGGCAATTACATCACTGTATTGAAATGACTGATTTTTGTATTCTTCCCCACACTAGACCACAATCTCTTTACATATAAGGTGTCATATTTATTTACATCCCAATTGCCTAGTACAGTAAACTGAAGGTGCCTCAGTGACAACTCTAAGTGATAAACACGATGCCGTACCCACTAACGTGCAATAACTAATGCTGGCATTCCCTTCATTAGCTAGCATTTCCTTACTTTAAGTCTCTAGCTTGAGTAAATTCAGATGAAATAGCAGTTATCCTAGATATAAGAAACTACCACACTAATCTTTCCCAAAGTGTGCTCCTCAGAACACTGGTCTTAATATGGTCACAGAATCCCATGTTCCTATGTATTTGGGAAATGCTTCATACTATATAAACACTTGGAGATTCACAAAGCATATTAAATTTGGAAGGCTCTAAGAAGTCAAATTTGTTTACTTTAACTCAGTGTTCCCTAAGTTAATTCATTTGACCAATTAATCGTTGTTTTTTCTTGGGTGGTGGGGTGGGGATATCATCTATTAATATCCCAGACTTAGTGTTTCTCAGAAAATACTTTCAGAAACACTGCATTATTATTATTATTATTATTTTTGTGGTACGCGGGCCTCTCACTGTTGTGGCCTCTCCCGTTGTGGAGCACAGGCTCCGGACGCGCAGGCTCAGCGGCCATGGCTCACGGGCCCAGCCGCTCCGCGGCATGTGGGATCTTCCCGGACCGGGGCACGAACACGTGTCCCCTGCATCGGCAAGCGGACTCTCAACCACTGCACCACCAGGGAAGCCCATACACTGCATTATTAATCAAAGTCATCCTAATAGTCATTCACATGCATGCTGGGAAAGTCAGAGACAGATTCTGCTTGAGGGACTATTTGAGCTCCTCTAACTTATTTCTTTAGTTATTGTTCATAACGATTATTTCTGAAATAGCCTTATGGATTTGACTATAGACAAATGAAAGAATGGTTACCCTAAAAGACAAATACTTCAGTTTTAGAGAAGAAAACGTTTTTGTGGTTAAGGTTTCCTATCACTACATTCCAGGCATTGTTCAAGTGCTCTGGGAATCCATGGAAAATAATTTTATTCCCAACAAAAGCTGCTCATTCTTACCACTCATGATAAGATATGTGGAAACATATTCATTCTTGGTGAGAGTTTATAGATTCGGAGTGCTGTCAGATGCACCCACTAAAAACATCCATACTTACCACAGAGAAATGTTCTGTGTGATACCAGTTTCTGCTTCATGGATACAAGAGCATGTACAGGTATACATACATATGCATGCCTTTACTTGCCTATAAATTAGTTGTCAAAATTAAAATAATCACCTAAGGGTGTTTAATTTGGTGTATCTAAGCATTTTCTCTCTTTTTATCTAAAATTAGCATTTTCTGTCAAAATCACTCTTCAGCTTATTCCAGCACTTACGTGTGATAGCACCTCATCAGTGGAAGACAGTTTTCCAATTTTATAACACTGGAGGGCTACTCGAATCAAGAACGAATTAAGCTTAACATATATTTACTGAGGGCCCACTATTGGCAAGATTCTATATGGTACTATGAGGACTACAAGGATACTTATTTTTTGTTTACCAACAATGTGTTTAGGCTGAAGTCATCCTATGTATATTTTTAAAATGTGGTGTTGGCTCCCATGAGGTTGTTCAGTACAGAGATTGAAGGTGGCTGTGCTTATCAACATATTCACTTTTCTGAGCTAGAAAGAGATGACTTCAAAGCTTTACAGGCATTGTTTATATAACCGTTTCTGATTCAATACAGATATGGTCTCAAAGACCTCCTCAAGACAGTGGGGCAAGTTGATGAGTCAGGAGACACTTGTGCATATGTCACCTAACTGTAAAGCTCATTTTCCAACCCTACAACAATTTTCTAGAATTCCTAATAAGATCTCGATAAATGCAATAAACAAATGCATCCTAAATAAATTCCTAAGGTGATCTCAATAAATGCGAATTCAACAGCATTTCAAGTATCCTCTGACCCCTTTTATTAGACCCTATACTTTCCATTTCATAAAACTCACCTCTCGTAATTGTTGTTCTTCTTTTCTTTGCTAGCATTTAAGCTATGTGAGAACGTGGATTTTTCTTATTCTCAACTATATTCTCATTGCCCACTCCTGTGACGGATGCATAGAAAATGTGGAATAAATCTTTGTGGAATTACTAAATTGACATTTTCTAAGCGTCAACTGTTGCCTTCTCTCTTGAGTTAAACTGTGGGCCCCTTCAGGGGAGATATTTTTGCCTGTTTTATCTTTTAATCAACTCCCAGTGTGTATTTCAGTGAACTGACACTTAAATATCACACCTCTAGGTTCTGTCTGCCCTCCAAGAATAACTTTCTTGAGCTCAGTGACTGTACCTTACTCATCTTTTTATCCCCATCATTTAATATGTTCTCTGGTGCTGAGAAGGTGAATGAATAGTTTTGAATTAAGGAATAAATGAACGGAGTGAAATTTACAACCTATCGTGGCAGACAGACACACAAATAAATCTAATACAAAGAAGACTGTAACAATACTATAGTGTTAACAGAGGGCATTATTGAATGTGACCATAGAACAAAATGTGCTATAAGCAAGTACTGGGATAGATGAGATTTAGTTAGATTAGGCAGATCTGCAAAGACTTCATGGAGAAGATGACATTTGAGAAAGACCTTCAAGGATGAGTAAAATTTCAACAAGCAAAGATGGGGCAAAGGCACTGAGACAGAAAAAAAAGAAGAGCATTTGCATTTGGAAGGAGAAGAAGGTAAAAAGGAAGTTATGGCTAAATCATAGCAGAGGGGGAAAATACAAAGAGACAGGAGAGGCGTGTTCAGAGATGTGGTAAAAAAAACAATGTTCTGACAAGACTGTTAAAGGCTTTAAATGCCAGTGGACTGAAAGTGGAATGGAACTTTCCTATTGCCTTTGAATTTCAGCTAAAACCTTAAAGCTAAGAAGGATGGTAATCAACATGCCACATTTTAAAGTGTGGTACAGAAATGCTGATGTAAGACTTATTCAGAGCTAACCAAACTTTGTCACCACCAACAGCCTATACCATAGCTAGAAATTTATTGAGAAGATCCTTGGAAAAGAGGGAATTAATAAGAATAGGGAGTGCTGTGACAGTTCTCCTCCCACCTACATCAACCTCAAGCCAAGTGAAGGAGACCCCAAGAGGACACTCACAAGGCTTGGAATTACCTCTGAGAGAAGAGATTTTATTGTCAAATTCAAGTCAGATGATTGTTTAGAGACAAGAACCAGTAGGCCTTCCCATGGCTACCATCAGAGCAGAACTCAAAAATGTTCTTGGGCAAGCCTCAGGCACGTATCCAGGGGTCTAGGGCATGATATGTTGAAGAAAGAAGCAGGTACCTGCTTGAGGCTGGCAAGGGATGCCAGTGAAGGCAAGGCAAGAAGCCAGGAGCAGGTGGCTAATCAAGTGCTCCCATTTGGTAAGGCAACGACATGTCTGTCTTCCCCTGGGCCACACGGATGCTAAGGAAGGCAACCCGGCTCCCGTCATCTCTAACGGACCATGCCCAAGAGGACCCTGCTGGGGAGAGGAGACTCCATGGAAAAGGGCAGAGGTCTACCACAGGAAGGCAGGAAGTGAGGGGGCAAGCAGCCCCTGAATCAGGGAACAATGCAATGCAGAGGGCCACACAGCGTCTCCCAAGGAGTACTCCCAAGGAGTATGCCCTGAAGATGGCATTAACACTGGAATGCTGCCTTAACAGAGCATTACAATTCTCAGAGAGCTGCAAATAGTACTCCTTCCTCCTTCCCTTCCTCTCCACCTGTACCTCGGAGGATCCAAAGGGGGAAAGGGAGAATTTGGAGTCAGAAAAAGAAAAGGCTCAGACCCCCTTCTCCATGATTAGTTTTGAACCGTAGCTAAACAGAAGGGTCATGCTTTGAATTAACTAGGAAACAGAAGTTTTGATATATAGTAGACAAATTATTAATAATGAAAAAGAAGGCTTTCTAATGTCCAAAAGTGACAGAAAGTAATGGAATCTGCCCAAAATATCATCAAGGGTGATGGCCAAGGTAGGAAAAAAAAAAAGCCACTTCCTGACAGTTCCAATTTATCTAAGTTGGCTTGAACTTTTTCAGCTTGTAAGAAGTCAATAGGCTGTTTTAAAGGAAATAAATGCTATGACCTGATTTGTGCTTTAAGATCCCCTTATGACCATATGTAGATTACTGAAAGACTGAACACTTGCTACCGTGCCAGAGCTTCATAAACTTCAACTATATTATTAAATTTCCTCACATGATAAAAGCGGGATGGCTTTGTATACAAGGAATATATTTCTTCCCCTTCATACTAATTCCCCCCAAAAATTAGGATGAAAAGCCCTTAAGAAACCATCAATATTAAAATATTAAATCTGCCCATGTACCTTAATGTACTTATGAACATGTCTGTTTTAAGATGTGAAAATCCTACCTTCCAGATTTTAGACTCTCTCTGTTTTTTTATTTTATTTTATTTGTTTCTGCATCTGAAAGAACTTTGTACTTGAAAGCACCTCTTTAGAAAATGGTTTAACTGACACACTTTGGCAAAGACCAGGTGAATCCACAGATTTACCTATAAAACTACTCCCTTCGCCCCAGGACCTTGCCCTCTGCTGTGGAGCCTAATGTGCAGAACAGAGTAATACAGACGGTAAGCAGACTCTTTGGCCCTCTTCACCAGTGTTATGAAGATATAAAAATAAGACTCAGACAATGCAATAGGGAATTTGATATAGTTAGATGGTCAGAAGCTGAATTTTGCTCGTCACTGCTATAAAGATGTGAGGAAAAGCTTTTTTAAAAACTGTTTTTAAGATGCAAGGTGTAGGGAGTTAAGATCATCCCTATAACTTGCTAAAACTGATTCTGACCATACAAAGTGCCACTTGCAATCTGTTGGACTCTCACGCAACCCCACCATCACTGGCAATGAGAGCTGGGTCAGCACTGATAAACTTGCTCCCCAAACCCCTATTTGTAAGGCCTGCACAAGCCCTCCAGGGCCCATCACCCCCAGACCTCTTTCTCCAAATTAGAGCCATGTCAGCCTGGGATTACAACCCACACTTGGTGGTCTCTTGCTCTCTCTCTCTCTCTCTCTCTCTCTCTCTCATTCTCTCTCTCTCTCTCATTCTCTCTCTCTTTTTTTCTCTCCATCAGTCCTCTTTTGGTCTGAACTGTAGAATCTCTCCTTTTCATCTTGCAACCCCAATGCCAAGAGAGAGATTTTCTGAATAATATTATTAAACGAAAATAGAACCATTTTAAACAGTACATTGGAGTCAAAGCAATCAGCTGTAGGGGTGTTGGCACACTGTCTTACACTTCTGGGTCTCTGAAAACCTTGCTGCCATTCACAACTACCAGTGGACAGTTCAACTGAAAGTTATAGTTCAAATGACTCAAAACAGGACCAACCTGAAATCAAGATTCTGGATTTTATTACATTACCCTGAAAAATCTCTTATATCAATAAACAAACACACTGCAACATGGAGAGAGAACATGGTGAGAGCCCATCCTTATTTCTGTCTGAATACCTGCCTATTTTTTAGTTTGCTGCCTTGCTTCTAACCAATGGCAGCTGAATGTGTCAGGCTTTTCAAGCCAGAAGCAAGGTAGGCAGAAATCAGGAATTAGTAGGAACCACAGAAAAGGCCAAAAGAATAGCTACACGATAACAAGGGATCCTAGATACCAAATTTACCTTCTACTTAAGCTAATATGCACTTCCTGCTGCAATAACCAACACCAACAATGGCAAGTCTGCCATAGAACACGCCACCTCACCCCATAATCCCTGGTACGGGTCTGATGCAGAACCTCAACTTGTCATATGCAGTCTACCCTGAAATGGCATAACAGTAGAGTCATTTACTGTCTCTGCATCACAATTTACTGATTAATAAAAAGAGGGAATCATCATGAAAGTCTACCTCTAATCTGCTCGATTGTGTGCTTTGAAGATAAATAAATGCCTATGAAATGCTTAGAGCGCAAGATATAAAATGAGGGACTTTGTACATTTCATTCTAGCATCAGGTGAAATACAAAATAACAACCGACTACCAGCATCCTTTCTGTGATGATGACCTTCAATTCTGCATGATAGCTATTTAACCAGGGAAGTTAAGGAAATCTTAGGTTTTAATAGTGTCTTTATCACTGACCACATAAATGCATTTTTATAAAGCAAAACATACAACAAATTCAACCAAATCAGTACATTTTTAAAATGTATCTAAACAAAGAAAAGTGAGGTTTTAAAAGCTAGCACAGCAGCGTGGCTATAGAATGTGGCAATAGCACACCACCCTGGCATTCAATTAAGGATTGCCCATCAGTGCTCTCTAAACGTTACTTCCCAAAAGGAAATGCACTTCACAGAAATGCACTTTACATCAGCCGCTGTCTAATCTGTACGTAATCTGGGGGCGGGGCGGGGTTTGTCCTATATTTGGTCATTCAGTATTTACAGACTGTGTGTCCAGCACTGTTCTAGGTCCTGGAGGTGCAGTGATGAACCCGAGGGGCACTGTCCCTGCCCTCTGGGTGCCTGCATTTTAAGGGAGAAATATGCAACAAATACGTAAGCAATAAACACGACAACCTCAGAGTGTGAAACCTGCTCTGAAAGTAACAAAGAAGGTCCATGTAATAGGAAGGAAATACGCTTCTGAGGAGGTGACACTGGAACTGACAATGAAAGAAGGTTTTGTTTCCTGATAAACCCATGGTGCCTCGAGCTGGTAGCTAGTAAACACTCAATAAACATTTGTCGAATGAATGAGTGAAAGAATGAACAGAGAGAAGGGTTCACAAACGATAAAATGTGTGTGAGAGCAGAGGGCTGACAAACACAGGAACATGGGGTTGGGTATTAGAGAAAGAGAAGGAAAGCCATTGTGGCTTGAGCATAATGAGCAAAGAAAGACGTGGGAGGAGATGATGTAGGAGGGGGAGGCAGGGGTCGGACAGTGTTTCTCGTTAGACACTCACAGCCTAGGCTCATCAGCAGCACATACTTATAAACCACTCGTCAAGGGGGTCACCTCTGCAGATGGCTACCTGCACCTGTTTCCAAATTCTGTGCGAGTATCCTCTCCTTTGTACTGTGTCTGCAACACACTGAGATTCCTTCGCACATCAGGGTCTTCACACAAGCTCCCCAGCATCTGCCTGTAATCCCTTTGCCCCAGATTTGCCTGACTACCCCTCACTCAGCCCTCAGCTCCTGTCTTAGCGAGGCCATGTCTCACCCCAAACATCCCTCTGTGATAACCCCCCCACTGCACCCACTGCTTTCCCTGCGTCACACTTCTCCTCCATTTTTATTTGTAGGATATTGTCTGGTCGCACTAGCCTGTGAGCACATGAGAGCAGGAACTGTGTCGATCTGTTCATCACTGTTGCACGTGCTGGGAACTCAATATTTTCTGAGTGAATAAACTTACCTTAAACACAAAGACTGGAGGAAACACGTTTGAATTTTTCCTACTTTGGGATTCAGGAAGAGTTACCTATATTGTCTCTGACCTTACAATGACGTTTTCTAGAATAAGGCCAAAGAAGGCAAACGTACTTGGCTCTTTTCCTGACTCGTGACTTTGGGCAAATCATTTAACCTTGTCCGGGCCTGGGCCCCGGGGGCGGGAAGGGGAGCCTTACCACGGCGGGGCAGGTTTGGAGTTGGGGAGGGAACGGACAAAGTAGGGAGGCAGGGGAAAAGGAGGGCCTAAATTTCTCTGGGATTTTTAAGTAGCATGCCCACTACATCTCAAAGTTATAACCATAAATCATAAGGTTTATTTGTATCTCTACCGGCTGTTTTAGGAAATCTGTTTTATTTTGTTTCACAGCAAAACTAAAAGAGCAAATGCATGGGAAGGAAGGTGTTCTTAGTTGAGATAAAGGTCAGCCGCAGAGAGAAAGATGCATTGACAACTCAGTCATTGTTAGGATAACAGTTTTTAATTAAATATTTTAAATTGAGTGGGAGTCATAGGGAAGAAGTTTACATGTGTAGTTTATTTTTTTCCTGACATCAATACCGCCATTGATGAGCAGATCCAATTTAGTTTCACTCTGAGAGAGCAGACAATGGTCAGTTTTCCTCCAGCTGGCTTATTTTACAAGCATTAATGAACAATTAACCAACACTGGCACTCTTTCCGTCTGTAATCCTGTAGTTGGATCACTAATCTCTACCACTAGCAGCTAATGATGAAGGTCTCTTAAGCTTTACTTCTTATCTCAGCCAGTTCTTAATACTTGCATAAGTATGCTTTCTGAGGAGGGGGCCCCCTACCGCTATGCAACCCCGAGAACAAAAGCCCAGAGACATTTTTGAAGGGGTTTCTGTTCAATAACACTTCTATGCTTATGTTTGCCTTCTTCCAACAACAAACACCAGTGATCACCAGAGGGCTCTGGGGGTCATGGAGGGCTCTGTGTTTCCATACTTCTAATACTTATAAGAATGTATTCAGACCGTATTATACACCACCCCACCCCCAACTGCACAGGCAGACACCCGAAAGTGGGGAGGGAAATGTGGACTAAATAGAATCAAACAGTATTTTTCTCCGTGAGTCAGCTTTGATTTGGTACTGAATAACACTGAGTTTGAAACCACGTTGTCATTAAAAATGTATAGGGCAGACGCAGATTTATCTAGAAAACCTCACACAGGATAGGTCTTAGTTTCTCTGAATTTAATACAACTTATATTCAATTGTCTCTCTCTAGTGGGGCAGAAACCAATTCACCATTTCATTAGAACTCCCCCGTAGGGTCAAGATTTAAAGAAAATGCAGGGTCAAGATAAAAAAAAAAAGTTCCAACTGTAGAGTGATGCAACTGTAGGATAATAGCTTAGGCTGGAACGACGCACTTTTCATTTGTAACTACTTTTCAGACTCTTCCAACTCGCTGGGAAAGTGATTATTTCAGAGAAGGTTGTACTCAAGACTTGATTCCAAGACTAAGTTGCTAGAAAAGGTTTTGTGAACACAGGTCTTGCTGGGCTTTGAGTGCTGGGGTAGGAGGAGGAGAAGCGGCAGCAAAGGCAGCAGGCAGGCCCTACTTAGGACGCTTTGCATCCAAATAGGAAGACAGAGTGAAGAGCAACACATGCCCATCCAGGGTGAAAACCTCAAATGTGGCACTTTCTACAGTTTTTAGCCCTCAAAGTTGTAGCACAGCACAAACGACATTGATCTGGAAGCAGCACAACTACCGGAATAAGGCGGAGGGTGACCTGTGGACTGACAGAACAAGCACTGTGATGTGTCTGGATGGGATGGTCCCGAGGGCAAGGGCTCTCTGGAACAGGAGTGAGGAACAGGGATAGGAAGACAGGTGTGGCAGTGTGATGCCACTCATGGGTTGAGCCTCTACTTCCCGAAAGTTCTAACTGCCCACATCGCCTGTAATGTGGTACAATTTGGGTGCTGGAAGATGTATGATCCTCTAAAATAAATAAATAAAAGGGTAAATGATTCTGCAACATTCACCCAAAGCGAAATAAATTTTCTCCATGCACCACCTCACGTTTTCATTTCTCCATCTGGAAGGCTGAAACACTACATTTTTCCTCTAGCATTCAGAGCTGTCTGCAGTGGAAAGGGGGCTTAGTGGACAGAGCCCTGGACTGAAAGTTTGGAGGCTGAGTCCTATTCACACACAGCCCCCGACCCTTGTGTGATTTATACAAGTCACTTAACCTCTCTGCCCTTCTGCTTCCTCATTCATTCCACAGACACAATGCTACCTGCCCCTCCCCACCTCCGTGGAGCCGTGAGAGTGAAGGACCTATGTTTGAAAATGCCATTCGCCGGTGCTCGGCTCAAACAGTGTAAAACGTTGTAAAAGATCTGCAGCGTGATAACACACACAATGAAAATAGGATAGACTCTAAGATGGGGAAACATGGAGGTCAGGAACGTTTGCCATTGAAAATTTAGTAGTCGTGTGCTTTGAAATCGAGTCTCAGTAGCAGGATATTTACTTTATTTTTTCTTTATGAAGCACTGGGCTGACCTAATTAATTTAAGTAAGTGGACAGGCGTAGTAAAGTTTAAAAGGGAGAGAAGTTGCGATATCCTGTGAATCTCAGATAGTTGCTTGTTAACCCTCAATTAAGAAGAATTAATTCAAGATTATCCACTATTCTCACTCTCAGAAACATTCTCGTTATTGCCCTGCAAATACACCGTGTTCGTTTCTACTCCTTATCTTTCCACATATTGCTTCCCACCCTCTCCCCTCTACCCATTTAAATCCCACACACTTTTCTGCATTCCAGTTTAAGTCTCATCAAGTATTAAGTATTCTATAACAACCCAGCCTACACATACATATATATATATCTATCCTACACAATTCCTAGGACAAAACTAGACACAAGGTAAAAGTTCAATAAACTCTCCTGGCGTGATAAAAGAATCCTGACTAGAAAATCAGTTCCTTGAACATATCAACTATTTCTTACCTTAGGACCATTGCACATGCTGTCCTTTATGCCCGGTACCTGCTCTCTCCATGTGCTACCCTCACTCTGTCCTATCCCTTCGTTTTGAATGGCTGGCTCTTTCCTATGCTTCTGGTCTCACCTTGAGTGTAATCTATTCACAGAGGCCTATACTGACCCCCCATATAAAGCAGCCCCTTCACCCCACTATTATCTCACATATACTATTCTTCCTCTTTAATAGCAGTTATCACAATTCATAATTATATATTCCTTTATTTCCTTTTTTACTTCATTGTTATCTGTCTTCACTACTAGAGTATAGGTACCTTTCACCTTTAAAAAGCCGTATTTGTTTTACTCACCACTGTTCAATAAATGTTTGTGGATTAGTTAATTATATCACCTAGTCTTTGAGCCACTGATACTGCCCAGCATCTGTTCAGCTGTCCTCACTGTTCTCCCTGAAGTAGAGAAGCTCTCCCTTTCTACCAATGTTGCAACTCTTTTATCAAGATACCCCAAAAGGAGCCCAAGATGCTTGGTATTTCACAGTACTTTTTTGTCTTAACACTCTTTTATCAAACACACTCAGTTTCTTATCTCCCCTTCTCTCAACTTGGGGGCAAATACCAACAGGCTGGGAGGAGAACAATGAAGTAATACACACGTGTGTCTGAAGGATTCCACCCCACAGAGAAGCAGTGTCCTAGGACAGAGGCCAGGCATTTCATTGTCTGGAGTCAGGGTTAGTGCCTTACCCACTCAGACCCTCCCCGAGAAACTGAAAATGGCCTTTCCTCTCGTCCTCTTTGTTCCCATGACCTGGTATGAGTGACCAACCATTAATTCCAATCTATTGTTCCTTGACTCTCAAGAAATCGATCAAGTTTCAATAAATAGGACACTCCCCAGCTCAGATACCCCAAGGTGAGCATGAGATGAGTACCTGTTCTGGGAACCCTTAAATATTTAGTAATATACTTTAACACCCGCAACTTACAAGATGGTTGTTAGAACCAAATGAAATAAAAGCATTGTGCAAACTGATTGCTATCCAGATGCTAAGTTTTATTACTGTGACAACAATACTGCAAGTACTGTAGAAGCATGAGACATGCATAGCTTATGCCTGCTGTGGGCTGCCAATCTTGAAGAAGACTTATAAATAGACATGGTGGTGGTATCAGATAGGGCAGTTTTGCCTGTAAATAACAGAAAGCTCGACAAAAGGATGCTTAAACATAACAGGAAGTCCTGAGGCAGGGAGGCTCCTGGGTGGTTAATTCAGAGGCTCAATTTTGTTATTAAGCTCCCAGGTTTTCCTTCCTGATCTGCCATCCTCAGCATGTTGGCAAGCAAACCTCTAGGTCACATTTTTGCAAGTATCACATCTTCATACACCACTATCCAGAAGTTTCTAGCAGATTTTCTTTCGTACTCATTTTCATTGTCTAGAACTAGCTTAAATAGGCAACCCTAAACAGAGCAGTTGCTTGGGAATGGATTTCTCACGACTGGCCTGGACCAATCAAGATAAACCCCACTGGAACTGGAGGTAAGGGCCATTTCAGCCAACACATATGCAAAGTGGACGCATTTTGGTAGGCAGCCAACACTGTTTGCTACAGTCATGTAATGAAGAAGACTGAGCCCTTAATTGTCCCTCAAGCCAAACATTCTTTAGACACATTCATTCATGTTAGTGAAACATTTCCTGGGGAACTAGTCTATTTTGAAGCTATACATTCTTCCCTCAAACACTGCCCCTTCTATAAAATTGGCAAAAAGTTTTGCTTCTTCTATAGACCTGGAAAATTGGTCCATCTCCAACCTGCTAAGTTCTAGAATAGGTAGACTATGCATGGAGAAGATTTGGCTGCAGACAGACAAAAAACTCCACAATGAGTCATTTCCATGTGATTATGCTGCCAGGTGGCCAAAGACTGAGACTTTTGCCTCATTTCAATTGATCTGCTCATTAACCAACCAAAATGGAATCTTCACACGACGCCCATCGGCAATGAAATGCTTTTGAAAATCGAAACATTTTAAAATACAAACAATTTATCTTGTCAATCTACTGCTTAAAGACCCTTACATGGCTCCTGATCATGCTTGGGATAAAGTTCAACTCCTAAATATGGGCTCTGCTCACCTTTACAATCTCCCTTCTTGCTATCCCTCTCCTCTCCCAGCTCCCCTCCCCTGCCCAACCTCATGCTCTGTACTTTGGCCTCACTGAACTATTTATATTTCCAAGAACCTGCCTTGCGTTATCAAGCTTCGAGGCCTTTGTACATAGTGCTTCCATGGCAAAACTTTTGCCTGTAGAACTTTTATTCATTCTTCCGCTTAGACAGCTCCTCCTCCAAGAAGGCTTCCCTGATCCCCTTAGCCTGGATTCTCCCAGTGCTCTGAGTGACATCTCTACTGTGTCACTGATCACACTCCTCTGTAACTGGCTGTTCACCTGTCTGTCTCCTCCACTGTGGCCGGGCAGTTTCCTGTCATTGCAGCCCTGAGCGTTCTGCCTGGCAAACAGCAGTTGCTTGATAAACGATTGTTGAATAAAAAAAATTTTTTTAGAAGGGCACAGAGTACATTGCTTTGAGTTCCCGCTTAGATCTGCACTGGGACAGGCTCCTGTGCAGTGGTCAGCCCTGTGTTATGCTCTGGTGTGCCAATGAGCCATACCAAAAGTACAATGAATTCTAAATTAATCCTCAAGCTCTATGGATCAACTGATTGCACCTCACAGCCCAGAAGCCTTACAGACTGGCCCCTCTTAATACTCAACCAACCATGTATACCCACTGCTCCAGTGTAAGCAGAAGCAACACCTATAGCACTAGTTCATCTACCTAAGGTCACATGATGACTTCTAAATGACAAAGAAAGAGAACATAGATAACCTAAGCTAGGCCATCTTCTATTATGCTACATCAAACCCAACTAATAACCCAGCTAAGAATCTTCACATATGTTCTTACTTACTCCTCCCGGCAACCTTGAGAACTGCAGAGGCATTTGCCACTCTCATCTACAGATGAGAAAGCTGGAGCTCACGAAGGTAAGAAATAGAGCTGCAATTTCAGAACAGGTCTGTTTCACTCACAGATACAGAGAACAAACTAGTGGTTACCAGTGGGGAGAGGGAAGGGCAAGGGGCAAGACAGGGTGAGGGGATTAAGAGACACAAACTACTGTGTATAAAATAAATAAGCAACGAGGATCTACTGTACAGCACAGGGAAATAGAGCTATTATTTTGTAATAACTTTAAATAGAGTATAATCTATAAAAATACTGAATCGCTATGTTGTCCACCTGAAACTAATATAATATTGAAATCAATTATACTTCAACAATAAAAAATAATTGGTCTGTTTCCCGATTCTAAATGTCACTTCCATTATTCTATAATTATATCAAAATTATAGGAAGAGAAAACATTAAGCATATCTATCCCAAGATTTAGTTACAGTATTCGGGAAAATTTTTAAAAAGAAAATAAATAAAATGTCCAATGGTAAGGTACTGGTTAAATAAATTATGATATATACGTATGATGACTATATAGCAGCCACTTAAAATCATGCTGTAGAATATTTAATGATATGGAGGAACGTTCACACAGATATTGGTAAATGAAGGAGATTATCATAATCTGGATACAAGTATGACTTTAATATATACTATAATATATTATACATTAAAATACATGTTATATATGATTATGTAGAATGTATATACAATATGGTAGGCATGTATAGAAAAAGAACTAGAATATTACACACAAAAGCGTTAACAATGGCTATTTATAGAGAGTAAGACAACAGAAGATTTTACTTCATTCTTTAGACTTTTACCTCGTTTCCAAATTTTATACAATGATTGCATATTATTTTGACAATCAGAAAGAAATTAACTTGAAAAAAAGTTGAAGCACAAAATATGTAAGTGACTGGACCTGGAAAAACCTGCAAATAAATGTTTCTGTATCTTTCTTCAAACTGTCTCACAATCAGCCTCAGTCTACCCAGTTCCCTGGCCACACTCACATTCAAACACTCACATTCAAGTGCACGTTTAGTGCATCTAACCTCTACCTAGCTGTTGGTCTAGTGTGGTACCATGGACGATACCAGCTTGAGAAAACTCAAGGCCTGGAATTTAATCAGAATCCAAATGTTCCAAGTTTGACAGAGAAGACTGTGGACTGACTGTACCTTTCTTACGGTACACATCATACTGTTCTTTGAATTAGCGCTACTAGACTGCCAGTAGATTGCAGCTACTTTTAGAGTCCACAACTTAGCTGTCTGTATTTGCTGAGGGATAAAGCACAGTGCCATGAACATAATAGGTGCTCTATAAATAACTCTTTAATTAAATACAAGTAATACACCATCTAAAAAATTGATATATTGATTAATAGATCAACTGATGTTTGAGTGTCCATATGCTCCAGAAATTGTTCTAGGTCTTATCTTAACAACAACAACAACAAAAAGAAGGTAAAGTGTCTCTGGTTTTAAGAAGCTGCCAACCTGATGGGAAGGCAAAGCTATTGCAAACGAGCCAAGTAAGTGTTAAGCTGTGTCATATTGATATAACTGAAAGAGAAATTCAGAGAAGAGAAAGACAAGCATAGACTGGAATACAAAACAACTTTAAACTAGGATCTGCTCTCTAACCGGAGACCACATCCTCAATGTCCACCAGCCAGTCTTCCCCAACTCCTGCCCACCCAATCTGACAAGTACTGCTCCAGTTCAATCCACTTATCAACCAATCTATTGAGCCCTTCTTGCACAAGGAAAGCTATAATCTAGTAAAGAAAAGAAGAACACATCTCTATAACCACACTTAGTTTAAGGGTGATTCCAGGGAAAATTCTGATGGATTCCAGGTTATTCCAGAAGTTCAAATCTACTGTGACTTCTACCTTGGACAGACACCTTCCCTTCTGTCTGAGAATTTCTCCTTATCCCATCCTTTCATTGATTCAGCACACCAGCCATCAATTCCACAAATAGGAGATTTCAGTCTAGAAGGAGAAATAAAACATGTATATACATAATCAAAATAAAGGAAGGTGTTAATTGCCTTATAAGAGGTGCAGATGAAGTGCTATGGGATAGCTTCTAGCCAGGAGAAGTCAGTAAGAGCTCCATCAACAAGAAAGAATATGATTTTGCCTTATGAGATAGATGGGAATGGAACAGGTAGAAATGATGGGGAAACAGGACCATCAAAGAAGGTTAAAAATGCTATACACACACGCACATAAACACACACACAGGAGTTAGACTAGCTCGATTTGGTAGGAGGACAGGGATTCAGAGTTAAAGACACAAATGTAAATTTGCAACGTAGTGCAGAGGGAATTGGACTTAACTGTTGAGATAGCAGGGAGCAAATGAAAGTTTCTAAGGAGGGGAATCGACATGCTACCACCCAATTGTTAGGTGCATGTGCCAAACAAGAGGATGGTTACCCAGTGAGTTTCTTGTCTAACACTTCCTTTGACTCTTCAAAACAGGTACATTCTCTAAGTATACCCCTATAAGGGGTACCCTTCATTTTCATGTCCATGGTTGCTTTTCCCTTTAGAAAGGAGTTTTACTGCTTGTGCTATGGTCGTAATGGAATGTTCCCACTCTGTCTTGGCTGTGTCATGTCATCAACCTAAGAATAGATGCTAATTAACAAGGTTATTTCTAACTTACATTGTTAAAAGAGAGGAAAACAGTGATGAAACACATATAGAATATCAAATTAACTAAGGATGGAACAAAATTCAAGCTCAAAATTCCCATCTCACAGATATTCAATTCACTAAATAGTCTCCTTTTTTTGTAAATCAGATAGTCATTATCCAA
The DNA here is from genome assembly GCF_011762595.2 of Tursiops truncatus. Taxonomy (NCBI): domain Eukaryota; kingdom Metazoa; phylum Chordata; class Mammalia; order Artiodactyla; family Delphinidae; genus Tursiops; species Tursiops truncatus. Next base: position 104,560,191 of record NC_047034.1, on the reverse strand, counting down.
ATTTCCTATCCCTGATGTGATAATATAGTGTGATGAGACATGCCCCAACAGAACACAAATTGACTTTTGGAGCCTAGATGCTACATGGAGTGTGTGGATGGTAAAGAAAATATCTCACTCTATTATCTGTTGTCTCTGAACCAACAGATTACATGGTTCACTGACTAGCTGAATAACTTTTAGACAGTTTGCTCATGTCTATTTACACATATTCCACAGAAATATATTAACAACTGAGGAACAGCTGTAAAAATTATATGGCAAAATGGACAGATGAGAGCAACAATCTCTCCGTGTACATTTCTGCAGAGAACATGCAAGTTTTACACGGTAAAGGAAATGGGGAAAAACACACATATGCACATTTGTATGTTGTTGCCACTACATAGTGTGAATTCCACCTAGTAATAGAGGCAGTCAAAGAAAGCACATCATAAAATCTCCTGGAGACTCCTTACATCTATCTAGGATATTACTACAATATATATTATTTACAACAATGGGTTTAAGTTTTACGTTTGTACTCTAAAATATTTTAGTGGACAACTGTATTTCTTCATAAGAAAGCCACTGTTCATATTTACTCAGTAAACATAGAAATAAAGAAAGGTTTCTGGTTTACATTTTTACTTAATTACTAAAATATTTATTCTCAAATCAGAATTCAATTTTAATCTCCTCTCCAAGTCACACATATCTCACATCCAAAGATATTATTAACAGATCTAAGAAGATTCTCATATCTGCTACAATAACTCTGTCACTAAGTATTTTATTTTAAAAATTAGTAGTAGTGTTATGTAAAGCTTTGTTCAGATAAATGTTACTTATCACTCCATAAATTCCCTACTGAATTTATGTAGGGAAATGGAGGGCTGGATGGCACTGGAATTGTGCTGCCCTCATATTCATTGGAGAAAAGGCTCCATGGATATGTAAGTTTGAAAAACACTGCCTACTATATCTCCTTTGAAAGATTCAAACACATCACTCCCTTCCTCTAGAAGTACTTTCTTTGATTCCCAGGATGCTCCAGATTCCCTTGGTTTTGATCTTTTCTGGCAGCCCTTTCTCAACCTCCTTTGCAAGCCTATCTTCATATAGGCTTCATATAGGCTTCATGCCCTAAAGGCATGAACTCCTGGAGTTCTGCAAGGTTTAGTCATTGGTTCTTTGTTTAGTACACTCTCTAACTAAACATATCTAATTCCACTGCTTTAGTTACATCTGACGACTCCCAGAAAGTATATTTGCTTGGTGTTCCAGACACATATATACATTTCCCCACTTGAATATCTCCTCTCATTCAATATGTCTAAAATTCCCAGAGCCCCAGTTTCCACCCTGACCTGCCTTCAGTTCCCTATCCTAGGGATGACACCATCATCCTTCAAGTTGGACAAGCCAGAAGAACCCTAGCACATGTGTTTGACACCTCGATCTTACCTCCAATATCCAATCTATCTCAAACTATACTTTCACTCTTTCATTTCAGTCTGCTGCTATTTTCACCACCATTCCCGTGATAGGCTCTCTCTCAATGGATGTCTACAGTACCCTCATAACTAGCTTTCCCAATGAATTCCCTATACAGTAGTAAAAATCATATTTTAAAATGCAAATCTCATTTCTTAATCTCCCACTTAAAACTCTTCAAAGGCTTCCCACTGCTCTTGGGACAAAGACTAAAATCCTTAACAAGGTCATGCTTGATCTTGCCCTTGCTTCTCTCTTCAGCATATATCATGCCCCTTTCTGTCTCATTTGTAGTTCTCCAGCCAAGCCTTCTTTCTCTTACTTACACCTGTAATGCTCCCCCCACTCAGCCTTAGAAGCTCTGTACACACTGTTCTCTCTTCCTAGAATATTATCCCCACCCTGTCCTATTTTATTTCTACATATCCTTTATATTTCAACTCAAGCATCACTTCCATGGGGAAAATTCCCTTGACCATCTCTCCCTCCACTCCACCCCATGCTACCCCAGACTGAGTCAGGGTCACTTATACATTCTGAGAATTCCCTAGGTGTTTTCCTCTTAGAACATGTCAAAGTCAAGAATTATATACATATTTCTTTGCTTTTTAAAAAAAAATTTACTGGCGTATAGTTGATTTACAATGTTGTGTTAGTTTCAGGTGTACAGCAAAGTGAATCATCAGGAATTGTATATTTATGTGTGGTATTATTTGATTAATTTCTAACTCCTCCTCCATTTTTCCATATGCTCCACTGGGCAGAGCCTGAGTCCTCTTTCCTAACCAGTGTGTCCTCAGTGCCTAAAATAGCACCTGGCTCAAAGTGAACATGTGATAAATATTTAGTGAATAAAGAAACGGAGCAGTAGGAGATGAGGCTGGAAAGATAGCATGGGCTAGTTTATGAGTAAAATAGACTTATAACTGGCTCTCCTGTTTACCATCTATTCCCACTCTTTGCCTCCAGAATAATCATCCTAAAACACACGAATGTGGAAGAAATTTACAGGTTATAAAGCACTCATTAAAATCACCATTATTATTATGTCACTCAAAAAACTTTGACTTCCACACCAAGGTTCTCCATGATCTGACTTCAACCTATTTTTCAGCTTCTACTAATACTGCATTTAACCATAAACACAGTGCTTCAGCTATACTGCATTTCAGCAGGTAAGATAGAGTACTATACTGTGATATAGCAGATAAGATAGAGTAGTATACCGTAATATAGTAAGATAGAGTAGGCAAGATAGGCAATTTACACAGTTCCTCAGACATGGCTGGCCTCCACAGCTTTGTTCCTGCTGTTCCCTCAGCCATAAAGCTTCATCTTTGCCAAGGCAGGGTTCAAAATCCACTTCCTGTAAGTTTTCTATTTTGTATTAATTATAATTAGTTACACAGATTTTCCTCCTCCTCTGCTACATTACGAACACCTTACGGGCTATTTTATTCATCTTTGCACTCCCACAGTGTCTAACATACTGCTGGGCACAGAAGTGGCTCTCTTAAGATGAGCTGAACTAAAGTCTACCACTGTGATGAACTAAGTCCTGGATAATTGTGATTAGGAAAGGAAAAGGTAGCAGATAGAATGGTAAAAACCCAGGCCCCAAGAAGAGAAACCTGGGGACCATTTCATATTACTTAAAGTTCCCAAGGTTAAAAGTTTATTTATTAAACTCACCTCAACATTAAAAAGTCAAGGTCAAATGATATCAGTTTCTCCCATTGATTTTCAGGTTCTATAAGTCAATACATTTCAAACCATTTCTACCGTTCGAATGTTATCTTTTGTGCCTAGGAGCATATTCTAGAACCACAAAAGAGAACATTTCTGAGGACCTAATGAAGCTTTACTAAAAGTATGACTGAAAGCATTACCTTCCTGCATTACCAAACAAACCAACAAACAACGAAAGTCATAGGATTATGGTCATAATGTTAATGCCTAGAAAGCTTCAGAACCTGAACATCTAATTCATCATGTCTCCCGTTAAGTCAAGATGCTGAGGATTCTTTATCATATGAATCAGACTTTCTTCAGCTCTCTCAGACTTTTAAAAATCCAAATTGTACTCCAGCCTTTTCTTGCTTTACTTAAATGAAATCCATCAGCTAAAATGTTTGGTCTATTGTTTAAATGCCATAAGTCAATTTTGGGAAAGGAGGAAGCAGGATAACTCTAACAGTCCCTAGACATTCCAGTCTTCCCATCAAGGCCTAACTAAATTAAACTTGCAGATTAAAGCAAAGATTTGTTTCTTTTTCTTTTTTTTTTTTCACTAGCCAGCTCTCTCCTTATATTGTCCATAATTTAGATTATTTAGAGTATAATCAATAAAAATCACCACTGTTTATAATTCAATTGCCTTAAGTTGGTCTTTGTTCAAAGGTACATAAACAAGTTGCTAACAGGCAGAAAAAAAAGATTCTTCTTTACACAAAAATACCTGATATGGTCAAACTCATATCCTCCCAACTTCATGTCTATTTCATTTGGTACCCAGTAACCTAGTGTTCACAGCCACTCGTCTCTTTGGGCTGAATACCAGTGAAATTTTTCTTGCTATAAACAGAAATTACATGAAGAACATGTTCTGCATTTCTATTGAAAACTAAAATGATTTCCAAGTTTTATTTCAAAGCTTATAAACATTGCTATCTGCTGCTCGTCTACTTACTTAAAGCCAAGTTTTGAAAGCAAAGTTGCAGGACTAATTACTTTTCCTTTCTGCTGCTCTGCCGCCAAAGCTGCAGTCACTAAGGATAATCTTCAGAAGCTTGGCTTTGTTGCTAGAGCAACCAACCCAACTTTAAGTATTTTTCAATATCTTCCTTTGGGTATTTTAAATAACAATAAGATATAACTGATCTAGTCCATCATAACAACCACTGGGCATATTTTTACATTTTTACAATTCTGATCTAGTTATGAGAAAATTCAGAACCTTGTAGGGATTTGAAACAACAAACACTCTTTATGTGGAAACTGCATGGCACGTGCCACCTTCAGGCCAGGGTACATTTCCCCAGGATGAGGGGTCACAATCAAAAGGAAAAGGCTACCAAGAAAATTTCTGCTTCTTCCAGCTCAGACCCTCCAGCCATCTCAGAATTTAAATGCATCACAGACCAATTTTACAATGCCCTATATTTCTGTTTACTTGTACCAATAAGGACTTAAGCAGATTTTTAACCTCTCATTCAATATTAAGAAACTTGAGCTTCTGTATCCAAATACCCTAGAAACTAGAGCCTCTGCTGCCATTAACTAGTTTTTAGGTTATTTCTATTTAATTGTTCTATATTATATTAAGAAACCTGACATATTTTTCAGAAGTAGAATAGGCATTAATTCTATACATTGAGAAACTTATCATATATAAAACCAGAGCCCCTACATAATGGTACAATTTCAATAGTAGTCATCTTGGATTTGCCACCTGTCCACTTTCTACAAAGAGCACAAACCATTTTAACACAATGTCCAGAAGAACAGGCATCTGCGCGCAGCTGTGGATTCCACTGAGAAAAAGGAGAAAAGAGCTGGCTTTTTGGTCAGTTGGTCAGTCAAGGCGTATTTATCAGGCACCTAAACAGTATGGGTAACATATAAGCATATAATGCATTTCTGCCTCAAGTAGCCAACAATAATCTAATGATGTGGGATGAAGCTACTAACAAAATAAGAAAAAACAAAGTTTATTGGGCTTTGGAGAAACCAGGGGACAGAGGACTATATCAGTAATAGTCCATTATACAGATAAGAAGATAAGCTCTTCGAAGGTTAAAAATTTACATGGCTAGTGCTTGAACACTCTCCCAAAAACCACAATTAGTTTTACTAAAACCACTTTTCCAATGCTAGGTACATATGTGCCAACTTTTGATCCCTAGAATAAGAGATAAAGTGCCCTGAGATTATCAGTAATACACTGTGATTACTAGAAAACTATCGATTAGTTTAAACTGTCCATTGAGTGAGCTTTCATTTACTTGAAGCCCAATGCATGAGTTTAATAGTCTCTTCTAGGAGGCTCTTAAAGGATGTTTCAATGATTCTTCCTTCAAGAACATCCTGTTTTCTTGAGATGCTGAGGGTGGATGCAATTTGGGTGCTCCTCAGTAATTTACATGACAACTGTAAATGTACTGTGAATCATTAAAAACAACACACACTTTTTCGTCGTAGATTTTATATACATGCTCTCAAACAGTTCTCACTACAGTGATTTCGCTTCTCTGAATATAAAATTTGGCCTCTAAACTTCCCCTCTTCTTACCTTCTGTGGATGTTTGCTCAGATGTTTCCTCACCTAAAGGGCATTTTTACTGGAAACTGGAAAAAATTAAACTGGAAAAAATCCATACTTAATGCAAAGCTCAGTTTAATAAAAATATTATAAAGATCCACCTTTTTGCAAAATCTATCCCTAAGAAATCATCCCACAATGTCCTCCCCCTTTGGAGAGCTTTCAGCAGGTAGTAAGATTCATTCTGCTTTGTCATTTAGCAGCTTCATGTAAGGCTATATCTTCCCTCCCTAACTAAATGCCATGTTTCTAAACGAAAGGGATCTTTTTTATTTCATTTAAATCTGAATTGCTTATGATATGTTTGAGAATAGATTAGGTATATTATAACTGTTATTTGAGAAGATAAAAATGAAGATCAAAGACTTTATGAGGCGTGACTTCTATACTTAAATTACTTTTATATTTGTGATTTGTTTTAAAGAAGTCGAGATTTTCAGGTCAGACTTTTACATAATTAAATAGGTGAATTTGGTCATTCAATTAATATTAAACATCTACTATGGGTCCAATGCCATAATAGGTGCTATAAATAATACAAAATTTTAAATAATGCTTGATTCCTGCCCTCAAGGTGCTTGTAATCTTGTCGTATCCAATGGTAGATTTTGCTACTGTCAGATGTGATCAGGTACAAGTTAACGGAATGATTAAATATCTTGGTCACCTCAGAAATGTTTAATCCAGATTTTAAAACAGAACAGTTCAGGATGCTTAGATATAATTATTTAAATACAAAATTGTTTTTAATATTATGAAAAAAAGTCAAGGAATTAAACAGTAAGCACTTAGAGTAAAACCAACAAAAAAAATAAAATGAACATCTATGAAATTACATTTATTGATCTTTGTTTTCTGGTTTTTTCTTTATAGCAAATCAGCACCAGTTCTACTACTTATACCCAAAAATAAATAAATAAAAAGACAAAAAACAAAGAAGTAAACACAAACAAAAATAAATACAATCCTCTGTAATCTAGTTCCTTACTTTCAGTCTCATTACTGTGTTCTTAATTTAGACCCTCATCATTTCTCATATGAATTTTTAGTCCATTAGCTGGTTAGTTGGTTAATTGATCTCCCTATCTTCAATCTTCGTTTTACTATGAAAGTTTCTTAAATGACAGATATAATCACGTTATTCTCTTACTTTAAAGTCTTCAGGGCACTGCCCTACCTACTCCATTGAATGGCATATGAGATCCTCCACAGTCAGACCCAGTTGTTGTATCTTCTTCTCCTACCCATCCCTACACACTCACATTCCCCCTCTAGTTCAGACAAAGTAAACTTGCTGGTGTACTCACTTTTTGATTCATTCTGTCAAAATATACACATTAAGCAACTGTGCAAAACCTTTTGCTAAGCATTGGGAATATAGATGAGCTCATAGTGTAGTGGTGGGGACAGAGAAGTTGTCTGATGGGAAAGCAGTCATTAGCAGCAGCAACGAATGCCACTGCTAGGCTGGCTTGCTCATGTAACAGAGAAGAGCCAAATCGGACTACACGTTGGATCTGTTTCTCTTATTTTAACCTTTGCTTTCTGCTGATTTTGTTCGCTAAAAAGATACTGTCTATACATAACGCCCTGCCCCGGGGAACCCTGCCCCTCTGCCTGAATGTTAAACCAAAGTGGCATTGATCAGAGAAACATCAGGGACCCTGCTCCACCTGTGGATGGCTACAAGAAAGAAGAAATTGGGCTTCCCTGGTGGCGCAGTTGTTGAGAGTCCGCCTGCTGATGCAGGGGACACGGGTTCGTGCCCCGGTCCGGGAAGATCCCACGTGCCGCGGAGCGGCTGGGCCCGTGAGCCATGGCCGCTGAGCCTGCGCGTCCGGAGCCTGTGCTCCGCAACGGGAGAGGCCACAACAGTGAGAGGCCCGCGTACCGCAAAAAAAAAAAAAAAAAAAAAAAAAAAAAAGAAGAAATTAACACATCCCCTCCCCAAGGCTGGCCATTCCAGGGGATATTTGCAAAACTTATGGCCTTTTTACTTTACTTCCTCATCTCCTCCCCGTCTCTGTGCTATAAAAGAAACTGGCGTCCAAACCCCGATAAGATGGTTTTTCAGAGACACTAGTCTGCCATCTTCCCAGTCTGCTGGCTTTCCGAATAAAGTCATATTCCTTGCCTCAACACCTCGTCTCCGATTCACTGGCCTGTCATGTGGCGAGCAGAGCGAACTTGTACTCGGTAACACATAGAGTAAGGAGGTATGAAGCCCAAATGAGTTCAGACATTTTATCACGTAGACAGACAGCTAAAGCAAGAAGAGCATGGTGTCAGCTCCTGCATCCCTATTCCCGCAGGATGACAGTAAGCTGAAGGGGCCAGACAACAGATGGCACGAGTGGTAGGTCACTCTGCCGTGGAGGAGCCAGCTCTAGATTACAGACGAGCAGTTTGAGAGACCTGCACAGAAGCCTGCAGATGTGCTCGAAGGGGAGCAGGATGGGAAATGAGATGGAAAGTCCTGTGTTCAGGTGAAACTCAGGAGATGAATACCCTGTGGCAGTCTCCCACAAGATGTAAGGAACTGCCACGTCGTGGCTCCTCATCTGGCTCATCTCCCATTACCCCAGGAGGAATTATTTCACCATGACTCTGACCAGGTCACAGTCAGGTCTTGCCTGCTTGGCCTAAGTGGAGATGTGCAAGGTTGCCAGGATGCCATGATTGAGCCATCTCTCTACTCAGGTAAAGAGAATTGCAGTGTAATATGTTCAGGGACAGAAATAGGTTCAGAACGCTGCAGGAGCACGTGGAGGGGGCCCCGGCATAATGATGCAGTGTGCCTCTTCTCATACTTGATCTGCCTAAATGCTTCTCCCCCATGAAGGTCTGTCCAGCTCAAGCCCAGAGTGAAAAGTTTCTACCACCTCCTTTGGATACCTTCTCTCATCACTCTAGGCTGAATAGATTGCTCTTTCCTCTGTATGTTCATGGCTCTTAGTTCATGCCTATGTTTATTACTTGCTATAAACATTCATTCGTTCATAGGCCAGGCACAGCCTTGGGCACTGCAGATAGGACAGTGAACAAAATAGGGGAAGAGCCTTTCCCCCAGGGTGGCTTACATTTGTTCTATTATGTGCCGTCTATTCATAGTCCCAGTCAAACTCTAAAACTCACGAAACTGGTCTATTAGCCAGGTCAAGAGCATCGCTTCCTTTCTTATTTTAAGTTATATTTAAGTTATAGTACGAGAAACAAATCTATAATGCAATTTTTCATTTATACAACAATGCAATAATATTTCACAAAACTTGCTTTTGCCAGAGAGCTCATAAAGGAAAACGTTACATGGGTGAAAGTTGTGCTCATGATTCTCATATCAGAGGCATTCAAGTCTAGGATACAGAAGAGCTTCTTCAATCCAACTTATGATTTAAGTTCAGATCTAAGCTTTGGAAAAAGTTTATAATATTATCAGGCATAACCATGTTCTTTCCATTTACCTTTTCCCCCACTTACTGTAGTGCCTTTGAATTCCTCAATCGAAGTTTTGATTTAGAAAGCAACCGTTTTCCTAAGTTGACTTTTGCTCAAAAACCTTTTTTCCTCCCTGATTAGCAAGAACAACTTAACTACCTGGTAAACTTTCCCACGGCAAGATCTAACCCCATTGAAATGAGTCAAACCTCTACTCTTTAAAGATTAGAATTTTCTTCTTAACAGAGGCTTCTAACTATGCAAAAGCAAATTTTTTATATTTTTAATTGAAGTATAGTTGATGTACAATATTACGTAAGTTACAGATGCACAGTAGTGATTTACAGTTTTTAAAGGTAATACTCCATTTATCGTTATTATAAAATATTGGCTACATTCCCTGTGTTGCACAATATATCCTTGTAGCTTATTTTATTTATTTATTGCTTGTTCATGTGTTCTTATTTTTTTACTTTTTAATTTTTTATTGAAGTATAGTTGATGTACAATATTATATAAGTTACAGGTACACAATATAATGATTCACAATTTTTAAAGGCCATACTCCATTTATAGTTATTAAAAAATATTGGCTATATTCCCTGTGCTGTACAATATATTCTTGTAGCTTATTTTATACATAACTGTCTGTACCTCTTAACTCCCTAACCCTATATTGCCCCTCCCCCTTCCCTCTCTCCACTGGTAACCACCACTTTGTTCTCTATATCTGTGAGTCTGCAAAAGAAAGTTTTTTATAGAGCTGTGGGGAATCATTACAGACATGACAGAAATGAAAAAGGATTATAGGAGAACAACTTTATGGCAACGAATCAGACAAACTAGATGAAATACATAAATTCTTAGAAAAATGTAAATTATCAAACTGTCTTGATAGAAGAAATACATAGATTGCTGAGAGAGTAGATTTTAAGAGCTTATGTATTGTTACGACTCCAAAAAAAAAAAAAAAAGGGTAACTTTGTGAGGTGATGGAGTGTGTTAATTAACTTGATTGCAGTAATCATTTCATAATGTATATTTGTATCAAACCATCACATTGCACACATTAAACATATACATTTATATCTATCAATTATAACAATGAAGATGGGAAAGAAGAAATAGAATATCTGAATCAACATATATCAAATAAAGAATATGAATAAGGAATTTAAAAATCTTTCCACACACAGACACAAAAAAATTCCAAAAGGTTTCACTGGTTAAGTTCTAAAAATTAGAGAAATAATATAAATCCTTTCAGAAAATAGAGAAAGAATTTCTCTATTCATTTTATGAGGCCTGTATTACCCTGATGCCAAAGCCAAAGACATCACAAGAAAATTAAACAACAGATAGAAGTTTAATAGTCCTCATAACTTTAGATGCAAAAATTCTTCAGAAAGTATTAGTTCACCACATCCCACAATACATAAAGTAGGTTACACACCATAACTAAATAGGATTTATCCAAGAAAAGGTTGCTTTAATTGATCCAAACATCAATTAACGAGTACACTATATTAATAGAATAAAGAACAAAAACATGATTATTTACATTGACAAAAAAAAAGCACTTACAAAACTCATTCATAATTAAAAACAAAAAACAAAAATCAAAAACAAACAAAAAAAACTCAACAAAGACTAGAACGATGCTTCCAAAACCCTTATGTAGTAAAAAGGGAACCCTTATATACTGTTGGTGGGAATGTAAATGGCCCAACCACTATGGAAAACAATACGGAGTTTCCTCAAAAAATTAAAAATAGAACTACCATACAATCAACAATTATACCCAGAGGAAATGAAAACAGAATTTTGAAGATTTATGCACTCCCATGTTTGTTACAGCATCGTCCACAATAGTCAAGATATGGAAACAACCCAAATACCCATCAACAAATGAATAGATAAAAAAGATGTGGTATAACATAATGGAGTACTACTTAACCATGAGAAAGGAGGATATTCTGCCATTTGCAGCAACACGATGGACCTTGAGCACATTATGCTAAATGAGATAAATCAGACAAAGACAAGTACTGTATGATACTACTTATATGTGGAATCTAAAAAAGCCAAACTCATAAAAAACAGAGAGTAAAAGGGTGGTTACATATGTGATAAGTATCACTACAACAGCAATCATATTACAATATATAAATGTATCAAACTACCACAATGTACACCTTAAACTTATACAATGTTATGTGTCAAATATATACAATTTTTTTAAAAAGTTATCTATGAAAAATCCACAGTTAAATCACACTTAATGGTGAAAGACTGAATGGTTTCCCCCTAAGATCAGAAACAAGGCAAAGATGTTTACTCTCATTACTTTTATTTAACTTTGTACTGGAGGTTCTAGCCAGTGCAATTAGGCAAAAAGAAAAAAAAAGAAATTAAAGGTCTCAGATTGGAATGGAAGAAGTAAAACCTGTCTTTTTTCATGGATGAAATGAACTTGTATAGAAAACCCTAAGGAACTTAAAAAAAAAATCTACAGGAAATAATAAGCAAGCTTTGTAAGGTCACAGGACACAAGAACAATATACCAAAAAAAATCTATTTTATATAATAGCAATTAACTGTTTTAAAATAAACTTAAGAAAACAATTTCATTCACAATAGCATCAAAAAGAATAAAATATTCATAAGTATATTTAACAAAAGACGTGAAATATATGAAAACTACAAAATATTGCTAAGAATTTTTTAAAGATCTGAATGAATGAAGAGAGATATCATTTTCATGGATCATAAGAATCAATATCACTAAGATGGCAACTGTCCCCAGACTGATCTATAAATGTGATGTACCCCCAAGCAAAATACCAGCAGAAGTTTTTACAGAAATTGACAAGGTTAATTTAGATAGAAATATGGAGAACCAAGGTCAGACAAAACAACTCTGAAAAAGCAGAGCAAAGCTAGGAGAGTTATACTACCTGACTGCAAACTTATTACAAAGTTACAGCAATCAAGATAGTGTAGTATTAGCATGAAGATAGATGTATAGATCAGTGGAAGAGAATAGAGAGTCCAGAAATAGACTTTCACATCTATGTTCAACTGAATTTCTACAAAGGTGTCAAGGCAATTCAACGTGGAAAGGATAGTCTTTGCCACAAATAGTGCCAGAACAATTGGATATCTATATACGAAAAAGAACTTCTATCTTTTTGAAGAAGAAAGAGGAGGATGAAGAGAAGAACTTAGACCTTTATGTCACAGCACACACAAAAACTAATTCAAAATGGATTTCAGACCTAAATATAAGAATTACAACTAAAATTTATTAAAGAAAAGATAGGAGCAAATGTTTGCAACGTTGACACAGGCAAAGCTTTCTTAAATATAACACCAAAAGCAAAATCCATTTAAAAAATAAACAAATTAGACCTCACCAAAACTGAAAACTTGGGCTTCCTGGTGGCGCAGTGGTTGAGAGTCCGCCTGCCGATGCAGGGGACAGGTGTTTGAGCCCTGGTCCGGGAGGATCCCACATGCCGCGGAGCGGCTGGGCCCGTGAGCCACAACTACTGAGCCTGAGCGTCTGGAGCCTGTGCTCCGCAACAAGGGAGGCCGTGATAGTGAGAGGCCCGCGCACCGCGATGAAGAGTGGCCCCCACTTGCCACAACTAGAGAAAGCCCTCGCACAGAAACGAAGACCCAACACAGCAAAAAAATAAAAGTAATTAATTAATAAACTCCTACCCCCAACATCTTAAAAAAAAATTTTTTTAATAAATAAATAAAATAGAAATTATATCTCAATAAATCTGGAAAGATAAAATCCATGCCTTGGTTAGAAGAAGAATCCCTGGAGAAAAATATACTGTCTCAGTATATAGGGAAGAGCTTTCTAATACTCACAATTGTCTAAGAATGGAATGAGCTTCCTTGGAAGGCAGTGAGTTCCCCATCACTGAATGTGTGCCAGCATGGGCTAGCCAACCACGTGGCAAAAATATTATCAAAATGGTGACTCAGACATAACAACAGGTGATTGGACTAAAACATCTTTAAGGTCTCTTCCAACTTTCACATTCTACAATATTCGTGTCTAATACTTGCAACCCAAATCTCTCATTTATCACTGATATTTACTGAAACTCTTTAAAATCACATTATCTAAAGAATGCCCCATTTAGGCAGCTGTTCCACTAATTTATTGGTCTCTAAACATGTCTAGGGAATGGGCAATCCCTTCACAGTTGGGGCGGGATTAGAAGCAGATTCAACAATTGGAGCATATTTTAGGTATGGTTCAGCTACTTTTTAAATTCTCTTATCTATAGGTTCTTACTGCGCTTTCCTTTAATAATTGTTTTTTAAATGTATATGTTTATGTGTATATACATGAATGCATATAATAATAATTATTATGGATACTTAGGACATCATACAGTACAGAAATTTTTGAGGCAGATGTTCACTTTGTAATATCAAAGGCATGAAAGAACTTAACACAGAAAAATAAAACAGATAATTTATGCAATCTTTTTATTAAACATTTTGGTGCTTGGGAAAGTTTTGTTTGTTATGGTTATTTCACTCTGGGGTTTGGGGGTTTTTTGGCCTATTATCTGACTTTGTATTCTTTTTCTTTGTACATTCATAATACTGGCATTTGAGTTAATAGAGCATGTATGTAAAGATGGAAGGGTGAAAAGGATAGATAGAAACAGGTTAACAAAAATAAGAACAAAGATAAAGATTGGGACAGGCCCAAGGTAGGGAAGAGGATTTCACTGCAACAAGGCAGCTGTCAGAACCACTGAGGCAGGAGCTGCAGAGGGAGAGACCTTAGCCCTTGTCTTCTGAAATCAGCACAGACTCATTCCCAAGGGTGGTGTTCCTGGATACTCACAAGGCAAAAGCGAAGAACTCAAATTAAAACTGAGAAAATGCAGCAGGCTAGAATTTTCCATTTATTCATGATTATGATGGTGATAAGTTGCCATTTACTGCACGCTGAATCTCTGACAAGCAGTGATTTCTCAAAGCTCTTTACCAACACCACACTACTGAACTCTCACAACAACCACAAATGGTAGATCTTAAGTTGCTTCCTCTGTAAAAATAGAATAGCCGGACTCACCGAGGTGAAATAACTTTCCCAGGGTCATGCAACAAGCAAGTGGAAGAAACAGGATTCAAACTGAGGTCTTTCTGACTCTGGAGCCATTGCTTTTCCCCACTCCACAAACTGTCCCACTCCACAAACATTTGCAGGGTACCTACTACCTGAAGATCAGTGGACTTAAGAACACCACTGTACTCATGATCCCTTTTCTTATTATGGAGAGCATAAGATAGGGACACTTCTCAGGACTCCCTATGTTTAGTCCATAAATACCCCAGTGTCCAGCATCCCTTCCTACTCTATGACCACCAGGAACCTTCATTTTCTGATTAAATCCCTCTTCTCCCTAAGAAGGCAAGAGCTGTCCAAGAAATCCAACTGATTCCAGCACTCATGGAGGAAAATTTGTGAAAGGAACAATATCAAGGAGGCAGAGGCGTGGCTGAACTAAGGTGTTGTTACTTAAATCCTAAACAATGTTAAGACAGAGAAAAGTGGGGTGTGAGTCGGCAGATCTAACAAAGTTTCAGAGAGAGGAAGATATGGGTGTACTAAAGCTCACAGCATTAGAACTCACAACCTTGTCTGCCTAAGTAGGATAAGCAACAAACCCAGCAGGCTCTGGTTATCAGGAGACGGTACTGCAATAGTCTCCTGTGCATTCTGATTGAAAATTCAGCTGCATAACCTTCCATGAACTGTTTATCTTATGTACTTATTTAACTAACATCCAAACAGACAAGACTCCTATTTCTGGGCCTTCTTTTTATACTTTCATGTTCGAACGATCAGATGAAGCTCAGATACCACAAACTTTGCATGTTTTTGATTTTGCACATAAGCGGAAGGTTAGAATTCTACTCTGTGTCCTCAGTCATTCAGTTCTTTTAGATCTTTGAACATGACTTCAAACCCTGCCACAACACAACCCAAATACAGACTTGATTCTGTGCCTGTACAAATACGTAAAAGAAATGGGTATGTCAACTTTCAATGGATACCAGCCTAATTGAAGCTTTAACTACTGTCAGGGAACAAAGGCAGCCAGTGCTAACTACGTCTGCTTTGTTCAAGGGTAAGAAGACATTCAGAAAGATGAGGAATGAATAAGTGCACATAGCAAAATGGAAATAATCTAAAAACTTTCCTGGCCTCTGCAATTCATACCAACAATCTCCCTATTCTGACTTCCTACTGCACTTATTACAATACCCAACTACACTAAATATTTAATTATACGCACTGTATAAAAAGTATTAGTTTTTCTTTCATGCACATCAGTCTTATAAATAAAAAAATAATATTATAGTTGTATGATATTTCAGCACATCCATACACACTATCTCACTATCTCCATTATGGCCCACTGAGGTAGATATACCACGTCGAACTTTGTGGATTTCATAGATGAGGATACTGAGGCTGAAGATGTTATTGACACAACAGGATTCACGAAGTGGAGAGTTGGGAATCAAAGCCAATCTCCCGACTCGGAATCCGTTGCTCTTTCGCTGACACCACACCACCTTAATCTGAGAGTAGTGAGACTTCTCCTTCCCCTCCTAACGCAGACCTAGAGAGATGTTCAATAAATACTTGCTTATATGAGTCCACCGCTTCTCCTCCATTGGTAAAGCAATCTGTTGCAGAGAAGGTATACACTTTCAATTATGCTATGAGTCCATTAGACCTCAAGAGGAGAGGGAACTGGGAGAAAGCATAACCTTTCAGCTTGCAGCCATTAGAGTGACTATTCAGAACTCTTCAAATCTTCAGTGAGTGTACGGTCTTAACTGTTCATGTGTCAGGTTCGAACCATATCGTCCCCTGCTGCCTCTCACAAAGGTTAATGGACCACTAAATGTTGATACTCCAGCAAGGGTGGGAACTCCAAAGTCCAGTACAGGTACTATGATTTTCACGTAATTGCTACATTTAGCTCCTGTTCCCCTCATTTTTTTACAACCCTTCTTAGACCCAGCTATTTTGTCTCTACATTCCAATCTCCCTCTCCTGAATGTTTTTTCTCCTGCTGGGCCACTCTGGAAATATTGTAATAGGTGTTGTAACAGCTTTTTTCTATGGTATTTCACCAAAACAAAAAGACGTAGACTCACTGAGAACAACACACAATCAACCTGACTGGAATAGTGTTGGGCTGCCGCCTGGTCTGACTCATCCCCCCTTACTCTATCAGAAAAGTCAAAATTCTTGAATTTAACACAAACTAGATCAAAAGTGGTGGAGCATGTTTAAGGACAAGTGTGTTAGGTTCTTAGAATTCAGGCTACAAGGTTAACATCACAATTGTGCAGCATCAAAAGAGTAAACAGAATCTGAGGTATGTAGCATCCAAAACCTACCCCTTATATCATCCAGGTCTGTATCCTGGTTGTCTAATGCAGTAGCTTTCAAGGTGAATGGTACCATACATTTCATGTCTCCTTTCCTCACCCATAGCTCCAGTCAAAACCTATCTGTTCTGGGTCCTGATCACTCAAGGAATTGCTCTCCTCTACTTAATCTGTACAGGGTGTGCACAAATGAATGTATTCCCCATCCCAGATAACACATGTGCATTTTAACAAAAGCTTTCTAAAATCTATGCCTTAACTCAAATGCACATATTTAATCGTGAGAATTTCAAACAATAGGGCAGGGGAGCCTCCCATCACATCATGCTCTCGAGTCAGCTGCTTCTTTCACCCTCATTGGCCAAAAGCTCCAAATTATTCCAGTTGCTAATAAGTTCACCAAAATAAGTCACTTTATGCCAGATGGGTAGTCATATCATTTTCCCTCTAGGTATTTTTCTGTTAAAATCAAAGCAGACAAATGTAATGTAAATCGTCGAGTATTTATCAGGCATCTTCTTTTTGCTGGACCTGTGCTCTAGGCTAAGGGTACAAAACTGGATGAGGGTCAGCCCCTGTCCTTACAGATTAATGTTTTGAACTAATCACTCATCCAATTCATCTTCTAAACTTGTCTTTTAAAAGTTAGCATAGGGGACTTCCCTGGTGGCACAGTGGTTAAGATTCCGCACTCCCAATGCAGGGGGCCCAGGTTCAATCCCTGGTCTGGGAACTAGATCCCACATGCATGCATACCTCAACTAAGAGTTCACATGCCACAACTAAGGAGCTCACATGACGCAACTAAGGAGCCTGCCTGCCGCATCTAAGACCTGATGCAACCAACTAAATAAATCAACATTTTAAAAATAAATAAATAAAAGTTAGCATATTGTTTAGATTCTTTACTAAAAATTAAAGAAATATATTCCATCACCAACATCAATGCACTTTAAGTTCCCTCATTCCAATCAAATTTAATAAACTCACCCACATTTTGAGTGATAAACTAAACCCCAAGGGATCATGCGTGGCAAAACTTAATCCCAGAGGATCACGTGTAGCAAAGGCACAGCTGACAACATGCATGGGTTTGCAACACCTCTGCCCTGAGCAGTCCCAAAAGGATGACCACTGTATCCAAACTACATAAGAAGTAACTGTCTAACAACTATTCTAGGGCGTTTTGATCCTGCTGGCTTTCAATTCTTTTTAATAATATCAAAAATGCCTGTGGCCCAGTCCTCCTTGCCTGTGGTCCAAGAGCAGGAGACCCACAGTGACAGTGAATGCAGTCTTAGTGACCTGCATCATGGAGAGTCTATGAAAGATACTTAAGTGTCTAAGTGCTTCCTCAAGCTCTCTTTTTGCAGCATTATTTCTTTTCCCTTTTCCTTTACCCAGTGCTTAAGTGCCTTTCTTTCTCAACTAAACATCATCTTGCCATCTCCTGGGGGTTTCATCACAGCTTGACACAGTTCTCAGACCAGCCAGGGAATTTGGAACTAGTTGTGTTAGATATTTGTTCTTTTCCCCTCAAAATAATGTTCACTGTTTCAGACTTCAGTGACCATTATTTAGCATTGATATTAACATATATTACTGGTAACTTAGAAGTTTTTAGAAAATCAAGTCTGATAAAATACAGTGTCCTAGATAGAAGACAACAGAAATACAAGAGAAATAAAAACAGACATACAAAGAGAGACATTTTTACATTACAGAGACAGCAAAGGCTGCGATAGAGTCAACTTTGTTGTAGCAGAGCAGTGGCACTCAAAGAAAAGTGTTTACTGAGTTCTAAATGAACCAGCACAGGCCACTGACTGGCATGAGTTGTTTACATTAATCATTCCCAGCCTGTCAGCCTGCTTCAGGTTGAGCACGTAGAGTAACCTGAAGGAGAAAGTAAATAGGGGAATAATAAACCACCTTAACAAACCATTCCAAAATAATTCTAGAAGATTCTATGCCATTAGCATACCACCTACAACTTGTATAACCCAGAAACCTCCCAGTCCCATTCACAGAAGAGGTTTTGAAAAGAATAGCATAGTGTGGTCAACTATTCATACTGCTAACACCATAGCAAGTTTCCAGCAAAAAAGGAACCAGGCAAAATACCAAACTTTTCAAGCTACAGCAATGTCATAAGTTTAACATTCTCAGAAATGTTCAGGAAGAATTGATTAAATGACTCATTTTATTATTAAAAAAAACAAACATTTATTAAGTTTCTAACTGCACCAAGCACTGCACTTTTGTTATCACAAGTAAATTAAATGGCCCCAATGACTTCCAGGAACTTAGAATCACCAGTCAGCACCTTGTAGAGAGGGAAAGCTACAAGACGGAGACTTTGGCCCACTACATGAATCCCTACTTAGGTAAAGTAAATCAAAGTATTTTAGAGATGGAACTAGGAAAGGAGTATTATTGGAATGGAGATCAGAGAAAATACCTTGGAAAATTTTTCTTTGAGAAATGGAAAACAGAAAAAGGCAAAAGAATCCCTCTTGTGCTTTCTATGGGGAGTGGGGTGGGGAGTGCAAGAGGGATGTGAGTACCTTCCTGGTCCAGAGACAAAGGTTTCACTGAGGAAGCGGGATTTCAAGGGATGTAAAAATGGTGTGGGCAAGGCATTTGGTTAGCCTGTGAAGAGAAAGAAGCTCCAGGTGTGTTCATTCAAAATTCATGTACTTCATGTACATTCATGTACATGTACATTACTCATTCAAAGCTTCTGGACACGTTGAAAGATACCGAGGTGAACCAGAATAATGATTTGAGGGTACGCAAATGGAAATAAAGTCTCCAGTATCCTGTCTATTAAGTCATACCTCTAACCTGTATTCACTGAACAAATATTATTATAATGAGTTCCTACTCTGTGTTAGGCATTTCACTAAGCATCAGAGAAGATAAAAAAAAAAAGTAAGATAAGAACCTGCTTTCAGGGAGCTTACCAGGAGCAGTAATAATGATATTATTATTTATAATGAACATACAGTAGACAGAGTAAGTGCTTCAAGGAGATAAAATGAAGTGCTATGAGACTTCTAAGGGTTCTCGGACTTGGCCAACTCAAATCTCATCTTCTCTGGGAATTATGGCTGTCTCATTTTTATTTATTCTGCACTTTGTTCATCTGGCATTCATATTTTACTGCCTTATGTTAGTAGGTAAAGGAATTCATATGTGTATGTCTTACCTCCCCAGGTAGACTATAAGTATTTATGACTACATCATACTTCTCAGGATTTCCCACCACCACCAAAATATTCAGCACAGTGCAGTGTACACAGTCAAGTTTTCCACCAATACTTGTTAGAAGGGTTAGACTTTCATAAAGTTATAGTGGTTCCTGGCACAAGGTGGTTTGGTTTTGTTTTCATCAGTTGGTTGGTTGGTTTTGCCTGCTTCTTGCTAGATCTTGACTTCCTTGAGGGCAGGAACTGTGCCTTATTGGTCTTTGTAATCCCCCTAGGCTCAGAGAGTCTGTACATGGTAAGCATTCAACACTGTTTGCTAAGTGAATTCATGTTCCATGGGAATCTTTCTAAAAGTACCATAATGACACCTTTTGTAGGTGTAAAGATTTACAGTTTACAGGTTGCTCTAAAAGGCTTGATCTCCTTTAACCCTCTCAACAGAACTGTGGAGTTGCCGCTGAGATGACCACTGCACAGATAATGGAACAGTGCTCACAGAAGTCCGGTCACCCAGCAGCTAAGAGCAGAGCTGGAACTCACAGGTGTGTCGGGCTCCACATCAAGTACTCCTTTCACTCTACCACACAAATCATCAAATCTCATGGTGGAGTGATTTGGTTGGACCTTTGGCTCCCAGTCATAGTTCGGTATCATGGTACGGTAACTATCCGGTGACACGTAAAGTCCCTTTCTTCTTTGATGTCATACCATAGCAACATAGTGACCTTCGGCTGCTGATCCAGGCCCAGGTGATTTTGGTTGCATCGAGTGTTGATCTCAGTTTGGATTACAGACAAGTGGAAGAGCTACCTCAGTGAAAGAAAATCAGATCTACTCAAGGGATTCTTACAAGGAAAGAAAATCTTAGCTAAGTCTGATGGGTCAAACCTGGGCAGTACAACAGGTAGACAGTCTAGGTCCACAGTGGAAATCATGTCAAAATTGGCCTTGGTGGAACTTTGGGAAGGTCAACAAATGGTCTGATACAGGCTTTTAAGATATCTATACTAATGGGCTCTCCGAGCCTTTAAAAAGCACCAGTGACTCCCCAAACTCATCGTGTATAATAAATAAACTCTCAGGTTTTCACCCAAACTCAAAACCCAGCCATTCTAACCTTTCTTCAGCCATCAATAGGCATAAGCAGGCTTCCCTGGTGGCGCAGTGGTTGGGAATCTGCCTGCCAATGCAGGGGACACGGGTTCGAGCCCTGGTCTGGGAAGATCCCACGTGCCGCGGAGCAACTAAGCCCATGTGCCACAACTACTCAGCCTGCGCGTCTGGAGCCTGTGCTCCGCAACGAGAGGCCGCGACAGTGAGAGGCCCGTGCACCGCGATGAAGAGTGGCCCCCGCTCGCCGCCACTAGAGAGAGCCCTCGCACAGAAATGAAGACCCAACACAGCCAAAAATAAATAAATTAATTAATTAATTTAAAAAAATAGGCATAAGCTGCTTTTTAATGTGTTCCTTATACTCGCCTTGTCTCCTGTCAGCAGCCAGAAGTTGGGTTTTTCTTTATTTTTTATCAGGAATAGGATTCAAAGAGCCTGCCCTGCAGCAATCCCATACTGCACTTCTTTGTAAGAATCCTAATGACGAATTCTAAATACATAAGAGACAGTCTCCAGCTGTAGAAGTGGAGAGCTTCCGGGGGCCTGTCGAGTTCCCTGACCCCAGACCTATTTTTATATTTTGATCTTGAGGACTGTGCCTCATGACTTTCAGAACCCTCAAGTTGTCCCCGGGGTTACAGAGCACTAGCTTAACCAGCCATAGCAAGACTTAAAAACGGGGCATTCAGGATCAAAGTGGCCAACACATGAGGGCATTAGCCACCGGACCAGCCCCCGAGAGAACCGCATTAAGCTGCATTATGCAAGTGGTTAAATTCTTCCCGTGAAAAACCGCAGCACTCAAGTCTTTTAGTTGCATACGTCTCAATAGCCGTTTTAACAGCTACTCACATTTTGATATAAAATATAAGAACGGCAGTTTAACGTTCCGACTGAAGTACAGAGAAAACAACACAATTTGAATTTTTTTAAATTTAAAGCTGCCTAAAGCTCCAAAGTTCAGTGTTACTTGCTCTATATTTCCCTCAGGATGATATTAAATGGACTTTCCCCTATTCAAACAGGGAGCATGGGTGACAGAATATTTAAAAGAGAGAGAGAGAAAGAAAAGAAAAGAAAAAACCCTGAAGAGTCTGGATTAAGAATAACATAGCAGAGAGAGGTTCTGTCAATGAACTGACACTTCATTTTTCCTTCCATTGTCTGCTTACCCAAAGAGCAGGGGACTAGCAACTGGGATGATCATATAAGGCGGGAAAAACACAACTGTCAGCCTCCAAGGACAAAGCCTACTTGTAACAATACCATTCCTTAAATCCAGACATTAGAGCCGAAGGAATGAGAAAAAAGCAACTCACTCATGGATAGCTTACTGAGGATACTGCAGAAGATTATGCTAATCTTCACTTCATTGTCCTTTGCAAAATGTTTTCATATCAAGCCTTTTATCTGGGGAAGAAGAGATGCCCAACCTCTCAACTCAGTAACAGCCAGCACTTTCTGTGTGGTTTCTGCGTAATTAACACCAGCACTAGACCTTTTCATTTGTGCTACTCAAGCTTAGGGCCTTTTGAGGGTGTCCACAGGGGAGCGGCCCTCACCCTTTCCCTGTGGCCGGGGAGCCACAGCTTATGCTTAGATCTGCGTGCCATCTGTTAATGGCAGAGGGAGCAAAACTTGAGCTAACTTTTCCTTGACTGCCAGAGAATGCAAGGGACCAAATCCACCAGCACGAGATTAGCAAATTATCACTTTAGAAAAAAGAAATCTAACCTAGGAATTCAGACCAACTGCCTCATTTTCCATATCTGAGTTTTGCCTCATTATATAGTAGCTTTCATTTAGGACTCAAATGGCATGAAAGCATGAGCTTAGGTGGGAATCTGAATGGACCAAAGGGACTTTTTTTTTTCTTTTTTTTTTTTGGAAGGATTGTGCTTCAGCATCCACCTCATTTTTTTTCAGAACTGTGTCACAGATGAGCCACCTGCCAACTCCTGGCTGCCCAGCGGCTACAGGCAGCCCCCATGGGAACACAAGATGTGAGGCCAAATTTTCCTCTCTAATCGATTTCCCTGGCTTTTGCTGGCTCAGGTCAGATTCATATGAATATCATAACAGCCAATCTTTGTAATGATGAAAGTCATGTGAGAGTGTCAAGAGAGGAGGAGCACACAATGCCTTTGTTTGTTGTGATTGTTGGTGTGAGAATTTAGTCATTAGGAGTTTCCCAAACAACATCTAAAAGGAAAGATTAATTGTATATAAAAATACATTTTCCTTCAGATGGATTCCACTGGTCCAGAGGTGAAAAACCGTCACCACACTTTTCACCTGTTCTCTGAAAAACTTTGATTAGACTTACTAGACAATTCTACCCAGAACCTGGTTTCTATTCTGCTTCAAACTAACTCTGTGATCTTGATGGGGAGAGGAGGGGCCCAGGTAAGTGCAAATCCTTCATGGATAGAACAAGGTCACCTGAGACCACAGATACCCAAACTGGGGCCCCAAAAATCTCCAGGAATCGACCCCCCAAATAGATGACTATTCCTGAATTATTTGCAATTCTTTTTTAGCCTAAAGGAAACCAAACTCGTAAGTAAAGCATTTCAAATCTTTCAAAATGTGGGTACCAGAGAGATAAAATAATAAAAGAGGTCTTGATTGATGAAAATTTGGGAACTACAAAACCAGAGGATCTTTAAGATCTGTGGCAGCTTTGTAAGTCTCTGATATGATGTGTGTCCTGGCCTAGATGAAGTGGTATTCTTGGCAGGAAGCTCCAGAGTTGGTGCTCCGTATGTGTATGTACTCTGGTAATGCTATGTTCTCAATGGATTTTTGTTGAATTAATCCAAACAAATGAGTTAGCAAATTTCCAACTAATTGAGAAAAGAGTAATATGAACCATCACTGTTTGCCTCCAAAACATACAACTGCTGTGAAGAGCTAAAAAATGCCACTCTGGGCTTCCCTGGTGGCGCAGTGGTTGAGAGTCCGCCTGCCGATGCAGGGGACACAGGTTCGTGCCCCGGTCCGGGAAGATCCCACATGCCACGGAGCGGCTGGGCCCGTGAGCCACGGCCGCTGAGCCTGCGCGTCCGGGGTCTGTGCTCCGCAACGGGAGAGGCCACAAGAGTGAGAGGCCCGCGTACCGCAAAAAAAAAAAAAAATGCCACTCTCCCCAAGTGAGTCCTACTCAACTAAAGGAGGTTGCTTTAGGACAGCAATGATGCACTGTGAGAGCACCGGGTAAATGTCTGTGTGCCCCTGACCGCAGCGATGGTCAATGCCAGAGGATTTGCTCTTTGGCCATTCCAACAGTCTCAGATGTGGATATGCAGGTTATGCCAAATGTTCTATCTTTTAAAAATAAGTCTTTCCGGCTTCCCAGGTGGTGCATGGTTGGGAGTCTGCCTGCCAACACAGGGGACATGGGTTCAAGCCCTGGTCCAGGAAGATCCCACAAGCCACAGAGCAGCTAAGCCCATGCGCCACAACTACTGAGCCTGTACTCTAGAGCCCACGGGCCACAACTACTGAGCCCGCGTGCCTAGGGCCTGTGCTCTGCAACAAGAGAAGCCACCACAGTGAGAAGCCCGTGCACCGCAACGAAGAGTAGCCCCCACTCCCCACAACTGGGAAAAGCCCGCGCACAGCAACGAAGACCCAATGAAGCCAAAAATAAATAAATAAAGTAAATAAATTTTTTTTAATTAAGAAAGAAAATAAGTCTTTCCTCCTTTTTGCTTATTTATTACTATCTTTAACACACAGGGATCACTATACAATACCAAACAATCATCTTGCAGATTCCTAGTAAAATCTTTTGGAGGAAAAATAAATGAAGGAAAAGAAAGAGAAAGGCTATAAGGAACAAATGTACTTAATTCTCTCCCTTCAAAATGCTGAAGATTTTGATAGGTTACACTTTGGATAATCAGAAACATACAATTTCAACATGTAATTATAATACACCTTTCTTCACAATTACATTTAGGTAAGAATATTATAATTTTTTTAAAAACTTTCAACCCTAGGTAAATCTCAAAGAAGATTTTCTCTTGAGACGTTGGTGAAAGACAAGATGATGACAAAAGATAAAACATAAGTCTTTTAAGGTACTGTTTATTCCTTTTACGGGAAAAATATTTTATTTTTATAAATAAATAAGTAAATGATTTATTTCCTCCAGAAATTTATACTTCCTACAGTATCTAACCTTGTAACTCACCAGTGCTCTGAAGAATAAAGGCATTGCCTGATCATCTAAATTTATTAGGGTAAGCATATAAATCTTCACAGTGTAAGATGGGGGTCCTCTAAATTTAGGATACCCTTTAACAGCTAAAGCAGCTAAATGTAAAGGCCACCTGCTTCTTCCAGCAGCCACACAATCTGGTGGAATTAAACTATTCCAGCGCAGTTCAATCTTGGAAAAACTGCATAGCTGTGAAAACACCATTTACTGACTGCCGAGAGTTTGGTTTAGTATAAGCTGTTTAGACCACGTGAAATCTGCAATGCACTGTTAGATCTTTACAAATTTCATGAAATCTTTTTCGGATATCCAAAAAATCCTGAACTGCTTGAATCTTTTGTATCCTAGCACTGGGGACTGACCCATAATCTCTTTCCCAGCCAGGATACCAAGTCTGGACCCAACCTTGTCACTGATTCCGGCAGCTGCTTCAATTCACCAGAGGGGATGGCAGCAATCCTACTTCTAAAAGAACACCACAAGGGCTTACGTTCACGACGCCTTGAAGAGAGCCTGAAAGAAAGGTCAAAGGTGAAGAAAAGATAAAGTGCCAAACAAGGAGATCAGTAACGTAGGGTCTTCTTGATGAAATCCTAATGTTGGATTCTTCAGGATGCAAGCACCATAATTGCATTTCCAAAAAAGCCTCAGTTTTGTTGGCATTTGTGTGTGCATGTGCGCCTGTGCTTGTGGGTTTGTGTCTGTGTTTGTGTGTGTGTTTGCGCGCAGTGTGGGTTTTGCTTTGTTTTGTTTTTAGGTCGGATCACTGTGCATCTAAAAGCCTTATTCAGTTGTCCTTGTCCTGAGTACTTTGTCTTACACAGGCCGCATTACTCTTGTAAACAGAGGCTGCATCAAAGTGAGAGCAGAGAGAGTCACATCAGTGGATTAAGGCCTTCTGCATGATAAAGTAGCTACCTAGGGGGGGATAAACTTAATATGTGAAAGAATGTTATTGAGAGGAATAAAGTACCAAAACTCTGTCATTCTCCTCGTAATGTCCTAATCTAATGCCTGACACTGGGGCCTTAGGCCAGGGTTAGTGTTAATCAATGAAATACCCATCTGTGTTCCCTGTCCTTATAGCTATTTAAAACTAGCCTAAACTCAATTATTGTCCCCTAGAGACCAAGATGGGATATTAAGTTGATTGAAAGGAATTGTGTCCCACAAAGAAATCCCAGTGTTAAAATGCAGAGGTGTCAACAGAGGTGCTAACTAAATTTCGGTTAAACAGAGATTAAATGCTAATTCTTAGAACATGAAAAAGTTGCATAGATTACATCTGGCTAAAAATCCTTATTTGAAAACAGCTAAATTCAGGTAGACAGTGTAATCAACCCAGAGCAGACTGTGCTTTTAGAATAAAATAGATAGCTTATGTCTCCTGTAACATGTATAACACCACAGGCATACAAGGATGACATTAAGTTCAAAGAGATCAACATTCTCAAATTCATAATCATTGCTAGAATCATGATGACTATTGGAAGGATATATCATTTATCCCTTGAATAACTAAAAAGTATCATGCAAAACTTCTTTAATTATACTTAAAAGATATTTTTAAAGGGGGAAAGGGGCTGGGAGAAGAGGACAAGAAAGAAGCATAATCCTACTGCTCAAGGATGTCCATAATTGCCTTAGTAATACTTGAGTATAAAATGGCAGCTTTTCCCATTTTTAATCTTCTCTACTTTGTTTTGTGCCTAGATTTAATGGCAGCTTGCTTTTAGAACAGAGAAAATTTCTCTAAAACCAGGTTTCACGGCATGGACATATAATGTGTGCTGGATATCCTTTTGAGAGATTTTGAAACAAATAAACAGAAAAACAGCTCTTTAAATATGTAATAGTCTAAAGCTGAATGAATATGTTTTATTATACTTTGGAACCTACATATGTGTTTAAATCCAAACAGGTTCATGAGATACCATTTCATAAGCTAATAATAAAATAATAATTTAAAGGCTTATTGCTATCTACTGATACTAAAGAATCTCATTCTTTGGTGGAACACTAGTCCTACTGGATTCTGATTAATACTAATTACTAATACTAATTAAAAGGCATGGGGCTTCCCTGGTGGCGCAGTGGTTGAGCGTCCGCCTGCCAATGCAGGGGACGCAGGTTCGTGCCCCGGTCCGGGGGGATCCCACGTGCCGCGGAGTGGCTGGGCCCGTGAGCCATGGCCGCTGAGCCTGTGCGTCTGGAGCCTGTGCTCCACAACAGGAGAGGCCACAACAGTGAGAGACCAGCATACCGCAAAAAAAAAAAAAAAAGGCATGATTATAGCACAAGAATAGACTAAAAAGTCAATAACAAAGTAGGTGGCTCAGAAATAAATCATGTGAGTATGTGATACATGATGGAGGAGAAATCAAAAGTCAGCAGAGGAGAGGAATACTGTCTCAATAACAGTGCTATCACCCATTAGGAAAAGAAGGCTATTTAGTCATTACCTTGTACCATGTACCCACTTAAATTCCAGTTGAATTTTAAAAGTTCAGTTGTTTTAAAAAATAATTATCAAAAGCTAAAAGAAATAGTATCAAATATCAAAGTTTTAGAGAATATTCTAAGCTTAAAACAGTAAAAGAAATCACAAAGTAAAAGCTGTCTTATTTAACTACATATATATTTTAAATCATTCAAGATAATTAAAATTGAAAAGTAAATAGCAAACTAGGGAAATATTTATAGCAAATATTACATAAAGAGACCTAATATCTTACTCATCGATGAGAAAGAACTACAACCCCCTAGAGAACACAAAACAGTGGAATCCTTTTTCAGCTCTCTAATCAGAACTAGTTTTACTTACTTATTTTCTCTAGTCAAGATCAAAACTCACCTAGTTGAATTTCAGCTTCATGGGCGTATTACAAAGTAATTTTTAGAGGCCTTGCTTTTGCATGATCTCATAGACTAGCTCTCAAACAACGGCTCTTGAGGTTGGACACTAAATAATCTGTATATCTGTTTCCAACAGTTCAAAAACAGTTATCCTCAGCCACCCATTTTCACTTTGGTTGACGCTATATGTATCTGATTCCTTAGTGCAGCAACAGCAGCTGACCAGAGAGGTTACTTTGGGCACTTTTTCAGAGGGAAATGAAGTAAGAAGAAAGAGTTAAATGACACAGAAATTTCACTTAACAGCTTTGTCCAATAAAGTTTCAGGAAGTTCAGCTTAGTCTCCTCAACCCCCAGCTTCAAATAAAATATCTCGTTCACATCTGCTCAGGTGGACAGGCACTCAGAAAACCAAGAAGAGAAAATAGGAAACACGTTCCAACGTGCTGATCTTAATATGCAAAATTATAACTTCAACCATATTATTATAATGCCAGAGAACAGTACATAATAGTGTGATCCTACTTACACATAACAAATAGGAAAACAGCCTTTGTAAAACCCAGTTCTTCAAGCGCAGCTAATGTGAGGGCATAGTACCATGTGTCAGGGCCAGAGAGGGAAACAGTTCTGAAGTCAAGAGCATCTGAAACAGCCTCCAAATGTCAGACTGAAAAAAAAAAATCAAAAGAAAAGGACTGCTATCTCTCAGGGACTGAAGTGGGAGCTGAAGTGCTCTCCCTCAATTAGGCAAAGTGTGGTGCAGCTGATTAACCTGAATGTTACCTTGGTAACCCAAGAATTACACTGTAAATGAAATATGTTCAACAATAGGTACCTTTAATCAGACAAGAGCCACATGAGCATTTTGAGCGAGAGAGCCATAAATCTTCGGTTTCTAGCACTTTAATCATTCATGAAATAAGAGTCTTTTTTGACAAGAGGCAAGCAAGGCCACTAGTTATTAAATAAGCAGTTACAGAACATGTGCTTTAGTATAGCTAGGCTCCAAGGATCCTGGTATCCAAGGCTCGACTCCAGGCTTGATTATTGTAAAACAGTGCCTATGTAATATAGTTATTATAATATTGACTGACATATATAGAGCAGAGATTACTAAAATGCCTTGTAATTTTTCAGTGGGACCTACTTTTTAAAAAGGTTATGCTGCAATAAATCAGGAAAGCATTGCTTCCCTTCTTAAAAACTCTCCTTACAAAGGAATAAACATCCCTGCATTGATATTTTTTTCTCTGCATATTAACCATCCCTCACAGAGGTTCCAAACAACAGATAATGTATAAATCCTGCAGTGTGTGTGTGTGTGTTGCATTTTTTCCTCTATAATAGAACCAACAGCATATATTTAAAAAATAATTAAACACTGTGCTCCATTCCTTTCTCTGCACTTCTATTGAATTCTGAAGGTCTCTCTTGGCCTTCCAGGGTGCTGGGAGCACTGATAAACATTTGAAAACTAAATGAAGCTTTTAAAAAGCTCAAAACTGCCTCCAGGACATGCTTGTGACCATCATCTTGAACTTGAGTCTAAAGAGTAAAGTCCTAGGGCCATATTTAGAGCTTTAAAGACACATTTTAAAATTGATGGTGAGTCTTTCAAAAGCTGTGATCAGGTGAGGGGGAAAGGTCAACCATTCATCCTTCTTTGTGGCTATGCCTTTGCCAAGGGACACTCCTTCCGAAGATCTCACTACCTTTGGGTCTGTTAGATGGAAAAAGAGATAGGCAGACAGACAGACATAGACCCCAATTTCCTTCTCTCTTTAGGATATTTATCTTATTCATCTAACCATTAACCATATATTAGCCTAAGGCAGTATTTCTCAAAGTGTGTTCTGGGGAATTCTCTGTGAGACATTTACAGGATAGATTCATCAAAAGAGTTCAGGACCAAATGAGATACTGGGTTAAACAAAGTTTGTTTCTTTAGTAAGGACTTCTGGAGCCTTTTGTGCTAATCGTCATTGGCCTCCTACCAGACACTGGGTATCCAGTGGGGAATAAACCAGCTATGGCCTCTGCCATCAGGGAGGAACATTCCAGACAGCCCACTAGAATGCGTCGGTTAAAATGTCATCTTACATGTAATTTGGCACTTTATTTTCCAAGGCCTTTGGATATCCTTTGCACAATAAGAGGTAGTGGGTATTAATATTCCCAATTATCTCCATGAATTTACTTGTGTTTCTTATCTGACTGGTGGTATCACCTTGTCAGCACTTCAGGCTTAAAAACTGACAGTCCCCTTCTACTTTTCTCTCACCCTCAAAACCAGTTGTTATCAGACTCTCACAATCTTTGTCCCACTTCCATACTTATGCCCCAGGCCTAGTTTATACTTTTAATTCTTCTCACCTAGACCAGTAATATCACCTCTTAACCAGTCCCCCGTCTCAAGGCTTCTATCTCCCCCAAGCACACACACACACACACACACATACACACACACACACGCACGCACACACGCACGCACACACACACACTTCTGCTATCATACACAACATCTAAGATGTCCTACACACCACTCCCAGAGTTTTCTTAGTCTCTTACCTTGGTATGCAAAAACCTAGATGATTTGACTCCAAAAATCAGTGTTTCTAATCCTACCTCCCCACAACAGTCCTCTCCTCCCCTACCATGGCTTGTACCCCCTAAGTTCTAGCAACATCAGACTACTTAAGAACCACAAACTTGCCGGAGAGAGCCTTTGCCCCATGTGTGCCAAGTGAAATGGCACACATATGTTTTTCCAGCTTAAATCCCATAACTTGAATGAAGTCTCTCCCTCCGGGCCCTTGCATTCAGAATCACCCTCACTTCTTGTGCTCCTAGAGTACTTTCTTCGTGTTTCTAGCCTCACACATATCACTGTCTATCCTGCACTCAAAGCTTTTTATGTATTTGTCTGTCTCACCTCCTACCTTGAGAGATGCTGAAAAACAGAGACTGCATCTTTTTGTAGCTCCTTAGCATCTGGTACCAGACACATAGTAGGTACTCATGACACACTGGTTGAACTGAGTGGAAACAAATTAGACTAGAAAGACTTTGGTTCAAAATGGGATTCATAACAGGGTTGTAAGCAGTCATCGTTAGCACGAAAATAGCTTCTCCAAGGCTCACCAGAGATGCCCAACCAGACATATACTGATAAATTCAAGTGCTATAAAGGGAATAGTAAAAAATTTCAGGTGTGCTTTAAAAACTAACAGCACTCCTTAACGAGTTAATTGTGCCAATTTCAATTGGAATAGACGTCTTTAATGCCCATGTATTCCTCAGAAAAACTGGGGAAAGGAGTGCAAGTAACCTTTCAACAGCCAGTTGAAACATTGTCAGTTTTCAAACACTTGCAATGATACACTGCATTTAGAGACGTTGCTTCTTTCTGCTTTAATCACATGATCAATTGAGGGTCCACATGGTCCTTCTCTGATGAAAGATTGTACACACACACTCAGGCAGAGATAGCTGATTTTCCCCAAAACCCACTCTCCTCTTCCTTCATAAAAATGCCCTCTGTGGTTTTCAGTGGGCCCACCTAGGGACAAGATTTTCCAGCATTCCATTAACATGGGTATTGCCTTTTAGTCAATTCCGGCCAATACGATTTAAGCAAAATCAGTTTATGCAACGTCCAGGTCATGCTCTGACAAGGAAACTGCTTACCCTCCATGTCCTCTTTCCCACACCTTTTGGGGTGAGACCCTGGTACCGTGGCAGCGAGCCTGCCTTGGGGATGAGGTCAGCACACAGAGGACAGTAGCACAGCATGACAGAAAGAATCTAGGTGTTACTACCTCATGGGACAAAGCTGTCCTACTCCCCTGGAGAGCTACCAGCACAAACTTTCACAAAAGACAGAAATTATTTTACCATCTTTCAACATTCATTTAAGCATTCATTATTTCAGTCTCTGATAAAGCAGCCTAAGGAATTCCTGACCTAACAAATGCCCACCCATATGTCCATGGCACCTGAGAAACTCTGTCCCCAAAGAGACATCTCTTCCCAGGAAGGGTACAGCATGAACACACTGGCGTGGGTCTTTTATCAAATTACTCAGTTATACCCAAAGGAGAGAACAAAGCCCAAAAGAAAGGCGCATAGGGCAGCTATATTTTGATGCTACAGAGGACAACAGAAAAGCCACAAGAACAGGGACCCAGTGCAGGTGCTCTGCATGGCTCTAGGAAAAAGACATGGAAGAAAAGATAGAAGCAGCAAAAATAGAAACGCACCAAGTTGATCTACTCCAGAGTTTTATCGAACAGGTGATCCTGCAATTGTTCACTACACTGAGAGCTCCTTGAGGGACATGGTACTTTATCTTTTTCTAAATCTTCGGGTGCCTTATAGCCAAATAATAAATGTTTTTCAAATGGTAGAATAAATAAATGGATAACCAACTGACAGCAGCTGATCAATTTTCTATTTCAGTACCTAATTTCCTGCTAATCACTCATCCATCACAATGATCTCAACAGGAACTTTAAAGAAAAAAACAACTGTAGGGCTTCCCTGGTGGCGCAGTGGTTGAGAGTCCGCCTGCCGATGCAGGGGACACGGGCTCCCGCCCCGGTCCGGGTAGATCCCACGTGCCGCGGAGCGGCTGGGCCCGTGAGCCATGGCCGCTGAGCCTGCGCGTCCGGAGCCTGTGCTCCGCAACGGGAAAAGCCACAACAGTGAGAGGCCCGCGTACCAGGGAAAAAAAAAAAAAAAAAAAAAAACTGTAAAATAATTTTAAATTTGCTGCACAATTG
This sequence comes from Tursiops truncatus, assembly GCF_011762595.2. NCBI lineage: Eukaryota > Metazoa > Chordata > Mammalia > Artiodactyla > Delphinidae > Tursiops > Tursiops truncatus. The sequence continues at coordinate 104,527,317 of NC_047034.1, read as the reverse complement.
GGTAGCAATGAAATCCTCAAGTGTCTACCTGACAGAGTGATATCAAGAAGCAGCAGGGAGCAGCCAGAAAGGTGGATAGCAGATGCCAAAATCAGGAGTCAGTTTACACTCTTCCAGAAGAAGAACTGTAAAAGGAGTGATGGATTGCAGCACAAAGAGAAACCTTTAACTAGGTTTTGCTAGGCATGGCATCAAGTAAGTAGCATCAACTGCATTCAGTGGAGTAAAAAAAAAGTGTCTGTATGCTGAGATGTCAGCTTGTAAAAGTGTCAGTCTCTAAAACAAATCAAGTAGCAAATGGAAAACAAATCAATAACTAGACTTGATGCCAGCAACACTAAGCAAGAAAAAAGTCATTTTAAAGGAATTTTCCTCGTTAACCACTCTCCCCAAGGAATCATACTTGCTACAAATTCTCTAATATTTGCTACATTACATAAGACCCACCGAAATATCCACTTTGTTGTATTAATTTACGAAGATATTGCCCACTCAGGTGACTTATATCCTGAATTTTCACCTGAATTTGAAAGAAGAATTTAGGATTAAATTAGTTATATGGCTATTTCTGAAAGATATACCTATATTTATACCCTCCTTATTTAAAATATACACTTCTACAAAATTATCACCTCCAGTGATCTGGTCTTACTCTGTCAATGCCTTCTATGGTAGAGCATTGTCTTATTATGACCTCATTCTCTTCCTTGGGCATTCTCCTAAACTAATAGCCCAAACTATCGTTAGGAAAACTTCTAGGTTGGAACAGTTGAGTTGGTTACAAGGTCACCTGCTGCATCTAAAGTAATTACTTAATGGTGACTATTCGACTGGCCCAGGCCAACAGACTCTTCAATAATATTACTAATTTTCTAATAAATTATTGTCTTCTTTCCTACACACGTGGATTCATTACACAAATGTTCTTCAGCTAGTACCGCCTCTATCTTGCTATAACTGAGCAATTCTCTATAGGTAACAAGAGTCCAATGTATTATGCATGTTCTATCGCTCTAATAAATAAAACGATTAGCTTGTTTACAGCTGCCAGTGTGGTCTGTTACTCTGGCATGTCATCTGGCTATGTCTGACTGCAGAGACTAAAATGAAGCTTGCCTTCATCTTTCCAGAAACATAAAATGAACAGGCTAATTTCTCAACTATCCAACTTTGGTACTTGAAATAAAAAATATGAATGTAGGTCTTTTTTTTTTTTTTCTCAGTCCATTCAGCATCATTACTGGGTTTTTTCATGGCTGAACATCTTGAACAATAACATGATTATTTAGTATTATGACTCTCACGACTTGCAGACAAATCTATTGCTTAGAAAAAAAAGTCAAGTAAAATTAAGAGTCCCTACATTGTAATTTCAGAAACTAAGTCTTGATCATAATATTCACGACTTTAATAGATCACTGGAAGGAGAGCTTTTTCTGGGCCTTCTAGAAACAGAAGCTACTTAAGGTATCTTTTAAATACATTTCATAAGTCTTGATAATATTGATATTCATTCCTATAACCTCCAGAAAATTTCCTGTTGCAGTCTAATTCAAACATAAACTTCACTCTTATATAGTCTAACTTTTCAAACATATTATTCTTCCTTTATTTTCATCTGTTGTTTTCTTTTTCCACTTCTTCAAAAAGCTTTTGTGGACTTTCTTATGACACTACATTACAATCACCTTCTTTTCTTCATATAATGCCTTCTTAACACTTCTTCCATAAGAACCTTCCAGAACCACCAGAGTATACCCAAAACATGCATGACAAAAGAGCAAGCTGCCACGTGCAACAAGAATGAACAACGTTTCAAGTCCCTTTCAACCAAGATCTATGATTCTTTGATTCCATTTATGTGCCTAGACCTTGAACTTGGGCTATAGCCAGCAGGAACAGAACAGGAGAGATGAAACAAATTTGTTAAAATTAAAGTCACCAATAGAAAGCTAAGGATAACACTCAGTGACACACTTATGACACAGAGAATTATTATCACATTGCCTTCATGTCTCACGTACCTAGTATTTTCTGAAAGGCAGGGCCACCAAAAAAGCCAGCATTTATACTCCTTTGAACTGCTTTGCATTTGGCATGAATCTTGCAAAGTTCAGCTTCCTGAAATATTTAAAGGAAAAAAGTAGAAAATAAATCTTACATCTTTTCTACAAGCTGTCTAATACTTTGAGCATTGCAAACTGGGTCAAGGAAGGTACAAGAGAAGGATAAGAAGTGACCAGCTGTCCACATCTGACACAAGCCTACATAGCTAATATTTATTGAATGTTCATTGTGTGACAGACATAAGGGCAGGGCTTCACAGGCGTCACCTCATTTATCCTTAAAACAATCCTGTGAGATGGCTACTGTTTTATCCTTACTTTACAAATAAGGAGACTGAGACTTGGAGAAGTGAGGTGATTTGCTCCACGCCAAACAGTGGTAGAAGTGGAGCCTGGCTCTGAACCCAGGCCTCTCCACACCAGAACCCAAGATCTTAAGCACTCCTCAAAACTGAATGTCTCTAAGGTTTGAAGCTAACATTCAAAATAATTATGACGACTCCATCCTAGTTGTTAGGCAATGCTCATCACACTAACATGCCTCCAGCCTTTCAGCTTAGACTAGAACTCAGTAGATAGTCTATAAATTAGAGCAAAATGATGACACCTTCCTCCCAGAATTGCCAAAGCAAACCCTGCCTAAGCCCAGCTGCCAGGAATATGATGCCATCAAATAAATCCAATACCAAATATGATCCTCCTGTTTTGCCAGCCATGTGGCCCTGTACATATGGCAGCCTTGCTCCCTAGCAGGAGAAACATAGGGAGAAACAACTTGAATGATGAAAAACAGCAGGAATTTAAATACTTCCACTCAGACAGCAGGTAGCTTGTTACCTGAAATGCCTGGGATCCATCACTTGGCAATGAGAGCACAAAGACCAGACGCTGACTTCAGGAGCACAGCAGGAACATACCCCTGTGTACAAATTCCTGATGGAGAGAGATGTTTTCTGTTTCATATCTGGGGTATCTGTAATGCCCTATATCCTCTTCCATCTTATACCTCCCACATAACAACAAGCTCAGAACTTTTCTCAAGAAATCAAAACAGGTCCAGATCCCTCTCTCTCTCCTACCACTCAGGAGAGCTGCAACACAGCAGGGCCTAAGGGGTTCTCAGCTAGCCGCAGAACACTGTTGATGTATTGGCATTATGTAGGGCGATAGGAAGCCCCTGACTCCGATCATTGGCTTTCAAAGAGACTGAATGAGGGCATTGTTCCGTGTGACAACCTGCCTGTTAACCAGGAAATTTGTTAGCAAGGAGATCTACCTGATGACTTAGGACTAGGTCATCACCATAACTCAGTTGTTTACTTTCTCTCTCTCTCTCCCCCCTCACCACCGCCCCGCCCTCCTGCAAGCAGCGGTGACTTAATCAATACAGTTCTACAAGGAACTTTGACAGGAGTATTAGAAACCACTGAAACCCCAGACAAGACTGTCAGTTCAGTCTCCACTTTGAAAGGTTTTGCACATCACTATTTTGCAGATTACTCAGTTGAATAAAGGCTGGTTGAGGACCATGAGTTTAGGTGACCTGATCTCCACCAGGGTTGCCAAAAGCCCTTAAACAGCAATAAGTCAGCGGAGCAAGAAAAAGATGGCTTCTGCCAACCATCTACGTTATCTCTCATTGTAGAGATAAATGCAAACCTGCTTTGTAATAGATGCTGAGGAACGTTGTTGGTTGTTTCCTGTGGGAAGGAGGAGTGTTGTTTGTTTTTGTAAAAGAGGTTTATGTCTGGTTGATGTGATTGCAGGAAACAGAAGCTAACTCAAAGAACACGCTGAGGGGGGTGACAAATAAGTGAATATAAGGATACACTGGAGTGATAACAAATATAATGATCTTAATGGAGCCCAAGAACTGCAACAGGCTTCACTGGAGCTAATGCTAGTCCCTGAGGGCTCTGGGGAACAGCTCATCTCTCCTGGAGCCTTTGTGATCCGTCTCTGGTTGACACGGGTTGGTGGCTTGCTCTCCTCCCTATCGGCCAGCGTCCTTGGCTTTCCTCAGCCTGCACGTGGCCCATCACGGCCTTTCTCCACCTCGACATCTCTTGATGCATCCTGTTCTGTCCCATCTCCTCACTGGCAACTTGCTCAGTTTCTCAAAAGAATCCAGTTGGCTTAGTCCATCTTTTCAGATCTGGTCTCCCGTCTCTTCCATGATCTTCTCCTGATGCTGGCTGAAATAAATCTGTCTTTCGATTTACTAAGCAATTAGTAGCCAGTATTATCTGCTTGGGAGGTGAGGGGCTGGGAAAAGCGAGGGGGTCCTATAGGCATTTTGTTACCATTGTAAATACTTTCTTTTTTCTTGGACTTTGTAGTCCTATCTGATCTTCTACTTAGGTTGGTGAATTACCTACACAATAAATTCAGGGCTAGGTATTACTTTTGACCACAATCTACAACTTGAGACAGATAACTTCAGTGAGACTATCTGTGGAGTGGGAGAATATTCCTTAGTTGCCTCTTTCTCTTTCATAAAATGTCCAGGAGATACAGTGAATTAGAATCAGCCCCTGGAAAATCTCAGGTGAGAGTCTCTTTCGGTTAAGAGGAATTGCTGTCTCCCCATATCACTTGAGGGAGGATTTTCCGGGGCCACAGATGCTGTTCACTTGCTTGAAGAGTACTGGCAAGGCCCCACATCCAGGTATACACATATTGAAAATCCACCTCCTACGACTTCCCAGAATGGGCTCCCAAGATAAGCAATTAGCATAGAAATGATAGAGAATAGAAAATGATATGAGCCCCAAATCTAGCTTCTCATTTTGCTAATTATTCCTCCTTTTTGCCTGTGTAATTTTGATTTGGGCGATCATTTGGAAAAACTATGCACAAGGGATTTTGAAATGTCTGAGTTCAAATAAAATAGACATACATAATTAGAATATTAGGTAGTATTTTCCATAAACTGTTCTTGAATCTCAGTGACAAGCCCATGAAGGTAAAGCTTAAATCTATCCAGTGCTTTGAATTTTGGTATCTTGGGATAGGGAAAGTGCATGCTGATGAACTGTTAATGCTAAATGGTAATAATATAATACCTCTTGTTGATTTAGTGCTATTTCCTGTTCAAAGTTCTTTCATGACCATTAACACACAGATTCTCAGAAAAGTGAGGCTCTAGGGTCAGTTTGTATATTTTGATTAACTCCTCTACCCTCTTCCTGAACATTGTAATATTTGCACAGTCACGCGATCCATAAAGGAAAATGTTTATTAATGAAGAATACTAATTAAAAATATACATTGCTACCCAGGCTAACTGTTGTCTACACAGAAAGACAGTCTCCATTTTTCAAGCCCAAAACACTTTTGCTTCCATAGCAAAGGGTTTAGGATTCTACACATTACCTGTACAGCTATCTTAACCAACCCCCATGCTGTCTTCAGACCTGCTTTGTTTAAGCATCCAGCCAACAAGTGAAAGCAAGGTGAAGAATGATAAAGTGTATTTTAAATCATATAGGAAGAGTATATTAAAATACTGAAATACAAACCATTCTCTTCTAGGACCAGAGATTTATGGAAAGCTTGAAGTTAGTGGGAAAAAAAAGATAATAAATCAGCAAATATTTATTGCCTGCTTGCTGGGTTTATACAAATGAGTTGGGCTATATGAAAGCTACAAGAGATATGAAAAGTTAACTCACGACTTCAAACTATGGGTATTCCTTATCATACTTAAATACCCCAGTCAGTAAGTAATATATTTCTTTGTGTGTGCACACAACACAAAAACACACAGACACTCAGTAAGAGTATCCAAAATGATTAAAAAATTGTTTCAACCCATGAATTCACCTACTTGAGGTGAAAAGTTTAAAAATGTAGACAAAAATAATTCAGAAATAGGCACACAGCTTTCCACATTGACAAAAATGTGGAAATGTTTTTCTCGGTCATATTTGCATCCCCGGAGCTTCACACAGTCTCTAGCAAAGTGTCAAGTAATTGTACTATAAGAAACAAAATGAAGGAGGGAGGTGGGAGGAGGGAAGGAGGATAGAGAAAGATGAGAAAGTCAAAGAAGAGAAAAGAAAGAAGGAAGAGAGAGATGGCCTAGGAATCGCTAGATGCAGTGCCATTTCTATTTCCATGCATAACGTGTTCAGATGTTTCTTCACTTTATTTGCTGTATCTTCTGGAGACTGTCATTCTTAAGGATGAACTCGACATTCCCAATTTCATGATCTGACATCGGAGCTCGCTCTCTAAGATCACGGCCAGGGCTACAAATGCCTTGTACCAAAGGGCTGCGGCTATTTTTTATGACTCAGGGATTCCCGCCAAGCTCCAACTTTAATCTAGACCCTCACAGCCTGGTGTGCTGGCACGAGCTCTATCCTATTACCTCCTCCTTGGATCTGCCTCTTCTGCTGCCCCCTCAGAATGACACTTCTAAACTGCCTGCCTGGCTTTTATCTGGGCTTCTTCCACGCCTCAGATCGCTCTCGACTTCATGGTCTGGAACCTTCAGGCCAGTTCTATTTCAGGCTCTGGAAACCAGGCCTTGTCTTGTGCCCCAGGTTCTTGTTGTCGGAGAGTGGAGTTCCGAGTCCTGGTGTTACTGAAGTCTGCAGGTGGCAGGGCTGTAGCCATTAAAAGGTGACCCATGATTTCCATTACTTAACTTGTGAGACCTCCCTGCCTCAGTTTCATCATCAGAAAAATATAAATACTAAAAACAACATCATGTTTACAGGGATGCTCTATTAAAAAAGAAGAATTTTGTGAGAAGTGCTTTATAAACTGTAAAGAACTACATAAATGTTAGTGATTTTTTTAGAGATTTCTTAATAGATTATATGAGACAAGGAAAAAATAAAAAAGCAAAAATATACAAATAAAAATCTAGTCCTGTGCTGAATTACATCCCATACCGAAACTGGAACTCCTTCTTTTGCCAATGCTATGACATAATGTAATAGGACACCTGTAGTGTCTGTTATAAGATCGATGATCTTATAACAGACACTTGTTTGGCTGTTCAGCTCAGGCCCAACAGAAAAATGAGTTTTATGTTTACTACTGTAGTTTGACAAGAGGCCAGAGGGAAGTTTTGAAAGAAAAGGACAAATGCCATGAAAGGGAGACAATGCTGTAAACAAAATGTAAATGACTGCCAGAGAGGACCTGAGACATGGATGGAATTCTCTTCATAACTCAGTGGCCGGGGCACAGAGCAGCCCTGGTCACAGGGGAGGTAGACGATGCTGGGAACCTGGCTCAGCGAGGCCTGCTGCCCATCACATTAACATCTATGTCGTGGTAGGTGAGGCTTCCCGCCTTCCCACGTGTTCTCAAAGAAATACCCCACGAAGTGGGTGGAGGATTCTTTTTGTTGCATCACACAGTAGTTAAAGCCACTCATCAAGAAGCTCCAACAGCACCTCAGACCTCATTTTAGGAAGAGAAGAAACTCAAGAATCCGTTATTTCAGAGAGAAAACCCGCACCTGAGAGCACCCAGCACCATCAGTACAGTTATTTCTGAGGTTAAACCAAATAAAACCTTCAAAAGTGTAACTGTCCTGAAATTTCTTTTCCTGTCAGGAGCACTAATACTAAATTAGATTTAGGATTGCAGATGCAAGAAATCACTGTGGAAACGTTTCCCTCCTTCTCTCTCTTTTTCCAAGGAATTCCTCATCATAGATGTTTGGATTAGCAGCCTTGTGTCATTTCCATTACCAGGTGCCCAAATTAGTTAAACTAACAAAACGTATAGTCTGTCTTTAAAAGCAAACATACAGTTTCCATTGTTCAGAGTTAGTTGTCAAAGGGGTAGATGCTAATGTGATCATGTAACACTTACCTGCCTCATTATTTTTCAAGTGAAATCTTACTAGCTCTGTGGTGTATATTATGAGGCCAGTTCATGTCATGATTTATATGTGAAGAGAATGTTCTGTATCTGTAAGACAACTAATGCTTTGCTTTTCAATATTTCCAGGGAGTACAGAACATGCCAATGAACAACAAAAAAAAAAATCCACAGAAGTTCACACATTCAACGGGCATTGATAGAGGTGAGGTGCAGAGAAGCTGGGTAGCTCACCCAGGGCCCCGAGTTAATAAACAGTCAGGCAGAGAGCTCCCACCCAGGTCTCTCCGACCCCCAGGCCCGAATGCTTTCTGCTACATCACACTGCTGCCCCCTCAGGAATCTCACAAACTCTAAAGGGAGATAAGACAGAGGTACTCAGTCACTCAACATTCTTTCACTTGTTCAATAAATACCTATCGCCTACCTACCCAAGGGACAAGCATCACCTGGAACACAAGGGAAATCAGGATACTGGGTAAAAGAGGGACAAAGTGCGATGAGCAGTCACACAAAGAAATCACTGGGACACATTTGGTAAGCTTCAAACTGAAGGTGACAGTTAAGATGCTTCCTGAAGGACAGGTCTGCACGTGGGGTAGGGCTGAGACGGAGCTCCATTTTAAGTGAAGTGAACAGTGGTAAGGGGTTTCCAGTGAGAGGGAATGATGAATTGTGTGGTGTGAATGGAGTACAGGCAATTTAAAATGTTGAAAAATGCAGGCTGGGCCAGATCCTGGACAGCCTTGAATGCCAGAATAAGAAGCTTGCATTTTACTTATTAGGCAATGGGAAGTCATTGAAGATGTTTAGCTGAAGAGTTACCAGAGCTATGTTTAGCATGATGAATCTGGAAGAAGTGTGTGTGTGTGTATAACTGAATGATGGAGAGAGCCCAGAGGCCAGAAGAAGATAGCTTAGCCCAGGTGAGAAACCGGGGTGGTATTGGAGTGTCACTACAGTAAGCTGCTCAATATTCTGTAATAACCTAGATGGGAAAAGAATGTGAAAAATAATAGATACATGTATATGCATAACTGAATCACTCTGCTGTACACCTGAAACTAACACAACATTGTTAATCAACTATGCTCCAATATAAAATAAAAATTAAAAAATAATAATAACAAAAAAATAAAAGAAGGCAGTAGATGGGATGTCTTGTATGAATAAGGTAAGAAAATCTACTGCGACACTTCATGAGCAATGTACTCTAATGAATAATGTTCTCCAGAAATACAACTAAGTATAAACATAGGCACCAATTCCGATGAGTCTCTCAGTGACTTCTCCAGCAACTCAGCAGTCCCTCAAAGCATGAAGCTGCCTGAACGTAGAAAATACAAACTATCCCTAGACGTGACTCACTCCCAGCCACATAGGCGCCCCTGTAGCTGTGAGACAGGAAAGAGCTGTGATCCTTCACTCAAGTATATAACCCTGCAGGATCATGACTGGAGAAAGATTATTTTTTAAAGTCATATAGGCAAACATCGGCCAAATTAACCAACCGAAGCAAAGAAGAAGGATGAGTTCAGGGAGGGGAAACACTAGCAAAAAGAGACAAGGGGGGCTTCCCTGGTGGCGCAGTGGTTGAGAGTCCGCCTACCGATGCAGGGGACACGGGTTCGTGCCCCGGTCCTGGAAGATCCCACATGCCGCGGAGCAGCTAGGCCCGTGAGCCATGGCCGCTGAGCCTGCGCATCCGGAGCCTGTGCTCCGCAATGGGAGAGGCCACAGCAGTGAGAGGCCCACGTACAGCTAAAAAAAAAAAAAAGAGACAAGGGACAGTTACAGGTGGGTTCCGAGCTGTTTCTCCATTGGGGATGGCTGCACTAAATCACCCACACTCCCTCACACAGACCCCTCCTGCCCACAGCACGCACTGAGATGCAAGCAGCCTTTTTGTTCTTTTGCTTATTCATGCATTCGATCATCCCACACACCTATACGGAACACTGCTGGTGACAGTGCTGGGACTTGGTCCCTGTCCTGAGAAGTGACAGAGTGATATCTGCCAATGCACAGGATTAAGAGTGCAGCTGTAAAAGAGATGGAAGCCATCTGACTCAAATGGAGATGAAACCTGAAACTTGGCCCTCCAGCCCAGACCAACCTGGGGAAGGCCATGACTCACACCAGACCAGGCTGGAAGGCGGGCCCTGGCAGGCTGAGATCACTAGCCCTTTCCTAAAGCCGAAAAAGTAAACTCTGGGCTGACTCCTTCTTTGACCATCGCATTTCTACCCCAGAGAGATGAAGAGAGCAGAGGTGAAAAAAAAAAAAAAAAAAATGAAAGCCCCACTTCTTCTTTTAATAGCATCTTTCCAGAATGGGCCAGACAAGGGTGTGCAGAATCTTAAGCATTAAAGGAGTCAGTAGGGACTCTTAACACACCAACGGCAAGTTTATCCCGACGAAAAACATTAGCTTACATAATAAAGTTGGGGCAGAATTGTTCTGAGTGGTGTGAGTAGAAATGTTTTGCTGACTGCTGTTGAAATGGTAACAGACTTTGCATATTATATCACCATTTTTTGTTGTATTTCACAGGCAGTGTTTTTCTGCTCTTGACTTTGAGGTGTGAGGGGGAGGCTCTAATCATATGGCCTTGTGCAGATGCTCCATTTGCATTTCTATTAATCCAGGCCCTCCTGGAGATGCTCGAGCAGAGACACAGCATGCTTTGTGTTTGAACTTGTGAGAACCCATACCACCGCCTAATAACTTAATACATATGTATAGCCTCCCTCAGACAGCCCACTAGGAGGCAGAAGCAGGAGGAGGTGCTACCAGCTTGCAGGCTGCAGGACTCTATGGAAACGTATTCTGACAGGAAGGAGCACCTTGCTCAGCAAAGAGTTCCCGGGCCTTAAATCCCATCCAGCCAACCCACCTGCCTAATTTTTAAGCTTGTGCCCAAAGCGTTAGTTCTCAAACAGTGATCAGAAATGCTCAGGTGGGGCTGACTGGCCCCTCGAAGTATTTAACTATTTAACATGGCGATGGCTGTTCCTTCGTTTCTGGCATGGAGTAGGTGACACAAAATTTTTTTAACAGCAGGCAAGATAGGGAAGCAGGATGGTGTAGTGTTGAAGACGTTGGCTTTACAATCGGCAGAGGTTTCTTTGAACCCCAGCTCAACCACTGGTTGAGGGGCTAAGATCACTTAACTTTTCCCAACCAACCAATAGGGATAGTACCCGCCCTGCAGTGTTGCCACAAGAACTAAAAGAAATGGTACACGTGGAGCGCCTGTTATGGACTGGGTGTTTAATAAGTTGTAGTTATTATTATTACAGCATTTTATTGCTATTGCATAGCTTCCCAATTATGCCAGTTGATCCATTCATGGGCTGTTTTGCAGGGCAAATGAAAGAAGGGCAGGACCGGGCAAGTTGAATAGTTATGTTTGGGGCCTTTTGCCCTATCAGAGTGACACACAAGCCAGACTGGTTCTGAGAAAACTCCTCTCAGAAAATTAACTGAAAAAAAATGCATTTAGGGTTTCCCTCTGCTGTTTGAATTCATGTTGAGAAAATCTGTGAAACTGGCAAACATGAATGAAAACCACTCAAAGTTCTTCAAAGAACCCTCCAAAGGAAGTCCGGCAGAGCAGCCTCTGTGGCAATCCTCACTTCTGCTAAATATCACAGGGATTACTTTCAACTGATAAGATTACCTAGCATTCTAGAAAGAAATTTCACCACCTGTTAAGATATTCCTAAGATTATATGAATAAGAAATGTTCCTTCCTTTGCTTTCTTTTTTTCCCTGAAATAAACTGCAGATTTCAGAAGTCAGAATTATAACTTCTTAGTTCCCTCATCAGTTTTTTCAAGTTTTTGTGTCATATTTTTAGGTTCTAACACACTGTGTACATTTACTTGATAAAGAGCCTATGTGTGGAAGGATGAATAGTGGAGAGGATGTTCTAACTGTGCAAATTAGCACCTACCTAGGCCCTTTCAGTACCTGCCTGAAAGGTGGCAGAGAAGAGAGAATTTTAATGAAAATTAAATGGATGGCTGATGGTACCGCTCCGAGTGACCCTCAACTATGTCAGCATTGCTAATATGAGGGGGATGAGTGGAGCCAAAGGAAAACATGACTGCCTATCATTTTTTAAATCTACCTATAAGGATCCCTGCGTTCATCTTAGGATTCTGCACAAGTCTTCATACATATTAGATGTTCAATAAGTATGAAAAGAGTAGTAATCTATTTCTAAAAGGCAACTTCTTAGAATTGATCCAAAACACACCGAAAGCTCTTAAAAGCAACTACTTTAGGGTACACCACGATCAACTTTGTCAGATGATCAGGGTGTCAACCAATGGCCAGACCTTCCCTACCCCAGAACTTCACCATCATCATCACCGCCATCGACTTCGTTTAGATCACCTACCTGCACCTTCCAGTTTCATTTGTTCTACTGCTTCCTAACTAGATGGTAGATTTTGACCCAGCACCTCATCTTGACTTGTGCCAGCTCTTGCTTTAACACCAACTCGAAGCTTTGGTCACTCACCTCCTTTGGTGCCTATGAACATTTTCAAACCATCCAATAAAGTAACAAATAATCTCATTTCTTCCCCAACACCTAATCATAAAAGAAATCAGGGAAATTAATAATGAAGAATAATCCTATCTTTAGGTCCAGTTCTATGCAAAAGTCTGAGATTTGGTGACTCTTTTCTGATTTCTGCTTCATTTTGACTTCTTGGAGGTTAGCACATTTGTACTGATAAAAGTGAATGCCCTTTGGGTAATACTCCCATTTTCTATCAGTCTCCAGAAGCCTCTCTTTTCCCCTACTCTTTCTAGCATTATTATTTCTGCCAAAAGAGCTTGGCTCAAGATGCGACTGTACCTACAAAGCTTCTTTCTTAGCGTAAGTCCAAGAATGCTAAGAGAAAAACACAGCACTTGGCTTCAGAAAGCACAACTAAACCAATGTAGACTCTAGAGTCAGATTCCCTGAATTTAATTCCCAGCTCTGGCATTTACTTGCTGTATACAATGAACAAGTCATTCGTTGTCTACGATTCAGTGTTTTCATTCATCAAATGGAGAAAATAATAGTAGCTACCCCATAGAGTTGTAGTGATTATGAAATTAGTTAATATATTTAAAGCTCTTAGAGTAGCGTGAGCACATAGTAAGTCTTCAATTAATGTTTTATCATCATCACTACTATTATTATTAAATTATTATTATTTCACAAACATATGATTCATTCCTTTTTCTTCCAATTTTAAGAATATTTTCTTGTTACTCTTTCGTATATCACTTAAATTGATTTTGTGATCATCTAGAGCCATTTATTGTTACCACATTTACTCTACCTGTAGGCAACATGTCAAATCTTTAAATTTCCTTTCTTTATACTAAGTTAAGATTTGATATGTCTGAGGCTGTTCTGAAATGCCTAAACTTTTCCCTGTGACCTTTACACTCAGACACACATAGAATTACTGGTTGGTCCTTATTACATACCAGCAAGAATGGGTTTCAGCTTGCTGTTCTCTTAGTTAATATATTTAGTAAACCATTAAATAGAGCTCTTTGAATAAAAGCTGTCTGTCAATAAATCAGAATCTGTTTTTAATGCTTTACTTGGGGAGTAAGAGAAGAGAGAACTATGTATCCTAATCCAGTCAAAGGACCAGTAACAAGGAAGCCAGCATGGAAATGTCAGAGGATGAGATCAAAGTTGAACCAGGGCATAAGGTAAACAGAGAGCAACAAAGCAGAAGGAGGCTGAAGTTCAAAGTGGAGAACTCTGTGACAAAACCAGATGGACAACATTTTTAACATTGACCGGACATTTCAGAAAGCCTACGTTCTGCCTTTCCTCTAAGCCATGCTTTGGAAAACGTAAATAGTTTCTTGGTTATACGACCATATCCCAAGGAATCCAGGATTCATTAGAAAGAAGGAAGGAAGGAAGGAGGGAGAAAGAGAAATTTCCCAGTACATATCCTGAGTTCAGTACAATTTCAGTCTAATCTGCTGTGCTTTCTGAATATATAATTCATTATGAAAATAAAATTAATTTTCATAATGATGGCACTGAAGCACAATAAGATCTCCAGGGAGTGAAGATTAAAATGAATCATGACATGACAATTAAAATGTGTTCACCATTCCCAACTAAGGCAGAAAACAATCTAAAATATTTCAGCCACAAAAGTTAAAAAGATTTTCTAACTCAATCTAAGGAATACAAACTTTCACTAATTAGAATAGTGACGGCAAAAAAGGCCTCATCTCAGGTAACAACTGCGATCTCTTGGTAGGGCGTGCCTAGATTACTGTGCTGAGAAGGAGTCTGAGGCTAATCCAGGCTGAGCAGGAAACAGTGCTGTGAACAATTAGTTATATCTGCCATGGGTGATATTTGTGGAATACGTTCTGTGTTTTCTGGACTGTGAACATGACGTTCTCTTAGAATTTGTTACCACTGACATTATACAAATGGTTAATATCCACTAGGAACCTGTGGGCTACAAAATTTTTAGTAAAAAGTTAAGTTCCAGAAAACTCCTACAGAAAATAAGATTGCATCCTCAGGTGCATGATACATTTTTCCATAACTTAGTAGCTTTTATCTTGGTTTCACAAAATTTTAAACACTAGCTCAGCCCTTGTGAGCATTCGATGTTTGTGGAGGTAACAAATAACCACAACTATCACATACGGATGTTCCACTAGCCCCATCAACAACCACAAAGTTGAAGTCCCTGTAGCCTCACATTTCTGACAATATAATCTAAAGGAGATTGAAATTCAGGCACATTCGACTTTAGTTAATGAAGGTCCTGAAATTTTAAATGCTGGGATCCCCAATTATTCTTACTTGCTCATGGGCATCTAATTCCACATCTCAGAGATAAACCATTTTATCACTTAGATTACCGACCCTTAGCTTTTTGACCTTCTGTGCATGTTTAAGTGTCTTTTCAGTTTGGCTTCCCCTTAATTAGGAGAAGAAGCCTTGTATTTTAAGTATGTCGCTGTTTAAAACAATGTGAATTTACATCACACATTTGTCTTGTGTCTGCAATGAACTCATTTTTAGAAATCAAAACAAATATGAATTTAAAACCAACCATTAGGTCTAGAGCCAAAATTATGTTGTTCTTGACCCTGTTGGTATAAAAATTCAAATTCCTTTGTTGGAGATTGGTTCCTACAATAATACATAATTCTCATAAATCTCTTTGTTTCTGGGAAGTTCAAAAGGAGCAAAGATAAAATTTGCAGAAAAGCACCAAATTAGCAGTTTTAGCAAATCTCTAATGTAAGACCTAAACTGTAGTGCTCCATTCCAAAAGACTAAATATTAAACCTTTGGAACAATTTATTCAATTCCATAGAATAGAAAGGGCAACAGAGGACAAGTGCAAACTTCAGTTGCTGAGTTTGGTGTTGCTTACAGTTTTCTTCTTTACTTTCAATCCTGTTACAAATAACGCAAACCTGTTTTTATTAATTTACATTAAGTTCATTTAACACTGATGAAACAGACCAGAAATGTATAATGAGGAACATTTAACCAGCTCCTGCATTAGGGCTAATCATGCTCTGTTTACAAGAGCTTATTTCATTCTTGAAAAATATGCTGGTAGAAAGCTCCATCCTTACTTAACAAGTAAAAACGAGAGAGTATCACCAGCTACTGATAACAAAGAAATGAACAAGCTTAATAATCTCCAATTGGGTTTTCCACTCCTCTTAATGATGGAGGCAATTCGGGCTCTGTGGCCAGGGTACATGAGCAAGCATCCACAAGTACTGAAAATTTAATTAAAAGTCAGAAAGCCATTGCAATGAAGGCTCAGCAGAAAGCCATTTATTTTTAAAATCTAATATATTCTTCATGACTAAAGGCTAAAGCACATGCTGACTTACACATTTAGCTGTAACTGATTTAAGCTACTTGATGATTTTTTTTCTTTTATTTTTTCTTTTCTTTTTCCTCTATTTTTTCTCTTTTCTCACAGGGTGGTGCTCAATTTGCAATGGAGTAAATTGGCAGAATTTAATTTGGTGGGTTTTTTTAACTCTGTAAAAAGAATCCTCATTAAAGCCACACAATCAGCTGTATACTTTTTTTTATCATTAACTAGCCTAACTGCAGGTAAAAGAGATACAATTATGGATTTATATAAATCCTATTGTCAATTTACAGCTGAAAGACTGGTGAGTTACCTCATTTTAAATAGGTTATTTTTGCCCCTTAACCTTTCTTTGTTTTAATGAGGATCCAGTTTGTCACTGTCTGAGAGGTCTGCTAGCAGGAAAGTTTCTCAGAAATTATAAGGAATAAAAAACAGGAATGGGAGAAGATATTTGGCTAAATTTCAATTTTGCTGGAAGACTCAACATTTGAAATTCATCTCCAGAGCAGTATATTTATTGTCTATTAGGGGCCGTCCTGTGGTGCAGAAAGCCAAAACCATGAGAGCACTTAAACAAGGGCTTGAGAATGAAAAGGAGTTGAGAGAAATTTCCCTAGATGGAGTAGAATGGCAAAGAACATCGGGTAAAATCATGCCTTGCATATGACCTTAATATGGATATATTTTGCCTAATCATTTTACTTTACCTTGTTCCCCCCCCAAAATACACAAGAACCAAACAAACGAACAAATGCTTTGAAGCTGCTGAGTCCTCAAAATGAAACTTGAGAAAGCAACACATCCCACTCCAAGAGATGTGACTGGAGGCTCTTCACTCTCCAGGCCAAAGCTTAACATGGGGCTGACAGTGCTGTGAACCCTACCTATTTCCCTATGGGTAAATGCAATGCTGTGGAACTCAGTCACCAAGCTCCCACTCACTTCTCTGAGGTCACAGTTTTGGGGGGCTTCTGAAGTCCAAGGCTTTCTTGGCTCATCTTCTCTCTCCTTCTCTCCAGTCTAGATTAAATAGCAAATATACTCCCCTGGTTAGTATTAGCTAATACTAAACCACTGGCATTGATTAAATTGGGGTGACTTCCTAGGGTTGGTCATCTCATTTTACCTCTGACATTTCCTGCAGAGGAGACAAAAAAGTGAGAATTTTCCCAAGGGGGCAGCACAAATCTCAATCGTTTCCCCCTCTCAGACAAGAACATCATTATACCCAGTAGTTATGTATATTTATCAATGGGAACATGGTCCATGATAATGACTAACTGGCTTTAAAAAATGAGGTCGGGGAAAATACTTTTAGACCTGCTACCATCTTCTATCTTCAGCTGTTCTAGCTCCCACATTTAGGCATTAGCCCTGGACAGACAGAAAAACAGATACTACTATTAACTCCCACTTTTTCTGGTGCCCCTAAATGTGATGACTGCACACTTTTGGGGCCAAAGCTTATGAAATCATGATTTATAGGTATATAGCTGACCAAAAAAACAAAACAAAACAAAACTAGCCTTCTGCTTTTACAGAAAGAATAATGTCTGATTCTTTTTCCGTTTTGATTTTCAAATCATCTGAGTCCTACTAATATTTGGAATCAATAGCCCTCTCCCATAACTTCCAGAACTTTTTCAGTGCTAGTTCCTTACTGAGGACACTGAAAGCCAAACCACTTCTCACTGAAAGTTGGATCCAGTGGTACTGATGAACCTATTTGTAGGGCAGGAAAAGAGACACCGATGTACAGAATGGACTTGTGGACACAGGAGGGGAAGGGGAGGGTGGGACAAACTGAGAGAGTGGCATGGACATATACACGCTACCATGTGTAAAATAGATAGCTAGTGGGAAGCTGCTGTATAGCACAGGGAGATCAGCTCGGTGCTCTGTGATGACCTAGATGAATGGGATGGGGGGGTGGAGGTAGGAGGGAGGCTAAAAAGGGAGGGGATATATGTATACATAGAGCTGATCCACTCTGTCCTACAGCAGAAACTAACACAACATTGTAAAGCAATTATACTCCAATTAAAAAAAAAGCAACCCCCATGGTACCCAACAATACAAGCTTTATCTGACACTGCCCATATTCAGAGTTCTCTACACCTATGTGATTTACATGAGTAGATATAAGCAGATAAAATACCTCTGTGCTGTGACCCTGCCTTCAGGCCAATGAAATGTTTCTCAAACTTTTCACAAAGTAACGTGGAACTTTTGGTGTTTGTTGTCCAGAACGAAGTACGGTAGTCCATTCCTAACTACTTGTGAAGCACGAACCTCTCCCCAAGGACATGATTAAGGAACTCAGAAAGAACATTCATACCTATTAATCCTGCAACACCCCTGGTCACTGATGATACTGAACTTCATACTGACCTCACCGCATCCTGTGGCCCTACTGCCGTATTGTAATATATAAAAATCCGGATGACACAAGATTCACATCCGTAACACCTGCCAAAACTACCAACAGAATCTTTAAGGAGGCTGAGTGTCCATGACAAATGAGAACCTTGCCCTATTCGTGAAATGTTCTTCAAAGGCTTAGAAAAATTCAACAATAATAAAATAGGATTTTCACTGGAACAACACCCATCATCAGAATTTTAGGTTCCTCTTCCTTCGCATTACCAATTGTTACAACGCTGCCGTCTACACCTTCTTCCAAACATGTGTTCCACTGTCTATGGTTACACACCCCAACATTTCCTACCTCCTGCTCCCTAAGCTTTGTTTCCCCAGTCGACATCTAACTGAGCCTCAGGAAGCTACAGATGACATTTATTCTAGCTCTTAGTGTCCAGAAAAGAACACAAACCAAGTGTTCTGACCAGCAACACAGTTCGCAAAGTGTCCATTCACATGCATGATTTGGTGTGATGCCCTCAGAAGAGCCAAGGACAGTCTTGTCAGCTTATTTTCCATTACCCACAGGACGAGCCTAGTGGCCTTCTGAGAGCAGCTTCTCCATTACTCACAGTCTTTGTTTCCTCGGTTGTTCTTCTGCTGGTTAAATCTAAACTGAACCTAGTTCTTAAAAATCAATCACATTCATCATGTACCACAATGCTAAGTGATAAAAAGATCAAATCTGTGTTTTACATAGCTCATTCTGGCTGCAGAAGAACAGACATGAAAGCAATAGCATAGGAATCACTCGTCTAAAATGGAAGGCATGAGCATGGGCAGGGATGGAGGCAGGGGTAGAGGTGGGGCAGGGTGTGTATTCCCCATGTTGCTGGAGTATTTTTTGGGGGGAGGGAGGGGCAAGTATAAGCTGGGACGAAGTGAGAGAGTGGCATGGACATACATACACTACCAAATGTAAAATAGATAGCTAGTGGGAAGCAGCCGCATAGCACAGGGAGATCAGCTCGGTGCTTTGTGAACACCTAGAGGGGTGGGATAGGGAGGGTGCGAGGGAGACGCAAGAGGGAAGAGATATGGGGATAAATGTATATGTATAGCTGATTCACTTTGTTATACAGCAGAAACTGACACACCATTGTAAAGCAATTATACTCCAATAAAGGTGTAAAAAAAAAAAGATAATTTTGTTTAGTTTTAACAGAAGTGAGAGAAAGTGTGGCCAGCTTTTCTTGTGGCTCTTTTAGCATACAAAGCATTTTGATTTCTCCCAGATTAAAGTCTACGTATTTCGTCTTGTAGTATCTAATATGATTTTTTGAATTTATTTTTTATACAGCAGGTTCTAAATAGTCATCCATTTTATACACGTCAGTGTATACATGTCAATCCCAATCTCCCAATTCATCACACCACCACCCCCCACTGTTTTCCCCCCTTGGTGTCCATACGTTTATTCTCTACATCTGTGTCTCAATTTCAGCCCTCCAAACTGGTTCATCTGTACCATTTTCTAGGTTCAGCATATATGCGTTAATATACGATATTTGTTTTTCTCTTTCTGATTTACTTCACTCTGTATGACAGTCTCTAGGTCCATCCACGTCTCAACAAATGACCCAATTTTGTTCCTTTTTATGGCTGAGTAATATTCCAGTGTATATATGTACCACATCTTCTTTATCCATTCGTCTGTCGATGGGCATTTAGGTTGCTTCCATGACCTGGCTATTGTAAATAGTGCTACATGAACATTAGGGTGCATGTGTCTTTTTGAATTATGGTTTTCTCTGGGTACATGCCCAGTAGTGGGATTGCTGGATCATATGGTAATTCTATTTTTAGTTTTTTAAGGAACCTCCATACTGTTCTCGATAGTGGCTATATCAATTTACATTCCCACCAACAGTGCAAGAGGGTTCCCTTTTCTCCACACCCTCGGCAGTATTTGTTGTTTGTAGATTTTCTGATGATGCCCATTCTAACTGGTGTGAGGTGATACCTCACTGTAGTTTTGATTTGCATTTCTCTAATAATTAGTGATGCTGAGCTGCTTTTCATGTGCTTCTTGGCCAACTGTATGTCTTCTTTGGAGAAATGTCTGTTTAGGTGTTCTGCCCGTTTTTGGAATGGGTTGTTTGTTTTTTTAATATTGAGTTGCATGAGCTGTTTTTATATTTTGGATATTAATTCGTTGTCCGTTGATTCGTTTGCAAATATTTTCTCCCATTCTGAGGGTTGGCTTTTCGTCTTGTTTATGGTTTCCTTTGCTATGCAAAAGCTTTGAAGTTTCATTAGGTCCCATCTGTTTATTTTTGTTTTTATTTCCATTACTCTAAGAGGTGGATCAAAAAAGATCTTGCTGTGATTTATGTCGAAGAGTGTTCTTACTATGATTTCCTCTAAGAGTTTTATAGTGTCCGGTCTTACATTTAGATCTCAAATCCATTTTGAGTTTATTTTTGTGTATGGTATTAGGGAGTGTTCTAATTTCCTTCTTTTACATGTAGCTGTCCAGTTTTCCCAGCACCACTTATTGAAGAGGCTGTCTTTTCTCCATTGTATATCGTTGCCTCCTTAGTCATAGAGTAGTTGACCAGAGGTGCGTGGGTTTATCTCTGGGATTTCTATCTTGTTCCATTGATCTATGTTTCTGTTTTTGTGCCAGTACCATATTGTCTTGATTACTGTAGCTTTGTAATGTAGTTTAAAGTCAGGGAGTCTGATTCCTCCAGCTCCGTTTTTTTCCCTCAAGACTGCTTTGGCTATTCAGGGTCTTTTGTGTTTCCATACAAATTTTAAGATTTTTTGTTCTAGTTCCATAAAAAATGCCATTGGTAATTTGATAGGGATTGCACTGAATCTGTAGATTGCTTTGGGTGGTATAGTCATTTTCACAATATTGATTCTTCCACTCCAAGAACATGGTATATCTCTCCATCTGTTGGTATCATCTTTAATTTCTTTCATCAGTGTCTTATAGTTTTCTGCATACAGGTCTTTTGTCTCCCCAGGTAGGTTTAATCCTAGATATTTTATTCTTTTTGTTGCATTGGTAAATGGGAGTGTTTCCTTAATTTCTCTTTCAGATTTTTCATCATCAGCAAATAGGAATGCAAGTGATTTCTGTACATTAATTTTGTATCCTGCAACTTTACCAAATTCATTGATTAGCTCTAGTAGTTTTCTGGTGGCATCTTTAGGATTCTCTAAGTATAGTATCATGTCATCTGCAAACAGTGACAGTTTTACTTCTACTTTTCCTATTTGGATTCCTTTTTTTTTTTTTTTTTTTTTCAGTACACGGGACTCCGACCATTGTGGCCTCTCCCACTGCAGAGCACAGGCTCCGGATGCGCAGGCTCAGCGGCCATGGCTCATGGGCCCAGCCGCTCCGCGGCATGTGGGATCTTCCCAGACTGGGGCACAAACCTGTGTCCCCTGCATCAGCAGGCAGACTCTCAACCACTGTGCCACCAGGGAAGCCCTGGATTCCTTTTATTTCTTTTTCTTCTCTGATTGCCGTGGCTAGGACTTCCAAACCTATGTTGAGCAATAGTGGTGAGAGTGGACATCCTTGTCTTGTTTCTGATCTTAGAGGAAATGATTTCGGTTTTTCACCATTGAGAATGATGTTTGCTTTGGGTTTGTCGTATACGGCCTTTATTATGTTGAGGTAGGTTCCCTCTATGCCCACTTTCTGGAGAGTTTTTATCATAACTGGATGTTGAATTTTGTCAAAAGATTTTCCTGCATCTATTGAGATGATCATATGGTTTTTATTCCTTAATTTCTTAATGTAGTGTACCACATTGATTGATTTGCATATATTGAAGATTCCTTGCATCCCTGGGATAAATCCCACCTGATCATGGTGTATGATCCTTTTAATGTGTTGTTGGGTTCTGTTTGCTAGTATTTTGTTGAGGATTTTTGCATCTATATTCATCAGTGATATTGGTCTGTAA
Source organism: Tursiops truncatus (assembly GCF_011762595.2). Classification (NCBI taxonomy): domain Eukaryota; kingdom Metazoa; phylum Chordata; class Mammalia; order Artiodactyla; family Delphinidae; genus Tursiops; species Tursiops truncatus. The sequence continues at coordinate 104,505,147 of NC_047034.1, read as the reverse complement.
TTTCTTTTTTTGTAGTATCTTTGTCTGGTTTTGGTATCAGGGTGATGGTGGCCTCATGGAATGAGTTTGGGAGTGTTCCTTCTTCCACAATTTTTTGGAAGAGTTTGAGAAGGATGGGTGTTAGCTCTTCTCTAAATGTTTGATAGAATTCAACTGTGAAGCCACCTGGTCCTGGACTTTTGTTTGCTGGAAGATTTTTAATCACAGTTTCAATTTCATTACTTGTGATTTGGTCTGTTCATATTTTCTGTTTCTTCCTAGTTCAGTCTTGGAAGGTTATACCTTTCTAAGAATTTGTCCATTTCTTCCAGGTTGTCCATTTTATTGGCATAGAGTTGCTTGTAGTAGTCTCTTAGGATGCTTTGTATTTCTGTGGTGTCTGTTGTAACTTCTCCTTTTTCATTTCTAATTTTATTGATTTGAGCCCTCTCACTCTTTTGCTTCATGAGTCTGGCTAATGATTTATCAATTTTGTTTATCTTCTCAAAGAACCAGCTTTTAGTTTTATTGATCTTTGCTATTGTTTTCTTTGTTTCTATTTCATTTATTTCTGCTCTGATCTTGATGATTTCTTTCCTTCTGCTAACTTTGGGTTTTATTTGTTCTTCTTTCTCTAGTTCCTTTAGTTGTAGGGTTAGATTGTTTATTTCAGATATTTCTTGTTTCTTGAGGTAGGATTGTATTGCTATAAACTTCCCTCTTAGAACTGCTTTTGCTGCATCCCATAGGTTTTGGATCGTCGTGTTTTCATTGTCATTTGCCTCTAGGTATTTTTTGATTTCCTCCTTGATTTCTTCAGTGATCTCTTGGTTATTTAGTAACGTATTGTTTAGCCTCCATGTGTTTGTGTTTTTTTACGTTTTTTTCCCTGTAATTCATTTCTAATCTCACAGTGTTGTGGTCAGAAAAGATGCTTCATATGATCTCAATTTTCTTAAATTTACTGAGGCCATTTATCTGTGACCCAAGATGTGAGCTATCCTGGAGAATGTTCCGTGCGCACTTGAGAAGAACGTGTAATCTTATGTTTTTGGACGGAATGTCCTATAAATATCAATTAAATCTATCTGGTCTATTGCGTCATTTAAAGCTTCTGTTTCCTTATTTATTTTCATTTTGGATGATCTGTCCATTGGTGTAAGTGAGGTGTTAAAGTCCCCCACTATGACTGTGTTATTGTTGATTTCCTCTTTTACAGCTGTTAGCAGTTGCCTTATGTATTGAGATGCTCCTATGTTGGGTGCACATATATTTATAATTGTTATATCTTCTTCTTGGATTGATCCCTTTATCACTACGTAGTGCCCTTCCTTGTCTCTTGTAATATTCTTTATTTTAAAGTCTATTTTGTCTGATATGACTATTGCTATTCCAGCTTTCTTTTGGTTTCCATTTGCATGGAATATCTTTTTCCATCCCATCACTTTCAGTCTGTATGTGTCACTAGGTCTGAAGTGCGTCTCTTGTACACAGCATATATATGGGTCTTGTTTTTGTATCCATTCAGCAAGCCTGTGTCTTTTGGTTGGAGCATTTAATCCATTCACGTTTAAGGTAGTTATCAATATGTATGTTCCTATGACAATTTTCTTAATTGTTTTGGGTTTGTTTTCATAGGTCCTTTTCTTCTCTTGTGTTTCCCACTTAGAGAAGTTCCTTTAGCATTTGTTGTAGAGCTGGTTTGGTGGTGCTGAATTCTCTTAGCTTTTGCTTGTTTGTAAAGCTTTTGATTTCTACATCGAATCTGAATGAGATCCTTGCCGGGTAGAGTAATCTTGGTTGTAGGTTCTTCCCTTTCATCACTTTAAGTATATCATGCCACTCCTTTCTGGCTTGTAGAGTTTCTGCTGAGAAATCAGCTGTTAACCTTATGGGAGTTCCCTTGTATGTTGTCATTTTTCCCTTGCTGCTTTCAATAATTTTTCTTTGTCTTTAATTTTTGCCAATTTGATTACTATGTGTCTCGGCATGTTTCTCCTTGGGTTTATCCTGTATGGGACTCTCTGCGCTTCCTGGACTTGGGTGGCTATTTCCTTTCCCATGTTAGGCAAGTTTTCGACTATAATCTCCTCAAATATTTTCTTGGGTCCTTTCTCTCTCTTCTCCTTCTGGGACCCCTATAATGCGAATGTTGTTGCGTTTTATGTTGTCCCAGAGGTCTCTTAGGCTGTCTTCATTGCTTTTCATTCTTTTTTCTTTATTCTGTTCTGCAGCAGTGAATTCCATGATTCTGTCTTCCAGGTTACTTATTCGTTCTTCTGCCTCAGTTATTCTGCTATTGATTCCTTCTAGTGTAGTTTTCATTTGAGTTATTATATTGTTCATCTCTGTTTGTTTGTTCTTTAATTCTTCTAGGTCTTTGTTAAACATTTCTTGCATCTTCTTGATCTTTGCCTCCATTCTTTTTCTGAGGTTCTGGATCATCTTCACTATCATTATTCTGAATTCTTTTTCTGGAAGATTGCCTATCTCCACTTCATTTAGTTGTTTTTCTGGGGGTTTATCTTGTTCCTTCATCTGGTACATAGCCCTCTTGGTTTTTGTCCCACAGGCTGCAGGATTGTAGTTCTTGTTTCTGCTGTCTGCCCTCTGGTGGATGAGGCTATCTAAGAGGCTTGTGCAAGTTTCCTGATGAGAGGGACTGGTGGTGGGTAGAGCTGACTGTTTCTCTGGTGGGCAGAGCTCAGTAAAACTTTAATCTGCTTGACTGCTGATGGGTGGGGCTGGGTTCCCTCCCTGTTGGTTGTTTGGTCTGAGGCAACCCAACACTGGAGCCTACCTGGGCTCTTTGGTGGGGCTAATGACAGACTCTAGGAGGGCTCACGCCAAGAGGTACTTCCCAGAACTTCTGCTGCTAGTGTCCCTGTCCCCATGGTGAGCCACAGCTGTCCCCCACCTCTGCAGGAGACCCTCCAACACTAGCAGGTAGGTCTGGTTCAGTCTCCCGTGGGGTCACTGCTCCTTCCCCTGGGTCCTGATGCACACACTACTTTGTGTGTGCCCTCCAAGAGTGGAGCCTCTGCTTCCCCCAGTCCTGTCGAAGTCCTGCAATCAAATCCCAGTAGCCTTCAAAGACTGATTCTGTAGGAATTCCTCCTCCCATTGCTGAACCCCCAGGTTGGGAAGCCTGACGTGGGGCTTAGAACCTTCACTCCAGTGGGTGGACTTCTGTGATATAAGTGTTCTCCAGTCTGTGAGTCACCCACCCAGTAGTTATGGGATTTGATTTTACTGTGATTGCACCCCTCATACCATCTCATTGTGGCTTCTCATTTGTCTTTGGATGTGGGGTATCTTTTTTGGTGAGTTCCAGTGTCTTCCTGTCGATGATTGTCCAGCAGCTAGTTGTGATTCTGATGTTCTCACAAGAGGGAGTGAGAGCACGTCCTTCTACTCTGCCATCTTGGTTCAGGGCCTGGAGTATTAATGTTTCCTTGGATCTGGTTGCTTTTCCTATACCTGGAACATTAGTACTCCTGCCCAGATTCTTATACTCACGGTTTTTCTTGGTTTTTGTCTTAAATCTTGAAAAATATTTCACACTTTCTACTCTAGAAATAATAAAACCTTGATATGAACAGTTGTATGATACTTCCAACCTTATCAGAAACAATAAGTGTTTCCTTTGATAGAGTAGGTGCCATATGGCCCCAGTGACCCACTGTATTACGGGGTCTGAATTTTTTTAAAAGTTGAAAGCCTTCTGCAATAATTTATATGAAGCTTAATGAGCATCTGAACTAGTATACTAATGAGAAAAATAGAAAGGAGAGAATAAATCAAGAACTGTTTTAGGGATGAAGTTGGCAGAATTTGGTGATTGATTATAAGTGGCAGATTTCTAGATTGACATCCAGATAGATGATGGCAGCATGAATTGCAACAAATAATAGGGACATAAAGGGGAGAAGAGAAGGTAGAAGGTGGGGCATGTTCAGTGTGAGGTGCCTGTGGAAAAATTTGATGGAAATATCCAGCAGCAAGTTGAATATAGGAACCAAAAATTGGAAATGTAGATTTGGGCATGTTCAACAAAAGGGTGGTAATTAAAACTGTAAGAATATATGAGATTACCTGGGTGGCTTACATAGAAAAACAAGACCAGTGGCTAAGGTCAAAACCATTGAGAACCTTTATGAGATGAGATCCAAGGAGAAAAGAGATTTAAAAGGGTCACCTTTTCCAACCTCAATCTGAAGGACACTATAGGGTTAAGATACAAAGTGAAATGTATCTGCCTGTGGGTGGGTATGTGCATGCACACCCATGCATAAGGTTTGCAGGAGAATGGAGAGAAATATTGAAGGATATACACCAGACTGTACTGTAGGGACAGGGCTGAGAGAAAAGGAGGGAATTCTAGAGAGAGAGGAAAAGGGACAGCAAAGAAAGTAAAAATCAACATGTAAGAACAGTTTTAACTAAAGATCCCATTTATGTAAAAATTTGTGTGTGTGCACATGTGTGTGTGTGTATGTGTGTACATAAAGTAAGAATAAAAATGAAAAAGGATAGAGTTAATCTGTGTCTATACTCTCTTAGGATTTTCCAGGTTATACTCCAAGTATTTTTTAAGCAATTTTTAAAGCAAAATACAGATTAATGTATGTTCCTATTTCAGTACAAAAATTTTTTAATTATGCATGAAAATATATTTTTATATATATGTGTATAAGAAAAATGGAGCAAAGTGTGAAAGTCCACACCAGTCAGCTATCACTGAATCGTTCAGGAGCATGGGATAGGAAATGGAAGGGGCAGTGATAATCAGTGTTCTCTTCATACATCTTTATGTTGTTTCACTTGTAACAACAAGAACAGAGTACTCTGTAGTTTAGAAAACATCAAATAAAAAAATTTTAAATCAGAGCAGTGGTTTCCTGAAATTTAAATTTCAGCTGTAGCAGCCAGCACCTCATTAGAGATACAACCACATATTTTCTTTTCTTCTTTTTTTTTTTTTTTCTGGTGATTTCAGTTTTTTTATTTCAATTTTTTGGAAAGAAAACATAAATGTTAGCATTTGAAAAGTCTCAAAATTTATAGATGATACAATTGAGACCCAAAGAAATAAAAGGATTTTCCCAAGGTCACAGTTAGTCAATTCCACAGATGCCTAAATAAATGTCGACCTGCGACGGCCAACATCATCTTGAGGGGCCTGCATATGTAATCCATTAACAGAAAGGAAGTGGAATTACTACTAGATAATCACAAATACAAAATGGCAGCTGGATAATGCTGACTCTTCCTTTTTCCCTTCCCAGCTGGTCAACTTTTAGCTCTGAATGCCCTGTTGCTCATCGCTGAGCCAGAGGTTAAATTTTGTTAATGGTTCCTCAGGCTATTGCATTTGGAAATCCTACTCATCACCACCCTGCCTCCTTTTATACCTTATCTGTTTGTGAATCTTTTTTTCTGCCTATATTTTCAAGTACAGCCCATTTCATATAACAATTCTTACACACCTTTAGCATCTTAACTATTCACTCCTCTGAGTTTTTCAATTAATACAAGAAAGGCCTCTCTGTGTTATCTTTGGAAAAGTAAATGAGTTCATTATCTGCCAAAATTAACCGTTGTTCAGTTAACCAATGTAGCCAAAATGTCTTCAAGTTCTAAGCGATACGATTATCTTTATATATTATGCTTACATATTATATATATTTTATATATAAGTGATTATTTTTTTCAAATCTCTAACTTGGATTACAGAAACATATGGGCTAAAAATTGGGGGAGCATTTGACTGTATTTTAATGATAACTTAAGTTAGAAATTAAAGACTATCCTTTAGAGATTTCCAGGATCGTGTTCCCAAAAGACAACACTACATAAATAGCTAGAAAACACTGCCACAGGGGATGACATATCCATATATCCCACAGCAACCTGCTTCGACTGAGGTCAAAAGCAAGATTTTAACAAATGATTTAAATTACATGGTAAAAAAAACACATAATCTGCCTGAATGCTTTAGGTTTTTTTCCTCGTCTGCAATGAGTGACATCATCTTTTTTCACTTATTCCATTAGAAAGAACAATTTATTCAAGGTGAAATTGGCTTTAATCAGGGATAAAGACAAAGCTTTTAGATTTCACACACAACTCTAAAGAGTGACCAAGAATTACTGCCCCCCTCCCAGAATCTCAACAGGGATTTAACTCAGTAGAATATCAACTCAATTCAAGAAAATTTTGATGCCTGGTTCCAGCTCAGGAGATTGAGAAAATATATTGGTTAGGCTCCACTTTTATCTGGGCCATTGTTGAAAAAAATAAGACACAATGGTTTTGTTCATGGTTTGATAAAATTAACTGACTGGGTTCAAAGTGAAGTCCATGAGATGCGTAAGTGTTTCATAGTTTGGTTTAAGTACCTGATAAAAATACAGGTTATTACTAACATTTTAGTTTTTTAGAGAATTTTCCTTCCACTGGGCAACATGGTTAGGATTTTTTTTTCTAAACAAATAAAGTATATTTGGTATACTTTTACCTAATGAAGAGGGATTGCACTGAATCTTCTTTCGAGATGAGAGTGGAAAGCAAAGGATTACCCTGAGGTGGACGATCCCTCCTGCCTGTGAGGCATCTCTGTGCATTCCTTGTTGGATGGTGTGGCTGCGGAAGATGGGACTTTGGATAGACAGGGCAAGGCAGAATGGAAAATGGGAGATGGTCAATATGGTACCTGTCATATGACCGGCAGAGTTCAGGACTCCATGGCAGGCTGAAGGTTGTGCTGTGCCCTGGAGCTGGTTTAATAAATAAGAAGGTATGGTATGCAACCATTCAAGCATGCAGAAACTTTTGTTCACATGTTTCCTGAAACTCTAGGACATTTTCCCTTTGATTAACATGCAGGACTACTTGACAGGATCCCCCTCTTCACCCTGAAGAGCCTAGATGACAGAAATCTACATTATGCCCTTAAATCTTGAGTCTTGGGCTTTTTCTTCTTCTCTCCTTGCTTTAATTGTGCAGAAGTAAATGCAACATCATAAGCAATGTAAAAATCAAGTCTTGCTAGTTAAATATAAGAACACAGAGCAAAATATCTGAGAAAGGTTACACCTCTTTAAAGATGCAAATTGATAATGGAGCTCAATATCAAAACAACAGAGCGCTGTTAATTTTTTAAAAGGTGCAAATTGCTAATCTTACTTAAGGCTTTTTTTTTTTTTTTTGAATTGCTTATTAAGAGTCCTGGCAGGCACACACACACACACACACACACACACACACACACAAAATTAAACAAAATAAACTCTTAAGAATAGAGGGGGAAAGAGACTTGCTGGTTTCAATAAGAGTTGTTAAAGTCTGGAGACTTTAAATTATTTATCCCATGGTCAATCTAGAACTCCCCACACTTGATTTACCCATTATTTCCACCACAGTGCTGCAAAACAACCACAAAACCTCAGTGGTACACAACAACAAACATATATTTGGCTCAAAGTTTAGAGTTCAGCTGATCTCAGCTGGACTTGGCTGGTCTTGCCTGGCCTCACTCATACATCTGCAGTTAGCTGTGGGTTGACTAGGGAGCTCTGCTGATTTAGCTGAGCTTGCTCACATATCTGGGGCCAGCTCTCTGTTGACTGATGTGCTGACTGTCATGATGGGACAACTGGTCTCTGCTCCATGTGTTTCTCCCTCCAGCGGGCTAGCCCAGGCATGTTCTCATGGCCATGACAGAGGAACAGCAGTTGAAGCAGAAACATGTAAGCCATTTTTCAACCATCTGCCAAGTATCACATGTATTAACAGCTGTTTTGTAGTCATCCTGTGGAGGTGGGATGGACACACACCACCACCACATCCCCAAATAACAGGCTGCAAGTCAAGACTGATGACGCTTCACACACCGAGAGAATTTGAAAAAATGCTTATCATTCATACAAGGGACTTCTTGGGGGAGCATGGTAGACACAAGACAATCTGGAATGGCAAGAGAAGAGGAAGTGGGTTGGGTCTTTATAGTGGCGGTGCGGGGGATGGAGAAGAGTTTATCATGTGAGTTAGGGTGTTCAAACTTTCTGTCATTGCCAAGAGCTCAGGAGGCACATGTGTATTTTCTTGTCTAAGGTTAGATGTACAGTGGTAGAGAAGGGAAGGGTGAAAGTCTCAACGTTGTCAATGGTCAAACATCAAACTGGAGTCAAACTAATCCAACATTCCATTGGCCAAAAAAAGTCACATGGCCAAACTCAGAATCAAAAGGCAGAGAACTTAACTCCAGTGAGAGGAATTACAAAGCCATATGCCAAAGGTGCATGGATGTGGAAAGGATACAGAATTGAGACTACTAATGCCATCAATCTAACATACCTGATGTAGATGGAGACTCAGGACCAGGGCATTGTTGCCTCCAGAAAAATTTTTGGATACATATGATGAAACAATGGATTATGCCCTCAGACACTGGAGAAGTGTAGGGGGAAGGATGAATCCAAAGAGTTAATGAATTTTAGGTGACCCTCCAAAAAGGAAAAAAAAAAAACAAAACATGAAATCTTAAAAACTTCAACTGAATCTAATAGGTTGGCAATTGCTGGGGGGAGGGAGGAGTGCTGTTAGATCCCGAATTTGATGTCTGTCATTTCTTAAGACATGAGGTTAGGTCCTATGCTAATTCAGTGTAGTTATCTCTTATCAAACCCTCCTGAGGAAGAGGAGTCCTAACCTGGTCACAAGTCTCCACAAAATCTACTGGTTTGACATCCTCTCCCTACCTCATTACTTGAATATGAAAAATAGACAATAATTTCAATATTGATCTAAGTAAAATACAGCAAGAAGGGAAAGCCTGCTGACCTTCAGCCTCTCCTTCAAGTCCCCCTCCCCCCACATATAATAATTTCATATAAAGATAACATAAATATTTTTTGTTTTCCACCTTTCAGAATTATTTCAGCCTCCGCCCAGTAAACATCTACAGGGTGCCTGGTCTGTACAATGAGTGGGTGAAGTGTTCTTTGGCTTCCCCTCAACAACACCAACCCCGCACACACCACGGCACACTGCCCCCCATCATCCGCCTCCTTTACAAGCTTGAGAGGGGAACCAGTGATTATCCTGACAACCACCAGAGCTGGACAGATAAGCAAGCCCAACCCAGGGAAGAGAAGAAAACAGAATTTTATTGCCACAATTTAGAATAATTTCTCCAAGTAGCTGAATAGAAACTTTAAATTTTATATTCTTTAGGAAAGATCCTACTAGAAAAGGACAGAAAATGGTAATAACTCAGGAGAATTTGAGATCCTAGGGAACTACTTTGCCGATGAAAGCAAACCTTTCGTAAAAGCTCACTCCTTTTCACTTCCCACATCCAGTCAATCACCAGCTTGGTCCATCTGACTTCTGAAATGTCTAGTGAATTCATTCATTTTCATCCATCCCCTTAAACTGCACGTAATCTAGATACTTAAGTGGCATCTAACCATGGCTCCCCAAATTTTACAGGATGATTCCATAACTCCATTACACATAATGTAAGAATATCCACGAAACTGTCTCTTTCCCATCTCTCCAGTCTCATCTCTTACCAATATATACCCCACATCCCCCATCTGCATTTCCCTGGAGCCACCCCATTCATTTAAGGCTCCATGCTTCAGTAAATTATCTCACCCTGGAACGCCCTTCAGTGTGTCAAACCACCTCCCGATGATCCTCCAATCATTCTGTACGTCCCAGTCCAAATGTCTCATGCACGATGAATGTTTTCCCACCTCTTCCAGCCACAATTATTTCAGGCTTCTGTATGCGCGTAACACTTTCTACCTACCTCTATTATAGTCCCTTTCATAACTGTATTATAATAGTTTGTTGACCTATTTGTTTCTGGTTAGACTATGAGCTCCTTGAAAGCAAGAACCATCTCATTCTTCCGTGTATCTATCTTCATCTAGCCCTTAGCACAATCCCTGGAACCTAGCAGGCACTCAGTGCATGTCTGATAAATGAATGAATTCATTGTTTCTTCCTCACAGATCTCTGACCTCCTCACACCAGCAGAGTGGTGTTCGGTGTGGTCACTGGGACAAAGTAAACACGGATTCCTCAATCAGCAGTGACTACCTACAAACTTCTCAGAAGTAGAACCTAAAAGATCAAGATAGCACAAGAAACATCATGAGAGACATATGGGAGGGAGGGAGAGAGAGAAGGAATGGGAAGAACCAGAAGAGAGGAGGAAAGTAAAAGGTTGAAAAATAATTTAGATAAGCAAATAGAAGAAGAAAAAGTAAACTAAGAGTTACGACAGTAAAGGAGAGCTACACCACAAGAAGGAGAGAGACGGAAAAGCACTGTTCATAGAAGAAACGGGGAAGGAAGGGGAAAACTAAGGAAACCAATGAAAGCCAATTAGAAGGAAAGTGAAAAGACTTACACAAGGAGTATGGTGTTAAAAAGTAAATGAAGTGGAAATTTTTCAAGTGTTAAACTCTACCCAAAAACAGTATGAGGGGAAATTTTCACACAGTGAAACTTAAAACAAGTGAAGAAAAGGCATAACAAGTCTTTTGCTTGTGTTTAGATGGTATAAAATACTAAATCACAATTCAAGTACTTTACCAACACTAATTAAGGTAGGTAGGTCAATATTATTGGCCTTGTTTTTAAGAGAAAACCACCATTGGAGCTAGAAAGATTAGATACCTCAACAGGATCACACAGTGAGTGTTTCTCCAAAAAAGAACTGTGTGAGTTGTATTACACAGAGACAAAGCTATGTAAAGAATACAAAAACTTGGGCTTCCCTGGTGGCGCAGTGGTTGAGAATCTGCCTGCCAATGCAGGGGACACGGGTTCGAGTCCTGGTCTGGGAAGATCCCACATGTCGCGGAGCAACTAGGCCCGTGCTCCACAGCTACTGAGCCTGCGCGTCTGGAGCCCGTGCTCCCCAACAAGAGAGGCCGTGATAGTGAGAGGCCCGCACACCGCAATGAAGAGTGGCCCCCGCTTGCCACAACTAGAGAAAGCCCTCGCACAGAAACGAAGACCCAACACAGCCAAAAATAAAATATATAAAAATAAATAAATAAATAGTCTGGTAGATTCTATTAAAAAAAAACAAAGAATACAAAAACTTATAAGAAACCTCTCAGGGCAGAAGAAAAGGAAAATATAAATGAGCAAAGAGCAGATAAAGCATGTAAAGACTTATTAATTAATTCCCAGAAAATGTCCAGGGCTTTAAACATACCACCCTGTGTCCAGCAAGTTATATCTTAGGATGACCAAGAGTCAAGCCCATGAAAGAGAGGTAGTTCCACTGGGCAGCAAACTCTAAGTTCATTCCGTGCCCTGATTTAGAGGTAGGGCCAGAGACACAAGGAGAACACAAAAGAGACGTCTGACAGTGTCAGGAATCTGACCCTGTGCAAGCTGCCGCTACTTCCACCAGCTTGTCTCTTCCTTGCCGCCATACTTCCTGTAAGTTAAGCCTTCAGTACACATGGGAGGGCCTTCCAGCAATGTCACTGAAGCCCCTTGTGACATCTGAGTCGTCTGGGCCCCACTGTACTGCTCTTATAGCTACTATCGCTGGACCACAATCACTGGTTTCCAAGCATTCTCCTCAACTAGACTGTGAACGTCTTGAGGTCAGGCCCTGTATCTTCCTCGCCTCTTCCCACGCAACATCCATCAAGATTCCCATCATGTAGTAGGTGATAATTAAACTAAGTGAAATAATAGATGACTAAATAAAGGAGCAAATTCTAAATGCTGCTTCATCTTTAAGCCAAGCCCCCTGAGGGTTTGTGACCACTCTCTGGGCACCCAGCTACAATTTGAATTATTCACCACTAGATGGCACTATTTTAATAAGGTAGCAAAGCCCTTACCCCAACATCCTTACTAGCAAATAAAAACTATTATTCCAGAAGTAGAATTTTCTAACCCTGGAATTTCTTTTACATTTCCATAATATTCTAATGTTTGACTTGTCAAAAAGGAAAACATTTTACAATAAATTCTCACTTTCCCAGCCCCATTGTTACGGCCACATAAATCACCATTAGAAAGTTGAATCCTTTCAATCCCTCCTCCATACGCCTGAGGAACTTCCCTTGTTAGGATTTGTTCTTGTTACAGTGTTTTCGACCTCATATATTTCCACTGGGCAGCAAACCAGGGGCCTTAAAATCATATCCCTGTGGACAGAGTCAGCCCTAGACAATATCCACCTAAGTAGCTGCCTGTCCCATGGCATTTGCGAAGTCTCTCCAAGTTTAGACTTCTAGGCCATTGTCGCTACTGCCAGTAAGAACAAGGCTCGGCAGGAGTAACAGGCAGTCAGACATCGGGTGGGTGTCCACACACCGCCAGCAGATTCCAGGAGGCAGAGAACCCAGAATGCATCCCTGACAAAAGTGGGATGGAAAAGCGTCAGGCAAAGAGAAGGGCTGTTTCCCTGGGCTCCCCTACCCCAGCAGTGATGGTTATTCCTCGGGGTCAGGGCACTGAGTCCCCTTCCTTCACACTCAAAAGAACCACTTTTCTCATTGAAAGGCAAAAATAAACCAATTAGTGACACTGCTTTATCCATATATTTTAATAAGGTTACCGCTGTAAAAATATATACTTTGTACACTGGTTTTATTCATTTCTTAATAAGCCTGATACTGAGAAACAATGTATTTCACTCTTGATAACTTCCTCAAGAAGGTCACAGGGGGCAGCTGGCCTTTGCACTCTTGGCACATCCTCTATAAGTAGCTGCCCGCAGCTCCCAGCCTGCCACCCGCCTTTCTATGCATCACTGCTCAATCACTGCTGAGTGCCTCGCGCTGTTGAGGACAAACTATCTCACCTCATTCAACTGGGACTCTGGGAGAGCAAAGATCATGTCTTTTGAATCTTTTTCATCCATGTTCATTGCCCTTTTGAGTAACTCTCAGGAGGACAGAGTAGCCAAGTTTGAACTAGAACTCAGCTCTGAACTCATCTTCATTATAGGTGACAAGGCAGCTGAACATCTTAACCAGCTTCCCAGTCTGTATCCTCAAAACCCGACACATTTGGACCCAAACTCATACCTCCCTTCCATCTTCATCCCCCCCAGATCTGCTCCTCCTTTTGACTTTCTGCTGATGGCACTATGGTTCGTCTAGTGATCCAAGCTCGAAACATTAAGCTTTGCCTCCTTGTCCTTCCTCACCCTATACTTGCTTTTATCCATCCCCTCCTGTCTCAGGCCATGGATAATGGTACTGGGGTCCCCCTTCCCTTTAGGGACGACTCTCAGGCATCTCAGAGAAACAAAAATAGTCAAGAGTACAGGCTGTGGAGTCAGAAAGATCTAGTGATAGTTATTATTATCGTTGCTGCTCTTGTTACTACAATTATTATGTTCAGTCCTTTTCATTTTCAGGATTTTCCTGGGCTATACCAATGCTTATAACCAAGATGCCGTGGGGTATCACCACCCCAGCCCCCTGCAAAAGCTGACTCTCAGTTCTGGGGCATTCCAACAGAGATAGTCAGTAGCTGAAATATCTGCTAGTGAAGATAGCCTGAGGTCTCCCTAAACATCCAACTAAAACCCACCCCCCGCCCAGTCCCTGTGGTACCATCCCACAATCCACCGCTAAAACTTAATGGGCTATTTATTGTATGCCGATCTTTACACACAGGACCTCATCTGATGTTCACAACAACCTTATGGGGTGCATTATTTTGGTATTCCCATTTCCAGAGGAGGAAACAGAATCAGAGAGGACATTCTTGCCTCAGGTCACATGGCCAACAAAGAGAGGAATCTTTCTGACTTGTTTTATCCTCCCTTCCTCCAACTTTTACAAAGATGAATCCTATTTTGGTTTCAACTTGTTTTTAAATCCCTACCTTGATACTAGGCCATATCTTATCATATACTTTTAAAAAGAAGTCATTCATTTAAGTGCTTGAATACAATTCTATATCAATGAGCTAAAGTTTACCGATATCCCTGGAATACTGAATGAATATACTAATAGAATAAGAAATAGTCTGTAGATAAATAAGACCAAACTTGTCACTTTACAAATGAGAAAAGTAAAGCCCACAAGTAAAATATGTCTCACTCAACATGATGTAGCAGGAAGGGAAGTAGAATCCGGAGCAACTTCTCTTCAGCACTCAGCTCACCTACTGAGACTAATTCCTCACAGCATAAAATTGTAGTGAAAGATGGATTCTTCCTTATAGATAGTAGAGCATAGTGGTTGTATTAGTCATGTTTTTTATTTCTGTATTTTATGATGTTTTGACATCTTCATAAAACCCTTCTGGCTGGAGTTCTAAGCCAGTTCTTAGAGATGACAAAGGACTCAGCCTGGGGCAGGCCTTTGATCTGCAAGCTAACCACTCCAGCACCACAGCTCCTCCGTCTGGCCTAAACACCTCAGAAGGCCATCATCCCAGGGTCAGGAACAGGCAAGCAGAGAACACCTCTAGGGCAAACTAGCCAGTCTTGAACTGTTTTCCCTGCTCTACCTTGTCCTTCCCTTGGAAACCCCAATAAAGGCTTCTGCTTAAACTGTTGCTTGCTCCTGCTTCAGTTTCCTGACCGAAACCTGGTTTTCTTTCTGTGGCCCTGCGTGGTGAGCCGTGTCTCTCATTTCTAGGGGAACTGGGAGTAATACTGAACTTTTTTCAATGGCATTGACCTCTGATGTTGTCACTCAGTCACCTTTGTAAATTAACGTGGGCACAGACGGTGGCGAAAAGCAGAGGCTCTGGAATCAGACCAAATGGGCTTAGTCCCACTTCCATCACCCTATGTCCCTCGTGCAGCTGGTGAGGCTTTAGAAGAGCTTTGAAGGATGAATGAGACTTCAGCAGGCTGACAGGGCAGGACAGGGCATTCCACGCAGAGGAAACATTAGACGTGTCGTCATGGAGGCATGAAACAGCATGGAGTCCTCGGAGGGGTATGAGAGTATGGTATTCTAGAGTCTAGGGACCAAGGCACAGGGTGTGGGGGTAAGGAGGCTACAGGATGAACAGAGGCCATCAACACGTCAAGCTGAGGGCTTGTACTTTGTCCTACACGTGATGAGGAGCCAGTGACAGGTTTTAAGCAGGGCAGAGACAGGATCAGATAGGTCCAGTGGTCTACCTCCAACTTCTCTTGCTTTTCCACCTGCCTGGAATGGCTTTGCATCTCCTCTTCTTCAAGTCAATTCCCCAATTAATTTCAAGGTCCTGCTCATAATTCACCATAATGGAGAGCTCCGTCTGGCTCTCCCATCCCGTGGTTCTCTTTCCCTTTCCCTGTGCTCCCTCGGCAAGTCTGATCAGCTCCATCACGACTCACTAGCTACTGGTTCAACAGTCCTCCAGACCTCCAGAGGCAAGTATCTGTAAAGCCACCAGATGATGGGTTCTTTCAGGGTAGGACCCTGTATTCCACTTCGGGATTCCCATCCCAGCATCCCACGCCCGGTGACCGCCCTCTGTGGGCAGCTTGAAGAACCTCACAGGGGGCCGCTGCAGCTGTCTGAGAAGTAACCGACTGCTCATCCTGCACGCACTCCACGTGCCCAGGAAACAGGAAACCCTCTGAAATCCTGTACTTCTCCAGAACACAAGGATTCCCAGGGAAGTCAGGCTGCCTGATTCTTGGTTCTCCAGGGGACTTCTTTCCACTAGCAGAAACACAAGCGCCCGCTGCAAGAGCAAAGCTATTCAATTAGCTCTCACTGAAGTTACTTCTTCCCCACAGGTGTAAACTGGATGCCTTGTATGTTGTTTTGAACTTGACTCAACATAAAAAGATATTTACAGATTGTCTATGGCTCCAAAGAAGGAGGCAAAGACACATTCAAGACCTGCAAAGTTTATTCCACGTGCCCCAGCCCTCCACCTGGGGGGAATCATACACAAGCAGGGTTTCACTAAGTGAGTTACAAGGCAATTCATTCCCCCTGCGCCCACAGAGAAGAGTAGAGCAGTGTCTGCCACAGTGTCGAAGGTCCTCTAAAAGTGGTTAGATATGTAGATGGCATATGACTGCCATGCACTGGAGCAAATTCCTCTCAGGAAAAAGAGTAATTGTAAAATCAGCATGATAGAAGCCTATGCTTTTCAAAAGATGTTTGATCTAAGAATGAATCAAATCTTCTGGCAAAATTCTTACCCAAATAGGACAATAGAAACAGAGCATGTTTTCCAGCGGCTGCTTCTAAACGATTTCAGCTACGTTCACACCACTGCCCTCCAATGGCTCCCCTTTCTTTGACTGCATACAATGCATTTCATGATCTGCTCCCACTCCCTGACTAGTTTCCTCTCTTGCTGTTCCCCAGCATACCCCACCTACTTCTGCCAAACTGGTCTCTGCATTTCCTCAAATGGGCCATAATCTATCTCATCTTTATTCCTTTTCCTATGTTATTCCTTCTTCTTAGAACATGTTTCCACACACACCCCACCCTCACTCTCAATTTTCTGGTTAACTCCTATTTCTAAGTACGATAACCAAAATGTATTAGTGTCTCAAGTACTCCCGGTATTGTATTAGGTTATAATATAATAAATAACAGTCCGATTGCCTTCAAACTCCAGCTCAGGCAGCATCCTCTCCAGAAACTACATCCATGACTCTTCAGGAGTCAATGAGGGTTCCCTCCTCTTCAGCACTTTCCTCTCTTACAGAGCTTATCATGCCCCACTATAACCACTGATTGTGGTTATACAGTACACCACTGTTTACTGATTGTGTCTCCTGCCAGGCTGTGACCTTGCTGAAGTCAGAAAGAGTGTCTTCCATCTCTGTACCCAATACCTCCATCTCTAAAAACTGGCAGTCAGCATGTGTTCAGTAAATGCTTATTGAATGAATAAAAAAAAAATGAATGAACTGAATTACGCTGACAGCCTTTGCATGGCAACAAACAGACCTGTGACTGGGGAGATCATTAAACAGACATGGGTTTAAAATCCCAGCCACATTTTACTGGTTATGGTTTGGAAAAATTACTAAACCTATATTTTCCACTATTCAAAAAATAGCTAGATGAATGAACCAACATGGGTGAACCTTGAGGACATTATGTTAAGTGAAATAAGCTAGTCACGAAAAAGACAAATATCATATGATTCCACTCATATGAGTTACCTAAAGTAGTCAAATTCATGGAGACAGAAAGTAGAATGGTGGTTGCCAGGGACTCGGCGGGTGGGGAAGGGGAGTTATTTAATGGGTACAGAGTTCCAGTTTGGGAAAATGAAAACATTCTGGAGATGGATACCGTTGATAGTTTCACTACAACGTGAACGCAGTTAATGTCACTGAACTGTACACTTTTAAATGGTTAAAATGATAAATTTTACACTATGAATATTTTACTACAATAAAAAATAATTTCCAATTAAAAAAAGGTAAGTCTTGAGACTTCTGATCCTGACAAAATGTCATAGAGTCTTTCTCCCTGTTCTACCCCACTAAGTACAACCCTCGTAATAATGCAAGAGGAAACCAAAGGAAAATTCTGAAAGGTGGAAAAGAAAGGTGAACTGGTTAGGGAACCCCAGGATGAGAGGAACAACATGGTGGGGGTTGGGGGGAGGTGGGGGCAGGGCATCTTATGTCCCTCCCACTCTCACCCTAATAAAGACTTAAGCCTGGTGTTTCCCAACTTCCAGCTTAGCAACAGAAAGTGGCCCAGGTAGACTCATTACTCCTCTAGATCAAAGGTGAGTCCCACTGACAACACCAAGGTGAAGGCAAGGAAAGGGAGATCAGACTGGTCAGAGGCCTTGCAGACAATAAGCAGCTGGAGAGGTAGCACTTTCCTTCCCACCAAGACCGATGCTACACTCCCCCACCTAGAGACACTGGCAAGGGGATCCTCCACAAGTAGGCAGGCCCAGAAAGCCCCTGCAGGCTGGAGATTCCTACCACTGTTGAGACACCAGGCATCTCACCAGCAGCAGCAAGGAGGATCCCACCCTAACAGGCCACCCCTACCATCCCCAACAGGCAGTAGGAATCCTGCCACAAAAAAAAGCATACATGAACAAGCTCTATAACAGTATAAATTTCATTGTTCCTTTTTTCTCTTTGACTTTCTGCTTCAACTCCACAGCCCCAAAGAATTTTACCTTAATATGCTGGAATGTTAAGTCTTTCACTGATCACTTATATCAGTCAGGATAGCTACATAATGCTTCACTAACAAGTCCAAAATCTCAGTGGCTTCATACAACAAAGTTTACTTCTCTCTTAAGCATCATATATACTGAAAATAGAATCAACTGAAAAACAACACAAAAGAATTAAGAAGTGGCAATAAAAATTAAAAACAAAAGTCAATAGCTTTATGCAACTAAACAACAGGAGATATAATGAAAGAAATAATCCCTTTTATACATGGGTATTATAGAGAAAACAAATGAATGAATGAATAGAAAGGGAGTAGAGTCCTACTTCTGACCAAGACAGAGAAATAGGGACATAATTTGTTCTCACATCTAAAGCAACCAAAAAACTGGAGAAAATATGTAAAGCAATGATTTTCAAAACACTGGACATCAAGCGACAAAGGAGTTGCTATACTTGTCCCAGCTGACTGTCTAAAGACAGTTTCCAGACTACAGCACAGAAAAATGGAACTAGGAACAGTATTCCTGAATTAAGGAATAAGAATTGGGACTTCAGGGAGATTAAGTTAACTAGAATTCACAAAACAGAAAAGCAGAGAGGAGAGAGCTTGAGAGAGAGACAGTGAGGGAAAATGCACTGTTCAGCTCTGCAAAGAGTCCCACTTGACTGTCAGCTGAACACTGATCAACACACCCAAGGCAGAGGAGAGAACTGCTCAAAGAGATTAGAGGGGAAAACAACTGGAGCCCACACAGGGAGAGGTATAGTTCCTACTTCCATCAGCCAGAATGAGAAGCTAAATAGCTCACAGAGCATCAACAGTGTATTCAGAAGGCTTTTGCCTCAGCAATAGGAAAAATGTATCCCTGAATAAACATTGCTCTGGTCATGCCTAACAAAGATCAGGACATATTATATATTGTAGGAACACAAAATATTGAGCACACAAAAAGGTAAAATCACAAGATCTGGCATGAAATCAAAAGTTATTTGACATTCAAAGAGGGAAAAAATGTGACCAATAATGAGCAGAAGCAATCTAAAACCAGCCAAGAAGTAACACAAAACAGAATTAGTAGTCAAGACCATTAAAAGATTTATCATAACTATTTCATGTGTTTAGGAAGCTAGAAGAAAGATGATGTTAACTAAACATACGGAAGATTTTTAAAAAAACATATCAAACTTCTAGAAATAAAAACTACAATCTCTGTAGTGGAAAACACTTAGGATGGGATAAGAATTTTTCAGGGGATAAGAATATTTCAGGGGAAAATTAGTGAACTTGAAGACATACAGAAGTTATCCAAAATAACACACAAATAGAGAAAAAGAGACAATTTTAAGTGACCTAATTTATGTGTAATTGAAGTTCCTAAAGGGAATGGGGAATAGAGAGAGAAAAATAATTGAAAAAATTGTGGCTGAACATTTTCTAAATTGATGAAAACTTGAAACCCAAAGATCAAAGAAGCTCCACAAACTCCAAAAATATTAAATAAAATTATACTAAGACACATTGAAATCAAACTGTTTAAAATCAATAATTAAAAAGACAGAAAAGTAGTCAGAAAAAAGACAAGTTATAGAAATAATCCTAAGAATGACAGCAGACTTTTCATCAGAAACAAGGCAAGCCAAAAGACAATGGAAAGACATCTTTAAAGTCCTGAAAGTAAAAACATCTTTAAACCTAGAATTCTATGTCAAGAGAAAATATCTTTCAAAAATGAACATGAAATAATGACTTTTTCAGATATATAAAAGCCGAAATAATTCATCACCAGCAGAACCGCACTGCAAGAACTATTAAAGAAAGCCATTCAGGCAGAAGGAAAAAGATACCAGATGTAAGTCTATATCTACACAAAGGAATGAAGAACACCAGAAATGGTAAAACATGTGGGTAAATATAATGTTTTCTTGTTTTCTTAATCGCTTAAAATATAAATGACATTTTAAAGAAAAAATAACAATAAATTGTAGACTTTATAACAAATACAATAGTAAGATGTATAGCAATAATAGCCCAAACACCAGGAGAGTCGAAATGTAATTTGTTTTACGGGTCTTAAAAGATTTGATTTACGGGTCTTAAAAGATACATGAAGTGGTATACTATTACTTGAAAGTAGATTGTAATAAGTTAAAGATGGATACTATAAGTCCTAAACAACAATGAAATAAAACAACAAAAGAATTACTGGCTGAATGAAATAAAACAACAAAAGAATTATTGGCTCAAAAGGAACAGAATAAAAATTTTTAAATACTCAATCCAAATGAAGGGAAAAAAAAAGAGGAAAAATGGAACAAACAAGCAGCAAGATGGTAGATTTTAACCCAGCCATATCCTTATAATGTCAGCTTGAAGGAGTTCTCATTGAGTAAATTAGAGGCAATTTGGACATTGAAATAAAGAAAGATACTAATGAACTATAACCCAATGAAAAATATAAGAAACCATGAGTCCATTTAAATATAAGTAAATAAGTGAATAAACTGAAAGTCTGACATGGAATGAAATATTTACTTAGTTTCAAAGTATCTCTCTCCCAAATACTTACCAATTACAAAGGGAGGAAGAGTAACTTTATAGGGAGGAAGGCTAGACTATATCACAGGACTGAGTCTTCAACATATGGTTCATCATTTACTGTTAACCCCTTCTTAATTATCTTCAAGTATGGAGTAAGTTTAGTGATACAACAGGGAAACAGCAGATTGTAGTCCTTTGGTTTCCAAGCTTTAATAAAATAAAACTGTCTTCAAACCAAAATCTTACTTAGAAACCTGGGTTTAACAAATAAAAGCAGCATTTTTTCAGAGAAGAGTTTTGCAAAACCTTAATATTTTAACATTTTCCACCATAAAGTTAATCAATAGCTATAATGATGATGTTTTAATGAACTAGAAAATTGAAACTGGAAGACTGTAGTGTAAGGCTATGTGCTGCCTTGATATCTTTGAGCCTCACAAGGCCCCAAAAGCTTAAGTTCTCCTGCACTCATCAGATATGTGCCTCACCCAATGGAAAGGCTCCCCACCTGGCTAATTCCCCTATCAGCAGGACCAGGTGCACTCCACCTTGTCCTCAACCTGCTTTCACTTCTCTGCCAGCCTGCAAAATTATTCAGACAAGCCAATCACATCCTCTCACAGGTACTTGGGGTCGCTTCATCCTCCTATTATAACAAAGCCTGCCACAGCCCCTACTTGTTCAGTCTGCTCCCAAGTAAAATCCAATTCTGTATTGCTTCTTATTAAAAAAAAGAATTCCAGATGAATTGAAAAGTTGTAAAAATAAAACCTATGAAAGCACTAGAATAAACACAGGCAAATTTCTTATAAACTTAGAATTGGAAATATCTTTGTAAACAAGAGATAAAACCTAGAAGCAACTTTTTAAAAGGAATGATAACTTGTTTACATAGAAATATAAAATTTCTGTACAGAAAACAATGCATGAAGTAAAAAAATCCAAGTACTTCAAAAATATGTGCAATATGAGTGCAAAAAGCTAATTTCCTAGTTTAGAAAGACCTTATGTAAATCAGTTTTTAAAAGACAATGTAAGAGAAAATAGTCAAAGACAATGAACAGGTAGTTCACAGGAAAACTAATACAAAGGTCCTTTATACATATAAAAATATGCTCAACTTCTTAAATTTAAAGAAATATAAATCAAAATAATGAGCTACCGCAATAGGTAGCTACCACAGCTACCTATATGGCAAAAATGAAAAAGCCATAATACCCATATTCTTTGCCAACCCAGTGTTGGCAATAGTGTGTGGAAATAGAAATTCCCATTATTGATGGAAAAATGTAAATTACCTAATAATTTTGGATAGCAATTTTTCTTACGTCCATCAAATTTCTAAATATCCACATTCTTTAACCCAAGCATTCCATTGCTAGAAATTTTTCTATGGACATGCATATTGAAAAATAAATAAACATTTTTTTAAAATATGCCAAGATACAGATACATCTTTATAGTTGTTTGTAATTATAAAATAAGGAAACAACCTAAATATCCATCAACAGGAACCAGTTAATATACTCTGGTACCTTCACACAATGAAATGCCATGCAGTCAATAAAAGTAATGAGGCTGGTCTGTATATGCTTAAGGGGAAAAAAATGCCCATATATATTACATCTTAAAGTCTATGTAGACAGTGGTATGCAGAGTATGATCCCATTTGTGTAAATGAAAATTATACATTAATTTTAAAGTATATATACATATATACACATATACATACATACAAATGTATATTCATCACATATATTTCTATACACACAGGTAGATGCATAAAACCTTTCTTTTTCTTTTGTGGAAATATATAGAAAAGGAAGAGATGATGAGAGAAGAGATATTTTATTTTTTTATTGTATATCTTTCTGTGGAGTTAATGTATTAGATGTATGAAGAAAAAATATATATACATAGAAAGCTTAAATAAAATTAACATATGTAAGTTACTTGGCACAAAGTGGAAATACCCAATAGATGTTAATTTTATTCTCCCTTAACACTGAAAGCAAATAATTCTTCTCTAGGACCCACCAAAACTCTTTTGAACTTAAGCTTGTAACTTTGGTTCTTGTGTTCACAAAAAAATAACTTGGGATCTTAAAATAAAAAGTTCCTAGACAGAAGAAAAGATAATTAGATTATCCTCCTATTTTTTCTTTACTAAATAGAACTAATTTATTTAAATTTTAAACTTTTAAACATTAAAATTTTTTCCTCCTAAATCCTAAATACTGGCATTGTTGATGTGATACTTGTTTCTAATTGGTTTTCTCCACCCCAGATTGTCTTGATACAAAAAAGAAAACTCAGGGGAAATCTTTTGATGATAAAAATTAAAAATTTTCACTCAGAAAGGTCCATATTTTACTGATTTTTCTACATTAGCTCTGTTCACTCCTCAAAAGAGAAGTAAGTTTTGAAGCATGAGGAGCGGTAGCTAATGTTATTAAATGAATAAACAAACAAACAGACATCATCTTATCTAAGGAAACACTGCAGTACTGCACTTAGATTCAAATGGTCCAGGTCCACCTGGGCTTTCAGCAGTACTCACTGCCTGGACCAGCCCTCTTCCTGACACTAGAGCTGTCAGTGCCAAGATCCCAGCCAAACTACAAGACAAAACCCCACTCCAAGCACTCTTATCATTTTTTAATTGCACGTGTCTGTAATTCCTTACTGCCTGCCACTTAGTATTCCTGCATGTTGCTAAACAGTTGCCATGTTGTTTCCCTAGAGATACGTTCCCGAATATCCTTACCTATTTCACAGGGCCGTTGTAAAGCTTAATTAATTAATGTTTCCTGAATGCCTTGAGGTTTTCAGATGAAAAGTGCTAGGCTGAGGTGCAGAGTCTTATTAAATCTCTAGTTTTATCCTAGAGATTGAAGCAGCTCACCTAGGCTTGACTCTTTACAGACAGAATATGATCCAGTCCCCTGTACCTTGTTCAGGATCCTTATATCATGGTGAAATTTTGCTGTAGCCATCGCCTCAACACAGCCATCTGAGACGCGACAAGTTATTCAAAATGTCACATGGGGCTACAGGCTGAAACCACATTCTTCTTCAACCAGTCTGAGTGTGATTAAGACAGGATGGATTTTTTCATACTAAACCATAAAATAACCCTATCACATTCTAGAACGGACCTAAAGTTTTTTTTTCCACAAAGGGTATTAAAAAACATGAAAGATTTCAGATGAGCAAAAGAGATGAAGAGGGATTTTAAAGTATAAGAAACCCAAAAGGCCAAAAGTCATATAAAAGCTATCCAACATCACTACCAAACAGTGAAATGCAAATTAAAATAATATGAAAATACTATTTCCCACCCGTCCTACTGGCCAAAATCTTATCATTCTGAGGGTTGGCAAGGATGTATGGTCAAGAGAAATCTTGGTTGGTGAAAGAAAACTGTCGGTGGGAGTACAAATAGACACAATCACTTAAGAAGTAATCTAGGAAAGTTGAACATGTGACCACCCCACGATTCATAAATTCCACTTCTTGGAAAAGAAACTTTTGCACGTGTCATAGGGAAAAGTTTAAAATATTATTCTTAAAATGTTATTCTTAAATTATTATTAATGGCAGCCTCATTTTTTAATTGCAAAAATATGCAGAACAATCTAAATATGTTCGTCAATGGTAGACTAAAAAGGTATAATATAATCAAATTAGGGAATACCCAATAGCAGTGAAGTATCAGCATGAATAAATTTCACAAACACAATGTTGAGCAAAAAAAAGACAGTACCCATAAAGATGATACTTTATGTGAGGGGAAAAAAATGCAAAAGAATATCACGTTATTTAGGTATACATACTTATGAAATAAAAATCTAATGCACAGAAATGATAAACTCCAAATTCACGGAAGGGAATGGTGGACAGCATCTGGGATTTAGGAAAAGCACAGAAGGTTTCAACATAGTGGTAGATAGACAGGAGTTAATTATATTATGCTTTACACATTTTTATCTTTATACCTTTTATATACATAAAGTGTTTCTTAATAAAAACTATTCATTATTAACCTTTATATGTTTGTATGACCAAACCATTCCATAATAATTTAATATTTAAGAAACAACACAAAGAATACTAAGAGACAGAATAATATGGAGGGTTGAAAGAAAAGGACTTGATGAAGAAAACTAAGTTGGAAGTTTAGCACATTAAGTCCAGATCTCTCTTATGTCTGTATGGATGCATGTGGGCTGTATGCAAACTTGCTTTAATATGCCCAAGGCACATTCTAAATAGTGCTGGGAGGGTGTACTTTTATGTAATTTATTACTGCATGGAGGATGTTATAGCCACTTTAAAGAATGTTGGATATTTCATTGTTTATTTTTTTAAAAACTAATTTTTCCCCAACCCTAGAGCAGTAATTAAAACAATATGGTACTAGCATAAAAACAGACATATAGACCAACGAAACAGAATAGAGAGCCCCAAATTAAACCCATGTATATACAATCAACTGATCTTCTGCCAAGAATAAACAACAGGGAAAAGAAAGTCTCTAAATAACTTGATGTTTAAAATGGCCAAATGACTTGAATAAACATTTCTCCAAAGAAGGCATACAAATGGTCAACAGGCATATGAAAAGATGCTCAACATCACTAATCATCAGGGAAATGCAAATCAAAACACAATGAGCTATCACCTCACATCTGTTAGGATGGCTATCATTAAAAAAACAAAACAAAACAAAAATAACAAGTGTTGGCAAAGATGTGGAAAAAGTGGAACCCATGCACATGGTTGGTAGAAATGTAAAATGGTACAGCTGCTATGGAAAACAGTATGGAGGCTCCTCAAAGAAATCTAAAGGAGAACTACCACATGACCCAGCAATCCCACTTCTGGACATACATCCAAAAGAACCGAAATCAGGATCTCAAAGCGATAGCTGCATTTCCAAGTTCACTGCAGCATTATTCACAATAGCCAAGGTATAGAAACAACCTAAATGCCCACTGATGGATGAACAGATAAAGAAACGTGGTATACACATACAATGGACTATTCCAACCTTGAAAAAGAAGGAAATCCTGCCAGTATGCAACAACACAAGGAACCTGAAGGATATTATGCTAAATGAAATAAGCCAGTCAAAGAACAAAAACTGTATGATTTCACTTGCATGAGGTATCTAAAATAGTCAAACTCACAGAAATAAAATGATGGTTGCAAGGAACTGGAAGGAGAAGGAAATGGGGAGTTGCTGCTCAATGGATATCAAGTGTTGATTGCACAAGATGAGTAAATTCTAGAGATCTGTTGTACAACATTTTGCCTATAGTTAACAATACCAATTGCACACTTAAAAATTTAAGAGGCTTAACTTAATATATGTCCTGCAAACAGACTGCACGTTTTTTCCCCCCCTGTGCTATACAGTAGGCACTCACCAGCCATCTACTTCATACAGAGTAGTGTACATATGTCAATCCCCATCTCCCAATCCATCCCACACCACCCTTCCCCCTTGGCGTCCATATGTTTGTTCTCTACGTCTGTGTCTCTATTTCTGCTTTGCAAATAGGTTCATCTGTACCATTTTTCTAAATTCCACATATATGCGTTAATATACAATATTTGTTTTTCTCTTTCTGACTTACTTTACTCTGTATTCCAATAAACGTTAGGTGCAGACAAATACTGTTTGATTCCACTTATACAAGGTACATAGAATAGTCAAATTCATAGAGTCAGAAAGTACATTGGTAGATGCCAGGGGCTGGGGGTGGGGGTGGAGAGGGGGAATGGGGAGCTAGTGTTTAAAGGGGACAGAGTTTCCATTTAGGAAGATGAAAAATTTGGGAGATGGATGATGGTGAGAGTTGCACAACAATGTGAATGTACTCAGTGCCACTGAACCGTACAGCTAAATATGGTTAAAATAGTATGTTTTACAATATATTATGTGACTTTTACCACAATAAAAAAACATTTAAAAAAATTTGTTAACAGGGTAGATCTCATGTTAAGTGTTCTTACCACAAGTTTTTAAGTAAAAAAATAAACTTATACACTGCAGGTTGGTTATCTACTTATTTGTTCAACACATAGATACTGAGTGCTTACCCTATAGAAGGGATTTTAAATGCAAGGCTGTATGATATCCACACTTTTTTTCACGGAGTTCAAAAAGAATTGTGTTGCATTCTTTTTCTTTTAATTTATTTATTTATTTATTTATTTTTGGCTGTGTTGGGTCTTCGTTTCTGTGCGAGGGCTTTCTCTAGTTGCGGCAAGCGGGGGCCACTCTTCGTCGCAGTGCGCGGACCTCTCACTATCGCGGCCTCTCTTGTTGCGGAGCACAGGCTCCAGACGCGCAGGCTCAGTAGTTGTGGCTCACGGGCCTAGTTGATAGGCGGCATGTGGGATCTTCCCAGACCAGGGCTCGAACCCGTGTCCCCTGCATTGGCAGGCAGATTCTCAACCACTGCGCCACCAGGGAAGCCCCTGGGAAGCCCCTGGGAAGCCCCTATGTTGCATTCTTTAAAAGGCAAGCATATTGTTCACAAAATAAAGCATATTCTTTTTTTTTTTTTTTTTTTTTTTTTTTTGCGGTACGCGGACCTCTCACTGTTGTGGCCTCTCCCGCTGCGGAGCACAGGCTCCGGACGCGCAGGCTCATGGGCCATGGCTCACGGGCCCAGCCGCTCCACGGCATGTGGGATCTTCGCGGACAGGAGCACGAACCCGCATCCCCTGCATCAGCAGGCGGACCCTCAACCACTGCGCCACCAGGGAAGCCCAGCAAATTCTTTAAGCATATATTGACCCTAAGTGACTTTGATGTTTCTGCAATGAATCAAGTCCCAAAAAGTTTTCAAGCTGATTCTTGATGACATGTTTACTGGTATGAGTGCATCTAAGACTATAAGTGCTTAAGTAGATACGTAGTAAGTATTTGTTGAATTAATGAATGAACAAACACACAAACTGTATGGAACAAACATTTAGAGACCAGGATAGAACAGAGACAGAGATTAGCAGCACTGGAAAGGTCTAGCAAGGTGGGGAAGAACGGCAATATCCGCAAAACATTTCACTGAAGTACAGGTCAAGTTTCCATCCTAGCTATTTGTTTTAATTATCCACTTCTTTAAAAAGACGGCTTATTTTTTTAAAAATCAAAATGTCCATTAAAATGCCAGGGTTTACCAAATCTAAAGAGGGACTTGGGTGTTTTCTGAAAATTAATCAGCATCTTATTGTCAAAATTATAGGATACTGATTTAAGAATTTATTCTATCAGAAACAGAAGTGTGAAAATAAGATTATTATAAAATTTGCCTTTGGAATATGGGGCTTTCCCTCATTTTTGAAACAAGAAAAATAATTCAGGCAGGTACATAACACCATCTCCCCATATAACCAAAAGACACATAATTCTCCAGATGTGAGAACTATAAGCCCTCAGCTGACTGCATAGCTTTACCTGAATAAATGTTAAGTTAGCAGATGTGGGAGCCTTTTCTTGGGCTTTTAAAGGATGAATATTTAACACTATTAGATAACTTTAATGACCTCAGTAGTCCCAGCACCCCAGTCTCTTGGGAAATTTTGGAAATCCTTGTTGATATTTCCCTGATAATAGGGGAGCATAGCCTACCAAAGAGAACTGTCTAACTTAAATTGGCCAACTGAAGAAGATGTTAAAAGATCTAAGAAATTTAGTGTGTGTTTTCCTACCATGACATCTTTGAACTTTTTTTTATATAATACATACAAACCTCTTCCTCCATAATATACAGCCATTTGATATATATTTATTCTCCTAGATCGTTCAGCCACTTATTCATTCAACCAATCAAAATCTGTGTACACAGAACGAGGAAAGATCGAAGAAATATAAAATTAGGTATTTGCCCTTGGAGAGCTTACAGTCTCATTGGAGACACTAGAGATAGAACATTGACAGTTTTATAACAAACAACATGGTAACCCAAGTGGTATTATTTTTTTTTTGTTTTGTTTTGTTTTTGTTTTTTTGCGGTACGCGGGCTTGTCACTGTTGTGGCCTCTCCCATTGCGGAGCACAGGCTCCGGACACACAGGCTCAGCAGCCATGGCTCGCGGGCCCAGCCGCTCCGCCGCATGTGGGATCTTCCCGGACGGGGGCACGAACCCGCGTCCCCTGCATCGGCAGGCGGACTCTCAACCACTGCGCCACCAGGGAAGCCCCCCAAGTGGTATTATAAGCAAATAAATCCAAAATTCTAGGATAGGAAAGTGAGTGATGCAAGCATTCATTTGCCAACAAGTTTAGGGAAGGATGAAGTTGCTGGTAGATAATAAACTGGTCATGGAACTTTCACAGTGAACGAAAGCTGACCTAGTCAGAAGGATAAAACAATTTGGAGAAGCTAAAAAGAGGTGGAAGAACATACCCAAGATAGAAACCTTTGTGAATAAAGGCTTACACAATGTCTGCGAACCATTCAAAAGACATAATAAAATTTTGTTGTCACTACTCCACTTTACTGGATCATATACAAAGCATCCAAGATAAGTTAACTAAACCAAATAATTTACTAGTAAAAACCCAAGCAAGAAATAACACCAAAGTGTATCAGAAAACGTGTGCTCAGCATCTGAGCATAGCTTCCTTTTTGAAGCTCACCCATGTGCCTGAATCCCTAAATATCTAGCATTTGTTAATATATGTTATCTTTTTAAAGAAATGGGTGAAAAAAACTGGGAAATCTGAACCAATTAGCTGCTGCCAAAGCCACACTATATTTCAAAGAAGTCCCTCCATATTTCAGCCACACTGCTCCAGCTAAAAAATTCTCTATTTTTTTTCTAGGCCTGAAGCATTGGCAAATTTATGTGCCAAAGACAGTGGGATTGGGATATTTGAAAGGATTAGCTCCAAAGCAGATAATTCTTTAGATGAATTTTGTAGAAGACTGTGAGAGGATTTCTATACCCAGACTAAAAATATGAAAATGACATTCTAGACACTTTTGCTGAGTTATGTTTTACTGGGCACCATTTGCTTCAACTTTCTGATCACTATCTTCCACAGAATCTTTCTGAATTAAATATCCTGCCAAGTTCTTAGTTCAAATTGCTAGAGCGGTATATAGGTCCAAAAAAAAGGAATCAAGTTGTATTTATTTTGTAATATATAATTACATTGTATTAGGGACAATTGGGGACCATAGGAATGTACAGTTTTAATTGGGGGAAGATAAGACACACACTCTAAACAATCAGAGAGCAATAAATTGCGTTCACATAATTAAATGTTATAGTTGATATGGTTCAGGCTGGAAATGAGGTCAGACAGCAGTCATAATGATGAAAATGTCAGAACAGTTAGAAAGAAGGGCTTTCTAGGTCCTGGAGTTGTACAAGCAAAGACAGGAAAAAAAGAATGCTCATGCCATGTGTATATAATGGCAAGAAGACCAGTCTGTGTGGAAAAGAGGATGTGTGCCAGGAAAAATGGAAAGAGAGAAAAGGACAGGCGGAGTGAACCTGCAGTGTGCAACGGGAGTTGTCAAGTTCCAGCCAACAGCCTATTTTTATAAGTGAAGTGTTCTAGAAACAAAGCCACATTCATTTGCTCACAGATAGTCATGGCTGCTTTCGCACAGTGACAGAGTTGAAGAGTTGTAATGGAGACTGAGACCTTTATCTTGCCTTTACAGGAAAAGTCTGCCAATCATTGGTGTAGAACATGTAAGTATATGAGAAAAAGGGAGGGAACACATCTAGGGCGCCGAAATTCCAACAGATACGTTGCCATTTCCTTACACCCCCTCCCCCAGTCACATGCATACAATAGATCCCATTCCCCAGGCTCCATAGGTCTTCTTACAAAGGACAGATTATAGAACACCTTGAAAAACAGGCAGAGGGATTTAGAGTTGAGGTAGTAGATAATGGAAATTCTAGGATAGGAAAATGATCAACCTGGAAGATTCATCAAGAATGAGAACAGAAAGGAAACCTGAAGGAAAGGCACCAGTAAAAATATGGCATAATCCAAGAAGGGGCCTTCATAAGAAATGGAGATGACAATTCAAAGAAACATTTCACAGGATGACTCAAATCCTAGTGACAAATTAACGTGGGAGGGGTAGTGTAAGGAAAAGCACATCAGACTAGGAGTAATTAGAATAGGGGTCTGGTTTCAGCTCTGCCATTTACTAGCTGTATCTTTCGCAAAGGTACGTTATGGGTCTCCATTTACTCACTTATACCACTAGGAAGTTGGCGGAAACATTAATATGTGCTATTTTTGAGTGTCTACTTGGTGACAGGCACTGAGCAAAGGCATTTCATATATTTATTTCCAATCCTCATAAAAGGCTCCAAGACAGGAATGCCAGGCCCATTTCACAAATGAGGAAACTGAAGCTCAGAAAGTTTTAGCAAATGGCCTGATATGACATAACATATGTTATGTTACACTTTACATAGTAAAGTAACAAAATAAGTTTCAAATTTAGAACTGATCTCTGCATGCACAGAGAATCATGTATAAATCATGTACAAATGGTACAAATGCCCATTATCACATAAAGGATAATCACTGCTTCATTCTGGAAAAGTCCTATATCATCTTTCTCTAAGGCGTTTAGGTAGTTAAGACTTCCCCTCTCTCCATCCCTCTAAAATGGGGCTTATTAGTGCTCACCAAACATCCATGTGCTTCTTTACATTCCCTTGTAGTTAACTTGACTGTACTTTGGCCAGTAAGATGTGGATAGAAGTGATGTAAGCCACTTCCAGACTTGGTCACCAAAACAAAATAATAATCGACA
Organism: Tursiops truncatus; assembly: GCF_011762595.2. NCBI lineage: Eukaryota > Metazoa > Chordata > Mammalia > Artiodactyla > Delphinidae > Tursiops > Tursiops truncatus. Next base: position 104,473,688 of record NC_047034.1, on the reverse strand, counting down.
TGTATAGTGCTTTATATTTCCCAATGAACAGGCTTTCTTACATAAATTATTTCATTTGACTCTCACAGCAAATAAAAACTAGAGTTATTATCAGCAGAAACATGATTACAGATGACACTTAGTCACAACCAGATTAAATAAGTGTATTATTCTGTAGGTAAGAAAACACCTCTGAAGACTACGTGTCTTTCATTTCTGTGTCCCAGCACCCAGCCAGTGCCTAAAGCCAGCCAGTGCCTATGTGTTGAATGAAGTAACTAACATTTACGTATTAAAAGGGTTCAAACTGGACAAATATAGACAGTTCTTGTAAATAATAGAAGTAGCTCAGAAATAATTTAAAAGGCTAGCAATCATATCCCTTTTTCATAGCTAAAATTTCTTTCTCTCCTTAATAGTTCTTCAGTTTACAACCGATGTCAACTTTGTTTTACACAGCAGGACATAATTTCTCTCCTTCTCTTCTGATCCAAACCCATTTCTACTCAGTGACAACTTCCAACAGACGGACCCAATCCCACTCTCACCCTGTACTTGGCAAATCTGAGCCAACACCTTTTACGGTCCCCTTATCCTGGGATGGTTTCTCTTCTTGGATTCATGGAGATATTTCAGAATGTTAAGGAAACTTAACTGGACTCTATCCTGCATCTCATCATTTCAATAGTAAACTACTCAATCCTCTTGCTTATTCTCTGAACTGGCTCTTTTATTTATTTATTTTTTTTCACTTTCACTGGAATTTAGTGAGAAAATTGCTTCAACTGGATCAGCCAGCCTTGGTGTGATAACAAAAATGAAAATGAATGGTGGAGAAAAAAAATCAAAAGGTTTGCTCTTTGAGATATAATTTAGTGACTGGCAGGAATAATTCAAGAAAATCGTGTCTACTTCCTGATCATATAACTAAACAAACAATGAGGGGGGAAGTCCTGCTGAGAGACATTTTCACATTAAAAGGTGCTAAAAATGAGCTAGATCTCCTCATAGCCCTGCTGGAGGCCTTCGTTCAATTTTTAGTAATTTCCTCTCTATCCAGGCTGGTAGCAACTGGCGAGGCAGAGGAAAAGGGAGAGGCTTTACCTCTGTGTTGATTCACTCTGCAATTCAAGGAATCAAGGAATGATGGAGAGGGTTAGGGAATCTTGTCCTTCCGGCCATTTCCAGAGGTCACAAGGAAGGAAGCTGAGGGAGAGACAGGGAGATAAACAGAGAGAGAACGGGGTGGGGGGTGGGGGGCGGGGTGTGCAGAAATAAAAAACTTTAGAAATCTTCTTAGGACTTTTCTTAGGTAGAGACCTAATATAAGTCAAAATCATACTCAGCAGTTGTGCATCAGAGGATCTATATGGATTAGGCCCTCACTGACGGTCAGGTACTACAAAAAAGGATGGAAATTAAATATGCTTAGATATCTAGCATACAGATATCCAGAGCAGACAGCCTCTCCTACATAGCTATCAGTGCTGTCTTTTTGAGTCTTATGATAAACATCTGATAAATACACAAACATCAGAGTCTGTGGTTAATAGTCTTCTATAAGAATTTATGAAGACAGAACTTCCACCGGAAATATCATGTCCTCTGCATCAATAGTATTCATGCAATAACCAATTCAATAAACAGTTTGGATGCCTGCTCCAGACCAGGTATTATATCAGAGTTGTGTATATAAAGATGGATGAGGTTTGCCTTTTGGATTCACAGTCCAGGGCAGGGTTTCCCAACCACAACCAGGACACTACTGACATTTGGGGCAGAATAATTCTTCGTGTGGGGCTATCCTGTGCATTGTAGGATGTGTAGCAGTTTAGCAGAGTCCCTGGCCTCTATCCACTAGATGCTAGTAGCACTCTGCCTCAGTTGTGCTACCAAAATGTTGTGGCAACCAAAAATGTCTCCAGACATTGCCAGATGCTCCCTGGAGGGGAGTAGGCAAAATTTCACAGCCAGTTGAAAACCACTCGTCTAACAGGAGAGACGAGACTTCGTAATCAAATAATTACAATGCAATGAGAAGGCCTAGAGTACGAAGCACTGTGGGAGCACTCAGAAGAGAGCAGCTAGATAACTCTGAGTAAAGGAAGAGCAAGATGAATGCTTCTACTTGCATTAAGCACACCCCAGTGAGCCAGTATGTTAAAAAGCAGACAGTAATAATAATAGACAATAGATAACACTTACTGAGCACTTTCTGTATGTCATGCACTGTTCTAAGCATTTTGCAGACATTGACTCATTTAGCCCTAGGTGACAGACTCTATGATTATCCTCATGTTAAAATAAAGAAACAGGCATAGAAAGGTTAAGTAACTCGTCCAAGTCACAGAGCCAGTAAATAGTGGAGGCACGATTCAAAACCTAGGCAGTATATCTCAGTATACCCGCTTAAAAAAAAAAAAAAAAAAGTAGTCTGACTTCAGCAAACATATTTTTAAACAATATAAGTAAGAAGACAAAAAGAGACTTGAACACAAAAAGGATAAGCATTGCTACTAGTGAGAGGACAGAGGGGAAAACTCTGTCTTATAAAACTTTGCAACATCAAACTTGCAAAGAGCCTAGATCTTAATTATTCCCACCACCAAAAAGAAATGATAATTACATGACATGATAGAAGTGCTAGCTAACCCTACACTGGCAATCATACTGCAATATATAAAAGTATCAAATCAACATGTTGTAGGCTTTAAACTTACACAATGTTATATGCCAAATATATTTCAATTAAAAAAAAAAGAAAAGGAAAATTAAAGAAAGCACAAGGCAAAAGAGAAGGGTGTCAAAAAGAGGCAATGCTACGGTGCTTTGTGACCACCTAGAGGGGTGGGATAGGGAGGGTGGGAGGGAGGGAGACGCAAGAGGGAAGAGATATGGGAACATATGTATACGTATAACTGATTCACTCTGTTATAAAGCAGAAACTAACACACCATTGTAAAGCAATTATACTCCAATAAAGATGTTAAAAAATAAATAAATAAAAATAAAATAATGGGAAAGAAAAAAAAAAAGAGGCAATGCTTAACCACTTTGGAAAATTGTATGTTGGAAGTAATATGACTAGAAGGAAATCAGGCATGGGTTACATTTGCATGCAACGTCAAACTCACAAGGTTTATAGATATGATACAGCTTGAACAAGAGTATTTAGCCTGAAAACACCATGTAATTCTACTTAGTACAACCCAATTTTTTATACTTCTCAAGAAGGTACATGGTGGTGTACTAATGGGTATATAAAACTTTAGGATAAATATAACTTATTTTGGAGTGTTCATGTTTTTGAAGGTTTAGTATTTTATAAAAATAGAAAAAATATATTGTAGATCTGACATTAGTTAAGATAAACTCAAGTTTTCAGGAAATTTCAAGCTTGCGGTGTCACTGCAGACTGTGGCCCCAGAGGCCCCTGGAGGCTGCGCATGCCCCCTTTTTCTGCCTTTAGGACCCTTTGACGAAGAGACACTGAGACTGTCATCCTAGAGCATAGTAAGCATTTTTGGTTGGTTAGGCATGTTTCTTAGAAACTGGAAGTTAAAAGAGGTGTGCCATTGTTGTATTTTTGGTTTAAAACCAAGCCAGCCCAGATGGACTGTGCTATCAAGAGCAGGCTTAGGATAAGGCTATGCAGCCAGTTTACGATGCCAACATGATAAGAGGATCCCCCTACATCAACCTCAAGCTGACTGTTTGGGATAAACGTCCTAAGAAGAAATCAGAACCAGGTCTTGGGCAGACTTCTCCACCAGTGTCTTGCCTTAATTTTAAGTAAGGAGCTCAAGATCCAGCCATGCCTGCTGTCAGCTCTCACCTCGGGCCTTTATATATGCTCTTCCCTCTGCCTCACAAGCACTTTCCCCAGGTAGCCTTCTGATTCTCTCCCTCAACTCCTGCAGGTCACTACACAAAGGCCACCTTCTCACTGAGGCTTTCCTTGCCCACCCTACTTAAAATTAGAAACTCCTTCCTCTATTTAATCCTTATTCATAATACCTATTACCATTGAACAGGCTACATATTGCACTTAATTTATGTTTCTATTGTTTATCTCCCACCCCTAGAGTGTTAGCTCCATGAGAGTAGGAATTTTTGTCTGCTTTGTTCCCTACTGATATTTTCTAGCACCTAGAAAGTATCAGTAAATATTTGTGAAATGAATCAATTATGTCACTTAATCCTCACAAATATTACACCATTTAGTGCTTCTCTTAGGTGTGACTCCTGCCACCATTGTTGTGCTGATGATGATAGATAACCTTAGTCCAAGTGCTTGAGTCATCTTGGGCTGCTATAACAAAATACCATAAACTGGGTGGTTTAAACAACTGAAATTTTATTTCTCACAGTTCTAGAAATTCGAGATCAGAGTATCAGCATGGCCACATTATGGTGAGAGTCCCCTTCTGGGTTGCAGATGGCAGTCAGTCATCTTGCTGTGTCCTCACATGGTGGAAAGAGAGAGTTGGCACTCTTTCCCTTCTTATAAGGTCACTAATCCCATATGGGGGGGTCTGCCCTCGTGACCTAATTACCTCTCAAAGGCCCCATCTTCTAATGCCATCCTATTGGGAGGTTACAGTTTCAACATACGAATTTTGAGGGGACACAAATATGCAGTCCATAACACCAAGTATTCAAACACATATGTTGGCTCCCTTTCTAAAATTACTATTATTGCCCATTTTCTAGGTGAGGAAATTGAAGCTTAGAAAGGTAAATAATTTGCTCAAAGTCACATAATTAGGCATTAAACCCAAGTCTGTCCGGTTCCAAAGTTATGTGCATATAAACTCAATTAATATTTTATTGATAAAAATAATTATTAATAGTACTACTGTTATCATCATACTTTTCATTTGAAAAAATGATTTCCCACCCTTCACTCATTGGATACTCACAACAGGCCCACAAGGGAGTGAGCAAATATATCATGTCCCTACGCCTTACAGATGGGAGATTAAAAGACTTGTCCGAGGTCACATACCTAGGAAACGGAGACTGAGAGGGCACTATAAAAGCTCACTCCTACATTCAACAGCTTTGGCCAAAGTCATCCATTTGTAAACCCAAATGACACGGCTCCAAGTCCATCAAGCCACACATAGTCAGACTAACTTAATGGGCATTTCCATACATATTAATTTCTTCCATTACAATATAAATATCTACATCTGAGCTGCTGATTCAGTCTCAGAAAATTTTTAAGTGACTGGACAGTTCCATATTTAAGTAAATAGGACCAGGGCAGGGGACTTAGCCCCAACACAATGTTTCATAGAAGGCGACAGTAATATGCTCCAGCTCCAGGGGGTGGCAGCAGTAAGAAAAGGACCAAGTCTTCAAGCTGGGCATGTGCACTCTTTCCAGAACACTTTCTGGGAGCAGTTATGGAAGATTCTGTACAAGCCAAGCTCTAATGGTGAGATAGGGCAAACATTTTGTACATGAGTAAAATCCTGAAGGATTTCTGAACACATTAGGGAAGGCAGACACTACTGCTAGATTTACTGCTAATATGGGCCTTTGGGGACTAAGATACTGTTCTCAGAGATTGTCTTTTGGAAAGCTACTTGGAGAAGGTGCATTGTGCAAATCCCCAAACTGCAAATTAGGAATAGATTCCGCACCTCAGATCACCCTGTGTTTTGACTGCCTTTTTACCTGTGTTCTCTTATCACCCCACTCCACATCACTTAAATGTACAATAAGTTCCTTGAAGGCAGCAACTGGGCTATATTTCTCTTTGTATCTCAAGTACCTAGCACAATACCAACTGTACATATGATAAATATTTGTCAAATAAAACCAAACAAGCAAGTTTTTATCACAGCATTTGTGTAATGTCTAAGCTCCTGCTACTAGCTGTGAACTTCCATACAAATATGACTCTTTATTTTGTATTCCCAGTATTAGCACTGAGCTTGGAATGTTGTAAGCTTTCGAAAAATTTTTGCAATGAATGTTTAGATGGATGAATTAATGTTACAAGATTTAGGATTTCTTACCACAATTCTTCTATTTAATGGGTTGCAACATTTTAAAAGGATATAACACACTTAGTGCCCAGATCTTGGTTTCTAATCCCATTCTTCAATAAAAGGAACCAGACAGTCCTGGAGAAATGATTCTAGGCTGATTCTAGGGCTGGGACAGGGAATATACAAGATGAGTCTGGAACATTTTATAGGGTGGGAAAGTAAGGAAGTGCTCAAAAAAAAAAAATGAGAGGTTTGTCAAAAGGACACAGGAGCCAACTGAAAAAGTTCCCAATGGCCAAACCTCCCAATGGCCAAAACAGTTTATGCGACACAATAAATAAGGTAGTATCAAACCACAACCCAAAGTGTAAAATGAATACTCATGAGTCCATACTGATATAAATGACTGAATAACTAAATAAATTGGGGAAAAGAGATAAACATTCCATGCATAAGAATTCAAAGTAATTTATATAGATACTCCTCCCTCACAGGTAAGTGGAGCATAACTCTCCACATCTTAAGTGTAGGATGGGCAGAGTGACTTCCTTCCAAAAAGAATAGTAGGCAAAGGAGGGAGAAAGAGTAACTTTATAGTGGAGAAATATGACAAACACTACATCAGTCAGCTGATCAAGGCTAACACCAATAGTGACATCACACTGATAGTATATACACTTGACAGGATGTGATGGAAATGGCACTTTACCTCTAAGTTCTTCCTCCCAAAAGTCCATAACCCCAAGTCTAATCATAAGAAAAATATAACATAAATTGAAGGATATTCTAAAAAATCCCTGAACGGTACTCCTTAAACTGTCCAGGTCATTAAAAACAAGTAACTTGTCAC